>NW_026555331.1:153223063-154441813 GCF_014898055.3 Talpa occidentalis
CCCCTCAGCAGTGTATTTCATCACTCTGCCTGTTCTGCTCCCCGTTCTGGCTCTGGTGAATTCTCTCACCCTCCCGCGCTTCTGACTGTACCCAGTGCTTGTATAAATAAATAAATAAATCTTAAAAAAAAAAAGAAAAGAAAAGAAAATACAGATAAAATGTGATCAAGGGAATGGGGGGGGGGAGAAAAAAAAAAAAAAGAACTTTTCACAAACATCCTACTAGAAAAAAATTTTAACAACCAAGGTAGCATCTTTTGAAATACATTCCTACTCTTTGAGATGTAAAATGTAGATATGCAGGCATTTCAAGTAAGTAACAGAATAACTATAATCCCCACAGAGCAAAAAGAGAATGTATTTACCATAGCATCACCTTTTCCCATTTTGAGGACAGTTGTTGGCAGATGGGGGGGGGGGGTCAAGGGCTGATGAGGGCACACAAGTAAATCAAAATGACATCACACCCTGGCTCCAGAAACAGTAAATCGAAACAGGAAAAAGCAGGCTTAGAGCTGTGGAAACAGGACAGCAGGTAAAGGCACAGAATTTGAACTTGGATTCGCGTGGTGCCTCCCAAGCACGGCTCCATCCGCAAGCGTGGTATCAGGTCACATGGAATCATAAACATAAGGGGCAGTCATGGTGTCCACCATGTGTCCAGTGCTGATCATTACACTCAAGCATGGAAAGGTCAGTAAAGCCCCACCCAAGGCACCAGCACAGAACAGGACACCCCAAACGGGCTGGGTTCCAGGCCACTGCAATAAAGCTAGTGTCACAACAGAGCAAAGCACACAAATGTTCAGTTTCCCAGTGCACCACACTGCACATACATCAAATGTGCAATAGCATCATGGCTAAAAAACCAGCATCCACACCTTCACTCAACATGACAGACACACAAATGAGTGTGTGCTGCTGCAAAGCTGGGGCCTCAGGCTTGCTCCACGTGGGTGCAGCCTTCACACTGGGCCTGTATACCTGGATACCGCGAGTCCACAACACGGGGTAGGGTCCTGCCCCGCACAAGATTCCAAAAGAGATGTCAGCACGAAATACCTGACCCCCAACTATAAGGATGCTGCAGCCCTAACAAAGAGAAAGCCACTCAGTGAAAAGTCAAGTGCGTACCCCAAATCCCCTCACAGGATGTGGATGTGTCTTTAAGAAAAAAACAGGCCAAAGATTTTTCCACTTTTTGTCCTGTTCAAAGTCATGGCGGCTTTTCCAGCCAGGAGGACACAGGAAGATGAAATGTCTTCATGAGAAGATGAGGATCAGCATGTAATTCTGTAAGATGGATTAGAAAATAAAAAAAACTGAACATTTCGACAGCTTTAAAATAGGTGGTTACCACAAAACCAAGAAAAGTAAAAGCTAATCTTTAAGAAAAAAATCAGAAAGTTTTAAGAAATAAGAATATACTTATTTTCAAGACTTATGAGTAATCAACAATTTGATCCTGGTATAAGGCTTGATAAAAGGAACAAATTAGGCCCCCTTACATACACCATCAACTGATTTCCAACAAAGGCACAGAGGCAATTCAAGGTGCTTAGACAACTGAATGTGAATATTAAAGAGAATCTGACCATACCTTGTGTGTACCCCATTAAAAAATATAGGGTCAAAATGGTTCACAGACCAAAATGTAATGCCAAAACTATGTAACTTCTAGAATTAAAAAAACAAAAAATCTTTGTGACCTTGAGTGAGGTGTACATAACATAAAAAGCACAATCTATTAAAAATAAATATATTGGGGCCTCCCCTGGTGGCGCAGCAGTTGAGCACTGGGCTGCGAAGCTGGCCCGCAGCCTCTGCAGCGCCAGTTCGATCCCCAGCCACCCGTGAGGGTCCCACATGGCGCGACAGACCTCTCCTGCCGCGCCCGCTGCTCCCCTTAGTAGTGTACTTCAGTCCTTCTGCCTGTTCTGCTCCCCGGTCTGGCTCTGGTGAATTCTCTCACCCTCCCGTGCTTCGGACTGTACCCAGTGCTTGCATCAATCAATCAATCAATCTTTAAAATAAATAAATAAATATATTGGACTTCATCAAAATTAAATACTGCCCTGCAAAAGATTCTTAAGGAAATAAAGACAAGTCACAGACTTGAAGAAAGTACTAGCAAAACATTATCAGACAAAGGATGCATCCAGAATATGTAACAAATTCTCAAAGCTAAATAAGGAAACAAATAACCCAATTAAGAAACCGAGCAAAAGATTTGAACACCTTTAAAAAGAAAATGAGATGGTAAAGAAGCACATCCTTACTCATATAATCACAATGGAATACAACATAATTTGAAAAGCTAAAATAAAAACTCTGACAATATGGGGGGGGGGAGTGGAGGAAGTGACAGGCACGCCTGTTTTGTGTGGGGCTGCAAAATGGAACGGTCACTTTGGAAAGATGGTTTCTTAAAATTTAAACATACACTTCCCATGGGACCCAGCAATGCCAGAATTCCCAAGCATTTCTACAAGAGAAATGAAAACTCATGGTCACTCAGATATGTGTACGCGTGTGTTTATAGTTCCTTTATTGGTCATTGGCCCAAAGCTGAAACCAAACATCCTTCAATGAGGTGATCGGATAAACTGTCAAATTCACACAGAGACACCACCGTAGCCACAACAAGGAATAAATACTGACACACGTGACAACGGGGATAAACCTCAAATGCGTTTTGACAAGTGAAGGAGCCAGATGCAAAAACTCCATAACAGGATTCCACTTACAGGACGATCGGGCAAGACAAAGCTGTGAAGGGGAAGTGGGGAGAGCCAGGGGCACGGGGCATTTCTGGGGTTGATGGGACTGTTCCCTGGCCTGTGGCTGGGCTGCCCGCCTGCAGTGTTTGCCAAAACCCACTGAGCCATACACAAAAAAGGACAAATTTCACTGTATGTAAACTGTGTCTCGGATTAAAAAAAAACTCCACCTTTTTCTCATACACAAAAATTAATGAGAGGGCCTCCCCGGTGGTGCAGCGGTTGAGCGCTGGGTTGCGAAGCTGCCCGCGGCCTCTGCGGCGCCGGTTCGATCCCCGGCTGCTCCCTGGCCACCGGAGGAGGGTCCCGCATGGCGCGCAGACCTCTCCTGCCGCCCGCTGCTCCCCTCAGCAGTGTCCTTCGGTCCTTCTGCCTGCTCTGCTCCCCGCTCTGGCTCTGGTGAATCCTCTCACCCTCCCGCGCTTCTGACTGTACCCAGTGCTTATATAAACAAACAAACAAACAAAACTAACTAACTAACTAAATAAAAAACATGCCTCTATAAAAAAAATATATATAAAAAAATTGTAAAAAAAAAATTAATGAGAAATGAATCCTAGTTCTCAACTTCAGTGTTAAAACTATAAAAGGTCTAAAAGAAAACAGTAACATGTTTATGATCTTCAGGTGGGCAACAAAACCTTAACAAAGTAACAAACGAGTAAACTAGAAATAAAACTCCCCATAAAGCTGGGCCTCTTCCGGCCCCCCCTGGGTGCAGAGGGTTGAGCACAGCCTGTGAAGTTGTCCGCAGCCTCTGCAGTGAGGGTTCAATCCCGGCCAGCTGGGCAGAAACCCACATGGCGCCACAGACTCCTGCCGCGCCCGCTGCTCCCCTCAGCAGTGTACTTCGGTCCTTCTGCCTGTTCTGTTCCCTGCTCTGGCTCTGGTGGATCCTCTCACCCTCCCTTGCATCTGGCCTGTACTCCAGCTCTTGTATAAAAATAAATAAATCTTAAAAAAAAAAAAAAAAAAAAAAAAGCTGGGCCTCTTCAAAATTACAAATTTCTTCTCTTTGAAACACAGAAAAATGAAAAAGTACGCCACAGACTAGAAGAAAGCAACACACACACTATATAAAAAAAGAATATACAATTATATAAAAAAATGCGCAAAGAAAATTCACATTGACCATGACACTAGCAACTGGAGTGAAAACGACCGGCAATTCCACCACCAGCGAGCGTGATCCGCATCAACGGCTGCTGGAAGCAGGGGACACACACACACACCCTGGGCAACAGCCGGGCAGTTTCCCTGAAGGCCACATGGGCAAGTTCACGCCACACAGCCTGGATACGCAGCCACCCCATGTGCAGGTATTTACCAAAGAGAAATGCGTGTGCCCAGGAAGACAGCGGGCGTGCGCTCTGCAGCCGGAGTCTCGGGAGACACCGGACGCCCCGCGCGGGCCGTGTCCAAACGACAGAATACGCCCCAGTAAGAAAAAGCGACTTCTACACAGGACAACATGAATTCCAAACTTATGCTTATTGACAGAGGCCAGACAAAAATTTGAGCATTTATTGCATACTGTACGGTTCTTTTTTTTATGTGAAATTTTAGAATAAGAAAAACTCAGTTGCTGAGGATAGGAGTGGGTTATGAGGAAACTTTTTGGGATGATGGAAGAGTTTTGTATTATGAATGGAGTAACGGTTACAGAGGTGTATAAATCTATGAAAACTCATCTAACTTTACACTTAAAATGGGTCCTTTATTATATGTAAATTATATATACCTCAATAAAATTTGACTTTAAGAAAGTATTCAAAAGCAAAGCCAAGACATTTGCTATTCTTTTTTTTTTTTTAAGATTTATTTTTTATTTATTTATACAAGCACGGGGTACAGTCAGAAGCGCGGGAGGGTGAGAGAATTCACCAGAGCCAGAGCGGGGAGCAGAGCAGGCAGAAGGACCGAAGTACACTGCTGAGGGGAGCAGCGGGAGGCAGGAGAGGTCTGCGCGCCATGTGGGACCCTCGCCGGCCGGGAATTGAACTGGCACTGCAGAGGCTGCGGGCAGCTTCACAGCCCAGCGCTCAAGCGCTGCAAGGAGGCCAGACATTTGCTATTCTTTACTAAGCAGGAAAAAAGGGTGATTAGTACTCATGTGGTAGTAAGCAGTTCTACTGAGTTCACTGCTGCATTTATAAAATGAAGATAATACCTACTTTTTGGATGATTGTGAGGATTAAGTGAAAATAGCAATAAGACCTCAATAAAGGTCGCTGTTAGTGGCACTACAATTAGTAACTGTTCTTAAGACAGATAATCAGCTTAGGAGAAAAATGCATCCGACTAATCATATCTAATAAATTAATGTAAAGCCTAAGAAAACGATGTACAGTAACTACCTTTAAGTAAAATCGCTATGAGGAAAGTATCAGTAAGATGACAGCCCCCGACTGTTTCAGCAAAGCACCGCCGCCCACAAGCCTCCCCCACAACGCAGCCGCTGAAGTCAACACCCACTTCATTAGTGCACAGGTGGGTGGGCGGGGTGCCACTCTGCGGTGCCTTAGCTGCTGGGTGACAGGGGCTGGATGCAGGAGAGGAAGGGCTGGGCCGTCTCCCCTCCCAGGTGTCCCCTCCCGAATATTGCTCAAGGTTCCAGGGAACACGACAGCAGGAGCGGCCAGGCGCACATCAGCACCTGCAGTGCCTGCGGGCAGCACTGCGGGCCACTGAGGACACCAGGGCGGTGCTTCTCCGGGAGCCACCAACAGAATGGGTGGCAGCCAACAGGCCCGGCCTGTGGAGAGCAGAGACGGGGACTCTACCTGCACCCACCCTCGCTGACAAAGGGCTAGAACAGCACCGAATTGCGCTAAGGTCTCATTCACGCGTGTGCCTCTCGGGAGGGCGCGCCCTGTGCACCGGCAGTGGGACAGCCACTAAGTCGTCGACGTGGGGCTCTGTCACAGCAGCATTGGCTGCTGGGGTCTTCCTGAGGGGCTGGGGCTGTATGGAGCTATGTCGGGGTCATCAAGGAAGCTTCAGAAATAAAGGCACTGCAAGCCCCATTCCGATTTTCCAAGGGGAGCACGAGGAGTTCCTGTGGGCTCACCCCGACTCTAACCCCTCACGTGGCCACTGCAGTCACCTGGGGGCACGCGCTGCAGATCCCCAAATCTCAACTGTTCACCAGAACCTACAAGTGAGACACTGTTTTAAGAGTTCACAAAACATTTTCACATGAATTATCTCACTTATTCCTGTGAGTTAAGCAGGGCTGACATCATCCTAGTCTTTCTCACACCCCCTTCCCAATTTTTAAAAATAGATACTGTTAGAGAAAAAATTTAAGGAGCAGTTATTATTATCACAAAGACAAGACAGAATAACCAAGTAAAACTGGTTCATAAAACGATTCCTCATTCAAGCGCTTGTGGGCTGGGGCGCCTCCCGCGGGGGTGAGGGAGGCCGTTCCCATGGGGAGAGGAGCCCCACAGCTGAACACGCCCATGAACAGTCAGGGTGTGAACTAAAAGGGAGCGTGCTGTCAAGAAAGGCCATCTCACTGTTGCCCCAAAGTCTCCCAAACCAGGACATTCACCTCCGGGACACGTCAGCGGTCGTTGCGTTTGAAGGCAAAGGCGGGACCCGGTGAACTCAGAAAAAGAAATGTCTAGCAACCACGAGGAATAAATTTTGTGAGGTGTGTGGCCAAAACTTGGGAGAAGGTTGGGGTTCAGGGTAAACACAAACAAAAGATAAATTCTCAAACGACAACAAAATCCTTAACAAAAGTGTAAGTGATGAAAACCAGTAAGAGCAAATAATGAGGATAATGAAATGAAAAATAAAGCACATTCATCAGCCAGCATGAAAGCTGTTTACAAAGCTGTCCTGTAGAGAAAGATTTCTTCAAGTCCTCTCAGGGGTCCGCATGGACCCTGGCGCTGGCCGGCGCGCCCCGCCCCCAAGAAAGCCAAAGCGAGGCTGCCACGACAGCTCTCTCACACACAGTGGAAAACCCGCGGCTCCACAAACTGAGTCTGAACAAAAGCTAAAAACAACAGTAGTCCTCCATGTTGAAATAACGTGCTGGACACACTGGAGTAAATACATTAAGTAAATTAACTTCCTCAGTTTCTTTGTACTTGTTTCCTGTGACTTCTGGAAAATTAAAAATTCCCTATGGGGTTGAATTATATTTTTATTGGTCAAAGCTGCTTTGCGCCCTAGTTTAAAAGGGAACAGAGCATTCTATTTGTACAAACTTAGCTGTCTACCAGAGAAACTACCAGCAAGGACTAAAAAAAATGGAGATTTCCATTCTGCGTAGAGTGCAATTTCTTAGATCCAGCTCGTCTAGCAACATGGGGAGGTTAAGAAAACCATTTGTAAAGCATCCGCGTGTTTGGGCAGCACAGTTATGCAGAATGAAAAGGTTTAGAGATGGAGCCAGTCTTAGAGTTGAACGGGAGCCTTCCTGGAGGTGTGAGCAGAGTGGCGCCAACTGGATCTTGCAATCTCCTTTGTCTGGAAGGCAACAGGGAAGACCCTGCTGTGGGAGGGCACACGGGGCTTGTCCTCAGTACACAGGAGGGCCCAGGAGCCTAGCTGCGGGGTGCCAGCCACCCTGCAGACCTGAAGGCATGTCCATGAATCCGGTGTCTCCCCAAGTCCTAGTCCTGGTTCTATTGTTTCTCGTCTAACTAGTGGTCCCTTCCCCTCAGGAACTCAAGCTACCCACACTATCTTGTCAATTCTGCCTCAAGCTGCATCTCAAGTCTCCTCTCCTCACCTGGCCTGCCCCCCACTGCTCCATGACACCTTGCTGATGAACTTCAACATATGGCTAGTCTTGCCACTTCCGCTGCCTGACTGTCCCCATCCACTCCACACAGAAGGCTGAGAACCCATTGAGTATAAAAAACAGGACCAGCGAAGAACAGCCCACGGGCCAAATTTCGCCCACAGCCTGTTTTCATACCACTGAGCTAAGAATGAATCTTACACCTTTTTTTTCCCAGTCTTTTTTTTTTTTTAAGTTATTTTTATTTACACAAGAACTGGGGTACAGGCCAGAGGCACCGGAGGGTGAGAGGATTCACCAGAGACAGAGCGGGGAGCAGAACAGGCAGACAGACCGAACACTGCTGAGGGGAGCTGTGGATGAGACAAGAGAGGTCTGCCACACCATGTGGGAATCTCCCTGGCCGGCCGGGAATCGAACCCATGCTGTAGAGGCTGTGGACAGCTTCACAGCGCTGCGCTCAACCCACTGCACCACCGGGGAGGCCCAAGTCTTACACCTTTTAAATGGCCAGACACAGTGACCAAGCACACTCCATGATGTGCCAGTTATCAGGCCCAAGCCCTGCTTTCTTGTGCCCCCGAGCACGGTGCCAGGTTTTCAGCACTTCTGTTCTAAACCAGTACCCATTCAGATTTCAAATGCTGATGTCCTACAGGGAACTCTTTTTATCAGAAGTCCAGTGTATGCTTAAGAGTATCAAAATACTGAAACAGTAACTCAGGGCCTTGGGTTGAAGATATTTATTTCAAAATTAATCAGCAATTCTTGGAAAGATACCCTCAAATTTATATTCTGACGGCCAGTACTCCATCAACTGTTAAGATTTACTTTGGTACCTCATAAAACATCAAAACTAAAAATATAGGGTCTGTCAAGGGTGATCATTAAATATTACACCATGCTTTAACTTGTATTTCCAGACTCAAAAATAAACCTACCAAATGGGCGAAATCCGTACAGTCCACTCGCAGACAGCATGGACAGCAGGACAGCTACCGACTCCTCGTCGACCCCAAGTTAAGAAAAGTGTGGTATAGTAAGTACTCACTTTGGCAACCTCAAGTCAAACGAAAGCATGTACAGGGAATACTATGTGGACCGTTTTTTCCTCAATGTTATAAAAATAAACATTATTTGCAAAACTGCTATACACGCTCACAGCGCCAGGCAGAGCTGCTGTTTCTCCCTTTGCGGTGAAGCTGCTGTTTTCACCCCGTAGCGCCCCCTCCTTGATCCTGATACTTGCATTTGAAAACCACATTAGGATCTAGTCTCAGAAGCTGCCACCCTTGGCAATTTTCGTTAATCTGGGAAACTTGTTACCAGATCAAAAGATAATTCACCCAAAACTGCACCACAGGGCGGCGGCGGCTGAGCCGAGCGGCATTTAGACAGCCTGGTAACCACCTGGCTGCCGACCACTCAGAAGGAGGCGTCGTCTGGCTCCTGAAGGCCCCACGTCACCATCCAACTGCTGCCCACCTTTCCAACCGCCTTTCCTACTCCCGCCTCAGGGAGCGGCAGGCTCCCAGGATTCCTGCCCTCCGCACGCGTGCCAAGCCCTTTCCCGCCGCGCCGTCCTCCTCTCACAGGCAGCAGAGCCTCCCCTGGAAGCGCCTCCAGCACCACGGAGCCCCCACGCGGCCCAATGGATTCGATTGTGCGCAGCGGTCAGGCAGACAGCACCACGGTCCCGGGGCTCTCCAAGTCTGTGGGCCTCTGGGGGGCCCTTGAGACCTTCTCCGGGGCCTTGTGAGGTCACAACTGTTTTCATATTAATACCAAATACTGTCTGTCTTTTCCACTATATTCACATTTGCACTAATGCTGCAAAACGTGGCACCCCAGCATGAATGGGGGCAGTGGTGACGAAGCGTGGTGGGTGACCACAGCTTTTTAAAAGGGCCTCTTGCACTTAACAGTGTCCTTGAGGAGGCAGTAAAAAAATCAGTCATTTTACTCAATCTTGACCCTGTAGTACACGCCTTTTTATCTTCTGCGTGACAGAACAGGAGGTGCATGCACAAAGCCGCCCGCTGCAGAGTGACCGCGAGGGCGGCCCCTACAGGAGACCCAGGGGGGCTGGAGTGATGCGGGCCAGGTGCTTCTGTCGTGAACACCACTGTTATGTGCAAGAATGACCGACAAACCATCACATTACAAATGTGCATACCTGGCAGGCATTTTCTTGGCAACGGAAGAAATAAGCCAGTCATTTCAAGTAAAATGGGTAGCACTTTGCCAATGATCAAATCTGAATTCTCAGGAGGAAATCAGAATTTTAGAAAACTGACATCACTGAAGGTAAGCCTAAGTTTTGTGATACTTAAGATTTTTCTGTTTGGTGGCAATATTAAAATGTGACTTTGTATATTTAAATGTGTAAAAATGCAGAAGGAGCCTCCTAAGCAAGAGCCCATGTTTTCCCCATGACCCACATATGAAGTCACAAAATCTGGCGGGCAGACAAGCCGTCCAGAGTGCGGACGCGCCCGCGGAGTCCCACGTGACAGAGCAAAGAAATTCTCCCAAGGGCTCTCAGGCTGCAGCCTGCAACTGATCTCCGAGAAGTGCCACCTATGGTTTGTTGGTGAGGACCAAAGGACAGCCACAATTATCTGAAAAAGCTATAAAAATACTCCCATTCCCAGCCAAGCATCTGTGCAAGGTTGAATTTCTTTCCCATATGTCATGGAAGCAACACCGCAAAGGGCATGTTCAGAAGACAGGAGAGTTCATACGGCTAAAAGCTAGACACCTAAAGATACCTGCAGCACTGTAAACGCCCTATCAAAATTCTAGTTGCCCCTTTTTGGCAGAAATTAACAAGCTAGACCTAAAATTCAGAAGGAAATGCAAGGGGCCCAGAATAGGGAAAACATTTGTGAAAAAGAATAAAGTTTGCGGGCTTTACACTTCCTTGTTTTGAAACATTACAAAATGACAGCATTCAAGATGGGGTGACACTGGCAGGACAAGCCTATAGATCAAAGGAACACAAGAGTCCAGAAGTAAAAAACCTCACATTTATGATGACTTGGTTTTTGACAAGGATGGCAAGACAATTTAATAAGGAAAGACAGTCTTTAAACAATAGTCGTCTTTAACTAAAGAATAATGAGACAATCTGACATCCACAGGAAAAAGGATGAGGTGTACCCCCATCTCCCACCCTAGCCAACACTGATCGCA
Organism: Talpa occidentalis; assembly: GCF_014898055.3. NCBI lineage: Eukaryota > Metazoa > Chordata > Mammalia > Eulipotyphla > Talpidae > Talpa > Talpa occidentalis. The sequence continues at coordinate 153,233,804 of NW_026555331.1, forward strand.
GACCCGAATGTGCGAGCTAAAAGCACAGACGTTCAGAAGACATCACAGTGCACATCTAGAAGCTGAGGCTAGGCAGTGGTTCCTTAGCTATGACAGCACAGCTAAGTGCGCTTTTGTGCACAAGCGACAAAAGGAAAAACAGATTTGGACTGTCACATTTTTCATTTGTTTCAAGGGACCATCCAAAAAATGAAGACAACCCACAGAATGGGAGTAGTTATCTGCATTCATAGACAATAAATGCCACTTCACGCCACACCGCAGGTGTGAGGAATGAAAAAGTCGGACACCACCAAGGGCTGGTGAGGATGGGGAGAAACGGAAACCCATCTCAGCGGCGCGGGGGCACTGGAAAACAGTGCGGCAGTCCCCAAAATGTTACACATAAAGTTACCACAGGCCCCAGCAAGGAACAGACAGGCCACGCCAAGCGCAGTGAAAACACAGGCCCCACAAACGCGTCCCTGAAGGTCCACAAGAGCATTCGTCAAAACAGCCAGAGCGCAGAAACGACGCACGCGCCCCTCAACCGATGACTCAAGAAATAAAACGTGGTTTACTCACGCCAGGGAGCAGGACCCCGGCCATAAAAAGGAATGGCTGGCTGGCACACACCGCCGCGGGGGGAGCCTCGGAAGACTAACTGTTGAATGAAAGAAGCCCGGCCCAAGGGCACACACCGGGCGCTCACTGCTGCGAAAAGAAGAATTCACAGCGACAGAAAGTCGGGTGCCAGGTAGTGGGGGACAGGGAGGGTGGGAGCTGGCAGTTCACGGGTATTGAGTTTTTGGGGGGCAATGAAGGCAACCCACAGGACATCCAGAGAACACCCAGAACCGAGAGGCACGGCCACTGCCGCAAGCTCGGATTCCCAAAGCAAGTTGGCGTCAAGCTCCGGCCAGCCCCGCCCACAGGCGCTCGCACCCCCTGTCGCACCTGAACAGGCAATTTCACAGACCAGCAGCTTTCTTACATGTGGCAGTGCCTCACCATTTAATTTTTCAGGGAGACGTGTCAGAAAAGGACAGGCGAGCTTAGCTACAGGAGCTCGGAGAACAACTGGGTGACAGTCTAGGAAGACTCCAGGGCACAGTGTGCCTCTGCCTTTCCTTCTGGCCACCTAGAACAATTCGAGTTACTTTGCTGAGCTGCCCTTTACCAAACCACAGTTTCATTTTCTGTTTTACGATCTTCATAGTCCTCTGATCCCTTCCCCATTCCCTCGGAGGCTTGTATGTGACAAAACACCTTTTAATTATCGTCTGCCGGCAAGCCAGATGACCAAAGTTTGATGGGGAAATCCCAGGGAAAGATGTGCCGGATTTACTGGAAGATAGTCACCCGAAGCCACAACTACAAGGTGCCGCCCAGCGCCCCTCTCCCGGGACACCCGCCTGCGTGAGAAGCAACGGAGGTGAGGCGCCTGGCCGGCACTCAAACAGGCCACAGAAGCACCCCCCGAAGCCAGTCTGCACTACAGCTGACGTGGCCTTAAAAGCTTGTCCACTATGAATAACAGGAAAAGTACTTCAGGAAAAGAGCTGAGATTTATATTTTCTCCACGGGTATTTTTTTTTAATCTAAGTTTTAAAAATAAGTAAAATTTGGAAGTCAAGCAGTAAAACAACCGCAGCGCGTAGCCTGACAGTCACAACGACAGGCTCTCTGGGAGTCACGCTCACATAAGACAGTTGATCGGGAAATTCTAAGAAAGGTGTGGTTTCTAGCGAGGCCTCTCGCTCCCTCCCCACTGAACGTGACACAACAGCTCAGCGCCACAAAAGAACACACCGAGGTACACAGGTACTCACGGCTCCCTCCGTGGCAGCACCGTTTGCGAGCCGACAGGTCCGAGAGCGCCCGGAACCTGAGCCCCAGCACGCTCGGGGGAGGCCGCGCGGGCCGGGCAAGCGCTCCTCTCGCTGACGCTGGCGAGGCACAGCCACACACGAGCCCTCCCGAACTGCAAAGCGTCCCGGTTGCCAATAAAGGCAGCAACTTTCAAATAAAAGAAGGCTGGCAGGAAGGCAGCCTCGCCCCGTCGCAGCCCTGGAAATCAACATGGAGCCCGCGCAGCAGGCCCGAGCGAGCAGACACCACGCGGCCCGGAGACGAGCGATCACTCTGGGCCCGCTGGAGGCAGGTCCGCGCGCTGTTCCAACGCCCAGCACCTCACGCCGCCGCTTCCGAGGAGAAGGCCGCGGGCGGCTCCCAGCCCGGCAGGGGAGCCTCTCAGCGCGCGGGGTGAACGCGGCCCCTCCCCACCGCGGACCAGAGGAGAACATGCCGCCGGGGACGCCGCCGCCGCCGCCCGGGCCCCCGGCTCCCGGCCCCCGCCCTGGCGAGAGGCCGCCGTCTTCGGCCGGGGGCGCCGCGGGGCCCGCAGCGGGGGCGGCGGGAGCCAGGGCCGGGTGGCCGCTCCCACGGCGCCTCCCGAGGCCTCGCGGACGCGCGGTTACTTGAGGGCAGCGGCCGCCCGCGCGCCCACGGCCCGGCCCCGCGGGAGGCGAGCGCGGCCCCGCGCTCGGGGCACCCCTCGCCTCTGCTGCGGGCCCCCGGTTCCGAGGAGCCCCGCGCCCTCGGGCCCCGCCCGGGGAGGGGCGGGCGGGAGGCGCGCGGGGCCGCCCCCGGCCGGGGCAGGGGCGCGGAGGGCGTCGGGGCTTCGTCGGCGGGGGGCGGCGGCTCCCCGGGGCGGCATCGCGGCGCGGCCCGGCGCGGCCGCCCCCGCCGGGGAAGCCGCGCGGGGCGACGGCGACTCCCGGGCTTCCGGGCCCCGAGACAAAGCGCCCCCCGCCGCCCGCGCGGCTCGGCGCCCGGCCGCCCTCCCCGGGGAGCGGCCCGTCCCGGGGCGCCCCGCTCCCCGCCGGCAGGAGCGTCTCGGCGGCGCGGGCGGCACCCGCGGGCCTCAAAAACGGGCCGGCCTGGCCCCCCCCGGCCCGCGCCCCCCCGGCCTCATTACCCCGAAAATAGGGCAGCGGGCGCGGCCCCCGCCCCCCCGACGGCGCGGCCCGGGGCCTGGGGGGCGCCCGGCGCGGCGCGGAGCCCGAGGCGCCGTCCCTTTGTCGGGCCCGGCCGGCGGCGGGCGCGGGGCCGCGGGCAGGTGCGGCGGGGCCCGGAGCGCGCCCGTAACGCCGCCCGCCGCGGCCCGGCCGGGCCCGGCCCGCCGCGCGCAAGATGGAGGCGGCGGCTGGTTACGAAACGCGCGGCCGCCACATGGCAGGGCCCGGCGCCCGCCCGCCCGCCCGCCCGCCGCGCGCTCACCCACGGAGCGGTAGCCCAGGATGGCGATCTTCCGCGACTTGGACTGCGGCATCTCGGCGGCTCCTCGGCCCCGGGCCCAGCGGCTCCCCGCGGCGCGGGCGGCGGCTCCTGCGCGGGATCGGCGGCGGCCGCGCCGGGCGCAGCGGCATCCAGGGGCGGGGCGGCGGCCTGGCTGCTGCTCCCCGGCTCGCGCGCCCAACCGCCGGCGCCCGCGCCCCGCCCCCAAACACGCCCACGTGACCGCGCGGCCCCGCCCCGAGCGCGCCGCGGGCGGGGCGGCGGCGGCCGCCGTTCGACTTTAAAGGGAAAAAAGGGGCCGCCGCGGGCCCCCCGGAACCGTGACGCCCGAAACTCGCTGCGTCATGACCCTCCCACCCGCTTCCGCCGCTTTTTAATTACGCCAGCGCGGCCCGAGCGCCGATTGGGCGGCGTCCTCCCGCCCGCGCGCTGACGCGGCGGAAACCCCGTCTCCCATTGGGGGCGGCCGAGGCCGGGCCCGGCGGGGCGGCGCGCCGCGCGCTAAAAATAAACCCGGGCGCGCCCGCGGCCCGGCGCCCGCCTGGGCTGCTCCGGACCTCGCGAGCTGGGGGGGGGGGGGGGGGGCGCGGCGTGGCTGGCGCCCGGCCGCTGATTGGCCAGAGCAGAGCGGGAGGCGGGGCGGACGGCGGGAGGCGCGGGGCGGGCGGCGACTCGCGCCGCCGAGCCCTGAGGGCCGCGGGGCCCGCCAAGGCCGGGCCGGGTCGGGCCGCTCCGCCCTCGGGCTCCGGGCCGCGGCTCTCTGGAGCCTGTTTGTGAATCGGCGCCCGCGAGTCGGGCGCGAGGGCCCGGCGACGCCGCCTCCGTCAGGGAAGGGCCGCGGCAGCGGGGGCCTCGGCGCGGCCGGACAATGTCGCGCGTTCCCGAGAAACCCGCGCCGCGGGGGCCGCAGCCCGGGCCCGAGGGGCCCTTCCCGGGCGCCCCGCTCGGCAGGCCCGCCCTCCCACGGGCGCGCGGCTCCACGATGCGGCCGGAGGCGCCCACGGGCCCCTTCCCGCCGGCCGGGCCGCCAGCCCGCGCGGAGAAAGCGGGGCCCGGCGCGGGGGGTGCGGCTGGGGCGCCCCCGCCGTCCTGGTGGCGACTCTTGCTCTGGTGGTTGCGAAAGAGGCAGGTGACACCCCCCCCCCCCCCCCCCGGGCCGCGAGGATCCCGGGGCGCACTGCCGGCGGGCAGACCCCGCCCCCCTGGGCAGGGAGACTTGGAGGCGACCGTCCCATAAATCAGCCTTGTTGGGGGGGACGCGGACCTTCCACCCGACTCAAGCGCCCCGCGGAGCTGGGGGGCCGGGTCAGTGCCCCCGGGGTCTACAGACTAAGGCCCAGGTGGCCCGCCCGAGCGGGCAGTACCTCGCCGGGCTGTGTGCGCTCGGGGGAGTTTGCAATCGCCGCCATCATCCGTGTAGATCGGGGCTGACCATGGTCCGCCCAAGAAAATGTATTATTTTTTGTCCTATAGATTTTGAGGATCCCCGCCCCCCAGTACCTTGAACTGATGGTACTAGAGTTCATAGTGGGTTGTGAAATCAGCTTAGTGGGTATTTCTTTAAAAAAAAAATTCCTTTTTATAGAAAAGAATAGAAAACAGTACAATGTGCAGGGGCCCGCATGGCCAAGGGGAGGTGTTGCTCCCTGACGCTTTGTGGGGAGAGAGTGAGGCGCTGCCCGCTCTGCCGCTGCTGGGTTTCCTGCGCCATGGAGGAGCGTGAAAGCGGTGAGTATCAGGAGGCCAGACTCAAGGATTATTTTTCAGTGACTTAAAAGTCCTTTCAGGTGAGAGCCAGGAAGATTCCTTTTTCCAGAGTGGGGAGATCTGGTTTGGTTTAAGAAATGACTCAGATTACCTGTAATAGTCAGGGTTGATGGCAGAATTCAGGTGGAAGTAACTGACCACACTCAGAATTTACAAGAACAGGGTCGCGAGAACCCCGCACCTCTCCTGACTGCCACCGCTGTCCACCCTGGAAGCCGCTGGAACTTGTGCCCCGTCGATGTGGCTGGCTCCCCTGCTGCCTGGTCTCTGGGCAACTGCCCACTAAATTTGTTTCCATGGAAACTACGAACTGTCTCTTCCATTCAAATTCCAGAGGACCGGGCTGGGCTCAGCCAATGACCATCATCCCTTGTGTGAGGGGTTTGTGAGAAACCTGTAGATTGCCAGGGAGGCCTCTGCGGCTATACTCTGGCACTGGTGGCGAAGACCATCGGGCTTAGCAGTCCGTGAGGTCATTACACACTTTTCTGTGAGCATTGCCAAGTTGAATGACATCGGAATTCTAGTTCCAACACTTTTATTTTTAATTCTTATAATATACAAAACTCTTGTTCCTTACCATTGCGTTAAACCAAGATTGCCATGCTTGTTTTCAGTAACAGGACAATTGTGAAATAATTTTACCTTTTTCATGGGAAAGTTATCCCTAAATAAAAGTGAACATGAAGCTGTGTTGTGTTTTAAATATTTAATAAAGGAAAACTAGAAAAAAACAAGCCATCTTATCAGCATGCATCCGGTCAGTCTCCCATCTGTGATGTCGCATAGGTGCTGTTCACAATGAAACAACTCAGATTTAGGGAAACCTGGCGGGATCATTCCTCCCTGTGGCCTTGTGGGCGCGCGTGTGGTTTCCGGGACAGGCCTCAGTGGGCCTGGCCTCAGCAGCCTTGCAGGAGGCCATCTTTCAAGACCAGTCCCCTCACACGGTGGCAGCCAGGCCTCCACCCAGCCCGCGTGCTGAGCGTGCAGTTGCTTAGGGGTGCTCCGCAGAGGGACGTGGCGTGAGCCAGCCCTAAGTCTGTGGGCCCCCAAGGCCAGGCCTAGGCTACACAATAGTTAGAAGTTGTTCTCAACTCTTAGGGGTTGACTGTGTCCCTCCAAGAAGGGAATGATGAAGTCCCAAATCTCAGAATGTGGTATCATCTTTTTTGGAAGTAGGGCTACTGCGGCTATAATTTACTAAGGTCACCTTGGCGTAGGGTGGGCCCTTAATCTGACGTGACTAGAGACAGAGCCACACAGAAGGAAGACAGATTGTTGAAGACACAGCAGAGACGGGAGCCATGTAGCCACGTGCCAAGGAACATCGGGGCACACCAGAAGCTGGACAAGGCAAGTGGGGTTGCTCCTCTAGAGATGGAAGGGGAACAAGGCCTGCTGACCCCTGGTTTTGGACTTCTGGACTCAAAACCAAGAGTAAGTTTTTGTCCCAAGCCTCCCAGCTTGTGGGACGTCACATCAGCCCCAGCAAAGCAGCACATCAACTACCCTCAAATGTCAACAGAATTTCATTACAGTTGGAATCTGGTTCCTGCTGCGTATGGATGAAATTGGCCTGCTCCCCCAGCCCCTCAGCCAGAGAGCACCAGGGGGCACCCCCACCAGCAGAGGGGGGCCGTATCCCGTACAGCAGGTCTCCTGGGGGTCAGCCCCTAGCTGACAGGGAGCAAAGTGTTCAAAAACTACGCGTCCAAAACACTAAGTCACACTACAAAATTTTCTGGGACTTTGTGTGTGTGGAAAATTTCAAAGATATGTAAAAGTAGAGAGACTGATAGAATAAGCCCTCAGCCCCATTCTGCTGAGTCACGGGCACTCCTGTTTCATCTACACCCTCCCCACTTCCCCCACCCACCCGGGGATTATTTTGAGGCAAATTCTAGACATCTTCCCATTCCATTCACAAATGAATGAATTTCAATGTTTTCTCTGAAAGATGACTTCTAAAAAATACATGCCATTTTTACACCAAAACCAAAACCAATTAAGGAATCCTTAATACCACCCAGAATTCAGACTGCTCGAAGTTCTCATGTTTCAAAATTTAGATTGTTCAGATCAGGATCCAAATAAAACCTATATGCAGCAACGGACTGGGGATGGTTCCCGGATATCCTGAGCCCGGCGCCCCCATCTTACTTTAGTGTGTTACATATATTAGAATTAACCAATGTTGCTGTGTTATCATCATATGAGGCTCATACACCATTCAGTGTCCTCAGTTTCCCCCAACGCCCTTCTGCCCCAGGATCCCTTAGCACTTTTGGCTCCTCTTGGATGCGACCATTTCGTGGGCGTTTCTTTTTTCAGTGAGCTTGACAGTGGTGAGGGTCCTGGTTGACTATTTCGTAGATCCTCCCTAGGCTGGGATTCCCCTGGTGTTTTTCTTAGGTTTAGGCTGGGAACATGGGGTTTTGTGAGGGAGGCCACAGAGGAAAAGGGCCACCGTAATCACATCATCTGTGGGTTCACGCCATGAATGTGACTCGCCGCTGCTGACATTGGTCTTGGCCACTTGGCTGAGGCCCTGTGTCTCGATCTTCATTGGAAAGTTCGTCCCTTCCTCCCTTTCCACGATGCGCTTTATGGAAGGTCACCGTGCATGGCCCTCACAGACTGGGGACCCTGCCTGTCCGTGCCCTTCTGTCTGAAGCAGTTCCATTAGCCTTTCTTGTACTTCTTATTTTGAATAATTATGGATTAACAGCTATTTTCAGAAACAGTTCAGAGCTGTCTTGTGTGACGTTCTCCTGATGCTAATGTCCTATGTACGTGTGGTACAACAGCAAAGCCAAGAAGTGGAAATTGGCACAACCTGCAGAACTCACTCAGACCTCACCAGTTTATCTTGCTTCTGTACATGTATTAGTACTTTAAGGATGTTCCATTTTCTCCTGGTTCTCATTTTTCTGAGAAATCAGCTGTCATCTTATTATTTCCCTTATGTAATACCCCTTCCTACCCCCCACTGCCCCCATATACAGTTTAAATTTTCTCTTTCTCTTTGTTGCTCAGGTTTGACGATGATAAATCTGTATGTAGAATTCCCAGTGACGCCATCTCTGCCTGGAATTTTCCTTGAGATGTTGCTAACTACAAATTTAGTGCCTTTTTAATAGGTTAACAGGCTATTCAGATGGTCTATTTCTTCTTGAATCAGCTTTGATATTTTTTTAAGATTTGCCCATTTCACCTGAGTGTCAAATTTGTTAGCACAACGTTGACAGCATTCCCTTATTACCCTTTCAAATATCTGTGGTGTCTATAGTTACCTCGTTTTTCTCCTTCCTGATCTGGCTCATTTCTGTCTTTTCTGCCTCTGTCCTGAGTAACTGGCTAGGCTGTGATCACTTTTATTGTCCCAAATATTCAGCTTTTAGCTGCATTGATTTTACTTGTGCTTTCTATTTCATCATTGCCTCTATATTATTTTATTTATTTATTTAAATTATTTATTTTTATACACGAGCTGAGGTACAGGCCAGACGCACAGGAGGGTGAGAGGATTCACCAGAGACAAAGCGGGGAGCAGAACAGGCAGATGACGGAAATACACTGCTGAGGGGAGCAGCGGGCAAGGCAGGAGAGGTCTGCCGCGCCATGTGGGTCTCTCCCTGGCCAGCTGGGAATTGAACCTGCACTGCAGAGGCTGCAGACAGCTTCACAGCACTGCGCTCAACCTGCTGCACCACTGGGGAGGCCCTATTATTTTATTATTACCATTATTCTGCTTACCGTCCTTCTTTTCTTGGTTCCTAAGGCTCAAGCCATGGATCTGTGATGTCTTCACTGTACCTACCATTGTGCCACCAGCGTCCCCGTGTGCTCCTGTACCAGCATCTTGCATTTTGAGAGGCAGTGTTTCATTCTCAATTAATTTAGAATACTTTGTTTCCTTTTTGATTTCTTCTCTGACCCATTGGTCAGAAGTATGATATTTTATGTTTTTCCATTTGAATTTTCTGTATTAATTAAGCATGCTTTGTTTCTTAATTATGCTGCTATAAAAACCAATTATTTGTATCTTCTATTTCTTTATGTAATTTCTTTATAAATATTTTACCTCACTGTTCACGTCTACAAAAATTCATTTCTACAAAAATGAACAATGATGGGGCCTCCCCGGTGGCGCAGCGGTTGAGCGCTGGGTTGCGATGCTGCCCGCGGCCTCTGTGGCGCCGGTTCAATCCCCGGCTGCTCCCCAGCCACTGGAGGAGGGTCCCGCATGGCGCGCAGACCTCTCCTGCCGCCCGCTGCTCCCCTCAGCAGTGTCCTTCGGTCCTTCTGCCTGCTCTGCTCCCCGCTCTGGCTCTGGTGAATTCTCTCACCCTCCCGCGCTTCTGACTGTACCCAGTGCATGTATAAACAAAACAAACAAACAAACAAACAAATAAACATGCCTCTATAAAAAAAAAAAAAGAACAATGATGTAAAATATATATAAATAAATTATATAAAAATTTAAAAGGGCCTCTCTGGCGGCGCAAGGGGTTAAGCATCAGCGCTATGAAGCAATCCACAGCTACTACAGCATGAGTTCAATCCCCAGCTAGGGAGCTGACCCACATAGTGCAGCAGACCTCTCCTGTCGTGCCCACTGCTCACCTCAGCAGTGTGTTTCAGTCAGTCTGCCGGTTCGGCTCCCCACTCTGTCTCTAGTGACTCCTCTCACCCCCTGGCACCTCTGGGCTGTACCCCAGTTCCTGTATGCATAAATAAATAAATCTTATTTTTTTTTTTTAAAAAAAAAAACAATTCTTAAACCTAGGTCAAGAGCAGAAATGACAGAGGTTTTATTGAGGTGGGATGGGGGATGAAGGGAAATAAATATCAGGAGTTGTTCCGGTCATGGTACATTTGACAAATCCGAACAGAGACATCAAATAGGTAGTCAGAGTGTCAGTGTGTCTGACCCGATATTCAGGAGAATTCAGGAGAGAAATCTGGCTAGAAAAGCATCTCCAGGAGTGGTTAGCAATTAGGGTGAAACCATGAGCCTGGGTGAGGTCACCACAGGAGAAAGTACAGGTGGTGCAAAATGTGGGCACTGAAATGCTCAGAGATCAGAAGAAAGGTCAGAAATGGAGATAGGGAGAAAAAGCAGCGCCCCCACAGTGGGATCCTGGAGACCAATCAGTGACTGTGTCAGGGAGGAAGTGAAGCTCATGCCAACAACCCCCAGGCTGTGACTGTAAAGATTTACTGTTATTTATGTGCAGGCCCGAGGTGGGGGGGTGCGAGGACTCACCAGAGACAAAGTGGGGAGCAGAACAGGCAGATCTACTGAAATCCACTGCTGAGGGGAGCAGTGGGGAGATAGAGGAGGTCTGCAGCGCCCTGTGGGTCAGCTCCCTGGCCGGGGATGGAACTCACACCACAGAGGCTGGCGACAGCTTGATAGCGCGAGACTTACCCCCGCATCACCCAGGAGGCGCCCAGGCCGAGAGTTTAGTAGGTGATTAAGGACAAACACCACTCAATCTACAACACGAACCTCACTTGCAGGCAGAGATGGTCCTGTCGGTACGAGAAGTTGGGGCTTCTGCAGTTTTTCATTGCAGGTATTAGGAGGCTGACTGGTCCGTTCTGTGCGTCACACGGACTGGCTGCGATAGTCACACCAGCGATGGCCAGGAAGGGGCTGTGGCCCGGAGAGGACGGCGTGCAGGCGCCCAACGGACGCCCCTGGGCATCTCTCCTCGGTGCCCAGGGTCCTCGGGAGTCTTCACGGGGTGTCAGGTGAGACCTTCGGGGACCAGCTGCCCATCTCCCTGGCGTTGCTTAATTTGCTGGGGCGTGGGGATATTCATTTACGAAGGACAAAATACCATCGGTTCAGATGGCTGAACGTCAGCAAGAGACCCCGCCTCGTCACTCATTACGGAGGGAAGGAGCGTTTTCTTCCGGCGATGGCCCATCATCCAGGCGGTGGCGCCGTTCTTAGCCAGTGCCCTGGGTTTGTGCTCCTGCTCTGCCTCGACACCTGCGCGGTCTTGGACCATCCCCGTCCGGGGTTCAGCCTGCCGTCTTCTGCGGCTCCCTCCCTTCCCTCCTGGGACTGGGTTAAATGTCCGGTTCCCTCCTCAGCGTGACACGCAGCATGGGACACCGAAGATGAAGTTTCCTCTCAACTTGTCTTCAATTATTTCCGATGCTGTTCACTTCGCCTTGAATTCTTTCATAACAGTCGTTCCTTTCTTGTTAATTGTTCTTTCATGTGGCTTTTGTTAAACGTTCCATTTCCAAATAAAAGCCAATTTTGCTTTGATTTCCATGGAGGAAAGATGAGCGCCATAAATCCTTAGAAATTAAAGCAAGTCAAGCAAAAACACAAACACAAGCGCCCATGACAAGTCTCTGTGCGTGCTAGGGGCTCCCTTCCCCAAGTCTCCAAAGTTGGGAAGATCTTTAAGTGAACGAGAAGAGCCCAGAAGAAAAGGATCCCCACAGCAGCGGTGAGGAGGCCGCACAGCAGCTGGCGGGGGCGGTGAGAGGCCTGCGCAGGAGCCCCTGGCTGGAGGAAGGAGGCGTGAGCTCCGCGGCCACCCCTCGGGCCCGTGGACGGGCAGAGCCGGGCCTGTTTCCTAAGTCTCCTTTGTGAGCTGGATGTCGGCGCAACCACAGTCAGGGTCAAACAGAAAACTTACAAAACTGGTTGGATGTTAAAAAACGAAAAGGTGACGTGTCCAGAGAAGTTACGAGAGAAAAACCAGCTTGAACGGGTTTGAGAACCTTTGGCTGTTAATTCCTTTACACGAGGATTAAAATGTTTCGATTAATGCAAACATATAATTAGCCAAGTGGCTGTAGTTCCAGAATGTTCACCACTAAGTTGTGCAGTCAGCAAACATGAGTGGGTTGGGACTAAGCTTGGGCCCTGGCTGAGCGGTGGAGACTACCTGCTACACAGAGCGCGCCACCGCACCAGCCCATCCCACTCGGCCGGGCTAGCACTTGGCCCTGGGGCTTGCGGGATGCAGTTCTTCAGGAGCTGGAGGCTGGTATTATCTGATGAAGGTTTTTACATCAGCCCATATTCTAGATGTGACTAAATCGTGTCTGGACAGTTTCATTTCCACCTGTGCAGAGCAGGCCAGGCAAGCGCTTGGTGGGTCATCACCCAGCTGTCTCCTGGAAGCTCCTGGAAGGCATGTCATGCTCCAGGGCCCCTGCTTGGTGCCTTCCTGCACGTTTGGCGTGTCCTGTGGGCTGTGACTGTGGCCTACACAGGCCGGAGCAGGGATGGACACTGCATGGTCATGACTATAATGTGCCTGGCTCGCTGGTCTCCTGGAGTTTGCGAGAAGATGGGGAAAGGCAGTCGCTGGCCCAGGGCAGGCTCTGGAGACACACAGGGAGGAGGAGCCTTGAGCAGAAGACACGAAGCTGATGGGTGCAGCAGGTCAAGCCCAGGTGCTGGTGCTGCTCTTGGGGTGCAGCACACCAGGAGGGGGGTGGCACCAGGCCCTTTTCTAGACCCCAGGCCGGCCACTTTCAACATGACCTGGCACTAAGGTCGCCAACCCATTGCTTGTCCCCAGGGGCCAGGGCTGTGGCGCCACCTTGGACAGTGTCCCGGGTAGCTATGGAGAGGTGGGCCAGGGATGCAGACAAGGGAAGCATGACGGGTGGGCGGTTGAGGTCTGAAAAGTTGGAGAGTATGTCTTAGAATTTATGATAATTCACTGCTTTTCAAATTTTGATTGTGTAAGTAGATTTCCACGAAACAAGGGCTGGTGTGAGGACAGTTGTCCACATGTTGCAATTTTAACTTTGCAGGTTTTTTGTTGCTCATGGTCCCCTTCCCCCACTTAAGTAACTGTGCTGCAGACAGGGGAGGAGTGAGCAGAGGCCGTCAAGACACGCACCGTTTCCAGCTAGATCCATTCGACCAAGGCTTCCCTCAGAGTCAATCTTTTCCTTTCCCTTGTGTGCTTGTAACATCCTGACCAGGAAGACATTTCCCCCCCTCACCCCTTGTGTGCCTCGTCCCCCCGCATCCTCAGAGCCCTCGCCGCGCTTGTGTTTGCTGTTGACGTAAGCCTTTGAGTTTGTCAAGCCCTCCGCTGTGTGAATGTCCAGTATTTGCTTTGTCATTCTGACTTGCTTTCCTACACCTAATTCCCTCAGATGCCCTCCAGCTTGCTGCAAACGCTGCATTTCATCTCTCCTACGGCCGAGTGGTGTCCTGCGTGTGGACAGACCACCTCTGCGTGATCCACTCGTCCTCTGTGGCCATCTCGGCTGCTTCCACGTCCCAGTTACTGTGAACAGAACTTCAGTGAACATAGCAGCGCATATAATTTTTTGAGTTGATGGTTTCACCTGCTTTGGGTAAATGCTCAGGGGAAGAGCTGCTGGGTGTGTGGTGTTTCCTTTTTCAGTTTTTAAGGTAAATCCAGATCCTGTTGTCTTGGCTGCACCAGTCTACACCCCCACCGAGGCCCCTCCGTGCCCCCCTCGCCAGCACTTCATGCCAGGGTCTTTTTACACGTGCCTGTCTTACAACAGGAAAGGGGTGCGCACTTTCTCTACCGCCATTTGCAAATAATAGAACAAAGAACATGCTGATCTTTTTAAAAATGTTCACACTTCTTAAAAAAAAAAACCTATTTTAAAGAAGCATTTGGGTCAGCTAATTTAGGCACACAAATACGACGCTCAGGGCGAACGGGGAATGAACCAGCCTGAACTGTCCATCGCTAGGAGCTGCCATACAAGGTCTGGTCTAGAACGTGGTTACTTTTGAGCCAGGATTGCCCTTCGATGCGCCCTGTTTCTAGGGCCTGCGCTTCAGCCTCCCAGAAGATCAACCTGTCACATTTGAAAAATCTCCTGTCTGCTTTTTTCATCCTTTTGCAGCTTCCCTATCATGTATCTGAATGTGTAGGTTAAGATAAAGTTACCTTAAAAGGAAAGCAAGAGGTTTACTTTCATTAAAAAACTACTTGTAAAGTTTGCTTTCATAAAAAAAAACCAAACTATTTGTAAAGTTGATAAACAACTTTATACCACAGAACGTGTCACACACACTCAGGACCTACCTACATCACCCAGCAGCCTGCTCCGGGTCCGCTGTCACTTGGCCTCGTCCTGCGTGTCTGTCTGTCCCCTCTGCATGAGGACACCGCCCGCCTTCACGGCCTCGTCTCGGCTTGCCGGCATCCTCAGAGCCCTACTTCACGTGCACAGGTACTAGACTAGGGCTTCCGCGTAGCCTTTTAGGGGAACAGTTCAACCTGTAACCAGCCCTTTAGAACTGGGCTTTGGGTTATTAGGCCTGTTATCAAGTTCCAAAGTCCTGAAATTCGGGGTGGCAGGACCTGGGCCAAGACAACCTTTCCATACTCATAAAGGCCGCCTTGTGATACTGTGTGAGGGTTAAAAAAAAAGAAAGCGTGAAGTGCTGGGCAGGGTGCTGGCAGGAAAAAGCCTTCCCAGGGTGCTGGCAGGAAAAAGCCTTCGAGACTGCAGCTTCTCCTCATCTTCCTTTACATTGTTCCCTGCGCTGGTTCAATTACAAAACAGACCTCATCAAGGTGAGATCTCAGGCAGCCTCCCGGGGAAGGTGGATCCAGCAAAAGCCTGAAGACCCCCTGACGTTGTCCCACCTTACTACTCTACCTCCGACCCCGTGCCAGCTCCAGCAAGGGCACAGACGCCCCAGCCCCAGGACAGCGCCTGGCAGGTGTTCAGCTCGCAATGTAACAGCCGTTAAATATGTGAGTTGATGCTGATGCCAGGGTGGTTCTAAATAATGCCTTTTGTTGCCGTCTGAAAAGTAACAGGGACGAAGTAGGCCTGGGCAGCACCCGAGCGTCCTCATTCCCGGCTGGCTTACCGGAAACTTCACTTTCAATTAGGATTCATCCCCACGGCTGTTCCTGATTTTTTTTGGTGGAAGTTTCTGGAAGTTGTTTCAGCTGGCCAAAAAAAAAAAAAGACAAGGGGCAGAAAAATGCGAGTGGAAGCTCTAAAAATATGGACTATGGGCTTGAGGCGGTCAGGAGCGAAGGCTCCTTCCGTGGAGGGGTGAGGGGCTGCCACACCAGGGCCTGTGGTCTCCCACCCCCAGCTCCTCACTGCTGCCTTTTCCCCTCCTGAGCAGGTGCCAGTATCCTTGTCTCCACGCCCCCCCTCCACGTGACCTGTGGTGCTGCCTCTCCTGACCGCGCACCACGGGTGCGTGCCGTGAGGCAGGCTTCGCAGGAGGGGGACACACGCTGCAGCCGGGGCTCTCAGGGCTTCCACACGCCTGCTTGCAGGGGCTGGGCTGGCCTGGGCGCAGGCACCAGGCAGAGGGTCTGCAGAACTGGCTACCTGGTGTGTTTTCAGACCCCTAAGGGGAGGAGTCCCACATGCTGAGAGCCAAGCGATGGCTCCCTGGCCCTTGTGCAGGGACAGCTAAGGGTGGATTTCAAGGCAGTGTGTTTGGTCCAAAAACCTAAGATGAACCCGTGGTGGCACAGGGGTTAAAGTCTCGCGCTATCAAGCTATCTCCAGCATGACTTCGATCCTGGCCAGGGAGCTACCCACAGGGCGCAGCAGACCTCTCCTGTCTCCTCGCTGCTCCCCTCAGCAGTGAATTTCAGTAGAGCCGCCTGTTCTGCTCCCCACTCTGTCTCTGGTGAGTCCTCTTACCCCCCCACCTCTGGCCTGCACCCCAATTCTTGTATGCATGAACATATAAAAATAAATCTAAAAATAAGTAAGATGAATGTCGAGTCTCTGGAATCAAGAGGGCTTTAGGGGTTTCACGGGCAGGGGTCTGAGGCAGGTGATGTGAGTAGACCTACAACTGTGCCAGCTTTGCAGGGATTTTATCTGAACCATTCTGGAGCCCGTTCTTAACTGCTCTATGAAAATAACCGAGTTAAAATGTACTTTCCAAGGCTTTCCCAACGGGCAGTACTACTAGGCAAAGCAAAATTCCCTTTTCGGGGGAGATGCCTTGGAAGGAAACAGATGAGGACACTATGCACCTGCGAGGCTCACCTGTGGGTTTCCCCGTCGTGCCCCTTCCGGGTGCGGAGGACAGGGGTTCCCTGGGGAACAAGAAGTGGCTCCAAAGCGCCCAAGGTTCCCGTGGCTCCAGGCGGGTTCCTGGCCACAGCCCTGCGTGCACCTGTGCTACACACCCTGGCGGGGCCGCCCCGCGCTGGCGGGTCCTGCAGCGTCCCTGGCAGCCACCCGGTCACGGCGGGATGTCCCCAGATAGCACCAAGTCTTCTGAGGGCACAATATCTCCACGTTGCCACATGGTCCCCCGTGGAGAACCAGGGAACGAACAGGACGTGTGTCTAACAAGACTCACTCCTTAGAGATCCGTCTAGAAACCAGAACGGACGCCCCACTTCTAGAAGAGAAACAGTGGGTCTGATCTACCCCTGCTTCCTTGTTTCTCACTCGTGTGTTCACACAACCCCTTGAGATGCTCTAAGCTGTCCTTGGGGTGAGGGCCAGAGTCCCTGCTGGGGACACACAGTGCGCCCCGAGCACAGCCCTCAGGCCCCACAGCCTCACAGCGGGAAGACAGCATGAACCTGAGGCTGGCCCAGCATGTCCCCGGAAGGCACGGAGTCGGGGCGCTCTACTGCGCCCGTCCTGTGATCTGCGGGAACAGCGCCAGCTCCGAGGGAGACGCGGGGAAGCGGCCCTCAGCCCCGCACGGCCACGCACAGCGCACGCACAGGCGGCTGCAAACAGGGGTTCTGGGCAGGCATAGAGTTCAAAGGCCTGCAGTCCCTTGGGAGGCCTGTCCAGGCCTGTGTGTGCCTGGTGGGAGGGGAAAGGCAAGTTCATTTCTTCATAAGAGGACCCTCCACCTGCTGGTGAAGACACACGGGGAGTCGTACAGTGTGTGGTCTGTGCACACGCGTGCGCGCCCCGCAGCAAGGGGCAGAGTCAGGAGTCTCAGCCTCTGCTGCTGGAGCGGCCTTGGGGCACCCCCTTCTCCCAAGGAGCACCTTTGGCCTCGGCCCGACCACCGTCGCGTCCCCGGGGAGAGTGGACGCAGGCTCCTCAGCTCGGAAGTGGAGCGGGTGCGACTGTACCACCAGAAAACCGCGCGGCCCAGGGCAACTGAACGTCCTGTCGAGTAACGGAGAGGTGGAGCTCGTGAGTGAAACTGTGCAGGTTTTCCTGGCGATGGCCGCAAGGCCACGAGAACTCATGTTTCCCGGGGCGAACATCTCAGCGGGAAACCGCAGGCGGGTTTGGTGACCAGGCGCTGGACACACGGTCTGCTCAAGAATTTTTTTTTAACAAAATGGTAGATACTAAGGTTTATTTTAATTTTTCAATTTGCCAAAAAAACCCCAAAAACCCAAAACAGCAAAACAAAAACCCAAACGACCAGAAAAACCAAACCACACTCTGGTATATACAGCGTCAACGTCTCTGAGCGCTGGCCCCGGGCCGCCCCTCCTCCGCCCCCAGAAAACACTGCGGTGCCACCGCATGAGCCACTCACGCAGCCGCACGGGCGTCGCGATTTCCGTCTCTGTACCCGAGAGAGCCAGAGACGGCGGCCGCCACTGGGGGCCTTGGCGGCCGCGTCCCCCCGGAGGCGTCTCCGCGTGAGCTTTCGGCACGCCAGCTTTTCCGCCCTCACGGTGGCTATTTCAGAGCTCCTAGCCTTCGCAGGTCCAAATTTAAATAATGAGAGATCTGCCGTTTAAAAATAACCACCAATGGTTTATTCATGGGTCTGGAGCAGCCTAACCCACGAGAAGATGTGTAAAAAACTGCACGAAAGTAAAAATAAATAAAGCTGTTGGAAAGCAGTTTTGTTTACACTCGCGTTCAGAACGGAACACTTAACACAGAACAGCCATCAAAGGTTCAGAGTAATTATTTATAGTCAAGTGACGACTTTTGGACAAATCTTATGGGAACAAGCTGACTGGCGAAGGTCGGGGCCTCCCCGGCCGCACCGTCCACCCCGGGCGGCGCCGGTGGCCGCGCAGCGCCGGGTGCAGCGCTGTGTTCCGACATAAGGCACTAGGTCTGAACATGCCACACGCTCACCTTATGTCCTAGGACCTGTCACACACCAGTGGGTTCTTAGAAATGAAAAATGATAGAAGTTTCAGAACACAGTGCACTTGGACGACAGACAGCATTTGAAACTCTTCGAAGGTCAGGCAACCGCCTCTCCGCGCAAGCTCGACCCTCCAGATACACGGAAGTCTTGCTCTGAGTTTCCACATCACTGGAAAAAACACCCCTCACTGAACCCCGACATACGTCCTCAGCCACCTCCCCTCTCTCTCCTCTCGCGGTCCGTGGGAGGCAAAGCGTGACCCAGAGTCCCAGTTCAAGTTCCAGGAGGCGTCTCCCTGCACCGTGTCATTCGGCTTCTGGCTGCTGCTGCTTGGCACCTGTCGGCAGATGGAAAGGGGGATCTCAGCGCAGACACGCGCCGCTGTGTGCGTCCCACCTGGTGGCGGCGGCGGCGGGCTCCAGGCCGGGGGCGCCCAGCTCCCCAACCTCCCAGCTACCACGGCAACCCGCTTTTAACCCCCACCGCACGCGGAAACTCTAAAGAGGCAGGATTGAATTTGGAAAAGGGTTCTATGCCCCAGTATTTACTGTTTCAACAGATTTTTTTTGCAATTAAATTGTATTTGTGATTGAATATTCAAGGAAGTCTTTCTAGTCTAGAAAATGACCCCACATGTGAAAATGTGTTCAAGAACTACGTTTACTTTCATGAAGGCGCAAAATGTTTCTGTTGCACCGACTGACAAAAATGTCGAAGATCAAAGGCTCCTAACAGCTCCTAACGTCCTAACTGCAGCCACTCCAGCTCCTCCGAGGGGCTGACAGGGCGAGACAGCGAGGTTCTCAGTCCAGCAGCTTCTAGCCGCTTTTCTCACTGGACACAAGAAGGCACTTTTGAAACAGATTAATGATCTATAAAGGGGCTAAAAATGCGAGCTCCTGCCGTGAGGCTGCTACTTGCCGGCTGTGTGAGTAGGTGCTGAGGCCTGTTTGATGGCTCTGAGTTTGACAGCAAAATGCCAAACGCGTTTTGGAAGAGAACATGTACTGAGTGGGTGTCCGTGCTGGGCGAGGGTGTCCGTCATCCGGTGGGAAGGGTAACTGCCAGCACCTTTTATGCACTAAGAGCAGCCACTTCTTAAAAGGGCTTCTTACCGGCCCTTCCCTCAACATCCACCCAGCGGGGCGTGTCCCGCGTCACCGTGGCCTTCTCAGCACAAACTGCCTTCCCGGTTTTGTTTCATCCCCAAGATTCCCTGGAGGGATCGGGTGCCTGGGTAGCCTGCTCGCGCCGTGGCTGATGGGGTGGCGGCTACACGAGGTGAGCACCTCCTCGAAGACAGTGGCCTGTGGGCTGGCAGGGCCGGGCAGCCAGGCTGGCTCCTGGTTGCTGCATGCGCCATGCTGTGTCCCTGCGGGCAGGAAGCCCAGCAGCTGGTCTGGGCAGCCAGCCCCTGTGTCCCACGAGCGCTCCAGATGCCCACTTACAACCCAGTTACTGGGACACAGAACCTCTTCCTAAATCAGCAGCGTGACGGTGCTCGAATAAGGAATTCTAATTCAGCTACCCTGTCGTCAGCGCCATTTCTATGGTAACAGACATTTCAGATTCCAGCTGCAGAATACATTTCCTCCTGAAGAGGGGCATTAACGACTTAAGAGTCTTTGAAATATCAAATCTGGATGGAGGCGTAAGCTCACCCAGGCAATAATTCAGTCATTCGGAGTGTGCAATGTCTCTTGGCCCGAGGGACAGCAGAGCCGTGAGGTTCAGGCCGACGCTTGGGGAAATGGTGTGCCCTGGCAGGGGCGGTGCCTGTGGGGTTGAGTCTGTCCCTAGCGTGAGGAAGGGGCTGTGCGATCTTACGTAGGTGTGATCACACTGTCTGGACTGGGTCAGCCCGCGTCCAGGAGATGCGTCCACTGCTGTAATGGCCGAGTTCTGTGTCAGCGTGTAGTGTCCACTGGAGGGACATCCTATCACCAATGCAGCCTCTGCTTGGACATCTGGCTTCTTTCCAGTATTAGGTTATTACAAGCAACGCTGCAACCACCTCACTGAACCAGCATTTCACAGTTATGAAGACAGGTGAGATTCAGGTCCTCTAACACCTGCGATTTCAGACTCCCGCCCGCCCTCTGGGGGCCTGACGCCGCTGGCGTGGAGCGCGCCCGCTCGCGCACACGGACCCCCGTGTCACGTCCTCCTGTCCTGGGAGTCTGTCCCTCACCAGGGCCAGTGCTTCTCCAAGGGTGCAGGGGAGCTCATTAGGATGCATGTTTTCAGGGTATAGACCAAGCATAAAAACCCGTTAGCGAGTCTGATTTCTGAACTAAAGAACAACCCACACCGTGGTACAGACACTCTCCAGCGGTGACCTTGTGCATTCCAAGCGCGCGTCACTCAGCTGCCCGTCTGCTGTCTCGGTCTTCCAGCCTGGGGGTGGCCAGCTGGCGCATTAGGGCCCTTGGCCCACCTCTCACTCCAACTCTGGGGTACTAGAGACACCAAGGCCTCTTTCCTGAACGCCGCCCTCTGCCCCGCACCCTCCCACTGCCTGAGACCCCAGAGCTCGCAGAGCCAATCAGGCAGAAGGTGGGTTCAGCGACCCCCCACACTGTGGTCCTCAGCATCATTTCCACACAACAGGCAGAGAAAAAGCTGCACTGCGGGGGATTTAGTTTTATAGACTCACAACACCAGGAAAGGTTTTTAAAGGAGAGATGTTTCGATAGGACCCCGGGGTGTCCCTCCTGTTCCTGGTTTGGAGCCCTCAGAGGGGATGAGAGCTTAGCTGTTTACGGGAAACGTCAGGAGAGACATGGCAATGGGCCCCTCGCCTTAGAACACTGTCTACAAACTTTTCTCTCTCACCCAAGAACCATGAAACTTCAGAACCGCAAATGGAGGCTCACAAAGGAGTGGACACAGAGCCTCCATCTGCAGGCTGGTGGGGAGCGACACGCCGCCTGTGCCGAGTCCTGTGCTTCCCAGACGGCCGGCGAGGCCGCGGGGGCATACCTGCGGGTGTGAGAATCAGGGCTTGCAGGATGTCCGACAGCGAGATAATCCCCACGATACTGTCTGCTTCGTTCACCACCACCAGCCGATGGACCTGGGCGGGAGGAGGCAGGGCCCGGAAGTCAGCTCAAGCTGCCTTTTCAAATGGATATTTAAGCAAGGCTTTCTCCTGCGATGTGATGGGTGCACCCCACATGCGAGGGCAGCTACAGACCCGCATGGAGATGTCGGGTTTAAAGCTAAAAAGTCACACAGATTTGCTCGACAACCTTTAAGAAAAACAAGCCAGTTACGTCCTGCTGAGTCCTCAAATTTCAAAATAATACGACAGATACGGCCTGACCAGGAAGTACCATGGAGCTGAGATGGGCTTTAGGCATAGAGGTTTAATGCTTTTCTTAAGAACTATCAGACACGGCGGGGGCCTCTCTGGTGGAGCAGGTGTAGCGTGTCATCACTATGAGGCAATCTGCAGCCCCTGCAGCATGAGTTCCATCCCCGGCCAGGGAGTTACCCACAGGGCACAGCAGACCTCTCCTGTCTCCCCACTGCTCCCCTCAGCAGTGGAGTAGATCTGCCTGTTCTGCTCCCCACTCTGTCTCTGTTGAATCCTCTTATGCCCTACACCTCTGGCCTGCACCCCAGCTCTTGTATGCATAAATAAATAGATCTTCTTAAAAAAAGGAACTATCAGACACCATTCCAGGAAGAGAGGAAGCCAATGGGCACTAGACAAGACCCTGGGTCACTGCTCAGACTGTTTCATTTTAACCCTGTCTTTCTCCTCGGAGGCTCCTACAGCAAGGACAGTATTCAGCAGATAAACTACACTAAAGTGAAGCAGGTTATATTCGCGCCTCACTTTCTACGCAGAAATCTTTCAGAGCGAAGGGATGGTGTCACGGGCTGTTCTGAGCTGGCGGCAGACAGGGAAGGGGCCAGAGGCACAAAGCTTCCCAGACTCAGGGGCTCCAGAAGGCGCCCATGCCGCGTGCCAGCCGGTTACCCCGGAGACCCTCTCCCGGCCCAGCGGAGGGGGCAGAGCGGAAGGCGAGGGAGGGGGATTCTGGGCTCACACTTTGTCTCGGGTGATGACGCCGGTGATGCTTTTAAAGAAATATCTTCTGCACCGCTGAGGCGCCAAGGGAAACCCTCTCACCCAGAGAATGAATTCCACCCAAAAAAGGACAACCAGAAAGATGCTCTTGTGGCCGGCGGCTGAGGCTAACTCATGAGTGTTCCTTTCTGAGCATCCGAAAACCGGCGCTTTACTTATGCCCCGTAAAAGCCCGACTAAGCGCCCACGCTCGGGGGGGGGGGGGACGGCGGGCGGGGGCCCTCCTAAAAACTAGGTTGAAGCCAAAGATGCTCTTTGTCCCGCAGGGACGAGGAGTCACCTGATGAAAGAAGCTGTTTTAATAAGGAAAAAAGTCAAGAGGGGAACCGAGGGGACGGTCGGTCCACCTTCGCTGTCTGCAGGTTGTGACCTCTGTAAAGGATTCCGCAGGCGGGTGCCCCCGTCCTTGTCACTCCTCAGGGGCGGGTTCCCAACTATTTTGCTTTTGACCTTGAACGGCTCGCGGTTCTAAGGGCATGAGTAAAAGGTTAAGACGTATTTCCAGGGCAGTTAAAACTCTTTGGAGACAACTGGTGACGGATGTTAACCGCAAGTAAAAAAATGAAGTCTTTACCTTGAGTCTTTACGTGTGAGACAAGACACCAGCCAGGGCAGGGGAAGCCAGGGGAGCTCAGGGACAAGGACAGTTAAAGAGCAGGGCTGGGGCGGGGGCGGGGCTCCCGTATATGAAACGGGTGCCATGCCTGACAGCACCCTAGTAACTACCGGGAAAAAGCATGTTAAAGTTGCAGTTATTAAAACCCTAAAAAATAGGTGCTCTTGGACTATACTCTTGCATTTCTAAGAAAAACCATCAAAGCAGATTTATCATTATGCACTTATTCTGCCTAGTTAGGGATTGTTCCAGAAAGAACAGAACTGCATCTTTGATTCTTAAGGAGTGACACACAGGGGGCCTCCCCTGGTGGTGCAGCGGTTGAGCGCTGGGCTGTGAAGCTGCCCGCAGCCTCTGCAATGCCGGTTCGATCCCCGGCCACCAGGGGAGGGTCCCACATGGTGCGCAGACCTCTCCTGCCGCACCCGCTGCTCCCCTCAGCAGTGTACTTCGGTCCTTCTGCCCGCTCTGCTCTCCACTCTGACGCTGGTGAATTCTCTCACCCTCCCGCGCTTCTGACTGTACCTAGTGCTTGTATAAATAAATAAATAAATAAATAAATGTTTAAAAAAAAGAGTGACACACAGGGAGATGTTCCTAATCCCAGCCAGCAGGAAAGCAAAAAAGGACCCTGGGCCCGCGCTGACCGAACTGGATACTCCCTAAAGAGCTCACTCATCTTTTATTTAGTGTCACGCGAAGTATTCTCGAAAACCCCATAGGCAGTAACGCGTAAGAGGGCCCTGTGGTGCTGAGCGTCGAGACTTGCTACCTACCTAAATATTGGGGTGGTGCAGTGAAGATCAGAATGAGTTCATTGATACAGCATTCACTTTGTTAAAACCATATACATAAATTCATAAATATTCTCATGGAACTTAAAGTTTGTGGAACTTTTGTTAAACTGTGGAAGCATCTTACCAGTTCATCTGATTCGACTACGAGGACTCACAAATTCAGTTTAACTGAAGGAGCTTTTTACAGCTGACCTTCTGTGTGCTGAGTGAGGCGTTAGCTGGGCAGGGCGGCCTCCCTGGGCACTGGGCTGCACTGGCTGTGTCAGGGCTGGGGGGAGACAGGAGGGTCAGGAGCACCTGTCCTCACCTCGGCCCTGACGATCCTGTCCACGATGGTCTCCAGGATCTCCAGCTTGCTGCACTTTACCACGCCCTCGAAATACTGGGAGCGGTGCTGCAGGGCCTGGGTCACCGTGATATCGAGGTTATTGTATGTTTTTTCAGCAGCAAGATTCTGTAACACAGTAACAGAATGAATGACAGCCTCTCAATTTACAGTGATTCCCAAATGAGCAAGTTTACAGCAACCCTGATTTTGAAGAACGTTTTAATTGATGTCGTGCACCAGCTTATTAACATGCCTGTAGTACTGTTATTCCATCATCCTATCAGTATTAATTAAAGATTACAAGGTGTACCTTAATTATGCAGTCACCTTGTTCAATCTTAACTGCCTGTTCTGCTGAAGACCCCCGGCTAAGCAGCCCTGGAGGGTCATATATGATATGAGCCTGGAATCCTCTGGCAAGAGCCTCAGACTCAAAAGGGCCAGGGATTATGAAACCAAATTAACGAACGGGTTTTCAATGCATTCTACACGATCCAATGAACAAAATGAAAAAATACTTACAATTACATCAAATTTGGAATAAATATCTACAACTTTTCCTGAAAATGAGCAAACACAGGGATTAGGAACATGACTTGGAAACAAAAAATAACACACAAAATCCATCCTAAGTGGGTAGTTACTAGGCATGAAATACTATTCACTAAGATTAACGTGTCTGTTTTCAAGTGGATGTGAAATCCCCTCTTAACAGAAAATACAACAATAGGCCAGTTTACGGTTCCCGCTGTCCCGAGCCCCGTGGCTGAAGCCCGTCTACACTGCTAACATCCATGACCCTCTGACTGACGAGGTGAACAGCTGCTCTGCGTGGTCGGCAGAACACTAGGACCTACCTGCCTCATCCACGACAGGCAAGGCAGACACCCGTCGCTCCACGAAGACGTTCAAGGCCTTGATGATGGGGGTGTCGGGGTGGATGAAGGCGATGTTGTGGTAGGTCCCGATTCCCAGCACGTCCAGGTTCTGCTTCATGAAGGCGGGCTTTGGCATGTCGGACATCTGCGGGGGGGGGGGGGGCCGAAACAGAAGGCTCTGGAGCAGCGAATCCTCCTGGACGTCCACATGTGCGGGCTCGAACGAAGACCACGTCCAACAAGCTAAAGCTAGTCCTCCCTAACTCTGCCAGGACATCGGGATTACCAGGAGACCGTCACATACAAGGACCGTCTCTTTTGTTCAGTTTATATTCCAGGCTCACGTTCAACTACTTCGTAAAACATTACCACGCACTGATGCGGGGCCCTCCCTGCTTCTCCTCACCCAACCGAGAAAGGGGTTGGAAGGCTGACCAAGTCTTAATCAAGGACCTCTCTGGCCCCGTCATCCTCAGATGGCGTTTACTCAGAACCTGCATTCTCAGCCCTGGAGCACGGAGGGGGCCGGCTGAGTGGCCCCTGAGTGTACTCCCCACACCGGACACCCTGAATTCTCCTTAGGACACGCCACTGTTTCTGTCTACTAGGAACAAAGAACAAGGCAACTGGACAGAATTAAAAGAATCTCTAGAAAGTAACTTTCTTCTCCTGGGCTGTTTCAGAGGAGGAGGGAGAAAGCAGAAGCGAGGTGCCTAGGATCGTGGGCGACACTAACAAGGTGAGGCCTACGGTTTCAGACGTCCACCTTTTACAGAGGGTGCGGTGGATTTCATCCTCCTGGTGTACCTTATACTTATCAGGAAAAGATGAACAATTAGAAGAAACAAAATGTTCAAGTCAAAGAGAGCTCATCAATATTCAAATCATGAGAACCCTAGAAATGTAGAGAAAGAAGAGACACCTATTAGGTCGCCTGCCCAGCCTGAAGCAGCGTCACCCTGTCCTGGGACGAGAGACTGCAGGTCGCCAGGGGCTATGCTGCTGCATCTCAGAAGATGGCAACTTGGGGAAAACCAGGTTCTGAAATTTCTCTAAGATTCTAGGTTTTGATCTGAAAAGCTCTAGCAGAATGTTCCAGTAGCATGATTTTTTTTTTTTTAGATTTTAAACAGATGTGTATTAAAATCATATTTAAGATTTTATTTATTTAATTTATTTTTTTAAATAATAAATTTTATTTTTTATATTCCCCATACAATTGCAACCCCCCCATTCTGATCCCAATCCCTCCCCTCCCGCCCTCCACCCCCCAAAAAGTGTCTCTGGTTCATAGTTTTTTGTTGATTTTGATTTTCACTTTCTTATAGTTATTCATTCTTATTACCAATTGGCCCAAATCTGTGGCAGCACTGGCAGAGGCAACTCCTCTACCTTCTACAGAAAACAGTGAGGCCTGTCTCCCAGCTGCGCTGCTCTCCTGGGGGCCTGGGCTTGACCTCTGCAGTGAGTGCTGACTCCTGTGCCTCGGGTCGGGGTGTCTGTAGGGCTGCTGCGGGTGGAAGGAGGGGCGTGGTCGCTGGCCCTGGGCCAGCAGTGCTTGGCCTCACCATCTCACAGCTGCAGCCAATACACCGGGATTCACAAGGACCTGGTGGTGGATGTCCCCAGGGGTGACCACACAAGGTGCTCAGGACATGACGCAGCCTCCAGGGGACGTGAGGCCGCACTCTCAGGGGAGAGTGGGCTGGAGCCAGCACCTCAGGCCCTCCCGGAGCCCTGGCTCTACTCATCCCCAGACTGACCCCTGCCCAGACATCCCTGCCCCACCTCCCACCTCATACTTTTTTGTAAATCGCTTTCCTCCTCACTCCCTTCTTTCTCCAAAACACCAACAGGCTTATTTTTGCAAGTGAGCTACACGCAGAGGGACGGCCCCCACCCCCACTCTAGAAGGAGTGTATCTCCCTGTCTGAGGCTGTGGACAAGGAAGTTCACATTCAAAGTTGAGTTTTAATGTCTATTAAGTTCTTTCAATAAATGACTTCGCATGATGGCACTGAAGCATGAAGGAAGCTCCGAGCGGTGACTAATTGCTCAAAACCTCCAATTTAGTGGGAGTAACGAGGAGGAGGACACAAGGCCCTCTTGTACACACCCCGAGACTCGAGACACTCTGGAGGCTCCAGGCCTGCACCCCAAGACGCCATCTCAGGGCAGAGGAGCTGACAAAACCTATAGACAGATCACATCGCCCTAATGTGGACCAACATGGTATTCTCTTGCTAAAATTTTTATTTTCTCTGGGTTTTTCTATCACTGCTGCCATGAATAAGAAGACAATCCAGGGGCATATCTTCTGCGTATGTTTCCAAACCCAAGACACCCATAAAACATCAACAGGCCATTTGCTACAAGTATCGGCTCAATTTATCTTGTAGAACAAGTCCTTAGAATGCAAATGGCTTTCGCTCTCCTCTTAGATAGGTGATAAAACATTCTAATTACTTGCTCCAAAGGTGACTGCTTGCTCACTGGAATCAACTTCGAGGTTGTACAATTCAAAGAGCAGCGAGTGAGAGACTGAGGTTTAGAGACAGAGACCCCACGAGGACAGTTCACTCCCGATGGCCACAGGGGCCAAGCCACTTGAAGTAAGTTAGTTAAAACAGATGCAACCATGTCTTTAGAAACACTAAAAACTACTTACAAAAAGCTGGAGGAACTTGAGGATTCTTTTGTGGGTAAGTATATAAAGTGCATTCCCACTGAGAGGGTCAATAACTGGCAATCTGTGGATTTTATTTTTGATCAACGAGTACACAGCATCGAAGAGGCTGCGGGGAAAGCCACACAGGCGTTAGGAGGCTTTGAGAGAAAGAAGGAAGCTCTGGGCCACCCCAGCTGCACAGCTTTCTCAGTGCTGTTTTATACAAGAACAGGCTGCTTGACTTAAAACCGTGTTTTGGAAAAATTTTAAATTGGAGAGCTCAGCAAACTGGTTGATTTTTCACCATCTGTGTTAAGAAATCTCAAACACAGGGTGAGCCCTGCCGCACCAGGAGAACAGTGCTTCCCATGATGATAACTGATAATGATGATAACTGATAACGTGTTTACCTGATTTCACTGGAGGAGTGACAGACACCCCCTATGAAGCTGCCAGACCTGGGAAAGCCTCACTAGCCAGAGGCCAGAGCTGGGCCGGCCCCCTGGACTGCCCTGGACAGTACCACCAGGGCCTCTGTGGGCAGCCTTCCTACCCCCACCCTGCTGCATGAAGGTGGTGTGGGTGTGTCTGTCTGCACTTGGTTATAAAATGATAAAAGCCAACATCCCACTTTTTCTTGCTTGTGCTTTGGAGTTTTAGGAAGCCTTTGGGATGGGCATGGAAGCGTGTCAGGGCCGCCCCAGTAAGCCTGGATCCAAACGTGAAGGCCGCAGACTGGAGGGACTGCTGTGCAGACCTTAGGACCCAAGGCAGGGCTTGGTCCCCCGGGGGGGACTGTTAAGGTACAGTCCTGAGTGCTGCCCTCCAAAGGCTGGGGCAGAGCCCCAGGGCCTGCAGTACTAACAGGCTGCCCAGGTTGCTTCTGCTGCAGGTGATGTGGATTTTAAAACTGCTCAGGATGACCAACTTCCTAGGCAGTTATCACGGCCCTGGACCCATCTAAGTTGATGAACTTGATATCTGGAATTAAGGAGGTTGGTTTTATCTAGATCAAAAAAAACTACCTATCATGGTAACAAAACAGATGAATCTGAATGGATGTTTTCCAAGGAGAAAAACTTTACAAATTACCTTGCATCTGGAGATATATTCACTAAAGGCTTAAATGTTTCTTGTAAATAAAGCTCTGTATTTACAAAAAAAAAAAATACGCAATTAGTAACACATTTGTTATTTGCAATTTTTACATAGATTAAAATACCCTTCAATTTATAGTTACTAATTAAAAAGATTAAAAATCCAAATCAAATTAATTTACTGAAAACTATTGTGTTGTTATAGCTATGGCTATTTTAAACAACTTCCAAACTGTCCCCAGGATGCTGCCTTTGTAGAAAACGTAAACATTTAAAAACAACATTATCAGAGATGTAAAAATCTGAAGTCAAGGCATCTGACAGAAGACTGATACCAGCAGAGGTCACTAGTAACTACCGAGAGACTATCATCTTCGAGCAAGGAAACACTGACGAAATCCTTTAAATTAATTTTAAAGTTAAAACTAAGTTAAAAGATAGCACAATAGTTACAACAAACATTGCTATTTGATGTCCTTAAGTTTTATTTTACTAAACTAAGGCTCAAAATCTGTATCTTTGGCATCTTTCTAGTATACAGAAATGACTTTTGTAAAGATCAACTGTAATTAATTTTCTTTACTGAGGTTCTTATACAATGAATGAAATGTATGGATCAAACAAACAAAAAACCTCAAAGCATTCATGAGTATCTCAACATTATCATCATTACTGCCGAATGTCAAAATGTGAATTTGTTCTGCCCCTGGTCTAAGGTTACCTGTCTATCTAGTGGAGTTTGACAAGGAGCATCCTTCCTGGTGTTTTAGTGGGGGCTCGTCTGTCATGGGCAGTGCTGGGATTCAGGTCTCATGTTGACTGACTTTGCTTAATTTGATTTGATAGCGTCATCATAAGTCACTATGTCACATCATGCAACTTTTGGATCCTATAAAATTATAGGAGTCTCTACCCTATGGATGTTCAGACTCCACAGCCAGCCACAGGCCGCTGATCATGACAAGACTATGGGGAGGACAAAGGTAGATTTTAATTCTAAATTCCAAATTTCCTCCAGTTGGCCCTGCCATTCTGACTCCCCTCCCCCAACTCCCGAAAAAGGGCTCCCTCCTGGTTTCCAGCCAGGTGAGCCCTTTTAATACTGGGCCCAGGCTGCAGCTGGGCTCTCCCTCTGACATCTGTGCCGCCTGCACCAGCCCCACGGGATGGTTTTCCCGAGGACAGGGCAACTTGACAATCATGAAATCAGAATTTAAGAAATGGCTCCATTTTGAGAAAGGATAATTATAAATGACAAGGGTGTTAAGATTAGATGAATAATATGTCAATATTTTAAACAGAAGGAAGCAATCTTGAAGTTACTTGATCCAAAGCATCTAGTTGAAGGTTCACATGTTCTGTTTCTCCGTGATTTGTAAAAAATAATTATTAAATTTAAATAAGAACAGATCCTTGCTTTTATTAATTTTAGGCATTCCCTTGGTGTATTTTCTGTACTAAGGCAATTTTGGGGAGTTAATGCTTAGTGTTACCCTGGGGGGCTGATACAGGCACTGGCAGCTCATTCATCTTTGCATTCTCAGCCTTAGTACATGACTGGTATAGGCTCCCTGTAAGCATCGATTACAAACAATGGACAGTATTTACAGCAGCATGGCATGTCATCGGAATTTAGATAGAAATAAACAGAATATTTTAATTATATGGTTCATTATTCAGCAGAGGGGAAAAAGGTCCGTGAAATTAAAACATTTTACACACTAAGTAGAACTTTTTTCCTGATACTAGAAGAGTTTTAACACCTAGTAGCAGCACTTACCCCTCCACGTTTCTATCTTATGTTCCTCTAATTCATAAATCTGTACCTGCAAATAGAAAAATTCCTATTTGCATATGTTAACATACACCACGTAAGAACATTGTTTCCTAACTACTGAGTCTCACAATTCAGCAGAGGGGTGCAATCACCATCGTGACTTGGAAATTCTGTAAACATAAATGAGGGAGGAAATGCACTGTCTGCAGTGGCTCACAAATTGAAAACATTACAGCAGCACAATAGTACATAGTTACTTCACATCTATAACCTGAGGATCTCTGAGGCTTAAATGTGAAACATACACCTGGACACACACTCGCTCCTCGAGGCTACAAAGGCCTTTCAGTGTCTCTAATTTTAAAACAGGTCTGGGGTAAGTTGTGTCCGAAAATTAAGGCGTTAGGTCAGTGGGGTGTGACCACAGTGGCCGTCTTGGCAGAGGTATCGGGTGAGGCCCCGGGAGGGAGGAATCTGGCGACAGTCCCAGAGGCCGCTGAACAGGGTGCAGATGTCAACGCCGACCTCACCACCAGCCGCTGCTCTTGCCAGTTACCAACACTCGGGCCTGGTTTAACAC
The DNA here is from genome assembly GCF_014898055.3 of Talpa occidentalis. Classification (NCBI taxonomy): domain Eukaryota; kingdom Metazoa; phylum Chordata; class Mammalia; order Eulipotyphla; family Talpidae; genus Talpa; species Talpa occidentalis. The sequence goes on from NW_026555331.1 coordinate 153,264,759, forward strand.
CCGATGTCACTGGGTGAAGGGCCCCCAGACTCAGCTCCTGTGAGGGGCCCACCTGATGGCGTAAGGCGAAGTATCCTCGTGCTCCCTGGGCGCCCTCCCACCCCTGCCTCTGCTTAGGCGCTCTTTATTTTGGGACTTCAGGGGGCACCCCAAAGCAGAGAACCTGGCCACCCCTTGAGGCTTAATATCTGCTGCCTGGCAACACAGACAGTCCTAGATGAAAACGTCACTGGCAGCAGAAGACAGACATGGACCAGGTCACACGCTTCTGAGAGGGTGAGTGACGAGGGGTGCAGAGAGAGTGGTGGGGAGCAGAGGCCGGGCAGGGGGAAGCCTAGGGGAGGATTCCAGCCAGGCCCTGCCGGAGCAGTGGGCTTGGCACAAACGGGGGCGGGGGGGGGGGGCAGAGAAACTGCCTTTAGAAACAACTTTTTTTTTTTTTAAAGATTTATTTTATTTTATTTATTTATTTACACAAGCACTGGGTACAGTCAGAAGCGCGGGAGGGTGAGAGAATTCACCAGAGCCAGAGCGGGGAGCAGAGCAGGCAGAAGGACCGAAGTACACTGCTGAGGGGAGCAGCGGGCGGCAGGAGAGGTCTGTGCGCCATGTGGGACCCTCCTCCCGTGGCCGGGGAGCAGCCGGGGATCGAGCCGGCGCTGCAGAGGCTGCGGGCAGCTTCGCAACCCAGCGCTCAACTGCTGCACCACTGGGGAGGCCCAGAAACAACTTCTAAGTGGGCCTCCCCGGTGGTGCAGCAGTTGAGTGCTGGGCTGCGAAGCTGTCCACAGCCTCTGCAGCACCGGTTCGATCCCCGGCCGTTGGTGAGGGTCCCACATGGTGTGCAGATCTCTCCTGCTGCCCGCTGCGCCCCTCAGCAGTGTACTTCGTCAGTCTGCCTGTTTTGCTCCCCACTCTGGTTCTGGTGAATTCTCGCACCCTCCTGCACTTCTGACTGTACCCAGTGCTTGTATAAATAAATAAATAAATAAATCTTAAAAAAAAAAAAAAAAGAAAGAAACAACATCTAAGAGAATGGGGGAAAGAGGCTAATAATCTCCAACAAGGCTCCTAGAGTCCAATTAACTACTGCTGAGATTTGTTAGATGGGGTGTGGCTACATTTTACCAAAATCCATCCATTTACGAATTGTTCTTGTGTTGATCTGCTAGTTGAAAACCAGAGATAGGACCGCTATGGGAAAACCGTGAGATCACTGGGGAGACTCAGGCTGTCCTTAGTGAACCTTCCTTCCAGGGTTTGTCTGTGAAGAAGCTTGTCTTCCCGTAGGAATTTACTTATTGGGCAGTATTGACCGTGACATGAAAAACCAGTGTTAACTGGACAATCTTTTCACCGTTCAGAGACCCACAACAGTATCAGGACAGAACCCCAGTGTGCTGGGATGCCCTTCTGCGCCCTTGCAAAAAACCCAAAACAAACAAAACCCCCGAGACAACAAAGCCCCAAACCAAACAAGCTGATATGAGCCACAGACTCACGGCGCTAGACAAAGGTCAAGTATGGCTTTCAAGTTATGCTCTTATGATCTCGCTGGGCCAGGGCCAGGGCCAGGGCTCTGCGTGAAAATAGCCAGTAGCAGCCAGCCCTTAATTGGCAGGAAAATGTCAAAATTGAATTTCTTCCATCTTAATTTCTACTTCATTAAGACCACAGGGAGCACATGGTTCTTGTTATAGAATTTTTTTTGGGGGGGGGGTGTGCATGAAGTTGCACCGAATCAACAGACCTGTGAGGCTACGCCCCCCGGGGGTCTCACCAGCTGCCCCTCGAACATAAAGATCCCATGCACAGTGGACCTGCAGGCCACAGAGGCCATAAATAAGGGTGTTCCAGTCCCGGGGATTTCTGAAAGCTGGATAAAGAAGCTACTGTCTTTCTTCTCAGGCTACCTTCTTCTGGGTTCAAATAAATGACGAATTTACACTGAAGTTCTGTGCATGTCATTTATACACATGTATGTGTGTATATGTGTGTGTGTATGTGTGTACATATACATATATATATGAAATAAGATTCAGAAGAATCAACCACCATAAGCAGCCCAGTTCTAAAAAAGAAAAACCACAAAAATCTTAAAATATACCCCACCTCCCCCACACAGGCACACAGCTCCAAGTGGAGGCACAGAGACTTACCATGGGTGATTTATAGTATCTATGTAGTATATTTATGAAATCTGTAATTGTTAGCATTCCTAGAATAAAGAATTACATGGTAAGTATCAAACTAAGAAAATGCAGGAGGAAAATTTCAAATGACAAGCAAACCTGGATATTTACTAGAAAAGCTTCTAAAATATACTTCAAAGATATCAAGCACCGTTTACTATAGTATTTAAAAATTTATTAATCTGTTTGTTGTCTACAGCGAACCGGATACACTGATGCAGCCTAAGTTAAACCTGAGAGTGTACAGTGGATTTAGTCATAGAATTTGGCGATTCCATGCAGAGAGCTTACTGAAGGTTACAAAGCATCACGGGAAGACCTGCAGCGAACACACCGGAATAAGACAAAGTATTCCATTTGCTCCAGAAACACGGCACTCCTGGGGGAGTGTCCTAAAAGCAACGCTTTCACCACCAGTGACTGACTGAGTGAGTGCCTACTGTGTGTCACTGAAGACACAATGGACGCCGCCAGGACTTCCCAGGTGAAAGAGATGGGACCCTTGTCCTGGAGGACACTGCATCCAGAGAGGGAGGCAAACTAGCCATTCCAACACAGCATGAAGCGTACCAAAAGAACAGCCACTGGGGACTATGTTTCTAAGACAAGGAATCACGGCGTCTAGCTGTTCTAGTACAGGACGTTTCCCAGAGTATGCCAACGAGCTAGTGAAGGCATCAGCGCATTTACATCACTTACTTCGCCCTGTCAAAAAGGTGTCAGCCCAGACAGCTGGGATAGCCCACGGGCCCACACTTGAGCCAAGGCAGCCGACAGGCGTCAGGCCCGGCCTCCTCTGCCCTGTTCCCTGGGCTCCCGGGATCTGGCAAAGGCATAGAAGACCCTTCAGAGCCAAGAAGGTGCTGAATCGAGAGGAACTCAATGAAAGTACAACTGTGTTTTGGGGTGAAGGTGGGATGTTTGACTGGGTGACATCTTTCCTAGGCTGACTTCCCAACCCAGCACCTGCTACAGTGCCTCAGGTGCCTGCAAAGCCCTGGACACAGCGCTTACCTAAAAACTTACCTACAAAACTCTGCTTTTTACTCTCCCACAGCGGCGCTGCTCGGACGCCATTGGCCACTAAGGCAAAGAAGGCCTTTTTAACCTGTGGGCAGAGAAGGATCATTCCTGTAAGGTCCATGTGTGAGGACGACAATATCTTCAGCAAAAGCACTGGACTGCATCTGTCAGTTACCTTCAATGTTAAGTTTTCTAAGTTTGAGAAGCTGGAAACAACTAAACTTACGAGTATCACAAAATGCTTCTGTATTACGGTGAAAGGCACCGGAAGAACTGGAGGTTACAATTTAAAACCGAAAACACGCAATTAGCTTCAATGTTTTCTTGCTGTCTCTAGACTCCTGTATTAATAGACTTTCTTTACAGAATTAAAACCATATAAAATAATTAAGCTTCAGAGTTTAATTTCCCCTGTATGTGGTGATTAATTCATCTACACACACTGGTTCCCTCAAATTACTTGAAGTGAAAATTTGTTTTTAGTACGTTCAACCACAACAAAACAAGCAGGCGCTCTCTTCCCTGAGGCCGAGAGAGAAGAGGTGAGAGAGACACGACACGTTTGTGCTTTTCTACCTGCTAGAGGCAAATGCCCACTGTCAGGGGCGGCACATTTGGGGCACTTTCACAGATGGCATCTCACTCAACCCCATGAGAAGCACCCCTGGGGTCCCCTGCCAGGTGCAGGGGGCAGCACACGGGGTGGCTTTTTAAAAGCCGAAAGCCGCACACTAAGAGTGGCCTCTCAAGAGAGATGGTAAGAGGGAGGGGCTCGGCTCTATTACCAACCAAAGTCATCAAGTTAAATCCAGGCCCAGGAGTCATGGGGGCCGCTCCTGTTTTCTCCAAAACAACAGACTGAGCAGCGGAAACCAGCCTTGAAACCACAGTGGCTTAAGCCCGACGTGAGTTTCCCGGGACTTGATCCACGATTTGGAGAGAGGACAGAACTGGGCCTTTCGTGTCAGGCGGCCCTGAGGACGGGGCCCCAGGGCCACAGCCCACCTCCCCAGTGGTGCTGGGCTCACATCCCCTTATGAATCAGCTGCCAAGGAACAGGCCAAACACCCACCCAGGGGGCCCGCTTACTTGCAATGTCGTGTCGAAGACGACGAGCTTCGAGCTGGTGGGGACGATGTCGTAGCACTTGTGTGACCTCATGAATCGCATGTAGACGCCACTCTCTGAATCTTCTGCTAAAAAGGAAAGGAAAGGGGGCAGCCATCAGTCTTAACGAAAAACTTTCTCGATCAGATGAAGAGCACAGATGAAAACCTACGGCCGAGCCCCTCGGGGCTAGACCTCAGACGTCCTCCACATCCGAGCACCTGGCCCGTGGCTCCTCCTGGCACCCCGAGCCTCGTACATGGGTGCTCACGGAGCAAGACCGGGGGAGACGAGGCGTCCGGACCCAGAAGGGGAACACAAAACCAACTTTATTTGCAGGCAGCATGGTTTTGTACGTAAGAATACCAAAGAATCCACAAAAAGTTCTCAGATCTCAAAAACAGAGTGCTTTGCAAAGTCACAGGAAACAGTTAAAAGAAGAAAGAGACCCTGCTACTATATTTGCGTATTTTTTCTCCCTGTGGAGCAAAACAGGCTCTTGACTTTTCACAAGGTGGTGCTGCAGAAACTCCTGTTTTCGCTTGTGTCCCCCGTTCACCCCTGGCTGCCGGGATCAGGCTCGAGGACACCCTTTCTTGCCTCTCAAGCGGGAATCTTGGCGGCTGTTACTGCTCCAGTCTGTCAAACAGTTGCGCATATTTGTGCATTTTTTTTTAAGACCGAGAAAGTTAAGAAAAATTGAAAGGTGCCATTTACATAAACGTGGGATGGAGGTCTGGACCCACAGCCAGGAGCCCCCAGAGCACGACTCAGCCAATGCTGGTGCCAAGGGCCCTGGGGTGAACAGCGCAGCCGGGGGGACCTGGGCCCCAGAGCTCCCCAGACAGGCGCAGCCCTGGGTGCACAGCGAGGAGGAAGGAGGAAGGAGGAAGTGGCCTTTCACCTGTTTGCTCGTCAGCCCTCACTTTCCATCCCGTTTTCAGCATCGCGGACAGCTCTGATGGTTTTCCCTTCCTGGGTGATCCTTTCTACGCCCACCTGGCAGCATGTCCCCATTTACGACATGAATTAATAATACGACGTGAATTAATACAATGATTCAGTCACCGAGTCACTGCCCAGTCAGGGTGGGCTCCTCCCACAGCTGACCCCAGACCAAGGGATGTGAGGGCAGGAAGGAAAATGTCACAAGGGTGGTTAACAGGCCGCTCACAGGTGGTGTGAGTTGGGTCCCAGCTGCTGGGGGCCCTAAGACTCATCGGGGACTTGGAACTGCCAGGTCCAGGACCCACCAGCCCTGGGGCGTCTCCTGGGCCATGAGTCCAGCTCGCAGATGCGCCCTGAGGCCGGAGGATGAAGTAGAACTTGGATGCAGCTTCTGCTGCGCCAGAGGCCGGGTCCCTGGAACACTGCGCCTTGGCAAACCCTGTGTGGAGAGTCACCGACTATCACGACGCTGCCTGGCCTGTGGCCACAGGACAAGCGCGGGGACAGCTGCGCCATCAATGGCCGGCCATGTGCCTCGGCGCCTCTCAAAACACCTCCCTGCCGGGAAATAGGGGTCTGGCACAGGCAAGCACTTCTAAGAGATGCCCAGAAAGCGCTGGTCCATGTCTCCTCCGCCGCTGCACGAGGCTAAGGGGGTGTTCATCGCAGAGTCAAACCCATGTGCGGGCTCCTATGGGGGGTGGGGGTCAGGACAGGCAGCATCCGACACCCGGCGGCCAGGCCACACGTAGCTAACACCTGTCCCTCCCCAAGTTGCCAGGAATGGAATCCACAGGAACTGGAAGGAAGTGCGGCGACCGCCCCCCAGAATGAGATCCAAGATACTGACAAAGGGCGGTGAGCTCACGCAATCCTGTGAAGTGAATACTCAAACTTTCAGAGTTTTTAACCTAAGCGTAGTGTTGAACACACCGGTATACACCTTAAGTCCTCTGTGGACTTTAAAGGCATTTTTCTCCTTTAAAAGGGGAATGTTATGGGATGCAATGTTGGGAAATGTTACAGAAACAAAAAGGGAAATGATACATATGTAAAATAAATTCTAATAAAATTTGTTGTGGTTTGCAACAAGAGTAGATCCCTGCTGGTGTAACAGAAACAGCATGGTAACAAAACCGGTAACATTTTAACTTAGGAAAAGAAAGAGAAACATTATAAAATGTTATTGTTTTCCCACATTTAATATACAACTTTTCTGGTTGTAGGTGGATCTGTTAGCTTGTGACTGAGGGGCAGGGAGGGGACCCCAAACTTCAGGGGGTGAACACCCTGAAAGGGACACTGCCATCTGCCGCACAGAGACAAAGGGTGAAGGCTTGGTGGGAGAGCTCTTCAACAGGACGGGTGTGCACGGAGTGGGAGGAAAAGCCAGGATATTCCTAATAACAGCTTCCTAACAACCATCTCCCAATGATCTGTCTCCTCTTGGGTAAAGGCCCAACCAAACAGGGTCGGCCCGAAGCAGGGCCGCTGAGGCCTGAAAGCTTGCCACGGGTCTAAGGCACCTTCTGGCAGGAAACAGCAAGAAGAGGTTTAGACAAGAGGGGCAAGTCAACGTATAAATCAAGACAATGGCTGCCACTGTCTCTGCTGAGGACAGCCTTCTCGCATGTCTCTTGCCCACGGGTCTCTCCCAAGTGTCCCTGTGTCTCACCTCCACACATCTCCTTCCAAGCCCCCCAAGACTCTGGGTACAAGTCAAGGCTGGAGAAACAAGCACCCAAGAGCCTCCCTGCCTTCCTCATAACGAGCTTCAGTGGACCATTCGGCTCTGCCCCAGTCCCCGGAAGCACCACCAGGCAGGAAGCCGGTTCATGGCACACTGGGACTTGTAATCCAAGGAGGCTTCTTGTAAGCGGGGGTGGGGAAATGGCACCTGCTGTGGCCTGTGCTGTGCTGCTCCTCCCCCTTTTATGGAGATGCTCTGCTTGTGTATTATATTATGAAGTCTCAAAACGTGTCTTCTGCTTCTCTCATTGGAATAGACAGAATATAAGAGTAATTTGGAGTTAAAACACCCTCCCCCACTGAAAAAAAAAACAAAAAACAAACCCAAGACAAAACCACTGAACAATGACAGGCTGTCTGGAACGCATGATTAAAATTCCTGAGAAGGCAAGAAGTTCAAACTCTCATTATTCAAAAGGTAACTGGGGCTAAGATGTTATCACAATGTTCCATTCTTGCTTTTGTTATTTCATGTGTCGCTGAATAGAAGCATAACTGCAGAGCATTACGCTGGCACTTGAGTTACTGGTCTATGAGCGGAACCTGTTTGTGAAATGATGGTAAATCTCGCCACCCTTCAAATGCGACAAGAACCCAACGTTACCATTCAAGGCAGTGGCTAAGAGCGCTGCTGGGAAGCAGAAAGTGCAAGTCAGTGTTTCATGCATGAAGGTCAACCGAACGGCTGGAAGAATGCAGCATCTAAGTGTAAACGCAAACAGGGACATCCAGCAGACAGGAGAGCGTGGAAGTAGGTGCTTCTCTTCCTAGGAGCAAGTCTGATTCCATGACCCCCATTCTTTCAGAATGCACCGTCCCCTCTGGCTCTGGTCTACTGAACACCGCCCCCCCCCCCGCCTTTCTCCAGTGGTCTGACTAGCGACTCCCAACCCTCAATATGTCCACCTGGAATGCCAGAATAAGCCATTATTTGGAATAAGGGTCTCTGCAGTGTAAAGTGGGGTCTTGAGGTCACCCTGGGTTTGGGTGGGCCACACCCAGCGACAGTGTGGTCCTTACAAAGGAAGAGAGAGGAGCAGAAGACACAGAGATGGCAGCTGAGTGAAGACGGGAGACACCAGAGTTGCAGCCTTGATCAAGCCCCTACAAAGGCTGCAAGAGACTCCCCCTCGGAGCCTCCAGGGGGACTCCCACCAACAGCTGGACTCAGGGTCTGGCCTCCAGGCTGAGAGGATGAACCCAGATCTGTGGTTCAAAGGCCAGTCTGGCACCCCATCGTGCTCTGTGGGGACCTTCCCTCGCAGGAATGGGACAAACCGTGGGCTAAGAGACAGGGCCCAAATCAGAAGCCACGGTTACCCCATAGACACGGCTGTGGAGCACATGTTAGGGGGTGCTGGTGAGTCTAGACAGACCTGGCCGGGAGAGAAACCATTTACATGCTTTGACAGGACTGGAGAGCTGGAAGGGGGTGTTTCTGGAGAAGAAATGCATCTCCGGGTGTACACCACGCTTTTTTTGGGGGTGGGGAGGGAGGGAGCCAAACAGCTCTGATCTAAAGCTTTAGGAGTGTTTGCAAGGATATTTTATCTTGAAGCAATTTTCTAATTGTACTGGATTAAAAAACGCAGTCATAAACTGCAGAAGACCTTAAAATATTCACCTGACTGCAGACATATGCTTAGAAAAATGGGCAAACAACTGGAATAATTCATACTTCAGAGATAATCATTCTGGTCAAAATTTTTTTTTCCAAAACTGACAGAGACCTTTAATTTGGAGAGCATCTGTAAAACATGGGTGGGAAGACAGCGCGATTGTTGGGCTGTCTTGCCTGCTCTGTCTGGAAATGAAGGGGACAGATGACGACAGAGAATCTGTTCAGGCAAAAAGACAGAAAACTCGAGGGGCGATGCACACAGAACAGGAGGTGAGGGGAACAGAGGGGGCCCGAACCCAGGCGGCTCCCGAGAACATTCCAGAAAGTGCACTGACGGGGAGGTGAAGGAGACAACCGGCTACTTGCTCTCACGGCGTGGCTGCACCCTTGACACCGCACACCATCCACTCTGCTTGCGCCCAAGATCTGTAACCCTCTGCCCTGAGACTCCCAGGTTAGACAGTACAAGTCTGTGTGGGTGGAAGGCAGCAGCCTGCGGGGGGGCTGGCCTCCCCCCAGGGGCTGGCCTCCCTCCTGGAGGCTGTCCCGACTGAACCGGCCCCATGTGCTGCAGCAAAGCAGTGGCAGCTAGCCACGGGCTCATTACCAGGGGCCTCTGCGGGGCGGGCAGAGTGGAGGTCGGGGGCTTCAAGGAACAGCAGCTTCTGAAGCTGCTCTCCGGCTCCACCTCAGGGCTCCACTGGCCAGTGGGGAAGAACGGGAGGGGACACACGCTCGGGGGCTGCAGCAGTGTCCTCCTGCGCCTCTCTCCTTGCTGCATTTTCTGACAGCACCATGTGTCCAGCCCCACCCGCTGTTCCCGGTGTCCACTGTGCTCAGAGGCTACTCTCGTTTCACCTGTGGACATGAATGACTGGACTTCTGAATAAACCGCCACCTTCTGCGTTTTTTAGGACAAAACCTTGCTGGTGACCCTGGGGCTGGCCACTCACGGGAGAGCTCCACCGGGCTTTAGGGAGCCCCGTCCTCAGCGGGCCCCGAGGAAAGAGCCAGGGGTGACCTGGCCTTGCGGGTCTGGAGCACGCCCTCCCCAGGTATCCGCTGCAGTGCAGGCCAGGGTGACAACTTGCATTAAAAAAAAAAAAAAAAAAATCAGCAATCAAAAAAGATAAACACATGCCATTTGCAGCAACCTGGATGGAGCTGGAAGGGATCATGCTCAGCGAAATAAGCCAGAAAGAAAAAGGAAAATACCGGATGGTCTCCCTCATAGCAGGAATCTAGAAAACCTAAATAAGGGACCAGGAAAAAGAATAACTATAAGAAAGAAAAAAATCAAAATCAACAAACAACTATGAACCAGAGACACACTTTGGGGGGGGGGGGGGGAAAGGAGGGATTGGGGTCAAAATCAGGAGGTTGCAATTGTATGGGGAACATAAAAATAAAATTTATTATTTAAAAACAAAACAAAACAAAAAACAAAACAAAACAAAACAAAAAAAACAAAACCACATCACGCGGACACCGTTCACTCACACAGCCCGCGTGGCTGAAGCGGGCAAGTCAGCGGTTACTGCCTGATTTCTGACGAGACGGGAACACACAGCGCGGTCAATGGGATTCTAGAGTGACCGGAAAGGTGCTTCAGCTCAGGGACAGCCAACCAGCTGGGGTTCCCCCTCGCTCTTCGCCAGGCCTCTGTCGTGGGGTGACGGCCCCTCACCCCGAGGCTCTGCATTCTCGTTCACGTTTCCTTGAGCGGGCCTGACAGAGCTTCATCTGTTACTGGCCAAGCTGCTGTCTCATCGGGCGAGCCTGCTGTCCATGTTTCATCGTGTCCCGTCACTTCCGCTGGGTGTGCGAGAGGAGAGGGCACTGCCCGGCAGACCGCCCCGAATCCCAGCCCCACCGTCACCCTGGCCCTGGAGAGCGTGCGGCCTGGAGTCTGAAGCTGTGTCCGGGTGCCTGCGGGCAGTGTGGCCAGGGGCGTCCCCCTGCTGCAGCCCTGGCGCCTCCGACCCCCGTGGGATCTCCAGGTGCGCCAAGCTGGGGGTGCGGGGGCTCAGAACAGGCAGCTGTGGACCCAAGGTGGACGGGACTGTGACCTTGAGCAAATGACCCAATCCCGGAATTAGCCCGAATTTCCTCACTTGTCAAATGGGGTCACGCTCTCTTGGTTCTGAGGGCCGGACGACGCCGACCTCCAGCCTCAGACGCGCCGGCTGCGAGCTGGGCCGCCGGCGCCACGGTTCTGTTTATGGGACAGCCCCGCGGCAGGGGCCGGGGTTCTGGGCGCCACCTGCGGTCCGCACATGGGGTACCGGTATTTTTCCAAGTTACCCGTGGAGAAACGGAAACTTGAAATAACTCGCCTAAGGCCTCACAGCTCTCGGCAGAACTGGGACTCGGATCTGGGTCTGACGCCTGTTCTTAATTAATGACACTAATTACAATGAAGCCAAAAGGGGGGACACCAGGCACGCAAAAGCCCCAGAGGCGGGGAAGGGGGTGAGGACCAGAAGAAGCGCGTGAGTAACAGCATCCCGCAGCAGGTCTTGGTGGGACCCGCGTCCCATTTCAAAGGAAATGCAGCAGCAGGTCTAGAAAATGCAGCAGCTGGTCTAGAAAACAATTTCTTCTTAGCGACCTACTGCGGCGACAGAGGGCCGCAGACTGAGTGAACCCCGCGGCGCCTTGAGAAAATCTCCCATGTTACCCAAGATCAGACACAGACACACAGGCACTGGGTCCACTGGGGCAGAAGCCACCAAGATAAAAAGTGTCTAAAACTTAAGTGAAAGGTTTCCATGTCAGTGTCCCCCAGAGACGGCGCCGGGGATGAGCCCACACCAGCCAGGCTTCCCTTCTGCCGACGTCGGCACATGCACAGTCCCGGCCACAGAAGAACGATGGAGAAGACTTTCCCCGCGGGTCAGAGGAGTAACAAGCCTCCCCGTTTCCAGGCACGGCGCCGGCGTCCTCGGCCTTGTTCAGTGCCGGCCAGGAGTCACCCCGAGCGCACACTGAGGCGGAGGAGCCCTCCGCACCCCGGGAGACACGCCGGGTCCTCGCCCCTCGCCCCGCGCCGTGGTGGCCGGCACACCGTGGCCGGCGGGTTTGCTCTCCTGGCCTTATTTCTTTGTCAGGAACAACAGTAAGAGGCACTCGCGGCGGCTGTGCCAGAGCGAGAGCTGCGGAACACGCCCAGGCTCCCCAGCAGGCGTGGACTGAAAGCTGCATCTTCTTCGCCCACTGGGATCTGGCGGGCGCAGGGTCCAGGCCCCGCTCTCGGAGAGCGAGTGCACGTCTCCCAGCCCACCAGTCGGAGGGAGCAGCAGGTACTGCGGGGCCTGTCTGGAGTTTCTGGAAAGATGCCCCATGGAAGCGACATTAAGCTGCAGGGAGTGGGAACTGCAAGGCGAGGTCAGGAAGGCACAGAGTGGGGGCACGGGGAGCAGCACAGCTGGAGAGAAATGCTAGAAGCAGGCCAGACAGGGCGAGAGAGGGCGGAGGGAAGAGCCAGTAGGGCCAGAGAGCGCAGGGCACGAAGCCTGGCCCCCGGCAGAAGAGCACAGGGACCCACGAAGGCTTTTAAGCATGGAAGGGACGGGTTTAGAGAGAAGTGCTGAGAAACTATCACTCATCACAGCAGGCAAAGTGACCGGCGCGTCCAAGTCCAGGGGGAGAGGCTCAGGGGAGCACAGGGAGAGATGACGGGGTCTGACCTGGAGGGGCAGCGGAAGTGGTGGGGGCCCCGGGGAAGAAAACTCAGGCTCGGTGGCTTGCTCCTTCGAGAGCCCTAGGGCTAAACATTCTTATTTCAATAACTGAGGAGGGCCTGGTGCGCGGAGGGCAGCAGCCAGCAACACTCCAGAGCCTGCGTCTGGAGAGCGACCTGGGCAGCATCAGTTATGAGCCCCGAGTAATTTAATACAGGGAATGAAAACACCGGGCAGCGAGGACGACGGTAACCAAAGCCCTGGCGGGACTGAGGCTGCCAGGCTGAGGGTGGGTCGCGAGTCAGTGTTTCACCCCCATGGGAACAGGGTGACAGCGTGGACCCAGAGCTCACCAGACCTGCCGAAGAAACAAGAAGAGCAAGTGCCATCACGGAGACAAAATGAGCCCAGACACCTCTGAGGATGCCGGGGTGCCATGCCCTCGGCTCACGGCTGTGCGTGGGGAAGGGGGCAGGGGTCAGCCACACTGCGGAAGGGAGCCACGGCCCCCAGCCTCTCGTGAGCGGGGGGGTGGGGGTGGGGGTGTGTGGATGCGCTGAGCTGGGGGCCAGGAAGCGGGAAATGGAGCGAGGCTCTGACCAGGGGGCACTTTACGTTGGTCACACCCGTGGGTTCTGGACATCTAACAGCTGTGCTTGAATCCAGGGGCCGCCTTGCTGGGGTGTCCCCAGGTCATTTATTTCCCCTCACTTTCTTGGCTTGGTGCTCCAGAAGACAGAGAGGGGATAAGAAGCTTCCTCCAGGGTTGTCTGGAGAACTGGATGCCCGCGTGAGCAGACCCCGGCAGCGCAGTGCCCGCGGCAGCAGTGGGAGTGGGCCAGGGACACGGCCCTCCTTGTCCACGTCAATTCCAAAGGCTGCGAGGAGCAGTTTTCCCACATGAAGACTTGCAGGCACCATGTGAAGTCGAGGGGTTCCAGGACACTAAGGAGCTCTGCAGGGGCTCTGCCCGTCCCCAGAGGGCAGATGAAGAGCTTTGCCACCCCCGGCCAGCACCCAGGCAGCGGAACATCGGTACGGGCACTGGCCAGTTAGCAGAGTGCCCACCACAGAGTGGAGCAGAGGCAGAGTCGCTCCTGAGAGGCAAGGTTGTGGGGGGCACCAGGGCCTCTGCTCAGCTCCTGACGGCCTTGCAGTGACAGGGAAGCCCGTGACAGGTCCCTCTTCTGGACACCCCGAGTCCTCTGCATCCTGCTGTCTGTTTAGAGCGGCCTGGGACCTTCCCAGCCCAGGTACCAAACCTCCTCAATCCTAAGAAACCAGACATGAAGGGACACCCTGACTTAGGGACACTGCATGTGTCCCTGAGGGCTGGCAGAGCTGGCAAGCTTTCACCTGCGGGGCCAGCTAGAGAAGAAACATTCTAGTCATAAATGCCCCGTAAATTGTAACTACCTATATAATCAAGGAGGAACAGGCCCCGTGTCTCAGACAAGCAGCGCCGGCAGGAGGGCCCCATGAGAAGTGAGCGGCAGGAGCCACGGCCACACTGGACCCCAAAGCTGCCACCAGAGGTCAGGACTGTTCGGTGGCCTGGGCTGAGCTGCTCCAGGCCTGTGCTTTCACAGGGGACCCCAAATGCACAGAGGACAAGTCTCCCTGCACTCTCTCACCCTTTTCTCATTATTTGACCCCATTCCAAGTCTGTGCCCCCCGCCCCGACCTGCCCCCATGAGACTGTCATACTCCAGGGCGCTCCGGCTCTGCACGGCCCCAGCCACTGTAACACCTGTGACCCTGTCCCTCCTCCCCCAAGCACCCAGCTCTGCTCCCCTGGGAGCAAGGCCCCCAGGAGAGGATGACCGCACCGTGTGAACCCGGATCTTGGCTTGTGCATGAGGTCAGAGAGAGGTTGCTAGTCACTCTAGTCAGGAGGAGAAGCGGAGGTCAGTGGGGCAGGCCCCACCCGAGAGATGAAATCCACCATGACAACCAAAGCGACACCCAAGACGAGCAGAGCCCCCGGGGCCACGCCAGGAGAGCAACTTCGCAGGGCACCAGGCCCAGGAGGCGAGGCTCTGGACTGGGCACGAGGGGCGCCGGCTCATTACTCTTTCTGGGCAGCAGGGACGAGGCTGACTGACCGGTCTGGCTATAAGGATGAGCTGGCAGGTGAGCTCCGAGAACAGGCCCCAGAGGCCGCACAGCGGAGGGGGCAGAGCGAGGACAGACAGCGTCACCTGTGACAAGGAAACCGGCAGATGGCGAGGCAAGAGCAGGGAGGGGCCCTGGCAGGGCGCCCCACAGCTCCAAAGTGGGAGAGAGGCCACATGAGTCACTGACAACCAGGGACAGCACAGGCGTCCACGGACTACGACTGCTGAACAAGAGGGTCACCGCGCGCCCAGGCCATGCGACGCCTCGAGTGGTGCCAGACGACAGATGTGGAGATGGGGTGAACTGGTACTACCTGTCCACCTCCCAAACCACCCCGGGGTCGCGTTTAGGTGCCAGGCTCTGGCCCTCCAGTTCGGCCAGACTCCCTCCTGGCGCGAGCAGACGGACCGGTGAATGATGTCACGGCCAACATTCCAGAGCGGTCTCTGCAGGGGACTGCGATGGGCAGCACCGGCTGGCGACGAGCGTCACACAATCCTCCCAACGTTCCCGTACAGTCACAAACACACTGCAGTCATCGCGAGCGGCAGCGCACCCACTGGGTGCCGACACGTCCGCAGTGAAGACAGAAGTATGTGAGGGGTGAAGAAGGCATGGGGGGAAGGGCTCCAAGAGATGGGACGATCGGGGAGGAGCTGGGAGGTGTCACACAGGCAGGGTGCGGAAGGGGAGCAAGAGGGGGCCTCACAACTGTGATGACGGACCCCCCCCAAAGCGCAGGGTTGCGAGGGCCACGCAGAGACAAGGAGCGCCACATGGAGCAGGGGTCTGGCAAACCTCCCACCCATCGTGTAGCGTCTGGCCCCAGCTGTTCCTGCCGTCGGGCAGGCAGGGCCGCCAAGGCAGGGCCGAGGCCACGTGATCCAGCTTGCACAGCAAACTCTGCAAGCGCCATCTGAGATGGAGCCAGGGAGCAGAGCAGGAATGCAGACTCCCAGGCCCAGCCCAGAGCCACGGACCAGCCCCTGCCTTTAAGCACAGAAAGCTCTTTGACACCAGTGTGTGAGGTGGGGAGGAGGTGGTGCGGGCGGGGGAAGGGGTCGCCACCCAACACCCCAACACATAGGCGCAAAGTGTCAAGAGCCCCTGGGAAGGCTCGGACCACAAGGCCCTGGGCTGGAGGGTGAACCAGAGCAGCGCTGAGTGAGAGGGTGGGCAGCTGGTGTCATCACCCCGGGAAGGTGACCAAGCCCCCCGCAGGGTCAGGGGGGAGAGAACAGTCTTTCTGTCCTCCCCGGAAGCAAGTGACATTTTGAGAAATTCCTCCTTCACCAGAGCCACCAAATGGTTTCCAACTACAGCACCCCTGGTAATCGATAAGGAAAGAGAAGAAGACTCGGTGACAAAAACACTAGTAACCGTGTGTCTCTGAACACCAAGCACGTCTCCACCTCGGTGCTGCCTCCCAACAGCGCGCGGCCCGAGGAGGGAGGCCCAGGTCTCCGGGACGCGGTGCCACCCAGCCCTTCATGGTGACCAAGGTGGTGTGAACCTCAGGACTTCTCCCTCCCCCACATGTGTGAGATTCTGCTTGGTATTCAGTTTTCCTGGCTTTTGGATGAACAAGCGATCTACAGCCAGAGAGAAACAAAGCAGCGTTTTAGACAATCACGCCAACACTGTTCTTCCAGCTCGGCTAGCAGCTTCCCAGGCACCGTTTAACATTCTGCCTCCCTCAAAAATCTACAGGAGTTTGACAGGCTTATTGGTGGGCCTGAATATGCTTGACAGCAGTGGGGATAAAAATAGATGGTGAAAGTCGGAAACCCCTTTCTTAGATGCTTGGCCTCAATACTTTACGTTCACCCCATTGGCAGAAACAACGCCAAAGACAAAAACGCATAACTGCTTGGAGAAAGGCACCATAGCTGGGTGAATACATCTCAAGGGGAAGAAAAATCGAAATTACGGGGAAAAGAATCCCTATGTTAAGATTCATGAATCAAAAGGCTTAGAAAGTCCACCAATTCAGAACAGAGGTTAATGCACTCAAACAAGAAGAGCAGCTAACATTTGGGCAGCGCGTCGCGTGGGATCACCCGGTACTCAGTGCCAGCTGCCGGAGTAGCTCACCGAGCCCTCAAAAGACCCTGAAATTAGCTCCATCTTATGAATGGGGAATCCAAGGCACAGAGAGGTGAAGTAACCTGTCAAGGTCACACAGTCAAATAAGAGGTGGAGCTAAGACAGGCAGGTGGGCCCGAGCTGTTAACCAAAAGGGGGGGCACCCCCATAGTGGGTGCTCTCCACTTCCCTCCTGTCACATAATAAAGCAGAGGAAGAGAGAGGTGGATGCCATTTAAGACAGGGGATAATTTTTCAGCAGCATAAAAGGCAAATGAAGTCCCAGGAAGACTCCCCAATGTGTCAAATTACTGTTTAATAATGAATACGGTCGCAGGTTGGCAACGATAAGCGCCCGGAACGCATTCTCGGGCAAGGAAGGTGTCCGTGCGGTGCTGCAGGGAACGTACAACATAAAATACAAGCAGGCACTGCGGGACACCACCCCGCGACATCCCACACCCCGCGCTGCCTACGTCCCTGCCTGGCTGCAAATGAGCAGAAGTAGGAAAACTGGCACCGGGCCCGGCGTCCACATGGCACCTTCTTTGTCGCAGCAGCCGGGTTGTGCAGCACGGGGGGGGGGGGGGGGGGGGGGGGGGGGTCACTCCCTCCACGACGGCCGCCACGGGCTGGCGAGAAGGTCCTCTCCATCCCGCAGAGCATCCTCTGTAAAGCTCCTCTTCCCCTCTGGCCTCGCCCCAGTCCACGGAAACGCGAATTCTGCCCGAGACCACGCGCACCCCCTCAGATGGCAGCACCTCAGAATCGCGCCCAGGAGCAGCACCCGCGTTCCGCTCAGGACATTTTGCCAGAGAACAAACTCGTTCCCGGTCACGTTCCCACGGCTTCCAGGTGAGACCCGCGCAGGAGCAGGGGGGGCGCGGGGCGCGGGGCGCGGGGCGCGCGGGGGCGCGGGGCGCGGGGCGCGGGGTGCGGGGCGCGGGGCGCGGGGCGCGGGGCGCGGGGAGGTCCCTCGCGGGCGCCGCGCTCTCCCCCAGCAACTTTGCCAGCGCGAGGCCCGCCCGGGCGGGGCAGGGGCCGCGCAGCGAGCGGGGGGCGCCGCGGGGGAGGCGCCGCGGGGAGGGGCACCGCGCGACGCCGCGCCCCGGCTCCAGCCGGGCGGCGAGGACAAAAGGAGCGGCCGCCGCGTCCAGGGCCGGTGGCGGGTCCCGGCCGCGCCGCTGGGGCTGCGCCGTCCGAGCGGCCGCCCTCGCGCGCGGCTCGGCGTCCCCATCCCCGGCCCGCGGGGCGCGGCGGGGCGCGGCGGGGGCGCGGGGGCGCGCGGGGGCACTCACCGTCTTCCTCCAACTCGAATTTCTCCAGCATGCCGGCTTCCGCGGGTCCCGGGGCCGCCGCCAGCGCCGCCTGAGGAGGAGCAGGACAGGATCAGCATGCGCTCGGCGGCGCGCGTCCCCGGCTGCGCGGGGCGGGGACGCGGGGCGCGGCGGGGCGCGGGGCTGAGGGCGGGGCCGGGGGCGCGCGGGCGGGCGGGGCGCGCGGGGGCGGCGAGGGCCGGGGTGCGGGAGGCCGCGGGTGGGGGGCGGGGCGGGGGCGCGCGGGGCGGGGCGGGGCCGGGGGCGGGGGCGGCCGCGGGGCTGGCCGGGCGCGGATGTGGGGGCGCCGGGCGGCCGGGGGGGCCGGGGGCGCGGCGCACGGGTCTCGGGCACGCCGCGCGGGGCGGGGGCGCGGGGCTAGGGGCGTGCGGGGGAGCTCGACGCTCGGGGTGCGGCGCGGGGCGGAGCGAGGGCGGGGGTCTAGGGGTGCAGGGCGGGGTGCGGGCCGCGGGCTTGGCGGGTGGGGGCGGAGGGGGGCGGAGGGGGGCGGAGGGGGGCGGCGGGGCGGAGGGGCCGGGGGCGGCCCTGGGACGGGCGGGGCGCGCCCCAGCCCCCCGCCCAGGCCGCGGGCGGCGCGTGCCGCGGCCCAACCTGCGCCCCTCCCGAGCGGGGCGGCCCCTCCCCGCGGCGGTGGCGCGGCCGGCGCAGGAAGCGTGGGAAGAGCCGCCGCCGAGCCCCGGCGCCCCCTCCGGCGCGGCCCTGCTCCCCGCCGAGCGGCCTTGAGCGCGGCCGCTCCTCCTCGCGGGCCCCCCGCCCCCGCCCCCCGCCCCACTCACCTGGCCCCGAGCCCACCGCCCGCCGCGCGGCCCTGCAGGTTGAACCTGCGCAGGTGAGGGCGCCCCGGCCCGGGTGGGGCCCCCGAGAGCGCCGCCGTGAGGGTGGGGGCGGGGCTGGAGGCCGGGAGAGCCCGGAGGACCCGGCACCGCAGACCGGGGGTGGCGATCGCCGGCCTTTCTTTTTAGAAAAATGGCCTAAACTGCCCCGCCCAGCTTCTCTTAGGTCGCGGGCATTGTGGATGCACTTGGTCGCTGTCCGTTTTACGCGGCGATCGCGGTCTCCGCGTGCTTCATGTGCTTCAAAGTCGATTCTCTCTTTTGGGTGACCGGCTGCCCAAGGCTCACAGGAGCCTAAACCTGGCCGGCCACTCCCGCCACCCTGGATCTGGGTATCTGCGCTCCCAGCGCAAGGGCTGGCAGGTGGCGCGGCAGCCTGGCGAGCGGAGCCCAGAGAGAGGCCTGGCCCCCCCTTCTGCGCCAGCTCCCTGCAGATGCAAGGCCCTGAGGATCAGCGTGGCTCTGCAGGGCTGACTAGGTCTGGAAAGGCCCCAAACTTATGGGAACTTAGTTCTGTCACTTGCAAGCCTAGCCTGGAGGGGGAAGTGCCGAGCTCACCTCTACAATTTCTTTTTGCTAAGTCATCTCAGTGGGGCCAAAGCCTAACTCTTAAACTCCTTGGGGGGGGGGAGGGGGGAGGTTTGAGAAAAAGAAGACTGTTTTTCTAAGACATTGGGTGGTTGGTACAAACCCACAGCTGTGTCATTCTTAACAAGAAAGTAAATGCTTTTCCTCAGAGCTCGGACCGAGGCCAGGGTGTGTCTGTTCCTACACTGTTCTTATTCAACATGGTACTGGAAGTTCCAGCCACTGCAATTAGGCAAGAAAAATAAGGCCAACAAAGGAAGAAATAAAACCATCCCCATTTGCTGATGGTTGTTTGCATAGAAAGGTCCAAATAATCTATCAGGACAAATAAAAACAACCCCAAAGCTAGAACTAAATAGTTCTAGCAAGGTCACAGAATATGAGGCCAACTCGCAAAGTCACATTCTGCGTAAAACAAGGACCCTGTGGAAACTGACATGAACGAACACCCCTGGTGTTCACACGGAGGAAATGGTATTTAGGTTTATTCTTAAAACAGACACCAGCTCTGCATGCTGACAATTGCAAAAATGTAGATGAAATGCAAGAAGACCTAAATAGATGCAGAGCACCCAATTTCCCAGATTGGCAGGCCCAAAGTATTGTGAAGATGTCTGTTCTCCCCCAAAGTCATCGCTAGTGCAAGGCCTCTCAAACTCCTGACATGGCTTTTTGGGCAGTCATGATTATTCTAAAATTTACATGGAAAGGGATAGGCTCTAGAACAGCAAAAACACCTTGAAAAAGAATGAAGTTCTTTAGAGCTACAGTAATCAAGACGGTGGGGTACTGGCAGAGGAGCAGACACATGATCAATAGAGAAAATATCTAGAAATAGACCCACATAAATAGTCCAAACGAATGTTTGATAAAGGTGCGAAAGCATTGATGCTGGAACGACTGGCTCTCACCACGCAAAACCAAAAACCTGAATGTAAGCCTCAAACTTCATGTAAAAATGAGCTCAAATTGGATCATGGACTTAAAATGTAAAACATGAAACTTTTAGGGAAAAAAAGTAAAACCTTCGCAACCCATTGCTAGGCAAAGAGGTAGACTCAGCATCAAAAGCATGATCCATAAAAGGAAAAGTTAGTAAATTGCACCTCATTAAAGTGAACAATATTTGCTCTGCAAACCACCATATTAAGAGGATGGAAAGTGTGTAAGTGTCAGAAGACACTCGCAAACCACACAGCCCCCGACTAGTATCTGGAGCACATGACGAATTAAAAAAAAAAAAAAAAGACCAGAGAATCCATTTAGAACATGAGCAAAAGGTGCGGAGACGTTTCACTGAAAGAGACATACATGGCAAGCAAGCACACAAAAGGGCGTGCAGCGTCATTAGCCAGTGGAGGAATGCAAATGAGCCCACAGGAAGCTGTCACCCACACCTGCTAGAATGGCCAGAATAACAGCTGTGACAGCACCCCGCGCTGGTGAGGATGTGACAAATGGTCACTTCTGCACTGCCGGTGGGGATGCAAGCCTGACCGCCACTCTGGAGTAGAATTGGCAGTTTCTTACAGAATTAAACATGCACCTGTCATGTGATACCTCAGCTCCATGGTTAGGCATTTACCTGGGGAATGAAAACTTATGTTTGTATGAAGGAATGCATGTGAGTGTTCACAGCTGCGTCATTTGTAATAGCTCATTCTGGAAACAACAGATGTGCATGGGGAACGGTTAAGCGACCGTGGCCTGTGGCCTACTCAGAAACCAGGGAGTTCCATCCCCGCAATCCCTTGGATGAGGGAAGACGCTACTCCCATAATGTATGAGTCACTGATAACATGCTCTCAAAGTGACAGAATTATAGAGAGGGAGGCCAGGGAGTGGGTGCCGGGGTCAGGGATGGGGTGGAGACAGAGGGTCGAAGGACAGCCGTGACGGACCCAGCCTATGTCTATCCTCCGCATGACCTCACACTGTATCCCCCACCATGAGCCAAGCCAAGCCGAGCGAGTTGTGTGAAGGCAATCACCGTCTAGGTTAATTTAAAAACTCCTTTGTTGAGTACCAGTCACATCCCACAAGATACGATTTCTTCATGATGCAACTATCAGTGTTGACGGCATTTTCATCATCCCAAAGAGAACCCTGTGCCCCCCCAGCTTCTTACTGCATGCGCCCCCTACCCCCCGCCCCAGGCCCCCACTCATCTTTTTCCAGACAATGCAAACTCAGTCTGTCCAGAGCAGCCACTGGGTTCTCTCCATCTGCTCGTGTCCTCAGAGGACACCCCGCTATTCTCCATCCCCACCCCAACTCCTCTGGCCTCCACCACCTCAGCTTGGCTGCTGCAACAGCTCCCACCTCGCCAGGCTCTCCCGTCCCTTGTCTGTGCGCTGCTGGAGCCAGAGTGACCTTTTAAAAGCACAAACGTGCTCTTGTTCCTCCGGTTTAGGACCATTCCGTGGAGCCTGGAGGAATTTCCTGCAAACTCCTCTGCTCAAAACAGGGGCCTGCTCATTTTATTTCTTCACCTTCTTTTGCCAGCTCCCCTGCACTGCTGCTGAAAGGGTTCTCCGCTCCAGGGCCTGGCACCCCGCTTGCTCCCACCTCCCCCGCCCGGGCAAATTCCCACTCGGTCCTGTAAGGTGGGTCTTAAGAAGAGGGCTGTCTGTGGAAAATAACGGCTGAAAATATCAATAATTAATTAGTAAATGTTTATTGACTGTTTTCTGTTTCTGTGCCAGGCCTTTCCATCTTGAGAGCATCCTGAACAGCAAAGCTTTAAAAGACAATGAAAGTGTAAAATAATTACTGGGTTGAAGTTTTCCCAATTATCTGCCTTCCGGTGTGGATGAAGGACTTGAATATATGGAGGTGATATTTCTGTAGCCATCTGGTGAAATAATACAGGCTTGTTGTTAGGAATATAAAGTTGTGGTTACAAGGAGGCAGCGCTGTCTGCATCTGAGGAGGGGTTTTCTTGGGGGGTATCCTGGTCTCTCTGAGTTACAGTTTCCTCGCCAAATTGTTTCAGTCTAAACCACTGGTGTAAGTTACGGTAAACCCTGCTTTACTACTCTCCAGTGGATCACGGATCTTTACTATGAGTCCTTCCTATGAAAATATGTCACTTCACGATTAAATGTTCACATTTGATTCCAACTGGACCTTGTGGTGGGACCTTTGTGGGCGGGGCCTACGCGTCAGTCATGGGTCATCGCTGCATCGATGCTCTGGCCACACCGGGCCATGGCTTTATTAAGTATAGAAATGTCTTGTTTTTTCAGTCTTTACCTATCATACAAGTGGTGGTTGTTGAATTTCATAAGAATATTGTGCTAAACTGTGTCCTTGGGTGCTAAGGAGCATATTGCAAAGAACTGTGTAAAAAAAAAAAAAAGAACTCTGCAATTAAACTGAAACAAGAAATTAAAAAAGCAAGAAATTTAAAAAGTTAGTGAATTGGCACAAGAATTTGGTTTCCCTCACCTGCTCCATAAGCAAATCTAAGTGATTTCTTTTTTTAAGGATGACTTTATTTTTTTTTTTAAAGATTTATATTTATTTATTTATACAAGCACTGGGTACAGTCAGAAGCGCGGGAGGGTGAGAGAATTCACCAGAGCCAGAGCGGGGAGCAGAGCAGGCAGAGGGACCGAAGTACACTGCTGAGGGGAGCAGCGGGCGGCAGGAGAGGTCTGCGCGCCATGTGGGACCCTCCTCCAGTGGCTGGGGAGCAGCTGGGGATCGAACCGGTGCTGCAGAGGCCGCAGGCAGCTTCGCAACCCAGTGCTCAACCACTGCGCCACCGGGGAGGCCCAAACCTAAATGATTTTAAATAAACTCTTCTGATCTAAGTTGCTTTGCTTATTTTTAGCTTTTTATTGTCAATAAAAATGAAATCTCAGTATTTTTGTTTTATTGTATAATTCAGTTTTATATAAGCTTAGTTATGTGCTGACAATTATGCCTCTCAGAATGAATCATGCACTATCAGCGCAGCACTGGGGTCACATCACATTTCCCTACACGATCACAATGGTATCTGTGCAAGGGATGAAAACCCTAAATTGGGTCTACTGTATATAGTAGTGGATGATTCATTCAAAAGGGGAGCCGTCTGTCTTCACCAGGAGTCTTTCCTGACTCCCTGTCTCCTCTCCTGACTTCGCCGGCTCATTGTTTCTCTTAGCCCACTTCCCTCTGCCAGGCCCTTGACGCGGGCAAGACTGACTTTTCTGTCCCCTAAATTCCATATGCTCTGCAGAAGAGCCAAGACTCTGATCATCCTTCTATTGTCTGTGCCTGAAATACACTAGACATTCCAAAAGCATTTGAGTGAGACAAGTTGCTCTTAAAAATGTGGCGGGGGAGGGAGGGCAACAGTTGATCTTACAGCATAAATGGTTTTACGGAGGGTTTCTTCCCATTCACTCAGTCTGCTCCTCCATCGCATTCCTATTTAGGAATGATGATAGCCACTCTCTCTGGAGTGTTGGAACTGAAGAAAAAAGAAAGTGGTGTATGAAGAAATAACAGCCGCAGGGCCTCCCTGGTGGCCTAGGGGTTAAGTCTCAGCGTTATCACCGCTATGGCCTGAGTTCGATCCCCAGCCAGGGAGCAACCCACATGGCGCAGCAGATCTCTCCTGTCTCACCCACTGCTCCCCTCAGCAGTGTACTTCTGTGGATCCACCTGTTCTGCTCCCTACTCTGTCTCTGGTGAATCCTCTCATCCCCTGCACCTCTGTCCTGTACCCCAGTTCTTCTATGCAAAAATAAATTAAAAAAAAAAAATAACACCAGCAACTGTTTGTACCGGATTAACTCTCCTGGAGGGCTGGAGGGTGTTGAGAGCGCTTCCCTTCCCAGCCCGGGTGTTGGCGGGAGCTTGGCCAGCTCTCCCACTGCCTTCAAATTTTAATTTCTGTTAAGTGAAATTAAAAATCGTTAAAATTTGATAAAAAACTCAAAAACATAAAATTCAATGATTAATGAACTTTATTAATTAAAAATTATTAATCAATAACCAAAATGATTAATTCTGCTGATTGCTTTTCATCAATATTAGGGGAAAAGGCCTTTTTCCTTTGGATACTTTTCCAAATAATGTCAGATGCTATAAAATAAAATCAGTTCCTATCACACATTCATTTATGATTTCCCTTTAAGATCATTTATTCCACAGTATCTTTTCAGAGACAGTGCAGCCAATCTCTACAGTTTAAATCAGCAGAAAACCCATTTTAAAGGCAGTAGTATTTTAAAAAATGAAGAAAAAGGACTAAATCAAAAAAGCCCTTTTTCTTGGATTCTGTGTTATCTTCTAACTCCCAAAGTAGATAAGACAGTCACTTAGCAAATATTTAATATTCTCCATGTGCCAGAAACCATCGTACGATTAGAAATTGTCACAGATATAGCATAAGTTTGTTATTCTTCAAATTCCACTTGTGTGGAGCTGATTACTCAGGCGCTGAAATATGTCTTTCTCTTGCCATTCACAAATAAACCAAAATTTGCTTTATTTTTCGCTGTTCAAAACACTTTGTTATTAGATTTGTATTTGACATGACTTACTGGGGCCCAAATGCATGCTATTATTTTGAAGACTCTGTCTATAATACTTTGTAAATAAGAAAGTAAGTACGGCTCAGCAATTTCAGTTCATCTTTCAATGCTTAATGCACCGAGCTGCCAACTTGGGAATGTGTCACATTTCTATTATAAAGCAACACAAACAGTGATAGGAAGCCACGAGACTTCTTTCCTCACTGATGTCTGTTTCTGCCCTACAACTGGCTCACTCATTCACCCTTCCCAGAACAAGCCCCTGTGAAAGGTTTTCAGTCCCTTTTAAACCCTTCATTTATGGGGACCTGGGCCATACATTGGTGAAAAGTTACAGAAAGGATTGAGATAAACTACTTTCATTTTTGTTCTGTGCTGTCCTGCATAGAGTGATCAAAAGGAACTTGTAAGAGTCAAGGTAAAATTGAAGGGAACTACTAATGCATCTTCTGCACTCGGCTCTGGGAATTCTGTGATCATTATTTACCATCTGCGGTGTTACGTAGCCAATCAACTTGGAGTAGGGTGAGCTGGGGACACAGAGCCAACTAAATGTGGGTGTAGGACTTTCATGCCTCAAAAGGTAAATCTTTGAGAAAGATTTTTAGTGTCCCTTAATGTGAATATAATGCACCCACAATAGACTGTCCATTTCAAGAGTCCAGTTTGATAAGTCAACATGAAAACATCACTACAATTCGTGCTCTTTGTGGTTCATCTCTCTGTCCCTCCATGGTCTCAGGCAAACAGTGACCTGCTTTTAGTTTCACAAATGCAATCAAAGTGTACACGTTTTTACACTTGGGATGTTACTTAGCATGATGATTTTGAGATCCATGCAAATCACTGAGTAGACCAGTAGTTGGTTCATTTTGATCACTGAGTTATAGTCCACATATGAATATGCCACATTTGTTCTAACTACTCCCCTGGTGATGGATTTGGTGTGTCTGATTTTTGAGTAAAGCTGAGATCAACACACTTGGTCGAGCAGTACATGCGTTTTACCAGGCCATAGATAAAACAATAATTAAAAAAAACAACAACAACTAGGAAGCAAGTCCTTTATCAGTTACATGTATTGTGAACATTCTATCCCATTCTGTGGCTTGTGGTCTTGTAAAGTTTAAACTTTTATTCTTGTATGACTTTTTACTGTCCTTTCTGAGAAATCATTACCTCCTCTGAGACTGTGAAGATTTTCTCTGATGTTTCCTTCTAGAAAGATTTATATTTTTACATTTATGCTTCAGTTTTTTTTAATTATACATGTGCGATAAGGGTTTAGGTTCATTTTTTCCCGTACTGATAACCATGTGCTCCATATTTCTTGTTAAAAACTTTATTTTTTCCATCGGGTCGCCTGAGCGCCTTTATCCAAAGTCTGGCCGCCACAAGGAGGGGTCTGGCCCTGGCTCTCCATTCTCTCACCCCTCCAGGGCTAGTGTTGTCTGGTCCTTTGTTTCTTTATCTTCCACATAGGAATGAAATCATGTGTTATTTGTCTTTTTCCTTCTGAATGTATTTCTCTTAACATAACCCCCTCCAGTTCCCTCCATGTTTCTGTAATGGGAGATTTCATCTTTCTCGGAGCAGAGCAGTAGGCCACTGCATCTATATGCCACATCTTCTTTATCTACTCATCTGTCACTGGGTATTGAGATTATTCCCCTGGTTTGGCTGCTGTATTAGAAATGGTGTTGCAGTGAACACAGGAGTGCAGAGATCCTTTTGAATTAGTGCTTTTATATTCTCCAAGTAGATACCTAGGGCTGGAATTGCCGAATCATACAATAAGGTTATTTTTGATATTTTGAGACGTCTCCCTACTGCCTTCCATGGAGGCTGGGCCCGTCTGCATTCCCGCCAACAGCGCGGGGGCGGGCTCGCTGTCCTCCACGCCCTTGGGCTGATCTCACAGAAGGGAGATGGGATTTCTTCACGGTTTTGATTGGCATTTGCTGATGGTAAGTGATGATGGGCACTTTTTCATGTGCTTGTTTGCCGCCTGTAAGTCTTTGGAGAAGTGTCTGTTTAGCTCTTCTGCCCATATTTTGATTGGATTGTTTGTTTCGTGTTGAGTTTCATGAATCTGGACTCTTCATTCTGTCTGAGGCCATCACACTTCCCTCCTGACCGCCCTGACTTCATTATTGTGTTTCTATCATAAGTTGTGAAATAGGGTAGTAAACAATTCTCCAATTTTGTCCTTCATTTAAGAATTTGCTTGTCTCCTGTAAGTCTGCAGTGCTTCTGTAGACACCGTGGAATAACAGTAATAATATCTCTGCACATAAATTTGGGAAGGCTTTGTATCTTCATGATATCGAGTCTTTCTTTTTTTTTAAGATTTATTTATTTATACATACAGGAACTGGGGTACAGGCCAGAGGTGTGGGGGGTGAGAGGATTCACCAGAGACAGAGTGGGGAACAGAATAGGCAGATTGACTGAAATCCACTGCTGAAGGGAGTAGCAGGCGAGACAGGAAAGGTCTGCTGCGCCATGTGGGTAGCTCCCTGGCTGGGGATGAAACTCGTGCTGCAGTGGCTGTGGATAGCTTCACAGCATCTTAACCCCTTGCGCCACCAGGGAGGCCCAAAATCGAGTCTTCTGATCACTGACCAGAGTGTTTCTTTCTGTTTATTTGGGTCTTTGATTTCTTAGTGGCTATTTGTAGTTTTCAGCATAAAGGCCTTGCATCTCTTTGGTTAAATTTATCCCCAAAGTTTCCCTTGTTTTTTGATGCTTCTGTATATAAAATTGGCCCCAAAGGTTTACTGCTGGCATATTAACATACAACGATTTTTGGAGATTAGCCTTGTATCCCGTCACCTTGATAAATTTAATTGTAAGTTCTAGGAATTTTTACATTAGTAATCATGTCATCTAGGGCCTCTTAACCTTAGTTCTCTGCTTTGCAGTTCCCTGTCCTGTATACCTCCACCTATATCTCTGTGTTTAATGTGTGACAAGTACATCTTTGTAATACAGGACACAATTTGATGCTCCACATTATATATGTTACACATATGCCATATAAAGTACACGGGTGTATGTGTGGGATCTGTGTTACGGATGTAACCCGATGCAGTAACATCACCTGAATACACTCACCTACATTCCTTGCTCCTTGACACTGCGTCGTTGCTAGCAGTGCGTGGAGAGCATGGAGGTTGCAGAGGGTACTCTTGACTGCCTGTTCGGTGTCCATTCCTCTTCTACCTGCCCTACTAGACTAGCCCCCCAATTCTGTCATAGTATGCACACGTCCCTGACATGTCACCATGGTGACACCTTTCTCAAGCTGTCCTGGACTAAAGGGACTTCGTGGCTGGAGAGAGCTGTGGCCTCAGGGTCCCACCTTGTTCCCTCTTCTCGCCACAGACAGACCTGTGGCTCTGATGGCTCTGGAGGCGCAGCCACAGGTGACCCAGCACGGAGGAAGCAAGCTGAGAGGGGCTCAGGGACGCCTTGCTGGCCTGGGCCTGTCCTCCCCCTGACCGTGTTGCAGGCGATGATAAATGCCCTTCTGCTTGGGGGTTTCTGTTATTTTTGCTGATAACAGAATCCCAAGTGGTATTTGGAACTTATCAGATCCAGGCCCTGCTCTCAGGTGATGTTCCAGTTGGGTGAAATTTGTATTCCAACGGTGGAAGCTATGATTCTGTGCACAGAACACTATGAAGAAGCCACAAAGTAGGGCTTCCCCCGTGGCACAGGGGTTAGAAGTCTCAGCCCTGTGAAGCTATGGGCAGCCCCTGCGGCCTAAGTTCGATCCCCGGCCAGGGAGCTGACCCAGTGGCGCAGCAGACCTCCCCTGTCTCCCCGCTGCTCCCCTCAGCAGTGCATTTCAGTGGATCTGCCTGTTCTGCTCCCCACTCTGTCTCTGGTGAGTCCTCTCACCCCCCGCACCTCTGGCCTGCACCCCAGCTTTTGTATGCATAATAAAAGTCAATCTTAAAAAAATATAGTGACAAAGTAGTTTAAGTCAAAACAAACGAACCGCAGGGATGTGCAAGCGCGAGGAGCGCGGAGCAGCCGGCCTCCCGCAGCCGCGGGCCGAAGGAAGCCGGAGACGGGGCGCCGGGGCCGGGGCCGGAGGGAAGGGCTGCCCGGACCTGAGCGGGGACGCAGAGAGAGCGAACCGGAAGCCAAAGGATGAACTCGAGGCCGGCAGGGAGGCGTGACCGCCAACCACCTCAGGATCTTATGGTCTGTGGCGAGCGGCCATGACTGGACTCAGGGGGGCCCGGAACCGGCCGGAACCTTGACGGGGCCTCAGGGGCGCCGCACCCGACGAGCAAGGCCGGCGCAGCGGGGGCGGAGGGGGACTTGCTGCGGGGGACTCATCGATGAGCGGACGAGACCAGGCCGGGGAAGGCCGTGTGATCCGCCAGTGACCCGGCGGCCCCACGACGCCTGCGGCCGCGGGGCGAGGGGAGGGGCGCCCCGCGGGGAGGGGCGCCTCACGGGCCCTCCAGCTAGCGACGAGCTCCCCAAGGTCTGGGCGGGCGCCGTTTCACGGTGCAACCTCCGTGTTGACGTGCGCATTGATTTAACTTGCAGCCCAGGGCTCTGTATCTTCTCCTCACACCCAGCGCGGGGCGAGTCGCAGGCCCGATCCCGCGCGGGAGCCCCTCGGGGCCAGGCTGGCGCCTCAGGCCACCCGGCCCGGCCCTCGCCCCTTCCGGGAGCGGACAGAGGCGTCGCCCTCGCACGTCCGGGAAGCACTGGCCTCGGCTGCGGAGCATGCGCCGTGCGCGCCCTGGTCCCGCCAAAACCCGCCCTTCCCCTGCGGGGTGACCGCAGAGCCCGCTGCATGCTGGGTAACGTGGGGCGCTTCCGCGTGGCCGTGGTGACGCGGGGCCTTCCCGTCTGACCCCTGCCCCCCCCATGTCCACATCATTTTCTCCTAGATTCGCTGTGTGGCCCGCGGAGAGCTCCGTGCTTTCTACGAGGCCTGGCGGACACCCAGGGGCGGGCGCCTCTTTCGCTTTGTCGGCCATTTTGATGACTTACCGGAAGGTGCTGGTGCTGGCCGGAAGGCTACACAATTATTTTCATTGACTTAAAAGGCTACTTATTAGAAATTCCATGAAATTATAGGTTTGGATGTTCTAGAGCTACGCTTTCCTGATATGAAAAAAAGGTAGCTATTAAACTATTCATCCCCATCTGGCTTAAAACCACCTTCGAACGCACCATAGCAGTACTTAGAGCGCACTTTGGAGAGATGGTCTAGGAGAAGGAGGGTGATGCCGAGAGCCAGCACCCAGGGCTTGATAAGTTTAATTGTTAAGTTCTAGGGATTTTTACATTAGTAATCATGTCATCTAGTGCCTCTTAACCTTAGTTCTCTGCTTTGCAGTTCCCTGTCCTGTATACCTCCACCTATACCTCTGTGTTTAATGTATGACAAGTACATCTTTGTAATACAGGACACAATTTGATGCTCCACATTATATATGTTACACCTCACCAGCGCCGGAGGAAGAGACTTGGAGTGAAGAGACTTCCTCTTACTGAGGCAACATGCGAAGGCAACAGGATGAAAGAGAAGAGACATGTCGTCTAACAAGCAGTGATCCTCCCAACTGCGGTGCAGCCACATCGATTTTAATTGACGCATGAGACACCAAGTGGTAAGAAATGCAAATCTAAACCAGGGTTCTTAAGATAGTAAACTGTGATCCATTCCTGGGTCAAGAAAGCAGTTTAATGGGTCAGGACTAGCTGAGTTTAAAATGAAATATAATAGCAACATCAGTCTGCATTGCAGCATGTTGAGGGTAATTACTGTTTCGGGAAACCTGTTTTAATTATGTCTACAGGTATGTGAGTAGGGGGCCAAGATTTTTCTCTTCTTGTTTGTGTTGTGATAATAAACAGAGATGGCACCCACCTCCTGACACCTCTCAGTTAACAAACTGACCTTGGTTCTGTGGTGTTAGTTACAGGAAATGTGGTCTGTCTCTGAATATGATCAAGTCACAGCAGAGAAAATAGTGTCTGTAAGGATGTTAGGTTCTTGGAGACTTCTCTGAAGAGATGAGAGGCTATATTAATAATCGGGATTTTGCCTCTTGGATGTCCTATCACCCATTGGGTGACATGTGTCACCCACTGGAAGATCCCCCTAAGTTAGAGACCCATATTTTGCAAATGACCAATGCATGATATTACAAAACCATGCAAGATAGATCAGTGGGTTTCATGGAATAGACTTTTAAACAGACCATAAAAAATTAATATGATTTCTGATCTCATACTGCAATTAGCCTTTAAGAAAGTACTTCTTGTCAAGAATGCAGTTTTCTAAAGAGACTATTAAAATATGCCTCCCTTTTTCAAATTCATGTTGGTGTGAGGCTGGAATTTCTTCATGTACTTCAGCCCAAACAACATATGGCGAAGGCATGAATGCAGCAGCTGGGCGAAGCCTACCGTCTCTAGACCCAGACGTTAAATGATCTGTCCTAATGGAAGGCGTTGCTAGTCTTCTCACCAACTTTTTGGAATAAAAATGTTTGATAATATATAATGACTTTATAATTGACATTTTAAGAAACAATACTGCAAAAATTTGCAATTTGAATTTCTAAGATGGTCAGTGTCACTGGGCTGAAACTACATAAATACAAGTCCTTTGGGTTCCTTAATGATTATGAGCATATCGGGGTCCCAACACTTGCAAGTTTGAGAACTGCTGAGCCCTATGAAAGCAGAAGCTGAAGCTCAGGCACATTTCACGTACTAATAAAAGTGAATGGAAACAACCTTTCCTCCTTCTCTCTGGATTCAAAGCCCTGAGGTTATGTTAGGTAGACATTTCTTTCTATTTTGTATTGAGAAACTCACCTTCATTATTAAAATAGAAAATCGTAACCAGAATAGCAGAGCCCAGCACAGCCACAGCCCACATTTATATCACCTTTCATAACCAAGAAGTGTCGCTTCCTTCATCCCAGCCGTATCACTCATCATTGTTTCAACATTGGAAAACAGAGGACATTAGGTTTTTTTCCCTAAATGATTTCCCACCTGTATGTTTTTCAGTCCAAGGCATTTTAAGCCACTTCAGTGTTGGCTAATGTGGCTTGAATCACCTTCAGTGTGAAAACAGGATAAAAATTGTCCTGAGTGCTGGTAATTAACAGAACACACACATTTCACTCACCCCCAGCCACCGCTACACCAGCCCTGCACAACCTCAGCCCCTGGGGCACCTGGTCGTGGCCGGGAAGAAGCCACAGGTGGAGCGACAGGAGTGGCTGGAAATTCTTTCCTAAATCTTATGTGTTACTTTTATACACTATGGAATGAATCAATTTAACTTTATCTTTTCAGATACTTACATTCTTATAAATATTATTGCAAATGTCATTACATGCCGCATATTACACACAAATACCTATAATATACACAAATATTTTCATATATTTGAATTACTGTGACATGAAATCTGTCAGATTTCTATTCCTAATAAAGAGAGTGAACCCTATTTAATTTGATAAGTGTCCTCATCTATACTTTTACCTGTTTAAAAACTGTTACTGTTAATATTGGTCAGCTATTTTCAACCCTGTTGTTTTTAAAGTAGGAAGATTTTCTTCGTGTCCCTCTGTCTGGGAGCTCGTGCCCTTCATTTACGGGCTATGACCTCCAGGCCGACCCCTTGTCCTCCCTGCCCTTCTTCTCGGGTCCCTGGGCATGTACAGGTGGGACCTCCTGGCTCAATGCTTCACTGTCTTCCTTCTCTCTCCTCTCTCTCTCTCTCTCCCTCTTTTCCTCCCTCCAGTCCCTGATTTTTTCCATCTTTGCCTCTCGGGCCTCCTTCCCGGGGCATGTGCTTGCCTCTGTCCTCTGTCTCCCAGCGCAGTGGCACGTGCGTGCACCCGTGTGCTGTGCGTTTTCCCTGCCTTAGCAGGCGGGATCTTGTGATGCCTTTTTTTTTTTTTAAAGCATCCTGCTCTGGCTTCCTGACCACAGCACCTTTTACTCCCTTTATTGTTTCCTCTGAATTCCTTTTTAGTTTGCTTTAGTCTCGTCTTTCATAGGAGAAAGTTTCCTCAGAAGCCTGCCTTCCTTTGGCCTCATATTTACGAGGGGCGCCCCAAGGAGCTGCGTTGGGAGGGCTGCGTGATGCCGGGGTGCACAGACCAGTGGGCTCCCCCAGGTGAAATAAGAGGGGCAAGTCCCAAGCATCAGCGTCCACAGGAGAAATCCTTCATTCTTCTGCTTGGGTGGGTGGGCACGGGACGGCCCAGGGCCAACATTTGGGAGTCAAGTAGGGGTGCACGGATGCGGGGGTCCACTGGTCTGTAATCAGGCTTTTACTTCATTGCTGTTTGCAGAACCCATGGTGCCTCGTGCAAGGATCCAGAAAGCAAATCTGTCTGGTGGTGAAGGAGAGGCGCTGGGCTTTCTGTTTATTAATCTCCAGACAGACGCCTGGTTTAGATGGAATGGTGTCTTCAAGCCCAAGCCCCAAGCCTTCATTTCAGTTGAAAGTAAATTTTTTAAGAAGTATAATCATTAAAAATAGAAGCATTCATCAAAAGAAGCCTTTAAATGCAGCACTGAGGTCTTTATGGGGGTGAAAGGAAGCCCATAAAGAAGCCGACAGGGCACTCCGTGTGCAGCGGGGCCCACAGACACTTCCAGAAGCTATGGGCTCTTTTATGTAAAGCCCTTGTCTGCACCCTTTTATGGCCGAGGCCCCACAAACGGTGACTTGGTTTCACATTCTGCTTTTTATAACCCTTCTAAAAAGAATGCGACTGGAAAATTCAGTTTTGATTACCATTGTTTTCCTGGAAGGGCCCTACATAGAGTTTAAAGGTTTTTTTTAAACAACCACAAGGATTTTTTTAAAAAAGGCTCGTTGCCCCCAGCAACTATCCCAGCTTCTCCTCCTCCCCTCAGGTTCCAGCTCCCCTGGCAGGTGCCCTGGGGCACCTGGGGCTCCCTGCCTTTGGGCCCAGGTGCTCCCACAGCCAGGGGGTTCGCCTGGGGCGACCTGAGGCCTCTGGGGCAGAGACTGCCTGCAGGCATGTAGCCCCTTAGGCCTGCGAAGCTAAGCAATGACCTGGAGCTGTGCAGGATGCCAGGTGTGTGTCCTGCGAGAAAGCCTGGGTCTCCTCATTCTCCCCTCCCCAGCTTTTATTGCCCTCAGTCTGGTACCTGGCAGGGTGCTGGTGAAGTGAGACAAAGCTCTTGGGGGAAAATCCTAGGAAAAAATCCTAATTGAGCTAAGTCCGCGCTTTCCCTTCGCTGCGTCCCACACACCAAACAGCTAATGGGAGGTTACTGCTGTGATTCATTTTTCCATTCTGGAAAGGAATAAACCATATTGACACTCCAGCCCAGTCCCAGTATAATTAAATATGGGCATTGAGCCCATATACCAGTATTTAGGGATTCCCCTGAGTCAATCTTTCATGAACCGCTGTAATAAAACATGAAAGGTGGATTCCAGTCCAGGCGGGAGGACAGACCTTAAGGCTGGAAGCTCCTTTCATTCTCCACGAGCCAAGCCTGGGCCGCCAGGACCCACGTGTCCTCTGGGCGCTGGCGTGCTCTCCACTCAGGCTCTCGACGGAGTCCAACAGCCAGTGTGTGAGTCCATTGGATCATTGTGGTCTTTTTTTTGTGATCCAAATAGCCATCTGACCTGTCAGGCGGCTTTGGCCATGACCCGGGCTGTGCCAGCTGCAGGTGTCACAGCGCAAACTCTGTCCCACCTGACCTTATACAAGCGAGACTCTTATGAGTGACATTCTAACAACTAAAGGATGTCAGTGGAGGACAGAGTTCTGGGGATATTTTACAGACTCATTTTATTTATTTATGCACACAAGAACTGGGGTGTAGGCCAGAGATGCAGGGGATGAGAGGATTCACCAGTGACAGAGTGGGGGGCAGAACAGGTGGATCCACTGAAATCCACTGCTGAGGGGAGCAGCGGGGAGACAGGAGAGGTCTGCTGCGCCCTGTGGGTTACTTCCCTGGCCAGGGATCCAACTCAGGCCACAGTGGCTGGCGGTAGCTTGATAGCGCTGAGACTTAACCCCTGCACCACCAGGGAGGCCCCAGGATCTTTCATTTTAGAGGAATGCTGCTAGTTTATTTTTATTGTTTCAAATTGATCTCAGTTTTATTGATTTTCCAGTTATTTGCATAACGATATAATCATTTGGGATGTAACGTCACCCATTCACAGGCCCCAGGCTTCCCTCACATTCTGCCAAAGCATCGGGGTGGAAGCCCTATCCTCGCCCCTTCCCCCATCCCTGCTTGAAACCAGTTTATTTTCCACAGAGTCTAAGGATTGTTTTTGCTGTGCTTTGCCAGTTTTCTTTCTTTGGTGATTTATATCCTGCGGATGAGCAGGGCCCTGCGGCATTAGCTTTCACTCCCTCACTTCTTTCACTCAGCACCATCACCCCCAGTTCCATTGGTTTTGTCACAAAGGCAAAATTTTAATCTTTTTTAGCAGCCGAGCTGCATTCCATTGCGTGTATATCCCACGATTTCCTTATCCAGTTATCTGTCGGCGGCAGTTGGGCTGGTCCACGCTTTGGGACTGTGAATAACGCTGCTGAGTCTGCACGGGTTCATAAACCTTTTCGTATTAGTGGTTCTGCTGCGGTAAATTCCTAGCAGAGCCCTGCTGGGCCATAGGTACTTCCGCTTGTTTTTTTTTTTTAAAGATTTATTTATTTATTTATATAAGAACCGGGGTACAGGCCAGACGCGCAGGAGGGGGAGAGGATTTACCAGAGACAGAGCGGGGAACAGAACAGGCAGACTGACGAAATACACTGCTGAGGGGAGCAGTGGGCGTGGCAGGAGAGGTCTGCTGTGCCATGTGGGACCCTCGCTGGCAGTCGGGGATCGAACCGGCACTGCAGAGACTGTGGGGCAGCTTTGCAGCCCAGCGCTCAACCACTGCACCACCGGGGAGCCCCCTCCCCCCGCTTGTATTTTTTGAGGAACTTCATGCTGTGCTTCCTCCACCACGAGGTTCCTGGCCTCACAGCCTCATCAGCACTTGCTCTGGCCTCCGACGGGCCCGTCACACAAGGATGAGGTGGTGTCTGGGGTGGTTCTGACACGTGGTTCTCTGATGATAAGTGATGTCGGGCGTTTTCCCACGGGTTGTTGGCATCTGTACATCTTCTTTGGAGAAATGTCTATTTTGGTTTCTTACCTATTTTTTAGTTGTTTTTTTTTTTTTTTTCTCTCCCATTGCTGTTGTTGAGTTGTATGAATCTATTACATGTTTTGGAAATTAGCACTTTGTTGGGCACGTGATGTGCGAATATCTTGTCCCAGTTGCCTGGCTGTCCTTTAGTTTCACGGGGGGCTTCATTGGCTGAACAGAAACTTTAGCTGGTGCAGTCCCGCTTGTTTGCTTTTGTCCATCTCCCTTGAACCCCCACCTACAATGCTGAGGCTGAGGTCCAGGAACGTGAGTCTGTGGCTTCCAGTTTCAGGTCTTCTATCCAAGTCCGTAATCCATTCTGAATTGATTTTGTGTGTGGAGTGAAGTAATGATATTGTTTCATTTTGTTGCATGCAGCTGTCCAAATTTCCCAGCACCATTTGTTGAAGACACTTGAGAAATGCTATTTTTTAAAGGCGATAATCAAGGACTTCTCCAGATGTATCTGATCTTAAAATTTCAATGCAAAGGGAGTCAATGGGATTGCTTCATCAGACCAAGCCAGGATAATTGAATAGATGCCCCAATTTCTGAATGAACATATTATAAGCAATGGGCTTTTAATTTGCCTTTGATATAGTGTGTGATGGGAAAACCACAACCAGAGATGTAGAAATCATATTAGAATTTCCTCTGTGCAGTTCCTCAGAGAGCTTTTTATTGAATCACCCACTTCAATTTCCCCTTTTCTGCATAAAATAGACCTCTTCTTCTTGAGTCGAGATGGGCAGATGTCTTTCTAACTCGGGACTCAAAGCAATGATGCTTTGGGGCTCTGCACTAAGCCCCTAAAGTGGTGGGGTACATGTCACAACACCCCTCTTGAAACAGGTTTGTTGCACTGGCAGCACTGCTGAGGTGGGCAGTCACGCATTAGCAGGTGTGCACTGTGCTCAGGGAGGAGCCAGGGCGGGGCTTGTTCTAGACTTTCCACCCTCCTGACAGCTAATTTCCACGGAGTCATTAAGGCGACTCTTAACACTGGGGCCCGTCTCACCCGCGCCCTGGCACTGGTCCGAGTCAGGGCTTCTCTAAGTGCTGTGTTTTAGGGGACGATTCTGCTTCTGAGCGGGAGGAATGTCCATCTAAATGCAAATCAAGACAAGCCATCAAGAGCGCCTGAGCAAGTACAGTAATTTTTCCACCAGCTAATGTCCAGCCCCCACCCCCACACCCTGCATTTTCATACAGCCAGTAAAGAAGTTTCCCCGTTAGAAAGAAGCTACGTTTTCTCTCCTGTGCCAGCAGGTGGGCAGTAAAGGTTTTCAGAGTCGATTACTTTGACTTAGTACCTGGTCGAGAAGACGGAGAAAGAACATTTTCCTGACCTCTGCTTCTCCACTCCAGACTCACATACTCTGGCCCCTGAAGACTCTAGTTGATGTCCCCAAGCATTACAGAAAGTGTACCCCAAGTAGAGCCTAGCTTTCACCCCAGATCGACTTCCTTTCACTGCCAGGAGCTGGCTCATTGTCAGGCGCTGCCCCAGCAGGGCACCATCTGGGCACCCCCAGGCCCAGTCTACTGCATCTCACACACTCAGCTCTCCTCAAGATCTCAAGCCAGCCCCAGCCCCCCTTTCTCTCTCACAGGGCCATGGCAGCACTTCCTGGCCTGGCCCACTTTCCTCACCTTGTCCCATCAACTCTGTGCCCTTAAAATGCAAGTCGGAACTTCCCTCCTCTGACCCCATGACAGGTGGGCGGGGGTGGGGGGCTGATGACCTCTGCCTGTGCTGTCACAGCCGCTCTGCGTCTGCCCCTCTCTCCAGGCGAAGAAGGCGAAGAAGACCCATTGGCCCCAGACCCATATCACCCCCAATTCCCTCCATCCAGTCCTAAAGCAGGCTGGACCATTTTATAACCTCCGAGGGCGAGAACACTAATCCTCCAATCCTAACTCTAAGACTCCTGGCCATCTGCCAGCCTCACAGCCCCATATTCCTGGGTCTCCGTGGGGTACAGTGGGGGGCTGATCTCACGCAATCCTCAGGGCAGCTAAGTTCCATGCTGGACGCCTGCAGTTTGGGGACCGAGTCTAGAGTCGCTGCTTTGCAGAGGTCCTGCTGGATGGCGGTGAAGGCCGCCTGGGCACAGATTAAGAAGAGTGGTGATTTTTTTTTTTTTTTTTCCCAAAAAGGGGCCAGATAGAAAATATTTCCCTGAGACAAGAGTTGGTGATGATGTGGAGAGAAAGGTGGGGATGTAGGCGGGTCCAGCCCCCATAGAAGACTGTGGACATTTCTCAAAATATTGAAAATGGATCTACCATGTGGCCCAGCAGCTGCACTCCTTGGTGTCCACCCCAGTGACACAGAAGCACTGATTCGAGGTGATGCCTGCACTCAACGTTCACTGCAGCACCATTCACGGTAGCTGAGTTATGGCGACAGTCGAACTGATCCCAGGAGGGGGCTGAGGAGATGGGGTCTGTACGCACAACGGGATACGGCCCGGCCCCCCGGCAACGGTGGAACCTCGTGTGACGACACGCGTGAAACAGGAGGGGACGATGTTACGTGACACACACTGAGAAGCAGAAAGACATTTCATTCACATGTGGAGCAGGAAAAACAACAACAAAGGAACAGACACAACCAGGCCCAAACCCTGGAAATTTGAGTGTAGAATTGAGGCCCCCAGAGGGGTGCTGGGAGAGAGGACTGGGGGGGGGACCCGATGGGCTGTGGTGGAGGATTATGGGGGCATGGGTGTGTTGACATCCATCTGAGGACGTGTGAACCTGTACCTCTGAATCATCTACAGTGGCGCAAACTGTTTCTTCAATAAACAGTTTAAAAAATAAAAATCAGTGATTCAATAAAAAAAGAAAACATCTCCGGTTTGTAGGCTGTGCACAGTGTGTTGCAATGGCCGCCTGTGGGTGCCGCGGAGGCACCGGAGACAGTGCAGTGAGCATGGCTGTGTGTTCAGGAAAGCTGCAGACACGGACCAAGGGCCGGGCTCGGCCACCTGATGAGTGAGCCACGGGAGCAGCGGGAGCAGCGGCCTGCACAGGGGTGGACGGGCTAGGAAGCACGGCCTTCTCGAGGGGCAGTGGGCCTCGCCCTGAGGGTGGGCCCTGGGGCAGCTGCCTTGGCTCGACTCTTGACTTGAGTGTGGGCTCGCTGTGGGGTCTGTGGGGCATTTATACCACGCAGCTTGCTGGGCAGGTAACACTCTCTGCCTGTCTGGGCGGGTGGGGTGGGGGGGCTGGAATGCCTCCCAGCCTCACGCTCACGCCCCCCTTTAAGAGTAATGCCCTTCAAATCCCCTCCTGCCGCACCCCTCGCACCTACCCTCACGCCAGCCCCGATGAAGTGCTGCATTCTCCTCCCGACTGTGTCATCTCACACCCACTCAGCAGCCCTGGCCTGCGCCCCAGCTCGCTGGGGGTCAAGACAGCGACTTCACCAGAGACACGTGTCAAGTGGACGCCAGGTAGGGACCTAGGGGACATCCTTCCCCAGCAGCCCCAAGAGGGAGATCATCTGTTGGCACCCTGCCTTCCGGCAGCAGGGCTATCTGTGGGTCCCCCTGACCCCAATGTTGCAGTCACTGCCTCCCCAGGGGAAGGCGGGGCTGCTCTCCAACGTGGAGAAGTTCAAGGGGATCCTGCGCTA
The DNA here is from genome assembly GCF_014898055.3 of Talpa occidentalis. NCBI lineage: Eukaryota > Metazoa > Chordata > Mammalia > Eulipotyphla > Talpidae > Talpa > Talpa occidentalis. Next base: position 153,304,426 of record NW_026555331.1, read on the forward strand.
TGGCAGAGTGGGGCAGAGTCCTTCTTGAGAGGGGTTGGCTCCATCAACCAAGACAGCAAACACCCCGCTTCCGGAAATGCTTGTTTCTTACCACAGCGGCGCCAAGGTGGGGCTGGGACCGGTGCAGGCGAACCCCACCTGGGACCCCAGGCCAAGAGGCAGGGGAGGGGGGCTCCTCCACGCTTCGGCTCCAGGGCCCTGATCCTGCCGGACCTGCCTCAGGGCAGGGGTTGCTCAGGGCCTAGCGGGGCCGGCCAATGAGGCCTTGGGAACCCATGTGGATGAGCAATTTCAACCTCGTGGGTCCCTGGGGAGGTGACAGAGGCAGAATATTTATCAAATTGAAAAAACAGCTTAAGGTAAAAAGATCTCACATCCTTGGCATTCAGCTACCTGGGAAACAGGATAAACCTGCTCCCCAAAGGCCCAGGCCCCTGCCCTTCATGGCCAAGCTGTCAGCCACATGGGTCTCTGCTGTGGGCTCCGCCTTCTTCCTGCCCACTGGGGCTTGACTCCCCGGGCCAGAACAGGAAGGATGCCAATCATGATACTTTTTTTGACAGATGGAGACAAATTGTCACTGCCTGTCTATTCACACAGCCAGCGCGTGTCCGCACCCGGCTCTCGTGATCGTCACGAATCCCTTCTCTCGCTCTAACTCCCACTCCTTGACCCTATGTCAATTTCCCCCCCAACTATTTTTAAAATATCTAATCTGTTCTGAGTAACAGACAATGGCTGTGGGCTTGCCATTTCTGGGCAGACAGTTTGAACATGAAGACCTTATTAGGCTACAACTTGGTATTTAAAATGGTAACGGGAATATAAAAACAAGATAATGCACAGAAAACCTCTACCCCTTCATGTCACGCAATTTGAAATATTTTTAGATTTCCATAGAGCTTTTCTATTCTTACCAAAAGGGTAATTATTTCGACGAGCGATCTTGAACGGCGGGTGAGTGAGCTCCTTCCAAATGTACATATTAGGAAAAGGGAGGCCGGAGCCTGAAGGGATGGCAGGTCTGGTTTTCAAAACAAACCCAAAGCTCCTGAGCTCATCACCCACGGGTTGGCTCACTGAATGATGTTCCCTCCCGATGTGCATGGGGAAACGAGGGTTGATTATCTATTGATAGGTAACAAATCACCCCAAAACTCAGCGGGTTGAGTCGATAAATAGCAATTTATCTGTTATGGACTGAACTGTAGTCTCCCCAAGTTCATGTGTTGAGGCCTCAGGGGAAACCCAACTTGCCAACACTTCGACCTTAGACTTCTGGCTTCAGAACTGTGAGAAATAAATTGCTGTTGTTTAAGCCGCCCTGCCCTTGGTGTTCTGTGATGACAGCCCGACCAGACCATACTTTCTGCCTTCTGGTTTCTGCGGGTCAGCTCAGGTGGGCGGTCTCCTGTGTGTCTCCGTCAGGTGTTAGCAGGGTTGCAGCCTCATCCAACAGCTTACCTGGGGTCGGATGTCTGCTCCATGGCGGCTCAGTCCCATGGCTGGGAAGAGGTTGGGGGGCGGTCTTGGTTCCTCCCTCCCTGGGTCTAATGAAACCTTTTTATTTCTGCCCCGATCAACCATCATCCTCAACCCTTTTCTCCAGTCTAGTTACATAGTAAGTATATCACAAGAAGGAATATGACAGCTCTTATTTCTACCGGTCACGATTTTGGTATTTTAAATAAAAGAAAAAAAAACCCACACAGAGTAAGCCAGTGTCTTAGAGGCACCGGCATACGGCTCAGACACTCAGACTCTTCCAGGAATGGAGGATGTGCCGCCACTGCTGGGCATCTGTGGACTGACCACACTTGACCACTTCGCTGAAGAAGGCTGCCTTGTCCCTGGTCAGTCCCCTCCCCAAAAGGCCACCATCTAGCCACTGGCAGATGTGCGGGTATAAAGGCCCCACCACGTGCCCGACTTGGTGGGTCACTGCAGCTTCTCCCTCTGCCTGTCCTGCCTCCCCCCGCCCCCCAAGATAGCTGATGTTAGGTCCACCTCTGATAGACACCGCACACACTCAACTCTGTCTTAGAGCTGCTCTCACGGAACACAGGCCACAACGGCCAGCAGGACGGCGGCTGCCAGAGAGCACCCATCTCAACCAGACGCCCGGAAGGCAGAGAAGCGGCCCTCCAGGCTAGCATGTTGTGTGCCTGCCTGCGGCCCAGCCGCTGAAATCAAATGATAAGATACGCAGAAGGCGAGACCCCCCACATCCCTTTTCTGCACCATCCCCCCTGGCCCTGACAGCATTGCTTCCTCCTCACTCTGTTGGCCAAGCAAGTCCAAAGGCCAACCCAGATTCAAGGATGAAGAAACGGACTCTACCTTGGCCAGGGGCGCTGGAGGGCTAGTGCTAAGCCTAGACCTCGAGAGGCCTTGCCTCCGCCGCCGCCGGCAATCTGGGCACCCTGTCGCGGCCGTGTGGACAAGTCCGTGTGCCCACCGGGGAAGGGGAGGCTGCCGGGAGCAGAGATGGGTCCTCCCAGCTCAGGCGCTCTGGCTCAGCCCCAGCTGACCTGGCAGGGGGCCCCAATGTGAGGAAGCACAATCAGACTGGAAGGGCGTGTGCCCCTGCTGTGGCCTCCACAACTGGTTATTGTTTTAAGTTGGGGAGGTTTGTTACTGCACGGACAGTCCCTCATCCCGCCAGATGCGGCGGTTAGCCGGGCGAGAGAGGAAGAGAACGGGGCCGGGCAGTGGATGCCCAGTGCTTGTCACTGGCTCCGGGACTCTGAGCCGTTGCAGAGGCCGCCGTGGCCCAGACAGGCAACCTCCTAGGGGACGGTGCTTGCGTGGCCACAGCATCCCAGCTGCAGGCACGTTCTCTCATCCTGGGGTGTGGCACACCCGAGGGCCGCTCTCTAGAAGAATACAAAAGCCGCCTCCTCCCCGCTGGCCAGCTGGCCCCCCAGCCACCCGGTCATCAGGCGGGGGTTAGACCTCGTTTCCCTCCCTCACACCCTGCGGGTTTCTTGGTGATCACTTCGAGGATGACCAAGCAGCAGACCCTGCTTCTAGGGCGCCCGACCCAAGATACAGGCCAGGAGGGAGATTTCTGGAAGAAAAAGAGGGAAAGGGTGGGAGTGACTGTGGCGGGAAGGGACTTGGAAAAACACCCGCCATGCTGATGCCTCGGCGTCGCAAGACGGTTCTGTCAGGGGTCAAGACAAACACTTCCATGGCCAGCTCATGCCTCCTAAGGGGACACCCCTTTCCTTGACGAGACTAGAACGGAGGCTTCCTTCTCCCTTCCGTGTTGCGCTCTCCCTCCCCATAACTCTACCCCCCAAGCGTCGGGTCCACTCCCGCTTACGAAGAAACTGTCAGCGCCACTCCGCCCGCGGCAGCCCCTCACCTGCATTTCAAAGTCAGGATTTTTAAGAGTTTTCCACACTGGAGATTCCACTTCTGTACCTCCCACTCGTTCAGCAGACACGGCCTGGCTTCTGCTGTCCGCCGCGCACAGAAGCTCTCCTGCCATGGTCGTCGGGGGCCTCAGTCCCTGCATTTCACCGTCAGCGGCCGCCTTTGCTGCTGCGGGCCGCTCCCTTCTAGTGCTTGAAACACAGCAAAACGTGTTCCTTTGACAGCTGAGGCGCTGCTCTGCTGGTTTTCTGCCCACCCTCCAGGCAGCTCCGCGTCCTCCTTCTCTGGCTGTCCCTAAGCGTCTGCATTGTTCCGGCTCGCTCCTCAGCGGTCCCTCATCAGCGTACGTTATTTTACCTATAACTATGACAAGGTATGTTCTGATGATGTCCAAATCACCATTTCTAGCTCCAGACTCACGTGTTCGATGGCCCTTTGGGCACCCCCACTCGGATGCCGCCCCTCCCACCACGTGGAAGCCCCGCAGCACCCGTGAACCTGCATCACCCCAAGCCAGCCACCCCTCTTCCTCCTCAGACCCTCCCAACAAAGGCAGGCACCGCAACCCACTTTCCCAAGTCGAAACCTCCGGAGTCAGTCTCGATTCTTCTCCTTCCCTCTCAACTCATCACCACCACATCCCTAACCCCTGTCCATTCTGCTCCTGAACAACGTTTCACTTCCTTAAAAAGCCGTGCTCTTCTTTCCACCTGCGGCGGCTGCCATCTCCGAGCTCCTGTTCTACACTAGCCCAACCTAATTTCCACTCCCAGCCAGAGGGGTCCCTGCAACGCTGCTCATGGCTCTTCCCTGCTGAAAACATGGCCCCTCCCGGGCCTGGCGCTTCCGCTCGCCATGGCTGGACGGGGCATTTCCTCCCATAGCAACCGAGCAAATTCTTCTGAACACAATCGAGAGTATTTACCTGCCTCTACCCCCTAAAGAGACAGAAGCTCCTTCCTTTGTTCAGTCGCAACTATTTGTGGGTCCCCTCCCCCTCACCATGCCTAACCTGCTGTTGATCCAGCCCTGCACAGAACATTCTGCACGACTCACACATGTCCTCCCATCACAAGGCTCCATTCCCTCTACTTAGTGGTTGCCTAGTAAGGATCTGCTGAGCAAATAAATAATCAAAGGAGCCCGTTACTAAAGACTAATTATCCCGGGCCCCTTCCGATTCTAGAATACAACGCATGGAACAAATCTTATAAAAATGATCTTGATGGTCATTGTTCACAGAAAGAGCCTTTATATTCCAAGAGGCAGCAGAAATCAGATCTAAATACTTGCGGGCTGACATGTCTTCAGGCAACTCACACTCACGAAGAGTATTCTGGAAGCCACATGAATCAAATCAGCCAAGATCTTAAGGAACTTTGCACACAAAATACACTCAGCATCATCCGCTTATAAAGAAACACACTTTAAAGAACTGGAAACGCCCACCAGTCCCAAGGCCATGGCAGCCGAGAGCAGAAGAGAGGACAAAGGTGCAGGCTATGAGCAGCCTGGCAGAAGCCTCAGGCCTCAGGGAGGAAGTCTGCAGAGGGGGGAAGGGCCTGCTTCATGCCAGGGAGGGGGGGAGGGGAGGGGACACTCTCTCCACTCTTGAAACAGATCTTATCAAAGCCTAAGGTGGGGGCCTGGATGAGCACCCTGATTTTCTGAGGGTCAAACTACATACACATTGTAGCCCTGGTGGGCTCCTGTAGAACATGATAAGGTACATGTAACAGAGCACTCCCAGGACACAACCACGGCAATGAGTACAGGCTCACTGCCACCATTTCAGAACTTTTTTATCTTCCCAAATTGAAATTTCGTCCCATTAATCACAAGCCCTGGCCCAGCCCTCAGCACCCACCCTTCTTGCTCTGTCTCTATGAATCTGCCAGCTCCAGGGACCTCATGAAGAGGAATCAAACCATACCTGTCCGTCTGCGACAGGCTTATTTCACTGAGCTTCATGTCTTCAGCCCACCATAGCGTAGCAGGTGCTGGGATTTCCTTCCTTTATAAGGCTGAGGAATATTCCAGCGCATGCACAGACCGCATCTGGTTTACCCATTCGTGACATCTGGCTTGGTGATGGAAGCTGTGGGCGTCACACAGCCATGCGTGTTTGTCTGTGGAGCCGCAGGCCCTGACCAGGGCACGTGGCCGGGTCTGTCACTGAGTGTGGGACACAGCTGAGGACACTTCCCCTCTGGGCCCAGGACCACCTTAGAAAGTCTGGAGGGACTTGTCAGTCTTGACCACGGGCCTCGTGGTCACGCAGAGTATAAGGAGCGACAACATCCAATCACGGGGTGCAATCACGGGTGAGAAACTTTATCTAAACTCTCTGAGCCTTGCTTTTGCAGACACAGCGGAGCCTCGAGGCTTATCAACTAACCTTGAGCTGAACTCCATGGCTGGCTGAAGCTGAAGGCAGAAATAGGGGGGATGGCTTCCCAGGGCCCACCAACAGAAATTCAAAACCCCAGTTATCAGATTAAAAAAAGCCTCTTCCTGTTTCTGTGCATGAACTGCCCCAAGCCCAGGCAACCGGGTTCCAACCACACCCACCTTTCTTTGCTCTTAGCCCACCCTTAGCCAACAAAACCGAACATCTTTGTTCTCGAAACGGGTCCCCCAGACCTCTATAGCCTGTAAGTTTATCTCCTACTTCTTTACCATCAATTATCAATAAAGCCTCTTCCGCTTCTTAAAAGCACTGGTGTCACACTCTGGCCTGCGCACGCGGGCAGAGAGCCCGGGGCGTGGTCACGAGACCACACCACCTCATGCTTCAAGAATACTCCCCGAGGCAAGTGACAGCCGTCTTTAAGTATCCCAATCAGGATAAATTCAAACTAAGCTTATCGTAAAAAGGGAGCAGAACCCTTTTTCTCTTTCAGATGTGGCCACTTTCTATTTGATTTCATTTGCTGGCTGTGCCACCATTTTTTCTTCTCAGTCGGTGATTTATAATAAAATATATGAAAAATGCCCGGTGTACACAGCCTGAGCGCCAGCTGTATAGGGCAGGCTGAGCCAATGCAGGACGATAGCCAGTCCTGCCCCACCCCCCCAGCCCACAGTGGGAGGAGCCCAGACTCACTGTTTGGGGGGCTGCATAGTGCGCGGGGGATGCTGACGGAGGCCTAGTCGGACTCTGGAAGGCGGACAGGCAGAACCTCTGGCCTGTGTCTGGAGGGGAAGAGGAGGCGTAGATGCGATTTTCCAGCCGCTCTGGCTCGTGCTTGTAGGATTCAAGAGGAAACGTGTGCTGTTTGACCACTTGGGTGGGTGTCGATGGGGAGGAAGAGAGGCCTGTGGGGGAATGAACAGGACAGTGTTAGGGTTAGGAGTCTGGCCCAGATGGAGGGAGGAGAGAAAGGTTCTTCTGTGCCCAAGGGCCAAAGTTCTCAAGTGGCAAAAGCCTGAATGATTAAATTTTGAGGGTTGGGGACAAGCTATTATAAACCTGCTTCTACATCCCTGAGTCAGCTGTGTCCAGAAATCCCCTTGTCACCCCACGTGTGTGGCCAGCAGTTCCCCGTGCAGTGAGGGGCACAGCCTGGGAGCTGTCTGGGCAGAGGGTTGTCAGCCACGCACAGGCTGGATGTCAAATGAGGCTTGACCTTCCCCCCCGAGCACATGAGGTTTCCATTATCCAGCATGTCAGCTGGAGTTGGACGCAGCAAAGTCCATTGTGTCCAGCGAGGCACGCGCCGGGTCACAGAAGAGGGATCCCCACGTCCACAAGCCCCAGACGGTGCCCCAAGTGAGTGACACTATTAACGCTGTGAGCTGTAGCCTTGCCCATTCAGTGGGAGGTGAAGGCCCAGGAGACTTCAGGAAGGGCTGCGGCTGGCAAAGGGAAGAGTTAGCCGGACTGATCTGCCAGGAGTAAGACATTGTCCACCTCAAGGGCGTCTGTGCCTCCGGGGGCCAGTCTCAGGCAGGTGGTCATCACCCACAGCTGACAATGCCACAGGATGGCCTATGGGTTAAATGGTGTCCCCCAAAGAGACATGTAGAAGTCCTGAGTCCCTCCCCCTGAAGTCCCTGTGGATGTGACCTAGTTAGGACACAGGGTCTGCAAATGTTGGTAAGCAACTGGGGGGCTTACGAGTCAGCAAGGAGCCATCAGCCTCGGAGGCATGCCCTGCTGGCGCCCCGCCCCCCACTCCAGGCCTGAGCCAAGAGGAGCAGCTTTGTGATTTTCCAGCCCTCCTCAGGGCGGCTCTGGGAGACGGACGCGGCGGGGCTGCCAATACCCACTTGTTTTCCAAGAGGAGCAAAATCTGGATTTGGCCTGAGACCTGCTGCTTTACAGGTGCTGAACACAGTTCATATTTTAAGTTTATTATTTAAAAATTTTACATTCTGCAAGTAAAAGGCAAGACGAGAGTAGATATGATCTAGGGGCTGCCCGCTTGGCCTAAATGCTGGGGGTCCAGGGCCAAGGCTAGACCCCTCCCCCTCAGGTCTGCACAGGGGGCTCCCCCTTCTGTCCTCCATTCCCACACCCAGAGCCGCCTCCGTCCCCAGGCCAGTGAGTCCGGCCTCCCTTCTCCTGGCCCCAGGGTCCCAGGCCGCCTCCTGAACTCGGAGAGCCACCACGTTAGCAGCCAACCACGCGGCTTAACGCTGAAACCAAGTACAAAATCTCCCGCACGGATCCAGCATCTGCCTTTGGGCCGCGTTCCCACCCATGCCCGTGGGTCCCCACAGCACCCAGCACCGGCCCGGGCCCTCGAGAGGAGGCGCTGCCCACACCCAACAGGCGAGGAGAGAAGGGGGCAGGGAAGGGGCCCCAGCTCAGCTTGAGTCTCCTCTCGCTCCCCTTACTGGAGAGTGGGTAGGGGCACCCGTCTCCTGGGCGGGAGCTTTGGAAGTCACCCACAAGCAGAGGGGTGTCGTTTCCCAGGGCACCCCTTGCCCCTTAAAGCCAAATGAGAACTGCCCAGAAGAAGGGGCCCGGCCTCTGGCCCAGGTCTGGGCCCTTGTCCAGGCCAGTGTCGGGGCATCCTGGCCCCGACACTCCCCAGTGACGCCCCAGGACGGTGAAGAATGGGGTCACCCCACCAAGGCTCAGAGGAGGCATGTTTGGGCCACTCAGAGGGCTCTGCTGGGGGCCTGGGGAGGAGGCCACGGAGTGGCTTTGTTTGTGGAGCGGGCACCTCTGGCAAGGGCCTCGCGCCCCCAGAGGGCTGGTTTGTCTTTCAAGGGCGCCAGTCTGGTTCTTCACAGCGCCTGGGCAGCCCAGTCCCCGGGGACTCAGGCCAGCAGGAGGATTTATGGTCCCAAGTCTGGGCCTGGCCCCTGGACACAGGCCCTTCCTGTGTGCTAGTGTGGGGGCCCAGCAGGGGCGGGACAGAGCTGAGGGATGGGGCGTTTTAGACGCACAAGCCTGTGCCTCCAGCCACATCCTAACCTGTGGGAGATCCTGGGGCACAGCCGCTGGGAGGCCCCATTCTTCAGGTCGGGGGACGTGGCCCCCAGGATCCCTAGCATCCCTCAGTCACAGGACAAAGCCCTTTCATCCATCCCCAGGCAGGGCACAGCCTGAGCCAGGCCCCCCTTCTCGCCCATGACTTCACACTCAGGCCCAGCTCAGATTTGGGGCTCAAACCCCGCCCCACAGAGGTTTTCAGGCCCAGGAGCAGCTACGGAGACCTCCGCGTGGGCGTCCTGACAGCTCTGGTCTAAGCCACACGTGCCGGAGCTCCCGGCCCAGCTGCTCTGCTCCAGGGTAGGGAGAGCTCGTGGGGCCGTTGTCACCTCGGGCTCTCCAGAGCCGAGATGGAGACAGACGCCCGTGCCAGGGAGAGGCGAACCCAGTGACTGACGATGGCCGCCACGCGCTCGCCACGGGTTGCTCTCGGCACAGAAGCCCACACCCCCCTCGTGTCCCAGGGGAGTGGGAAGGGAAGAAGCAACGCACAGAGCCATCTGCACAGGACGGTGTCCTGTCGCCCCAGACGGGGGCGCGTAGGCGGTGGGGGCGCACACCCCCGCTCTGCCTGCCTGCTGTGCCGGGACCACCTCTAGAAGGACCTGGAAACACTGGCCGGGAACCGTGATCAGGAGCCTCTCATTGTAAACCCTTTTCTATCTTGTCAAATTTTGTATCACATGAACCTCGTCAATTCAGAAAACAGTTCTTTTTTCAGCCACTGATCTGCTTTTGAACCAAGAAGCTGATGAACGAGGTAACTCTTGCTCCCCCTCCTGCCCTGACCCCACAGCCTCGCCGGCTCTGGGGAGGTGTCTCCCCGGCTACCCAGGAGGCCCGCGGAGGCAGGACCTGTCTTCTCCCTGCTCCTGGCCCGGAGCAGGTGGGTGTGGATGGGGGAAAGCGAGGCTCTAGACTATGGGGGGCAGGTAATAAATGACTTGTGGATTAGGAATATGTGTGTGCTATAGGGGTACAGGTAAAGAGCCTCCCCAGGACCAAACCACACCCCCTCTTCTCACCGACACCTGAAACAGCCGTCAGGGGCAGCATCTTCAGCCTCCTTTGTACACAGTGCTCGTGTGCTCCCGTCCCGCCCGCCCCCCGGGGCCATGCGCCAGCCCATTTTACAGACGAAGACACGGGTGAGCAGGGGAGGGGACTTGTCCGCGGTCTGGTGGGGTCACTCCTGAACCCAGAGTCTTGGCTCCAACCCCCAAATCCCATGAGTTGGCCGGGAAATCATGAAGAGAAAGAACTCAGAGACTTCGAATCACATTTGAGACACAAGAATTATTCTTCCAGAACGCGGGGTTTCATGGGGAAAAGGGAGGAGGCTTGGAAACCCCTGGGAACTTGACGAGGAGAACAAGAGGCACCATGGGGTGCAGGAAGGAGCCTGGGCCTCCCTGGACGGGTGCCATGGGTAGGTGAGGGTGGGATCCCCCAAGGGGTTTCTCCTGCGTGTCAGCCAGAAAGAGAACTCACTCTGACGCTATCTTTGGGAGTGGGGGGAGTTCTTAGGAAAGTGGGGCACAGAAGAATGAAGTGTCTCTCGACTTTTCTTTTTTTGAATACTGGTGTCACGATTCATAATTAGCAAGCGGGGCGATGCTGACACAAGCCCCTATTACTTTTAAAAAGACGGACTGATTTCTTCAGGGGTGGGGTAAACGGCCCGTCTCAGATCTTTCAGGGAAACCAGTTGTGGGGCCACGGCTGCGGGGGGGCCGAGCGGCTGCAGACACCGGGGAGGGAGCGTGCTGCAGTAAGCCAACAGGCCCTGCCTTTCAGTCTCACTGGGGAAAACGAGGCAAAACCCCCAACTCAGCACAGGGTACATTAAGCATTGAGCCAAATGCGATTATGATACAGTTAACCAGTTTGTCTTTCCCCAGTTCCTGCAATTCCCCCTTATCTGGCATTAACAGGATTCATAGCTTGTCTTTCCCGTTTGCTGCAGCTTCCCCTCCCCTTGGGGAGAAGAACCAGCTGGGATCACCGTCTCTGCGCTGACCCTTCCCCTTCCCTTGGGAGGGACGAGCTGACACCATCCATCTCTGTGAAGACCCTTCCCCGCCCCCTCCCCTTGATGAAAACCAGCTGGCACTCATCCATGTCCGTGTGGAGCTGGCACCCACTTGTCCCTGCCCATCTCCCCCTCGTGTAAATACCCCACCCACGGCCCAGGAGCAGGACGGGTCTTTGGACGTGAGTCTGCGCCCTCCTCCTTTGTCGCCAAATTAAACCACTTTCCTTTTCCTCAAACTCGGTTTCCTTTCATTGGCTGAGGGACACTGAGGCCGGCGATCGGTAACAGTAACACCAAACAAGAGCTGAGAGAAGAGGGGCCCCCCAGGCACCAGGAAGGGGCTGGGCCTGGCCTCTGGAAAATGGATCTGGCCCCAGGAAGGTACTTTCAATGGGCCTGCCCGGATAGGACCAGGCTGTCGCCACCCCAGGACAGACAGGCCCTCCCCCTCCTTCTGCTTCTGAGGGACTTTGTTGAGCCCCGGACAGGGAGCAAGGCCTGGAATTCTCCAGGGAGGCAGCCAGGATGAGAGAATGGGCTCCCGAGTGCACAGCAGGCTCCTGGCAGCCACATGAGACACCAGGCAAGGGGCTCCAGACACCCGGGAGCCGCAAGCTGGTGCCTTCACAGGGGGGCCCAAGGGGTGTGCTGGCTCTGGACAGCAGGACAAGAAGCTGGGGTGCCGCCTGAACACCCCAGCTGCCAGCAGGGCGGGTGGGAAGGACCGGACCCGGAGGCAGAGGCCCGAGGGATCCCTGACTGGCCCTGGGCCCTGGGCTGGTCCTCCCAGGCCTTGGGAACGTGGGCATGCCAGGTAGACCAGCCATCTAAGCACCGCACACCCCTCCCCACCCCCCCGCCCCGGGAACGGCCCCTGTTTTCGTGCCTACTGACTGCAAAGAAGAATCCATTTGTTTCTGATCTCAAAACATCCTTGCTGATGATCCCAGCAGGCACAAGTGGGAAGAGCAAATTCGTGCAGACCCTGGACGATGGTCTGCGCTTTGAAACACAAGTAACTGCTCTGCAGGGGCGGGGCCTGCTGGTCCCACTCCTGGGCCCCCAGGTAGCCAGAAGCCCAGTGGAGTGAGCGCCTCCCGTGGGTGAACACAGATGGGCGGCCCTTGTTGGGTCTCAAAATTCTTCTCCGGAGTAAACAATGCTTCTGTTTTTAACCCTTTGATCCTTGGCTCTCCCTCTGGCCCGGCACCCCGCTTCCCCACGCTGTCCCTCACCCCCTGTATTGTTTGCCTTCCACCGGATCGGTGTCCCCGGGGCCTGACCCTCACGGGCTCAGGAGCACTGCAGCAGGGGGTGGGCAGTGGGAGCACCTGTGGAAGGTGGGGGTGACAGGTTGAGGCCCCAGGCAGCTGATCGGCACCTGTGTCTTGTGGGTGAGTCTGGGAGGACCCCGAGGCTCAGCCCTTCGTCTGCCCACAAGTTGCCCTCTCGGTGCTCACTGGAGTGAGATCTGAGGGGCAAGTGACAGCCAGGATGCGGGCCCCAGGGCCCCGGCATGGCGCTGACCGATGACCTGCATGGGAACTCTGGGAGGGAGGGAGTCGCCTCACCTCTCTCCCAGAAGCGCCTAGAGGCGCCAGGGAAATAGCCGGGCAGAGGCAGAGCCAGCATGTCTGAAGAAAGAGGAGGCTGCACCGTCAGACAACATTGTCAAATCCCAGACCCAGTGACGCACAGCTCAGGCTGGACCCGGGTGTGGCCTTAATGGTGGTCGCCACGCCCCTCTTGATTTTAAGGGCCCATCGTGTCCTGTGGCCGCTGGGATTCCGTGGCTTGAGCGCCACGTGGAGGACAATGCAGGCTCCGTGGCCTCAGTGGGCAGGCTCCCACCAGCGCAGACGCAAACACCGGCAAACACGGTCCTCCTGCGCGCATGCGGAGGGCCTGGCCCCCGCGCTCGGCATTTGTGGGCTCTGGGCTTGTCCTGCCTGGCGGTGTCTGCTGTGGGGCTCTGGCAGGGATACCCCGAAGAGCCCCTTACTTTCTCCATTGAGCTTCTGATGACTTTCCCAGGGGAAGGCTTTGCTCACGGCACCCCCCCCCCCAAGTGAACCTGACACCTGGGGGAGCATCTGAGGTGCTTCAGCTTCCAGTTCTCAGCCTGGCTGGCCATAGGACACCCCCAGGAGATTGGCAAATACCTTGTCCCAGAGCCTAAAGATTCTGCGGCGTGGATCTGAGGAGCACCCTGGGAATCTAGGCTCTCCAGAGTTCCCTGTGACCCTGCAGCCAGACGAGTTTTGAACCAGTCATTTGACTGCAACTCCTCATTTTGCAGATAAGAAAATTCTAAAGTAATTCTAGTTCTCATTCTGTGGCCAAGCCACCCAGGGGCCCCAGGCTCTTTCTTACAGCTCCCTTCTTAGAGCAGCTTCTTTCTGGGTTCCGAGCTCCCCCCACCATCACTCCCCCCTCCCCCCACTCCTGCTGCCATGCCCAGGGCAGCGCTCTTGAACCGGCCACCGCCTGGGCATGAGCTGTCCTGCTGGCCGAGCCTCCCAGGTCCTGCTCCCGCTCAGCTGGCTGCTTGGAGGCCTTGCTCCAATGGTTCCAGAATCTGCTCGCCCTGCCTGGGGCCCCTCCCTTGGGTAAGAGCTCTAGTCTCCTGTCTCAGGATGGGCCCGATACCTTTACCCACAGCGGCCTCACTCCGCCCGCCTTGCTCACTCCACTGAGTGCTGTCCAGCCAGGTGCCCTGGCCAGAATTATTCACAGGTTCAAGGAGTAAGCTCTATAATGTTTCACAATAGAAAACTATTCAAAATATGTTGGAGAACACTGGATGCTCTTGGAATCCAAGCGCCGTGGAGATGAGGTTGGGTGAAATTCTATTCAAACAGACTTCTTCTAGGTCATTTTCTAAGTTTCTCATTCTTCTGGCAAGAAGCCAGCAAGAGAGCAGTTTGTGGGGCCGATTCTGCCCCCAGTTGCACGGGTATCTGCAGGGACACTGGGGAAGGAGGTCGGGAGGAGGTGGGAATCCTGCTCCATCCCTCAGTCCCAAGTGTGCTCCCCACCTCTGTGATCTGCGAGCTCTTAGGGGGGCTGCTCCCTCCTCCAGCTCATCTGCAGGCTGGGACTCTGCTTTGCCCCAAATGTAACCCTAGATACATCACGGAGCAAAAGATGAGGACTCTCATGCTTTTCATGTTGAAGCTCAAAGGCAGGCCTCAGAAAGTGACCCCCAGTCACTTTGTAGGAGGAATATTCTAGAACAATTCGTTTCTCATATAAAATAGTTTCCGGGGACTCCCTGGTGGTGCAAGGGGTTAAGACGCAGCACTAAGAAGTTATCCGCAGCCCCTGCAGCATGAGTTCAATCCCCCGCCAGGGAGGCGGCCCACACGGCCTCTGGCCTGCACCCCAGCTCTTGTATGTATAAATAAATCTTAAAAAAAAAAAAAGTTTCTGGAAAGCAATTTGCAAAGGATTCCTCAATGAAGGGGGGTGACTGTGCCAAGCCCCTGGTGAGCAGCCCTGTGGGCCTCCCCAGGGCAGCCCAAGTCATCTGGTGCTAGAGAGAAGGTGGCCGGATGCGGCCCCTCTCCGATCCCAAGGGAATGCCAGCAGGGGAGAAGGGGCATAAGCAGCCTCAGTGGACAAACACCCTGTGGCCTCATCTTACAGTGGAGGGAACACAGGCCCTGAAAGCCAAGGGCTCGGGCCCACCGGCAGCAGCTGGGTCAGAAGCAGCCTCAGTGGAGACGCGGGTCTGGGCTCCAGCGTGCCAGGAGGGGCTCCAGACGCTGAACATGTGGCGGGGGCAGGAGACTGTGGATAGGTGAGAGGACACTGGAGGACAGCAGGTGCCTGGGGTCAGTCGGGAGGTGGGGCCCTGGGGTGCCTTCTGTGGCCCACACACCTTCCCCAGCCAGCCACTCCCAGGCTGCACAGGGCAAAGGGGGGTGTGAGACTATGATTAGGACACTAGATTTGGGGGGAGCAGGGAAGGGCGGCTCTAGCTTCCGTCCTGAGTCAGCATGGGGACTATCATTTCCCGAGGGGACACAGGGGAGGACACAGCTCAGTAGGAGGCCCCGGGGCTGCATGCCTGCGGAGATGCCCAGGGGGCAGGGAGAGGGCTTGGTGGCACCAGCCTCAGGTGGGGCCAGGATATTTCAGGGTAGGAGCTCCCCGGTGCCCGCCTGCCCAGATGTGATCTGGGTCAGGACTAGAAGTCGGTACCAGTTCAGACGAGTCTCTGACCTTGACCTCTCCCAGGTGCCCCTTTACAAGAGGGTGCAGTTCAGGCAATCAGTTTCAGCAAAGCCCCCTTCGAGTCCCCCAGCCCCCATCACTGTGATGGCAAAAGGCAGGTGGGCTTGAGGGCCAACCTGGAGCCAGCCTGCTGAGACGGAGCCAGGGGAGGGCCAAGGCCCGGGGCCTGAAAGCACGTCTCTCGCCGAGTCCCCAGCAGCTGGGCCTCCACCCGCGCTGACCAGGGAACCCCTGCAGCCCCAGCCACCATGTCCAGGACAGAGCTCACCACGGCCCTCCTGCCCCTCCGGCAACCCCTGGTCATCTACCCCAGGCACTGGGGAGCCTCCCAGACACCGGAGGGATGTGATTCTGGAATGTCTTGGGTCCCAGGCCCCGCTGGCAATCTGGTGGAATCAAAAAAGGCAGCAACTTTATTCATTTCTTCTCTGTCTCTGCAGGGCCCTCAGGCGGCTCCGCTCCCAGCGGGCAGGGGTATGGAATGCGAGTTCCAAGGGTCTGAAAACATTTCCCCATCCTTTTTCCTACAGGGCCCAGCCCCCACTGTTTTAGGAACTAACATGGCTGTGTCCATACCGCGGTCTGAACCCCCAACTCAGAAATCTGGGGGTGGGGGGGAAGTAAAAAGAAATCTCAGGAGAAAGGGGGGCCTGAAGATGCGGTGGGAAGCCACTCGGGCACTGGAGTGAAGGGACGGCGGTGGCCAGGCCTGGCTAGCTCCCTGTACCCCAAAGTTCCGGAGCTGCTCCCCGAGTCTGACCCTGTGCCTACAGTTTGCCGGCCCTCTGGTCCTGCTCAGCCCCTGTGAGAGCCCCCTCCCTCCCCAGACTGGGGCAGCTGCTCGTGACATGCGGCCCCTCCAGCTGTGGACCCACTACTGGGCGGTTTAGTCTCACCCTGGAGGGGCCCCAGACCCCCTGGGCCCCAGATCCCCACCTCCACGCTCCGGACCTAACATGGAGAAAGCGCAGGGGTGATTGAGCAGCTCTGGGACACTGTCCCCTCCCCAAGTGTGCCGGGTCAGGTCCAGCCTCCTGCACACCAGGAACAGGCTCTCCCGCCAGGTTGGAAGAGGCGGCCCCAGAGCTGCTTCCAAAGCTCTACCTGGGAAGCCACAGTCGGCAGAACGGGGGTGGAGAGGCAGGGTCCTGGGAGACACCTGTGATGCGCCCAGGTGCCCCCTTCCTGCTGAGACAACCCCCTTCCCCCGGACCAGGCGCTGGTGGCCAGCCAGCGAGGCAGGCATTCCCTTTTGGGGGCCGGTTGCAGCTGGCCGCTCGGGACACCGGCCAGGGCTCTCCTGCAGGGCTGTTGACTCAACACGTCACCTGACACCGCCCGCCAGGCCTCGGGGTGTGAGGTGCCACTGAGACTGGACAGGACAGGGTGCACAGGGCCAGCGGGTCCTGGGACCTGGGAGGCGTCCGGCTGTGCCTCTGCTGCCAGCACTGGTTCCTCTGTGCTGCTCTGAAGCCCCAGCTCCGCACTCAAGGGGGGAGCAAGGCCTTGTGAGCCCTGGGCAGGGCGACCTGCCCCAGTGACTGGTGGTAGAGTCTCCACAGAGGAGGAAGGAGGGAGGAAGGAAAGCGGCAGATAAAATACTAATAATAGAAACCCCACAGGCCCCAGCCACCCCACTTCTGGGTATTTATAGGAAGAAAGCGACGACACTAACCCAAGGAGCTCTCTGCACTCCTGTGGTCATCGCAGCGTTAGCCACAGCAGCCAGGGGCCGGAAGTGACCCAAACGACAATGACTACGAAGAAGGCTCGCCACAAACATGGAGTGGAGTAGACTCGGCTGTAAAGGCAGGTGAGCGCCTGCCCCTTGTGGCGACCTGGCCAGCCCATGGGCGAAGCTGCTCAGTGAGATGTGAGCCGGAGAAAACGCACACTGAGGGGTCGTTCCTATGTGGCCATGGAGGGGGAGCGGGAAGTGGGGCGGGCATGCTGGATAAAAGGGGTCCATGTGCGGTGCTGGGTGGAAACCAGAATTCTGGTGATGCTGACTGAAGCGACCGTGTGCCTGAACCCACAGAACATTATAAAACAGTGTTACTTCAATTAAAAATGGAAAAAAGTGACAAGGACCTCCATGCAGGAGCACATGTGCTGGCTACGTCCTTGGACAGACAGTCTGGAGCTTTAGACCCAGGGGTGCCCCTTCTCATCAACAGTGCAACTCTGGGAGTGCAGGGCCATAATCAAAGGGGACCTGGGGTACCTGAATTTTCTCTTGTGCTTTGAGCAGAAAGGTAACAACCCCCAGAGCAACATGGGAAGGGGCCACCTTTCTGGGAAGGCTACATTCCCACCTTCCAGCAACCGACCACAGTCACTACCATTGTTAAGCTTGTTTCACGGTAGGAAGACGTCACTGCCTCACTGCATGAGCTTTAAGTTTTGGAAAACTCCTGGGGCCCCTTCCAAATACCTCACCTGCTCACCGACCCCTTTGGGGACCCAGTCTTCTCTTTCTACATGCTGCGTCTCCTGGAAAGGCTCCACGCCCCATTCTCCTTGGCCAGGCTACAAGGTTGGCCCAATCAACAGTTACTCGGCACAGGACACTGGTGCCCCTTACATATTCCAACACTGTAGGATCACGGCATCCGTAGTTACTTCTTTCCACTTCCTGTTCCCTGTGCAAGGCACGGGCAGTACTGAGTCTTATTTTTCATCGTGCCCCCGGCCTGGCACAGTGCCTGGCAAGCATTCTCTGCTCCATAAATATCGCCAGAGCTTCTGCAGCAGACCTCTGCTCCACAACGTGTCCAGCAAGCAAGGTTCACCAAAGACAAATGGACCAATGTGATTTCATCCAAATGTCAAACTTAAGCTTTTCAAAAGTCACTTATGAAAAAAAAAAAATGCAAGTGACAGGAAGAAAGTACTTTTATTTATTATTATTATTTTTTTAATAATAAATTTTATTTTTATATTCCCCATACAGTTGCAACCCCCCTTTCTGATCCCAATCCCTCCCCTCCCGCCCCCCACCCCCCCAAAAGTGTCTCTGTTTCATAGTTTTTTGTTGATTCTGATTTTCACTAAGAAAGTACTTTTAAACTCCTACATGGTAAAGGACTTGTATCCACAACATATAAACATCTGTCAACACTGAACAACAAGAGAACACATAATTGTGTTTGAAAAAAAGGGATAGAAGATTAAAGAAACTTCACCAAAGAAGACACATGAAAAGATGTGCTGACAAAGAAGCACATGAAAAGAAGCTCAGCATTATTAACCATTAATCATTAATCATTAGGGATGTGCACATGGAGGCTACGAGCTGCCATGATCCATCGATTAGAAGAATTACGGGTTTTTAAAGACTGACAATACTAACTGCTGAGGAGGATGTGGAACAACAGGAGCTCACATATACTGATGGTTGGAATGCAAAATGCTACAATCAGTTTGGAAAACAGTTTGTTTCTTAAGAAGCTAAACTTACATTTGCCATATAACCCAGCAATGCCACTCATAGAAGAAATGAAAACATGTTCACAAAAAGATCAGATGCAGTTTTTTTATTTTAACTTTATGCATAATTGTCCAATCTGGAACAACCCAACTGTCTTCAATTAGTGAATTAATAAATGGAGCATCCACACATTGGAATACTATACTCACTGATAAAGAGGAAAGAATGAATTATTTATGCAACAGGTCAGTGAATCTCAAACGCATTTTGTTAAGTGAAAGAAGCCATATCCAAAGGCTTCTGGAAAAAGAACATATAGAGAGCATATAAAAAATTCTCTTTATTGAATGCTTATAAGGGACAGAAAAATCATAGGTTGCTAGGGGCTCAGGATGGGGGAAGAAGTTGATTACAAAGGGGCCTGAGGGAATTTTTGAGGGCTAATGTAACTGTAACTTTGACAATTTTTGTGTTTGTCAAAATTCACAGAAATATACAGTTAACTCTTGTATATATGTGAGACATTAGTTCTAGGGCCCCCAAGTATACCAAAATCCATTGGTGTTCAAGTTCCTTACATGAAATGGCATAGTAGTTCACTT
The DNA here is from genome assembly GCF_014898055.3 of Talpa occidentalis. NCBI lineage: Eukaryota > Metazoa > Chordata > Mammalia > Eulipotyphla > Talpidae > Talpa > Talpa occidentalis. The sequence goes on from NW_026555331.1 coordinate 153,323,559, forward strand.
CAAACTATATGACAAAGTGATAGTACTCAAAAAGGTATGGTGTTGGAATAAAAATGTACATAGGCCAATGGACTAGAATTGAGAGTTCAGCAATAAGCCCTACTCATATAAACAAATGAAACTAAATCAAACTAAAAAGCTTTTGGACAGAGAAAGAAACCACCACAGAAACAAAAGGATAACCTAGTTACTGGGAGAAAATATTTGCACATCATATGTCCAGCAAAGGGTTAATGGTTAAATTATTTAAAGAACTCATACAATTCAATGGTAACCAAAAAATCCCAATCACCCCAATTAAAAATTGGGCAAAAGACCTAAACAGACACTTCTCCAAAGACATAGATGGCTTACAGGTACATGGCAAAATGTTCAACATCACTTATTATCAGGAAAATACCAATCAAAACCACAATGAGGTCTTACCTCACACTAGTGAGAAGAACCCATAACAAAAAGGCCTGAAACAGCAAGTGTCGATGAGGGTATAGAGAAAAAGAAACGCTTCCACTGTTGGTGGGACTATAAATTGGTGCATTCCTTGTGGGAAATGTATGGCGAGTCATTAAAAAGCAAAAGCTGCACATACTATATGATCCAGCAGTAGGACCCCTAGGTTTCTATCTGAAGAACATGAAAACACTAATACAGACAGATCTGTGCACTGTGGTGTTTGTGGCTGCATTATTCACAACAGCCAAGGCATGGAGCCAGCCTAAGAGCCCCAGACAGATGAGTGGGTAAAGAAACTGTAGAATAGGGCCTCCCCGTGGCGCAGCACGTTGAGTGCAGTGCTGTGAAGCTGTCCGCAGCCTCTGTAGCGTGGGTTCGATTCCTGAAGGCCAGGGACATTCCCACATGGCGTGGCAGACCTCTCCTATCTCACCCGCTGCTCCCCTCAGCAGTGTATTTCGGTCATCTGCCTGTTCTGCTCCCTGCTCTGTCTCTGGTGAGTCCTCTCACCCACCCGCACCTCTGGCCTGTACCCCAGCTCTTGTATAAAGATAAATGAATCTCAAAAAAAAAAAAGAAACTGGACCTCCCCAGTGACGCAGTGGTTGAGCGCTGGCTTGTGAAGCTGCCCGTGGCCTCTGCGGCACCGGTTCGATCCCCAGCTGCTCCCCGGCCACCGGAGGAGGGTCCCACATGGCGCGCAGACCTCTCCTGCCACCCGCTGCTCCCCTCAGCAGTGTACTTCGTCAGTCTGCCTGTTCTGCTCCCCGCTCTGGCTCTGGTGAATTCTCTCACCCTCCTGCGCTTCTGACTGTACCCAGTGCATGTATAAACAAAACAAACAAACAAACAAACAAATAAATAAATAAATAAAACATGCCTCTATTAAAAAAATTAAAAAAAAAAACTGTAGAGTGAATATATATATACATACATACACATATATATCTATCTCCAGTGAAATACTACTCAGCTATTAAAAAAGATGAAATCTTGCCTTTTGTGACAGTATGGGCTGAAGCTGTGGTTAAGATGCTAAGTGAAATATATCAGAAAGTGGAAGCCAATGGCTGGAGGGTTTCACTCATCTGTGGAACAGAAACAACAAGAGTGGCAAAACAACAAGAGTAACTTAGACTGTGGAAACTGTGGCAACTGGAGGTGTGGCTGGCCTGTAGGGGCAGGTGAGCGCGGGAAGCTGTACTCCTGAAATTAGACTGTTTTGTAAATGAATGACCAATCAATACACTTTGATTAAAACCAAAAACCAAAAACCAGTGTGGCCTTTGCCCCCCAGCTACGCACATCCTCGGGATACTGTGTCACTCTCGTTGACTTACAGTTTCTAATACAATGGAAACGCTGGATCAGCAGCTCTCACCCCGAACTGTTTTGAGAGTAATGACGTGGGTCAGAGCTGATGTAACCCTCGCACGCCGTGCAGCCAGGCCTGGGGCCTGGGGCCTGTGGACACGGAGGCCCTTCGCACGCTGAGAAGAGCGCTTTGCAACGTGTAAAGAGCAACCCACCCCACCTGTGAGTCTGAGTAGGGCCGTGCGCAGTCTGGGCTAAGCGGGGAACTGGTGCCATCTCCCCTGGGTCTTGAAGGGCAAAAATGGGTGGGGCTGTGATGGGCACATGGGATTTTTTGGGGGTAACATGGCATTATATTTCAGTTTTTAAAAAACCTACATTCTGAGTAGATGAATATTTATGAATAACCAAAAAATAGGTTAGTATAACTTTCTGAAGAAGTTAATTTGTTGCTCAGAAATATCTAATCTTTAAAAAATATTTTTAGGGCCTCCCCTGGTGGCGTAGTGGTTGAGTGCTGGGCTGCGAAGCTGCCCGCAGCCTCTGCAGCACCTGTTCAATCCCCGGCCACCGGCGAGGGTCCCACATGGCGCGCAGACCTCTCCTGCCGCCCGCTGCTCCCCTCAGCAGTGTATTTTGTCTGTCTGCCTGTTCTGTTCCCTGCTCTGGCTCTGGTGAATTCTCTCACCCTCCCACGCTTCTGACTGTACCCAGTGCTTGTACAAATAAATAAACAAACAAACAAACAAATAAATAAATAAATCTTTAAAAAAGACCATTTTAATTGTGGTAAAACACACAGAACATAAACTGACCATGTTAATCATTTTTAAGTTTAAGTGGTGTTAAGTCTGCTGTGTGCCCATCACCACCATCCACCTCGAGAACCTTCTCTTCCCAAACTAAAACTGTCCCTACCCACTCCCTCCCCATTCCTCCAGCTTCAGCTCCCTAGTTTCTGTCTCTATGGCTCTGTCTCCCCCGGACCTCATATAAGGGAATCACTTGTCCTTCTATGTGGGTTTATTCACTTAGCACAAAACGCAAGGCTGTCAGGGTCCAGCCATGGCAGAGTAGATGCTGGGTTTTCTTCCTGTATAAGGCTGAGCAATGTTCCTGAGCATGGACAGGCCACCTCTGGTTTATCCACCTGTCATATCTGGCCTGTTGAAATTGCAGACTGTCATACTCCCTGTCAGTTGTGTGTGAAACTGCTAGCCCTCGCCAGGGCGCGTGGCCCACGTCTGTCCCTGTCTATGGGATTCAGCTTGTACCCTAGCCCCAGAACTACCTGACAAATCCTGGAGGCCCCAGGATGCTTTCTTTCTCAATGGCTTCAGCTTTGCAAGGGCCCAAGAGATCGCCAGCCCTCCTGGGTCCCACAAGGCCTTTCCTGAGTGGCAGCCCTCAGCTTCACAGCCCCCACAGCCCGGCTTCTGCGGGTTCTTCATGCGTGTGTGAAGGTCCCAGAACAAGGAGTGAGGGTGTTGGATTTACTTACTTGCTGCCCCTAAAGATTGCCAGCCCCACTGTCTCTCTTGCCCAGATTCCATCTGTGTCTTGGCACCAGTACCTGACCTTGCACCTGGGTGCTGGCATGTGGGAGGCCGGGCCCTGGGCACAGACCCCACGGGTGACCAGGCCTGTGTGGGAGAGAGCTCAGGGAGTCCAGCACCCCCGCCTTCCAAGGCCAAGTTTCTGTCATGCTGTGGATGACACCTGCCAAGGGCAAAGTGACATTTACATGACACAGGTGGGCTGCCGTGGGGACACGCTGGGGAGAGGATGGGGTGTGTCCCTGGCACAGAGCTGGCAGCTGGGCACGGTCTGGTACTCGTGTTGTATAAATCAAAGCAATGGTCACCTGCTCTCGGTGGCTTAACCTGCTCCCCGGATCTGGTCCCGGAAGTATCGCATGCCTGGGTCACCTGTGCCTCCCTTCTGGGCCTTTCCCAAGAAAGTCATCTGAGAAAACACCTTGCTCCTCCCTGGGGAGGATGGCCCTGGAGTGGGCCCCTCTGCACACTGCCAGCCCCTCTCTGCCCAGGCCTGTCCCCTAGTCCAGCTGCCCAGCTCAGGCATCAGTGCGCTGGGAGCAGAGGACAGGCTTGGCAGAAAGCACCCCCCCATGCCCCCACGCTGACACAGCGGCTCATCTTTCTTTAATGTTTAATGCCATTCGTGTTCTGGGGCTTAGCTCTTCTGCACAGTTGGAAGCAAAGAAGGGGAAAGAACCCCCAGAGGAACTATCACCAGAGAAGGATGCCAGGGTAGGGGGGCTGCACCCCATGCCCACTCCCACCCCAGGGCCAGTCCCACCAGCCTTATCTCGGGGAGCAGCTCTGGCCCCAGGGCAGACAGCCCCTCACTCTCAACGTTCATGCCTCAGGGAATGAACACCACAGCCTCCCTCCTGCACCTCTCCTTGGGGCTCCTGTTCTTAAAATGTTGCCTTGGCGCTCGGGTCGGACGGCGCGCACGAGACGGCAGGTGCCCGGGGATGGTGCGAAATCCACACACGGGCCCTCGGCGCTCGGGTAAGGAGCGGGAGTCGCCAGCGCCTCCTGAGCTGCCCACCCTCCCAGGAACCACCACCACCGCGATTCTCACCATCACGAGTCTCACGTCATCCATGAGTTTTGCACCTTTTGTCTTTTATGCGAATGAGCCGGATGGTATCGCCCTGCCCCACCCAAGCTCAGGCCGCGCTCCTGGAGACACCTGGTGTCCCGCTTGGTGTCCCCACCCGCAGCATCGCCTCGGTCCCGTCTTGGGGGCGCCGTCGCTGTATGAGCATCCACAGGATGTCCGCAATTTCAGCGGCCACCCTTAGGGTAGCTGCTCATCCCTCTACTCCCCGGGGGGCCCAGGTTTGGGGAGAAGGGGCGGGCACTGCTTAGGCATGTGCAAGGCGGGCAATGTTGGACCGGCTGTGGAACCCAAGCCTCACCATCCCCCAGACCTGGCTGAGGGGACAGAGCACGTCCCAAAGGCCAGCCCCGGGCAGCCTGGTCAGAGGACCCTGAGCTGCTGCTGTAAGACACACCGCGACTCCGCCAGGCACGCGGGTGTGGGACGATGAGCAGGGGCGAGCTTGCTCAGCACTGCGGAACACGTAGTGCACTTGGGCTGGCCTTTCAGCCCGAAGCAGCTCTGAACGGAGGCGCTGGCCTCTGAGGCACTGACGGGACGCTCCCTGATCAGCTGCTGTGGAAACCCCACTGGGGTCAGCGGCGTGGGGGACCTTGAGGTGCCTCTCAGCCCTGCTGGTAAGAGGAAACTTCACTTCCCTTTGAGCAACCCAAGAAATCAAAGGATTATCAAGTTTGCTCCTTTTTCTCAACCTGGTTCTAACACCCATACCCACACTCACACATACACTCACACACATGCACACGCACACGCCTGCAAGAACCAGCAGTTAAGCTGCCGGGGAAGTTGGTCAGGGCGCACTAAGCCCCAAGCAGGGCCGCCCCACAGGGTGTATCTCACTGCTGGTCTTGGGGACCCCCGGGGCGGTGTTCCTGCTGCCTGTGGGTGACAAGTACCCCTTTGGGAAGCAGCCGGGGGCTGGCTCTGTACCTCCAGTATGCAATGAGATGAACGCTGGTTGTGTGGGGCTTTGTGCTGTTATCCGCGTGAGGCGTGTCTGCCGGAGGGGCTGGAGGCGGAGCCGTGGTCAGGACGGGACTGTTAAGCCAGAGGGCGCGCGGGGGTCCGGCAATGGGTTTTCACAAGCCCAGAAAGAAAATGCTCCCTTTAGTGCAGAAGGTCAACTCCCAGGCCCTCCCTGAACTCGTCTGAGAGTGAGCACCCCCCACCTCCCTGCCTTAGCACCCTGCTGGGGTCCTCACCCTCGCAGAAGACAGAGCCCCAGCTACTCCCTTCTCCCCTGCTATCCAGCAGTCGGGAACCTGAGCACCCCCAGTCTGGCCCCCTGAATCTAATCCCAGCGGCTACCGAGGGGTCACTGCAGTTAAATTGCGGGGGAGTCAAAAGTTGTCAGAGGATTTTTGACCGGGGAGGCCACACCCCTAACAGCCTTGCTCCTCTGTTCACCGGTCTCTATGTCCCGCTTACGCAGGAGTCGTAAGGTGAGGCGGCGGCCGGAGAGAGGCCACCTGTGTGGACAGTGCAGCCGTGCAGCTGCCCCGAGGGAGCGGTCTGGCCCTCCCAGCTCAGGGCTCAAACCCTGGTGCCAGGGAGGTGCCTGTGGAGCTCAGCCTCCTGGCACAGAGCATGGGCACTGACCAGGGGCGTGAACATCAGGCTTAGACAGAACCAAGCTTATTGCAGCTCCGCAGGGACCCCTAAAGCTTTATCAGTCTGACCCCCTCCAGGAAAAAGTTTCTGAAACCCAGGCCCGAGGCAAGCAACTGAGTGGAGGTTTGCCCTTGGGTGGGGCAGGGGAGTGCCCTGACCTGGGGAGGGGAGGGCCGGGCCGCACCTGCAGCATCCAGCACAGGAGTGTTGGCAGTAAGCCAGCAACACGCCCGGTCAGGATGAGGGGGTGGGAGGGATTGGGGGGGTGGGGGGGGGAAGAGGCTTCCTGGTGAGGTCAGGTTTTGGAAAACACACGAGAAGATGGGCTGAGCCATTGATAATAGTCACCCGAGAGACAGTGATTACACTCTGGGCACACCCAGCACCCCCCAAGGTGCCGGTGTCTGCAGGCAGGAAGCCAGGACACTGCACTCCCGCTGAGTTACAGGCGCTGCCCAGAGAGAGTCCGGAGAGGAGGAGGAAGGACGGCCGTCACAGAGGACACCAAAGCAGCTGCTAGGGCTCAGGTGGGGGCGGGAGGTGCTGGTGCTGGGGTGCACTCACGGGCGCCCATTTGCCCATTATGTGCACATGAACTGAGGACACGTTCGAGGTGGACAGGCCCTGTGAACTGGGAGGACAGCTCTGGGCCAGCGTGCCCTCAGTAAAAACATACAAGAAGGGCCTCCCCTGGTGGCGCAGCGGTTGAGCACTGGGCTGCGAAGCAGCCCGCAGCCTCTGCAGCGCAGGTTCGATCCTGGCCGGCCGGCAAGGGTCCCACATGGCGCGCAGACCTCTCCTGTCGCGCCCACTGCTCCCCTCAGCAGTGCATTTCGTCAGTCTGCCTGTTCTGTTTCCCACTCTGTCTCTGGTGAGTCCTCTCACCCTCCCATGCATCTGGACTGTACCCCAGTTCTTGTATAAATAAATAAATAAATCTTTAAAAAAATACAAGAAAAAGAAGAAAAAGGTCTGGCTTAGGGTGCTAAGAAGAGGGGGTCTTTGAGCCTACAAAGCTGATGTTCATGCTGAGACCTGCTGACCCCTAGGAAAGGTCATCACTGGGGGTGCTGCTTACCAGCTGGTCTCTACCTTGCCAGGACCCCTCAAGTTCCCGTCCCCCTGTGGGGGGGTGTTTGTTTGTCATTCTGTTTGCCCTGATTCCACGCCATCTTCCCTGTGCTCAGGCTTGGTGAATGGGGGGTGGGGATGGGCTATGATGGGGTGGGGGGGTTCCCTCAAGGCTTCCCCATCCCGCTGTGGGGGCTGCACAGGCCACACCAGCTGTCTCTGCTGCCCAGAACAGGCAGGCCACGTCCTTTGAATCTTGGGCCTTCTGCATGCTGCTCGGTTTCCTTCAGGACATTTCTTGGGGTCCACTGAACGAAGCAGAACAATTACAACATCACATGGTAACCGAAATTACATGGCTGTGGCCTCCCTGCACAAACAGGGCGGTGCGTGGCATCCTACTGCATGCGGCCCAGCTCGCCGCAGCTGCTGGCGGGTCACTGAGACAGCGGGTGTGGGGTCTGCCGGCCTGACCTCCGCTGTTCCTGGCACAGAAGCCCTCTTGTCAAGGAAACACTGGGCACATGGTTGTCTGAGAACCCACAGTCCCAGCACGGACACACAGGTGGCTGAAACCGTTTGGGGCAGCTGGGGGCGGGGGCACTCTGGCCCTGAGTGGCCAGAGGAAGCCCACAGGACAGTCCCCACCATGGGGGTCTCCCCTGACCCTTAGCCCCTGACCGCTGTGGCCAGCAGCCCTCCCCCTGGCTCAGAAGCCCCTTCCTGCCTCCTCCATGATCTCATCCTTTCTCCAGAACTGCTTTTCCTTTAGCAAACTCAAACGGAAGGCAGGCTGGGCCCGAGGCCAGCAGGCCGTGCAGTTGCTGACCAGTGGCTGAGGCAGACCATGGGCCTGGCTTCTGTGAGCACTTCCGCCCATCAAGGAACCAGGGTGCCTGGCCAGCTCCCGGAGCGGTGCCATCCTTGGCTGACGGCCCGGGGACAGAGGACACCTGCACTGGGCACACACGCTCAACGTGGGAGCACCACAGGCCTCCTGCCTGAGGCTGGGGTGCAGTGGGCAGCGTGTCTAAGATCTGGGCACAAACATGGCTTGTCTGGAGCAGCAGAAACTGCGCTGAGCATTCACAGCACAGTCCAGGACCCCTCACACTCAGAGGCCACAGTGCTTGCTTTTGACGGCGTCCATGGGTGCTGTCCCGTCCTGAGCCTTCCTCTGTGATGCATGTCCCCTTGTCCTCAGGACAACTCTGGGCAAGGGTACACAGACCTCTGCCTGCGAATTCTCCCCCCTCATCCGCCCAGCCTAATGGTGTTGTCTTTCAAGGCCCAGTTCAAGGGCCACCACCTCCCTGCAGCGCAACTTGACTACTCCTTCTCACGCCACAGCCTGGTGGAATTTCTCAGGCGCTTGCTAGAGCACTAGGGGGCACCTGGCTGTTGTTTCCTGAACGTTAACATCGCCCACCTTGCAAAGCTGGCTTATCGCCTACAGTCAGGCCTAGGAGCTGGAGCATGGCCCCTCAGCCCCCACTGTTCCTCTCACGTACTCCCAGATAACCAACAGAACTGGGTGCAGACTCTGGGGCCTGCACCCGGAGATCATGGGAGAGGTCCCCGGCTCTCACTTCATATCTTACAAAACTCTTTTTGTCCTGGAACCCTTCCTCCTGTGTAGCTAAGGCCAGGGGGACACAGCCCCAGAGAGGCCAGCCCTCAGCCCTGCCTCGGGGAGAGCGCGGTTTGCAGACAACACACTGAGGAACAGTCCATGTAGATGCCCCATTTGCACGCCAAGGGAAATCAGCACAGGCACACCCCAAGGCGGGAGGTGGATTGGGGTGGGGGTGCAGAGGGTCGGAGGAGAGCTGGCCATAGCTAGTGGCTTCCTTGTGATGTCATGGAGGCACCCCGACAGTGACCGGCAGACTTTCAACGGTGACTGCAAGGACTGTGAGCTGCCCCTCCGCCTCTCCATGTACAATCTGCACATCCAGTGTGTAAGATGCACACGTTACATACATTTATTTTAAAAAGAGTAAAAAAGTGGGACTTTGGGGCATTGGGCCCGAGGACATCCAGGGGGCACGGGGAGGCTGAGTGGCTGGTCTCCGGGCACACGGAGATAAAACATCTAACCAGTGGGAAGACAGAGCTTGCGCCCTAGGGGCACACTCCAGGGAATGGGTGGAGACACTCTCCCCAATTTCTGAAGTTCCTTGAGGCCACGTTGGCTGACAGCTGCCGTGCACCCACAACCAGACGCACCCCCTGCGTGGGAGGAGCCGGTGTCCGTCCTTTCCACACCCCACACTGCACCGGGCTCTCTCCCGACCACACAGGGCCGGAGGGCTCTGCGGCTGGGGGAGGCAGAGAAGACAGGCGAGGGCACCGGCGAGCTAGGAGGACGCGTAGGCACAGCCTCCACGGGGGCACAGCTCGGTGGAGGGTGTGTGTCGCCAGCTATCAAAATACAGTCCTGCGCCTCTTAGCAACAGTCTGTCGGGGTGGATCACACATGCGACGTGGTCCCAAGAGGCTCTGCCCCTGGCCTCGGTGTAGCCTCGCCACTGGGGACTGAAAGGACACTGGGACATCCCCACCGTGGCAAAATCACCCAGGATACATTTCTCCACATAACCCTGTCTCTGGGTGGTACGTGACTGCACCCTTCACACCAAGTTTACTCCCGGGAGTTCATGTCACAGATCTATGTACCCACATGCAGAAAAGGTATGCGCAGTAGCTGTCGCAACTTTTTTTTATAGCAAAGGATGGAGAACAGCTTCATCGACGGAGGCCTAAGTCACTCATGGACTCTGTACACGAGGGAACATTATACAACCATGAAAAAGAATGCTGCCAACATCAGCTGTTACAGGTTTAAAAAACAGAACTGTGTGTTTGATGAGCTACCTTGTAAATACATCAAAACACTGAACAGCTTTGCAAGATGAAGCTGCTGCAGTCTCTGGGCAGAGGAACAGGGAGATGGTTCTGGGTAGAAGAATGTCTTCCTTGTCACCATCTACCTGTTTGCATGTTTTGAATATTTTAATATGTGCGTGCATTTTCTCTCTCTCACTGCATATGCATTTAGTCCAAAACAATATTAGTCTAGTATTGAAGCTCATAGGTCTCTGAACTTCCAGCATATTCAGCTACCAGGTGTCTTGCAAAACACTTATCTGAGCTCAGGTGCCTGGGTTAAAACCAGGTACAATGACACTACTTAGAAGTCGGAGGTGGAGGAGCCTCTCAGTTCTTCCCTGCTCTATGATCTAGACTCCCACAAGGATGTGGCCCAGGGCGCTGGCCCTGACAGGCTTTGCTTGAGGCTGCTGACGCTGCTCCTGCCTGCAGCTGTGGGCCCAGCACCCTTTGAAAAGTGCCGCTTCTCCTTCCATGCTCCTGCCTCTCCTGCCTCAGGGAGCCCTGCCCTTGGAGTCCTTCTTCCCTCCAAAACAAGCCCCTTCCAGGACTGGCTCCCAGGCCCAGGGGCTCCTCTGGGGTTTATCTCTCACCCTGGAAAGAAGGTTTGCTTTGATAAAGGCAGGCTAGTCATTGCCCGGGGGGAGGGGAGGGGGCACTCCCCACCTTCCTGAGACCAGCAAGGTTTGTGGGGCCAACGGGGACAGCAGTCGTGCCCCCCGCTCTGGGGCCAGTGCCCACTCGGGTGGCCAGTGTGGACTTGCGCCCTCGCCCACAGCACAGCATCAGCGCCCCCCGCCGGCTGCAGGTCAGGCGGCCCCTGCTTCCTGTGGGTGTGCCCTGGCACTCGCAGCCCCAGGCAGACAGAGGCCTGCAGGTGCTGAAGTGACCTCCGCAGAGGCCTCTGGCTCCTCTTGCTGGCTCCCCCATTGTGAGCCCCACTCCCACCCTCCTCTCTGCGGCCTCTGCCTCCAGAAAAGGGGAGCTGGGACTGCGGGCAGGGAAGGCTCTGCCCTCCCCGAGGCGGCTGGAGAAATTCCACGCCATTCTTTCCCAACAGCTGCCAGGACTGGGGGTGGGGTGGGGCAGCGACGAGTGGGGTCCCCGGGATACGTGCCAGCTCGGTCCCAGGCAGCAGGGTGGGAGGGCTGGTAAAAGGTGGGCCCATGGGGAAGGCTGGGGCTGGGGAGGCTGGCGGCACACACGTGGCAGCATACAGGCCCCCCTGCAGGGCACCTGGCCCCCTTCCCTCCAGGGTTCTGGGTCTGGCTCAGGTCAAGAGCCAACAAAGGGGCCACGACTCCCTGATTTTATGATTCAAGCCAGTTTTATTCACTCGACCTAGAACTCATCCGCTGAGGTCACGGAAGAAGCAGGCAGCCCCGCACGTGCCCTAGGGACAGCGCCTGTGGCCAGTGAGCCAGTGGCGAGTCTGGCGGGCCGGGACTCTGCCGCCCCTCCTGGAAAGCCCCGGCCATCTCAGTGCCCCACTGTGTGACCCCACGGCTATGCGGGGCTAGAGCTGCCGGGTCCCCAGAGACAGGAGGGAGAGGGTGGTGCCGGGGCTGGGTGGGGGTCAGAGTTTCAGTTTGGGAAGAAGAGAAAGTTCTGGAGAGCGAGGTGGTGATGGCTGCAGCAGCCATCACCGCTGGACTCAGTGGACACTTAGAAGATTTAAATGGCAAATTCTGGGTTACATACACTTTACCACAATAAAAAAATGGGGGAACAAAGTGTGGGCACGTTACTGAGGGCCACCAAGTGAGGTACATACCCTGGAGCAGAAAGGGGCCCCCAGAGGTGGGTCCGAGCACCCATGGTTCCAGGTCTCTGCTCTGTTTTGGCTCGAAGGTCAGCACCTGGGCACAGAGAGCACCTCCAACCTCCCCACAGGACACAGAACACCTCCATGTGGAGACCGGGGTGCCCTGGCCTTGGCGGGGGTGCAGCCAGAGCAGCCACTTGGCAAAGTGATGTGGACCCTCCTCAAAAAAAAAAAAAAAAAACCCACAACCAGGGCCTCCCCGGGGGCACAGCAGTTGAGCGCTGGGTTGCGAAGCTACCCGCAGCCCCTGCAGCGCTGGTTTGATCCCTGGCTGCCGGGCGAGGGTCCCACATGGCGCACAGACCCCTCCTGCCTCCCGCTGCTCCCCTCAGCAGTGTATTTCATCAGTCTGCCTGTTCTGTTCCCCGCTCTGGCTCTGGTGAATTCTCTCACCCTCCCGCGCTTCTGACTACGCGAGTGCTTATATAAATAAATCTTTAAAAAAAAAAACAAACCCACAACCAGAACCACGCGGTACCCAGAAGCCACCGCCAGGGGGGACCCCAGCAGCAGACGTCACCCCGGGGAGAGCATGGGAGGCCTGGCCGCAGGGGCTTCACACCATGGGGGGTCGCAGGGTCTCCCACACCATGGAGCACTACCTGGATTCAAGGGGCAGCAGACGTGTTGCCATTTGCCGCAAAAAGGAAGAAACTCCAGGTGATTATGGGAAGCAAGTGACAAAGATAAAAAGACGCAGACGACTCGCCTGTGTGTGCCCCGGAAGGAAGCCTCGAGGCGGGAGAAAATGAAAATCAGCAAGTGGAACAGCGCCCAGGTGGGAGTAAGGGTGAGGCGTGAGGGGTGGTGGGGGTGTTTTGGCTTGTTTTTCCTCTCTTCTTTCTCTTCTTTACTTTTCATTTAATATTAAAAAAAAAAAAAAAGCCGCCGCTGAGCACCTACTGTGTGCGGGGCAGGGCCGGGCCTCAGTTTCCACCGCCAGCTGTGGAGGAAGCCCCCCCAGGGTTCTGGGCCAGCATCCTTCGTGAGCCCTCCACCCCCAGGACACTTTCCTCTTGGGAGGCCCACAAAGAAGTCGGGGCGCTGTGAGGTTTGCGATCACGAGGGACGTCTCTAGTTTTCAAACATTTTGAAATGTCATTTTACATTTATCATTAAAAATAAAAGTCACTAAGAATGGCTTCCCAGAGCGCAGGGCGGGGCGGGGGGGGCAGAGCTCCCCCTCTATGTGCTAAGCTCTCCCCTCAGCTCTGCTTCAGCAGGACCAACCTTGACATACTTGGACACCATTCTGCGCTCCCCCGCCCCGAGTTCATGGCCGTCCACGCCCGCACGTGCAGGCTCTCAGCTCCTTTTCACGTGACAGGAACGGGTCCTCGTCCTACCCTGCTCGTCAAGTCCTTGACCTTGAAAGCGCTGCAGGCCCACAGGAGGACGGAGATTGAAGGTGAAGAAACCGAGTAAAACGCAAATGAAACGAGGCTGCTTATAATCAAACACGAACCCCTGAGGTGTGAGTGTAACAGAGGGCACAGGTGAGGCTGAACGTGCGGGGGACTGCAGTGTCCCCGGGGCTCAGAGAAGACCTGCCAGCCACCCCCCTTTCTCCTCTAAGGGGCATGGTTAGAAAGACTCCGAGCAGCTACCATCACTGCACCCTGAAGTCGGGCTGGGGCCCCACAGGCGAGCGGATCCAGCCCTCCCCCACTTGGATCTCTCTGATTTTTCTACCCCACAATGAAGGTGATCTATTTTTAGTGTAGCGGCTGGTGTAAGTGAGGAGTTGCTATAGCGACAGCTGTGGTTACAAACCAGGCCCGCTACAGCTCCCAGTCCTAACTACATCCCAAGGCCGGGCCCCGGGAGGAGGCAGAGAGACGGAGCTGCCCCCACATCCATGGGGTCCCCGCTGTGTCTCCACAGTGGGCTGCCACAGGCCAGCCCGAGGAGGTGGGAGTGGGACCCGGGCACTGCCCTTTGGGGCGCCCTGGGGCCTCCTCAGTTACCAGGTGAGGAACAGCACCTGTGTCAGCCTGTGCAGGGCTGGAGGCCGGGCAGAGGAGGGCGGGTGTGGAGGGCGGGTGCCAGGTAAGGACACAGAGGGAAATGAAGGCCTTGCACCTGCCTACAGAGAGTGGGGAGGTGTGGACACACACGCACACACATGCGCGCACACGCATACCCACAACTGCCACGCAGCACCCATCTGGGCTGCACACAGGTGCACCCCGCCCCCAGCAGTCCTCGCACACGTGGATGAACACCCGCAGACACACTGGGCCTTCACAGCCGCATTCCATGGGGCCTGGCTGGACACCACCTGGCACGCCCACAGCTGCTGGGGGGACCGGCGGTCTGTGCCAACAAGGCACCACCATGTGAGTGTGGCCCGGGGCACAGCAGCGCGCGCAGGAGTGGAAGGAGCCCAAGTAGCCTGACAAGGGCAGTCCCGGAAAGTGCAAAGTCAGATAGTGCTGGTCTTGGGGGAAAGGGTCCCCAAGGGGTGCTGGGGGTATTCTGTGTCTTGAGCTGCATGTTGGGGGCACGCGCATGCTCCCTGAGCAGGCTCCCACCTGCATGTGTGCGTGTGTTCCTGCAGGCTGCTGCTCGGGTGAGTGCACAAGCCAGGTGGGACAGACTACACCATCCTGTCACTTGAGCAGCAGGTGCTGCTGTAGGGGGTCTGGGGCTGGAGGGCTGGAAGCAGAGCTGCTTGGGGGAGCAGCACCATCTGGTTGAAGAAAACAGGGGCAGAAGTGCCCAGATTTGGTCATCAGGATGCGGAGGCTCCGAGTGACCAGCCCCGACCTGGGAACCCTGCCGGGCCCCTGGGGTGCCGGCACAGCCTGAGGGTTGCCCTGGAGACGCAGCCATTGCTGGTCACTGTGGACCCTTCAGCCTGTCCTCAGGTCCCTCTAGGTTACTTGTAGCCACTTCTGAAACTTTCCACTCGCCTTGGCTCCTCTGTGACCAGCTGAGTCAGCCCCGACTGAGAAGCAGGACAGAGGGGACTTCTGACTCAGTACCCCTGACTCATGGCTGGCGGGGGCAGCAGCCCATGTGGGTGCAGAATGTGGCAGAGAAAGAGGGCTGGGAATGTGGCTGCAGGAGAGGGGAGAGTCCCCAGAGGCCCGCCTCACGCATTTTCTGTAGCGGGAGAGGGGAGTGGGGTCTCCCCGGGGGTCCCTCCTGTTTACAAAGGGGCTGAGCAGAACATCCTTTTTGGAGGGTTGCCAAGTGAGACACACACCTCGTGGCCTCCCTGGGCCTTAGTGGCCTCGTCGGTAAAAGGCGCCAGCCATCACCTCCTCCACCTGCCTTAACAGTTACCAAGCAAAGGACCTTGTAGAAGCCACATCGTGTGATGTCATTAGTGAGAGCTAGAGGTGACCCCCCCAACCCAGTGCTGCACCCTGGCCCAGCCCCTTCCCGCACTGGCCTTCCCTGCTCTCCTCCCTCTTCACTCCCCGCCCCTTCCTGTCTCCAGGCCAGTGACACGGGCTCCACAACAGCCAAGCTGGGAGATGTCTGCACAGAGGCTGCCCAGGTGGTGGGAGAAGAGGGAGGCGCCCAGGCCCCTCTGGCAAACCCCCAGCTCTCTGCTTCTTCCCTGGACCCCTCAACTAACCTCTTCCTGCCTTGCCCCTTCCATGGCCTCACTTTCTCACCTGCCATTCTGGATTTTCGAAAACCTGGTCCCATCTTCTGTTTCTGGACTTTTCTCTGCCTGCGTTGCCCTGGATCCAGCCTTATCCCCCCACCCCACAACAATATGAGTCCAGTGCAGACGCTCCCCAGCTCCCACCTGAGTTGGTACCAGGGCCCATCTTCAGGCGTTTGACCCCCCACTCAAGCGCACGCTGCCAGCCTCATCTCACGCCTGCATCAGCGCCAGCGTAGTGAGTACATGCATCAGAGGGCGAGCAGGTGAGTTTCGGGTTTCTGCAATAATGTACAGCCACACCACACAGCGGAGTGTCCAACCTGCTGGCAGGCCCGGCATCCAGACCTCACAGCCCACTCCAGGCAGACAGGAGTGTGCACCCTCTGCTGAGCACCACCTCCATCTCTGCAGCAAAACTTTCCAAATGAAGTCAAGTTTTAAACTCCACAGACAGGGACACAGCACTCTCAAGGAAATGACCTATTTGTTTCGAGTATCCATAGGTCTAATTTGTTGGGTCTAAATTTAGAATATCAGGGTTTTCTCAAAGCGAGACAGCTCTCAGTCTAGTGGGCGCACAGCTGACAAGGTCAGCTTGGAGGCAGGACCTGAGAGGCAGGCCCCTGCTCCCAGCCTGGGCAACTCTCACCCCCTCTACTCCCCAGGCTGGAAGGAGCCATACCCACACGTGGGTGAAGCTCACCTGCTCTGTCCACACACAGATACTGAGCACCTGGTATGGATCGATTTCTGTTACAGCTATGTTTGTCCTCATTAAATAGGAAAATCCAAAAATAACAGTGACTAAAGCAAGAGAGGTTTATTCTGCTTTTACACAAAACATGCCTGACAGGTAGACCATCCAGCCACACAGGGCTACACACTCAGGCGCCTGTCTTTATTCTCTGCTATCTTCCACGTGTGCCCTTCACTCTCAGCTGTCACCATAGAGCCCAAGATGGCTGCGAGAGCTCCGACCATCACATCTACATTCAAGGCAGGGGGGCACGGGGGCGCCATGGGGGATTCCCTTCTCCCTTTGTTTAAGGGGCCTTCCTCTAAGTCCACACGACACTCTCCTTTATTCAGCGACCACTGAGCAGCTGTCACATGCCTTACTGGGCCCTATGCCTCCCTATGCTGATAGCTGTGTCCCATTTTTGAGGTAGCAGGGAACACGAACATGGGTAACCACCAGAGGCCTGTCCTGGGCAGAGAGAAGACGAGGAGGCACAGTCCCCCCACACCTGAGGAGCGGAACCACACCCACCCAGACGAACCACCGTGGTGGAGACCTATCAGCTTCCTACAAAAATGGGCACAGCAGGGCAGCGGGAACACCTTGGACAGGCACCGCGGACCCAGATGGGGAGGGCTGCAGGCGGCGGCTGCAGCCGGGGGAGCACACTCCTGCTACTCTCTTCCGCTGTCTTCTGCGGGGCCCTCTCAGCCCTGTGGTCGAGGAAGTCCCCTTCAGGGCCTCCGTGCATTTCTCTGCTTAAGTCTCGAACAGCACAAATGCCTCGAGGGCCGCCCAGCTCGGCCAGCATCCCACCCGCGTGGAGCTTGGTCGTGGGCTCCTGAGCCGAGACAGGAGAAGCGCCAGAAGAGCTCCACGGCTCTGCATGGACACCGAGCGCCCCGCGTGTGATGCCCATGGCACCCGCGTGTGAGCACTTACAGAACGCGGTGCATGGAGGGTCGGGCCTGACCTACGCACACAGAGAAGACGACAGCCTCAGCTTGAACACCAGGCAAAGAGACCACTGTCTGCCAGGTCACGGGCCAGACTGTCCGTGAAATAGCAGGTTCTGAGCCAATGCTGGATGCTGGAGTAAACGAGTGTTTATTCGTTACTAGTTAAGAGCCTTCTCTTTAACCACAGCTCTGAGTCAAGCCCAGGAAACTCACGCTCCCCGCCCAGCCTGGGAGGCCGGGCCTCAGAGCCCTCGCAAATCCACCTGAGCTCCTGATGAGACACTCCTCCCTCATTCTTTTCATGGGGTTCTCCCTTTACAAGACGAAACTCTCCAAAAGGCAGGAGCTCCTGCCTCCTTTGCTCGCCCTCCCCGGGACGTCCAGGGTGCGGGTAGAAGTGGCTGCAGCAGCGATGCAGGCGCACGTGGTCATTCGTATTTATTTTTCTTACTATTCCAACTTCCAGCCACTGCCCAGGTGTTCTGCAGTCACTCCCCGGCTGCAGGCGTGACGGCCGCGTCACTTGCAGGTCGCATTCCACTCCGGGGCACAATTTCACACAGCCCTCAGCCTGCCTGTCTGTGCTGGTTGGGCGGCGTGAGCGCGGGCAGGGCTGTCCTGCTGCCGGCAGGCGGCCTTGCCCAGGCTGGACGAATCCCCATTCTTACTATAGGAAGTTGTCCCCCTCGATTTGAGAGGGCAGGCTCAGCTAGAGCCCCGGGAAGCTCAAGTGCTTCAGAACCGACCCATCTGGCTTCAGGCATCTGGGGCGGAACCCACCCACACAACACCAGAAACACCCAACCCCTAAGTGCGGTTCTAGAAGTCAGGGAGCCCCCAATGCAAGCTTCTCTCCAAGGGGCACAAGTTAGGCAGGTGCTAGATCCACATCAACCTTACATCTGCCCCACTACTCAGCCCTAAGCAAAGGGGGTTTCCTTCTCCTGCCTCCCACCCTGGTTTTCTCTGTAATGCACATTTCATCTCTAAGAGCGGCTACAGCAGCTCTGTTCGACTCTTACTTCTGCTCGAGCTGCTGTCTGCTTGAATGAATTGGTTGCTCACCAATTTCATGAGACCAGGTGAGGGGGAATGAAAGGAGCTTCAGAAACAGTGAAGTCAGCAGGTGAGGCTGGCAGCATATCACCTCAGAGGCCTGAGCCTCCTGTCCCTCTAACTGTTGCCCACCAGGCGCACGCACGGTTAAAAGGGAGACGCTGCAGACAGCTATTGCTTGGGAGGCCCTGTGTACACACATGCACACACACAAGCGGGCGCACACGGGTGGAGTCTGCGCGCCGCAGCAGGGTCCCCAGCAGATCAGCAGGGAGCTGGGCGGGGCAGTGTCCTACCGAACAGGCCGTGGGGCTCCGACTGGCGCCGCTGGGTGCCTCGGCTTGGGTCCTTGTGTTTCTTGCTGCCCCTCAGACTCCCGAAGCGCTTCATGAGGAGCTGTGGCCACAGGAGCTGCGAGCCGCGACCACAGCAGGGGCCCGGCCGGGCGGCGGCATTAACCAGCAGGTGCGGCCCCAGAGCTCAGCCACCAGGGGCTTAGAGACCCCCAGGGGCCGCTGGGGTGCAGGCTTGCTGGCGGGGGCCTCGCCCTCAGGCCGGCTGGGTCGCCGCCCTAGCCAGCGGCTACACCCGGTGATCCCACGGCTGTCCCTCTTCCTCCGTGAGGCTAGGCTCCCGGCGCTCAGCAGTCCCCAGGGCGCTCGGCCGGCAGCTGGCGAGCCGCCGTCCTCCAGCGGCCAAGAAGCTGCCAGAGCCCCAGCGGAGCCCGCGCGGGCTTGCTAGCGTGCCTGAGGTTGGCAAACACTCAGATACGCTGGGGGGGGGGGGGCAGGGGGTGTTCCTCTGTAAAATCAGCGACGGTAGGAGGCTAAGTGGGGGCCACCCGCGCCAGCCCCGCGCTGCTGCAGATGCCCGCGGGGAAGACTGTAAAAGGAAACCGCCCGGCTGCCCGGCGCCCACTGGCCGGAGTGCATTCCCATTGTGACGTGACGCAACTATTTTGATTCATGTGTTCCAGGGCCCCACGGGGTCAGCGGCTCCGGCTGCTTCTGTGGGAGAAGCCACAAGTGCCTGGGCTGGAACTGCTGAGTGCTCAGCTCCAGCCCCCATGACGGAGGGCGCCGCCCGCTGCAGGGGGTGCGACTCCCCTGGGACTGGGGGGGTTCCCCCCACTAAGCGGAGCTTGGGGTCTGGGTGGGCAGTGAAGCATGAAAGACAGCTCAGAGCGGCTCACAGAGGCCAGCCCACCCTGCCTGTCCTGTGGGGAAACCAAACCCCAAGAATGGACGGGACTTGCCTAGGGCCGGGGCAAGAACCCTAATCTGGAACCCCAAACTCAACTCCTGACTTGCACAGAGCCAAACCCCCAATTTTTTGTGTTTTAAGGCTAAAAATTTTAAAAACATGACACAGTGGGGGAAAGTTTCCATTTTTTGACTGATATCTTCACCGAATGAAGGAGAACTTAGGGCCTCGGCTGCTAACTAGCTGGGTGACCTTGAGGAAGTAACTTCCCGTCTCCCGGCGTCACACTCCCCTGTGAGCCCGTGAGACTCGGTCATTTCAGGATTTATTCTACGTCCGGAAGTCTGAACCTGCAGGGCAACAGGAATCTGTGAGGAGTCACTCTAAATCCCTGTGCTGAGAAGAACAAGACCATGTGAGACCAGTTAAGTCACCCCCACAAATTAACCCCACTAATTAACCCCCACCGCCAGCGGCCTGTTCGGGCCAGTTAGTCTTGGTGAACTCAGCACCAAGGCCGCTGACCCAGGAGTGGTGTAGCAGGGCTGTCCAGGGGGCATCGGGAAGCGACGGGTGGACACGGTAAGGCCCCTGGCCGCCGGCGTCTGGACCCGCCCCGCAGTCCCCAGCCCAGTCACCAGGTGCACCCACGCCCCCATCCCTCCCAGAGCTCAGTCTACCCACTGCAGTCCACCGAGCCACAGGCCCACCCACTGCAGTCCACCAGGCCACAGGCCCACCCATGCAGATTCTGGATGAGATAAAGGCGGGGCCGAGCACAAGCCACAGGCGGGGAAAGAAACAGGAGAGCCCTTGGGAATCTGGGAATCTGAGAGCCCTTGGGTGTCCTTGGGAATCTCCTTCCCGGCCACCGAGAGGGAATCCAGGTTCTGCCCCAGCAGGAGGACACCCTGGAGTATTGCTTCCCCTCAGTGTCTTCCATCCCCCCATGGCCTCCTTCCAGCCACGGTGCACAGCAGACTCCACTGGCTGGTTGTCTCTGGCCGGTCCTGATTGTGCGGCTCCTGTCTTCCTGGCTGGAGAAGCCTCCTTCCTGCAGGACCCGGCCCCTTCTCTACCCCAGGGCAACCCCGCTCTGGTCACTGCCTCGTGCATCAGCAGCCACCGCCTCAGCGCCTCCCACGGCATTGCCACCGAAGCAACGGCTAGCTGAGTGACAGCCGTTTGCTGGGTGCTGTGCCGGGTGTCTCAGGGACAGGAAGCCCCGTACGGCCAAGCTGGCACTGACAATTGCCTTCAGGTTGTCCCCACTGCTGAACCATCCAGACCAGGGTTGGTTTTCACCCTGGTCATACTTAGAACTTTCTAAACTTCCTGGGTTCACCTACCACATGCCCCGCCTCCTGGGGTTTTGACTTCTGTCTTCCCCTATAGAAATCCTATAAAATTTTCAAGGTGCAACTCAAAGGCCCTGTCCCCAGTGAACCTATCCTGCCACTTCCCTGGGGGGCAGGGGGGGGGCACATCTCTCCTTTGGGAGGGGTTAGTGCTCCCAGTCTATATGTTGACATGGCCCTTCCCACAGGAAGACTGGGAATCCCCAAAGGGCCAGAGCCCATGCCTCACACACCCCACCCATGGGCCCCAAGCATCCCGCAAGGCGCCTGCCCTAATGAGAGAGTGGAGAGCCCGCTGGTTAGGAAGCTGGCCGCAGGCTGGCTGGCAAGGGCTAGCTGTAGGGAGCAGACTGAGGCTGGGTGCTTGAGGGGGCAGAAAGCTGACAAGCACAGGCTGTAGCCGCTGAGCCAGCAGGCAGAGGCTGGTAACCACAAGAGGCACATAGAGGCACCCAGTACAGCTTGTGGCAGCTCCATGCCTCTGGGTGGCAAAGTGTGGCAATGAGGCAAAGCGGGGTAGAGGAAAAGCGCCAGAACCGGCAAGCCCCAGTGAGAGATGATATACGTGGGCCTTCCCCCAACAGGAAAGGGCTCCTCCCCTGAACCCTCTCCTGCTGGCAGGAGTCTCTTGCAGTAAACCTGAGCTTGCTCATCTTCAGCCCGGTGTGTCAGTGATTATCTCGCAATCGATAGGACACAAGAGCCCACCAATGGGCAACACTAAGCGGTACTGGCCGGCCTCCCGGCCCTCCGGGTCTGTCCCAGCCACTCCTGCTCTGGAAGGTGACCGGGCAGGGACATCCTCAGGATCCTCCTCTGTGGCCTTCAGCTAGGTGCGACCCATGAGGACACCAGCAGGAGAGGAGAGAGCGGGGCCGGGGCTGGGTGTGTACCCACCGGCCCTGCAGGGTCACCCTGCGGGCAGAGCCCCCCAGAACGGTACTTAGCTCCTCCCCATCTTCCCTCTGGGGTCTGAGGCCTGAACCCTCCTCTTTGGAATGAAGCACCCGTAACAGCCCCACGTTTGGAAGGAGTCCCTGGGTTAAACTTGCCTCCAATTTTGGTTCAGTGAGTTTTTTCTTTCTGCTGGGCCTGACAGGTGGACCCTCAGGCAAGCATTTGCGGCAAGGATGCAAGACGGAACCAACGAAACATTTCTTGTTGTCAAGGAACTTGCCAGTGCTTAGGAGAGACAATAATATCCACTGCCTTCGGGAGCTGTGTGCGTGTTCTGTGGCTGCAAGCGGCCAGAAGGAAGAGGCGCCCTGAGATCGGAGGGGTGACTGCAGGCTCGGGAGAGGAGCTGAGCGGGCCTTGGGGCTGGAGGCTCTGGCAAGGGGAGGGCCAGTCTGGGCCAACGCCAAGCCCATGGAGGAGGTGGCCTTCAGAAACAGCCCACCCCCAGCTCAGGGGGCCCCAGGTCTTAGTGGGTCACCTCTGTTGTTAGACAGGGCAGCTGCACTTACGGGGGTGAACTCCGAAAAAGACTTAGGGGGTAGGTTCTGGAGTCACATTTAGATTTTTTTTTTAAATCCATTTGGCTTCTAACAGAAATGGAAATGTTCTATTGATTTAAAAATAAAGTAACAGAACACAGCAGAAGTCCCTCACGAAAGGACAGTGAAGCAAGACTTCCAGGAAGCAAAGGAGCATATTCGGTGAAAAGGAATACAGAAAGTTCCCGTCGGAGCAGATGAGCTGACCCTGAGCTCCACGGAACAGCGGGCCAGAAGCGAGGGCATCTCCAAGTTCAGCGACTACGAGTGAACAGTGAACGAGCTTAACTTCACGAGGAGGATCAGCAGCCAGCCAGGCCTGCAGGCGGGGCGCTCGCCGGGGGCCGCTCGCTCACTCATCGAGCAGCTATTAAACTCTGGACAGCTGTTGACGGAGGGGTTTAGCGCCATGAATAATTCAAAGACCTTCTTGTCCCCTAAGAACCACATTCTAAAGATTAAAATAATGACTGCTGGCTGGGTGCCTTCCGAAAGCCAGCTGGAGTGCCGGTCACCTCCCCACGAGGGTGTCCTGTCATCCTTCCCACAGCCCTGTGGCAGGTGTGGGCAACACCCTGTTATTTAGAGACCTCGCACCCCCATGCAGGTACACAGCTCAGTGGCTGGAGGTTCTGGCAGTGGCCCCCGGAAAGCCCTCCCTCTCTGGATTCACGGCCATGTTAAGGTAACATACAGAGGCCCAAATGCTTCCATGTCACCGGAGCCAAGCTGGGGAGCGTGGTCTGGGCTCCCTGATGTGGGAACTAGGGGTATGGACTCCAGGAGAGTCTCTGAGGCCCAGGGTGGCCAGTCCTCAGTGCACGTGGCTCCTCTTACCGTGTCCTGCACACCCCCAAGGCGTGCAGAGCAGGGCCTGGTGGAAGTGAGGGCTCCACCCGCTTGTGCCCAGCTCAGAGACTCTTTCCCAAGCCATCTCCTCCTCTCAATCACGCGTGAGGGAGGAGCCAGTGCTTCCCGTTCAATTTAATGAAGAAAAGGCAGCCAAGGTCTGAGGCGCTTCACGACTTGCTGAGCTCCCGCGGGAAAGAGGCCGGGGGCAGTGCTGGGCTGGACGCAGGGTCTGCTCGGGGTTGGTTTAGTAGATAAGCTGGTGAAAAAACAGGATTGAAAGTTCACTCTTGTAGGGTGAGGTAAAAAGTATCAGGCTTTTCTGCCCTCCTGCCATTAGGATGGATGATGGATCCTTGCGGTCCTGAACGCATGCCTGATGGCGGCACCTGGAGCAGGGTGTGGGCCTAGGGAGATGGGATTCCCCTGGGCTGAGACTGGGCTTATAGGGGCGGCGTCAGGGAGACACCAGCCAGCAGAAGCAGAGAGAACCACAAGAAGAACCACGAGGACAGCAGAGAACAAACAAGAGAAGCAGAGAGAATGTGAGAGAACACTGGAGAGCCCAGAAAGAGTGAAGACTTGCTGGAGGCTGGGAGGCGGGTATGCCTCCCAGCCCCCCAGCACCCCTGCCTGCCATGTGCCTGGTAAACCCCAATAAAAACCTGAAAAACCACTGAGGACTCCAGGACTCTCTTCTTTACCCTATCTACTTGGGTCATAGAAAACCTGCTCGGTGTCCTCCTGCCCCTTACAACTATGGAGGATCATGCAAGTGTACCTGAAAAGCACCAGGTCCCTACAAGCCGTGGGCCAACCCAAACCCCGTTATGCAAGAGGCCCACTTCCCTCCGCAGGGAGCAGCCACACGTGAGTTAGCACATACTTGCTGGGTTCTCCTGATGCTTGCAAAGTCCTGTGTCACATTTCATAGAAAGTTCTAAAGGTCACGGTGCAGTTGACGCCAGCTGAGGCTCCCGTCAGCTCAGGGGCCACCACGTCCATTCTCAGAAACTGTTTATGGTTCCCTCTCCCTCAGGCCCATGCCTGCTCCTCCACGTCACCCCAACACACTCACGCTCATGGGAGCATAGCCTTGTGGCCCCCGGAAGCAGGGATCAGAGGCTCTGAGTGACAAGAGGCTGGTTTTTCTGGCCAAGACAAACCGCCTTGGCTTGAACATACCTTGACGTCTAAACCCGCGGGCACTGCCCGTGAAGATGGGCTGACTCACGTAGAAAGCACAGGTAAGCTCAGGAAACGTGATACTCAAAAGCAAAAATTACTTTCAGAGCGCAGCCCTTGAAAAGGGTGAGATCACGAGAGGTCTTTAAGGTCTTAAAGGGCCCTCACTTGCCCCAGCATAATAATCCGGACAGGGTCTCCCTGCAGGTGCCAGGCCCAGGGCACCAAAGGTGACAGAGACAGGAGCGCCTCTGAGAGTGGAGAAATGAAATCCTTCTCCACTGCTGGTGGGAGTGTAAGAGGAGGCGGCCACTGGGACAAACAGGTCAGCCATTTCTCAGTAAGTTAAATGCAGAATTACCAAATGACCCAGAAGTTCCCCTCTTAGGTACCTATATAGCCCAAGGGGGCAAAACCGTGTAAATCAATGTTCACAGCTGAGTTCACAGGAGTCAAAGGCACAGACGGCGCAAACAGCCACCAGCAGGTCACTGGATTAACAAAATGCTGCCTCCCACTGTACAAGGAATATTACCCGGCCATGAAAAGGGATGGAAGGACCAACCTTCAAAACAGTGTTGAGTGAAAGAAACCAGACAAAAATGTTCCATTTTGTGTATGTTCCAGTTCTATGAACTATCCAGAACAGGCAAATCCAGAGACAGCAGGTAGATTAGTGTTTGCCAGGCACGAGGGGCAGGGGCTGGGGAGAGGCAGCTAGATGGGGTCTATTTGGGATGCTATAAAGTTCTGGGACTTGCAGGAACCTGGGGGCACCACAATGTGAGTGTACCTTGTGCCACTGGAGCTTGCACTGTACAGGGGAAGACGGTTACTCTGTAACCAGAAGGTGTGGTGTGTATTTCACCAAACTCAAAAAAGTTACGCCACACGGACAGCTGAGGACGATGGAGGGAGGTCCACAACCAGCGCCTCAGCAGGACGCGGAGGGCTCGAGGCTTCTCAGGGCCGTTTTCACATCTGCGCAGAGTCGTCTATACATGTTCTGGCCACGCTGGCCCAAAGGTCTCCTCTTTCCCTATTTCACGGCTACTGAGTGCTGGCTGCGCGGACGGACCTTCTCCATCTTGCGCAGCGAGCCCCGGGCGCGCGCTGCATGCTGGCTGTAAGCACAGGAAGCACACGCGCGTGGATCTTATTTCTGAACACGATTCGCCACTATAAATAACCAGGACTCTGGAGAAACGGCTGGTCCCAGGGCCGGGGCAGGGGCAGAGTACCAGGAGCCAGAACACTCTATGGCACCAAAGGGGAGGCTTGCGACATGGGGGGGGCCGGTGACCTGGCCTAGGGCGACCTGCGCACCCACGTGCCCACGCCAAGCTCACCCCCGTGGCCGTGAGCCCACACCCACACGCACAGGGAGAAAAGGAAGGTGTCTTCCTCAGTGGAATTCCAGCAGTGATGAAGAATAAGTGATGAAACCACAGTCCCTTTGGCAACTGCCGCCGGGATGACTCGGGCAGGAAGGGTGGATGCTAGAGCGCGAGAGAAAGTGTGATGAGGAGCCCAGCCAAGTCACTCCAGGTCCCTCCCCACGAGACATGCACCGTAACAGAGGGAGGAGGACGGCTTTTCTTCTTTAAAGCAGAGACGTTCATCATGACCCGCCTCCCTTCACCCAGAGATCAGACGGGGTCGCCGGGAATGGTCAGTGCCACCACGTGAGCCGGGGCTGGACATCAGCCTCGAGGGGCGCCTGCCCAACCAGGAGCCTTGAGATGCCCGGCAGCAGGGCGACGGCATGTCACTGGAACAGGCCGGCGTCCCGGAAGGGCAGACCGAGCAGGCCCACGGGGGATGCCCAGCGGCTGCAGTCTGCGGCAGGGGCCGGCGCCCCACAAGAAACGGCGAATGCAAACCACATCAGCTGAGCTCCGGCCGTGGGGTTCAGGGCGACTTCCCAATTTGGGGGAGGAAAATGAGCTAGGAGACTGTCCCAGCTTGGATGAAATAGACACTGAAGTTTTGGGGGGTCAAGGGACATTCTGTGCGCAGCTTATTCTCAAGGGCGCAGATGGCACTGACACACCTGAGCACGGACGGGAGGGAGCACAGAGCTGATGTGCTAAGTTTGGCTCTCTCTGGGGACCCGGGGGAGGCCGATATGAAAACCCATGTAATATTTTTGCAACTTTTCTGTTGCAAAAGTTTAAAATGGCCAAAACAACATGCTATTTTTAAAGAAAGATTAAGAAATGCTGGCGCGAGAATGTCGGCCTCGCTCCTAGGCCCAGCAGGCCTGGGCTGAGAACTGTGAGCGGAGGAAGGTTCTTGGAACCATGTCCTGGGCTTCTCCCGGATCGGGTGGTGCTGAAGCCGGCGGGTGGTGGCCACAGGGGCAGCTCCTCGAGGGCCACCACAGGCGTCCTCCCTGCCCACGCCGCTGCCCACGCCGCTGCCCACGCCGCTGCCAGGACGCATACCTCGGCAGTGTGCTGGCTGAACTTTTCAGGAACTTGGATGCCACACATACTTCTCCTTTCTTTGTGGGCAGGAGAGATGAGTCACGTTTTCTGAAGTCTGCTCCGCTCCAGGACGCAGACCTCACCAGCCACCCATCACCCATCGGGAGGTTCCAGCCTGCAAGTGAGGGCAGGCCCAGCTGTGGCTGAGCCCAGTGGGCCCCGGGGAGGGCCGAGGCAGGCCCAGCACCGTCGGCCTGGAGCTGGAGGCCGGGCACCGAGGGTGGGCAGCCAGGGGAAAGTCCATGTGGCCTGGGGTAAAACGCACGGTAATTGCAGAATCTGGCAACGTTTGGGGGCAGACCAAGGGAAAGTTCCACAGCTAGATTTGGGTACCCCAAGATTCCTCCTTCACCTACAGGCCAGCCTTCTCCCATCTCCCCAGCACCTCACCTACCTGTCCTCAAGACCTCGCTCAAATTCACCTCTTTCCTTCCTCTCCCCACTTCTCCCCCCCTCCTCCTATCTTCTCCGGCCCTCCCTCGCCCTTCCTCCCCTGCCCTGGCCAGTCTGATAAGGGGACGCTGGAGCAGAGAGTGCAGCAAGCTGGCCACCTGTGACCACCCCGGAAGTCAGTCGGGGTTGTAGGCTCCCTGAGTTGCAAGGAGTGAGCTGGGAGGTGGGTGGAGCACCCAGTTAGGGAGTGAGTCAGAGCGAGGAAGGAGGCTGGTCTAGTCCTGGAGTGAGGTTGAAGGGCAAAGCAGACTCAACAAAGCCCCCATGAGTGTTCTGGAGCTGGGATAAGCCCTCTGAGCTGACCCGGTAGGATGAGGGGCTGGTCCTTCTCAGCCCTGCCTGGATCAGTTGCGGGGTACAGCAGGCTCAGGAAGGGGCATGGCCCATGGGAGGTGGCTCCGTCAAAGGGCACCTGGAAGCCGGGTTATGGTGTCCATCCCAAGGGCATTGGAGCAGAGGGCATGGAGGGGAGCAGGTTCAACATCTTGGGGGACCAGGAGTGCAGGAAACCATGAGATGACATGAGGTCAGAGCCAGCCAAGGGCCAGACTACAAAGGACGTGGCCAGACCAGATCTTAACTGGAACAAGTTAGGGGGCCATTAAGGGGTGAAGGGGGAAAAGATGACCAGACATGTTTAAAACAGGGGTTCTGCAGGCCACCTGCTTTATAGTCCATTTACATGTCAACAGCTGAGAACCAGGTGCTCTGCAAAGTCTTTCAATATTTACCCTGTGGCCTTTTCCAAAATGTTTGCAAGCCCCTGTTTTAAAAGCCCCTCCTTGCATCACCTCCAGCAGCGAGGTGGCGCTCACGTGGGCCAAGGCCCCCACACAGCAGTGGGTGTAAGGAAGCGGGTGGCTCTAGCTACGCCAGGCCATGCACGGGGAACGGCACACGCGCATTTCAGGCGTCCCAGGCACATCGGCCTCGCGCCCTGGTGGCGCTGGTCTCAGAAGTAGAGCCGGATGGGATCCTTCCTCCCCCTCTTCTATGTGACCTCCAGGTCTATTCCAGGGGCTGAGGCAGGTAGCACCACTTCCATCTCTATCGGTCTCTCTGCACAGAAGCCAGGCTAATCCCTCTGACTACAGTCATCCCCCTGGGTAGCAGGTTCTGATGGCTGCCACTAAGCATGGACTTGTGGCCTGGCTTGTGATGGCCCTGCCTCTCCAACTCACCCTCTCTGCCCTGCCCACTTCGTTTCAGCATTCTGACCTGTCCCCCGAGGCCCAGAGCTTGCCCCTGCCCCAGGACATTTGCACGGCTCTATCTTTAGCCAGTCAGGCCTGCTTCATGCTGCCCCATGTCAGTGAGCCCTTTCCCGACAGCCCAGCTGCCTCAGCCCCTCTCCCTGCAGCCTGGGTGCCCTGCAACCTCACCCTACATGATGCACACTCCTCATTACCCCTCCCCCAACGTGACTCCCCCCCTCCACCCAAGGGCCGTGACGCACTAGTAGGCTGCTGAACCCAGTGCCTGGCTTATCAGGTCCTCAGGAAATACTAAGTGAATGGTCAGCGTGAGGCTGCTGGTGTTGGGGGTCTGCTGTCACCCTTTTTGTTTTGGGGGGCATTTGCATGTAGATGTCCCCAGGATGGTAAAAGCTGGAAGGACGGGAGTCCTGCCTGGGCGCCCCAGCTCAGCGAGGCTGCACTGCCCCCTCGTGGCCACTGGCTGCACAGCCGCCCGAGGGGCTGTCACTAGGCACCTGCTCCCACCCACATCTTCCGGTGGGAGACCAGACAGGCCTGGAGAAGGCAAGGACAGGCCCTCCTCGTCTGGAATGGGGGGGGACACGGAGCACCTTCTGCTCTGGCCCCAGGTCACCTGCTGTTCAGAGCTCTCCAGCCCTTGACGGCCAGGCGGGAACTTTCCAAAGGTAAAGTCCGTAAAGGAAAGCCCAGGGAAGGAGGGCACAGGGCGGGCCAGAGGCGCAAGCGTAGGCAGGAGAGGCCGTCCCTGCTATGCCCCTGCCCCTGTCTGAGGAGCTCATTTGCTGCCTTGCGGGTGATTTGGGGAAGACAAACCTGGGGCTGACAGACGTCACCAGGCTTCTGCTGGTCGGAACTTAGGGGTCCTGCCTGGAGGCCCTGGCGCCTGCCCCGGCAGGGTGACAGTCACCAGGACAGATGGCCCTGGCATCACCATCCACGGAAACAGCACCTGCCCCTCCTTGACACCCTGCAGAGCATGGGAAGGTAAAGGCGACTGCTCTACTTCCCCCTCCCAGCCTCCTCCCTGGAACATTCTAGATTGACTTGGCTCTTCTGGCTTTGCCTACACTGCCATCTGGTTGAACTTCATCTCTGTCACCAAGGAGACATGTAACTCAGTGAGGATGCAGATAAAAGGAAAATATAACTTGAAAAGACTAAAAGTCTGAAACAATGAGCATTAAATCCTCTTTGCCACGAATCTTGGACTTGGTCTGGTCAACTGGCCCAGCCAGGAACCCCCGGTGCTGGGCCAGAGAGGGACAGTGTAGACTGGAGCTGCCGCTGTAGGCTGGGGTCCTGACAAGTTCTTTGAATTCCACAAACACCCCTAAATTCTTCCAATAAAGTATTTTCCTTGTTTTCAGAAAGTGTGGTGAAAGTAAAAGAACGTAGACCTTCCTCAGAAATCAGTCCAGAAATGCACCCCTCAAGGCGCTGACGGAGTGCGGTCTGAGGCGCCGGGCAGCACAGGCAGCAGGAAGGCGGGTGGTTACATGATCAGTGTCCATTACCGGCAGCGACAGCGGCTGCTTGGAAGCACCGCTATTCTTGGAACGGCCCCGGCAGGAAACGTCTCTGGGGGCCTGCAGCAGGAGCTCTGTCTCCCGACAGCCTCCTAATGGACGTGGCAGGCTCCAGGAGCCGTTCCTCACAGAGACCCTTCCTGAGGGCTGACGGCACTGGCCTCAAGCCCGAGGCCCTGACATCGGTTCTGCGGCAGCCGGGGCAGTATCGGGTCTGGGAACCTTGACCCAGAGCCGATTCAGGCACGAGGACAAGAAGGCCAGCTGCAGGCCTCCAAGCACGCCTCACGTGCATCACGACCAGAAACCCAGGCAGACGGGGCTGGGATGGTCCTCCTCCCTGCTAGGTGAAGTGGGTGCTCGCCACCCGAAAACAAACCTGGACAGTTGAACCGCATCATGACGGGGCGGCAGGGGGTGCTGACAGTTGGGACAGCCAGGTCCTGGGCGCAGGGTTACGGGGCAACAAGACGGGCCACCGTTCCAGGGATTAGGCCGTCACCTAAGTGCCCCACCCCAGAGAGGTTTTCTGAAGAAGCTGAACCCCCACTCCCCCCAAATCAGGTGCATCTTTAGGAACAGCTAGGCCCTCCCCAGGCCCCCTGTGCCCAGCAGCAACTGCCCAGCCAGAAGGTGAAGCAGCATTGGCAAGCGGCGCCCTCCCCCCGCAGCTTACAGCACAGGCCTGGGGACCCGGGACCACTCCCGCCAAGGACACTGGAGCACCTTCCAAAATAGTGAGCAGCGGACGGTAGCCTGGCCTCCCGTTTGCCAAGGAGCTCAAAGTCTGGCCATCCTCAATACCCAGCACCCCACCTGCAGGCTCCCCCAGACTTCCCATGCCCATCCTGGCTCCTGCCTGCAGAAGTGGGCCTGGTCTGAATGGGCTGGCCTGCACCCTCACCCCCAGCGCATCCCAACCAGGGATGAGAACGTTTTCTTGACTTTTCCTACGTAACCCACATAAGAGTGTTGGAGAGCATCCCCCCAAAATTCACGTCCTTCCAGGAACCTCAGAACATGGCCTTATTTGGAAATAGCTTAGTTGCAGATGTGATTAATTAAGCCAGCATGAGGTCACACCAGAGGACGGAACCCTCGTCCAAAATGAGTCGTCCATCTGCGAGGAGAAACACGCAGACGTACACGGGGAGGGGAGCATGGGCGCGGGGGCGGGGGGGCAGGACAGAAATGGGAGGGACGCTCGCGCAGCCTTGGAACCCCAGGGTGCCAGCAGCACCAGCAGAGATGTCTGGGACACATTCTCCCCAGAGCTTCAGTGGACACAGCCCAGCCGATCTCAGGTCTCCAGGACTGGAGTACACACTGCTGTCCTGCAGGCCACCCAGCGTGGGGTTCTTGCCATGGCAACCCCAGGACACGACGACAACCTGGAAGGCAGGACGATGACCCACACCTCCAACGCCAGCCTCTGCCTTCCCAGACAGCAACTGCCAACCTGCTGGGAACGAGTGGGAGCTACAGCGAGACGGGCAGGGCAGGACACACGATGGCTGCCTGGGGGTTCCTACAGCACCCCATGCTCAGTGACAGTGTTTCACCCTGCGCTATGCGCACCCTTGAGGCTGGAGAACACACCTTTCTCCAGCAAGTCTGCCCTGGCTGCCGCAGGACCTGAGGTCGAGATCCGTGGGACACAGGGAGACTCAGATCCCCAACACCGAGCCACGGGCAGGGGGCCACGCCAGCTGAACCAAGCGGGTCTGGGTCCTCTGGCCCTGCACACAGGCCAGACCTCAGCTTCACACCTCTACCGACTTCAGGCAAGGCGGGGGGCAAGGTGTCCTCCCTGTCAATGCGGGCTGGGGGGTTGGCAGCGAACCCCAGGCCATCCCCTCAGAGAGCAAGTGCTGGGGAGAGAGACTTGTCCCCGGAGAACAGACCCAGAGCACGCACTCAGCGCCAGCCACGCCTCTGACCCGCCGCTGGCTGTGGCACCCGCAGAGGCACCCACCGAGCCCACGGGCCGGCAGCCCAGCACCCACCTGGAGCAATAGCATCAATGCCTTACTTTTTCTGGAGCGGGAGAAGAACCTGATGCCCCCGGGCGAGGTAGACGGGTTGGAGCCGGGCGAGGAGTCCTTGCTGGAGGAGCGGAAGATGCCGCTGAAGCTCATGCGTCGCGGGGAGCGCGGCGGAGACTCCTGGTAGGGGAACGGGAACACAGTCTTGGGGGAGCCCGGGCTGGTCTTGGGCCGCACAGGTGCAGACACCGGGCTGGAGGGGCGGTGCTGGGGGCCTCTGGAGAAGAACCCTTTGGAGGGGCTGCCCGAGCTGAAGGCACTGTCCACCTGCAGAGACAGAGCAGGGGCGGTCACTCGGAGCCAGGCGTGCTGGCCTCACCCGTCCCAGCTGCCGCTGCTGCCTGTCTCTTCTGAGAAACGACCCTAAGCTCCTCCGAGACGGGGGCAGCAACCTGGTGGCCTGGGGGGGGGCGCCTCTGGCCCAGGGTGGCCCCTAGGGGCTGGTCAGGACTGCTCTGGCGGGAGGGCAGGAAGGGCAGCGAGAGGCTCTCGAGGATGAGCTTCCCTGTCCACCCTGTGGCAGGTCTGTCTCTGGGCCTTCGCTGCTCGAGACCTCATACTGTGCCCGTCCAGGCCTGACCCCCTACAAGAACATGCCGGTGTCCCCTCCCAAGGAGGGGACACAGGCCTCTGATGCATGCAGGGTGCTGGACCAGGGGGTGGGCTTTCTGCCTCCGGCCATTTCCCCAGAGCATCTCTGCCACCTGCTAGTGCGCCTGGAGCCCAGTTCTGCCCTGAGAGAGACCCAGAGGCAGTTTGATTTCATTCCCTGGCATTTCACTCTGATTTCACACTTCTGGTCATTCAACGATCGGAAAGTAAAAAAAACACGTACAACACTGTGAACGAGCAAAAAGTGGGAGACGAGGAACCAGGGGAAAGCTGCTGTGGCCAGCACGGGCCGTGAGTGGACACAGCCTCAAGCGTGCTTCACAACATACTTTCATTCAAGCGTTTTGTATTTTGTTGTTACTTCTTCATGTTCACGATGTCCTTCTGAAGGTTCTGGTTTTATTTTTCCCTTTTTTTTCTAATGGCAAATAACCTTATGGTCAGTTCATCATATGGCAAAATTGCTTGCTGCAGAGATGTTTTCAGCAAAACTAAAAGCTAGACATCTTCCCTGCTCTGCCTTTGGAGTGACAGGCTGTTGACAGAGGTCAGAGAGGAAGGTGACGCCTCAGAGGCTGCCCACCGGTCAGGGTATTGCATGGGTGACTTTTTTTAAAATAGATTTAGTGATTTATGCATACAAGAACTGGGGTGTAGGCCAGAGGTGGGGGGTGAGAGGACTCACCAGAGACAGCGGGGGAGCAGAACAGGCAGACTGACTGAAATCCACTGCTGAGAGGGTGAGACAGGAAAGGCCTGCTGCACCATGTGGGTCAGTTCCCTGGCCAGGGATCGAACTCATGCACCATAGCTTGATAGTGCTGAGACTTTAACTCCTGCACCACCAGGGCGGCCCCTCCATGGGTGACTTTAAACTGCAGTCATGACTTGAAATATTACTGGGCCTAACCCTGTGCCAGGCGCACGCTGTGGTTGCACAGGATGGCTAGGGTCCCTGCAGGTGGTCAGGAGCTGGCTTGGCAGGTTGAGCCTTGCGGGGCCACCCCAGTCTTGGTCTCACTGAGCCTGGGCCCCTCACCTGTGAAATGGGGAGGCAAGGCCCTCAAGCTGTCTGAATGGACAGGACACCTGTCCTATCTGGAGCCGTCCTGCAGGAGATAAGCTACTACCCTTCCTGGTGAACTTGCCACAAAGGAGCTGGAGGACCCGCGGGCCACCAGATTCGCCCGGGAAGCAGAGGGTCCACAGGGCTCATGGAGCAAGGACAAGGCCTTGCGGGGGTCCCTCCAGCTGGCCAAGACCCTGGCAGTGCCGCCTGGCTGGGGACCACGGTGGTGCTGGCAGGTAGGGGCGGCACACCCTCAGAGGCAGCATCCAGCCCTCAATCTCTGTCCACTGGCCCTGTCCCCAGAGGGGATCCTGTGGCCTTGGGCACGCTCTCACCACCAGAGGGCGCCCTGAGCTGGGACTGAGGTGCCTTAAAGGATGCCAGGTCCTGGGGAGAGCCGCTCCTCTGGGTCAGGGGCACAGAGAAAGAGCTGCAGAGAGGAGACCTGGTGGAGCCTGTCCACCTGGTGATGCTCAGGAACTAGGCTGGCATCCTGGAGCCATCAAGAGAACCCATAAATGGGGGCTCAGACATAGCCCACCCCTTCAACTACATGTCCAAGCCACATTTAGCCAGGCAGCCTCTGATCACCTTCAATCACCACTGCTGAACGGGGCGGGCGTCCCTCAGGAGACACAAAGGTGCAGCAACAGCCGGGGGCCAGGAAACGTCGATGTGTATCTGACCTGCGAGGGCACTGCCCTGCGTGGCCTGTTCTGCTGGACTCTGCTGCTGTCCAGGGCGCCGCAGGAACACGGGGCCTGAGCAAGTCTCCTGGGCTCCCGCCCCAAGCAGTCGCAGTGGCCCTGGGCAGCCCGGGGCCTCTGACACACTCATTTTTTCGCTCTGCAGTTCTGCATTCAGAGATTTGACCATCCTTGGAAGTCAGCGGGCTGATCTGGGGGCCTAGAACTGTGGATGTGAATTCTGTGGGTGGAGAATCTGGCTGGAGACCTGCCTAGGTAAGTCACACACAGGTTTCTACACAGGAATCGGCGCCCTTGACCCCTACCTTGCTCAAGGGTCAACTGTATTAAACAGGCCAAGGGAAATAAATCTCTTTCCATTCTGAAACCCAGTTTTGTCATTGGAAAGATAAGCATATGTGCCACATGATACCCCAGGGCCTCTGCACAAGTCTAGGAAGGCAGCCCCGGGGGTGATGGAGATAAGCTTCCTCATCAGCCTGGGGGTCATGGGGATGTCCAGCTGAATTTAAGTTAGTTCAAACAAGTTTGAAATGTGGCCCTATCCAAGTTCATGGTCACACGTTCACTCCTGCCCAGGCTGGCTTGTGTGGACACGGTCCTCAGCCTTCCATGGGGGTGTTCCCCACCTGCAGCCTGTCCTGCTGCTGCCTGCTCTGCCCTGCCCTGCCCCCCTGTCGCCTCCTCAGGCAGCCCCTCCCACCAGCACCGCAGCCTCAGCGAGGGCCAGGTGCCCGCAGAATCCAAACCACGCTCTTCTTCACGGCGTGTTTACATTAAGAGCTGGCTCAAGATGAAGGGAGGGAATTTTGGCAGAGAAAAGGGACACCCTTCCAAGGCCGCGTGGAAAGTGTTCCCGGTAGGTAGTGGCCTTACTGCGGCCCAAAAGGCCGTCCTCACAGCAGTCGAATTCGAGGTTCCTGCCGCGGCAGGGAGAGCAGGTCAACCGGGGCTCAGGTGCCCGGGGACAGGTGGAGGGACTGGGGTGGCCAGGACAAGGCTACAACAAGCCTGCGTGTTTCTCATCCCTGGCCCCGGCTCCAGGCTGCCTGAGGAGGAGCCAGCAAGCAGGGAACAAAAGGCGCCCCAGTTACCTCGGCCCTCACCCCCGCCCCCCCGCCCCCTGCATTGTCTGTGGCTGTTGGAATTTCTGAAACCATCTACTACCTTCGAGCCCCGGAGTCCTTCCTAGCCGTGTCACCAGGCGGTAAGGCCACGTGTGTGACGTCACCATGGCCGCGTCCGCGAGCCTCTGCGGAGACGCCGGGTGCAATAAACCCTGTAGACCTCACCCTGGGAACACCCAAGGGGGCTGCTCTCCTCACCATAGCCACAGTTCCTCTTGCTTTACACCTGAAGAGAGGCCTCGTGCAAACACGGGGGGCCCAGCCTGCGAGGGTGGCCGAGCCTGCCACCCGCCTGGTGTCCCAGGCCCAGGGGCACCTCACCCAGTGGGGCAGGGAGTTCCTGCCCCTCCGTCCTATCCCACCTGGATGGTGACAAGGCCTGGGGACACCCTGAGTCCTTCTAGGCTGCACCCCGGGTTACTGTTGGGTGCAGGGGGCCAGTTGTGTCCCATAAGCCTAAAGCAATGTGTCGACTCAATTGCATGTGATTTGAAATGCTTCCAGAACAGACTGGCCTTGCCGTTTGGGGCACCTGGCAGCAGCCGGCGGCATGCAAGCTGGCTCTGTACCGCTCCCTCAGGCGTTGCCCCAGCCCCTTCCCGAGGCATCTCCCCCAAGCCGGGGACCAAGGGAACTTGCGCCCCAGCCTCCACCCCCCCCTCCCGCCCCTCCACACATCTTGACCGCAGGCTGTGTGGCCTCTCCTCTCTCGCCATAGTCACCCCCACCTCGGGGGCGTGTACTTCTCCACTTTGGCTGGGGGGGGGGGGGGCCAGGAGGCGACACCTGCTGAGGCCCTGGCTCTGGAGGAAGAGCAGGAAGGAGGAAGAGGGAAAGGGCAGGGCCCAGGTGGGCCACAGGGGGGTGAGCAACGGCCGCCTGGGCTGGCTGGGGCCTGCGAGAGCCTGGGGCGCCAACTGCTCCCCTCTGTCCTCTGTTACCAGCACCCAGGGCACTCTCACTGCTGCGCTTCCACATCATCGCCACCCACCTCAGGGTGCCACAAGCTGTGGGGGGACAGAGAGAAGCAGAGCCCGGCGGAGCCTGCAGGGGACCCAGTCACCGAGGGGCGCCCTAGGGGGCTCAGCAGAAGCCGGCGGTGCGAAGGGCAGGCAAGCGCACAGGTGGATGTGGGGGGGGCACCGGAGGGAGCACCGTGCAGGTGGAACTGAGTCCTGGGCTCCTGCGGGGCCCTCCTGGCGGCACCTGGGCAGCCGAGAGGGCGGCCTTACCTTCCGCGAGGAATGCTTGTCTGCGCTCTCCAGGTCCCCGTCCAGGAGCGGCATGGCGAAGGCGCTCAGGTCCTAGGAAGGAGGAGAGCTGGTCACCGCCTGGCCCCAGGGCCCGGGGCAGTCCAGGGGCGGCACGCGTGTCACCCCTTCCCGAGGCTCCTCCAGGCTCACCGGGGCGAGGAGAGCAGAGGCAGGCGGGTGGGAGCGGGGAGCCCCTCCCCAGATCCTGGCCGCCTGCCCTTCCAGAGGGGCAGCCACCGCCTCTGCCGCCCTGGGAAGGCGCAGCCGGGAGGCCAAGGCGGCCAGCAGGGCGTGGGGGGCCACCCCGGCTTCGGGGGGGCTGAGGACCGGCCTCCACCTCAGAGGGGCGCCCCGGGGGACGCGCGTCCTCCAGGGGCGGGTGACGGCCACACAGGGCGGGCCTCGGGTCGGCGGCTGAGGCAAAACCAGCAGTGAAGAAGGAGACACGCTGGCTGGGGGGCCCCACGGACGCCCCGTCTGAAGCGGCCCCCGCGGACGCCCCGACCCGCACCGGACGCCGCGACCCCCTCGCACCTGGACAGAGGCCTCCCCGGGCCTCCCCCCGCCAGGGGAACCCGCGTCCCTATCGAGGTAAAAGCACATGTGACGTAAAATCTCCCTTCCCAGCCGTTTTCTGGGCGCTCTCGGGCCGGGGGGGCGGAGCTCGCGCTCGCGGACGCGCCCCCATCTCCGTCTCTCCCCCTCACAGAGCCGAGGTTCTGTCCGCGCCCGCCTGGCCCCGCCCCCCGAGGCCCCGCCCCCGGCAAGCCCCGCCCTCCAACCAGCCCCGCCCTCTGACAAGCCCCGCCCTGCCAGCACCGCCCCACCGACCAGCCCTGCCCCCCGGGCCCCACCCCACCGGCAAACCCCGCCCCCTCCGGGCCCCGCCCCGCAGACAAGCTCCGCCCCTCCAGGCCCCGCCCCGCAGACAAGCCCCACCCCTGCCGCGGGACCTGCTCCCAACCCCACCCACCTGCTCCTGGCTACCCCCCCACCACCCCGCGTCTGGCCCCACTCCCCAGTGAACTCAGACCTGCCCCCCCAACCCCCGTGACAGCGCCCACAGTATGGGTCCCCCAGCCACATGTGGCAAGCTGCCCTTACGCCCACCTGGGCTGAAGCAAGGTCACGACCCCCACCCCCCAGGCCAGCACACCCCAACTCGCAGGAGACCACCTGCCCCTCGTAGGTCGGTGGACACGGCGGCTTCCACCTTCTGCCGACTGTGAACGTGGGTGCTGCGGGGGTGCTGGTCCTCTCCCCACCCCCTAAAGTTCCTAGGCTGAAGCCCTGAGCCCACCTCTGAGGTGGGAAAGATCAACCGGACCACAGGATGCCCATCTGGGAGGACTGGCATCCTGGTAAGGGAGCAGGACTGGACATAGCCAGGCAGTGAAGTGGGGAGAAGGGCCTCTGCACCCCAGAAGCGGGCCTCGAAGAAACCCTGCCTCCCTGCGTGGAAAACACTCTTCTGTGATGAAACCCTCTGTGGTACTTGGCGATGGCAGCCCTGGCGACCTGCACCGCAGCTTCGTGAGACTTGCTTTCGGTTTCGGGGTGTTGGCACTGCTGGGCCAGATGGGGCTCTGTGCTGAGCGTGTCTGGAGAGACATCGCTCCATCTCTGCGCCACTTTACACCCCAACTGTTAGGGGGAAAGGATGTCCTGAGCTAATTCCATGCAGGCTTTGTGGAGCCTGCCCTGTAACACAACCACCACAGGCTCCGCGCGGCCCCCACACTGCTCTCTAGCCCGCTTTGTTCTGTTTTGAAGCAGCCGTCCTGGCACATGTGAGGGGTCTGAGGCGTGTGGCTGAGGACCGGTCGTGCTGGTGCCTCCAGGGCTCACTGGCCACGGCTGTGTCTCCTTTGGAGAAATGCCTAAGATGTCCTCCGACATTTTTTAACCGGCTGGCTGCTGTGGAGTTGTAGTGCTTTCTACGCTCTCGACATTGCCCTCTTATCAGATGGCAGACTGGCCAGTACTGTCTGCTGTTTCCCAAACAGGGTGGGACACTCCCCCAGCAGGCCCTCACCCCTCAAACTCGGCCACCGGCCACCGTCGCCCCCTCCCCATGCACAGCTCAGGGGTGGCCTGGCCTCCAGCACAGAGAAGCGGGGCCGAGAGCCTGCAGGGGTCACCGACCAGCACCCCAGCTGCCCACGCTCCCACCCTGTCCTTCCTCTGGGCACTGCCCCAGCCCCGGTGCCCAGTCCCAGCTGTGCCTCTGCTGGAGCCCGCCCGGGCAGCACAGGGTCCTGTCCCCTCTGTGCTTCCTGGTCCCACAGCACCGCGGCCCAGTGACGCAGCCACCCAGCCGCTCTGAACGCCTCGGGGCAGGGGTCTCTGCCTCCCATTTACCTGGCAATCTGCGGGGTGCAAAGGTGCTTGCATGGACGCCTGGCAAGCCCCCAGGCCCGGCAGCGAGCACGGGAAGGGGGCAGGGCGGCTGTGGTCTGCGGGACGGATGGGCTAACGAGGGGCCGGGGTAGCCGCTCACCAGGCCCAAAGAGGAAGCAGGTGTGGGCGCTTATCTCCCGCTTTAACAAGGACATTCCTCTCCAGTTTCACATAATCATTACCTGCACCATTCGTTCAGCACAGCGGCCTCCACACGTGAAAGCCTTTCCACAAATGCCCGCTTGTTCCCGAGCACGGCCCAGCACCTCACGCTCCAGCAACCAGGCTCGCGCTGGACGGTCTCCAGGGGCGGGCGCTGCGTGGCTCCCGGCCCAGCTGCGGCGGATCTCGCGTGGCTCCTTCCACCAGAGGAGCCATGAACACAGCAGATGGCCCGAGCGCACTGCAGCCACCCCTGGGTGCAGCCGGGTCAAGCGTCCCTCCAGGGAAGTCCCTGGCAAAAGGGGCGGGGGCTCCCCGCCCACATTTCCCATGCCCAGCCTCCTCTCCTGGGCTCACCAAGAAATGCAAGCCAGTGTGGGAAATCTCTGCCGACAGCGTGGCAAGGAGACCGAGGAGACCGAGCAGGTGGGGTAACGGCCTGGCCGCTCAGCTCAGCCGACACTCCAGGAGGTCCAGGCTCCTGGCGCTTGCCCCGCTCACATCATTTTTAAAGCTGAAACCCCCAGCAGGGCTTCCTGCTTTCCCCGTTTTATCCACACCTGCCCCCTCTCTGAACGTCTGGGCCTGTCGGCCAGCCAGGCCTCCCTGGGCACCAGGTGGGCCTCTCCTGTGGCTGCCAACAGGCGTTTAAGGGGCCATTTCTGCTGTGAGACAGCCCTAGCCTGGATAGCTGTTGCTGCACACGGCGTCGTTACGATCTTGACCGCCTGCTTGGGGATAAGCGCCAGGGTCCTCTGGGAAAAGAGAATTGTCAGGATGTGGGCGGGTGGAGTCACCTGTCAGGAATGCACCAGGGCAGAAGAGAAAAGCCCAGGATTTGAGGGAATACCTGCCCTGTGAGCTGACCTTAAAAGCAGCTCATGCAACCCCCAAGCCTTCGCCCTCTTCCCAGAAATCCAGGCCAGAGTCTACCACAAAAGAGGCACGGCGACCAGGGCGCCCTTATGCTGCGATTCCTATGTCCTTAAATGTTGTGCCATCTCCATGGCGCCCTAAGAGTGACCAAAACAGTAGGAAAGGCAGGCGGTTGTCATGCCACTCCAGAGAGGAAGTGGGACAGAGAGGGCAGGCATCTGCCCGAGGCCAGACAGCTTGACAGCGGCCCCTGACCCAGGGTCATCCCTCAGCGCCAAGCAACTCCTACTGGACTCCACCGCCTCCTTGGGAAGGTACAGTTCCAGTAACAGAACCAACTCAGTAGCAGACGCTGTGAGGACAGGAGCTCTTCCATGCCAGACCAGCATCCCTGGCACCTCAGGTCTCAGGGGAAGCAGGGGGGACAGATGGTGACTTGGAGAGTTCAGTGGTTCATTTCCCAGGCACTCGGGACACGGTCTCCCTATGGCTCCCCACTTAGCTGGAGGTAATTCACGTGGAAGTGGCAACGAGCAGGCAGGTGTCCTCATGTCACGCCATCAATGCCACCTCACCATCTCTCCACCCCAGAGCATCCACACTGGCTGTCACGGGGGGCCTTATTTATAGCGTGCCCCCACCTCATCTACCCAACATCTCTCCAATTGATTTGTGAGTCCTTGAAGGCCGGGCTCCTCCCGTGTGCGCTCGAGAGGAGGTTCTCAGCCAGTGGGTATCGACGAGAGACAACGCTGACCTCGCAGCACTTCTGAGGCTTCTCTTGCAAAACTCTTCTGTTGATGCAGCTGGGATCCCCCTCCCCCCAGCCCCGATGCCTGATGAACAGGCCAAGACCAGACAAACAGAGAGACGG
Source organism: Talpa occidentalis (assembly GCF_014898055.3). Lineage (NCBI taxonomy): Eukaryota > Metazoa > Chordata > Mammalia > Eulipotyphla > Talpidae > Talpa > Talpa occidentalis. Next base: position 153,364,657 of record NW_026555331.1, read on the forward strand.
CCAATGTCAGGGGCCTGTGGCCTGCTCCTGAGGGTCAACTAGGGTTTTAAACACCAGGTCATGATTGAACATTCCTGCAGAGTGACCAGCAGTGTCCCCCCTACCGTGGAAGGGAACATCTAGGATGACGCGCATTCTCCACTCTCGCAGAGCAGGCCAGCGTCAGCAAATCTGGGGCCGCCCCCAGCTGCAGGGGGCTGACCTTCTAGGCACATCCTGGTCCCTCAGGCATGCGAGAGCCACCTGTTCACCAGGACAGAGCCAGAGGGCACCTTCCGGCCCCTGCTCTGCTGTCTGCGTCTGGGGAACCTTGGGCATGTGTGGATTCAGTTTTCCATCTGTCGAGTGAGGATTTTACTGCCTTCAGCTCCCACAGTCTTGGGTTTTGACCTGTTGAAGGAGAGGGCAGGTGGGGTCAGGAGCATTTTAAAGGAGCACAGCCAGGTGGGAAGGAAACCACTTTCTCGTCTGCTGCCATGAATCATAAAATCACGTTAATCTGCTCTCAAATTACCGAATGATCATCACTGCCCAGGAGCCACACAGCACCTTGGGTGGTCTCCATGGACATGGGCTACCTCCCGCCCGCAGAGGGACCAGGGCTGCTGCTGCTCCCTACACACACACTACAGGTGACGGTCGGGCACAGCTGTGCTGCTGGATCACCGGTGTCTTCATCTGCTCCTGAAGAACTGACCCCCAGTTTGCTCAGCTGATCCCTAAGTTCTCTCAATCTTAAGGACCTGACTTGTGGGTAAAATGCCAGGCGCATCCTGGCTTCTGACTACAGAAAAACTGTGAGTAATGTCCTCCAATTCTCGGGTACCTGGCCAGTTCCCCCAGGTCTGTCCATCTCCCTGACTTTCGATCATAACACAGGTGAGGAGCACTTGACTCAAACTTGTTGCTGACCTGCTGGGATGGTGGGGGGCCTGGCGAACCCCCATGGGGCCCAGGACGTGTATCCATGGATTGGCTTTGAGCAGAACTTCAGAATTGCCAGGGGGCGGTTCTTGGGGCCAATGTGTGTGCAGGTGGTGGTGGGGTGGCCAGAGCCGCAGTCAATCAGGGCCTTTGAGAACCTTCACGTTACATAACCACTCTCAGAAAAATAAGGAACAAATCCTGAATCACTGGAACTCGGCAATAGGGGAGGGGCAGTGGCCAATTCAGGGAAAGCCTAAACTTAACTCTCGGAGAAGTTCCAGAATTCTTTATTTTCCACAGAGGACGCCGTGCTTTCTGACTGCAGCCTGAGAGCCTTCCTGGTGGAATGAGAGATAAGCCACGTCCTCTCCTGCCCCCCACCTGGCCGTCCTGATCCAGGCGGCCGGCTCCAGGCTCCCTGCCGCCCCCACCCCGCTCCACCCGCCCCTGGTGTCTGTGCAGGTGGATCCCATAACCAGGAAGAAAAGTGCCAGGTGAGCTTTTCTCCGAAGAAAGAAGCCCTGGGGCCTTGAGCCCCTTCCTGCCGCCACCGCCCACCCCTCGCCAGCCACCCAGCGGCTTCTCGGGCTCCACAGCAGCCCAGGCAGTAAACTCCTTTCTCAAAGCCAAGTAGCTACAGAACCCCGAGATTGGAGGGCGGGGGTGGCCCTGCCCCCCCGCTCTCCCTTAACCTCTGCAGAGGGTTGGTCACCCTGCAGGAGCCCCCACTTTCAATCTGCCCATGAGCTCTGGGGGTCACAGGTGTGGGTCACAGTGGTGGGGTACAAAGGGGGCCTCACATGAATTGGGGCTCACGAGGCCACTGCTGTGGACACATGGCCTGGCAGGCCTGACAGTGGGCAGGGCACAGCATGCCTGGTCCCTCCTGTGCCGTCGACCTGGGCACTGACTCAAGCTCCACCTGGGCCAGGAGTCAGGTGGAAAGTTCTGCAGAGGCCCTCTCCTTATGACAAGGACGCCCCCTTTACTCCTCTGCCCAGCCAGAGTCAGGGTAACTCTGACAGGCCAGTCCTAAGAGGGTCCAGGGTGCTGGCTGCTCCAGGGGTCACCATCCTTTTCACACAGCAGGGGGGCCCTGCCCTGCCATGTAGGTGCCCCTGCTTGGCCAGAGCCTCACGGAACCCCAACACTGTGGGTGCTGTGCTGAGAGCAGGGTGCCCGGGCTGCCGTCTCCAGGGAATGAGATCTGAGGGCAGGTTCCCCAGGGCCCTCTCAGTTCCCTCCCCACTCTGGCCCCAGGGTGACCTCTCAGAGGCCAGCGCTGCCAGGCCAGGCTGAGTCCAGGCTCTGCTCACTACAAAGGACTCAGAGCTCGAACTAACCTTGTCTTCTCCCAGCCCAAATTCCTCCCAGGAGAGGGGAGTGGAGGAGAAGGTTGGAGAAGCCATGGGGTGCAGGTCAGCCCACAGCAGGTGATGGGGAGGCCCCAGCAGACACGGCGAGGGGCCAAGCCCCTGGGAGCTCTGCCTTCTCCCGTGGACCACAGCAAGTGCTTCTGGCCCCTTCAGCAGGTCAGGCCTGCGTTACACATTGTCGCCTCTGACCAGAACAATCCAGGTCACCACAGGTGATACTTTAGGGCTGAGCAAGGTGATGGGCAGAGGTGTGGGGGGCAGGGCTCTGGACTCTGCCAGCCATGCCCCATGCTGGGGCCTGCGATATCCTCCTGGCCGGGCCACAGCTCCTTCAAGTGCTTACCAGATGTCACCGTGACCTTAAATAAGGTTGCCCTTAAATAAGATTGACCTTAAGTAAAAAGACTGCTCTCCAGAATGTGAGTTTCACTTAGGAGCAAAGACTGAGGATTCAAAAAAAGCAGGTTCTGCCGACAAGCCTCAGCCTCGACGCCTGCCCGAGTCCCACCCACTGGCCCTCCCTGACACTCCAGTCCTCACAGAGGCAGAGCCGATCCCAACAGCAAAGCCCTCGAGGCAGTGTTAACTGTACAGCAGGCGCAAGTGCACATATGATGGCACCCACAGGGACGTACCCATGAGGCCGGGTGGGGCTCCTCCCTCTCCTCCTGGCCTGCTCCTCTCGAGGGCCCTGACCGCGGCCCTCCTCCTGCAAGCAGTGCATGCTGACCTTGCGAGAGTCCAGGTCACAGGAGGCCACTTTTAGAGGCGCTTGGCTACCCAAGAGTGGGGCCAGCTCCGCCAGGGTTGGGGGCCTGCACACATGACAGAGCGAAGGGCTGTGCAATGCTGAAAGGTTGCAGCTGGACGAGAGGAGCCCACTGAGGGCCTCGCATGGCCCAGCCGGGGCTCCACACTCCTCGTTCACGAGGAAGACAGGAGATGCCACTGCTGTCGCGGCCCAGAGAGGCCCTGGCTCGGATCTGGGGCCCGAGGCCGCTGGTGCCCCAGGGGCTGCTCTGGCACCAGGGGCAGCACCTAGTGCTTTGGCCCAAGCTGGAGGACAAACCACAGGAGGACACACAAATGAAAATAAAACTGGGCGCCCAGGGAATATTTTTATAAAGTCACAGTGCTGCTGGCCAGCGCCCAGACACACCCTCCTGCACGTTGGGGAGCTCGCACGGAGTCAGGGTGTAAGGAGCTCCTTCTGCTCCCCCCAGGGGCTCTGGGGCGTGGCCCAGGATGACGTCAACGTGGTCCTCAGAGTAGCCAATGCCCATTCTTCTAAAACCACAGAGCAAAAGAGGTTCCCCACTTTCCACAGTGCCAAGGAGAGCTCCCTTCCCGTTCATGGTGCCTCCTACCTGCTCTGTGCCAGCCGCTCCGGACGGGAGCACACCAGGCGCTTGGAGGAGGCGCCAGCACCAGCAGCTTCCCCAGGGGCAGCGACTGGGACCAGGGCTTGTGCCGGCAGCCCCGCTCGCTTGCATCCCAACGAGCCGCTGCCACTGTTTCCACTTGGCCACTTGGAAGCACTTGGGAGCTTCCACTTGGAAGCACTTCCACTTCCACTTGGGAGCACTTGGCCACTGTTTCCAAACTCGTCTGAACCTCTTGGAGAATCAAGAGATTGATGTCGGGGACTCCACAGCCACCAGCAGACGATCCCAATAAAATAAGAGGCGTCCGTGATTTTACCAAATGCCGGGCTCTCTGATGAGCACCGGACCTGGCCGGGACGGAGGGGTGTCGAGCTGCAGGGCGGGGACGAGTCTGGACGCTCCTGCCTGGTGAGCTCTGAAGTGACGGCCAGATCTCAGGGAGCAGAGGCAGCTGCACTTCTGTCCCCTGGATGTCACGGAAGAGAGGGTGGTGAGCGCCTCTGTCCACTGCCCTGGCGGAAGCCTCCTAACCCTTGACTGCTCTGCACACTGTGAGAATCCCGTCTTCACGGCCAGGGACCGGGGCGCCGGTCCTTACCTTTCACCCGGCCCCTTCTGACCCTCTCTGGCCCAGGCCACCACTGGACGGCAGGGCAGTGATCCCCTGGGGGTGACTCCCCGTCCAGGAGGCCGTCAAGCCCTGCGCTCACCTGGCCGGGCCTGCTGCAGACCCCGCTCTCCTGAAGCCTCAACCAGGGAAGTAGCTCAGTCACCCGTTTACAGCTGGACAAGTTCTCGGAAATCTTCCAAGCCAGTATCTGTGTACCGCAGGCGGGGGGCTAGGCGTCCAGAAGGTTCCAGGCGGTGTCTCAAAGCCACGTGGGAGAGTGTGACCCGGCTTGAACCACAGCCAGGCGCGAGACCTCCAGCAGAGGCAGCTTTCTCTCACACCGTCTCCCTGCCGCGAGCCTTCGGAGTGTTTCCACTGCCTACAGCTGAGGACTATCTTCCGGAGTCTCCGTGCAGACGGAGGCCCTGGCGCGCGCCGGGCTGTGCTGGGCACACAGCAGATGCCAGGGGAGCAACTGGCCAAGGTCATCCACTCGTTTCGGTTCTGTTGGCATCTTGGCCTCTTTCCTCCAGCCACCGAGCTCCGTGGCAAATCGTCCTTTTTCGTCATTGGTGGCTTTGCGTGAATTTGTTCTTGCCCAGGGGCCTCCAGGCTTGTGATCATGGCCGTCAGGATACGGAGCCGCTCCCAGAACTTTCTGGAGCCACAGAAAACTTTAGAGTCCTCCTGCCGAGTGAAGTGTGGTGGGCACTTTGCACAGCGGGGCTCCCCCAAAGCCCAACACAACTGGTGCACGGAGACCGGGGGCTCCGGGATGGCACCTGCCCACCTTCCCTCCCTGCACTAGGGACCGCTGGGGGCCATGTTGGGAACACGGCAGGCACACGCCCACAACTCTACACAGGAGAGCGGAGGGCTCAGGCCGAACATGAGCCCCTGTGGGTGCACGGTGCCCTCCTACAGTGCCCGAGGCCACAAGGGTTCTGGGAAACCCCATCTCGGGCCATGATCCCCACACAGCAGGCTGACGACTCTCAAGATGGCCAAGTGGCTGTTTTACAATTTACATTTTGGTCCTTTTTACTAATTGATTCCCATTGTTAAGAGAGAAGCTGAAGGGAGCCCCTGAGTGCTCGGTGAGGTGGGCCTGGATTCTGACAGCTGTGTGGCTGGGCACTCGCCTCCCCGCCTCTGTCCCCCTATGAGGCCCAGACCACAGGGGTCCTTTCCAGGTGCCCAAGGTCAGGCTCCAAGGTCAGGCCCCAAGGTCGTGGCAGGTTGCACTGCCCCCTGCTGGGCACACCTGGGGTCAGGTAACACCTGTGCGAGGTGATAGTCCCAGAGGTGGGAGGGAGAGATGAAGAGGTGCGCAGGAGATCTTTAGGTCAGAGAAACTGCTGTATCTGACGCTGCAATGGGGGAGACATGTCCCTAGACATTGGTCACAAGCCCACAGAATGTGCAGCAGCAGCTGTGACCCCACCGTCAACACTGGACTTGCATGAACAGCGTTGGGTTAATAACGGGGAGATGCCCTGGTGTGAGGACCCCTTGCGGAGCTGTGAACACGCATGGCTGTGAAACGTCACCTCAGTAAACACAATAATAATTTTAAAAAGGTTCACCCGTACTAACAGGGCACTGACATGGTGCAGGAAGCTAAGGCAGGGGACGCGGGTGGGGAGGGGCGGTGGTATTCACTTATTTTCCGTCCGGCCCAGTTGGCCTATAAATTCAAGGCGGCTCCAAAAAAGGCCTCCCGAGGGAAGAGCAGCAAGTTGCCAGAGATGGCCTCGGTTCCACCAGCCGACCCAGCCTCACGGGGCTGACCGCCACGCATGGTCTCCACAGGACAGAGGGTGGCTCACCCAGCCGAGGGGCTGCCCGATGTGCCCTGAGAGGTCGTGCCCACAGCCCACCTGGGACAGGTGCTGGAGTGGTCACTGCATCCTGTGTTCACGCCCCCAGTCCTTTCAGAATGCAGGCGGGCAGGGGCGTGGCAGGCCAGACTCAGGGACCTGAGCCCTGGGGTCTTACCTAAGGCCCCACATCAGGCAGAAAAGAGAAACAAGGTTCGAGACTCCCGGCGGTGGGCAGCAGGAGGCCCAGGAGGACATCTAAGCCAGGACACCCGCTCACCGTGCAGGGCCAGTGTGGGGCATCACATTCCAGTAGAAGCCACAGCCACAGGGTGGCCTCAGGATGGGGGGCGGCGGGACAACAGTGGGCACAGAGCAAGCAGGGGCCCCGGGTCAGGGCTCATGACTCCCAGGCATAGCCTGACACAGCCCGCCAAGGTTTGCTGGGTTTTGCGGCTTTGTTTGTTTGTTTGTCTTGCTGCTAACAAGCCCGTTAGATCCAGAGGAGCCAGAGGAGCTCGTTATGTAAGGAGAGGAGGGAAGTCACCAGAAGAGCAGAAACTCCTCGGCCAGCTGCTCCTCCAGTGGGGAGGCAGGTACACTGCCCAGGGGTGCTTTGTGCTTTTGTTTATTCAAGGCAGGAAAAATAAAAGCCTGCTTCTCGTGTCCCAGAATTGGGCTAAAGGCTGCGTCTCTCGGGACCGGGCGCTGAGCTGGTCTTGCAGGTCGTGGCCCAGCCGCCCTCTGGGCCAAGTGGCCACAGCCAGGTTCAAGATGGGCTGGAGAACCCTCCCTGCGCGCATCCTCAGCCTCTCCTGCCTCCCTGCCGGTGTAGTTTGGGATCTTTATCGCTGAGAAAACACGTCAGATTCGGGGTCAGGGCCGTGGGCCACTCAGAGAGTCAGAGACCCAGGCCCGGCCAGCCGCTCCTGTCTGCTTGTGGTCACTGCCAGTGTGTCCTGGAAGGCTCTGGACCATGTGTCTCTGCCTTTTGCCCCAACAATCCTGGGGACACTTCCCCATTTGCAAAACACAGGGTCACCTCCCAGGCTCTGAAGCCCAAAGTGAGTGTGCTCTGACTTTCTGGGCCGCCGTGGGGCCACCATTTCCCAAAGATGGTTCTCAAATGACCTGGGAGGCAGCGCAGTCTCGGGAGATGTCTGAAGAAGGGAGGTATTAGAAACTGGGCCCGTGGCTGGCAGGGCCCCCTCTTAGTTGCACCCTGGCTTAAAGGGCAGAATGAGCCCTGAGTGCCCGTGGCGAGCCAGCCAGAAAGAATAGTGCACCTTGGGGGTGAAGCTGTGGGGGTCCTGCCATGGGGGAAGGGGGCTGCCACACTCCCCGCCTGGCACAGGGCACGCCTGGCCTCCCTACTGCTTTCTCCTGCTCGCTCTCCTGCAGCCAAGGCCCTCACACTGTCCCTCCTTCACCCCCAACCTCCGCCTCTGTACGGGGGCTCATGATCTCCCAGTTTAAGGCTCCCCTAGCAGTTAGGAGAGTGGGTTCCTTTACAGTGACACCTTGCCACGGAAAGCGCAGGCCAGAGGAATACACTGGAAAGCCAGGGGGCGGAGCTCAAGGGCCCACAGCTTTCACTCCGAGGAAGGGCAGTGGGTCTGAGGGCTCTGGCTCCAGCGAGTCCACGCACGCGGGCAACGCCACTTCGAGAGTCACTTAACTTCTGGGTCTCGGTTTCCTAACCCATAAAGTGGGGATCGTAGACGCCCCGAGCGGATGGCGAAGTGACCTGTGAACGTGCCAGCAGCAGGCGTGTGCAGCCGTGGGGTCCCTGGAGGACACGGGCTCTTTCCGCCGCTTGGCTGATCTGTCGCGCGGGAGGCCGTACACCGGGGCAGGAAGCCATCACCGCTGAGCCAGAGGAGGCTGGGAGCTTGTCCTCAGACGAGGGCGCGGGGGGTAAGGCTTCTTCTCTGCCGAGACCCACCCACAGGCACGCGGGAACCGGCAGCTCAGCGGGAAGCCTCGGGACCCAGTCAGGACACAGACAGCTGCGTAAGCTTAGAAAGCTCCTAAATTGCTCAAGTGCTGACTCCTCTGTTTGTTCCCAAAAGAAAGGTGGGGGTGACGTAGGTTGGGGACTTCTGGTCCAGGCGGGAGATGACGAAGCAGCAACGAGACAGTCTTTCAAAAGTGCCAAGGATGGGGCGGGGGCTGCAGGACAGCGGAGGGCGAGTCTGCCGGGGCTGGGGCTGCCCCCGCGCTGGAGCCGCTGCGAACGCCCCGCTGCCCGGAGGCCGCCGGCGCGAATGACCACGTGCAGCCACGGCGTATCCACACACACCTGCTCCCTCCCTGTGCTAAACAGGAGCGGCTAACCAAGCCCCAGACGAGGGGGCGGTTAAGGATGTGTCAGAGGAGAGGAGCTGCGCCGCGGCTGGGGGCGGGGGCCGGCGAGGCCCCGTGGAAGGCAGTCTGGATTGGTCTGTACAAACTAAAAGTGGAAACACTGCCGGGCCTGGCAGCCCCCACCCGGGGGGCTGCGCTGTTCACACCAGCTGGGACACAACACGGGACCGCCGGGACCGGCCAGGGGGACGCCGTCGTGCGCGCTGGGACGGTACTCGGCCGTGAGGACAGACGCCATATGCCACGAAGCGAAGGAGTGGCAGGGACCGACGTGCGGGAGAGCAAGCCGGGAGGGCCGAGACAGACACCGGCGTTCACGCAGCCCGTGATTCGACAAAGCACCACACTCATGAAAGCGCCGGACACTAAGAAACAAGCAAGGCCGAGGTTAAGAGGGGCCAAAGGGGCGTGAGAGCTGGTGGGAAAAGGGAAAACACGCGTGTCGGAGCCGGGGGCGGCTGTGTGCATTCAAACGCCTGGTGGGCAGCGGTGAGAGAGCGGTGGGCTGCAGGACACGGGGTGCTCACAGGCGCCACGCAGACCCCCTCAGGGTGGGGAGGGGAGGCACAGACTACCGAGGGGCACGGGGGTGCTCTGGGCTGACGGAATGTTCTAGAGCATCGCGTATGGAGGTGTCGCGTGCCTGTCCTCCTATCGCCGCCCTTCCCGCCGCGTACTTAGAATCGGTGCATTTCACTAGCTGTAAACTCTGTGCCAGCAAAGTCGGCCAAAAGGTGAACGTCAAGCACAGCCCGGCCCTTTAGGGGACGCAGAACAGCGGGAACCTCAGAACAGGGCCGGGGCCTGCGTCTGGGCTCCCGGGGTGTTAGACAGGCTGCCCGCAGCAGGACCGCCGGTGTGAGCGACCTCCCGCCTGCCCTCTCCAGGGTCCGCGGTGATCGCGGCGCCCGGTCACACCCATCAGCCCAGGTGCAGCGCCCCAGGATCTGAAAAGCCCATTTCCCTTCTGGAAGTTTATTTGCGCCAAGGCCGTGCTGAAGGAGGGGGTCGCCCTTACAGCCTGGGACAGGGCAGAGGGACACATGGATGGGGTACAGACGGTCAGACAGAAGTGCTTGGGTGAGGCAGATTGGGGGAGCACTGAAGTAGGGGCCCCACATGGCCCTCAGAATGAGGAAGGGGATGCCAGGCGGCACCCCTGGTCTGGAGCCACAACTCCTCGCCAGCGCCCTACAAAGCGCTGTTCCCTCCAGGCAAGCGGGACGTGGGGGTCACCAAGCAGCAAGGAGTGGGTGCTGAGATGCACGGGGGAGCGCCGCCCTGGCCCCTGCCGGCTCGGCAGACGTTGTCGAGGGGTAGCTACGAGACCCGGCACCTCCGGGGTTCCTGTCCTCTTGCTGACGGCTCTCCAGACAAGGCACCGTGGACACTTAATCGGGCTCTGCAGAAGCAGGGTTCCTAGGAAACTGGAATGACTAAAAAATACTCTGGAAAAAATTTTTTTGCAATTGCAGAGTGATTTCCTTATCTTTCCCTATAAGTGAGAGGGGTGATTTGGGGGGGAACTGCTGGACTTGGTGCCTTATTGGATCCTGGGCAAGGTCTAGAACCTTCTTTCCAGATAAAGGTCTAGAGGGAAAGAGGCCGGGCCCACTCTGTCCCTCTGAGCAGAGCCTTCCCTCCTGCAGGGTGGTCCTCGGTGCACTGGAGGACCCAGTAGTCACGTTCAGGGTTGGGGTAGGAGCCCCGGAGAGGGACACGGGGCAGGGTCCACTCGCGGGTCTTCCTCCCCACCTAGGAGACGGTGGGCAGGGGTCGTCTCCTACCAAGGAGAGTTTGGAAAGAGAGGAGGGGAGAGAAAAAGCAATGCAAGGAGGGAGCTCAGCCAAGTCCTCCAGGGAGGGGCAGGTGGCCATGGCCAGACCACCAAGGGGGGACTTCCTAGGACTCTCCCAGGACCAGCGCTGAGGGGTCTGGGCCCCAAGGGGATACGCAGCTCCCCTCCTGGGACTTGTCTCCCCTTCTTCACCCCGGCATATCTCCCCACGTACCCCCTGGAGTTGCTGGAGACCAACCGGCAAGCGTATTTCACGGCTCGGCTCGGGGATCTGAGCAGAACCGTGGGGATGACTCAGCGAGTGGGTGGTGACAGATGCCTGCAGCGCCCAGCCAGGCCGGCTGTTTTGGTAAGCGCCTGGCTTGGGTCTGGGCCAGGCACGACGGACGCCTCCCACCACTGGCCCTGGGATGGGAAATCCGTTTCCCTGGGATGAGTCCCAGGCCCCACCCAGCCCCTGCACCTCGCCTTGCCGACTGGAGACGGGGTGGGGGGGCATCAGGAAGCCCTGGTCCTGGAAGCCAGAGGCAGCCTCACCCCACGTGGAGAAGGGGCTCCTTCTCTGGGGACCCTGTGTGCTGGGGGTGGGGTCCTGGCGCTGGCCCAACTCTCTCCCTGGCTTCTGGGTCCCGGAAGGTCTTTACATCTTGCCCCAGAACCTTGTCATTCCTGCTGTCTCTAAGATGCAGAGGCCCCTTCAAGGACACACCCAGACTCCCCACTGGTTCAGCTCGACTCTGAAGCCCAGCAGGCCCTGGGGTCGCAACACCCAGGGCCTCTTGCCACCACCGGGGAGGGGCATCTGTGCTGGACAGAGAGCCGTGGGCGCCCGCAGTGCCAGAACTAGAGATCTCGAGTTGCAGGAGCCTAGGAGCGGCCCCCGACAGTTCTGTAAGAGTCACCATGCATCTCCCAGCCCAAGGAAGCCTGGGGGTGGGGGCCAGCTCCGCTGCTGGCAGCAGGCTGGTGTTAAGTCAGAGCCTCTGTGCCAGAGCTGCAGGCAGGGTCGAGCCATCTCATGTGGAAGGAGCCTCTCACCTTAATCTAGTGTGCGCGTACGTGCCCGCGCAGTGAGACCACACCCTCATGGCCTGTGGGAGGGTCTGCCTGTGGGCCCTGCAGCCTTGTGGAGGGAGCGTTTTGGGGCACAGCCCACCTTCCGCCTTGGAAGTCTCAGGATACCCCACATGCTCAGGGGCATCGGCCCTGACTTCACTCCTGCACGTTCAGGAGCAAGTCCGCATCGGAGGTCAAAGACACCTGCTGCTGGGGTCAGAGCGGAGGGGGGCCCATGGCGCTCCTCACCCCAGCCTGACCCACCTGCGGCTCCCTCGCCCCAGCAGGCCGTGCACCTGCCCAGGAGTCTAACCATGGCGCCGGACCAAAGCGAGGACGTGGAGCCGACCCCGGTCCTCCGCCCGCCCGGAGAACCCCCAACCCTGGCTGCCCAGGCCCCCCGCCTGCAACCCCTGGCGCGTCAGCGGGGTGAGTGTGGGCAGCATTGCTCCCATGGCCCCACCAGTGTCGGTGGCCGGCAGCCTGTGACTCGGGCCGACCAGCAGCCGGAGCGCCGGCCAGATGGCAGCCCCAGCCAGACACCAGACAACGAGGTGTCACCACACACCCCGCTGCGCGCAAAGTCAAATCCAAACAGAAACCCAAGTCTGGCTGCTTTCCTTCAACTTCTCGCTGCTCCTCCGCCTCCCCTTCCCTCCCTCGTATCTTAAGGTGAAAGACGCCAAAGGCAATCAAGGAGGGACTGATGCTTCGAGGAAGATAATTCACACACCGCCTTGACCTCAAGGGCGCTGCAGCGAGGACCCCACAGAGACCGCAGACACCACTGCAGGGACAGCGTCCACCGGGCAGGCCGGGCTGGGGGACAGGCATGACCGTGGACGAGGACAGATGGAGAACAGCAGGACCGGAGCCGCCAGGACTCCCAGAACTCACTGAGCCCAAGGCGCTCCCACCACCATTTCCTGATAAATGGCCAAGTGATAAGGCTGAATCCACCAGAAAGCAGGTCGCGCCAGGCACCTCCAGAGGACATGGACCCCCACCCAGCCAGCCTGCACCTGGTGTGTGCGGCGGGGTCCGCCACGCACCTACTATGTGCTGGAAACTGGCTCCTGGTCCTCACTCCGCCCCCGTGGGCCTTACTGTGGGCTCCGTTTGTAGAAGATCGGGCTCAGGCAGCTGCCTGCGGCGTACAGTGCCCGGGGGAGACAGCACAGCACACAGGCCGAGGGTCTGGGCTCGGGCCTGATGGTCCATTACAGGCGGGATCCCATAAGGGGTCTGAGGCCTTGGGGGCGGGTCTGCCATCTGTCACGGGGTCCTTTGCAGGGCTCAGGGGCTTAAGTCACGTCAAGGGGAAGAAGCTGGGCCAGGCGGGCTGAGTTCTGCTGGAACACACACAGAATTTGGGGCGAATGCTGTCCACCCTGTGGGGATGGAGACCTGGGGCCCGGGTGTGGGAAGTGCCTTCCCCGGAGCCACCCCAGCATCTGGCAGGTTATCTTGCTGAGTCATCAGGGCTGAGATGTGGGTTCTTCCACGGGGGGCGGGTGGGGGGTGTGCGGGGCTGGGGGGGGCGGTCTGGAAATATGAGACCCCCAGACCTGAAAGCCACATCACAGGCCCTTGGGTGGGGAAGCGAGCTGTGTGGTTCTGAGGGGCTCTGGGTCAATGTTTGTTTACTGGATTCCTGGGGAGCTGAGTGCCCCCCCCCACTTCTCTCACCACGTCACACCACACAGCACCTGTGTGCCCTGTTTATGTTTTGGGGCCTTACCTGCTCTGACGTGCCCCTCCCCACCCCAGCCGGCCGTCCCATCTGCGCCCACTGTTCCCCAGGCCCATGGGGTGCAGGCAGAGCCCCTCGCATAGCCTCCCCCACTGGCTGCAGACCACAGCCCCTGGCTTCAGCACCCGGCTCTGCCACAGACCGGCCCCACGACCTGGCCCACAAGGCTTCATCCTGCTGTAACACAGCCCTGCCCCCTCCCCCCAAGCTCAGAGCACAGAATCAGCCCCATCTTCTGCCTGAGACCTGGGGCCCCTCCCACCCACTGGGACTCAAATACCTGCAACCCCAGTGCTGAAGCCCAGGGTCTCTGCTCAGAGCCCGTGCAGCGCCGGGCTCATGGAGGGGGCTCGAGGGCGCAAAGCGAAGGGGTGGGCTGGCTCCGCAGCACCAGAGTCAGCGAGGTCCAGGCGGGGGCCCAGGTGCAGAGGCCACCCCGTCACCTGCCTGCCGGCAGCTCCACTTGTTGCTCTGCAGCCTCGGGCAGTGGCCAAGGCTCTGGGTCCAGCCTCTGCCTCCTCCCCGCCAGGGAGCAGCCGGGCGTGGGACCAGCGGAGCAGACACAGCCCTGCTCCTCTTCCCGTCACCCTCCCTCCCAGTCTGTGTCTCCCTGCGAGGTCCCCGTGAGGTAACAGCAACAAGTCACGCTCCAGGCTCACCCGCCTCTGGCCGGAGGACTTGTGTTGGGGTCCACAGCAATTCGAGGGACAGCACCCATGGGTCCAGGGCCCCCCAGGCCCCCACTTTCTCTTTTTGGGACCAATTCAACAGCTGACTCGGGGAAGGGAGAGAACAGGCTGGGATCTGGCTCTGCTAAGATCTGGGGGAGGGGACTTTAAGCCAGGGCGGAAGCTAGGGAGGGGGACCCCAAACTCCAGCTCCCGCCGTGGTGAGGCAGGGAGGAGGGACTGAATGAGAGGAACAGAGACAAACACGCCCACGCGCATGTACACCACCTTCCCGAGCTCTTCTGAAACCATCGGGAAAGTTATGTAAGGGAAAGCCTCGCAGCCCCAGGTGGGAAGGAACATTTGGTTCTCTCTGGGGGTGTTTAATTGAGTAAGAGGCGCCTGCAGAACAAAGTGCCGAGTCAGCATGGGTCTTCCATGCAAAGCATCCCCAGGAAAAAACACACGCACGCGCACACACACACACACACACACACACACACCCCGCAGCGCCCCCGGGCGCCAGACTCCCCCAGGTTGCTTACTCAGCCGGTGGTCCGGAGGTCTCCTCTTGCCCGCCCGCTGTAAGAAGCGCCGAGCGAGCTCCGCGCCCTGAGAAATCCTGCAGCCGCACTGGCTCCAAAGGCGCCGGAGAAGGGGTTTCCCGTATGGCCGTTTCTAGGGTCGGGCGGCTCCCCGAGCTGCTGCCGCTGCAACAGATGGGGGCCGGGGCTGGGCGTGTGCCCGGTCCCCAGGGCAGCGCAGCCAGCGGGCGGCAGGCGGCATGAGCTGGCCGTGGACAGCGCTAAGGGCTCGGGCCGGCGGGCTGCTGGGGACGCAGGCAGAGCGGGGCAGGCGCCCTCCCGATGGCGCTGCAGCAAACTGTCATTACCACCTGTGTGGGGCCGCCAGAGCCGGCGCGGGCTCACTCCACAGGCGGTGAGCAGGGGGAGGGCTGGGAGCGAGGTTTTTAAAAAGACAGGCAGCAGCAGGAGGAGCGGCGGCAGGGGGCCCATGAGCAGCAGCCAGGGCCTCTGGCCCCAGGTCCTCCAACCCACATGCCCCAGCCAGTCCCATCTGCCTTCAAGCCACGGCCTGTGAGTCTCTCGGAGGAAAACAGTGTGTTGGCCCCGGAAACCTGGCCTCCCTGCCCCGGGCACCGGCGCAGTTTTCTCTCGGGGAAGAACGAGGGCTGAGGTCCTTCCAGAAGGCCCTGCTAGACAAATCCCCATCTGACCCTGGGCGCCCCACGCTGACCCCACGCTGGCAAACGTGGCCCCTGATGCATTTGCCACAGCTTGTTTCCTGTGATGCTGCAGCTCTCGACACCAAGGTCTGGCTGACCCCCAGACTGCCCCTCCCAGGGCTGGCCAGTCTCAGTACAGAGGCTGCTGGGAGCACAGATTTCCCATACCAACCAGACCACCCAGGGCCCACTGCCCACCTCCTGTGGGCCTGGCAGGCTGGGCCACGGCCCCTGTGCTAATGCCTCAGGCAGCCGGCGGGCCCCCAGCAGCCCCTACCCCAGCTCTCACCGCAAGTGTCCAAACCCAGCCCACCCGAGCCCGCTCCCTGAGGTGCTAGCTCCTTACCGATATGCAGGAAGGACTCGGCCTCACTGCCTCTGTGCCTTCTCCCCCAAACTAGTGCCCCCGCCCCGTGCGGCCCTGAAGGCGGCCACGAGTGAGCCCATGGGCCTACGAAGCTCGTCCCTGCACACAGCCACTGGTGTCTGTGTCTTATATCAGATCCTGGACACCGGCACATGGTGCCCTCGAGGTGGGCAAGCTGGTCAGGAGGAAAACTGAGTCGTTAGGAGAGGAGCATCCCCCTCTCAGAGCCCCACGGCTCACCACCAAATGTGGGCTGCAGTGTTCAGCCCTGGACCTTTTATTTGATTCTTCGTAAGATCCTTTCGCTCGCTTTATCACCTTTGATGGGACACTCTTTTCATACTTGTAGCGCCTCAGAGGTCATTTCTTTTAGTTCTTTGAACACATCTGAAACCTCTCGCTTCAAAACACAGCAGCGACGTCCCTGACGTAGCCAAACAGAGAGGCCTCCTCCTCCAGGAAGCGGCTCCAGTTCCTTGAGATGACTTTGCTGGCAGGTTTGGTGCAGTAAGGGCGCTGGGCCAGAAGCAAGAAGGCAGGTGCAGAGACGTGGGCGCGTGGGGTGGACGGGACGCACTGCCATGCACCGGGGTCTGAACTCAAAAGGCAATGATGAGTTTGGGACTTCGGAAAACTGCTGGTGGGGCTGGGGGTCTGGCTTTCCGAGATTTACTGTCAGCCCAGGAGGGTAAGGAGCAGTCAAGGGGCCCATCCTGAGACCTGAGGGGTCAGCGACGTGACATGGCCTCTGAGGCCTGGCCTTGGTCCTGGCCCCAAGCAAGTCGCCTGAAGGACTCTGCTTTCTCACCAGCAGGATGCGCAGTGTGCCCCCAGGTTCTCCCAGGTTTGAGCCCCAACAGGCAGGACAGCAGCTCAGGTCCCAGCCCTGCTGGTCATTTTCCTGAGACTCTCGGTTCCTCCTGAAAAAGCCACCTGCCTGCAAATACTTGCTCAGGCCACTTCCCGGGGCGGCTCTCGGGAGAGTGGACAAGCATGCAGCATCGCTTCGGGACATGCTCAGTCATTCTGGAGCCCAAGGGTGCCGCTGGTCAGCCGGCAGGCTGAGCACAGTAGGGGCCGCCCTGCAGCCAGGCCCTCAGAGCGCCGGGGCCAGTCGTCCCAGCCAATCACAATATCTCCTCCCGCTGCTCTGGGGCTGGCCTCGCTAGGAGAGCTGGGTTGTTTTATTTTCTGTGCGCTTTATTCCAGAGCACCAAACAAGTCAGAGGGGAAAAGCCTAATTAGTTTCTCTTGAAATAGTTGGACTTGCCAAGGAAACAGGCTGCACCTTCCCAAGGGTTCAAAGGTCAGCCACCCTGGGAGACACGTGCCTGCACATGACTTATGGGGTACGAGCGTCTCTCGGCCATTCCCGCTGCCTGCGATCCCATGTCTCAGGCACCTGGTATCACAGGCCAGAGACCGGAGCAGGAACAGCTCTGTTCCGGCGTACCAGCTCCACCCGCCAATGCAGGCATGGTTTTCACCTGCGTGGACTCTGGCTCCCCAAATCCCCACTGTGCTCCAAATTCAGGCTGCCCCTCCGGGCTTGGGGTTTCTCCATATCCTCTCCTTAGAGGCTGGAAGTCAGCTCTCCTGCAGGAGAAGCCCCAGGAGTTCAGAGATGGTTTAAAACTGGAGACTCCTGTTAGCTCGGCCCTGTCGGTCTGGGGACCAGGGCACATCCCCTCGGGTCCACTGCCCCCTCCACTCCCAGGGTAATTAACCTTCCTACACACAGCTCTCGGAGCATTATCGGTACCCTCACTGACCAGAAGCACTACAAGCTCCATCCTCTGCCTGCAGAACCAAGCAGATTCCTAGCAAGGTGGACCAGGCACAGAAGCCCGTGGTTGTGGCCACCCAACCTTCCGGCCGCTTGGGCTGGCACAAAGCTGTCACCCAGAGTCCTCAGGTCCCTCGCAACCCCTGACTCAGCAGGACTGACCCCTCATTGTGCATCCAGGGTCCTCGCGGGTCTCCTGACCTCCGCTCCCCAGCCCCCAGGCTTTCCCTGCACCTGTAGGTTATGACCCAACCTCTGTCCCGGAGTTGATTTCTTAAGCGTATTTTTAGTGCTGGCATTTACACACGCTATCTCAGCCTGCACCAGATAAAGGGGCAAAACGCGACCTAGTCTATCGATCAGGACATCGTAGTTGAAGTGACTGCGTTCCAAGGTCAAGGACAACTCTGTGGCATGGCGGGGACCCAGGCCCTGCCCTCCAAAGCCTGGCTGTGGTCCACACTCCCTAACAGGCTCACGCAGACACCCCTCTTTGTTTATCTTTGCTTATATGTACCTTCCGGGTTTTTTCCCCTGTGGCTGGTTAATTGTCTGATTACAAATCAGAGGAACAGGCTCGCAGTCTGGAAGCTGCCTCAGAAACTCTGAAATGAAAGCATAAGCACATCCACAGAGCCTCTGGAGCAGTGAGGAAGGATCAGATTTTACCAAGTGTGCAAGAATGGGGTTATCGCTCCCGACGCTCTGATAGGGCGGCGCGCTGTGGTAACAGGGAATCCCACAGCAAATCAAAGCGGAGACTTCAAAGAATTACAAATGACGGGGGATGAGAGAGGAAAGTCTCAAACAACACGGTACTCCCTCAGCTGCATAAGGGACGCACAAACCTTTGCCAAACCCCACGCCACCTTCAGCCACGAGCTGAAGGCCCACAGGCTAAACGGCAAATGCTGTGTGCCCAGCTTGGCCCGGTGACTGGGTGTCACTGCAGGAATACAAAATGCAGCCTGGCAGCAAAGGGACCCCAGCCCCAAGTCCAGAGGGGCCAAAGCACCGGGCCCCTGGGTTGCAGCCCCTGGGGAAACATGCAGGTCAACAACTGTGGCCTGGAAAGGCAGAAACGCTGCTCCCCTCCCCACCCCAGGGGCTGATGCTGCCCCCGCTGGGCTCACAGGCAGCACATCTGAAGCTGTCAGATCCCAGCCAAGGCCCAGCAGCGCGGCTGGTGAGATCGGAAACGAGAGGGTCAGCCGGGCCCAGGGCCAGCCCCTGGCTGCCCTTGCGCTGCTCCTGGAAGGGGGCATCGGCTCGTGCATCCTTGGGACCTGGGGTCTACCCGGCCCAGAGGTGAGGATCGATCGTGGCACTGACCACACCCCATGGGTGGTGGCGACCGGCACAGGGCACAGCATCTTGGAGCCCTCGGTAGATCTGACAGGCCTTCAATGATGAAGCGGGGGGCTGGTCACAGGCAGGCCGGAGGGCAGGTGGCAGGGAGCGAACGCACTTCCCAGCAACCCGCGATCTCCACGCTTACTCTAAGTCCTCTCCCGTGAGCGCCCTCCTCTGCCAGGTGTCTGCCCTCACAGGCGCGGGCGCCCCGTGTGCACGCTCCCAGGCCTTGTGCATCCACGCTGTCATCTATGGACGACGAAGCCGGGGAGAGCTAGGCCATGGCGGCAGCCACAGGGGCTGGCGGCAGATGGCACCAGGCATGGGGGGGCAGGCATGGGGGCTTTGTGGGGTCAACGTAAAACAGAAGGCGCCTCAGGGAAGGGACGTGGCAAGTCTGAAGTGTCCCTCTCAGAAGGAATCAGGCGCTGACTGCAGACCAGGGAGTGGCTCTGGGGGTGCTGGGCAGTGCGGCCCTCGCCCCGGCCCAGACTCTGCATCTGGAAGCATCCTGACCCGGGGATCCTCATCCGCTGGCCCCCGCAGCCCACCTGTTCTGCTCCCCTCCTCCAGCAGCCCCGCGGCCCATGTCCACGCCGGCTGCTAAGAAAGGTGTGTGAAGCAGACCCAGGGAAGGCCTAGGCCTGGAAGCAGGCAGGGCGGGGCCTGGCCTTCAGGCCGCTGTTCTCTGACTTGGGGTGGGACTGCTCCGTGACCACAGACTCCCCGATGGCCCCCACCCCCAAATGATATACCCAGCTGCCCACCAAGCAAGGGCTGCTTCCTGGACGTGATGGACGCCACACCAGGGGCACTTCAGGGCCACTCTGTGGTCTGACACCCGCTTGTCCCTGGACTCAGGTTCGGACTGCTCCTGCTCCTTCCAGGATTCCCACAACCAACAGGCAGGTCACCGCAGGCCTGATGGACACAGAGACAGAAACTTGCATCCAGCGCCCCTCTGGGATTTGGGGTGATTTGTTATCCTAGTCACCTGGCTGACACTCGCTGCTTGTCTGCGCCCTCATTCTGCCTCCCCAGTCTGCCTCCCGCCCCTATCTAAGCTCGGGGAACTACTTGTGGGTGGAAAAGTGGGCTGGCTCTCCCTGCTCTGCTATTTGAATCACGTTGGGAAGGTCCCCTGAGGGGAGGCCGGACCCCAATACCCCAGGCAACACTGTGGTTTCCTGCAGCAAATGCATTTCTGACGCTTCTCCAACTACTCATAATTTGAGTATTGTTTTATAGCCTCAAAGTCTCTTAGAATAACGTTATGACACTCTTTTTGTAAACACCACCTTTAACCCCTACTCCAGACGCCCAGCATGTGCTTCCTCTTGGCTGATTTAATTCCACAAACACGTTTGTCCTGCGCCAGGCAGACAGGGGACAAGGGCACCGAGCTGGCGGACGCGTCCCTGCCCTTCAAGTGGGTCCGAGCTGGGGGAGCGTCCATTCAGGACCGGGACTTTTACCCCAAGGCCTGCTGTCTGGGAGCGTCCACCTGCTTCCCTGCGGCCTTAGATCTGGCCTGGCCCGCTGCCCACCCTCTCCACTGGGGCGTTGTCGTGGCCCCTTTCCTTACAGTGGGGGACGGAAGAGGGCCCAGAAGCACAGGCAAGGGGGCGGCAAATCCATGCTGCTAAGAGCCCAGCCTCAGCCTGCTCCGTTCTGGTCACTCCTCCTCCTGCCAACTGCCCCCGACGAAAGCCAGTAACCAGGCAACCAGCAGGGCCTGGCCAGCTGTCAGGTGACCGATAGCCCCGTCTGCCCTGAACTGCTTTACACCAAAAGCCCCAAATCCCAAGAACCCCAGCCCGGATGAACCAGGACAGCGGCCCCCCAATAGGCAGAGGACCCCACCCCCTCCCTGCTCCCCGGCCCTCCAGGGTCCTGGCACTTCCCGGCCCCACCCCGCCCTCCTGGCCCCCACACCCGCCTTCTCCGTCCTGACTTCCAGCTTCATTAATTTCATCCATTTCCTCTTCCCATTTTCCAGCTCTTGGGTAACTGAGGAAATTCCCTCCCACCTTTCCCTTCCTCTCTCTTTGTTTCATATATGAGGTAAAAATTTACCCTCATCACTGGAGAAGAAGACAGCCAGGACCCTGGTTATCAAGAAAAAGCCACGGGCATAAGTGAAATAGATGTTTTAAAGTGGAGTGACGCATAAAGCCAGGCCCCACCCCGGCTGACTGAGGCCTTCGGGGTCTCTGGAGGCCTCCCCGTGCTCACGCCGCCTCCACAAACACCAAGCACCACTCGAGATCACACACTGGGCTGGCCCCCGTCTCTGCATCCCTCGCCTTGCAGTGTTTTGTCATGGCAGAGCCCCCGGCCACGCAAGGCTGTGCCTGAGTCAAAGTCCACTTCGGAGGCCCGCTGCCCCCACAAGTCAGGAGCAGGGGGACTTCGGCTGGAAAGCAGGAGCCAGAGAGCAGGAGGCGGGGGACCAGCCTGACACTCCCTCCAGCCACCGGGGCACCCTGGGGTGCACGTCGCCTGAGAGGACAGCAGCCCCAACGCCTATTGCCAGAGTTCCTTGTGGAAATGCTTTAGGGTGCAGCTGGTGCTGGGAGTTTCCACTGGCCCCCGATGGGTCGAGAACCACTGCACAGGCCAAGAAAAGTGAAAGCGCGGCAGGTTGAGTGGTTGCTCGTTTTAGAGGAGCGAACAGACCAGGCCCCCCAGCGTGTCCCCGTGACGCTTCCTGGGTTGACCTGGGGCAATCCTGGACTGCTAAGCTTCTTGGGGCGACTCCCAATTCCAGGTACCCAGCCCATGGCTGTGGCCACCTCGTCCCGGGGGTGCCCTCCCGAGCCTTCCTGGGGCTGTCCTGGTGTCAGCTCCGTCGCAGGCACAGGGAACCCTGCCCCCATCCAGCCCAAAAAGGCCAGAGTGGGGACCCGGTCGGCACAGCCTGGAGTTGAGCTCACCTTGGGGCACAGGAGGAATGGCATGTGGATCCAGGCCTGGACACCACCTGTTCGGTCAAAAGCAGCTCCCCTTTCCCATCAGGTGCCCGCGGTGGGGGCCTCGCGCCTAGAGGCAGGGGGATAGCCCTCCTCTGCAGAACGCGCCCAGCCTGCCTGTGCCGGTAGGCCGAGGGGGCGCCCTGGAGTCTGAAGGCTCTACCTCCCCCTGCCTGGCCCTGAGCAACCCGGCTCTTGAGGTGTGGCATCATCCGGCTCCAGCAGATGAAGAACAAGGCTAAGGCGGCAATGGCGAAGCTCGCGAGGCAGAGGTCACAGGGCAGAGGTCACACGGCGTCAGGCAGCAGGGGCCATGCCCCTTCCACCTATCACCTCAGGTGGACTGGTCTCGCCACCCTTCTGGGAAACACTCCCGTTAGCCTCTTCCACGCAAGGTCATACCAGCCCTGTCCACAGAGCCCCGGCCAGTGGTGCGGCCACCTGCCTAGAAGGTCCACACTGCAGGAACGTCCCTGAGGAGCCCTTGGGTGAAGCCCTAGATCAGTAGCCCAGCGCGCCCTCCCGCGGGTACTGCCGCACGGGAACCGGGAGGGCATGAGCATGTGTGCATGTGCCTGTGTACACACGCGTGTACAAGTGCTCACAAGGTTTCGGGGCTGGACATCCCACCTCTAAATGGCAGGGACAGGTGGAGTCGCCGCCCGGACGGCAGACAGGCCGGTGCTGGACGTGCGGGGCAGCAGCTACCCCGACCCGCATCTCACCCCTGCCTGCCCTCTCCCGCGGGCACTGCCTGTTTCTTGGGGCAGTTTCCTGGCCCAGAGGAGAAGGCCACGGCACCCCCCACCCCCGCAGATGCCGGCCTGGGGCTCCTGGGCTGTGGGGGCCTGGTGTCCCCCGACCTGGCCCCGCGGGCCCCTCTGTCTGCGCAGCCGCAGGCTGCCGCCATGATCTCGGGCAAATGGGTTTCCGGGATGTGTCTCCTTTGACTTGGTGACGGCGAGCTCAGCAAGGGCAGGCGCGGGTTCTTCCGGGACCAAGTCTGTGGCCCGGCAGCCGATGGACACGCGGGTCAGGGCACCGCCTGCTCGCCTGGGAGAGGTACGTGCTGCTCCCCAGGGCCCCCCGCCCCTACGCACTGGACCAATGTCTACTTGGAAAAACTTTTTTTTTAAAGAATCATAAAACCAGCAATTGTGTCAGTCATGAGTCGTTACAGAGTAGCAGAAGGAAAGGCAGCGAGAAGCAAAACAGCAATGCTTGAAAGAAAGCTGCGCGCATGGCTACGTCAGGAAGTCCCGCCCTGCCCGCAGCCTGGGCACAAACTCCCTGCCGGGCCTCAGTCTCCCCCCCAGAAAAGGATTGTCCGTAAATCGGCTTCTTCTGGGCCTCCCCGGCGGCGCACAGCAGGGTTGAGCACCACGCTGTGAAGCTGTCTGCAGCCACAGGTTCGATTCCTGGCCGGCCAGGGAGAAACCCACTTGGCGGGGCAGACCTCTCCCGCCTCGCCCGCTGACCCCTCAGCAGTGTCTTCGGTCCTTCTGCCTGCTCTGCTCCCCACTCTGTCTCTGGTGAATCCTCTCACCCTCCCGCGCCTCTGATTGTACCCCAGTTCTTGTATAAATAAATTAATCTTTAAAAAAAAATCCGCTTCTTCTGCTGTTTCTCCCCGTCACCTTGCGCACCGAGGCGCCCCGGGGCACGGGAGCAGAAATGTGTGCAGCCAGGCGCTTCTGACACACTCTGGCGTGTCCCAGACTTTCCCCCGCGTGTGTCTTGCCAAGTGTATCACCTACATGATTTATTCCTTCAGCAAGGGCCTGAAGGCGTGAGAATCACTCCTCGTGCCTCAGGAGCTCCCAGGGACCGGTCCCGATGTGACCCGACACGCCTGGCTGCAGTGTCAGGGACCTGAGGTGCCCCGGCCCCCGCTATCACACCTGCACTGTCATCCCGCCCCCCCATCCCAGCCTGCTCAGACTTGCTGCAGGGAGCTGGCCCAGCTGTGTGGTGGGACCTTCCCATGGCCACGAGACCCAGGGAGCGCGGCAGGGATGGCTGAGCTCGGATGCTGCAGTAATGGTGGGGGCTCACGGGGAGACCTGGCTTCCCCCTAACAAGGCGCAGGGGGGCTCCCTCTCCCGGCTGCAGGTCCCTCACCTGCCAAATGTGACCACAGTTAAAGAATAGCAAGTGCCTGACGAATGCCAAGTCACGCGTAGTTTAGACTTCCGGTCAGAGCTCTGAGTAGGGACCCTAAAGCCACCGGAGAAAGAGGGGTCAGGGAGTGGCGGGGCATGCGGCCATGTGCTGAGGTGGCTGGTAGCAGAACACAGTTCAACTCATGTCCTCGCACCCCGTGACCCCTTGAGCATTTGGGGTCGGGGAAGCCGAGCTGGCGGTCAGCACGGAGAGCAGGCAGGCGCAGGATTCCTGGTGAGGTCCTGTTCTCGAGGGCCTGCTGAACGGCTCCGTCTCTCTATGCAAGCGTGGGTGCATCTGTGCAGTGTGAGTCAAGGCGGCGGGCGTTTGACATCCGCCGTTAGACCTCTGGGTCCATGAACTTGTGCAGATCCAGGAGCGCGGTGTAGCGGCCCCCGCTCTGGGCATCTCCCCGCATGGCAAAGCGCCCAAAGGAGCCCCCGCGCTGCTGGTGAGTTCTCTCTGGCCGAGGCAAGGTGTGGGGAGCAGCGGGGGCAGGACTCACATCCTTCTCTCCTGCCTCTGTCTCTCCAGGAGCTGGTCCTGCCGGGGCCCTGAAGCCCGAGACCCCTTGGAGCCCTCTGCTTGGGGAGGCTGCAGACCGCTACCTTCCCATCTCCGCCCCTTTCCGGGGTCTTGAATAGCCTCTGAACACCCAGACCCCCTTTCTTCTGATGCACTAGCCTGGCAAGCCCAGGTGGCAGAGTATCCACATGCTTTAGAAGATTTTAAAATGCTTCTTTCCCCTGGTGTTCCAGGTCAAGAGAAGAGGAGGTGCACCCTCTGACCTTGTCACTTGGGAGGGACCAGTTTAGGCTGACGACACGGCTGACAGGCTCACGGAGCCACAGAAGCAGCTCTGCCAGCCCCACCAAGCAATGACTCAGTGAAATCCACCAGGAGCAGCATTTACACCACAGCAATTGGCAGGCACCACAAACAGGGCTGCTTTTTCAGAGCCAGCTGTTAACCACGGCCCAGCAGCTGCCTGTGTGCAGCCGAGTGGACCCTGGACCTGCTGCGTGGGGCATACCCCACCCCCACCCCGGCTGCAAAGCCAAATCGCAGGCCAGGGAAGGCGGCTTTTGTGCACTGACCGGATGAAACCCTGCACAAACACCTTATTATATTTTGATCTCACAAAGGAGAAAACAAAACTAAGGACAATAAATAACTTGAAAGGCCAAGTTCACATTCATTGTGTGCACATCATCTTGTTTGATCTCCGCAAGCCAGGAAAACTCCTCACTGCCTGCCCAGCTGGCCCGGGCAGGCCCAGGCCCAGGTTTCCTGCTCCCACGGGTCCTCTTCCCACAGCTCCTGCAGGGAGTTCTGAATCCAAATTAATTACTGTTTAACAGGCTGTTAGGATCGTGATGGAAAGGAGATGGTGGCTGCGTGGAGGGCAGGGAGCGAGCTCGGGCACATTCAGCCACCCAGGCAAGCCTCGGGCTGGGGCTGCCAGCTGCGTAAGGATTTCCGGACCAAACTCCCGCTGGTCAGTGCTCCACGTTCGGAGCTCAGGCAGGGCTGCCAGGCACGTTCTCTGTGCACTGGGCCCCCCGGTCTGCAAGGGTCCAAGTGAGTGAGGGAGTGAAAGTGTGGTTGGGGGGTTGCTTGGTTAAAGCTCTTCGTGCCTCAGTTTCTGGGTGTCTCTATTAGTCTCTCTCCAGAGGGGCAGAAGGGCAGAGATGGAGCACGAAGAGACACAGAGGTCCATTGTGTCTGCTCCCTGTGGCGGCCATCTCTGTGTACCATGAACTGGGAACGTCAAACAACCAAAAACTATTCTTTTACTTTTTTATGCTTTTACAAAAAGTTCTGACTCGATACTGGCAGAGGTCTCCCCAAATCTGTGTGGGAGACTCCTTCCTCGCCTTACCCAGCTCCCAGAACCTGGTCCTTCTCACCCCCACATCCTCTGCCACCCCCTGGAGCTGGCAGAGAGGTGCACTGCTGGGCTGCAGGCCCCCGGCTGGGGCACAGGCCCTGGAGGGCAGGCCCAGGGCAGTGTCCGTGAAGCTCATCGCCCCTGTCACCACAGGCCAAGGGGCCCTGGACACAGGCAACTGGGGACACCCCATGTGGCAGGATTGGGTGCTGGGGGTTCAGTGATTGTTCACGCTAGGTACACTAAAAATAACCCTGGGACATTGGGCAGACACCTGGCACATCCAGGACAAGTAGGTGGGCGCCCCTACTTGAAAGTCACCTCCGGAGGGCCCTTCTGAAGAGGCATCAGACACGCTTGCGTGTTGGGACTGCGAAGCACTGATGAGAGCATAGGCCTCCTTGGGCCTCAGGGGGAATCACGTGGTGGCAATGGCCCATGCCAGAGGTGGGTGTATGCTCCTTGGGGTGTCCTGAGGCTGGAGCCAACCTCAGGTCCCCAGCCCTGCCTTCTCCTGAGCTCGCCTGCCCCTGGGGCCCTGCCCACCACTGTCCTGCCACCTCACTGGCCACCTGCCAGCTGGGGGCCCAAGGCAGCCAGGGGGTTCAACTCCACATAGACTGTGGATCTGGGGACGGGGCAAGATAGGGAAGATATCATGCGGCAGTGAGTCTGACAGTGGGGAAGCAGAGCCGGCTGGGAGCGCCACCCCGGCCTCCCTCCCAAGGCCGCCCCTCCACCCCCGTCCCCTCCACACCCTGAGGGTCTGCAGTTAGGAGGCCCGTGAAGCTGGGCGAGACACCCTCCTCCAGGGACAACTGTCCCCTCGTGGCTTTTCAGGCCTAGTGGGAAGCGCTGAAAGCAAATAAACACAAAGCCAGAAACGGAAGCGGCCTGTGCCGGCGCCCGGCTTGTTTGTGGCCATCACTTGGCCGCCTTCCTGGGAGAGGCCGGCCCCGCGCAGGCAGGGCGGTGAGCTTCCTGCTGCCTCCGCGCACGGGGCCTTCTGCCCAGGGCAGGCAGGTTTTCCCCGCTGAGGCCGGCAAGTGTGGGGCCTCTGGCAAACAAGTCACTTCTGCTTCTGCTGCGCTGCTTCCCCTTTTCTGGAAACGGCTGCCGGCCCCTCCCCGCACCCCGGCGGTGGCAGCTGCCGTCCCGCAGGCCAGTTGTGGGCGACTTGTTTTTTCTGAGGCCGATGTTGTTTCTCTCCAGAGTTGGACAGAGATGGAAATTTCCGTATTCCCCTGTTTAGCAAAAATTACAGGCTTTTGGTTTCATCATCACTGTCAAACCACAACCCGTGAACCCTTGCCTCCCCGAGGAGCCTAAAGGGAAACATGTGCCTGGGCTCAGGGCAGAAGCTTCTGGAAAAGTGGATTGAAGGCGCTCCCTGTTACAGATTCCCTTCACCCCACCCCCCACCCAAATGTCCAAACATCCTACTCTGGATTACTGGCCCCCGTGAACTGTGTGCACCTCCAGTCCCGTCTCCTCCAAACACACTCACCTCCCTCCCCTGGCAGCAGACAGGGAGGGCCTGGGCCTGCATCACCCAGGAGGGGCTGGCCTCCCTCCCTCGGGGGAGTGGCTGCCCGTGAGCCTCCGGCCCTGGGCTGTCTCCCGCCCTCCCCCACGTCTGGATCAATATGCCTAAGTGTGGATCAATAAGCAGAACTGGAGAGAAGACGCCTCCTCGGCCACAGCTGCCCAGTGCCTGCAGACTTGGGCCAGCTCAGGCTGAGCTGAAATCCTGGGCAGACCACGCAGGCAGGCACCTCCCGCCAGCACCAGGTCACGCCCAGGGCATGGGATAAACGCTCCCGTTGGCTCTAGGACGCGCTGGGGTCGCTGAGGCTGGCGGGCCGGAGAAGGCAGCCTGTGGGCTACAGAGCTCTGCGGAGGGGCGATGCTGCTGCCCCTAGGACCAGTGGGGAGCCCTGAGCAGGTGCTGACCTTGAGGGCCCTTCCACCTCCCAGAAAGCCGGTTCCGGCTCTTCCTCTCCCACCCAGACCCCACATGGTCACGGTCCCACGTCAGTCCTCGGCGCTTGTCCCCGTGCCCCCGGCAGAAAGCGCCAAGAGAAGCCACCTGCGGTCACTGTCTGTTCAACCTTTTGCAATCGGTGACCCTGTCAACAAGGTCTGTGCGTCCCCGGGCCCTGCACCTTGAAAAGGGCAGTCGCGTCCAGAAAAGGGAGAGGAACCCTCGGCCTCAGCAAAGAGGGACGAGGCGAAGCAGCCGAGTTGGCACTAAGATGATGTGCGTTGTTACGACCCCGCTGTCGGAGGCGGCTCACGTGTGCGCTCTGCGTGTGATCCGCTCATCCATCTTAGATGCCAGATGGTCAGCTGTTAGGTTAAATGCCACGAGATGATCATTTCTGAGATTTCATAAAATGGTGGTTACTGGGTGGCTCGTGCGGTTTAGACCTAATGTTATTCACTGCCTGGTGCCCCCTGGGAGACGGGGCAGGAGGAGACGGACGTGACTCAAACCCAGACCTTCTCGCCGCCCAGCCAGGCCCGTCCTGCAAGCCGTGGTGCTTCCTGCCCCAACCTCGCAGAATCCCAGCCCCCTGCTGCCCCCGACGGGGAGCCCGGGCCCCAAGTCTGCCTGAGGCCCCATGGTGCATGCTGCAAGCCCAAGGCCTGTCCACCTCTTTCTACCCCTGGTCACTTCCTGTTTAACAATGGCCATGCCACACCTGACCTGGCCCTCGGGCCACTGTCATTTCCTTTTTTAAAGATCACATTAGAAATGAGCCTGAGGGCCTGCCCAGGGGCGCAGCGATTGAGCGCTGGGTTGCGAAGCTGCCCGCAGCCTCTGCAGTGCTGGTTCGATCCCCGGCCGCTCCCCGGCCACCAGAGGAGGGTCCCACATGGCGCGCAGACCTCTCCTGCCGCCTGCTGCTCCCCTCAGCAGTGTACCTCGGTCCTTCTGCCTGCTCTGCTCCCCGCTCTGACTCTGGTGAATCCTCTCACCCTCCAGCGCTTCTGACTGTACCCAGTGCTTGTATAAATAAATAAATCTTAAAAAAAAAAAAGAAATAAAATCTCATTTTTAAAAGAAAAAAAATGAGCCCGCAAGAAGTTTGATTCAAGCTGCAAATTCCAGAAAATTGAACCAAGTACATTATATGTTCTCTAGTCTGTGTGTGCATGTCTACATCTTCATCTCTCTCTCTTTCCTCTTTGCACACACACATGCACACACACACACGCATGCATGCACACGCATGTGAGCCTGAGGGTAGCCTGGTGCTCCAGTTCCATGCAGACCCGAGAACCCAAAGCCCAGGCCTGCCATCAGTGCTTGTGCATCCCATGGAGGCAGATTCTGGTCCCCTGCAAGGCTCCAGGAGGAGCAGGGAAGGAAGGATGGCCACTCAAGGGCCCCCGGGCTTCAATGGGCTGCACTGGCCCCCTGAGCAACACCCGCAGGCTTGGGCCATCCTGCCTCATTTGCTCAGAGGAGAGGGGGAACACTCAGCTGTCCTGGCTTGCAGGCCTGGAGCACTGGCTCTGCCTTGGGACTGGGGCTGCTGGGAATAAGGATTCCATCTGCCCACCCTGCCTCTTGTGATCCCCAAACCCAGCCCTTCAGGAGAGACAATAGTGTGTCATCCACAGTTGAGGAACATATAGGCAGAGAGAGAGGGCGGCACCAGCAGGGGACAGCCTCGCTGTCCAGCCTGTGATGGCCACAGGGCCCTGCTCCTTCTGGCTGTGGTTGGGCATCCAAGCCAGGTGCCAGCCACCCCACCATCCACATCCACTGTCCACAAGGACTGTCCACACCCCACCATCCACACCCCACCATCCATACCCACTGTCTACACCCATTGTTATATCCACTGTCCACACCCACTGTCCACACCCACCATCCACACCCCACCATCCACACCCACTGTTTACACCCACTGTCCACACCCACTGTCCACACTCCACTGTTTATACCCACTGCCTACACTGTACTGCCTATACCCAACTGTCAAACACCTCAGGGCACATAGCACTGTGCACACCCACACTCTATACACACCGATCTACACCCGCCACCCACACTCCGTCACACACACCCGCATCTGCTCTTCTGCCATGGGCATTGGGACTTGCGCGCCAAGGAGACAGCAGGGAGATCAGGTGCGTGTGGGATGTGCCGTCAGGGAGGCGTGCAGGCGGGGGCGGGAGGAGGGGGTGTAGGCGGGCGGCAGGGACAAGAGGCCGGGAACGGGCCCAGCTCCACACCTGCCACTCTTGGCCACAGCAGGGGTTCGTGGGCGGGGGTCTGAATAGGTTTTATTGGTCCCAATGACACCGGTCCACACCCGTCCCCCTGACGAGAGGGGTGCTTCGTGCAGCGAGGTGAGCGTGCGAAGGAGGAAATGGACGGTCACGCCAGGAGGGGGTTCGGGGCTGAGGCTGCACCCCATGCCGAGATCTACGCTTGCAGCCCATGGGCCGCCCGCTGCACTAAGGGTCATGTCCACATGTGAAGAAGAGGACACGCTCACGGTGGCCGCTGTCCACTCACCCTCCCAGCAGCCCACCCCTGGGAGGGCAGTTATTCCACAGAGGAAGTGGCCGAGGGTCAGGGAAGCGGGGAGGGGGTCCCCTGGAGACCTGGCAAGAGGGAGGCCATGTCCCCAACGGCCGCCTTGTCACCAGACAGCAGGGACGGGAGACATGTGGTGTCCACTGCCCAGGCGGCAGCTCTTCTGCTGCATCCCAAGCCAGGGGCAGACAGTTCAGCTTCTGCCCACCCCAAGGTTGGGGGCGGGGAAGCCTCACAAGGCAAAGAGTCACCCACACCTGCTTCAGGCTGCCCCACCCCGTGTCCCTTGGGCAAGTGATCCTGCCTATTTGAGCGTCTATTTCCCCAACAGTTAAATGGGGGCAACACCACGAACCAGGCAGCGAGGGGGGGGGGTGCGGCGGCTGAGCAGCGAGCGCACGAAGGAGGCCATCACCAAGGCCGCGAGGGGACCTGGTAGTCTGCGAGGTGCAGGGACAGGTGTGCCAGGGACGTGCGGGCCAGGGCTCCGGGCTGGCGCAGCCATAGGGAGGGGAATTGGGTCAGAAGGCAGGTTTTTCAAGCCCAGTGAAACCTCACCCCAGAGAAACCCAACAAAGGATGGGAAGAGTCACAGGGCAGGGAGCCAGGAGACAGCGCGCCCGAGAAACTCGGCGGGGGGGAGTGGCGGCAAGGGAGACAGAGGTGAAGGGGTGAATCGAGGTGCCCCCACCCAGCGTCTCAAGCCTGCAGCGACTGCTTGCAGCTTTGAGAACAGGTGGCCCTTTCTCGGGGTCCCAAGACACCGGCCAGTATAATTATTGGAAAGCAACATTAAGACCCAACCCCCGCCCCCCACCCCCGAGCCTCCATCCTCCACCAGCCCCGGCCTGACCACCGCTGCAGACAGGGCTCACTGAGGACGGGCGCTGGGGGTCGGCCCGGGCCGGGGCGGGGGCAGGGAAAGTCCACCCGCACACGCAAGACCAGGTGGGGTCAGGAGGTGAAGAAGGCATTTCTTCTGCTGGGCGACATCCCGGACCCTGGCCCTGCTGAGGCCACTGAGGCACACAGGCTCAGGGCTGGGTTCTCCTGCCACGGGCAGCTCTGCCCAAGGCAGACCCATGAGCAGCTCGGGGCCCAAAATAAAGACTTCACTCAGCATCTCGGCCATAACAGGGGCTGGGGGCAGACACACGTCCCGGCACGCATAACTGGGGGTCACCTTGCCTCAGCAGCCAGGGCTCAGGGGCTGGCTGGCTGGGTTGGGAGACTGACCGGGCAGAGTCCCGTCTGTGGGACGGGGACAATCACTGCATCGGCTCCTGCGTGGGGGGCTCACGCAAGCGGACGCACCCCATGCTGGCATGCGCGGTGCTGCGGGTGCGGGGATGTTTCTGCGCTCCCCTGCCACTTCCTTTCCCTGCAAGCAGACCTGGAGAGTCACCTGAACCACGGGCCCCGGGTGCACAGAGGACAGGCACCCCTGCTTCCTCGCCCGCCCACTCAACGCTGACCTTCCTGTCCCGTCCTGGGAAGGAATGGGTGGAGGAGACATTGGGGCTGCGCTCCTTGTGCTGTTCCATAAAGGGGCCAGCTGGCTGGACAAGCCTCCCTGCCGCCGCCTCAGAAAGGAAAGGCTCAGCTCCCAGCTCCCAGCACAGCTCAGCAGCCACCCTTGTCAATACTGCCCAAAGGCAGCCACCCTGCCTGGCGGGACAACCTCATCTAACGCAGGACTACCTGCCAGTACATCTTTGAAGGGTCAACCAGGCCTTCTCTCCAGACTGCATCCCTTGCATGCAGCTTAGCCCCCCCAACCTCAGAGTCACCTCAAATCTCCCCGGGTGCTGGTGAACATCCCACTGCTCGCCCCATCTCTGTGTCTGCTCACCGGAGCCCCAGCTGCTGGCTAGGAAGGCCAAGGAAACGTCCGACATCTTGGAGAGCCGAGACACAGGGAGACTAATTTAGGCTTTTCTCCTGGGTGCCCTGGGGCCTCCCGTTGTCTCCCTCTCCAGTGTTTCAATGAGGTTCCCTAGAAGGGGACCAGGTGGCCTTGGTGGACCTGTGCCCACCCACAGTTCCCCCAACTCTGGAATTCTCAGTGGCCCCTGCTCCTTCCTCTCCCTTCTCCCCGACACTCGCTTTGGGGGAGGGGGTGGGTCGAATCGCCCCTGGTGCCACTGCCCTGGAGGATGTGATGATGTCCTAACTGCCTGCCTGGGCCTCCCTCTGGGCTTTCCGTGGCTCCAGAGTTCTCTAAAGGTGAGACAGGCTTGGCTTGACCTGAGCTTCAAAACCAAAGGAACCTGCACAGAAGCTGGAGCAGTATTTGGGGGTGCCCTCTCTGTGGGGTGCACTGGTGCTGTGAGGGGTCTGAAGACGTGTGGAACATAAACTCCGCCCAGGAGTCTAGATGGAGGGGCCCAGCCTCCTTCACCCCCCGCCCACAAGGCCAGTCCAGTCTGGCCGGCCCTCTCCATCAGAGGAGTCTGAAGACTCTCAGACCACAGAAAGTTTGGGGACCCATGTCCCCAGAGGAGCAGCTACACAGGAGCAGGGTCTCTTGAGTCTGTCACAGCTCAGGCTCAGAGCAGTGGCCCGGCAGCCAGGGGACGCGGTGCGGGCAGCATGTGGGGCGGTGCATCCTGCAGCCGACTGGCCCGAAGCGGGACAGTGGCCCTCGCCGGGGAGTGGGGAAGCCCCAGGGGCATGGGCACACGGGGTGGTCATGCTGCCTCTCCCCAAACTGCAGTGGGAAGACCTGCGTGAGCAGGACAGCATGTCTGGATGGCGCCCTGAGGTGCAGCCTCAAGATGAAAGGCAATGATTAGTCACTGTCCTCGGCGGGCAGGCCCTGCTGAGCCTTCGGCAAGACAGTCACTGCACACCACCGAGGGAAGGTGCCTCACAGCTCCGGAGTCAGCAGAGCGGCTCCAGAGAGAGGCCTCAGGCTCCAGAGCCCCCAGCAGCCTCCTGGCTACCCCCGCCTGCGGCCCCGTGCCCAGAACTCGGGCACCTGCTGGGCCTGCTCTCACCCGCCAGCCCCAGGTCTGAGTAGCTGGGACACTTTGCCCTTTTCTCTGCGCCTGCTCAGCCACAACCCAGCGGAGTGACCTCCCCTCCCCTAACAGCGACACACCGCCCTGTCCTACAGGGTCACAAGCAGCGGCTCAGACCCCTGGGCAGCCGCCTAGCCTCCCACCTCCTAGCCCGCTGGCCTCCCCAGAATGGAGATGACAGGCCCTTGGGTGCAGGAGCCACATGCCCGGGGCCTTGAGCGTGGAGCCTGACCTCACCTCGCCAGCTCAGAACAAGAGGACACGGGCGAGCCACCCATCCCAGGACCAGCAGGGGCACGACTGGGGTCCAAGTGCCCGCCGAGGTCCATACACTCATTCCTGGGCGTCAACCAGGAGAGCACTACTAGATGGCAGTGGCCCCAGGGGAGGACAAAGGCGCAGCACTGGGCAGCTGCACCCTGCCTGCCGGGCTCCTACCCCGCCAGACCCCACGTGTCCTCAGCCCGCCGGCCTCTCCCTGGTGGAAACACCGTGACTGCACCTGGTGAAAGCGTGACGAGGGCAAAGCGTCCCCGCGTGTCCACACGGAGAGGCCACCTCCAACAGAAAGAATAAAATTGCTTTTAGTGGGACCACCCCAGAAAACATGGAGTGGGGCATCGGCCATGGCTATGTTCTGGGGGCGTCTTCCCCGAGCCCCTTTAGAGGGGAGGGGGAACCAGCGTTTCCACAGGGTTCTGGGTGGTTTTGCCTCCAGCATCTTCACTGCAGAACCAGCGGTCAGGCAGCTCTGCCCCAGGAGAGGGAGGCGCCACGGCAGACGAGGGACGCTCCGAAGGGACACCATCCAGCGTGGGAAGCCAGCAACGGGATTTTTTAGAAGACAAGATGAGACACATTTTGAAGCGCGTGCTGGCGGGTGCAGCGCTGGGCGCCGAGCTGGTGTCCTCTCGGGGCCTCCCGCGTTTTGCTGGTTGACGAATCACGCGCTGGTGGGTATTTCTCGATGACCAAACTTGCCGAAGTGCATAACCCAGAGTGTCGCGCGGGGCGGGTGCCGCGCTATCAGAAAGTGATGGCGCACCCCCTGGCGAGGAGCTGGTTTCTCACTTCACGCACAGACACGCGGGCCCCAGTTCTTTTCTCTTACTGCAAATTCTCCTTCGACCAGTTAGGCAGCGAAAGCACCCACGGTGAAATGCTCCCGTCAAACCCCCAGGCCCAGGCCCTAGTGTCCTTCCTCCTCCCCAGGCCCTCTGAGGTGGGGGTTACACGTGGGCAAACCCGGCGAGCAGGGCCCTGCCGACCGCCTAAGATGGCCAGGGCAGACGTGCTCCAGTCGCACCTGGCCTTGGACGCCCGACCTGCGCCCCCACACACCACCTTGCATGGGGGGACAGCATCACGTCCTCCTGCCCACCGGTGACTGCGGGCTGGGCCTGCCCCCATGGCGGAGGGCGCCTCCTCTGCCTCTACCGCCCGGCCTGCCCTCAGCATCTGTGTCCGTGCAGGGGCCAGACGGGCTCCCAGCCCGAGGACTCTCCTGCCCTCTGAACACCTCCCGGCCCCGCGAGGACACTCTCACTGGTCAGTTAGCCCAGCAAAAAGCCCAAGCGACTCTCCCAGGTGGGAGATGAAGGGAAAAAACAAACAAACAACAAACAGGCCTATTCCTGAACCAACAAGAGACCGTCTGCCTGATTTCTCTTGGCCACAGCTGACTCCCATAGGATTTGTAAGTCATCGGTTCGCCCAGATTTTCTTTTTTTTTTTTTTTTTTTTCTTTTATAGAGGCATGTTTTATTTATTTATTTGTTTGTTCGTTTGTTTTGTTTGTACATGCACTGGGTACAGTCAGAAGCGCGGGAGGGTGAGAGAATTCACCAGAGCCAGAGCGGGGAGCAGAGCAGGCAGAAGGACCGAAGTACACTGCTGAGGGGAGCAGCGGGAGGTAGGAGAGGTCTGCGCGCCATGTGGGACCCTCCTCCGGTGGCCGGGGAGCAGCCGGGAATCGAACCGGCGCCGCAGAGGCAGCGGGCAGCCTCGCAACCCAGCGCTCAACCGCTGCGCCACCGAATGAGTCCATGGAGCTAACGAAGCACTGGCATTCTCACCTTGCTCCTTCCCGCTGTGGAGGGTTGGCGTTGGCTCTGCTGCACCAGTCAGGGCGGGCTGTGTGGGAGTGGTCTCCGGGGGTCGGGCCAGAAGGGCCTGGATGTCGGCCATCCTCCAAGGAGGGTGTGGTCTAATTAAGGAGACTGAGGCTGGGCCCTCTTTGCCGCAATCTGGAACAACTCTGAAGGGTCATCCTAGATCCAGAATGTTCCAGGGGTCAGCAGGCCTCTGTCTTGACTGCTTCACGGTCCAGTTCTCCTCTGCCCTGCTGGGTGTCCTGTCCTCCCCCGACACTGAAGGCCACCGCTGAGGCTCGGCTCGCTGACGAAGGCTAACTTCCAGGTGACGGCAACAAGGGCCGTCGGAAGGGGAGATGTTTCACTCGAAACATCGCCAGAGTTGTCCATGCAGCCTTGCACTTCCTGTGGTTATATATCCCATGACTGCAGAACTGGCCTGCCGTTGCCTGGGGTGGCCACATCTGGAGGAGGACATGGATGGAGAGGGGACGCGGACCGCCAACCTGGTCTCGCTCCTCACTGCCCACCGCCAACGTCTGGAGCCAGCGCAAAATGGACCTGCTTGGCAGCCATCTCTGACCTAGCTGAAGAGCAAGTATCTCTGGCAAAGAGCCAGGAGGGCCAAACAGGCGGGACAGCAGCCCCTAGCCCTGTCCTTCTCCGGGGCAGGGATGCCTGCTTGCCAGAGTGTCCTCTTCCCAGTGTGCCTCGCGGGAGAACCTGAGTCCCCGCCCCCCACCCGTGGTGCCATGGTCAGTCCTGTGACTTGTGCAAGCCACTTAAGCTTCAAGGCCACCTTCTTGTTCTCAAAGGGTCCACGGGGCAGCTGCCCCCTCTGGCTCCCAGGAGTCACTTCTGCACCTGGCAGGGAGTCATCTGGCAGAGTTTCTCCCTCAAACCAGTTAGGAACTGCTGCCAACATTTGTCTCTGTCTTTGAGCCGAGAACATTCTACTACCTGCGGCCCAAGTTCACCAAGCGCCCCAGCCCTGCCCCAGGCCCACCGCTGGCATTTCCAGGGGGGCGGGCCAGTGGAGGGTAGGGGAGAACAAGGAAAGACTCAGATCTTGGGGAAAAAGCTGTCAAGGAGCTGTGGGTGGTGGATGCGCCGGCTTCCTGGCCTGCCCCGCCCTCTCTCTGCACTGCTCCCAGCGCCCCGCTAGCCAGGAGCGGGGGTCCCCTGAGTGCTGGCCCACACATGCTGGGGGGAGGGACCTGCTGCGTTCGGTCCCTGTGGTCACCACAGCCGCAAACAGTGTGGTTTAAATTACAGAACGTCAAAGAAGGCCACAACAATTAAGGTTGTGTTACTTGCTTTTACTTTACACTAGGTAGTGGGCACAAAGCAAATCTCCTTAATAAAGTTGACAATTAGCTTCACTCAGAACATTTTTAATAATGCACATAAAAAAAAAGTATTCATCTTACAAACTGTTCTGCATGAATTGGTACTGCTTAAGGCCCAAAGTAACAGTATATAGACCTTTTTAGTTTCAACTCAGCCTTTATATTTGAAAGCATTTGTATTGCTTTGAATTTATCAAGTTTTTGTTTGTGAAATTCGTAGCTATGTTTTCTTCCAACCAAATGTCTAGAGACTTGTTTGATTGCCCTACCATGAAGATACTTTACTTCCCTCCTTTTTTCTTTATTTCATTTTCCTTTAATAACTTATCATGTTCTGTTTTCACGTTTTGCTTTTTCTTTCCATATATTATACTAATTTGGAAAGTCAGTAAAACTGTCCAAACCTTAGTTATTTTAGTAAGGTACTTGTAATTAAAATACATGAGAACTACAGTCACTAATTCTACTGTTTTAAATATTAGGAGATAAACAACATGGCTTATATGAAAACTCTGAGCAAGTTAGTGTTTGTCATTATCTGTAGTGTTCTGAGTAGTTATCTTAATGCTTAGTCTGCAAAAATAATGACTTAGATGTCCAATTTGCTTTCATTTATCAAACATGTTCACCATGGGATGATGTCTATAAAATCAGATACTGTTAACTTAGAGTAGGTTCTAATAAAAGTTGTGAAAACTTAAAAAATAAATAAATAAATAAATTACAGAACGTATCCCCAAATCCAGGGGTCGGCCCGGCCCTGCTTTCTATGAAAAAGGCAGGGGAAGGCCCCATCTCACCCCTGCTGCTTCTCGTGACCCAGCATCCCTTGGCTTGTGGCCTCATTGCTTCCTCCTTACATGACCTTCACACAGTCTTCGTGATCTTTCATAATCTTCAGTGATCCTCATGTAGTCTTGATCCTCACGTGATCTTCACATGACCGTCATCTTCGTGAGACCATCACACGGTCTTTAGTGATCTCCAGCTATCACCAGCGACCCTCATGTGATTGTCATGAGATGCCACGTGACCTTCACATCACGTGATCACCAGCAATCCGTGGTCATGTGATCCACACTTGGCCTTTGCTAGAGTAATTACATGTCCTCATGTGGTGCCACGTGTTCTCCATGGGGTCATCATGTGCTCTCCATGAGACATGATCTTCACATCACATGATCTTATGGAACTCACATGATCTTGGTGTGAATCTTCCACGTGTTTTTATCCAATTTTCTCTCTTCTTCTAAGAAAACCAGTCACATGGGCTTCATGGCCCAGCTGACAAGCGCATCTTCTTTACTAATTCTTTGTTTATCATATTAACTTTAAGTATCTATTTACGCCCAGAAGCTGCTGTTAAACCTTTTCTTACAATCTGTAATTACACCTCCACCCTCTTCTCCAGCCCTGTTCCTTCCCACCCCAGACCTCGCCCTTAACCCTCAGCAAAACCAAAGTGTTTGCAGTTCTCAGAAAACAATTTGCCACTTCATGCCTCGTGTCTCTGCCCTGGTCCCTTCCACCTGCAACAGCCACCCCAGCTCCTTGTCCTGCCTGACCTCCAGCCCCACCATCACTGACTAATTACTTCTGCAAAGACCCTGGGTCCAAGGTCACAGTCGCAGGGACCAGAGTCAGTGCCTCAACATAGCGGGGAGAAACCACAACCCATCTCTGTATTTTCAAAACCACCAGAGTGCTAGATGCAGGCTCCGGAGCTGGCTGATGGCTCCCGGCCCCAGGATGCTCGGGCCCCGCAGGCTCCAGCTCTTCACCCCTCCAGTTCTCCATCTACAAGCTGCAGAGGTGGTGCCCCACTTTCTAAACCCCCCCACCCCGGGCCTGTATGGTCTTCCTCCTGCTCAAATGGAGCTGGCTAGGTGCTCCCCTGCAGGAAGGGCGGGTCCTGGCTGTGCCCCAGGCAGGAGGCCGCTGGGGCCGAGGCCGTCTCACAGCTCTGACCTGGTCTCAGCCTCGTGGAAAAAGGTGGGGTTTCTGGGGCACCAAGAGCAGATAGGTCTTTGTTATATACTCGTCAGCAACTTGGTTGCCAGATCAGAAAATATCAAAACACAGAGGGCCTGGCAGAAGCCACAGAGCCCAGATAATATCTGATTGGTCTGGGACAAGCCATCAGTTGGCAGAGAAGGGTTTCCTTCTCTGTCAACAGGAAGAAAGGATGGAGATCAAATTCTTTCCAAAGTAGAGCGAAGGAGACACAGATGGACTGACCCAGGGCTGAGTGAGCAGCGGCACGCGAGGTGCCCACAGGGGAGGCACCGCCAACTCATAGCCACCCACTTCCTCCATCCAGCAGCAGACACTGAACTGGGGGCCCCTGAGAATTCCCTGGGGTTAGGCATTGGGGACACAGCCTAGCTCTTGGCACTCCTCTGTGCATCCTGGGGTAAATTCACAGTCAATTAACCAAGCAGAGTAAGGACTCTGCCCCAATTTGGCTGCTCAGTATTTCACTGCCTTTGCTCTGCATCTTAAAAGACAAAATTTCGACACTTGTTTGGGCGTCAAGATGGGCTATCCCGACACCTTGAAATAACCTGGGAGAGAGCCCGGTGGCGCACGTGGGGTCATGTTCGGTGCTCTGGGTCAAAGGGAGGGTGAATTCCAACCCGCTCTTGTCCACGGATCTGTCCAGTAACCGACAGCCCCCTAAAAGTAAAGTGGTGTCCAGACACAGAAAGTGGAGGGTCGCAAGCACAATAAAGGCAAAGTAGAAAATCAAGAGTCAAGAGACAGCACATTCAAGAGCACATTTGTGGGGTGGTTTTAGAGGACGCAACTGAATCAGAAGTTCCGAGGATGAGGCAGGAGCAGGGGAGAGGCACCAGCAATCAGAACACGGTGCCTCCAACCTCACGTCCAACTATAAATGACTACATCAAAGGCGTGGCCTGGGAAAGAAGAAATGGGGCCACTGAAGCAAAATGCAGGGATTCTGAGGGAATTGCATGTAGTAAACATGTCCGAATTGGACACTTACACCAGTCGGCACTGTGAAGGCTCCGAGGTTAAGAGGGACGGGGTGGGGGGGGGGCGGGAGAGGGGAGGGCGGAGGGGCAGCGGAGATCTGTGTGTTCACTACAGGCGGCCTCAAATCTGGTTGGGTTTAAATTATATAACAATGCTCATAAACAAGAAAAGCAAATCAAATGAAAGTCAGATCGTGTCACATCTCCCACCCCCCTTAAAGTTATAAACACACACACACACACACACTCTCTCAAAAACCCAAAGTGCCTCCGAGTTCTTCCTTTAGCTCCCGAAGGTCCAGGCAGCATTTGCCAGGCCCTGCCAGAGCCCATGGCCAGGGCACCCCAGGTGCAACAAGCTGCTGAAGCACTCAGACAGGAACCTGCCAGAGGGGCCCACAGGCCGTCCACATCGGGTTACCAGACTGGGGAAGAACGTGGGGCTGGCCTTTATTTGGAAGCCAGAAATATTCCACATTGGTTCAGCAGTCAGGAGCCCAGGGTATTTCTTCACTGTGACAGCTGAAAAGGTATAGATGATGAGCAGGTGGGTGGGCGAGTGGATGGATGGAAAGAAAGGATCACTCGCTGGGGCAGAAGAAATGGGCCCATATTAATGGAGGGAATTGGAAGCTAATTGTTTGTAAATCCCTGCGGGTAAATCCCTGCGGGTAAATCCCTGGAGAACTTACCAGAAATGCAAAATCATGAGCTGTGATTCAGTTGGTCTGGGCTGATTCCTAGGATTTTTTTTTTTTTCACTTCATGATGTTATGTGTATATACACATAATGTGTACACACACACACACACACACACACACACACACACACACCACCCCCCACACATACCGGGTAATTCTAGTCTAGCTGGTCCAGGAACTGTCCTAAACACTAACCCAAACAGTCTGCTCAGGATGGTACAAGCTGACCAAGGTCAAGGCCAAGATGAAAACCGACATCCCCCCTGTGCTGACACCCCTCTTTCCCTTCCGCAGGCTTCAGTCCAGGGTGTTCCAGTGGCGTGATGGGCAGTGAGCACTCGGTCCTCCAGCCCCAGGCCAAGGCGCGGTTCCCAGCCACCCTCCTCCAGGCCGAGGGTCCTCCTTTGGGGGTGCGCGAGCACCGCGGGCAGGAGGGGGACCACAGGTCTCAG
Source organism: Talpa occidentalis (assembly GCF_014898055.3). Classification (NCBI taxonomy): domain Eukaryota; kingdom Metazoa; phylum Chordata; class Mammalia; order Eulipotyphla; family Talpidae; genus Talpa; species Talpa occidentalis. Next base: position 153,405,365 of record NW_026555331.1, read on the forward strand.
GTTGGGCCTCAAGCAGGCTCCCTGAGGAGACCCACAGGCAAAGGCTCCCCCAGCGACAGTCCAGCCGAGCTGCGTCTCACAGCGTTCTGTGACCAGCCAGCTGCTCGTGCCTCTATTTTTAGTTTGTCTCCAGCGGCTGTGAAGGGTTTCTGGAGCACCTCCACCGAGGCCAGGGACGCCTGCGCGGGCCCCCGCCGGTCCCCACTCTCCTCTGCAGAGCCCAGCCTCCCCACAGGCCGCCCCGCCAGCAGCTCGAGAACTGTGCCTACGACCCCGCACGCAGCCGGTGCCCAGGACGGGCCGAGACGGCTTGTGGCCTTCCCAGGGAAGCTGCCTTTTCTCAGACAAAAAAGGAGAAAAGTACACGCTTCCTCCCAGCAATGCCTCTCTGGCAAAGTCCTAGCAGAAGGCCACACTCAGTGAGGCTTCCGGTGAGCGATTTTCTGACACTCCCACACCTTCCTCGCCCTCCTGTGAGGGGGAGATGAAGCAGCTCCAGGGCTGGGCAGGATCACCCGACAACACCCTGGCTCTGCAGGGCCCCTCCTTCCCGGAGAGCCCAGATGTGGCCCATAAAGGTGACCCAGGCTGCCCACCAAGGGGCAGACCCTGGGAGCTTTCACATGCCTGAGTAGGACAAGGACCCCCAGTGGGGGAGTCACTGGAAAGTGCTGACTGAGGTTTCTGAGGTCCAGAGGGAGGGCGGGCCAGAGGGGCATAGAGAGGGTGGTGAGAAATCAGGAGGAGCCCCAGCCTCCCTCGGGCCCGGGGCCACTCTCCCTTTGAGCCAATTCAACTTCCAAATCACTCTAGTTCAGAATTCTGGAACCCGTTACAACCCACAGGCCCAAGGGGCAACCCATTCACAAATACCGGAGCCACCTCTCAGGACACAGCGGTGCTGGCAGTAGGAAGGTGGGGTGTATGGTGGGAGTGGGGGTTACAGATCCCCCCAGGTCAGGGTTCTGTGCTGCATCAGATACAGGCGTGTGGTGGAGACTGAGGCTGACCGCGTTCGGAAGGCACTGGGTGGGATCCCAGTGAATCAATGAAGAGATGGGCCATATGGACACTAGTGGCCGGGGCCCTGGCCACTGAGAGCTGGCCCCACCTGGGCGCTCCACTGACCTTCTGGAGCCATTCCTGAGCTTCCAGAAGTGGACAGTAGTGACCACAGGGCGCTGGGGCAAGAAGGCCCTCTCTCCCAGTGACCGCTCTCCCCACCATGGCCACGCTGGGCTCCTCCCTCCCCACCTGGACGGCATGTCCGGGGGTGCCCGTCTCCTCTGCCGCCCGTCAGCGCTCCAGTCTCCCTTCTAATGCCCGCGTCTGTGGCTCCTGGGCCTTCCCTCATCATCACGCGGCTCAGGCCCCAGCCCTGGCCCTGGTGCTAGCCCGGGCACGTAACTGCCTCCCTGCCACTCCGCCCGTGCGCTGCGGCCAGGCTGCTCCTCAGGAAACGCTGCTTTCACCACTTTAATTACTTCTTCGGCTGGATTCCCCCCAAAACAGATGTGAGACAAGCACTCGGGAGCAGGCGCCTCCCCAGGCGGGCGTGTGAGGCAGGCACGCCTGGACCCAGCTGCAGGGCAAGGGTAACCACTGCGGGCAACTGGGGCTGGACCTGCTCGGACTCTGTGACCCTGAGGAAGGGGGCAAGGGGTGGGGCTAGGATTGCTCCTTGGGGATGGCTGCCCCTCAGGGCATGCTCCCCAGTAGCACCCCAGCCTGCCGGGACCCGCAAGCTGACAAGTGTGGTGAGGAGCGGAGCTGTCCAGCAAAGCAATGGTGAGCCCTGGGGGCTCTGAGGGCGGGGATGGGGGTCAGGGCCTCAAAAGCGTCCCCAGCTCTCAGGGCCTTTGGGAGGAAGGCCCCACTCCCTCCCCAGGTCTGACCTCCAGGAGGGACTGCAGGGGAGCACTGCAGGCCCAGGAAAGCTGGCGTCTCGGGATAGCAACGGAGCGGCTTAGTGCACCCACGTGGTACACGGGGCCCTTCCTTATAAGCTAAGAAGTGACGCACTGTTTGTCTGAAATTCTCACTTCAGAGGCATTTTGTAGTTTTCGCTGCTCGACCCGGCAAGCCTCCTTCAAGGCCGCCTCGATCCAGCCTCTATCCATTTCTGACAATCCTGATTCTCACACCCCTCCTCCCAGAGAAGGGCCCCCCTGCATCCAGAGCTGGTGGCCCAGCCCCCAATTCCACAGGGCGCTCGCCCTGGCTCCCCGACTGGCCCACCCCACCATCCCCATCTCACAACCAGGGACCCGCTGACCTCCCTCCCCTCCCTGGCTGCCTGCAGGCAGGCGCCGGTCCGCTTGGGACCTTGGCTCAAGCTCCAGCATCGCCTGAGTGCGGATGTCCCCGCCAGATGCCATCTCACCGGCCTGCCCAGGCAGCAGCAGGTAGTTACTAGCGGGGCTTCCTGGAGCCCCGGGCCCACCAGCAAATGCAAGCCCCGCAAGGACTGCGAGCCCTCGCCCACGCCGGCCCCCACTGCCGCTGAGCACTGCCGTGTGGACTGGGCAGGCTCAACACGAAGTACTTTCAGGAAGGGCCGGACAGGCCAGGCACACAGGCGTCCGGGCAGCAGGAGGCGGTGGCAACGTCCCGCCTAGCTCAGGCCTCCTCCACCATCACGACCCGGCCTCTCCACCCTGCTCCGGGCTCCGGCCAACACCATCACAGGCACCACCCCGGCGCGTGCACCCCACCCACCCAGATTTCCCTTGTTCTGACCTAAAGGTCACGGCTGCAAGTTCTCTGTGTTCTCTGCGACACTGGCAAGGGCTTTCCCGGGGCTGCTTTGTCTCGACATCCCCGGGCGGTGGGCAAAGCCGGGATTAGGGCTGACAGACAGGAGAGCGCGGTGGTTAGCGCGCCCCCCTCCAGTGATTTGGGGACACGGGCAGTGCCAAGGACTGACTCTTCATCCACACCTATGGTTGAGGACGTCTGCGTTACCAGCACACACACAGGAATATTCCATTTTCAAACAGAACACCTAGTCAAAGGAACGCTTATTCCTGAGTATTTGGGGCACTGCCCTGGTGGCCACACAGCCTCCAGGGCCAGTCACCTGCTCCCTGGGCCCCCTGTGGGACAGCACTGGCCACCAGCACTAATTTCAGGCTGCTCCCCCAAATGCCCCTTCGACAGCCGGGGTCCAGGGGGCCTGGTCTCTACCTTCCCCCCGGAGGGACACGCACGGGCATGGGAAAGGCAGAGCCTGCGCCACGAGCCAGGGAAGGAGGCTAATGGGGCTGGCAGAGAGGGTGGCAGCGCCCCACCCAGTCCCAGCGCTGTCAGGAGGCGTCTCAGGCAGCCCTGCAGGGTGGGGCTCCCCCGGCACCCCCACCCTGCACCCTTCGTCCCCCAGACGGGACAAAATCACACTCTTGGAAGCTGCAGCCTGGAGGGCGGTGCTGTGTGCGGTGCTGGGGCGTGTGCAGTGTGCGGTCTGTGAGTCTGCGGGGTGTCTGGTTGGTGGAGACCGGAGGTGTGACCCAGTTGGAGCTTTTCAGGGTCAAATCCCACCACCCACAACCCCACCGGCAGGTTTCGGGGACCCCACCCCCTTGTGTGGGGCGGGGGCATAAGGACCTCGGCTACCAACCCAGCACAAGGCGGGCGCCCGGCAGACTCATCGAAGTCGCCACAGTCGGGCCCAGAGCTGAAGACGGGAGGCAGCCCTGCGCCCCAGAGGCTCGCGCCCCAATGACCACGCAGTCCGAAAGGTGTGGGGGGGGCGGGGGACGGCGGCGTCCGGGGCCCAGAGACACCTCCAAGAAAGCTGGGGAGGAGAGCGGTCCTTTCGAGGGTCCAGCTACACCCCGTCCCCACACTTTCCCTCCAACCCGCGGCGGCACGCGGCTCCCCCGCCCCGCACCCGCCCCGCGCCCCGCACCCGCGCGCCGCCCTCTGCCAGCAAAAAACACCACGCACCGCCCCGCCAGCGCCCCGGGCGGGACCCCGCGACGCGCGCCGGCCCCCCGCACCCCACCCGCCCGCGGGGCCGGGGCCGGGGCGCGGGGGGCGCGGACTCACCGGGATGTGCACGCGCAGCGAGCGCCGCTTCGGGCCGGGGTTCCGCCCGCCGCTCCCGCCCGGGCCGGGCGCCTCCTTCTTGGTCCGGGTGTCCATGGCCGCGCTGCCCATAACTTTCCGGCGAGTTAATTCCGGCGACGCGTCCCCGGGGTCCCCGCCGCCGGCCGCGCGCTCGAGCGCGCCCCTGCGCCCGGGACGCCCCTGGACTTCCGCGGCCGGGGCGATGGGGGGGCGCGGGGCCCCGGCCGCCGTCTCGGGGCGCCGAGCGCGGGGCGCGGCTCCTCGGCTCCTCGCCGCGGGCCCCGGCCGTCCGCGCTGCCCGCCGCCGCCCCGCGCGCCGGGTCCCCCCGCGCGCCCAGGGTCGCCTGGGGGCAGGTGCGCGGCCGGCCAGTCCTCCCGCCCCGCAGCCCTGCAGCCCGCCCGGGCGCGGGACCCTCGCGCGCAGGAGCCGCCCGCGCCCCGCCGGCCCGCCCCGCCGCGCCGGGCGGGGAGGAGCGAGGGGCGGCGCGCGGGCGAGCGCGCCCGGCCTCGGGCTCCGGCCCCGGCGCGCGCCGCGCTGGCCGCCGCGCGCGCCCCCGACCGGCGGCGCCCTCGGTCCCCGCGCCCCGGCTCTCCGGGACAGGGGGTCGCGGGGGGGGGGGCGGACGCAGCGGGGCGCGGGGCGCCGGCGGGCGGGCGCCCAACAGGAAGTGCGGGGCGACGCCGCCCCCCCGCCCCCCCCGCGCCCCCCGCGCCCCCCGCGCTGCACCAGGTCGCCACGCGCGGTCGCCAGCCCAGGGGGCGGGGGGGGCGGGGGCTCCCCGCGCGGCGACGGCTGCGCGGGACTCGCCGGAGCCGGAGCCTGACCAGCCCGACTCCCGGGGGCCCTGCTCCCGCCGGGCAGGTCCCGCCGCAGGCGCCGCTCCCCGCCCCCCCCGCCCCCCCTCCTCCGCCCCGGCAGCGGCGGGAGCCCGGGCTGAGGCGGGGTGCGCGGGGACCCGCCCGCGCCGCCCGGACTCCCCTGGGCGCTCACCCCGACCCCGCCGGCCTCCCCGCCAGGTTCTCCCAGGGCTGCGGGGATCGGCGGTGGGTGCGGTCCCCGCGGGCGGAAACGCTGGATGCCCCGACCGCGGGTGGGGGCGGGACAGGGGGCGCGACACCCCGCGCCAGGCCTCGAGTGCTGCCGGGTCTGAGACCCACCGCGCTGCCGGGGGCCTTGCGGGATTCTGGGGTGACCGCGTGCCCCTGCTGTGCCTGCAGGGCAGGACTCACTGGAAGTGCCCGGAGGACTCATCAGGAGTCGTCTCCGGCTGCTCTGGATTCTGCCATGGTGGCCCCAAAGGTCCCTCCGGGCCCCCAGTGCTGATGTCAGCTCAGCTGTCCCCCTAATCAGTAATGCAGGGGGCCACTGGGAGGAAGAACCAGACCCCACAGGCCCCGGGGGCGCTGGGGAGGCGTGAGGACTTGGCCCAGCTCCTGTGCAGGAGCAGCCTTGGGGGCATCTGCCTGCTGCAGGGACATCGTTTGGGTGGAGCCTCCAGCCAGCCAGAAGCACCCCCGTTTCTCCCATGGGGGCTCAGGCCCCATGATCCTGTGTGAGATCCCTGCAGTCTGGGTGGCTCCTTGGCTCATGCGGTGGCCGGTCTTCCTCTCCCCCTGCTCTGGGGTCGGAATGAAGCCAGGCGTGGCTCTGGCCTGGCAGAGGCTGAGATGTCCTGGAGGGGCCTCCTGTGGGTTCCAGACCAGGAATGTCTTGCTTTCACCTGTTCCTGACTGGCTGCTCTGGGAGGATTTCAAGAGACTTGCAGACTTTCCTCTAGTGATGGCGGAATTCTGGCAGAGTGGAGAGCACAGGCCCAACCTGGGTGATGTGAAGGGGCACCCTGACCCACCCAGGCCACCCCCACTGGCCGCCTCTTGAGCGGGACCCTGGTGTCCCTGCACGGTGATGTCGGCAGCTCTCCTGGCCTGGTTCCAAAAGGCCCCTGGAGCTCAGAAAGCCACGTCAGGGCCACTGGGAAGGCCCCACCCCCTGCCAGGGTTCAGGAGAGGCCCCTGCTATTTCTTGTGCTGGACCTGTCCTGCCAGGCCTGTCCTGGCCGATGGGCAGTGCTCACCAGCCATTGCAGTGAGTGCTTTCCTCAGTCCATCCGTGTGAGCAGCACCGTTGTTCATCAAGGAAAGCACTCTGTTCGGAGTTTTGCTTCTTAGAGTACAGACTGTAGTTCCTGGGAAGCCAGAAATAAAGCATCTTGCCATATTATTTTGTTTTGTTCCATATGTTAATATTTCTGAAATCTGGGTGTTTCTAGGAGAGGGTGCCCAGAGATACTTCACCAACCATTTTTCCTTCTGGAAAGATCCTGACAGTTTATCTTCCAGTCAGTGGAGCCGGAGACTGGGGACGGCTACCTGGCAGTTGCCTTTTTTCCGTGCCCTCCGAAGCCCCCTGCCCGGCAGCCCAGCTGCAGTGATCGCCATCAGCAGCTGATCCAGCGGCCAAGGCAGTGTCACTATGACAACCCCGACCTCTGAATGCCTTGACCTGTCACCTGCGCAAAATCAGTGCAAAATCTATGCCCCGTAGAATATCAATGTTAAAGACTTTGCCTTTGCTTCAGGCGCCAATACTGCTCAGCTCTGCCCTGCCACTTATCCTGTCTTTATGTAAAATGACGATTTCTTTGGTATAAAGTCAAGTCTACACGTACATGCTTTTCTTCAAGACCAGAGCGGAGGCCCGTGGGCACCTCTCTATGTCTGGGCGCCCTGGCAGGGTAAAACTACCTGATTCATCCGGGCCAGTGCAGCCTGGGTGCCCTCACACACATTGTTTCTGTGCCAAGCAATGTTCCCTCTCCCCTGCTGCCAGACTGGTGGAGGCCAGTGTTCCAGAAGGCATTCAGGAGGAGGAGGCAACTCAGCTTTGCCTTGGACTTGACTGAGTTGAGTTAGGCCAGGAGATTTTGATACTTATTTGCTATTTGCCTGTAAAAAAATACAGCACTGAAATTGCACTTTGCCGAGGACTGAGGTGCGGGCACACTCACAATGCCCCTCCCAAGGCCAGTGCCCACTGCCTCCTCGGCCGGGCAGGACCCAGACCTTGGGGTTGTTCTGTGTGGGAACACCTGGCTGCCTCCTGGAATCCTGTCCCAGCACCACCACCTGGACGCAGTGGCCAGGCAGGTCGCTCCTGGGCCCACCTGTGAGAGAGTTGAGGATCTTTGAAGGTGTCTGCTGGCAGCTTGTCCTTTGCCCTGATTAAATTTTTCTGTCTTTATTAATTGTATTGCTGTAATCATCTTTTTTCTATGAACTTTACAAAATTATCATTGCACTGAATTGGAAATTAACCACAAACATGCAAAGACACGAGTCCTCCACAACAGATGGTCCAGCATGGGGCTTCTGGGGGAGGATGTTTCCCTTTGGCGCATCGTGTGTCCAGCTGAGAGTTGTGAGCTATGGACGCGTACATGTGTGCTGCTGCTGGGGCACCTCCAGGGGTGTGCACCTCCGTATCTGGAGGGAGAATGCCAACTTCTGTACCCCACTCCCCCAGCCGCTCCACTCAGACAGCCAAGCACATCAGAGCCAGCTAGGGCTCCAGGTCCCCAACTGGTTCTCCGTGACGGTGCCATCTCTTCCCAGGGCAACCTTTCATTCAGAGAAAAACAGTTCAATGCCACGTGGAGGACCTACCAGCTAGCTAAAAAGTGAAACACACAAAGTCTGGGAATTCATGCAAAAAAGAAAGCCCTGGACAGAGTCTAAGGAAGGGGACACCAGATGTTTGATTTCACTTCCTCTACATTTCCAAACTTACTCGGTCCTGCCCCTCACTTCTCGCCTCCCTTCCCATTTTGTAAGTAAAAATGCAAGTAAAAATGATTGTGGAAGCATCTCTGAAGGAAATCTTGCCATTGGTGGGGTCCCCGTGGATTTCAAGTCCAGACCCGCCCAGGAGCCTTGAGGAACGGACGGCGCTGCCTGCCAGCGGGGGTCTGACACCGGGTGACTCCTCCCAAGGGTGGGCGTGTGTCCTGCTGGGGCAGAAAGGACGGAAGGAGATTTCTGATCACAGGCATCACGTTGGGTGGCCGGTGTTGATTACCTGGTGTTTGTTCAGCCCTCCCAGACAACCAGCTGAGGAAACTGGGGGGTTTCTCCTCTTTGAGCTTCAGTCTACCACCCCTTGGAAGGGCGTTTCAAACTGTGCCCCTTCTACTTTTAGAAGCTTTTCACTGAGACCATTTAGGGAGGTCCTTGGGACGACCTTGAACACTATCCCACATCCTGGCGGCCTTGGTCTCCTCGCCTGCGACCTCGAGCTGGGGCAAGAGCAGTGGTCTAGAAGGTCAAGCTTCAGCTCTGTGCAACAACTGGAAAATGAAGCCACAAGGTCTGCGCAGAGGACGCTTGTGCAGCTCGAGCCCACTGGGTGGCGAGGAAAGGGGGTGTGTCTGTTTGTGAAAATCAGGGCTAAGAGTCACATTCCAGCTTTTGTTTCTTGCAGCCTGGCCACTGATTGCATAACTTGCCCCCGGGGCAAAGGCAGCCTCCTGAGATTGATACCAGGGCAGGGGTGGGGGTAGGTGCCCAGAGGCAGCCGGGAGGGCTGCCTGCGTCCACCATGTCTCCCCACAGCCCGTTCCTGGGTCCCTTTGATGCTGGGGGGGACCATGCAGGCCCTGTGTTTCAGGTTGCTCTTTCTCCATAGGGCCTGTCGACCAGCATGCTACCCTGCTCAGGGCCTCCACTTTGGTGGAGGAAGAGGTGAGCCATATGGCAATGTCCTCCGAGGGACGAGGGACGGGCTCGCTGTTCCCTCCATGCTCAGGAGGCGAGGCTGGCGTCTGACGCGGGGCTTGGACTGCAGGCTGGACGCTCACTCAGCGCTTCCGCAGCAGGACGGACTTGGTGGCAGGACTGTGCGGCAGGTGTCTGTTTGCTAAACAACGGCAGGTGCTCTCCTTCCCCTTCCTCCACCGGGTGGCACTAGGGGGTGCAGCCTGGGGTCTGCCCATGGCCATCTTCATCGCCGCTTTCCGGAGTTTCCCGTGTGACTTGGTGCACGGGGCTGGCTGCCCCGGAGGACACGCGTAGGCTCCCAGGCCGTGGGGTTTTCGGGGGCCTGTGTGTGCTGCTGCTCCTCTCCCTTCTGATCTTTGAACCTACTCTCAGCAGGTGGATTAACCTTGAGACGCTTGGGACGCCCCTGTTGTCTGGACACAGCTAGCGAGGGACCTCTGACCTCTGGCTCCCCCATCTATTGGGGACACGATTAAATAATGCAGAGGAATGATGATCCTATCCGGAGTAAATAAAATTCCTTTGGTGGGGACAATGACCCCAAGTGCAGGTGTGGGTGTGAACCCGAGTGGAGGGTGCCCCCTGGGCCTGCTGCCACCCTGACCCTGCCTCCTCCGGGCTTTTCAACAAGACTGAAGACAAAATGTCTCTACAGCCCTCCCCAGCAGCGGCGTTAGCCGAGGACCAGGGTGGGTCCTGGATCTTCAGGTGTGACAGGCTCAGACCTGTTGTGATCTGAGGCCCGGAGCAGACTCAGGGCTGCCACCCAACCCTCAGAGAGAGCTGGGCCCTCCCCAGGGGCCGGGCCAATCCCAGGGCGTAATTTGGGGCCAGTCCCTGCCCTTGGGGCTGTAGCACTTTACACGGCCACCCACGAGTGCCCATTTAGTGCAGGACCGAGGCCCGGGGGTCAGGGCCTCTGGGCGGGCAGGGCGGCCGGCGCTCAAGGGCAGAGCTGTTTCGCACATGCCTCCTTACGCCATGCGGGTCAAAAAGATATTGCGTAAAATGTTCCTCAATATGACTCCTGCGAGCTGGGAGGTCCCGGGAGAGGATAGGAGAGACACGGGGCGAGCGTCTGTGCCGTGGTCGCAGAGGGAGGTCACCACGTGGTTGCCACACTCGCCCCGCCAGGCGCTGACCCCCGCTCTCTCTCCCACAGCTTTCCACCTTCTGGCTCAGAAGCGCCAGCGCCATCACAGAGTTCTGTGTTCTGACCTGGGGAAGAGAAACTTTTCCTGCCATTGTGGGATATTCCCCGCGACCCCAGGGCTCCAGCATCTCCCAGAGATGAATTTCTCTGGGCACGAACACCTCACTTCTTGCTGGGGGATGGGAAGCCCACGCCCTCCCCCAGGGGGGCCTCGTCCAGCCAGTGGAGGGCCCGAAGAGGAAAAGTTAGCCTCCCCCAGGGAAGAAGGAATCCTGCCTCCAAACTGCTCAGACTCAACCTACAGCTTCAACTCTTCCCTGAATTTCTTGCTGCTGGCCAGCCCTGCAAATTTCAGACCTGCCAACTCCCACAATCACTTGAGCCAATTTCTTAAAATAAGTTTGTCTTTATTTCTCTAGAGAATACTGGCTAATACACTTTTCCTCTGAGAAATACTACTGTCAGTGTTTAAGCCAAAAGAATAAATCACTAATGGTGGAATTTCAACCCTCTGTAGAAGAAGGAGCATAAGGGCTAGACTGGGATTCCTTTGGTTGCTTCCCTGAAGATCCTCCATGGGATGCCTGGCCCGACCCGGCCCAGCCCGGCCCAGCCCAGCCCAGCCCAGCCCAGCCCAGCCTGCCCCCTTTATTTTTACTTTAAGATTTGTTTTTATTTTATTTATACAAGAACTGGGGCATAGGCCAGATGTGCGGGGGGTGAGAGGATTCACCAGAGACAGAGCGGGGAACAGAACAGGCAGACTGGCTGAAACACACTGCTGAGGGGAGCAGCGGGGAGACAGGAGAGGTCTGCTGCGCCATGTGGGTTGGTCTGCAGCCGGTGGGAATCCCACACTGCAGAAGCTGCGGACAGCTTCAGAGCGCTGTGCTCAACCACCTGCACCACCAGGGAGGCCCTGCCCCCATTATTGATTGGTCCTGGGTTCTGGGCTTTAATGAGAAACCATGAAGAAAGGCGGGCTCTAGAATCAGACCTCCTCTGCTAGCTACTGGTGGCGCACCTGCAGGCCAGGTGCGGAACCCCTTTATGAACATGGGGCTAAGAGGTCTGGGGTGTGTGAGAGCCTGCGTGGAGCTGTCCAGTGAAATTAGCATCTCTTTTCCTTGATGTGACCCAAAAGCAGAGGCCATACCAGTACACGGTACATGCAGGTTGTTTCCAGAATTCTCCTGCAGATTTGCAAAAGTCCATAATTTCCTGGGATGTGCCCTCTGGCTTTCCAAAGTCATGCCCCCTGGGAGAACGCCCCTTCTCTCCTTCTCCCCTCTTTTCTTCGTAGAGAGGTAGATTTCTGCCTCCTGCTGTGCAAGGGCTCTGACTCATCAACTCTCTCTCTCTTTTTTTTTTTTGTGGGACCCTCCCCTGCAGCCAGGGAACCGCTGCACCACCAGGGGAGGCCCTCAGCAACTCTCTTTTAATGAACTCAATCTTGTGTTGTCTCGCGCCTCCTCCGTGGGTTCTTCTTTCTAGAAAAAGGTGGAAGGAACAGAAGGGAGGAAAGACAGGAAGACTCTACATGAAGTTTGCGACTAGTGCAACATCTGTTACTTGACTGCTGCTGCCTGACCTTTCAGTCCCCCAGGGCCCCTGCCCAGGCCGCCCAGCACCCATGGCCGCCCCCCCAGCCCCCCGCCACATGCGAGGCTGTGGTCAGGCACCTCCGGTGTTAACTGGAAATAAAGTCCCAATGACAGACAAGAGTTTATTGGATCGACACATGAAGGATTCCAACCTGGGAAACAGCCCTGCAGGTTTCATGCTGCAAAACTGTTCCATAAACACAAGCATAAATTTAGTTTATATAGGGAGGAACAATGAATCATTGCATTAAAATGTACTTATTCCCGACAGCGGGGCTTCTGGTCCTGAGTTGTTGTGACCTAAATATGATAGATGTGCCGGGGGTGGCGTGTGCAGAGACAGGCGTGCGGGCTTGAGTCCCTTTCTGAAGACTGTGCTGTGGACATGCAGAGGCCGAGCGCCCGTGGCACATCTTCCTCTCGCTCCCGGTCGTCAGGAGGGGTGCAGGACTGGCTTTACCTACAGCAGCAGGCTTCGCAGAGCCGTGTCAGACTTCACACCCACACAGACCTCTGCTCCTCGGCTCCCAGAGCAGCTGACAGGATGCTCACACCTGCGTGTCCTGGGGGCCTGCGGCGCCGGACACCTCTCCCAAAGCCCTTTCGGAATATTTTGTGGGGTGGAAGCTAAAGCACGTGCAGCCCCAGAAGCCGCAGTGTTTGTGGGGCGCCGGGGCCGCCTTCAGAGGCTCCAGGCAGGCAGAGGTGCTGATGCTCCTGTTAAGCTGGGAGCCCAGATGGGCATCTCTGTGGGGGGCTCGGAGTGCATAAGCCTGCTCAGGGAGCGCGCGCTTCCCTCCGCAACTGAAGAAAGCCTGATTCCAGCAAGCTGACCACCAGTTGTCAACCCCAAGAGGAGCTTCCGAGTCACCTGAGCAAGCAAAGCGCAGCGCTCACTGGCGCAGGGGCCAGCCCCGCAGGCACACCCTGGCCCCGGACCTGACGGCCAGGACTCTGTTCTCTTTAGTTTTGGTTAAACCCCGGTGCACTGTAACCGGATCGCTCCAGCGGAGGAGGAAAAAACAGCGACTGAGGGGTTGACTTAAGTGGTCACTTTCTAGTTGGAGAGGAACTGACACCCGACGCAGGAGAATCCCTTTCCTTTGGGTTTACTCTGACAAGGCCGCGTCTTCCCTCTTTTTTTCTGGACCGTGGTACCTGTTGTTTTTAAGTTCAGATCTGCAGAACGGCTGCCCCTAGGGCCCCACGAGACTGTAAAATACCTTCTGCCTTGTTTCAGTGACTCGGTTTCCACGCGAGGACCCGCACACAAATGACGGCCTGGTGACACGCCTCCCCCGGGAACTCGGCTCTGGAAAGCGGAATTCAAATTTAAATTTAATTTAGGAGCCAAGTCTGTGAAAGGCAAAGAGCAAAACTACTGTATCAGTCAACTTAGGATGGAATGTTTGTGAAAGTGCCTCCCCAGCAAAATCCCTAGTGCCGACGGCAAATGAGGGACCCAGGTGGAATTTCTGCTAAGGATCCAAGTGAAATTCTTCCATCAAAGCCAGCCCACGTCTCTCCAGCCTGGGAATTTGGCGCTAACTGACTCCAATTAATGAAAAACTGGATTTGTTTCCGGCTGAAAAACCAGCATGCCAGGGATTACAGAGGCTCCTCTTTCCCACTGTATCTGTGGAAGGTGAGGTTCTTAGGGGAGGAGGTGCCAAGATAGGATTAGACAGGCAAGAGCAGTGAAGGGGGGATGTCTGTGAAGAAGGGGGGCAGGCAGGAGCAGGCCAGGAGAGCCCTAGAACCTGGGTCCCGGGCTCACACCCACGCCAAGAGAGCAGGAAGGATGGACTGGGTAGAAAGAGCCACAGAGCCATACAGTTCTCAGAACATCTCCCGAGGTGTGGGGGGTCTGTGCCTGCACCCCAGCCTCCCTGTCCGATTGTGTTCCGCACCCCTATTTCTTGCCCTTTTATTGTTCCTGACCTCAGGCATTTTCTTCTAAGTCCAAATCACACACTTTACTTATAACTGCAGGTGAGATCGGAGTCAACTCTTTAAATGGGGGGATGGGATGGGAGACGGCCAATCCTCCGGTGGGTATTTGCACCCCACCTTTCCCTCTTCTGGATTGTGAGGAGCTGGTGGCTCACACCAGACAAATGATCAAGCAGCAGCTAGTGATGCGGCCGAAGGTATTTATTGACCAGCTCTTTCCAAAGGGCGTGTTCTCTGGCCTGGCTGGAGGGGGCCGGGCTGGAGGGGGCCGGGCGACTGCCTGGCTGTTCTCACGGACCCGCGCTTGCCACGAACCTGCTGGAACAGTGTTGAGCCAGCTGCTTCTGCCCCCCGCACGGCCTCGGTGGCAGGTGCTGTCCTGACTCACGATAAAGACTTCACCACTCTGGAGAGGAAACAGCTTGGTCACGACGGCACGGCCATTCCCGGCAGAGCTGGTCTGCGGCCCCATGGCAGCCACCTAGGACAGCAGGGAGGAGGCGGCCAGGCTGGGCGGGCTTACTTTAAGTTAGTGACCATAAGCCTCAGGGCCCCCAGGCTGCATTGACACCTGGAGACTTCTGGAAACTTCTCTCCTACTCCTCCAAAGCCTTCAACTCTCCCCCATCTGATGCCTTTCCTTAGCGTTCCCTGATTGAGGGACAGTTGCTAAGGAACAGAACTTCCACCTGGCGTCCCCCAGGGCTCCCTGCGCACAGCGACACCCATTAGCACCCCAGCCTGTATGCTCCCTTAAAGGACATGCCCTTCCTTCCTGCCCCCCGCTTTTGCTGTATGCAGGCATGGAATGTTCTGGAAACCGCAGCTAGCTCAGTCTGGACTGGAGCCCATGAAGAGCTCATGGGGCAGGTTGGGGAAGGACTTTGGCGTCCTGCAGGCATCGGCTAACCCCAGCTCTGTCCACCACCAGGCGGGGTTTGGGAGGAGTTCCTTAACCACCCAAACTTGTTCTCCCCATCTGCAAACAGAGCAAATAATCCTGCCGCGCAGGTCTGTGCTGAGAAATAAACGGGTCATGTGTGCGAGAGTGTCTAGCACACATAGAGGGTGGGTGCCCCAAGCAGGCCAGAGACGTGGAGATGGGGGAGGCCCAAGGTCCACACTGGGGAGCTGGGTTTTGTCTGCTGAGGGGTGAGGAGTTGGTGACATTCCGAGCTGGGGAGACTTGGTACGGCTATTTCTCCCACCTTAGTTACGGGTGACACGACCAAGCACAGAGAGGGCAGGCTGCGTGCGCAAGGACGCACAGCCGCTCGGGCAGACCTGGCTTAAACCCACGCTCTTAACCACAATAGTGACTGTTCTTCCTCTGGCTGGGCAGAGAAGGAGGAACGTCCTGCAGAGGAAGGTGATGGCAGGGACTGTGGAGGAGAGTTGATAGTCACAGAAAAATGCGGCATCCTCTGCTTCCAGCCTGGGGCCGGGCTGCTGAGGTGGGGAGAGCTGACATGATCGGGATATTAGGGGTTTCACAGAGACAACCCCTGGGCTCTCTCCAGAGCCTGAGGCGCATTCCCTGAGCCAAGAGCTCTGCAAAAAGGCCAACCTAAAGTCCGCCCATTCACAGGGCAACAGGGCTGTGGAAGAGGGAGAACTGGTTCCACAAGCCATTTCCAATCCTCTGCTTGGGGGAGCAGGTCAGTGTGGAAAAGAGGGGCGGGGCGGCTGGAGTTGGGATGGAGGTGCTCACCTCAGGGCCCGCAAGGGTGGGGCCAGCGGAAGGCAAGGGAGTGTGGAGGCCCCAGTGGTCAGGGCCACGTGCAGATTCCAGCCAGAGAGAATTTAGTAAGGGAACTGGTTACCCGGAGGCTTGAGAAGATGGAGGTGCCCAGGCGAGCAGGAGCTTCCAGGGCAGAGTGTGGAGCCAGCGCTTCACAGGGTGCAGGACCGCAGGTCCCAGCCCTCCCTTCGGTCACCAACCTCGGGGCTGGGGGTTCAGTAGCAGGAGAGGTGGTTTGAGGACGTTCTACCCAACACCCCAAACCAGGGCCAGTTGACTGCAGGCTCAGCGGGGGTGGCACCCACGGGTGCCCTCAGTGCTTCTCCCCAGCTACCGCCCTCTTCCCTTCCCGACACCATGTCCAGGTGCTGCTCATGCCTCCCAGCCTAGGGGTAGCTGCCACCTCACCGCCTCTGCTCCTGCCGCGGCTCCCCTTCTCGTCATCCATGAGGCCCAGCTCCTCTCTGTTTTGGCCCGTTAATTCAGCAGATAGCTCAGGACAGGAGGCAGAGGAGGTGGGGTGGGCAGAGAATGCGCATTTGTTAAGCATTAATTGTGTTCAATTAATTGTGTGCTGACCACTGCACTTGGCTCTTTAATAAGAACCCAGGGGGGCATGCCCTGGCTTTGGGGCCCACACAGCCCGGGACCCTTTGGAACCAAGAAGGGGCTCATGCGTGGGACGCGAGCCACCATCAGGTCTGGCTCGGGTCAGGCCATAGAGCATAGTGTCGGCACTGGTGACGGCTGTGCCAGCAGGTGGCACTTTAAGGGAGGGGACCACAAGGGATACGCTCAGGGGCAGACCCAAGACCACAGCCAGCCCCTCTCATGCTGGTCTGGAGACCAGAAGTGACTGTAGGATGATGATGGTGATGAGGAAGGTGAAGAAGATGCTGAAGAATGAAGAGGAGGAGGAAGAAATGAAGACCCAGGAGTAACCAAAAAATCGGTGGGACTGAAGTTTTCATCTGAGGACAAGGAAAGAACCAGCTTACCATGTGGGTTTGGAATGATAGAAAAGAAAAAAATTATCCTTTTCTGGACCCCGTGGAGTCTTGCCCATTACTGCACTGATTACTTCAGAGCAATAGTTAAATGTCAGAATCTACCCGTTTGCCCACTATTAGATGCCACCGATGATTAGATGCATCATCAATACTGAATGGCAGCTTATCGTTATAAAAACGTGTAATCGTTATAAAAACCATTATACTGGGCCTCCCCAGTGGCGCAGCGGTTGAGCGTTGGGTTGCGAAGCTGCCTGCGGCCTCTGCGGTGCCGGTTCGATCCCCGGCTGCTCCCCGGCCACGGGAGGAGGGTCCCACATGGCGCGCAGACCTCTCCTGCCGCCCGCTGCTCCCCTCAGCAGTGTCCTTCGGTCCTTCTGCCTGCTCTGCTCCCCGCTCTGTCTCTGGTGAGTTCTCTCACCCTCCCACGCTTCTGACTGTACCCAGTGCATGTATAAACAAAAACAAACAAACAAACAAATAAATAAAACATGCCTCTATTTAAATAAATAAATAAATAAATAAATAAATAAATAAATAAATAAATAAATAAAATAAAAACCATTACACTAATTGTAGATGTTACTATCAGAAGTACAAAAACATGTATCAAAGCCAAGGAAAGAAAGCACATCGGCTATTAAATATTGAGGTTGGATTGCAGCCAGCGCTGAGCATTCCTGCAGGAGGTGAGCTCACTCGTCCCTGTCCAAGTGCTTGGGCCTGCAGCAGTGACGGCGTGGGGGGGAGGGTGGAGGAGGTGGGGGGGCATTTTTCTTGAAGGTGCTGGGGGCTGACCCAACTGCTCCTCTGGGGACAGTTTTTCACTGAGCCCCCAGCTCCTGTCCCCAGGTGTTACCCCCAGGAGCAGACCAGTCAGCGCTCAGCTCACTCAGCAGGGCCTGACCCTCCTGATTACAGAGGCTTCACTTGAGCAAAACCCAGCCTTCTCCCCTGAATAAGGAAATCCAAAGGAAAACAGTAATCAAATGTTTCCTTAACATGATTTAAAAAAAACACCTCTCAAAGTCATTGAAACCGGAGAAACAAATTATTAAATTCTGGATGGACCAGGAATTATAAATAGTGACGAGGAGACAAGAATTTCTGTTTGATGCTATAATCACCTACCTACAGAATAAATTAAAATTGACTGAAAAATGCTTAGAACTAGTAAGGTAACTCCTTAAAGTGACTGGCCGGAAAACAAATACTCAGAGCCTAATGTAACAATAACCCAGTACAAAATGAAAGAAGAAAGATGTGATTCACAAAAGCAATTAAGGTGCAGCTCCTTTAGAAAGCAAATGACAAGGCCCCAGCAAGGCTGGAAGAGGCAGGGGTGGGGAGAGACTGTCACATTCTTGGGAGGCAAAACTGTTAACAGGGTGGTCCCCAGGAAAGGGGGAGGTTCCCTGCCCCACCCAAGGGAGGGTGGAGCTGAGCAGGGAGAGGAGAAGCTGGAGAAGAGACTGAGGAAGGAAGCAGGATGGAGCCAGGAGACCTGGAGGAGGCGCATGGAGCCTAGAGACACGTGAAGAAACTGCGCTTGTCTTTTGGTCGTGGACGGGGTGACACAGATGTGGGTGAGACCCGTGGGGAGGTGACCATGGCAGCTTTTATCTTGATGTTGATTTTGCTCTTTTCCTTCCGGGCTTGTCTGGTTGTTTGTGACCCTTTTCTGTGGGTCCCCACTGGAGGATGCTTTGGACTTGGGGCAGGCCTTGGGGCCTTGCTCTGGGCCGACCCCATATGGATGGACTTTTACCCACGAGGGGACGGGTAACTTTGGGTGCTTCATTTAGAAACTAGACTCTTTGCCTTACCTGTATTGTTTCCTAGTTTTATTAAAGATCCTTCCCATTAAAGTCTCCTATGTTTTGTGTTGATGCGGCGGATGGCAGAACCCATGTAGAATAGGCAGGTTTGCGGGGTTTGGGCTGCCCCTCTCCCTGTCCTATAACAAAACCACGGATCTGTCCTAGAGGAACTAGAACAGGGTCCACTGACAGGAGAAGAAGCTGTCACCACCCACCCCCAACAATACTTATAAAGTGTGAATGTGCACTTTTAAAGCTCCTGCAGAAGAATCACACAGGAGGAAGTCTGGTGGCTGGGCGGGGCGGGAGAGCATGGCGAGGGGGTGGGGGGAAGGCCTCAGCAACCACGCAGAGAAGATGCATCCCCTGGAAGAGCTGGTCAGGGGTCTGAGCGCAGTGGATGGCCCCCGGTGACCAGCCAGCAGAGTCGAGAGGCAGTGGGGGACACACCGGCCAGAGGCCTGCACGATGCTGCTCTCAGCACGAGCCCTGCAGCTCCGATTCCTTCCCCAGAGGGCTACAGGGGGTGGGAAGGGAGGAAAGAGCTCCAAACCCCTGGAGCCGGAAGATGAACCAGCCGTCCTGGCGGGAATTCTGGCTCTTCTCATCCATGAAATCAGTCTGCGGGAGGGACCTAGTGAGCTCTGCCTGCGGGACCCAGAGAGCTCTGCCTGCAGGCTTGGCTGCCTCCTGGACGGGTTTGCACTTTGATCAATGTCAGGGCCTTGGGGAGAGTCAGCTTTAAAAGGCACAGAACACTGTTTGTGGGGGTGTGGGGACTGGAGGAGAGGAGGGCAGGGCGAAGGGAGTCGGGACAGGTGAAGACACACCTGATCTCAGGCCCCTGGGGCTGCCCGCGGGACAGGCTACCACAGGCCACCTCGCTGATAAGCTGCGGAAATCTATTCCTTACTGTCTGGAGGCTGAAGGTCCAAGGTCAAGGTGCTGGCACCTTCCCGTCTGGCTCGAAATCTATTCCTTACTGTCTGGAGGCTGAAGGTCCAAGGTCAAGGTGCTGGCACCTTCCCGTCTGGCTCACAGGCAGCCTGTCCTGGCTGCGTCCTCTGGAGGCAGAGGAGCAACGAACAAGAAGAAAGAGAGTTAAGAAAAAAGCCCACTTACAATCACACCGAAAAGAATAAAATACTCAGGAGTCAACAAACAGGTGAAAGACCTGCACATGGAAAACTACAGGACGTTGTTGAGAGAAGTAGAAGACAAACAAAATGAAGATTCTCTGTGCTCATGGATTGGGAGAATTAACACTGATAAAATGGCCATATGAACTAAAGCAACACGGAGATTTAATGCAATCCCTATCAGAGTTCTAAAAAAAAAAAATAGTAATGGACATTACTTAATCCATATGGAACCACAAAAGACCCTGAAGAGTCAAAGCAATCCTGAGGGAAAAAGAACAAAACTGGAGGTATCACATTCCCCAACTTCAAACATATTATGACACTGTGGTTATCAAAACAGTATGATTTTGGAATAAAAACAGACAGAGAGCACAGTGGAACAGCACTGAGATCCCAGGAAAAAACCCACCCAAGTATGGACAGCTAATTTATGACAAAGGAGCCAATACAGTAAATAAAGTCTCATCAACAAACGTGTTGGAAAAACGAGACAACATGTGCAAAAGAATGAAACTAGGCCAGTAGCACATACCATACACAAAAACTAATTCAAATGGATATACGGCCTGAAACCATAAAGTATAGGGGGTGCACTCTGGGCCTTCAACCTCACAGATGTCTTTGGGGGACTCAATTCCAAAAGTAAGGGAAGCAAAAGCAAAAATAAGCAAATGGAACTGTTGCAGGGCAGGGAGAGGGGCAGCCCAGATCCCGCAAACCTGCCTGCTCTAAATAGGCTCTTCCAGCCACCGCATCAACACAAAACACATGAGACTTTAATGAAAAAGAACTTTAATACAATTAGGAAACAACACAGGAAAGGCAAAGAATCTAGTTTCTAAATCAAGCACCCAAAGTGACCCCTCCCCTCATGGGTAAAAGTCCACCCAAGCAGGACTGGCCCAGAGCAAGGCCCCAAAGCCTGCCCCCAAGTCTAAAGCACCTTCCAGGGGGACCCAAAGAAAAGGATCAGAAACAAACAGACAAGTCTGGGAGGAAAAGAGCAAAATCAAGACAAAACAGCCATTGTCACCTCCCCACGGGTCTCACCCACATCTGTGTCACCCAGTCCATGACCAAAAGGCAAGCGCAGCTTCTTCACGTGTCTCTCAGCTCCATGTGCCTCCTCCAGGGCTCCTTCTGTCCATCCTGCTCCTTCCTTCCTCAGTCTCCTCTGCAGCTTCTTTTCCCTGCCCAGCTCCACCCTCCCTTGGGTAGGGCAGGGAACCTGGAACCTCCCCCTTTCCTGGGGACCCCCGGGTTACAGAACCACATCAAACAAAAAGCTTCCATGCAACAAAAAAAATCACCACAAAATGAAGACACCCTACGGATTAGAAGCAATATTCACAACTCATAAATCCAGCAAGGGATTCATATCCAAAACGTATGAAAAGCTGACACAACTCAACAAGAGAAAAAGCAAACAACCCAATGAAAGAACGGGCAAAGGACCTGAACACTTTAGGGCATTTTGAGGTTTAGTTTGTAAATTAATTTTCCTGGTTGAGAAAGTCCAGGGAGTTCAAACTTTCATGGATTTAGAGAACTTAACGTCTACGTATTTAAATAGGATGGTAAAGCCAGTGTGACTCTAGACTAGAGGTTTGTGAACGCTTTTGTCCCTTAGATGAGGGGGGGTGTGTCTAACCTAAAGCACAGTGGGGTGGGATGTGGGGGGGGAGTAGAAGGGTAGCGGGGAGAGAAGGCTTTGCCTCCTCTCATCAGAAACTCCTTTTTATTGATTTGACATTATTTTTGTACTTTTCTTGACAAAGGCAACTTTGCAAAATTTGAAAGCAACACAAAGAAAACAACAGTCACCTATAATTCCACCTTGACTGGTGACATTTTGATGCATCTATTTCCAATCTATTTTTTTCTATCATTACACAGTTGCCATTATATCTCATACACTCAATTTGTGTCCTGATTTTTCACTTGATGTTAACCATTTCCTGTGATTTTTTTTTTTAAGATTTATTCATCCATGCATACAAGAACTGGGGTGCAGACCAGAGGGGCAGGGGTGAGAGGGTTCACCAGAGACAGGGTGGGGAGCAGAACATGTGGATCCACTGAAACACACTGTTAATGGGAGCAGCGGGGAGTCAGGAGAGGTCTGCTGCGCCATGTGGGTAGCTCCCTGGCTGGGGATCGAACTCGTGCTGCAGAGGCTGCAGATAGCATCATAACGCCGACCCTTAACCCCTTGCGCCACCAGGGAGGCCCCTCCCATGATTTTCATCTTCTCTGTTTATAGTTAACGGGTGGGCATTTTCCAAATTCTCTTTTACACTAGTTGCAGTGAACTTTTTATGGCATAATTTTCATTTAAATTTTAACATTCACTTACGGATAGATTTCTAGAAGTGGTCAAAATATTTAATGATTTTAAGACGCTTGCATTTTACTAACTGGTAAAGCTGAGTAAGAGTATTTCAATAACGGCACCATTTTTAACTCTCCTATTGTTTTCTCTTAAAGTGATACAATCCCGATGACCAGAGTATAATGGAAAGGCAGGTGTACACGTGGTCACAGGTATTTATATACACATTCGCATGTACTCCTAGAAGTATCTTTCTTCAACCAACCTTAACAACCTGGGCACCAAAATAAATGTAAAAGACGTTTGTCACCCCTTGTACAAGACAGTGACTATGGGGTTCATTCCTGTCTTCCTTGCTTAGGGGGAGGGAAAAGTAAACATTTAGGACACAAATTATTGATCTGGTTGGTATATTGTGGGCACTTAAATATGACCAATGAATAAGACACTAACTTAGAGGTGTTTTGCAATGTGAGCAATCCCCACGTGAAATAAGCTATAGCCCAATTTTACAAAGGAAGGACTGAGGCTTAATAAGGTTAATCAGCATTTCCAAGACCGTGTAATTAGTGAGTGGTAGAACCAGAGCTCACACCCTCTGGTCTGGAGCTGAAAGTCAGCCTCAGGGGGAGAGAGGGGCGAGGGAAGGGGAGGAACTGCAAGGCCAGGGTGTCTTGGTCCTTTGAAAGGGTGATGTGGGCAGGGGTGGGGCCTGCTGCATCCCCAGGCCCCCTGCCCGCTGCTTGCTCAATCTTGGGCCCACCCCCGAGCCCCAGCCAAAGGCAGCCACCGCCCCTCCCCTCTGGCTCAGTCCGTGTGTCCCCTAGTAACCAGACCACGCTCAGACACTGTGCTGCAGCCCAGAGGAGCCCCCGACCCCACAAGGCTCTGCGACGCCTGCTGTGTGTCCTGAGTAGCCGCAGGACCACCCTGGCCCAGACGCACACTTGGGTGGCTGGTCCTGGCTGTGTGGCAGCTGTCACCTACTTCTCAGGGCTCGGCCATCCCCGAGGCCCCCCCACCCCCTCCGGGGTGTGGCGAATTGCCGGGGCAGGCACAGAGCTCAGAAGCATTTTCTTCCTGAACGTCCAGTTTGCCGTGAGAGGGGCCAGCCCAGGCGCACCGGGTGGAAGACGCAGGCGAGGGCCTGGAGCGGAGCGTCTGTGCGCGCTCGGGCCTCCCTGTGGCCGGCACCCCAGCCCTCCCGGCCCGGGCTTCCCAGGAGCCCACGGCCAAGAGGAGCCCCGCGCGCCTCGGGCTTCAGGAGCCCAGACACCGGCCCAAGGGTGCTCCTGCTCCTCCCGCACGTGGGAAATGGCCGGGGTTGGCGGCTCGGTGCCAACCGGGCGGACACCAGCGTCTGTATTTGTTATCCCCAGGCTTGCGCTGAGCGCAGCGATAGAGCCAGCTCGGGTCGCAATGACATGATTGTGCAACACCAGCTGGAGGGAACCGAGCGGCCGGTGGCCTTTTTCTGAGAATTCCTGGGGACCGGGATTTCTCCCTACGATAAGCCGCCCTGTGAAGAGGCCCTTTGTCCTATGCCTTAGAACCTGGGCCCCAGGACTGGCCCGGGGCCCCAGAGCCACCAGTGCCACCAAGGGGTGGGCGCGAACCCCGCTTCCGCCGGCTTGGAAGATTAACATGCGCTGGGGTTCCCCTGCCGAGCGCCTCTCCTCCTGTCTCTGCGCCACACTCACATGTCACCTGTTGGTCCTCAGTGTGACCAGCGGGTGCCGGGAGAGCGCCCAGGCGGCTTGGGAAGGAAGCGCGGGCGTTTGTGACCCTGGTGCCAAGGCCGCCCTGTTCCTCCTCCACCGCGGGTGCTTGGGGGTTCCACCCCCCCACAGGGTGGGTTCTCGCTGGCTGCCTGGGTGTCCCAGCTTCTCTGGGTGTCCAGCACGAAGGTTTCCCCGAGTGAGGGTTTCTTTGGGGGAAGCAGGAGTGGACGTGGTGACCCGAGCCAGACCCCAGGTGCCTTGTTAGGGGGTGGGGATGAGGGGGGACAGTGTCTCGGCCTCCCTCTGAGCCGGGAAGGAGGAGACTGGGCCCCCGCATCCTCTGCGCCCCTGCCGGGCAGCCCAAGGCGGTCTCGAGGCACCTACCCACAGCCTTCTCACCGGACACAGCACCGCCCTGCGCCGGCCTTCTCTGTCGCGCGCCTTCATTCCTTGCTAATTTTTCAAATTGTGCTCAAACATGCAGTCGGTGAAACGTGCCTTTCCCGGTGCCCAGTTCTGTGGCGATAAGTCTGTTCACACGTTTTTGCGACCATCACCACCCTGCCTCTCCCCAACGTTCTCATCTTCCTAAAAGGAGTCCCTGCTCCCCACGGTCACGCCAACCTTCCCCCAGCCGGGTTTCACCGCCAGGGATCTGAGGACTCCAGCGCCTCAGAGAGGCCTTGCTGGATATTCCACCTTTGATGAGTGGCTGGTCACTGGGCAGTGTCCTCGAAGGTCTCCTGTGTTTGCAGCCCTTGTCAGAAGGCCCTTGCTTCCTTTTGAAGGCTGAATAATATTCCACTTGTGCATAAAGTGCATTTTGCTCAATCATCTATCCATAGAAGACACTTGACTACTGTGATCATCTAACAACTGCTCTGGAGTGCCAACAGCTGGCAGGCGCCGCTTTTGCTGCCGGGAAGGTGTTCCTGGGATGGAGCCCAAGGTCCCTGCGCGCCCAGCGTGACGGCGAGAGCAGCGGCGCCCGGCCCTGGTCACAGAGGCACTGGTGAGCGCAAGCCCTTCACTTGTGCAGCCTCCCTGATTTTTAACCCAACCTGATTAAAATAATCAAATAAGTAGAACTATTCATGGAAAGCCTTGAAAATCACCATACACAGGTCAAGGCTTCTAACAGGTGCTCGTCAAGGTCAACTTCAAGAACAGCTGTAATTCAGCTGAGCCGGCCCCTCGCCCTCTCGCAGCCCCAAGTCCAGCGTCAGGAAGAGCCGCGTCAGTGTTTCAGGGACGGGTAAGTGGCGGGATACGCTGCTTCCTGGATGTTCGGGGAGGGCCCTGGGCTCCTGGCAGCAGCTTCCAGAAGACCCCCACCCCCTTTTCACCTGCCATGCAGGGACGCCTTCTTCTCTTGCCACCATGTGTCCTTCTTCTGCGTCATGTCATTAAACGTGACCTCAAGACACCGCTCAGGGCTCTGCTGGGCGCCACCAGGCGTCTCCTCCGCGAGACTGCCCCGGTGCAGGTGGAGCGCCTGGGAGCGCGGGAGATCTGGGCACCCGCCAGGCTCCCAGGAGCACCTGTCTGGTCCATTGGCCTGCTGGGTTGTTCTAGGTCTCCCTCTGGTGGGCCGGCTGTGAACTAGACACCGATTACTGTGCTGCTGTGAGCGCCAGGGCAGGTTATAAGGAGTGCATTTCCACGAGTGCTGTGAGCCGTCGGGCCGCCTTTGCTTTTATTACAAACTTTTAAAAGGAAAGAATCACATTAAAATGCCCATGTGCCCACACAAAGCTTTATCAGATCTTAACATTTTGCCCCATATTTACTTTAGATCTTTTAAAAAATAAAGGATTCCGTTGAGGGCCCTGGCTCCTGCCCTTCTTGGACATCCCGGCCCAAGGTCGCAGTCATGGTGAATTCTGTGTGTTACTCCAGAGGCGGTTTCCTGCTCTCTGCACAGATGTGGTCAGCACATGACAAGAGACACCTTCACCCGCATCAGATGGGATGAGGGTGCCCCACATCCTTCTGCAGTCAGCTTTTCCTCCCAGTGGTGTCCTTCTGAAGTCGATCCCTGTGGCTTCTCCTCTGGACTGTCAGGGGAAGCACCAACTCCCCCCTCCCTCTCAGGCTCTCACGCAGCACCGCAGACCAGCTCCTGGAATGAGGGGCAGAGCCTAGAGCCAGGGGAGCTCTGTAACAAGGCAGGCAGGTGGGCTCCAGGAGAGCTCTGCTTCTGGGCCCCTGGCTCTAGGGGCAGGGATGCGTGGAGGAGAGACACGTGGAGCAGCAGCTGTTATGTTGATGTGGTACTGTTATAGAGCAACCCCGATATTAAACGGGTTCCTGGCTGTGGGTCCTCACCCGCGCGCTTTAAAGGGACTTATGAATACTCTACTACAGACACACGCCAAAGGGTTAATAAAAGGTTTATTTACAAGAGAAAAGGAAATAAGGAAAATGTACAACTCAGGGAGAAAATAGGGAAATAAAGTCTTTAATGCGTCCTACCCGATCCGACGACCTGGAAACCCAAAGTCACTCTCGGAGCTAGACGGACGCCGCGAGCTGGCCGAGGGCCCCAAAATGGAGAGAGCCCCAAAGCCCACGTGTCTGCCTTTTGTATCCACCTGGCTGCTTAACCCCCACCCTCAGGTCCCAGCCACCTTCCCTTGGGTGGTGATGGGATTTGGAGTTCCCAGTGTCTTTGGCTTTGACCTGGGGTGGGGGTGGAGTCCACAAAGCCTGTATGGAATTTGCTTTGGGACAGCCTTTTTCCCCTAACAGTACCACTTTTGGTCCTGGCTTTCTTGGACCTGCTTCAGGATCCCTTCCTAAGGTTCCCTGCCAGAGGTGCCTTGGCTTGGGACAAACCTTCAGGCCTCAGCGGCCCTGCTTCAGGTTGACCCTGTTGGGCTGGACATTCGCCCACAAGGGGCAGGTAACTTGGGATATTTTATTGGGACACTGACATCCTTTCTTCTCTCTGTCATACATTATTCTATTGAAGAGCGATCACACCAAGAGTCTGCTTCTTTTGTCTTCATGCAGATGACAGAACCCCGTTTTAGAGCATGGGGGTTAGGGGTTCTCTGGGTGCCCCAGTTGCTCGCTGATGTGACCACCCCAGTCTGTGCACCAGTCTCTGATTCTGGGACAGCAGCGTGCTCAGCCACGAGCAGTGCTCCCTTCGGCGGCGCCAGGCCCTGGGCGGCGTCTCAGCTTGTCTGCTCGTGCCCAGTTGCGGAGAAGGCTTGCGCCACCTCCCTGCTTCCTCTTTTTCAGGCGCTTCTGGTTCTTCCCTCTTATCTGCCCCCACTAATTGCTCCTGCTTTGTGCCCTGGGTGAATTTTCTCCTTTAGTAGAAGACAGCCTCAGGGGCAGGCTTCAGTGGGCCCAGGAGTCTGCCCGAGGCCAGCAAGACCCCAGCAGCAGAGCGGCCTGGGCTGGAAGGCTGGGGTCTGAGCAGCGCTGTCCCCGGGACCTCACACAGGACTCGGGTGGAGGGGGGACCCTCCCCCTGAAGCCTGCGCCAGGCTGCCTGGAGAGAGGAGAAAGGAAGCCGCTGCTCACCTTTTATTAACAAAGCCCTTGTTCTACTAATTTTCTCACAATGATTTACTTTTATTTATTTATTTGTTTATTTTAATTAAGACTGGTCAGGTCGTCCTATGGTTCAATTTTGTGACCATGAGGTGCCCATGCAGGGGAGGCCCAGCCCCACAGGCACACACACCGTGGCGCAGCCAGAGGGCGGGCAGGGAGAGGCTGGGGACTGGGCGCCTCTGGGCTCCTCAGGAGAAAGATCTCAGGCTGGAAAACAGCACGAAGCAGCTTTGTCTTTGTTACTTTGAGGCCACGTGTTTGTTTTCCTTCCTGCCTGGGGTTGGGGCTCGGCAGGGCCTCCTCCGCAGGATGCAGGCCGTGCAGGACAGCGAAGCAGCCGAGAACAGGGCGCGCTGACCCAGAGCCGCAAGATGCCAGCCGGTGGGAGGAGAAAAGTGAAGCGTGGTCTACATCCCTGGGCGGCTCTGCACGTCCTGGGGGCTGCCCTGGGGCCGGGGCGGGCTCCCTGGATTGGGGCAGACGGATGCAGGTGCTGGGAGCCCGGGAGACTGAACGCTGCGGCGGGGACCGGGAACGGCGGACAGAGGACAAGGAACCGGGGAGTGGGGGTCAGGCAGCCCCCACCCCACCCAGCCCCCAATCCCGAGCTCTCTCTCTTTCATCTCCTGAAGATCTTCACGCTCCCTCCGCCCCGCTTCGCCCTCAGGCCCGTGCCCCAGCTTCTCCACCCGGGGGGCTGCAGTCACAGGCGCCCACGCCACCAGCACCTCCTCACACCACACGGTGCCACACGTGGGCGATGAGACCTGGGAGGAATCCGGGCTGCGGAGGCCGGTGGGAGGCGAAAGGGCCTGAGGGCCTCCATGCGCCCACGTGAGCCCGCCACGGGGCACCCTTCTTTTATTTCTAAGGGAAGCAGTTTGGTCACCTCAAAATCAACAGAGGCCGACGGCATCGTCCTGGGCACCTGCTGGAATTATAAAGGAAAATGCTGGGGCGTTTGCGTTTCTCTTCATGAAGATACAAATCGATGTGAGCTCCGCTCAGAGGTGTGAGTTTACGTCTCTCACAAGGACGCTGGCACCCAAAACAGAGCAGGCAAAGGAAGCAGAAGTGAGAGGCGGCAGGAAGCCGGCAGGAAGCAGAGCGGGCCTGGGGCAGCACCGCGGCGTAAACAGCAGGCCCAGCCCCCGAGCGGGGAGGTTTCCCTGGTGAGTCAAGGGCAGAAATCACCCTCGGACCCCTTGGGGCACATGAAAAATCAGGCTGTTTTCCGCCCTCCGGCCCTAGCGAGGGGCCCCGGGGCCAGGGCAAGGGGCACATGGGCCGTTGAGAGCATGATTGTGCGAGTGTGCAAGCGCTCACACCTGTGCCTAGAGGAGGGTGAAAGTGGCAGCAGCAGCCGCACGGCGAGGAGAACCGCTCTGAGGCGAGGCTGGAGATGACGCGAGGCTGGAGATGACGGACACTGAGAACCCCGGCGAGGCAGAGAAAGGGCCGACTCCTGGAGCTTGGGGGCTCAGGCCTGCCTCCCTGCTGCCCGCCGGCCTGTGCACCTGGCTCCCCGAGAGCATTAACGACCTGCAAAAGTGCATGGAGGGCCCCGGGACTCTCCACCTGCTGGAATCCACGGGGAGCCTGCCCTCGGCCTGCTGATACTAGAACGCCCCTATAGGGTAGGTAAAAGCATCAGGCTTTTCTGCCCTCCTGCCATTAGAATAGATGACGGATCCCTGCGGTCCTGAGTGATGCCTGATGGCAGCACCTGGAGTAGGGTGTGGGCATCTGTAGATGGGCTTCACCTGGGCTAAGACTGGGCTTATAAGGGCGGCATCATGGGGACACCTGAAGAGTCACAAGTAGAGCAGAGAACAAGGCCACGAGAGAAGGCCAGAGAGCCCAGGCAGAGTGAAGACTTGCTGGGGGCTGGGAGACCTACCAGCCTCCTGGCCCCCCAGCACCCCTGCCTGCTGTGTACCTGGTGAATCCCAATAAAAGCCTGAAAAGCCACCGAGGGCTCCAGGACTTCTCCTTCGCCCGGTCCGGTCTGCTCGAGCATAGAGATCCTGCTCTGTGTCCTCCTGCCGCTACAGCACACTCCCCATTTTTGGTGGTTGTAGGGGCAGGAATGGGCACAGTGCAGGTTTTCTGATTCCAGCAGACGGGTGAAGGAGGAATCCTGGAGGCCTCTAGGCTTTTCTAGACTATTATTGGGATTTACCAGGTACACGGCTGGCAAGAGGTGCCAGGGGGCTGGGAGGCCTGCCAGTCTCCTAGCAAATCATCACTCCTTCTGGCGCCTCTGGCGTCCTCTGCTTCTCTGCTCTGCTCATGGTTCTTCTGTTTGTTCTTCTGCTCTCTTGGCTTCCCCGTGACGCGACCCTTATAAGCCCAATCTCAGCCCAGGTGAATCCCATCTACATACGCCCACACCCCACTCCAGGTGCCGCCATCAGGCATGATTCAGGACCACAAGGATCCATCATCCATCCTAATGGCGGGAGGGCAGAAAAGCCTGATACTTTACTTACCCTGCAGTGGTAAAATACTGTCATGCAGCCCCCAGGCGGGCAGGCTCACTGCTGGGTCTCCCAGACGAGAAGGTAACTGTGGCGCCTTCGGCAGGCTGTGCAAGCCTTCCCTGCTGAGCCGGACGTCCAGCTCGCCCGGCGTCGCCCTGGCTCCGCGCTCTCTGTCCTCCCGCCCCAGAGGGACCTTACAGACCTCACCCAGGTGTCCCCGTTTACACACGCGCGTGCCCGTGCCCTTGGGCCCAGGTATCTACCCACACAGGTGCGTTGGTCACAGTTGCTGATGGCAGGAGGGCACGAAAAGCCTGCTTTTAAACTCGTTCCCTACAAATACACACGACATAAACGCCACGCTCCTAGCCACTGTTAAGTGCAGAGCTCCGCGTACAAGCTGCCGCTGAACTGCGCCCATCACCGCCACCCGCCTCCAGGTCGTGTCTCACCTCTGACACCGCGCGGCTCCCCATGGCCCCTGCCCAGCCCCGGGCTGGCTATCTTCTGTCTCTGTGACCGGACATGGATGGCGCAGCAGCCCGTCTTTGCTGATTGGCTTGTTTCCTTTGGCATAACGTCCTCAGGCGTCTTCCTTGCAGCCTGGGTCGGAATCTCCTCCCTTTTTCAGGTGGGGTGATACACTGCCAGATACAGCGGGAGCACCGTTTGCTAACCCATCACCCATGGGTGGGCACGGGGAGACCTCCATGTCCAGAGCTTATTGAGTAATGAAAAGGTGATTTGCCACGGAAGCTCAGCTGCCAACATCGGGAGTGTCCAAGCAGACTGTTTCTCGCTGAGTCACCGGCACTGTGAGCAGCCCGCCGGGCCCGGCACCCCCGGAGTCCCATCTTCGGAGCATCTTTGTCCGCAGACATTCTTGACATCCCGGATGCAATAGCTTCTGATTTTGTTTTTGTCAATGAAGGACAAGGCAGACTGCATGCTCAAGAGGCTGCTAATTAACATCTAGCAAGAGGACTTTGGGGATTAACCTTCCAGGGGCCTGGCCTCATTTCACCAAGTCCATTCATGGGGTTGTGAGCAGGGCCTGGACATCTCTACCCTGCTGGAGAGTTGAGCCTCTCCTACCCCCCAACCCCGGGGTGCTATAGGAATCCCCTTTCTCTAGCACCTCCAGACTCCCTCAAAGTTCCCTGGATGGTGATCGCTCATGAATTTAAATCAATTTTGAAAACAGGGACCTGCGAGAGGGTCTGCCATCCAACCCCCCGGCCATGCTCAAATATATTTAAAACAAATTTCACAAGCATTTGGTTGAACTCACGTATCTAAACATCTAATATTTAGTAATTAGTAAATATCTAATATTTAGTAATATCTAAATACTGATTAATATCATAGAGTGAAAACTGAAAGGCAGCTGAAAGCTGCTTTTTGTAAATTTATCTCAAAAGTGCTAAAAATGAGGCCTATGTCAGAGAAAGTTGGGGTTTCAACTTGCCTGGTCCAAGCCTTAACTTCTTTGCTCAACTGAGCAGTGAGGATGCTGGGCTTTCTCGAAGGCCAAGTTGACCTTGGCAGTCCCATCCCACCAGCTGCTTGGGGCCTCCCGGCAGCTGGCCTCGGAGTGGTGACACCCTGGGTGATGTCACAGGCTTTGTGAGGCGGCCTGAGGGTGCATTTTGAACAGGGCCACGCGGGGCAGCCAGCAGATCTCTCTCAGGATCAGGCCCCTGGAAGCCCACCACGAGGAAGAAGCCCCTCTCAGGACATCCCACAGGGGCCCCTGCCTAATCTGCCTGACCCTCGGCTGGGAATCGGCAGCTCTCACAGCCCCAGTGCAGTCCTCTCTGGGTAGGTGGGCGCGGCAGGCCGGGGAGCTGGCAGGTGGGGACACAGGTGTGGGGACCCCTCCTCAAGTCAGTGCAAGCCGCTGAGTCTCCAGGGGGAGCTGGCCCCCAAGGCCAGAATGAGGATCTGATTGTTTGAAAGGGGCTGTGGCTGCCGGGCTGGGCCGTCCTTCCCTGGAGGTGGACTGGACATCCCTCCACCGGGCCGGTTTTCTTCGTCTACCCCTCTGTGTGTCTTCACTTTATACGATTTATTCACTTAGAATGTTAAGTGGATGGTGTCACTTATTCAAATATAAACACATCACAGAACAGCTCTTTGTGGTGTCAGAAGGTCAGTGTCGGGTGGGCAGCCGGTCACCCCGGGAAGCAAGGGGTTACAAGCACCGATTGTGCACAGTCAAGTTAGCTGTGTCACCCCTAAAGTGTGGTGACTCAAGACTTGGTTTTTAAGACAGCCTTTCTGCTGTGTCCAGCGTGGCCTTTGAGTGTACCCCACGTGACATGTGGGGCTCGCTGGCTTGCTTGGCTCCCACATTTCACTGTGTGGCGATCACTCTGGGGCCTGCCATTTCGCCAGAGAGTAACTTCCTTTCTCCTCCCTCAGATAGAACAAGCTGGCTTCTGGGACCCTGTGTCTGAGACGGGAAAGATGCCAAGAGGGTCCAGCCTTCCCTCTCCAGGTGACCCCAGACTTCGCCCAGCGCCCATCTGCAGAGGCTGTGCCTCTCTGCTTGCATTTTGCCAGAGGAGAGACTGCCAGGCTGCCGGCGTGACCTCTCTTGCGGAAGGGCGAGGGGAGCTACTGCTGTGTCCGGGAGCAGCTGGCCTTCCTGGAGCCGGGGCCCTGGGGCGCCCGTGGGAGCCAGCTCTCTACGCACGTGTGCCGGGGCAGCGAGGCCGGCTCCACTGAGGCTCCCTGGCTGTGCACTTGGATGGGGGGCCCGTGTCCCCCAGTCACTGCCACATGCTCAGAGCTGGTGTCCTGCCCCAGGCTGGCACCGCATGTGGCGTGGTGGTCTTCCCGCCACACTCCTTTCCAGGAGAGGTTTTTGCTCTATTCTTCCTCACACCTGGGCCAGGCGGGAAGGAGACAGACACACTCAAGCGCCATCTTTACAGGAAGCCTCGCAAGATGCTCTTTTTTTGTTTGCTTATAAATTATGAAATAGTTCAAATATAATGGAAAATATGAGAAAAATCTGAACACTCTGTAGACACATTGAAGCTTTATCAAACCTCATAGATTATACCTTATTTGCTTCAGAATTTTTTTAGAAGTAAGCATTAAGGGCCTCCCTGGTGAGGCAGCGGGTTGAGTGCAATGCTGGGAAGCTGTCCGCAGCCTCTACAGCGCTGGTTCAATTCCCGACCGGCCAGGGAGCTACCCACATGGTGCAGCAGACCTCTCCTGTCTCCCCGCTGCTCCCCTCAGCAGTGGATTTCGGTCCGTCTACCTGTTCTGCTCCCCGCTCTGTCTCTGGTGAATCCTCTCACCCTCCTGCACCTCTGGCCTGTACCCAGTTCTTGTATAAAAATAAATCTTTTTTTTTTTTTTTTTAGAAATAAGCATTAAGAATACAGTGGGAGTCAAAGTAGGAACACGTATTTTTGCTTTAGATAGGAAATATTTAAAACGGAAATTTACAAACAAGAAAATGTAAGAACTAACACAGCAAGCGAGCCCGCTCTCTGCAACCTTGCTGTTCTGGTCCTGCGAGGAACAAACTTCACCTCTATAATCTGCCAGGGGGCAAGAAGGGGTTAAGGACACCTGCGTCAAGGCTGTGTGTGAGCACGTGAGAAACCCAAGCCAGGCCCAGCTAAGTCACTGTGTGAGGTCACAGGGAACTTGCTGAGTGCTCGCTAGCCAGTGCCTGGGTGCCCGAGGCTCACTGACTTTCTAACTGATTTTCAAATGATCACTTAGCATCAAAATGTATTACATGCTTATAAAACACGCAAAGTGACCAAGAAGCACTGCTGCAGGAGGAGTGTGGAAGAATTATTCCTCCGGTACCATGCAATGACTTTGTTTAAAAAGTCCAATCTGACACCAATCAGGCTTTCAAAAATGTAGAAACGTCCGCTATCACGGTCCTCGGCAGCAAATCAAGGCTCGTGCTGAAGCTGTGACGTCCCTCTGCCTCTGGAAGAGGAGGACCCTCCCCTCCAGCACCCTCGCCTGCAAGCCCTCGCTGTCTCAAATGCGTCTCTCCCAACATCTGTGATGTGCGGGTTCGTCCCTGACAGCTGCACGCGCTGCACGTCTCCTAAACTGACAATGGAGGCCCCTTGCCGACTACGAACAACATGACATTCTGCAGCTTTTACAATATTAACACACGAAGCTGCAGTTGAGTCATTTCCAGGGGTGCAGAAATCGCTCCACTTCTCAGCATTCCTGCTAAAGGGAACTCGAGCTGTGTCGAGGTCTATCCCAACGCTGCTTCACCAAATGCCAGAAAAGGAGTCTTCCCAGGGCATATTCCTGGGGGTGGAGCAGCCTCAGCAGCCGGGTAAACGCAACCAGACCAGGTGAGCCACAGTGGTGTGCTGCTCTCCCGGCCCCTGTGGCAGGCCGCGTGGCCCAGCTCCTTCCAGCTGTGATACTGCACGTTTCTACAGCCTGACACATACGTTTCTACAGTTCTGACAGCCTGATTGCTGTCAGGGTGGGCTTTTTAAAGACCTGCACTATCGCGCCAAGATGGACTGAACACCGGGAAAGGACAAATGTCCTTCCACAGCATTCCCAGAGCAGCGTCTCCCGGTGTGTGGGCCGGTGACTAAGTGGCATTGCATGTTTTTGTTTTTTAAAGATTTATTTATGCATACAAAAGCTGGGGTACAGGCCAGAGATGTGGGGGATAAGAGGATCCACCAGAGACAGAGCGGGGAACAGAACAGGCAGACTGACTGAAATACTGCTGAGGGGAGCAGCGGGCAGACAGGAGAGGTCTGCTGTGCCATGTGGGTTCCTCCCTGGCTGGCCTGGGAGCGAACTTATGCTGCAGAGGCTGTGGATAGCCTCACAGTGCGGGTGCTTAATCCCTTGAGCCACCAGGGAGGCCCTGACATTGCATGTTTTATGATTACAGTGTAATACATTTTGATGTTAAGTGACCGATTGAAAATCAACGTTAAGAGTTTTTGTTACTAGATAAAAAGAAACACTGTCAAGATATATGATACACAGGTATCAAAATAGTTTTAAATCACCCAAGTTTGAATTTTTAAAGTCCATGATGTAGGAACCACTGAACTATCTGATACAGCTTCTCTTAAATCCTTCTCATTCAGGAAATTGAACAACAGACCTTCAAAAATGCTAAGTGCACAATGAGACGCACTGTACTCCTATACTTGTTCTACGGATCCTTGGCATCATTAGCTCTCAGCACAGCACTGCTACTTACATATTTCTACCAAAATCATGAGGTCAACCAGTTGCAGACAAACCAGGGCCTGGCAGAAATTTGGTCCCTTGGAAAGAAATTGCAGCAGGAAACCATCTATGGTGCAGAGCGAATACCATACCCGCATATGCGAGTCGAAAGGTCTAGAGAAATTGAAGCTGAAGCTGAAGAGCCACATTTAAATTTAAGTAAGTACCTCGGGTCCTCTGTTTGCCGTCTTGGAGGAAGATGCACCATAAATGTAACATTTGGAAAAGTAAGAGCGCGTCCTTTTTAGAACAACTCAATTTTTAGATTATGAAATACGTCACATGGATAATAATAGGTATGCACGTATTTACTGCCTAAATTTAACCATTTTAAATATAGCTTGCCATGCTTGTTTCAGATTGCTTTTTATTTTTCAAAGTGTTAAACATAGAAAACACAGGCCCAGCATGCAGCCTTCCTGCTGGGTCCCCACGAAAAAACTTGTACCTGATGCCGTTTTAACCTCTCCCAAAATTCAACCCTGAACCAACCCCTGGGGGGTTTCCGAGTCAGCGCCAGTGGGGGCATCTGAATGGTAAGACCCCCGCCTCCCACAGAGGGAAGGGCTTTACCTGGAATAACCTTCCTAATAACCTTGTCCCGCCCTCTTTTTGTCTGTAAACCCGCCATTCTGCGGGAGTCCTTGCGGATCTAGACAGGATACTGCCTGCGCTGTGACGCTGTCGATAAAGTCAATTACAAGCCTAAATTTGTGAATTTAGTTTTTTAGCAAAAGAAGTACCTTTTAATAGGTACAATAAAACTTGGGCCCCTCTCCTCCTCCTCCGAGACGGTTAACCTGAGCTGGCGAGTATCTCTCAGTATGCCTTCCCCCCGTCTTATGATCCCCAAGCATATATTTAATATATTTACAGATATTCTGCAGTGAATTGCCACCTGCTCTGAGAACGGATGTGTACGTTCTTGCAAGGATATAGTTTGTTTCTCTTAGGTGAAAACCTCCGTGCGGATGGGCGAGGTATGGAGTAGGTCTGTGTTTCACTTTTAAGGAAATGCCACCTCTATCTTCTAAAGTAGCCGCGATTTTATATCCCCTCCTGCCAGGAAGAGGATGGAAGGGGAGTAGGCTTTGCTCCCCCTACACCAGGTGGGGAAAGAGAGCACTGCCCTCTGTTCCCTGCAGGTGAGGAGGGTCCCCTGAAACCACAGGGACCGTGGGGTTCTCCTACTGCTATTTGATGGTGTAACAGGGTGGTCCCCAGGAAAGGGGGAGGTTCCCTGCCCCACCCAAGGGAGGGTGGAGCTGAGCAGGAAGAGAAGAGAGAAGCTGCAGAAGAGACTGAGGAAGGAAGGAAGCAGGATGGAGCCAGGAGCCCTGGAGGAGGCGCATGGAGCCTAGAGACACGTGAAGAAACTGTGCTTGTCTTTTGGTCGTGGA
Source organism: Talpa occidentalis (assembly GCF_014898055.3). Lineage (NCBI taxonomy): Eukaryota > Metazoa > Chordata > Mammalia > Eulipotyphla > Talpidae > Talpa > Talpa occidentalis. Next base: position 153,441,400 of record NW_026555331.1, read on the forward strand.
CGGGGTGACACAGATGTGGTGGGTGAGACCTGTGAGGAGGTGACAATGGCAGCTTTTATCTTGATGTTGATTTTGCTCTTTTCCTTCCGGGCTTGTCTGGTTGTTTCTGACCCTTTTTTGTGGGTCCCCACGGGAAGATGCTTTAGACTTGGGGCAGGCTTTGGGGCCTTGTTCTGGGCCGATCCCATATGGTTGGAGTTTTACCCACGAGGGGACGGGTAACTTTGGGTGCTTCATTTAGAAACTAGACTCTTTGCCTCACCTGTATTGTTTCCTAGTTTTTATTAAAGATCCTTCCCATTAAAGTCTCCTATGTTTTGTGTTGGTGCGGCGGATGGCAGAACCCATTTAGAATAGGCCGGTTTGCGGGATTTGGGCTGCCCCTCTCCCTGTCCTATTACAGATTTGGCGCCCAACGTGATTTAGGACAGAGCCATCCGTGGTTAGTCAGCCCCACCCGTCTCTGTGACCTCTCTCTGGCCTGTGGCTAGGGGAGAAGACTCCGAGCCGTGTCTGTGCTGACTGGTTTTCTCGTCAAAGACTCCACAGTCCTGTGTGTTTACGGGTTACGGGAAGCAGCGAGGAAGCCCAGGAGCTCGCCAAGTCTGGCCTCCGGTCCCCAGGCCCAGGCAGCCCGCCTCCTTGTCTCCGCCTTTGCTTTCCTGTGGCATCACGTCCAGGGAACTGTAGGCCTAAGAGACAATCCGGGGAAATGAGGCTGTTTCGTCTTGACAGAAACCCCCTTTATAGGAAACCTTTTATTTCAAATTGAGCAGCGGAAAGTAAGTGTCTCCTCCCAAAGTCAAAGTATAATGTAAATCCAATAAGGGAACTGAACTCTTCAAGTTCTTTTTCACTCATTCTTTGATTCCATTGTCCTTAAAATATTCCCTTCCTGTTCACTGGTGGCACTATTTATTACTATTTCTAGCAATTTTACTTTGCTTTGTTGCAGCTGTATTTGAATCTACCAGTTCATTACTATTAATTCCTTATTATAATTTCTGAGTATAAAATAATTCTGTATGCGCCTTCCAATGAATTCTATATTTTAAAACAATATTTTCTGTATTTTAAAACAACTCCTGTGTTCTCTGACTATTCTTTCATTTTTAATCATTTTAGTTCACTGTTTCTCTTTCATGATGACTTTTTAAATTTTTTTTTTGCCACTGAAGGGTTTTAATCTTTTAATAGGAAACTTATCCCAATTCCACTTATTGTTATGAATGGTATGTTCGGGTTGTTCTCTGTCCTCTTGTTTTATTCTTCCTAATGGAATTTGAGAAGGGGGCACCAACTTGCTCCCTCCCTTCCTACACCACCTTGTTCACGACAGTGGTGAATGACTAAAGGCGAGCTGGCTGATTCTTCTTCTAAGAAGTCTGCTGTGATTTGTGTGAATACTTTGATTTTAACCTTGTCAGAAAATCCCCAAACAGAGCTCACTGGGACCCTCCCACAGCGCCTTGTGCTGGTGCCTGGGGGTTCTGGGAAAAGGTGAGTTTCAAGTACAGTTGTTCTTAGAGTCCTGCATCAAAATGATAATGAGCCTGTACTTATGTAACTCTAACACCTTCCTTACAGGTCACAGTTCTAACTATGCGGACCCAGAATTATATAAAGGATTTATCAAATATGGATTTAATGTCCTTATCAGTAAACAACTGGGCAACGAGAGAGACCTACCAGATACCAGGAATAAAATGTATGTGCTGCCTAATTTTTTAAATCAAGTAACTAAGCAGATCTTAATTTTTTGGGGATATCAGAAATCTTACAACACAGGTTTCTATTTAAAGTCCAGTAATGTCTATATTATAGAGCTAACAATGTAGAGAATATCTTCCCATTGGCACAGAACGTGTTCTGGCGGTTTCCAAGAATCGAGAACACAAGATCTTGTGAAATCACCAATAAGGACTTTCGAGCAAAGGGCGTTTATTTATGATACAAAATGCTTCGCACTGCTACCTATTTTTCCTTCAAAGTCTTCTCCCCCTGCCCTAGTGTTTCATTAATCATCTGTGTTAATGATTAATGCCTTTTTTTGAAATTGTGGTTAAAGATACATGACATTGGATTTACCATTTTAGCTATTTTTTAACTAATTTTAATTCAGTACCATTAAGTGCCTTCACATTGTTACACAACCAGCACCCCCTCCATCCATCTCCAGGACCTTTTTATCACCCCAAACTGAAACTTTCCACCATTAAACACTAACTCCCCAGCCCCCCTCCCTGTCCTGGCGCCCCACCATTCCACGTTCTGTCATTATGAATTTCAACTTCTCCAAGTCCCTCCTAGAAGTGGACTCACACATTATTTGATGCTTTGTGTTGGGCTTATTTCACATATAATGTCCCCAGACGCACTCATGTTGTAAGCATATGTGTGTTAGAGCGTTTTTTAATATCTTGTAGGTCCTGGTGATCTCCAGTATCCCCCCCTTAACTAAATGAGGCATCTGGTACCCCCCTCCTTAACTAAATGAGGCATCTTCAAATACAAAGACAGTGAGTAGCAGGAACCAGGAGGAAGTGAGGACACACTGTCTTGGCGCATCTAGCGTGTGACACAAATGTGAAGTCACAAATCTAAGAAGTCTCGGGGGCTGACGTCACAGGATGTGGAGCATAGAGAGATGTGACATATCCACCTGGCTCATAATAAGGGGGGAAGGATTTAAATCACTCAAACCATAGAATAGGGAGTGAATTTAGTTTGGAGAGCAACTTTTTATGCAGTTCACTATTTACCTACCACAAAATGTCGTTTTGGAGGCCTATAAATTAGGGATTTCTCTGCATGCTGTCATTTCCCCCCTAAATCTCACATTCTCAAATGACACATCTGAAACAGGTGGACAGGAAAAAAGGGCACCAAGGCAGGAGACCGGATGGAGGCCGCCCACCTGCCCCGGCTCTGAGACCAGAGCGCCACCAAAAGCCCCAAAAGGCCAAAAACCAAAACCAAGGGCTAGAGCAGGACAGCACCCACACAACAGGAGCCTACGGGCTAGAGCCTAGCAAAGGACGGTGCCCGATAAGAGGACAGGTCGCTGTCTGTGGGTCTCACCCGCGCGCACAACTGCAAGAGCCCTCAGGCTCCAGGAACCACCACCACGGGCTTTATTTTACAAACGGGAAACAGAGAGTTCACTGTGGCCACAAGTGGCTGCTGCCTCACCCAGATAGTGTCAGTGATGGTCACCACCGGTCACCAGGAGTGCCGGACAGCACTGGCCAGTAGTGATGGTCACCACTGGTCCCCCAGAGGTGGTGTCAGGGACACCCAGTGTTCACAGCTCCTTGTGAGTTGCTGGGTGACACCAGCAACAAACAGCTCTTTGAGACGCCAGGCCGGGGCCCTTGGTGCTCCTCTCAGGCCCTGTCTCTGACAGAGTCCTTCGGCTTCTCTTCCCTCCTTGGAGGTCAGCTGCTGGATGCTTCTTTTCCTCTTTCTTCAGAGGCCAAGAACAGTGTCTTCCCTTCTTTCCTCTTCCTTCAGAGGCGGTTGCCAACTCAGCTGCCTTCAACCAGGGCTTATACCCTTTTTCAGGGTGCCCCACCCGCAAGTCTGATTGGACCATTTTTCAATCCTGTGGCTGACTGGACCATTTAGCACCAACCAGCTCATAGCTTGCACCTGATTGGCCCATTCCATGATCCGGGAAGTACACTGTTACATGAAAGGTGTCTGAGGAGCAACTGCCACAGCTGACTTGCGGTGGAGCAGCAGCATGAAAGGCCAACTCTGCACCCGCCGGCTCCCACCACTCAGGCGGCTGGGTTCCAACAACACAGCTACTTGGTTTCCCTTCCCACATTACATGATTATTCGTTAAGAAAAATAAAGTTTAGAGAGACGATCCTGAGAACGGAGCAAACTGGCAGGGTGCTATTCGAGATGTCAGTTCATCTGATAGGAAATTCAATTCCACTCCAAGTACATGTCTGTGTTTGAAACCCATTCTAGCTGCTAGGAATAAGCACAACTATCTGGGTCCAAACAGAATTTCAACCATCATTAGCCAATTGCGTTATTCCACTGAGTACATTTCCCTTCAACTTTGGCTTTGACGTGCACAGGATCATCTTCACTAAAGAAATGCTGATACTGGGACTCCCTGGTGGTGCAAGGGATTGAGCGTCAGCCCTGTGAGGCTATATCCACAGCAACTGCAGCACGAGTTTGATCCCCAGCCAGGGAGGCGACCCACACAGTGCAGCGGACCTCTCCAGTCTCCCTGCTGCTCCCCTCAGCAGTGTATTTCAGTAGATCTGGCTGTTTTGCTCCCCACTGTCTTGCATGAATCCTCTCACACCCCGCACCTCTGGCCTGCATCCTAGATCTTATTTGCATAAATCAATCTTTTTTTAAAAAGAAATGCTGATACACATCTCTGACGAGAAGACTATGTTGCTCTGTCTCTGATTTATTTCTTCACTTCTCTATTTAAAATTTTTTCAGACTTACAAAATTGGCGCAGGAATAGTTCAAAGAAGTATAGCCTTTTCTCAGATTTCCCTGAATGTTAGCATCGTCCATACCCTCAGAACAGAACAATGAACAAAATCAGGAAATCTGTATGAACACGCCACCACTCCTGAGTCTAGGGAGAATTCACGTTTGGGGTCCTGGTTCTGGGAGGGGCCACCCCAGGGCCCCAGGACCATCTGGTGCACCTGTCCCTTTTCCTCCCCTCTGAAACTGATTCTGAGCTTTTTTCATCAAAACCAGGACCCACATGATGACGTCTACCCACTCATTCGTGCCGTGTTCCGCCGTGTTGGGTGTCTGGTTGCCATCACATTCTAATCATGCGTTTTGGGGGTAGGAATGTCATAGAAGTGATGCCATGTCCTTCTCAGCATCGAATGAGGAGGTGCATTGTCTATTTGTTCCATTACTGGTGAAGTTACTTTTGACCATTCATTGAAACAGCAGCTGTCAGATTTCTGTGCTCTAAACTTACTGTTTATCCTCTTGTAATTAATAAACATGCAGATTTCTTTTAAGTGTTCATTCTGGAAAGTTGGGAGCACACAAAAAAAGCACAAGGTGGAAAGCGAAATTGCTGCTGAAATTGTTCCTTCTGCCTTTAATGCATCAGATGTGGCCTTATTTGAATGTTTTGCTGGTCACGATCCCACCCGGTTCGTGTGCATCAACCAGTCAAAGCTATGCCGACGAGGAGTCGGTTCGTCTTGATTTGGGATTTATTTTAATCAGAAATCACTGTTAAGTTTTATCGAACAATTTCTCACCTCTGAATTAGCATGGTCACGCGACGTCCCTCCTTGATATCTTGCACTGAGCCACCCTTACATTCCTGACCTTGGTAACACTATCCTATTCCGTAATACGCTCTTCCTTTGGGGGTGTAGTTAAAACATGGTTGAATAATTATGTATTTCAAATTTAATAAAGAACATTTTAAAAAGGAAAAAAACAGTAAAATATTTTTGTCAAATCCTTGGAAGAAATACAAGGACATCTCATCCTCTGCAGACGGTACCGACGTAGGAATGAAGCACAGACTTTCTTTGAGGTCAACACAATACAATAAATTTGAACCTTCAATGTGAATAAGTTTATTAAATCACTTTTATGGATGCCAAAGTAATTTGTTTATATGATGCTCAAAATGAACTTGGATTGTGAAAACTGTCTGCGGAAGCAGCAATGATGACTGGCGTAGAGAAAGCGAGTGTGAAAGATTAGAAGAGCAGCAGAAGTGAAAGAAATGCTCATAGCTCCATTCTCGTGTTTTTAAATGTACTGTCACCCGATTATCAAATCATCAATGAGAGGAACTGTTGCGACAGGAACTTTGCGGCCGCTCCGCGGCGGGGACGCGAGGGGGACTCCCGGGTCGCGCATGGAGCAGGTGCGCAAGGCGAGACTCTGCTACTGGAGCGGATGTTCTTGTGCCGCTCGTGACAGTGCACGGGCAGGTGAAAGCTGGCCGTGCCGCAGCGCCGTGAGGAGTAAGGTCTGGGGGGCAAGGGGACAGTTTTATGAGGGACAGAGAAAGGGATGTTGTCACCCTACGTCAAGAGACGTGAGTCAGCAAGGTACCTGATGTTATCACGGCAGGGTTACCCCGAGGCCACCCTGGAGAGAGGTGATCCCGTGAGCAGCGGCCTGGGCCCCCGCCTGCCCTGGGATGCGGGCTTTCTCCAGAGGGGTCAAGGCGTGCTCCGCTATGCCTTGCAGACAGCACACAGGTCACAGCGGCCCATGCGAGCTCAGCTCATAAGAACCCACAAGGAACCAGGAAGGGGAAACGCAAATGATGAAAGATGTTCGCCGCGCCCCCAACACCTGCTTAGGTGACTCACCGCCTCCCTCTTGTTCTCGCCTGCAGGTGTCACTATAAGCGTTACCCAACCCACCTGCCCACGGCCAGCGTCATCATCTGCTTCCACAACGAAGAGTTTAATGCCTTGTTCAGGACGGTGTCGAGCGTCATGACGCACACCCCGCTGCAGCTCCTCGAGGAGATTATCTTGATAGACGACATGAGCGAATCTGGTAAGACAGCCCCAAAGATGCGCGCCATGTCCTTGGAAGGCGGAGCCGCCCGGAGGGAGTCCCTTCCCGCAAAGGACGTCTGGGGCGGGGTGTGTGTGTGTGTGTGTGTGTGTAGCCAGGTGACCTCCTGGTGGGGAGGTCAGAGCTGGTTCCTATGGGGCGGTGTCGGGGGACATGAAGGGACCCACTCGAGAGCACTGATGGCGTCAGGAAGAAGTGACAGTCACTGGGGTCTGATGCGGGTGTCAGAGTTGCCTTGGTGGGAAGGAAGGGAAAGTTGTTTTCAGCAGCAGACACAGCGCCCGAAGGCCCAGAGGCTAGAGGAAGCTTGGCAAGACTGGAGCCGCGCTGAATGCATCTTACATAGCTCACGTCTGAGTTGGGGGGGCCGGGGGAGGAGACAAGAAATAAATAGGAAAAGACCACGTGAAGGGCAAGGTTTGCATTTTATCTGGGGGAACTGGGGAGCTGTTACCCAGCTGAAGGCAGGGGCGACCCCGTCCCCCTTTACACATCCCCTTTCCATTCGAATCGTAGACAGCGGAGCTCCGAGTTTGTCCTCCACGCTGGTGCTCGCAGGGACTTGCACACTGGTGCAAATCTGATGAGCCGCACGTAGCATTTGAAATAAATTGTCTATTTTACAACCTAATTGCAGCCCTGAGGCACGCCAGAGAACCGGGTTAGTGTAAGGTCTTCACAGCCAGGGAAGGGCGACACTCCAGGAGGTCCCCGGGGGGGGGGTGACTCCAGGGGTGTCACCCATGGTGGGATGCGACTCAGCCTCCTGCCAGCCACATCTGGGTGCTCCAGAGGGTGTCCAGTCACCAGGCCGCTTTCCCCGGGAGCCACCCCATCAGAGGGGTGCGGGGCTGCCCTGCTCGTTCTGGGCACGCGGAGAGATGGGCAGATTCCTGACCCGCGGAGCAGCCCACGAGGTGCAGGTTCCCCTCCTCCCAAGCCAACGAGAAGAGACTTGTTTGTAACAGGCGTCCAGGGCCAGGATTCAGTGTTTTCAAGGTGCCCCCTCTGGGTAGCCCCTTTTTACTCTGTGTTCTCAGTTTCCAGCTGGCCCTGGAGCTCAGTTCAAGGTCATTGCCATTAGGTCTGCGAATATAGCGTCAGACAAAGTCAGATGAGTTTCGGTTTTTACTTTTGTGCCCTTTAAAGTCTGAAAGCCGTCAGCCACCTAGCCTCGGGCGCAGACCGCAGGGCCGCTGGGTCAGACTGCCACGGCACCAAGGCTCCTGCGATGAGGACACACGCAGGGCTGGAGCGAACAGAGCCGCCCCGGGGGGACGCAGACGAGCGGCTTGTCTTGATGCTGAGTCACTTCTCTCCCTGCCGCATACAGGACACGTCTTTCTCTTCTGGCTAGAACTCCCGCGGGTTAGCGTGGTCAGGGATCAGTCGCATGAGCCACCATTTTTGTTCCTGTAGTTACCACTGACTGTCAGGTGTTGGGTATTTTTGCAGATGACTTGAAAGACAAGCTAGACTACCGCTTGGAAATTTTTCGGGGAAAGATTAAACTGATAAGAAACAAGAAGAGAGAAGGGCTGATCCGCTCCAGGCTGATCGGCGCATCTTTTGCTTTAGGTAAGAACATTCCAGGCGGGCCGTGACCCCAGGTCTGGGTCTGGGACTTTCTTGCCCACACGAAATGCCTCCCGGGGCACCCCCTGCGTCTCCCCTGGCAGAGACAGGGTGTCCGTGTTTTCGGCCCTGCGAGGCTGCCGCGCTGGCCTGAGCAGACGTGACAGGCTCCTGTTTAACGCAGGTGGAGCGTGTTCACTGTCGGGAACGCCACACGGGCTGCTACCCGCTGGGTGTGCGCCTCTTTGTTTTATATACCGCCACGTGCATGCGTGTGTACACGCGTGACTGTGCACACACACACACCTGAGGGATTTTTAAACATGTGGAATCGCCCCATCTACACTGCCTGGTGAGACCGACCCTTTATGTCAATGCTTTGACCCAATTCACCTCCATGTTTAGTGGCTGCTGAGTACAGTGTTCCCGTGGCTCGTAGGGCACATCATCTGTTTAGTCATTTCTCAATTGGCAATTTTTATTTTCCACTATTACTCAAAAAACCCCCAAAACCCAACAAACCCACTGAGCTTTTGCCCAAAGACCCCTGCCTTTGCGGCGCCACGCAGCCCGCTGCCTGGCCCTGGCCATCTCAGGCACTCTCCCGCCGTGGCGCTCAGAAGCAAGCTCCCCTCCTGGCGGGCCTGCGTCGCCTGTCACCCGCGTGGCTCCGTTCTCTGATCAAATGTCACCATAAACGTCACTTTATCAGAGACGCCCTTAGAAGCCTCCAGACATAAGGGAGTGCGCTGCACCCCTCCTGTCATCTGAGTCTGGACTCTCTCCATGACGTTTACTGCCACTGCCAAGGTGCCTGTGTGGCTATGAGATGCCCCTAACATGCAGGCGCGGGGACAGAGGCGCTGGCCCCAGAGCCGACGGACGCCAGGGGCAAAGTCCACCGGGGAGAACTGGAAGCAGGGGTGGCACAAAGGCGGGAAGGGGAGAGCGCTCGGCGGGTGGCAAGATCTGAGGAGAGAGACGTTTGTGCCGGGAGCACAACCCACATTTTGGGTGCAGAATTAAGTGTGTGCTGGTTTCCCTCCCACCATCCACCCGGTGAAACTGAAAGCACCCTGAGGACCAAACACACACTAAGTGTTTAACAAAGACTCATCGCGTCGAGCCTTGGTTTGGGGTGGCAGGCGTGTCAGCCAGCGAACTAACGCCCGCCCTTGCCTCCCCAGGGGACGTCCTGGTGTTCCTGGACAGCCACTGTGAGGTGAACAGAGTCTGGCTGCAGCCCCTGCTGTATGCCATCGCCAAGGACCCCAAGATGGTGGTGTGCCCTTTGATTGACGTCATTGACTTTACCACCCTGGAGTACAGGCCCTCTCCCGTCGTCAGGGGAGCTTTCAACTGGTACCTCCAATTCAAGTGGGATAACGTCTTCGCTTATGAGATGGACGGGCCTGAAGGACCTACCGCTCCCATCCGGTGAGATGTCTTCCGGCCATGGCACGTAGTGTCTGGGATTGGGACCTGGCAGAAAAATTAGGGAGATGATTCCTTCGATTGCTAGGGCTGAATGAGAAGGAGTGCTTTATATGTCTCTTGGTCCTAAGTGCCTATTATAATAGAATTGGGGAGGCCTGCGGTTTTGTCGCTTGAAAATGAGCATGTCACCCGGTTGCGAGCATGACCGTGTCAGTGGCCCTCTGACTCCAGGTGGCTGCTGGCAGCATGTGGACTTTGCCCTCAAGGGCAAGCTGTGTGTTGATCAGTGCATGAGGTGCCAGCACGTACGTAGCCCAGAAGGCCTGGCCATGGCCAGACTCATGTATGAAATGTCTACGCAAGTGCTTCCATCTGTAATTTTACAGGCTGAGATAAAAGTGGTTTTCCAAGATTATTAGTCCAGAAAATGTATCTCAAACTGTAGGAATGGCTTGAATGTTGGGATTTGTAGGAGGCTGTCTCTGGAGAGACTTTCCCAGGTTGCTCCCCACATTCAGTTAGCCGGGACCCCAGGGCTCTTTTCTTTCTCTGTTGACCTCTGTTCACCAACCACACGAGTGCCTCTGCCAGCATGTTAGCCTAGCAAGTCTTTGATCTTGTCTCCATCCTAATTTTGCCAGAGCTATGTGACGTTGCTCAAATTGCTTGACCTCTCTGGGGCTTATTTTTTTATCTGTAAAGTCTGGAGAATAACAATACTTCACAGAGTTGTCATGAGCATGAACAGCTTAGTATATTTCCAAGATTACAACACTGTCCACCAGCGCTACATTAACGTCATTTTATAACTGTTACTATGATTCCTGTAGTCATTTCTTGGACCTTTCATCTTCTAAACTGGCATCACCCACCTACCCTGGGACATAATCAAGTCTCCAGCTCCTCAATTTCTGCTGGTACCCTACATGGTTTTCTTTTTTCTGAGCCTCGGCTTCATGATCTATAAATTTGCCCCTCCTGCCAGTACTGTCAATGGTCACCTCCACTGTAGGCAGAATTACACAAATCTCCAGCCCTGAACCCGGAGGGGCAGCTGCGTTATAGCCTAACATGTCACAGTTACAAGGTGGAACAGCACCTGCAAGACCAGATAGGTTGTCTTCAGAGGGTTAACAAAAGCTAAAATTTAGATATTAGCCATGCCATTAACTTGTATTCATATCTGACGATTCCTTCCCCCTCAAGTTACAAGTGTAATGACCATAAAAGTACAGATATAAGAGTTTTGGAAAACTTAGGGCAAGTGAGGAAAACACAGCTGTGGTAACTCGTGGAGAGGCCGCAGGGATCGCCACTGCCAGGGGGCTCAGCCTGGCTGCTCCCGCACCTCTTCACGGCCTCCCCGCAGGCTCAGACCACCGCCGAGGTGACCACCGCCACCCGGCCTTACACACACACACACACACACACACACACACACACGCGCGCGCGCGCACGCATGCATGCTTGCTAGTGATTCCCGGGGTTTTAGAATAAAGCCTTTCTCTTGCGGGGAAGGCGTGGCCTGAATTCTGAGTCATATATATTGTCACCCGACTTTCAGCGATGCCCACCGCGGCCTTCGCAGGCTGTTTTGTGAAATTACTTCATTTGTCAATTTGACAAGCGGCCGGGGGTGGGGGGGGGGCGGCGGGCCCGGGGGAGGCCCTGCGGGGCGCGGCCTCCCTCCAGGCGAGGGCCGCGTGACCATGGCCAGGTCCGTGGGGTCGCCCCAGCCCGCAGCCGGCGCCGCGCCGGGCAGCAGACTCTGTCTCTGGTGGATCCTCTCACCCTCCACACCTCTGGCCTGTACCCCAGTTCTTGTGTGCATGAATAAATACATCTTTTTAAAAAAACATTAAATTTGCTAAGAAACTTTTTTCTTTTTTAAGACAATTTTCCTTTCCTCCAAGGCAGCACTTAGAGTGTATTGCTTACGGCATCTGGTGCCATTAGGCAAGAGTTACTGCCTGGTTTTAAGTAACTACGGTTTTAATTTAGCAATTCCACATACTTAAAAGTTGGATAGGTAATAATTTTGGTGTGAATGACGGTTTTTCAGTTTTTAACTATCCATATCACTCGTTTTTAATATAATTTTGGCAAGCATCCATCATGACTGAACCCATGAAATCAAGTTGGTATTTCCATGTCCTCTTAGGTCTCCCGCCATGGCTGGAGGCATTTTTGCTGTGTACAGGCATTACTTTAAGGAGCTCGGACAGTACGACAAAGACATGAACCTCTGGGGAGGGGAAAACGTGGAGCTTTCACTAAGGGTAAGTCAACCTTTTCAAAGTAGTTGCCTTTGCGGGTGGAGCGTGAACTCTAGCTTTAAGCCATGCTTCCTGCTGTGGCTCTTGTGCTCGTTTTTCCTACGTCAGCATCTAGCACATTCCTGGTGGTATATGCGCCACACGATTGACGCGGCTCCTTGCGAAGATGGAAAATACTCAATAAAATATCAGCTCTTCTTACTGCATGTTTTGTTTTGACCCCAGTGTGTTGCATTCAAACACTGGCTCGCTTTCTTGGCCTGTCTGCTCAGAAGTTTACTTTCCTAAGGGGCTTCCCCGAGGCCCCCAAACTCTCCCCCCTCTCTCTACCCACCCCACACTGCGCTAACTGCTTTACATGCTACGCCAGTTCTTGCTTTTGTTCCTCCGCTGTTCCTTCTCCTGAGTCACAGCCTTTGTGTCCATCCATGGACAGTTTGCCCTCATCTGAATGCACCACAGCGCGCTAAGCCGGACATGCAAAAGCCGACTCTTTCCTCCCTGCCCCCTCCCCCACTCCTCCCTCAGCCATGCCCCCTCTATGGGTGGGTGAGTGCCCCCCCCCCCGCCACCCCTGCCCCTGGACTCCACTGTCCTTCTCACGCCCTCCAGTTCACCTCACCCTATCTGGTCAGTTCTGCTGAATCATCACCGTCTCTTTCACGTCCCTCTTTCCTCACTACCACAGTCCATCATGACAGATTTGATGCCATTTCTTCAGCAAGACTCTCTGGACCTCATCCTCACGCTCCCTGCACACACCCACAACCCCCCTCCCACACATGCACATACACGCGAGCGTGCGCACACGCCTGAGGTCCCTTCTCCTGTGAGTGTTGGCCCGGTGAGCCGTGTCTCTTGTCTGTGTGTGCAGGGCAGGCTACATGGCCCGGGCTGGCCCCTACCCTTGTTTCAATGCTCTGCTGTTGCCATCTTGATTTTAAATAGATTTGAGGCAGAGACTGGCTTTTGCGTCCCCCACCCACTGTGCATCCCCCTGCTACCAGCTCCGCAAGGGCAGGGACAGGACTGACATCCCACACTGTCTCCCCCACGCCTGGCCTTGTCCCATGTGGAACCCAGTCACGAAATCTTTGTGGAGTGGGTGAAGCTTGGGGTCGGGTACCTGAGGGGGAGGCTGGCACCGGCCGCGTTGGCGTGACTATCGCCGCCGTAATGGGCATAGCACAGCGCCGGGGGCTGCCGCGGCCTCAGTGAGGTGTTCGCCCCCTTCCTCTGAGCTCTGGTGGAGGACGGTGTCTGGCAAGCAGCCTCCCCTAGTTTTCTGCTAAGATAGCTACTGGGGCTGGAAAAGATGGGACCCCACTGGACCTCACAACTGCCGGCCAGCTTGTACCTGGGACACGCCGATCTCATTGCCCCAGTGTGCTCCCCTCCCGACCCCCCTGCCAGCTGTGACGGCCCTGTCTCGAGGAGAGCCCTTCCTACCTGAGCTGTAGGCCTGGGGCCTCTGGGGCCCTGCCCACCACCTCTGCTGCCTCCAACAGCCGCGGGCCGCGGGGGAGCTTTTCCGTGCCACCTCCGCGGGACCAGGTGGCAGGGGTCACCAGGCTCTCTTGCTTCTGCAGCCCTGCCGTCCCCCCTTTCTCCTCTCCTGGTTCATCAGCCTAAAAGCAAGGCCTGCTGCGAACCTTGCCTTTCTTCCCCACAAGGCCCAAGCTGGGAGGAGCCTGGTATCGCGGGGGCTTCCTGAGCGCGAAGCCCAGCTTGTTTCTCTGATGGCAGATTTGCAGAGCACCCAACCTGCCCTGCCCGCGGGCCGCTCATGCCGTAGACAGAGACGCAGCTGCGGCAGGCCTGGGCCGGCTCACGACCCTGCTCTGCACTCCGCACCCAGCCCCCACGCAGACCTGCCTCAGACTGACAACCAGCAAAGGGATCTGGCCGCATCTCCCTGGGGGGGTTACCAGGGTGACCCCAGACCTCCGTGGCTGTGTCTGATAGTGAATGAGGAGCCGTGGGCCCCCTCTGTGGTCTCTAGCTATCTCTGCAGCGGGGGTGGGCTGCTACCTCAGGGGTGGGGGGCAGGAGGACTCCTGAGGTTGAAATCTGGTCCCAGATTGTAACGCCCCTGTAAGGGGCAGGAAGGACACAGGGCAGGTTTTCTGATCCAGCAGGCCAGGTAAAGGAGGAGTCCTAGAGCGTCCTTGGTGGGTTTTGCAGGCTTTTTAGATTTACCAGGCACACGGCAGGCAGGGGCGCTGGGGGGCCAGGAGGCTGGCAGTCCCCCCAGCCCCCAGCACATCCTCACTCTATCTGGGCTCTCCGGCCGTCTCTTTGCTTCTCTGCTCTTCCGTTCATTCTGCTTCTTCTCAGCTTCTTTTTCGGCCTCTACTGGTGTCCCCGTGACGCCGCCCTTAAAAGCCCAGTCTCAGCCCAGGTGAATCCCATCTCCCTAGGCCCACACCCTATTCCAGGTGCCGCCATCAGGCATGCGTTCAGGACAAGGATCCATCATCCATCCTGATGGCGGGAGGGCAGAAAGCCTGACATTTTTCCTTACCCTACAGTCCACCCCCTCAGGGTTTTCTGCCATATCGTCTTTATCAGTCTCTATATACAAGTCATAAACACATGTCTCTTGGCAATATGAACACCGCAGCCATGGCCCACGAAAGTAAATGAAATACATCACAATGTAACAAAATACAACAGAACACAAATAAGTCCAGGCAGGGCCCCAACCTAGTGGCAAAAGACAATTATTGGTACCGGCAGATGAGCCACCACATCTGCTGCCCAAGGCACTGCTCATACGAGGGAGGGGAACCACTCAGACATCTCTGTCACATGCCAGGAGCCGTCAGGCTTCCCGGCCTTCTCTGGCTGTAGTCTCGGCTACAAGCCACACGCAGCATCCACCCCCAGGATGCACTCACTCCTGGATTGAGGATTCTCTACTCTTTGGGGGTAATCGCCAACCCTCAGGGTTTCTGTCTGCAGTCGCTCCAACACTCGGCTTTCATAGCCACCCATGCGACTCGCAGGCCCCTGCACTCAGGCCAACCCACTGCACAAGCACATGGGTCGGGGATCCAAACTCTACATTTGGCTGGGGCTCCACCCCAAGCCACGTTCCCCACCCGTCCCCCAAGGAAGGGTTCCTCAGCTCCTCACCCTCCCTCGACATCGAGCAGAGCATCCCCCACAGGTGATTTTACGAGACTCACGGGCCTTCCTCAGCTTATTTAGTGCTTAACAGCCGCTCAGGCTTCCCAAACTCAGCATCAGCTCCAGCTTTTGCCTTCTCACTTGGCTTTTCTCCTCCGCCTGGCTGCTGGGCATACACAGGCTGCTTTTGGCCATCAAGGCCCACTGGCCACCCCAGATTCCCATCTCCTGGGGTGCACAAACAATAGCATCCTCCCCCAGGGTCCCCAAAACTTAACCTGCCAAGGTTCCTCTGCCTTCTGGCGGGATTGTCAGTCCAAGTTCGTCAGTCCAAGTCCTTTAGGCCTCTCCCTGCGTCAGCACTGGCGAGCTCCAAACCGTGGTCCTCTCTTCTCTGAAGATTCTTGCCGCCTCGGGGGTCGTTGGCTGGTCCTCTCGGGCGTCTCCTCCACGCGAGGTCTCGTCCCGCAGCTCCTGGGCCTTGTCCATCTCCTGTGCCGCCATGGCGCCTCCAGCGTCGTCACAGGCAAACACAGTCTGTTACTCCTCAGTCCCTCCAGGTCTTCGGAGGGCTCCATGCCCGTCTGCATGGATCATCCTGCCGACTTACGCCAATTGTAGGGGCAGGAAGACCAAAGTGCAGGTTTTCTGGGATCCCAGCAGACGGGGTAAAGGAGGAGACAGTCCTGGAGCCCCCGGTGGGTTTTGCAGGCTTTTTATTTAGATTACCAGGCACACGGCAGCCAGGGGTGCTGGGGGGCCAGGAGGCTGGCAGTCCCCCCAGCCCCCAGCAAGTCTTCACTCTATCTGGGCTCTCCGGCCTTCTCTTTGCTTCTCTGCTCTTCCGTTCGTTCTGCTTCTTCTCAGCTTCTTTTTTGGCTTCTGGCGGCGTCCCCGTGACGCCGCCCTTAAAAGCCCAGTCTCAGCCCAGGGGAATCCCATCTCCCTAGGCCCACACCCTGCTCCAGGTGCCGCCATCAGGCATGCGTTCAGGACCGCAAGGATCCATCATCCATCCTGATGGCGGGAGGGCAGGAAAGCCTGATGCCTTTACCTACCCTGCACAGATGCTGCAGATGTTGCCTGGCGCTGGGGTCTAAGTGCCACCCAAATGAGGACAAGGACGTCTAATCCTGCTGAGAGCCTCAGCCCAAGTCTCTGTCCGCAGGGCACCATTTCCTGTGTCCAGCTCAGCAGCCCGACCTGCCCGTGACTGCAGAGAGCCCCACCCCACAGGGCCCTTGTCCCAGCCCAGCTTCTGCGGAAGCCTGGCCTTGGGGTGACCTTGTCCTCGTAAGGACCTGTCTTGTTTGGGGCCCCAGTCTTTTCTCCCCTGATAACTGCTACCCCCCAATCCCACTGTCTCTGTATTGAGCAGATTACCCTGATAGATCACTGGTGAGCTGCCAGAACCCGGCCGGAGAGGGCACGTCCCTGAGAGAAGCGCGTCCGTGTCGTAAGCGCGGGTGATGCAAGACAGGCGTCGTGGAACCCACCGGCTTGGGAAGGGCAAAGCTATTCGCCCCAGTTCAGGGGAGGAAGAAGAAAACAGACTATTTTCCAGAGATTTTTTTATATTGACGTTTAAGTAATTGTCTGGTTGAAGGAAACTGCACAATAAAACGATTGGTTTGGTTTTGGAAAAAACAACAAACAACTGTTAGACCAGTAGAGCAGACTGAGAAAATCCCACCCCAGCTGGCCACGGGACGTAGCCCCACTTCACCTGGTAAATACAGACCACAGGAAAAGAGTGGGAGAGGCCGCCGCTTCCGCACACTGACCTCCGCGGTGAGCGGGCCAGGGAGGCCGGACCCCGGTGGGTGAGGAGAGGGTGGCAGAGCAAGGCAGGCGGGAGGCGGGGCAGAAACGAGCAGGCCCCGGAGGGTTCAGATTGTACGTTAGGTGCCAGGGGAACGCACAGACGTGCCTTAAGTGGGGCAGACACAGAGGCTGCAGAAATTAACAAAGTGAAAGACAAGCAGGGAGAGCGGAGTTTCTTGCAATGACCTGGACAAGGGATGACAGCAGATGAAACTAGGCAGGGGCCAGGGCGGATGGAGAGAGCTGGACAAATCCCCATCGTGGTACACAAGCACAACGAAGGCCGGTCAGAATGGTGGATCCTGAGACTAAGGGGTGTTCCAGGCCACATGGGGGCCAGGCAGTGAATGCCACACAGATGCTGTCTGCAGCTCAAAGCAGAGTAGCTCGGAACAGTAGGTGTGGCCTGGAGGAGGCCTGTGCGTTGGGTCTGATCGGCTAGGCTGAGCTCTGGTCTCCAAGTTTGCTCGTCATCCCAGGAGTTGCCGCAGCTCAGCATAGTCTGGACGGCAAGAGCGCGGTGTCAGGCCCAGCCCTGTGGCCGAGAATCCTGTCACACATGTGCTGCCCACATTCCATCATCCAAAGACGCTGAATGGACAAGTCCCAAGTCAGAGTGTCAAAGAAATAGACTCTGCCCCAAGGTGAGGGATGGGGTGAGCTAATATTTGATGATCAGCACCTCAGCCTATCACACTGAGTTCCTGCACGGAGCAGCTGCGAGGACAGAGGTCTTGTTTACTTGAGAAACACTGGCCCCTCGCATATCTGGTAGGTTGTGTAACAAGCTCTCCCGGAACACAGTGGCTCCTGATCAAACGTCCTCCTAACTCGCTGTGTTGCTAAAGCGAGTCTCTGGCCTGGCTAGGATGGCTGGTTTTATTGTGTTGCTTACACATGTTTTCCTCTGGAGACTCAGCTGGTGCTGGTCTAGGCTGGACTGATTTACCTGCCCACATGGGCCTGCGGCAGTTGGGAGAGCAGGGAGGACTTGGCCACCTGTCTCTCGTCCTCAGCAAGCTAGCCCAGGCTCCTTTACCTTGTGAATGGGTAGCCAGATTCAATGAGATAAGAAACAATGACGGTTAGCTATTATTGGTCAAAAACGATCTCAGAGTGACCTATTACTAGCAAAGATCATTACTGTTTTCCTTTCTCCACAGATCTGGATGTGTGGGGGTCAGCTCTACATACTGCCCTGCTCGCGAGTGGGCCACATTGACAAGCACCCCAAGTCGTACTCCCCTGACATCACACAGGCCATAAACCGCAACAGCCTCAGGCTGGCGCACGTCTGGTTGGATGAATACAAGGTGAAGGATACGCCTCTGATTTGGGGAGATGAGTTCAAGTGTAGAAGTGGGTTTGCTCTAAAGAAGCCTCCACCTGCCTTTCCAGATACCAATTTTCGTTCCTTTCAGCGTTTCCCTTAACTTAGTGGCATCCCTTTACCTACTCATCTGCCTTTCCCCAGACCCTGTCCTCAGTTAGTTCTAAGCTGCTACGCACCTTACTTTGTAATTCCCAGAGAAAATCAAGCTGAGAAGTATCTCAACCAACACAAGAAGTCCTTCCTGCCCCGCCCCCCATCTGTTTTCCCTTTGAAGGCTGTCCCTCTGAGCCGGACCCCCGCCCCGAGCCGTACCTGCCACTCACTAGTTCTCTTCCTCGACTGCCAAGCCCCCAGGTGATGTGGCTGCTGCGGGTGTGGGGAACACACAAGAAGCTCTGCCACTTGTTTTCTACCCATGACCAAGCATTTCTCCGTCAAAGCCATGCACCTTCATTCTGCATCTCCCCAAGGTTTAAGCCCCTTGCCAGTTCTTGAAAGGGTCCGAGACACCCAGAGAGCACGTAGTTTACTTGGAAGTAGCCCATCTAGAATGCACGCACGAACTGTCCCACGTGGACAGTGACTGTGGTAAGACCTCACTTCAGAAACATGAATGTGCAGGATTAACTCTGTGACCATTCACGAATATATCTGATAGAATCGGGCAAGAATCTCTCTGCGATATTGTGTGTCCTAGCCTTGATCTAGTTTTTATTATTTTCAAAGCATAAAATAATAACACTCAAGTTCCCTAGTCATCAGGTCCATGAGAGCTGAAACCTCAATGAGGTATTTCTACATAGCCACCTAGACTGGCGAGCATTTTTAATGTCTGATAGGACCATGTGTTGCCAAGCAACAGAAATTCTCAGACATCACTGGTGAGAGTGTTAAATATTACAAATGTCCCTTTGGAAAACTGCTTGGCAACTCAAGGAAAGTGGGAAATTTGAGTGTATCTACTAAAATTGGTCCCATTTGGACCTTATTGACAATTCTGACACGAACATCCTTTACACCTAACTTTTTGTGCATTTGTGCAAATATATCTGTAGAACAAATCTCAAGATATGGACTTGCTGCACCATGAGCTGGTGCATTTTGAATCCCAGGAATTATCTCCAAGCTGTCCTGCCCCATCCACACCGCCTCCTGCACCGTTGTCATGTGTTATGTGAAGATGCCTGTCTCCCTGCAACTTTACAACTGGTTTTAATTAGACTTTATAGTTCTTCTAATCTGATGTGATTGTTTAAAATTGCATTTAATTATGAATTATTTGAACAGCTAATTCTGAGAGGTTTACTTCATTTCACAGAAGATATAGTGACCAAAATTTTCATCTAACTTAAAAAGCCTATAGTGTTTGGCAGAAAAAAAGAAAGAAAGAAAGAAATCAATGAATTGGATGACACAGCATATTGGGAAATTTATTTAGCGACGTTGGACGAGAGGGCTGCTCGCCTCATTACAGAATGATGATCCTCTATACCCTCAGGCCCATCCTCTGCACCAAGAGACCCTGGGGAAGGGAAATAAAAGTGGCAGGAATTACTGGCAAAAACCTACAGAGGCCGAGGATCCCTGGGGAGCAGCCCATGTGGTGTGCCCAGTGTCTGCTCACTGGGATAAGCAAACCCCTCTCATTCAACAATACGCCCACTCTCCAAGTCGAGGACTGGGAACAGTACTCGTGACTTTGGCTTACTGAGAATACCTCTTTCATATGCCACAGGCTGAGTCCATTAGACAGTACTTCTTGGGGTTTCCTTAAATCAGAGGTCATCAAAGACTAGCCAGGTGTATGAAAATAACTTCTCAGGTGGCAGCCTTCTTCTCCCAAGGGCTTGGCAGGTACTAAAGTCGCACGACCACCTCATGAGGGCAGAAGCCGAGGTCACAGGTTAATAAATGGAAAAGCAGAATTTGAACCCAGACTCTCTTCCACCAGAGCCCATCTGCCCTGACCCACCATCCCCTCCCATCTCTGGAATGATAAGACTGCTGACTGAGAGACTGTTGATTGAGGGAGTGAGGGGCTTTGCGCTAAAGCGTCCTTGAGAGAGAAGGGACAGGATGTGAGGCAGAGCAGGTGGCTGTGATTCCCGTGCTCCCAGACCCAGCCTGGACCCTCAGTGCCACCTGGGCCGCAGCCTCTCCCGCCTCACGCTGCGCACACGCGGGCTGAGTCTGCCCCGGTCTTATGTGTGCTTCTGCACCCCCCATGCTGATGAGATTGGAAGGGGGTTTAGTTCAGGTGGTGAAAATATGTACTGCTATGTTCGACAGGGTTTGATCTCCAAACAAGTGTTCATTCAGGGGACTGACTCTTAAATCTCCACGTAGGAGCAGTTTTTCAGACGGAAACCTCACCTAAAAGAGGCCGACTATGGAAACATCAGCGAGCGTGTGGAATTAAGGAAACGACTGGGTTGCAAATCATTTCAGTGGTATTTGGATACTGTCTACCCAGAACTGGAGACCTCTATAATCACCTGAGAAAAGAAACACTGTTTTCATAATAAAAGGCTGGAAAGTTCTCTACTGCTTCACATAGAGAAGAGCACAAGTTTGGAACATCGTGAGATGCAATAAAAAAAGCAACACCATGACGACAGTGGTCTGCAGAGTGCCTTTTCTTTCCTCCTTTAGTGACAGCTCTGAATGCTTTGCTCAACTGCCACTAAACTACTGGGGTGCCAAGACCTGGAACATTAAAAACGTTAATGTTCCACACAGTGACGGCGCTAGCTAACGACTAAGGTAAAGTATTGTGTCCAACTGTTTGCCAAACTCTCTGAGTCTTGGGACACTGATCTACTCTTGGGGGTTTGCTGACTCCCCCATCTCTGCTCCCCCATCCCTGACTGTCCTGCCACCCTTTTGGTAGCCTCCATTCTACAGCTGGATTTCTAGGGTTTTGGTTTGGTTTGGTCTGTTTCTTTAACCCCATGAATGAAAGCATGCGTTATCTGCCGCCGTCTCATTTATTTTGCTTAGCATCATCCCTCCACTTACATCCATGTTGTCACAAATGGCAAGATTTCATTTTTTTCTACAGCTGAGTATTCCACTGCATACATGTGCCGCATCTTCTTAAAGCCCCTCATCTGTCATTGGGCACTTAGGTAATTTCCGCAACTAGGCTATTGTAAATAGTGTTACAGTGAACAGAGAGTACAGATACATCTTTAAGAAATGTTTTTGTACTTTGAGCAGATAACTAGGAGTGGAATTGCTGGATCTTATGGATCTATTTTTAATATTTTGAGAAACCTCCTTACTATTTTCCATAGGGTTAGATCAATTTACATTCCCATCAACAGTGTAAGAAGTTTCATTTTTTTCCACACCCTCGCCAACACTTGTTTCTGGTCTTTTTAATCTGGGCCATTCTCACTGTGGTTTTGATTTGCATTTCCCTGATGGCAAGTGAAGAGCATTCTTCATGTGCTTATTGGCCATTTATATGTATTCTTTGGAGAAGTGTCTGTCAGCTCTTCTGATTTTTAAGTTAGGATATTTTCTTTTTGTTGAGTTGTATGAGTTTTTTGTAGATCTTGTATATTAGCTCCTTGTTAGATGTATGACATACAAATATTTTATCTTGCAGGGTGTCTTTTCATTTCACGGAGAGTTTCTCTCACTGTGCAAAATCTTTTTAGCTTATATCCCATTTGTTTGTTTGCTTTTGTCTCCCGTGCTGTTGGAGTCTCCAAAGGCATCTCTGAAATCAGTATTGTAGAGTGTTTTGCCTATGTTTTCTATGTATTTTGTGGCTTAGGTCTTATATCCACGTCTTTAATGCATTTTGAGTCAGTTTTTGGGTATGGTGTGAGAAAGCGGTTTAGCTGCTTCTTTTTTTTGCATATAGTTGTTGTCTTCCCAAAATCATTTGGAGACATTGATTGTATACTCTTGGCCGCTGTGTTATAAATTAACTGTCCATTCAAGTCTGGGTTTATTTCTGGGATCTCAATTCTATTTTGTTGGTTGGTGTTTCTATTTTTATGCCAACAACATATTGTTTTGATTTCAATAGCTTTATAGTACAGCTTGAAGTCTGGGAGTGTGATACCTGTTCTTTCTTGTCAGGATTGCTTTGGCTATTCAGGATCTTTTGTGGTTCCATTTAAATTTCAGTAATGTTTGCTTTTGAAACTTTGAAAGGGATTGCATTGAATCTTATATTGCTTCGGGGAAGATGGTCATTTTCATAATGCTTATTCTTCCAATACATGAGCAAGGAATATCTTTCCATTTCTTTATGTCTTCTATTTCTTTTAATAATGTCTTGCAGCTTGCATTGTACAGGTCTTTCCCCTCCCTTTGTAAGTTTATTCCTAGGTATTTAATTTTTTTGATGTGATTGTAAATGGAATTATTTTCTTGATTTTTCTCATTTAGTTTGTTGTATACAGAAACACAAGAGATTTTTGCATATTGGTTTTGTAGCCTGCCACTTCACTGTGCTGATTGTTTCAAATAGATTTTTGGTGGCATCTTCAGGATTTTCTGTGTATATTATCCTGTTATCTGAAAATCATTCCAGTCTAACCTCTTTCCCTGTTTGGA
The DNA here is from genome assembly GCF_014898055.3 of Talpa occidentalis. Classification (NCBI taxonomy): domain Eukaryota; kingdom Metazoa; phylum Chordata; class Mammalia; order Eulipotyphla; family Talpidae; genus Talpa; species Talpa occidentalis. The sequence continues at coordinate 153,464,116 of NW_026555331.1, forward strand.
CACCTTATATATATTTCTCTTGCCTAACTGTTCTAGTCAGGACTCCTAACACTATGTTGAATAGTAGTAATGAAAGTGAACATCCTTTTCTTGTACCCGATCTTGGAGAAAAAGCTTTCAGTTTTTTATTCCATTTAGTATGATGTTAGTTATAGATTGTTATATATGGTCTTCATTGTTTAGGTATGTTCCTTTTATCTCCATTTTTAAAGAATTTTTTTTCATAAATGGATGGGTTGAATTTTTAATCTGTCAAGTGCTTTCTCTATATCTAGTGATAGGATCATGTTTTGTTTTTTTTTTTTCTTTCCTTTTGTTGATGTGATGAATTACATTGGTTTGTGGATGTTGAATCATCCCTGTATTCTTGGAAAAAATCCACTTGGTCATGATGAACAATCCTTACAATGTATTTTTTTTTTTTTTGTATTGTTGAATTCAGTTTGTTAACATATATATAGAGAGGTAGTCATGGGCTTAAGATTAGATTTGTCATGTAATTTAGTAGTTCAAGTACTGGACAACATGGATAAACTTTAGAAATGATGTACATGTTGTTTAGACAATCTCATCTTGAATACTGTAACAGCTGACTCTGGATAGAACAGAAATTAAAATCAACATCCAAGTATTTGGTATGATTGAAAATGAAATCCATACTGGCTAAGAGGTGGGAATTTGGGGGAATAGTTAAAATTTGCTTTGTATTCTAAAGCTAGTTGAGGAATATATGTTAACCTGCTCAAGACTTCACAAAACAGTTTTTGGCATTGTTGGGGTTCAGGTGATGGGATTCAGTGCATTGGGCTCTTGGGTCCTTCTGAGAAAGAATCAGTGTTCCCCTTCATCAGCACATGGCAAGTTTGTTAAGGAAAAGAGAACAAGGAAAGAGGGAAAGAGAGAGGAGAGGGTGGGAGAGGGCGAGAGAAAGACAGACACAGGCTGGCGGTCTTAAAGAAGAGCTGTATTTTGCCAGGCAAGGAGTGTCCTTTTATAATGTTCTTGAATGGAATTATTGTGGAAATTATGGCCTTGGGCTCAGAGTGGGTTGGTCTTCTAAAATTGAGAATCTTCTCTCCCCCATCTCTGGCTGATAACCTTTTCTGACCACACCTTGGATTCCTGGAATTTTCCATAGCCTGTTAAGATTTATCAATCGTGGGCCTCCCTGGTGGTGCAGCGGTTGAGTGCGGGGCTGCGAGGCTGCCCGCAGCCTCTGCAGCGCCGGTTCGATCCCCTGCCACCGGCGAGGGTCCCACATGACGTGCAGACCTCTCCTGACGTGCCCACTGCTCCCCTTAGCAGTGTACTGCGGTCCTTCTGCCTGTTCTGCTCCCCGCTCTGGCTCTGGTGAATTCTCTCAACCTCCTGCACTTCTGACTGTACCCAGTGCTTCTATAAATAAATGAATGAATAAATCTTTAAAAATAAATAAATTAAAAAAAATAAGATTTATCAATCGTACCTAGCCCAAGGTATTTGTCCTTGTGAGACATTCCATCCTAAATTTTTCTAAGATTCCATCAGTATGAGAAAATGCTCAGGCAAGCCTAAAATGAAGCCCTAAAGCATGTTTCCAGAAATTAGTCCTAATGTAACAGGTTGGTCCCCAGGAAAAGGAGAAGTTCCAAGTTCCCTGTCCCACACAAAGGAGGGTGGAGCTGAGCAGAGAGAACAGAAGCAGCTGGAGAGGGGGCTGGAGAGGGAAGGAAGCAGGATGGAGAGCCAGGAGGAGATCTGAAGGAGGCACATGGAGCAGAGAGAGACACATGAAGAAGCTGCGCTTGCTTCTTGGTCCTGGACTGGTTGAAACAGATGTGGGTGAGAGACCCGTGGGGAGGATAACAATGGCAGATTTTATCTTGATTTTGTTCTTTTTCTCCCAGACTTGTCTGGTTGTTTCTGATCCTTTTCTGTGGGTCCCTGCCTGAAGGTGCTTTAGACTGTGGCAGGCTTTCAGGCCTTGCTCTAGGCCAATCCTGCTTGGGTGGACTTTTAGCCACGAGGGGACTGGTAACTTTGGGTGCTTGATTTAGAAACTATATTCTTTGTCTTTTCTGTATTGTTCCTTTAATTGTATTAAAGTTCCTTTCCATTAAAGGTCTTCTATGTTTTGTCTTGATTTGGCGGATGGCAGAACCTATTTAGAGCAGGCAGGTTTGGGGGTTCTGGGGTGCCCCTCTCCCTGCCCTGTAACGCTAAGACACAGCTGCATGAAATGATAAGCACTTACCCTCAATGGGCTTTCATTATGTTTCATGCTGGGTGCTAAGTACTCTGCATGCATTCTCTCATTTCACCTCACAACTTTGAGACAAGTCCTATTGGTATCCCTATTTCACAGACAAGAAAACAAAGGTCAGACTTTATCTGGGGTTAGGGTTGCCAGATTTAGTAAAAATACAGGATGCCTGGTTGAATTTGAATTTTGGATAAATAATATTTTAGTAATTCTTTATCTCAATTCAAATTTGATGCCATCCTGCATTGCATCTCTTAACTACATCTAGGGACAAACCAACACCGCTACGCTAATCCGACCAAAGACCCCAGGTTTACTCCTAAAGCCACTGGTAGGAGCATTTCAATGCTATTCTCCAGAACCCTAAAAAAGCCAACAACAACGGAGCCAACCTAAGACTTCAGCTGCTAAATTGTACCACTGCACATTAATTTGGCGGAATAGCAGGAACCCATTTAAAACAGCAGCGAGAAACAAAGAGCCATTTCATACCCTTCTGACCGGCAAAAACTTAAATATCTGACATTCTCAGCTGTCGGAGGAGATCGCTGGTGCAGCCAGTGCCCCGGCAGGCGGGTTCCACAGTTCGATTTGGACGGCGGCGGGGCGGGCCGGCAGCGCGGGGCCGGGTCGCCGAGCGGGCCTGGCTGGGAGCTGAGCGTCCGCGCGCCTGGCAGGCCCCGGGGCCCCGACCGGGCCGGCGGCGGCGGCTGCTCGCAGGCGGCCACACTCGCGCTCACGGACCAGGAGGTCGGGCCCCGCTTGTCCGCAGGGGGCACGGCCGCGCTTCGACGTCGTGGCCGCGTTTCCTGTACCCCAGGCGAGGCCGCCACCTGCGGACATGCTCGCGGCGCTCTGACGTTCACGCGGCCTTTTTAAAGGGGCAAAACCCCCGCCGGCCCGACCCCAGCGACGCGAAGGCGGTTCCGAGCGGTCCGGGGCGCGGGCGGTGACGTCGCCGCGGCAGCCGGTTCCGAGCGGTCCGGGGCGCGGGCGGTGACGTCGCCGCGGGAGCCGGTCCCGAGCGGTCGGGGGCGCGGGCGGTGACGTCGCCGCGGGAGCCGGTCCCGAGCGGTCGGGGGCGCGGGCGGTGACGTCGCCGCGGGAGCCGGTTCCGAGCGGTCGGGGGTCGCGGGCGCTGACGTCACCGCGGCGCGCGGGGCGGGCGCCGTCACGTGTCCCGCGGGCGCGCGCTCGGGCGGAGGCGGCGGCCGCCACCGCGCGCGCGGCAGCTGCGTTTCCTCGCGGGCCGCCTCCTCCGCGGCGGCCCCGGCGGCTCGCACCGGGCGGTGGCGGCAGGGAGGATGCCCCAGCCCCCGGCCCAGAAGGCCGCCATCCTGCGCCGCCGGCGTCGGGGTGAGTAGCGGGCGGCCCGGCGGCGCGGAGCCCGCGCGGCTTCCGTCCGTGCCCTCGGCGCCCCGGCCGCGGCCTCCGCCGCCCCTGAGAGAACCGCGCCCCAAAACGCGCCGGAGGGGCGCCCCGCTCCCGGAGCCCCGGCGCCCCGCGGCGTGTGACCCGGCCCGGGAGCGGGCCCGCGGCGCGGCGGCGGGCGGGGAGGGGCGGCCGCGCGGCTGTTGGTTTCTGTCCTCAGAGGAGGCCGCCGGGAGCCGCGGGCTCGGCCCGGCTGGGCGGCCTCCAGCGCCGCGTCCGTCCCGGCGCTTTCTCTGCCCCGTCCCTGAGAGAAGCGCCCCGCGAGCCCGGCCCGGCGCTGTCCGCGGGGCTCTCCCACGAGGGCTGCCCGGGGCGCCGCAGCCTCGTCCCGAAGGTGCCGTCCGGGGCCGGGCGGGCTCGGGAACGCGGGCGGGCGGCCGGCTTCGGAAGCTGGGGCGTGTTTGCGTGACCGGAAATCTGCCCCGGGAGCCTGACGCCCGTTATCAGCAGCCGCCTTGTTACCTGCGGGCACTTTGGTTTGTGCGGGGCCGTCCCCCTGAAGTCGCGGTTGCCGAGCGCCTGTCCAGCTGCTCGCGAGGACGCCCCGGTGTCTGGTTGGTTGGCTTTTATTTAATATAAAATGAAATCGTCACGTTGAATATGCTCCGCTCTGCTCCTGTGCGAACACAGCACCGTTCCTCTTCTCCGTCCCAGGCCTAGGCCAGGCTTGAAGGGCTTTCTTTTAAAACTCCACTCCCCATTTACCTGAAAATACTGTATATTGACATCTGCTGCATCTTAAGAAAAACAGAAAGCTCTTAACATCTTCTGACGGGTCTGTGCTCCTTGCCATTTGGGTTCTATGCTTCTGTTTCGTGTTTTGTTGGTGCTTTTTTTGTTGTGCTAAAACAGCATCCTCCTTGGTCAGAGCCCACCTGGTTCTCATAGGATTAATCCCTCCCATCAGCTCATCTGGCCGAGGTGTAGTCATTGTAGCCAACCATTTGCTTACTATTCTGTTTAGAAAATTTAAACTAATACGTGTTGCAGTTGCCCACTGCTTGAACTTTTTGTTTGAAATATTTCAATTTGGCCACGGACGTCTGAATCTTTAAAGCCAAGTGCCTTCCTGAAGAAGCGCAGCTGCTGTTCAATGTGAAGCTAGATCCCAGCTGTGCCAGCCAGAGACTCAAGCTATGCATTGATACAAGTTAATTTTGAAGAAACTACATGGTCTCTTAATCTGTTTATAAACTGTGCTACCCAAATTTGGCCCTGGAAATTTTTCCCTTGGCTGACCTTTAAAAATCTTGTTTCAACATAACTATGAATTCACACTAAGTTAGTAAAGATCCCGTGTACTCCTCCACCCAGTTTGCCCTTTAGTTACATCTTACATAACTGGAGTACGATGTAAAACCAGGAACTGGACAGTTCTTTGAGAAATTTTCTCAGGTTTGTATATTACGCAAAATCAGTTTCTTCACACTTGTTTTTGCGTAGTTTGTACATCACTTCACAACTTAAAGGATTTGCTTTAGGATAAGCCTGAGCTTTTCTCCTGACTTAGTCCTTAGGGCTTTTGTCCTTAGAGAAAGTGAGATTACTATCAGAGTGTAAAAATTTTTAAGGCCCCGTGCCAGGTCTTACTACTTTTTTGAAAGAGCTTTCAGTATATGATTTCTCTCTAATGTGTCATTTAACTCTTGTACTTCAGTGGGTATTAGGGGGAAAAAAATGCTAGTTTGAGAGAGAAAAATCTCATTTTATTTGCATGTCTTTGCTATTTATCAAAACTGTAGACTTTTCCATATGTATTTCCAAGATTTATCCAGGTTGTTTTATTTGTTAATAGTTCAAAAAATGCTGTTTGTAGACTCCCAGCTCCAGCATCACCGAATAGAAGAGGGTTTCTCAAACTGGCGCTCTGACACTTTGGGCAAAATGATTGTGGATGGGACTGTGCCCTGTAGGGTGTGGCGCCATATCCTGGCCTCTTCCTACCACATGCTAGTAGGCTTTCCCTATTGTGATGACTAGAAAGTTTTCTGGATACTGCCAAAAGTGCCTGAGGGGTGCCAGAGTTTCCCAGATGTTGTCGAGTAGGACCTGGCTGGAGTCAAGGCAGTGGGTTTCAAGCTGGAAACATGACTTCACTGGCACAGTCGTTGAGTCCCCCCTCCCTGCCCGCCCTGCCACTATACTCACCCTCCAACATCCATTGAATTCTGCCATCTGAAGATTTGTAAGGTTAACCTCCAACGGAATCTGCATTAATAACGGGGACGCAGAAGTGAGGACAGAGTTAACATGCACAGACACACAGCCCTTGAGGGCAGAGTCCGGGCCTGTGCTGTACCCCGACTCCCTGACATTTTGCATAGCTTTTTGGTAAGAACTGTTCATTTTATGTGCCCCTTTCAGCAGTTGCAACGTGGGGCTGGTGATCAGAGAGCTTCTCGGTTTTTGGATTTTCCTTTCTTCAGGTGGGGGACATGCCCTGGCACTCTCACATCTCCTCTTGGCCGATGCACCCATGTATCTGCTTGGCTTCTGGCTACTCTTGAGTTTATGACCGTGTGTTGACAAGCTAGCTAGTTTTGTTGGGATGGAGAAAAAGACAGCTCCAGTCAGAACATTTCCCGAGCATGCCCAGCCACCTGGAGTCAGAATGGAATGATGAATGACAGCTCATAAGGAGGTTGGCTGTAGGTAGCAGATCATGCAGTTGCAGACATGTCGGCCCAAGGGCTCCCAGGCCGAGCGTGTGTGGTGCACAGTCCTTGGGAGGCTTGCTTCCTTCCTGTTTCCTTGCGGCCATCTAAACCAGGGAGAACTGCTGCTTTCTGCTTGGCACTGCGCCAGAGGGCTCCACAGACTGCTGCTCGCCCCTACTGGCCCGCGGTCCCTTACCAAGCAGTTGTCCAAGGGTGTGAGTACTTGGAGAGAGGAGCTTCATTAATATCCCAGGGGCGTCGGAGGATTGCTCCTGGGGGCATGTGATGTTTGGAATTTGCCTGGAGCCTTTCCTAACTCAGTCATCTCCTTGTGCGGGATTACGGAGGACTTTGACGGCAGTGTTTTCTTCCAGTCGTCCAGAGTGGGTCCGGAATGAGAAATGACAATGTGTGGGTTGTCGTCACCTGCTCATTTCCCAGGGCTTGTGGGAAGGGAGCTGTTGTCCTCCGTGCTTGTACTCACCTGACTGAGGTACAGTGGAAGGAACTAACAGACGCTTGCTGTTTGAAATTTGGGGTTACCGATGAGGAAACAGCCAGAGACTATGGAAAGGTAAATGCGTAGCATTGAAGGTAGACATTTTAAACTTCATTAAATATAATGAAAATCATTTTGTAGGTGAAAGAAAATGAAAGCTCTGCTGTTGAGTTGGTTAGAATTATCTTACTAGTCTGGTAAAAACAGTCCCATGAGTTTCAGACTAGACACTGGTTTACAGCGGGAAAGCAAGTTTTCAAGTTTTAGAATATTAGTGTTCAGATTTTATTCTCAAAGTTTTAACAAATTAATGGAGTTAAAAGGGTTTTTCCATTCAGTGTGCTACAATCTCCTTTGCTTCTGAGTTTAAAAGAAGTTCATCACGTTTCATTCAGAGCTTTAAAAAGATTTAATCCTCTCCAAATTTGTTTTTTATATTTTAAACTAGGAAGTTTTTTTCCTAACAATGTTTACTTTGATTATTAGAGAAATACATTTTTTTATAGAAGGTGTTTTAAGTAAAAAAAAAAAGGATAAAGCAAATGGTCCCTGAGTCTTACTAATTTTCCCATAATTACTGATAACAGTATAACTTCATAGTATTGAGATTAAAAGTGAGTCATGGAATATATATCAAAGCATTACTAGTGGAACTAGTGGAGAGTTTCAGGTGATTTTTAATTTTCAACTTTTCACTTATCTGTATGGTCTTTTTTTTTTTTTTTTTTTTTTTTGGCGCAGTAGCCGAGCCGACAATCTAACCCCGGCACCTTGAATGGGGCCTGGCAGATGGCACTCCTGTTGTGTGCCCGGTATTCGCCTTTTTTTAGGGTTATTTAATGATCTTGAGGAGAGAAAGCTTGGATTGTTCAGGTCACTTGACGGGCTGTGCCTGGCAGGTGAGTGGAGCGCGAGTGACAGCCAGATGTCGTCCTGGCGCGTCTCTTGACTGAACCCCAGGCGCACAGCCGGGGCTGGTGCTGTCTGGGGGAGCCTGAGAACCTCTCAGAATGGGTCTTCGTAGCTCACTCTCGTGCTGTTGAGAAAATCCCTCGTTCTGACCTAATGACAACACTGGAATTTAAATGGAATGATAGCCCATGAGATTTTAAATCTTTGTGACCTAAACAGTTTGCCGCAAAGCATTTTTTTAATAACCACCGTGGGTGTTCCCCGTAGCAGCAAGTTTGTTTTTTGAGTGGACCAAAGCTTTGGTGCTTGGTGTTTGGATATACATTATCCTAATTGACTGCATTGTGTGAGAGTGCAAGGCTGTCTTTGCCCAGAGAGAGGAAGTCTAGCTTCTAGTCCTGTCTCCTGCTGCTCTGGTTCCTTCCTACCTAATGGGTATCAGATTTTTTTTCACTGGTTTATGGGAGAATTTTGGAAACCAGCACAACATTATGCTTTGTTCTTCCTTCGTTGTGCCCTAAGTGGCTGTGTGTGTGTAACGTCCTAGGTAGGTTTCTTCTGTGTTCCTCTGCTCTGTCCCCCTGGCAGCCTGTCCCGCATGGTGACACAGTTCTCTCTCTGCCCCTCACAGCCGAACGGCCTGCATTTGCCTCGGCGTCTTTTGCTGTCCATTTTTTGTTTTCATAGAATTCAGTTTCTCATTTCTGTATTTCCGATTTTCAGCCATAGCTGTGAAAGTTTTGCTGACTTGCAGATAATAGAGGAGGTAAACCCTGTTTTCTTCTTCTAACCCTTGTTTCATCTTTTCAATTGTTACAAATAGAAGAAAACAGTCCCAAGATGGAGGGAGTCCTTCCTGCTGGGACCTCAGCCAGACTTCACTCCTGATCTCACGGCAGGGTCAGCCTCTCCAAAAAGTGTCCCCTGAACCCATCAGCACGGTGTTCCTAAGCTTGCCCCGCGCGGCCATCTGCATGAGGCCCCTGCCGTCCGTGCGGGAAGGGCTTTCTGAAGCCGTCTTTTCTTTGGCCAAAAGCCTGTCTCACCTTCTTGTGTAGGTCTGTGAGGACCTCCGCTGAGGGGGCCCTTGCAGGACCTAGAGGGCTGCTGCTGGTCACTTGATAAAGCCAATTCGATCTCTAGATTTTGTTTTTGACCAATATTTGAGTATGGCGTTTGTGTCAGCTTTGTGTCGCTCAGTGCTGTGCCCGATGCGTGGACCGGCCTGCTTGTGTCCTTTCCATGTGGCCAGTTTCCCCAATACATTTAGCAAAAAGTCCCTTCCTCGCTGACGTGATGTCTCTCCATGTAAGAACTTTCTGTGTGTTACTGGGTCTGTGGACCCACCTGTCTCCTGGGGCGAGAGCCTGCGCCACGTAGCCACCCTGGGAGATGCCCAAGCCCGCTCGCCGCCGCCTGTTGTGCTTGTTCCTCCTCCACGTGAGCTTTGTGACCACCTTAGCGGAGTCACTGGCGGGACTATGACTCGGGGTCCTGCTGTGGAGGGTGCGGGACCTCTGTCATTTTTCAAGTCCTCTTTGGGGGCTTCCAGAAGTGGTTTTCCTCGTATTTCGGACCTTTCTTGTTGCGTTTGGGCGCCGTATTTTATCTGAAGCTTTTTGCGTTATTCGTGCATGAGACGGGCTCTGGAGGAGGCTCGGGCTTTTGAGGTTCGAGGGGAATGTCGTTCTCATGTCCTAAAGCAAATCTGGAAGATTTGCTGCTCTCAGCGGTGCTCTTGAGTGCTCTGAGTAGCATCAGGGCCAGCTCTCCTGGGGGCCGTGGGCCCCGCGCCGCCCCCTCCTGGTTGTCTCTGGGGAACTCGCGGCTTCATTCCTTCTGCGGTGCTTGGGCTTTCCGGCTTCTGTTGGAACCCGCGTAGATGCGACTAAGCCCTGCTTCCCTGAAAAGCTAGTCTTCTGTGCTTTCAGGTGGACGGCCCTGGAACTACGCGGGGGCCTCTCTTGAGGTGTGACATTTCCTCTTGCTGAAATCGCAGGCTGAGAAAGGAAGACTGGGGACCTGCTGGCACGCGGGTTTGTCTGCCTGACGGCAGGGGAGGGAAGCTGTCCGCTGGAGCTGGTCGGCCCCCTGCTTCCGCCCCTCCTCGCCTCCTCACGGACACTTGTTTCCCAGTGCCCTGTAACTCGTGGCCATCCGTGCACTGCAGGCACTCTACACGCACGTTGTTCACAGTTGCTGCTAGGCGCTGCCGGACGCGGCGGCTGGGAAGAGGGGGCACGTGCTGCCTGTCCCCCGGGTCCGCTCACCCCGGGTCTGGCGGTGCTCGTGCTCCGGGCAGGTTGCCTGTGGCCACTTGACGTGCTCCGAGGGCGTCTCGTGTTCGCGTTCCAGCCACAACTTCCAGCCCTCCCAGGCCACGCTTGCTGGCACCAAACGCCAACACGGTCACACCACGACCCCTGGCCCAGCACATCCTCACTTTTCTCCTACTGGCCTTAAACCTATGGTTCCTTATCCAGCCAGCGGGGGGGGGGGGGGGGTGTTCCTCTCCTTCCCAGGCTGCTGTCCCTGAGCAACCTGAGACCACGACCCGACAAGAACGAGAGTGCGCTGGCCTCTCCTGAGGATTCATTGACAGGACGCGTTAACCTTTAATTCCTAGAACTCTGGGAAAATACCGAACTGCTGGAGTTTTGACTTCATGAACCGTGCGAGTTTATGATTGAAAGGATTTGTTCCCTGGCTGTTTGTAGTGGTAGCCCTAAGATGTTTGCTGTGGCCTCCTTTTAAAGAACTGCGCCCTGGACGCTGGCGGCGGGGCTTTGCCGGAGAGGACGCGGCGCGAGGAGCGAGGGCGGCAGGGCCGGCTACGTGGTGAGGTCAGACGTTGAACTTGACTTTGGTTTGGATGTTTTAATCCCTTTCCTTAAGCCGTTAAGAACCTGTATTGATATTTTACTAAAAACAGGCATTTGGTTGCTTTTCATTTGGGGGCATTACCTCTTGACCTGTCTGGAAACTACCGGTGTAAAGAGTATTAAGAAATGACCTGACTTTGTACATTTCTCTTGTTTATAGGTTCCTTAATTTACTGGGATTCACTACATTACAAAGCGTTTTCTAAAGAATTATGTCTCCCCCCCCCCCCCCGGCCAAAGATTTATTTATTTATTTACACAAGCGCTGGGTACAGTCAGAAGCACGGGAGGGTGAGAGGAGTCACCAGAGCCAGAGCGGGGAACGGGACAGGCAGACCGACGAAATACACTGCTGAGGGGAGCAGCGGGTGCGGCAGGAGAGGTCTGTAGCGCCTAAAGAATTGTGTCTTGAGGAGAATAATGCCTGCTCCACAGAGTCGCTGACTGGATACGTTTTACGGGTCAAGGACCAAGGACTCTTGATAGGGAGTTACTGCAGGGAGGATAACCCGGGCCGGGCTCTGTGAGGAAGCTGCGCGGAGTTGGCCAAGTCCTTTGGGTGAGATCTTGAGGGGAAAAGTGTTTCCTTTGGCCCCTAGGGGCCGGCTGCGGAGGGAACCTGAGAGCAGGTCAGGGAGCAGGTGGGACGCAGCCTCCCGCTTTATCACAGAGAACTTGGTTGAATGAGCGAAACTGGACAGCGAAAGCTTGTTCTCCGCGCCTGTGAGCCGCCCTCCTCCTCCTGACAGTGCTGTCGAGACGAGGGAGTCAGGATTTCCCCGCACGCATTTAGGCCCTGCCCGGCACGCACGTCGACAGCCGTGGAGGGTACATGTTTCCACCGGTTTCAGCAAACTCCGACTCAGCGTCTGCCGTGTGCCGGCCACTGCCCCAGCTCGGGGCCCCCAGAGCCTGCGCTCCCGCAGGCAGGCAGTCGGGGCGGGCGCCAGGGCGCTGGCTGGCCGCATGGCGTAGGGAGAGCGGAGGAGACGGGTGGTTGCGTTCCCGTTCTGACCGCCGCAGTCTACTCGGGTTCGGCCGAGAAGGCGGGGTTCAGGCAAGGTCCTGCTGGGGGAAGTCGGCTGGAATGAAAGTGTCCTGGGCAGAGGGAAGAACTGGGGCACAGTCCGTAGTCGGGAGTGTGAGCGACACACGTGGTGACACACAGGAGCCCCGTGTGGGACGGCGGAGAGGAAGCCGTGGGCCTTGGGCGCTGTGATGGGGGGTGCGGGTTACCGGCGGGGCGGGAGGGCGTGCGAGGGCCGGCGGGCGCGTGTCCATTCGCATCCTGCACTCCGTTTAGACCTGGAGGAGGAGGAAAACGTTAACAATTGAGTTTCTACCAGATTCATCCTGGAGATCTTTTCGGCACCTTCTGTGTGCCGGTCCCTGGGCTGGGCGAGGGGTGGCGTGAGTGGACGGCGAAAGTCAGCCTCGCTCCGCGCGGGGAAGATGGACTCTTCATGTCACGGGCCGCGGGGCGTCCCCGCTCACTGTCGGCCTCCGGCCGCCAGCCGGGAGGTGCGCGGGGAACACGGTGGGTGGGAAGGAGGCGGAGGTGTCTGACCGGGCGCAGCGGGCCGGGCCACGTCCTCGCCGTGTCTCCTGCGTCGCCGTCGGGGCCCGGATCCCCAGGCCCCGCACCTGCCCGTCCCGGCGGGGCGTGTCTCACCCAGGACGAAGGGCTGCCTGTGTTTGGAGCCGGTGCCTCCAGGGGTGCGTTTACGGCAGTCTGATGCAGGTCGTGATGAGCATCCTTGCGCCTGCTTTTAAGGAAAATATCTTTTGTCATTTCATCACCGGGTAGAAGTTGCTGTAAGAATTGTGGAGATTCTTTTTGTCAGGTTAAGGATTTCCCTCCTCCTAGTTAGCTAAGCATGGAGTGTTGAATTTTAATGAACAGCCTCCACTGATCAAATCCTTGTTTCTCGTGCAGTTTTGTAATGTAGTGGGTGACGCATCGTTCGCGAATTGGACCCACCTTGTATTCCTGACACAAATGCCACTTACTCGTGATGTGTTTAAGAAAACATTGTTGGTTTCAGCTTTAATGTTTCAAGACTTTTACAATGTCTCTGAAATTATCTGTCCCTTCTGTTGTCCTTGTTTTGACTCCAGGGTAATAACCTCCGGAAATGGGGTGGAGACTGTTCTGTAGTGGCATTCTGTAAGCCTGGGTCAGCCTTCCGCGCTCGTCCACGAGAACTCCCTTGTAAAACCCTCTGGAAACGTTCTCGGCGCTAGTTTAGTGTTCAGGCAGCTTAAAGGGCCATCTGGATTTCCAGGCAGCACCGCGCGTTTCTGTTTCTCTACGCGTTTGTCCATTTTACCTACTCTGCGCCTCTGTTTCCTCCCCCTTGCGCATCTCGCAGCGCTGTCCGGGCTTGCTGGGGCCGCCGGGGTGTGCCTGTGTTGGTCTTTTAAAGAATCGACTTTGGCCTCCGGTTTCATCTTCATTTTCTGTGAATGCCTGACCGTGGTAGTGTTCTTTTAATTTCACTGAGTTTATTCAGTTTTATTTTTCTAACTCATCGCTTTGTGTTCCGTGTTTTCTAACTTGACCACCCAGGGCTGTCCACTGCGCTTTGGCGTCACCCACTGGCTTTGAAAAGCAGCGTCTTCGCGCTCGGGCTCCGGGTGGGCAGCCCCGCGCGTGTCCTCATTTCTGTAGCTCGCTTTTTGTCACGGTGGGGTCTGAGGTGGGCTGGGGGCCTGGGGGCTGTGCCAGGTAGACTGGCGGGGCCTGGGTGGGCCCCTGGGGGGGAGGAGAGGACTTTACCCTCTCGCCCACTGCCCGTCCCAAGGTGGGCGGTGCTCGCTGTTCGGTTCAGCTTGGTCACCCTGGCCGAGGGGCCTCTCCAGAACCCATCGAAAATCACACACACACACCCCCCACCGCACCGGCCTGCGTGGTCTTTTCTCCTCAGCACTAACATTCAGCGTCCCTGCCGTGGGCGTCGCTTCTGGCCCGGGAGGGAGGCTGGGAGCAGACGTGCTGTGGCGGGAAGGACAGGGCACCGAGGGTGAGGGCACAGCTGGGCAGCCGGTGGTGGTGGAAGGATTTGGATTTAAAATTGAAGCTGTCATTCTCCCAGTTTTGGTGAGATCGGGTGGGGCGTGTGACTTAGGGGGAGCATGAATCTAGAGGTTTTGAAGCTGGTTTGAAGGGTTCTGGACACCACCCAGTGCGCTGGGGCTGGGGCCCAGGGATACGGGAGCCCAACAGCGTGTCCTCTGACTGCTGTGTCGGGGGAGGGACTGCCTGGCCTGCCGCCCTCTCGGAGCCTGTTGCTCTGGCTCCCTTCCATTCCGTTCTCAGGGTCAAGGAGGCCACAATGGAAGCGAAGGGACTGGGGTGCTTTGGGGAGGACAGTAGCCGTTCTGGAGGCGAGGGACTGGCTCTGGATGCGCTGCCTAAGAGGTCGGGCACCCGTGGGGACAGCCTTGTAGTGGGGGTGCTTCCTGGCCTCGGGGGAGGCTTTGGTTTTGTTGTTTATTTGCCTACTCCCCAAGCGGATCTTTTAGGAACTAACAACGGCTGTTTTAGGTGAAACCTGGTTCACTTGAACGCTGCTCTGCGTTCTTTGCGGCGCTGCTGTCTCTCCCTCTGCGGGAGGGCCCTTCCCCTGGCTCAGGGGACGCGTCTTCTCACGCACGGTCTGCTTTGCCGGGCTGCCCCCGCGTGAAGAACGCCCGAGCTGGCGCTGCCGGCTCCCCTCCCCCTCCCCCTCCTTCTTTGCGCTGGAGTCTTTTCCAGCAGCCTCTGGTGTACCGTGGGGCAGACTTTAGTTCGAGTGCTGTTTTTTAAGCTTCTGCACCGCATCAGCGAGGTCACTACGACTGGGCAGTAGACAGTCAAGGAACTGAGCTGTTTACCGACTGCTTTATAAAACTGCTCAGCTTCTGAAGGGAGAGTGGCTGGATGTTGATTGGGGATGGATCATCCTGCAGAGAGGCTGTCTGCATGGCGTGGCTCTCTAGGTTGCTTTCTCCTGCGCGTCCGCAGCCCTGTGCGCGCCTCTGCCCGCCTGCTGAGTGAGACTGCGCCCCGCGCCCTCGGAGGGCGCCCGGGGTGCCTCGGGGCAGTGCTGCTGCTCAGCTCATTATTTGGGGCCATCTAAGAAGGACGATGGACTTATTTGAACTCTTCTAATTATGCTTTTGAAATGTAACCGCTGGATCTAGAGCAGGCGTCACAGCGGGTTTAATCTTTGCTCGGGAAATGGAACGATTTTATCGCGTTGCTTGTTTTTAATAGATTTTTACGACCCTTGGGGGTAAGGGAGGCTCCGAGGGTCACGGTGAAAGGACCAGGACGGCCTGTCGCCCCACGTAGCGGCTGTATGGCCCGCGCCGGTGAGAGCCCGGGGAGGGAGGACCCGCCTGAGCCTGCGGGGATGGAGAAGGGTCCGTCCCTGGTCTGCCGGGCGCCGACCCGCGGGCCTGAGGCTTCGTTGTTGAGTCCCTTCTTTTTCTGCTCAGTGACCTGGCGCACTGCTGGGGATCGGCTCAGGCGCTGCCCTGTGGCTTGGGCTTGCCGGCTGCGGACTGGGCGAGTGATTCGCGGATCACGGGGTGTCTCACCGCCTGCCCTTCTCTTTCAGGAAACTGAAGATGGCCCCCCCGCGAAGCTAGGTCTAGGATGGGAAGCGTCACCGCACGCTACTTCTGCTACGGATGCCTTTTCACCTCGGCCACCTGGACCGTTCTGCTTTTTGTCTATTTCAACTTCAGTGAAGTGACTCAGCCACTTAAGAATGTGCCCATCAAGGGGTTTGGGCCCCACGGGCCATTCCCCAAAAAAATCTACCCCCGTTTCACTCGGGGTCCCGGTCGAGTGTTAGAGTCGCAGTTCAAAGCCGGCAGAGTGGACGGCGCGCCGGCGGATGGAGACCCCGCGAGAGGCGGCGTGAAGTTCTCCGAGCTGGGTGAGTGCGGGTGCTGCTCGGGTGGAGCGCCCCTGAGTCCCGCGCTGCGCGGCCGCGGGAGCCTGTCCTCGCTTTCCCCGCGGATCTAGCTCGCGTGCTCTGGCGGGGTCCTGCGGCTTCTGCAGACTTAGTGGCGAGTGACAGCTGGCGTGTCCAGGTCTGACGGCCTGTTCGGGTCCCCGGGAGGAAACGAGCAGTCAAGTGGCTGGAAGGAAAATGGAGCTTGTGGCCGAAGATGCTAGCTGCCGGCATTATTTAACAAAGGGAAGAAATAGTTGACAGGTGACTTGGCTTGTAACATGACCTGAGAGGCCGAGTGAAGGAAAGCAGAACGCGGAGCAGAGAACAGAGGGCTCGCGGCCAGTAAGATGACCACTTACCCCTGAGGTCTGGGACAGAGCGTGTGTGAAAACTCATGAAATCTTAGTGCAAAATAAACTTTTTTCTCAAAAAGTTACACTCGGAAGCAAGAACCCCCGTGCATGTCTTTGCCACTGTAGTCCTCGAGCCCTCTCTGCGAACATTTTACGTTCGGGGTAAGTGAGCCGAGTCGAGCCCCTGCAGCCTGTGCGCAGCGCGCTGCGGCGATGAGCCACAGCCAACGGAAAGTTGAAAGTGGCCTCTCGGCTCCAACCCGCAGTCACTGACAGACAGTGGAAGCGGCTCCTCCGGGGCTGGCCGGGCTCGGGCGTGCCCTCCCCTGAGCGGGCAGCGAGAATAAGCCAGGGGCCTTCCCCGGGGTTCAGTCCCAGCTCACGCGGGACACCGCCGAGGGCTGAGGGGAGGGCTCGGGATCTCCCCCAACGCGCGCGGTGTCGCTGTGACTCGCGGCGGTCGGACCGCACCATGCGGTGGTGCTGCCTCCGCCCTGCGGGCCGCCCCGCTGCGGTGTGAAAGCCGCCGAGTTCAGTTTTTTCTTAAAACCCGCCCATAAACGAGACACGGTCTCTGTACCTGACTGTCAGCAGAGCGCCCTCCAGGCCCGTCCGCGGCACGCTCGGCAGAGTTCCTTTCTCAGGGTAGAGCAGCGCGCCGCGCAGGTGACGCCATCTGCCGGGCAGAACGTGACATTGTAACAAGAATCTTTTCTCAGGACATCTTTATCAGAAGCTGATCTTCCCGAATTCCGTAGGAGCGAGGCCCCCATTTGGAAACTGATGCACCGAGGAGTATTAATTGATAATCTGATTTGTGCCAGACACGCTGGGTGTTGGGTGCCAGCAGCTTTTATTTATGTTGACGAGGAGACAGTCTCACGCCCTGTGAAGGGGTTCTTTCTGACGGTCTCGGAACCGTTGGAGCAAGAATGTTCACGACAGGGAGAGGGTTAGCCTGTGCAGGGGTTCCTGCCCGGGAGGTTAATCCGAGACCGGACTTGGACTTTCATCAGAAAGGTTTCTCAACGGTCTTGTTTAGGGGAGAGGTTCATCTCAAAACTCGCCTGTACTTGTGGCCTGTGAGTCCACATGGATTAGATGGTAGTTTTTGTGGAAGAAAATACTCGTAAGATCGTGCCTGGTGGGCCGGGGCCGTTTATCCCTAAGGTACGTTTATCCCTAAGGTCTTTCCACTGAGACTGCTGCAGGGTCTGCTGCCCTTAGAAGGCGGGGGCCACCCGGGCCGAGAGCCTGCTGCTGCCGGACTGGCGGGGTCGCCTGCCACGGGGCTGCCTCTGACTGCGCCTTTGCTCTCCTGCAGGCATGATTTTCAGTGAACGTGACCAGGAGCTGAGGGACTTGGGCTATCAGAAGCATGCCTTCAACGTGCTTGTCAGCAACCGCCTGGGCTACCACAGAGATGTGCCGGACACCAGGAGTGCAGAGTATGCTTCCCGTCCCTGCGGGCCCGCGCGCCAGGCGAGAGGGTGGTGCTGTTGGCAGCAGCCTCCATGGCTCGGGAGACGGGCCCGCTTAGGCTGCCCCCTGCCATGCTGGAACCAGAGGCCTCAGAGCTTGCTGTGTGGCTTTGGAAATTTAAGACTGTGGGACAAGGGGCCTCCTTGGTGACGCAGGGGTTAAGTCTCAGCGCTGTGAAGCTGTCCGCAGCCCCTGCAGCACGAGTTCCATCCCCAGCCAGGGAGTGAGCCTCAGGGCGCAGCAGACCTCTCCTGTCTCCCCGCTGCTCCGCTCAGCACTGGATTTCAGTCAGTCTGCCTGTTCTGCTCCCCGCTCTGTCTCTGGGGAATCCTCTCACCCCAGGCCTCTGACCTGCACCCCAGCTCTTTATGCACAAATAAATACATCTTTAAAAAAGATTAAAGTTCGTGGAATGAGAAGTGCTCCCTGCACTTAAAAGGAGCCCCTGCGTGTACGCTCGGTGTCCAGCACGTGTCTGTGACAGGGAATTAAAATCAGCGCATTTTACTCCTTTCACTTTCTGTTTCGTTTCTTCAGAGGCTCTTTATTTGCGCGGCTGGTCAGTCAGCCATCCCCACACAGGCCTTTGTGAGCATCTTCTCTTTGCTACATGCTCTGCTAGGCCTGAAGGACATGGGAGAGGTGGTCCCTGCATCCCCAGGACTTAAAAGTCTGATGGGGGAGGTGGCGGCGCGGGCGCAGGGTGAGGGCTCCGCTGGCAGCTGGCGAGCTGGGGACCCAAAGCCAGAGCGGGAGGCTTCCCCGAGGGCGAGGTTGAGTGGAGCTGGGTGGCTCGTTGGTTTTTCGCTGTGTGGGGTGTAGCACTGGGGCCGAAACCCCCATAGCTTGTCACGGGCTCGCACAGTTCGCAGGGCTGTAGGGGAGGGCAGGAGGCAGGGCGGGAGGCTCGGGTGCCCGGAGCACACGCAGCTCTGGTTTGCTGTTGCTTGAAGCCAGCTGGCGCCTTACCAAGGGCTGCTTACCTGGGGTCATCCATCTTATCTAGTGAGCAAAATAAAAATTGAAAACACAGAGCTTTATATTTGTTACTTGCTGTTGAAACGATTGAGAAGCTGAACGTCAGCCCCAGGGCTCCGTGGAAAACATGTAATAACTTCCATAAGCAGAACACATTTGTACGGCGGGTACACCAGAAAAGAGAGGTTCGTTTTTCTAATGTTGACTTGAAAATAAGCCGAGTGGCAGGCTGGGACATGTGGCCTTTTCAACTGTTGGCATCTTCTGGTGTGTGCGCGCAGGTGCAGAGACAAGGCCTACCCGGCGGACCTGCCCGTGGCCAGCGTGGTCATCTGCTTCTACAACGAGGCCCTGTCGGCCTTGCTGCGCACGGTGCACAGCGTCCTGGACCGCACGCCGGCCCGGCTGCTGCGGGAGGTCATCCTCGTGGACGATGACAGCGACTTCGGTGAGGGGCCTGCGGGTCGCGGGGTCTGGTGGCTGGCCTCCTCCGGGGCGGACCCGCCGCAGCGCTGCCCGTTCTGTGGGGCGCGTGACCCCAGCGGAGCCACCACCCGCGGGTCGACGCCTGCTCATTGGTTTCAGGTTAATTTCGAAGAAACTGCATGGTTTCTTCCTCTGCTTACAAACTGCTACCCAAATTTGGCCCTGAAAATTTTCCCCTTGGCTGACCTTTAAAAAATACCTTGTTTCCAAGTCGTATCAGCTCACAGGAAGTCACAAAGAGGTCGGGGTGCCGCTGCACCTGGTGTCCCTCCGTGTTCCCCTCTGAGGTCAGCAGCCTGCAGTGTGCAGGCAGAGATTGCAGGGTGCCGTCATTTCACCCCGGACGTGGGTTTGGCCAGCACCCTGCCATCTGGGTAGCGGCTGCCCCTTAGATCACCCCACTCTCCTCGCCCTGACTCTGTGCGTGGCGTCTTGGAATGTGGCCTCATGCCTGCTCTCCCCAGACCGTGCTCCGACAGCCCTTCAGTCTGAGAGTTGGTGATTCCACACACGTCTTACACACCTTTCTTCACCGTAACATGGATCCTTCCTCAGAACGCTTTCATGTACACACCACAGGAAGCAAGGGGCTTCATTGACGCTATTCATTCAGCTGTCGGCAGCCCTGCGAGAGCTACTGGCCCCCCGTTTCACGTGTGCAGGCGCTAAGGGACTTGCTCCCGGTCCCGTGCAGCTGCGCGTGAGCTGGAAGAGGCCCCTGGCCCCGAGCCCGGCCCCGCGCTCTTCACTACCGCAGCTGAGGGGGGCAGGTTACAACGTGCCGGGCTCCTGCTCCCCACGCCTCCGCTCTCGTCCACAGCAGAGCTGGTGTCCAGTGAACGTCACACGTCATTTGACCATAAAAGACACAGCGTGGCTCCTCTTGGGCCGCGACTCTCATGTGGTCTGCGGCCCGCTCGCTACACACACTCACCTCAGATGTCCTTTACGCCCGGGGGCAGCTGCTCGGACAGTGCAAGTGAGCGGAGAAGGTAGCGGTTCTGGGCAGGCGCTCCGGCCCGCCCCGTCACTTCTCTCCTTTCTCTTCCTTACGGGCGCGTCTACACTGGCCTTTTAAAATAAAGCACAAGGTTCTTCAGTATTGACTTGGCAGTTCGTTGCTACAAGAACCAAATGCAGTGTGAGAGGAGCTGTGAACTCTGTGCCTCTGTGCCTTGACCAATGATGGGCTCTCTGTTGCAGACGATCTGAAGGGAGAACTCGATGAGTATGTCCAGAAGTATCTCCCTGGGAAAATTAAAGTGATAAGAAACACAAAGCGTGAGGGGTTAATTCGAGGCAGAATGATCGGAGCCGCACACGCGACAGGTATGACTTCCTTCCCGGGGTGCTTCTCCAACGGAGGGCGGCCGGTCTGTGCTGGGGCGGGCCTGTGGCCGCGCCTGCTCCCGTCCCTCCTGGCAAGAAGACCCCGGAAGAGGCAGCGAGGGAGGGTTTGATGGGGTCGGTGTCCATTGCCTCCCCAGGAGACGTCCTGGTGTTCCTGGACAGCCACTGTGAGGTGAACGTGATGTGGCTGCAGCCCCTGCTGGCAGCCATCCGTGAAGACCGGCAGACCGTCGTGTGCCCGGTGATCGACATCATCAGCGCCGACACCCTGGCCTACAGCTCGTCCCCTGTGGTGCGCGGCGGCTTCAACTGGGGACTGCACTTCAAGTGGGACCTCGTCCCCCTCTCCGAGCTTGGGGGGCCAGAAGGAGCTACTGCACCGATCAAGTAAGACCCCCTTCTGTCTGCAGGTCCCACTGGGACTGCCGCGAGAGAAAACGTATTTTAGGAGTAACTCCTCCTCTGCAAGGAGCCACGGTGTTGGCCTAGTTCGTCCGCAGAAAATGAGTGCTTCCCGAGCCCTGTGCGCTCAGGCAAGTCCCGAGGAAAGAATGAAGACAGAGACGTCATCTGTGCCCTTGTCCGGGGTGGCTCGGGAGCCAGGTGGTTCTTGGGCCGCGTCCCTGGCCTCAGCCTTTCAGATGCAGTAGCACCCCTACCCAGTTGTGCCCCGATGGTAGCTGTTCGCTAGAGGGCAGACTCTTGAGAACCGGCCTCTGCCACACACTTGAGTCCATCTCCAAGTGTGGACACGTCGCCAGGTCTCCCGTGGGGCCGTTGGTTCCAGCGGTTCTGAGACTGGACTCTCAAGAGGCGCTGAGTGATTCATTTCAGGTGAATTTCTGTCAGGAAAGTGGCCTTCCTCTGCCAGGGGTCTGGTGTGTCGTCGTGATCTAGAAAACGCAGTTGGTGGCCAGCGCGTTCCCCGGCAGTAGATGAAATGTGCCTCGGGGGTGTCCCAGCTGTGTTGAGTTTTTGGAAGGAAACCAGGTAGCCGGCTGGCCTTGCGGGGTCGGTACAGCGCGCCTCTCCTTTTCCAGGTCACCCACGATGGCTGGAGGGCTGTTCGCCATGAACAGGCACTACTTCAGTGAGCTTGGGCAGTATGACAGTGGCATGGATATCTGGGGAGGAGAAAATTTAGAAATATCATTTCGGGTAATTTTTTTGCATGTTCACTTACTGTGTGTTCAGTGGGATAGAATTTGCGTCCAAGGGGCCGTGTCCTCTGTAAACCCTCTGTGACAAATTGCCCGTAACGAATGCCACTTCCCCACGGGATGGCACAAGCGTACAGGAAGCCTTAGCTTTGTAACCTTTAAGAGGCAAGGAGCTGTGATAAAGTGGTAGCTGCGGGTGCGGGACGTTTCAGCAGGCAAGTAATCTAGAGCTTTGTTCTTCATCAGTTTGTCCTACTGGATAATCCTGAAAACACGCGTGTCCATGTGTGTCAGATTGCCCAGCACCGCCCAGGTTCACGCCCGCTCTGGTCAACTGTTACCCCCCATTTCCCTCGCAGAAGTAGCCTAGTGTACATGGCAAGCCTGTCAGCACCCCATGAATGGCTTGCTGAATCCTTCGCAGGCACAGGAACCCCCAACCCGGGGAAGAAAATCACTCCCACAATCTCTGCGGTTGCCGAGGCTGGGCCAGCAGCAGGGGAGTGGGGCCCTGGCGGGGGGTTGGGAGGGGTGGGCCACAGTCTCACAGCCTCCTTGCAGGCGTGCTCACGCCGGCAGCGCCTGTCTACACGTGTCGTCTTCTGTTTTCATGTGTGTACCGACCAGTTTTTCAAAGGCGGTTTTTCCTCTGTAATCCTTAACCATTTTTAAGTTGCATTGATATCATTAGTTCAAGGTAATTAATTGAAATAACTGTAAGGTTACCTCAGAGTCAGGAACAGACTTTAGAGCAGAACTGAGGTCCTGGAGGTCTTCTGGACATTCCGCAGCCCTGTGTAGAAAGCACGCGTGGATGTGCGCGGAGCGGACCCGCCCGGGAGCCTCCTGGCCTGGGCCCGAAGATCAGGTTTCCTGCTTTGCTGAAACTGGACTCTGGCCCCGGGTGGGCAGAGGACAGGGCTAGACTTACCCTTGGGTTTACCTGAGCAGTCGTCTCCAACAAGGGGAAGCCCCGCAGTTTCCTGAGCGCCTGTTACCACAGACTCGCCGCCGGGCGCGCTCACGGCCCTTGCTCCCGGCAGATCTGGATGTGCGGCGGGAGGCTCTTCATCATCCCCTGCTCCCGCGTGGGCCACATTTTCCGGAAGCGGCGGCCCTACGGTTCTCCCGAAGGCCAGGACACGATGACGCACAACTCCTTGAGGCTGGCGCACGTCTGGCTGGATGAGTACAAGGTGCGTGGGCGCTCCCTCCCGCAGGCCGGGGCCAGCCCGCCAGCCCACCCGCTGCTGCACGCTGGCTTGTGTCCGCTTGACCTTTGCTCTTTTTCTCTCATTCCGAGTCTCTAGTTTCCCGACTGGCCACTCCCTGGGAGGTCACAGTTGACTCAGGGGAGACTCTGGTTTACTCCTGGTCCTGCGCGTGACTCCCACAGACCCGGGCCCCGTGGTCCCCCCGCTCCTGTGGCCTCGCACAGCAGGGTCTTACCTTGCCCGCCACGTGCAGCCCTGTAGCAGTGATGCTTCACCCCTCAAAAAGGCGGTGTCCCCAGCCCTGCACTAACCTCCACCTGCCTCGCCAGGGCAGCCGTCGTGGCTGTGGCGGAGGGCGTCCCGTCGCCCACGGTGATCTTGTGTAACCCTCGTCTTGCCTCAGCCCAGGGCGTGGCCTGCGAGGTCGGGCAACGGCTGTGCTACGTGTCGTGAGGCACTTTCCTCCTTGACCAAGACGCCCCCCACGTTTCTCTGCCGATATGGGAGAGGCTCACAGTGGTCTCACTGTTGCCACTAAAGGTTTTTGGTTTTAGAAACTTACTTTTGTTGAAGGCATTTATGTCGCGGCGTGGAAGTCTATGATTTTTAATGAATAGATGTTTTCAATTTTAACTTCTACTAAAGTAGCAGCCGTGACACATCCACAAACCCTTGGGACCCTGGGGCCAGAGTCGGGCCTGCCTGGCTCCCGGAGCCACCCTGCTGGCCTGACGTGGGCGCTGCGTATCCGCCATTACTGAATCTCAGCGCCATCTTCCTTGTCGGCGATGACCAGCTGCGTGAAGGCTTTCCGTGGACATTTTTTGGCCATGTTAAGAAAACACTGACATAAATAATATTTAATCCTCGCATAGAATGACCTAATATTTATTAAAAACAAAAAAATGCCTGTTATCTGACTTTTTTTAAATCCAGGAACAGTATTTCTCCTTGAGGCCCGACCTGAGGACCAAGAGCTATGGAAATGTCAGCGAGCGCGTGGAGCTGAGGAAGCGGCTGGGCTGTAAATCATTCAAGTGGTACCTGGATAACATTTACCCAGAGATGCAGGTGTCCGGGCCCAACGCCAAGCCCCAGCAGCCCATTTTCGTCAACAGGGGGCCGAAACGCCCCAAGGTCCTGCGGCGTGGAAGGGTGAGTGGCGCTGTGGGCGCCCGGCGTTCACGGCCGAGGTGTGCAGTTTCCCGCCGTCCTCTCGGGGGGCGGCTTCTGTGAGGGCGAGTCATTGCTCGCTTCCCAGAAGGCAGACAGGTGGTCCGCACGTGCAAGTACAGAGCGTCGGGGTAACGTGCGGGTGGCCGAGACAGTCGGGCGGCTGTGGACTGCTGGCACCGCTCTGGGCACTGCGCGGCGGGCACGGCCAGGCAGTGCCCAGTAGCCTCGGTGCTCAGTGCCGGAGACCCACCCTTCACGTCTCAGTTTCACGTCGCGTGTAAATTTTAGGGGCCTAGACGTGAACGTGTACGTTCCTACATCACTCCTCAGACTGGGCTTCTGAAGTGGAGTGTGGGTATTGGGGTTGTCTGGTTTCCTCTTGTCACGGAGACGATGCTTCCCAAGGCTCTTTCAGGGAGTTGCCTCCTCTGGCAGTGGAGCAAAACGTCCCCCTTCCTCCAGGCTAAAGACCGTGTGTGTCCTCGCGGCTGAAATCCCCACCGCCCCGGCCCGACGCTTCAGCGCGGGTGTTGCACGGACGGGTGGTGCTGGGCTCTGCCTTTCTTGTTTCCTGGATTTCACTTTTAAGGCTCTTCGGGGCAGAGGTTTTAATTTTCTTCCTTGTGGATTAGTCAGCTTCTGTGTGTCTTGGTACAGGATTAGATTCTGTGCGATGCGCGCGCGGACGCAGTAAAGGGCCGTCTCCTTGGCTTCGGGGCTCCCGCCCTCCCTCCTCTGACGGACAGCCCCTCCAGCCTCCTTTTCTAGCACGAGGGGGCCGCTGGCCTTGTCCTTCCCTGGTGCGGGTTGTGAGTGCAGCCTCTTCGTTACAGCTCTATCACCTCCAGACCAGCAAGTGTCTGGTGGCCCAGGGCCGCCCGAGTCAGAAGGGAGGCCTCGTGGTGCTGAAGGCGTGCGACTCCGGAGACCCCAGCCAGGTGGGTGACGCCTCTGGGCTGGCGGCTGCTGACAGCTCACTCCCGAGGTGGGGGCCTGGGAGTAGCCCCCGAGATCATCTGATAGAACTGCTTTACAGCGCGGCTCTGTCTCCTGGAACACCGTCGTCCTTTCTAGTTACGTAGAATGAACGGGTTAGAGTCGGCAAAGGAGACGCGGCCTTCTGGGCGGGAACATCCCTAGCAAGTGGACGTGCACGTCCTCAGGACACTGCAGCTCAGACACCCCTTTCGTGCGGGTTGGACCTGCTCACCGGCGCCATCGGGTGCTCTCGGAGCTGTGGCGCGGAAAGCGCTGTCCTGGGCAGCCCGTCTGCCTGGCAGCTGCTGTCATGAGACAGAGGCTCTCGGAGTAGTTTGTGCTGACGCCTGGGCGGGGGCTGCTCGTGTCGGCGGGGTGCGTGCTCCACGGGGTTCACGCCCGGTAGCTCAGGTCACGGGGAGGCGAGATGGTGGGATTCGTTCCGGAAGAGGTAAGTAGTTTGGGGGCACGGGCACAGGTGTGGTCTGCCCCGTGCACACTGGCTGCTGGCTCCCACGTGGGGCGTCCGCGCAGGGAACCCCGTCCCGGCGCCGGCAGCGAGCCGGTCCAGCAGGCCTCGGGGGGAGGAGCAGGAGTGCTGAGGAGGGGGAACACGTCCTCCTGCCGTTTGCCCTTTTTGGCCAGTTTAGGCCTTTGTGCCTGGACATAGGCTGAGGCCGTAAGGGAGACGCTGTGAAGGATCACTTTCTAGGGAGACGCCGACGCTGGGGTGTCAGGCTGAAATCCCAAGCTCAGTCCTAGGGAGCGCAGAGCACAGGCCGACGGCGTCACAGCCTGTGGCCGTGGCCGCCCGTCCTGAGCAGGGGCGGCCTGCCCTGCGCCCCGCCGCTCGTGACTCCAGTGTCGGGCTCTTACCCGGCAGCCCCCTGGGTCTGGCCTGCCCTGCGAGGCCCCGCAGACGAGACTCGGGGCGCGGTGCCGTCCGGACCCCGGAGCACAGCGTGGCTTTGCTTTTCTCCTTAGATCTGGGTTTACAATGAGGAGCACGAATTGGTCTTGAATAACCTGCTCTGCTTGGACATGTCGGAGACGCGCTCGTCAGACCCGCCGCGCCTCATGAAGTGCCACGGCTCGGGGGGGTCGCAGCAGTGGACCTTCGGGGTGAGGAGCTGGTGGCGGGAGGCTGGGAGTGTGGCCTAGGGGCCCGGCGCAGCCTGCTGGTGGAGTGGGGTGCTGGGGGAGGTCTCCTAAAATGTTGGCCTCTCCTGGATTGCCTGGCCGCTCTGGCTGTGTTTAAAGCGAACCCCGGTGCCGTCTCCCCCTCGTGCCTTTTCCAGAAGAGCAACCGGCTGTACCAGGTGTCGGTGGGACAGTGCCTGCGCGCGGCCGACCCGCTGAGCCACAAAGGCTACGTCGCTATGGCGATCTGTGACGGCTCCTCCTCGCAGCAGTGGCATCTGGAAGGTTGAGGGGGACCCTGTGGCCTGGATGGGCACCAACAGGCAGTGCGCCTCTGGGTGGCGTGTGCTCGAGGAGGACATGGCACCCCCCTGGGAGGACGAGGGCTGGTCGCCGGTCCTCTGGGTGCTGCAGGACGAGCGGGGAGTGTGGGGCCGACGGGGGAGCCGGAACGCAGCTCCGGTTGGCGCAGAGCGTGAGGCCCGGGGAGTGGACCCCCCTCTCCAGACTGACTGGGGCGCCCCCCAGCCCTCTGAGCAGGGAGCAGCCGCCACCAGCGCAGGGCGCCGCGGAGCAGACGGCTTTGCTTTTAACTGCAGGAAGAGGCATTTACAAGATTATATTTAAGAGGCAGTAACTGTTATAAATTATTTTGTTGAATCACGGTACTCTCTGCATTAGAAATAAAGGATCCTTTGGATGACTTACCTGGCGGTTTCTGGCGTGCTGCCTCTCTGACCCGGCGTCCGGCCTTCCTGGCCTGCGCGCTGCGTGTGACGTGGCCACAAGCTTCTTGCCTTGAACGCTGAAGCCGACGTGTGGGAGCCGGGGTACGCTCAGCAGAGCCTCTATGCAGACGCAGGGCGCCTCAGAAGATGTGCCTCACATACAAAGAGGAACTTACGAATCCTCTGCTGTCGCGCCTGCGTTTCAAGGGAGGTTTTCTTTTTTCTTCATCATTTCCCCTCAGAGCTCCCTTCAGCAGGCCAAGCTGTAGCAGATACGTGTTGGGTGTCGGGCATCCCATCCAGCCTGTTGTCTAGACCAGGTGGCACGGAGAGCAAGCTGGAAGAGCAGGGATGGCACGTTCGACCCAGCAAGCGCCATCATGTCAGCTGGGGCGCGCCCGTGGCCTGACCGCCGGTTCGCGGCAGAGCGCGCCAGAGCAGACAACGCAAGGCCGGCGCTGCTGGCTGCAGGCAAGTCCCTGCACAGCTGAAGGCACGGCTGAGCTGACAGGACGGGAAAGCTCACGCGTGGCTGACAGCGAGGGAAGCTCCCCGGAGCCGTTCAGCAGCCCCGGGCAGGGCGGCTCACCGAGAGGGAGGGCCCCAGGTGCTCGGGCCTCGACACAGCCCAAGACCGTATGGCGGCGGCGGGTCGTCGCCAGCTTGAGGCGGGCACCCTCGTGGCGCTGCCCACCCAGCGGAACAGACCACCTTGAACCCCACTGGGCTGGGCCAAAGGCAGTGCCCCCGTCGCAGGTGGACATGGACTCCCGTCCTGGAGAGGCATCGGGGTGGGGGGGGGCAGCTGGGCGGGGGCAGCGGGCATGCGGGCGCCGCAAGGCAGACGCGGGGCTGTCCGCCCGGCCCAAGGGCCTCTGCGAGCGCCTGACGACGGCCCGGCTGGAAACCGGGGGATTTCGCCCCCTCCAGGCTGACCGGCGGCCCGGGGCGGGGGGCGGGGGGGGGGTGTCAGTCCTTGGGCGCCGGGCAGGCGAGCGGGCCCCGGAGGAGGCGGCCTGTCCTCCCGAGACGCGGCGCGAGGGTCTCGGAGACCAGCGAGTCCTGGAAGCCGAGTGGGCCGGGCCCCGGGGGCAGGGGGCAGGGAGCGCCTCGCAGCTGCGCCATCAGGAACCCCATTTTCAAAGTGGACGGCGGCGCGAGCGCCCCGCTCAGGCGCGACAGGGAGTCGCAGCAGCGCGGAGCAGCCGCCTCTGTCCAGACGGGCAGGTGAAGCCTCGGCCCAGCGCCCGCCCGCCCGCCCGCGCCCCGCCGAGAGCCACGTTTTCAGTCTCTGGTGACGAACGCGGCTGTGCCAGCTGGAGCCCAGCGCGGGGGAGGGGCAGCCCCGCGTCCGGCTGACGACGAAGGGGAGCAGCGGTGGTGGGTGCCGGCCCGGGAGCCCATGCCAGCCCCGCCGGTGACCCCGCATGTGGGGGTGAGCCCGAGACCCTCGCTGGGCAGGAGGGACCCCCAACTCCGGTGGGGGAGCGCAGGAGCCTGAGCGCTTTGGGGACTGGCCGCTGCGGCTGCTTTTTAGGGCACAGCCTGCGGAGCCGGGGCAGGATGGCACCGGGCCATCCTCAGGGCAGCGGAGGGGCCGGGCCAGGCGCCTCGTCCCCAGGGGGCCGCGCGGCCCACCAGTTCAGGGAAACTAAATTCTCAAGGAGCGGCTGCCAGGCCGGAGGCGGCCCCCTGACCACGTCACCTGAGGGGAGCAGCAGCCCTGGACGAGGCCCCTGGGCTGGGCCCGCTCCCTGGGGCCTGTGGTGCCGTCACCCAGCGGGGAAGACTCAAGGGGCGGGACCTGGAAGCCCACGGTGACAGCGCAGAAAGTCCAGCGGCGGCAGAAAGAGTCTCGAAATGAACCTGGGCCAAGAGACAACCACTGAGGCGTTGAAGGAAACGGAACCGGGCGGCAGGAGAGGTTCCGCCGGGCCAGTTCTGCTGTTGGCGTCCGGGGGCGGGGGCGGCTGGCTGGGGCCCCGGGACCAACCCCGCCCCAGGGCCGGGAACGCAGGACAGCCCCCACGGGCGGCGGTCCCCTGCTGCCCAGAGACGGCCCAAGCCCCGTGAGGTGGGGACCCTCGGAGCCGCGGGTCCGCGCAGGCGCCTCCACTTGAGTGCGGCCGCGTGTCAGCCTCCGCGGGCCAAGCGAGGCTCGCGGGACGGCCAGGCGCAGTTGCGGGGGGCCACACGGGCCGCCATCGCTCAGCCGCGAGGGGCGCAGGCTGGGCCCGCGGGGCAGCCCCCTCGCCGGTCGGCAGCACGGCCGGGGAACCGAACCGCCGGCAGGGTCCAGCGCGGGGCGCGCGCCCCAGCCCCACACACAACCGCGCGCTCGGCAGGCGGGGAAGCTCTCGGGCCGGCGGTACCGGCAGCAGCAAGAAGCCGCCGTCACAAACGCCCGCGGTGCCCGGTCGGTCGGGGAGGCCGCCCGAGCAGCCCCCGCCCCCACTCACCTCCAGCCGCTCCCCGAGCGCGGGCTCCGCCGGGTCCTCGCCACGCCTGGTGCCGTGCGGGTAGCGCTGGCCGGGCGCGGCCTGTCCGCAAGCAGGAGCGGGCCCGGCCTCTGCAGCGCTCCGGACCCGCGCGGGTCACAGGCCGGGCTCCGCGTGCTGGAGGCCCGGCTCCTCCCGAAGGGACATCTCGGTCCTTTCGCTCGAGCAGAAAGGGCAACGCCAGGCCTCTCCGCGCACCTCAGTGTCCTCGCGGGTGCTGCCGCGGGGCTCTGGTGGGGCTCTTTTCAGGGTGCCTGGAGCCGGGGTGCCCCGATGTGCTCCCCCACGGGAGCGGTTTTTCACAAAGGCCCTCCGGCGCGGGGAGACGCTCCCGGGGAAGGCCGAGCCAGGCCAAAGACCCCGAGCGGCCCCGGGTGGGTGGGGGACCGGGGAGAGCAGCGCAACCGCCTGAGCAGCCCCAGGCCACCACCTCCCGTGCCCTCCCCACTGCATGCCACCCCCAGCCCCCCCCCCCCCGGGGCTGGGCTCGTAGCCCTGTCTGGGGCGGCCCAGGCACTTGGGTCCCCCACACTCGCCTGCTGGCTCCTGGCACAGGCCCTTCGTGCTCCGCTCCACGGTGCCGCCCTTCCTCGGGGCCTTGGGAGACCCGGAGACCAGGCTCTCGGGCTCCGCGGCAGCAGGGGGTTGTCCTGGCACTGCCACTGCGCGATCCAGGCCTCGAGGGGGCTCCGACCTGCATCCCGGGGGTGCTCCCGGCGCTGCTGCAGGAAGACGGGGCCCGGGGCGGCTGCCTCCTGCGTGCCCAGGGCCCCTGGGCTCCTCGGCCTGGTGGCAGGTGGCACCGGGAGTCTCCTGACTCGACTCTTGACCGTACAGGTCAGGTCTGAGGCCAAAGGCCAGGCTACCGCCAGGCCCGCCCAGCCAGGGCTCCCCGCGGGCTCTGGTCGGATGGCAGGCGCCCCGAGAGTCTACACAGCTCAGCAAAACAAAGCTTGTTGCTCTCGGGTGCTCACGAAGCCCAGAGGTGAGAGTCTGTTTAGAAACGGAGCGGGGTGTTCAGAGCAATTTCTCGTTCTTTAAGCCTCCTGAGACGCGTCCACACCCCCGCAGCCAGCAGGCGAGCGCGTCGGGAAGCGCTGCCTCGGGGGGAAAAAGTCGACCAGGGCGTGAGGCCTACTGGCATCAACCGGACCTCGGCAAACACCCCCAAAAGACGCCAAGCCCCGGCCTGCTCAGGCGCAGGAACAGACGCCCTCGTCGCCGCGAGCCGCGGACAATCCTGGGAAGGGGCTGTCCGAGCCGGGGCCGCCGGGCGCCCGCCCTCGCGGGCCGAACGGGGACAGGCGCAGCCGAAAACCAAGCCCCGGACAAGAGGGCAGGCCCGCGCCCCCGGCCGAGGGCTGCTGAAGGGGCCGGCGGCACGAGCCCGACCTCAGTGGCGGGCGCCGGCCCCCGAGGTCAGCCGGCCCCGAGACGGAAACACCCCGAGGCCTCGGAGAGGCCGGAGGCCCAGCGCGCCCCGGACAGTAAGAGACGCAGGCGGCTCTCCGTAGATGTAAAATATTTTATTTGTAAATGATCTTCTAAATCTGTCCACAAGTTCCAAAACCCATAACACTCTGTATACTTCAAAAGGCCCACTTCGCCCACACGACGCACTATTATACAGAACGCAACAAATACTGGCGGGGTGGCGGGCGCGGTACACGGGACGCGGTCCGGACGGCCGCCTGGGGGGAGTATGTACAGTCGGGCGCTCTGCCAGGTAGGGACGCCCCCCCCCCCCCGGAGCGCCAGTACCAGAACTTTAAGTACAAAATAAAAAGCTAACCTGGTTCAAGATGCTGATTAAGTCTCTACAAGCAAACACAAAACAGTGTGTCCTTTTTTATTAAAGAAATGTAAACAAACGTCCATACAAACACATTTTAAAATTACATCTTTCAAAAGCCCGTCGCGGACCCTGCAGCTGCGAGCGAATCACCTGTGGTTTTTTTTTTTTCGTTTTCAATTTCTGTGGAGCTAGAAGGCTAGAGATTCCGCTTGCGCTCCTGCTACATGATCCTGTCGTGTTTACATGATTCTCGGCGGCTTGCAACGGAGTTCTACTCAAAACTACTTTGCTGAAGAAAATTTCAGCTCCATTTGGGTGTCTTTGAAGCAGTTATTCACAGTTATCACAAATTGTAAGCACAAAAAAACCTGACTCAAGAAGTAGGGATGCGACAATATAATATGAAAAAATTAGTTTCCGTTACCAAAACAGCTAGAAAAGTCGTCGTCGGAGCGGACGCTCTGCCCCGACAGAAGGGAGGTGTGTATAAAACAAGTCAGTCCTAGTAGACCCCGGTTTCCAAAAAGCCCCCAAACACTCCAGGTTGACGTTTTGGTTATTACAGAACCAGAAGGGCGTGTTTAATAACAAAATTATATTGTGACATCCCCAGGAACATCGTGTAAGCACCCGCGCTGCTGCAGAGCCTGGTAGCATTTGGTCAATAACTATTTTTATACTGTCATTTTTCTCAAAATATTTACACGTTTGTACAAAGTAACAGGGTTGGTTAGTTCTGCAGGTAACAGCAGCAGCTTGGCTTTCCTCTAACTTTTATTTAAAAATAGCTTCATTCACTTACTCAATAATAAATACAAAAAGTTTCTCTTATTTTACAGAAATCAAAAACTACAATAAACTGACTCATGGAATCAAGTATTTAAATGTATTTAGTGCAAGTTATTATCCCTTAGCTCTAGCCCTAAGGAAGTCTCCCCGGTACATTCCTTGTTCAGTGGCGTCGACGCGTCTGCGACGGGGTCGGAGGGCCCGGCCCCTCCGTAAGGCCGCGGCCAGCACCCGGGCTCTCGCTCGCTGGTGATCTCAGTCTTACATTCATAGAGGCGCCCCGCGCGGCGGCAGGGCGGCCTTCGGCTCTTTGCCCCAGTAAGTTGCTCCTTAGTGAGACGAAAAGACGAAACGAAACAAACCCACCCACGGAAGAAAGGGAAAAGGAAAGAAGAACGAAAGTGCTGGGCCGTCTGCGGCGCCCGGCCCGCCGCCGGGCCGTGTCTCCCGAGGCCGCGGGGCCGGCGCCCAGAAGCGCGTTTGCAAAGTCATCGAGGGGGAAGGACAAGTCTGTCCGCCGGGCCGCTCAGTTCATCCACTTGCGGCAGTTGACGGCGCCGCAGTGGCAGGGGATCTTGTGCTGGTCGTCCTCGAAGTCGAACTTGTAGTCGTAGCAGAGCTGCCCATGCAAAGACACGGGTCAGCGGCCCGGCCCGGCC
Organism: Talpa occidentalis; assembly: GCF_014898055.3. Classification (NCBI taxonomy): domain Eukaryota; kingdom Metazoa; phylum Chordata; class Mammalia; order Eulipotyphla; family Talpidae; genus Talpa; species Talpa occidentalis. The sequence goes on from NW_026555331.1 coordinate 153,496,474, forward strand.
GCCCCCCCACCCCGGGCGGCCCCGGCCCCTTCCCACCTCCCCCCGCCCGGCCCTGCGCGCCGACGCCCGGTCAGCGGCCGGCAGAGGGGCGGCTCCGGGCCCCGGGTCAGGCCGCCCACGCCGAGGCCGTCCACCCGGGAGCGGCTCTCGGGGCGACGACCACCCCCCAGCGCGTCACGCCAGCCGGCGGCCGGAGGCGCACGGACTCGAGGCGCCGAGCACAAAGGGGCAGGACGCGGCCGCCTGGCGGGGTCTGCACCCACCCCGAGGCCGGGGTGCTCTGCGGCCCCCACCCCCGCCCGGGCTCGCGCCTGCTTTCCCGCACTTTCTCATCAAGGGGGACGCCGGAGACGGGCCATGGGCCTTGGGGTCGATTCTTGATTTACAAAGGGGATCCCACAAAGATCACCGACCACACGCCCAACCCCGCAGCTCGGGGCACCGAGGGCTGCGGCGCCGGCCGAGGGAAGACCCAAGCTGGTCACCCCAGCAGAAACCAGGGCGCTGGCGCGGGGGCTCCTGGCGGCCCCTGTCCTAGGCCCACAGTCCCCAAGGCCCTGAGATCGGTGCTGACCGCATCTGTGAAAGACGAAGTCCAGAACCAGAACCAGAACCGTAAGGAGCGGGGCCATTGAGACCCACAGCCTCAGCAGGGGAGCGGGTGGGCCGAAGCCGCCGGGGGACCAAGGCTGCAAAGGTCCCTTGTCCAAGGACAAGGAGCGCCAACCGGCCAAAGCCCGAAGTCTGCTCCCGCGAGACCCGCGTGGGCCCCGCCGCGGCGCCCAGGAGCCGCCAAGGCCCAGGACGCCCGCGCCAGCTCGGCGACAGCAGCGGGGCCGGCACCGCCCTGCCCGGCGGGGAGCAGCCAGGGATGCCCTCCCGGGGCGTGGGGCTGACCCCGGGGCCAAGAGCGGCCGGCGGGGGGGGGGGTGCTGCGGGGGGGAGGGAGGACAGGGTGGCCAAGGGCCCCCCCCCCCCCCACCGGAGCCCACACGGTACCTCTTCTCCTTTCTGGATCCTGCGGTTGGAGCTGATGATGATTTTGTGACCTCGCTCGAAGGTCACCACTTCGGCCACGCAGTTGGGCGCACACGAGTGGTTGATGTACCTGCGGCCGCCGTGCGGAGAAGGGCTCACTGTCGAGGCGGGCGGGGAGCCGCCGCTTCCAGCTCCCGGGGTCTCCCCGCGACGCCGCCTGCCCACCGAGGGCTCGGCAGGAGCGCAGCCAGCCCAGGGGAGGCTCGTTCCCGCCCCTCTGCCCAGGCCTTGCCCGCCGGCTCACCTGGCAGGCCCCCCAGTGAGGGTGGCGTCAATCACGTGGTCGTTGTCCATCCGGAACATGTACACGCCCCGGTTCTGCAAGACAAGGCGCACGTCCACGCTGGAGCCGAGGGCTGCCGAGCCAGAGCCGCGGCCCCTGAAGGGCTGCCGGTCAACAGCGTCCACGGGGACGAGGGGACCCGCCGGCCGGCAGGGCCATAAGTCCAGCCCGTCCACGGCAGGTCTCCGGGAAGTGGCAGTGACCGAAGGCCAGGCTGGTGGCAGACACGGGACTCCAGGCCGTGGGGTCCATCCCGCGCCTGCCAGGTGAGCCCCCGCCGCACGCACCTGGGACTCGTAGAGCTTCTCCTTCCGGTTAGCGACCTCGTTGCGGATGATGGTCCCAATGTACTCGATGACCATGGTGTGCTTCTCGATGTCTCTGGCCGCGTACAGGCCCAGGCCCTGCGACAGCCCAGCGTGAGTGCGGCCCAGGCCCCGCGCCCCCGCCCCCAGGTCCCCCTCGCTGGACAAGCCGCGCCAACGCCAGCTGGCCAGGGCCTGACAGCGGCCGGGGCTTACTCTATCCCACTGTCTCCAGGAGGGTTTCACAGAACTGATAGCTAGAGGGGAACCCAGGTGGGAGTCAGAGTCCAGAGATGACCGGGGGGGAGAACCTGGGAGCCGTCGGCTCCGGCACCCCCGGCCTGACCTCACGTCACGGCACAGGCCATCCTGGGCGCGCGCTGGCCCTTTCATGCGCAGAGGAAGCCCACGTGGGGTGCTATCCCCTTAGAAAGTGCCCAGAGGAGCCTCCCTGGTGGCGCAGCGGGTTGACCACAGCACTGTGCAGCTGTCCCCGGCCTCTGCAGCGTGGGTTCGATCCCTGCTGGCCAGGGAACTACCCACAGGGCGCAGCAGACCTCTCCTGTCTCCCCGCTGCTCCCCTGAGCAGTGGACTTCAGTGGATCTGCCTGTTCTGCTCCCCACTGTCTCTGGTGAATCCTCACCCTCCCCACACCTATGGCCCGTACCCTGGTTCTTGTAGGCATAAATAAATAAATCTTTAAAAAAAAAATAAAAAAGTGCCCAGAGGCGCAGGGGCCGGCCCCAACACCTAGCCCAGCGTGGATCCCTGGTCATCACCAGGGCGAGGGGCCCGGCCATCCTGCAGGCCATGCCGCAGCGTCTTGGCCCTCAGGTCCACGCGGACAGCATTCCCTTGGGTGGGCCAGAGCAGGGGCGTCCCAGGACGCTGCGGATGTCCACTCCGTTCCCAGGCTGCACAGCGCAGGCTGACCCAGCACTGCCCACACCGGCGCTGGTCTCAGGTCTGGCTCGGCCCCTGGAAGCCAGAGACGACCAGGAAACACGCTTTGCTCTGAAGCCCAGGGCGCGATGAGAGGGAGTTGACCCCGGGGCAGAACCCGAGGCTGCCGAGGGAACACCGCAGGGCTCCCCGCCACCCCACTATGCGCCGCACGCTCCTGCTCAGCGTCCAAGTGCCGGACAAACACCACGCTGACAATGGGGGTGGGGGCGGGGGCGGCCGCATCCGCGCCCTATTCCAGCCGGAGCCTCCCAACACAACAGTTCCCGCGGCAACAGGGCCGTGAGGGGCAGCCCCGCAGGGGAAGGATGCGCACGGGCTCCTGAGGCCACCCCCAAGCACCGGGCGTGGGCCCTGAACCGTCCTCTGGAGACGTCACGCGGCTCATCCGCTCGCTTCGGGCGGAGTCGGCGGAGAGGAAGCGCACCCTGCGTAGGCCATGCGGGCGCAGGCGAGGATGCGGAGCAGCGCCCCGGCGGGCGGACAGCAGGCGCACAGCGCGACGCGGCACCTCCACAGGGGTCGTGCACGGCGCGGAAGAGCACAGCCCCACCCGGCCAGAGCTGAGACGACGCTGCGCTCACACAGGACAGCCTCTGCGCACAGACTGCGTGGCCCAGATGGACACAGGCCACTGTATGGCCCGCAGGAGGGCAACCAGCCAGCGGCCAGCAGCCGGCACACTGCAGGGCCAGGACAGTGTCCACTGCACAGGGGAGAACAGCCGCTGCCAGGGGGACTCATGGCCTCCACACTGAAACCTCACCAGGGAGACGTGGCTGGCCTAGACGCCCCAAGGATACAAGAGACCCCCAAGCGCCCTGTGAGTGGGGCTGCGCCGTGAGTAACATGACCCTCGCCAGGGGCGCGACAGCCGACGACCTGCCACCGACACGCGGGGCATTGCAGGGCCCAGCTCAGGGAGAAGCCGCTGCTGCCGACGGACACACTGCTGGGAGCCCGGGGAGACGGGCCTCCTGCCCATGGACGCAGCTGACCAGCAGGCAGGTGGGAGGAGAAGCAGATGACGGACGACGGAACTCCCCACGAGGCTTCAGCTCAGGGCTGACCTGAGCACGAGGAGAGCCCGGTGGAGGTGGGAGGCAGCACGGGATGGGGACCAGCGGGACTGATGGCAAGACCGACCCGTAGCTGGGGCCTTGCCACTGTCCTGCTGGCCTCCCCCCTCACCTGGATGCGGGACCGGGCCAGGTACACGTTGGACTTCCACTCGGTCTTCATCTTGCGGTACTGCGAGGACTTGGAGTGCACGAACTGCTTGCTGTAGGGCGCGTTCAGCTCCCCGGTGACTGTGCTCTGGAAGGACTTGGAGGTGCTGGTGCTGTTCAGGGTGTGGGGCCTGCAGACCACGGGCGCGGGGGACAGAAGGACAACTGAAGCTCCCCCGACGGGCCCAGCCAGGCCGCCCGCACCCCATAGCCCGCGCCCACACGGGCCCAGCGCAGCTGACGGCAGGGTTCGTAAGCGGCAGACAAGCCAAGCAGGAAGCCGCGCGCACGGACGCTGGGCTGCACTACGTGAAGTGAAAACAAAATACCTTAACACAAACCTCTTGACGTGCGCGCTCATCTTGGGCTCGGCGCGGGCACAGCCAGTGGGGTTGACAGCGAGAGGCAGCTCCATGAGGGGGTTCCGGCCGTAGCGGAAGGTGTAGTGCTCACACGCCTCCACCCCGGGCAGCTGCGGGAAGCACGGGACAGGGTCACTGCCTGCCCACGTGGCCCCTGGCTGACGACGGTCCTGAGAGCGGGCGGACGCCGGCCACCCGCTCGGGCCCCGTGGGCCACTGCCGGGGACACACGGGTCCCCAGCTGAACGCGGTGGGCCTGGCCCTGCACCACGAAGAAGGCAGGGACCATGTGCGGCTCGAGCAGCTGCCACCTGCCTGTGTCCCCCAGGGCTGCGGGGGCCACCCCTCCCGTGGTGAGGAACGCACACACTCACGCGCACACTTGCGCGAGTGACTCCAGCTCCCCATCCCTACAGCTTGGGCACCAAGTGCAGCACGTGTCATCTGCCTCCCTCAGCTCGGCTGGGGCTGGGGGCGTTGCTCAGTCCTGGGGTCGAGGTGGAGACGCAAGGTCGATTGGCAAACTAAGCTCTGGGTCGGCCTCCTGCGGCACGTCGGCCTCCTGCGTCACGTCCTAGGAGTCTGGCTCCCTGCAGACATGTGCAGTGCGTGTGCGCAGGTGGGGTCGTGCCAAGACACGATCAGCACGTGACTCAGTGAGGCCTTCCGGGTGTCCCCTCCTTCTCCAGGAGACAGGATCCCCCACCAGGACTCCCTGTATTCCTGGAAATGACGCCTTACTCCCACGCAGGTACCTACAGGTGCATGTGCAGACATGTCGCCAGACACACTGGTCTTGCACAAGACACCAGAGTGGCCATGGTGCCCACTGCCTGCTGGGCAGCTGCCACAGCCCGGTGGCGGGACCTCCGCCGCTTGGGTGCAGAGCATGGCGTGGGCGGCAGCGGAAGGACAGAGGAGACAGCACCTCAGTGTTCTGCCAGGCCAGGTGCCGGCCCCCGTGCCCACAGCCTGGACCTGAGGACCGAGCCTGTCTGTGGGCCCCTGCGGACCGCCGGTGCCCACCCACACCTGCCGGTCTTTAACCCAGGCCCCAGGCGGTGTGTAGGGACGCAGGCGCAGTGCTCACCGACTCGGCGATCCGAGCCACCGCGGAGACCGTCAGGCCAAACAGGTCTTCGCCTCGCAGGTACGCCGGGAAGAGCTGGAGCATCTCCGACTTCTTCCTCACACAGGCCACGGGCTCCAGGATTTTATCCCACACACCTGTGGGCGACAGCGCGGATGTCAGGACCAGGCCGCTCTTGGTGATGGGGAAGGGGCCGGGTCAGAAACAAGAGCAGGACGACGGGGAGTCTGGGGCTCCTGGCCCCCAGGGCAGGCGGGGACGCAGCCTCAGCCGCCTGGCGCCTGCTCACCACGGGGCAGCTGACTTTCAAGCCTTTACGGACTTCCAGGGAGGAGGAGCCGCTGCACTGGGAGCGCGGGGCAGCGAGAGTGGCTGAGAAGGGGACTGTGTCTGGAATCCGCACTTCGCAGCGGCCGAAGCAGACCCCGGCAGGCACCCCGCTCCTCCTCCCTGGGTCAAAACACAGGATCCCGACGCTCCCGCTGGGGTGACCTTCAGAGTCACCTCCTACAGCTTTTAAATCAGGCCTCAGGACATAACAACCTGCGCTTACACCCGGATCGGCACACGTGCTTTCCAGCTCCAGAGTGGTCTCAGGCCTGAGGCCAGAGAGGCGCCAGGCCCACGGTGTGCCGCGAGGGTCACCAGAGGGCAGCCCGAGCTGCTGCCCACGGGGAGCCCCTGGCCTGTGCCCAAACCCATGCGAGACAGTAGCCGCCAGCCCCCTGCAAGGCTGGGCTGAGCAGCTGGGGGTGGGGGTGGGGGGGGGGACATGCAGCCGGGTGGGAGGCCCTACCTTTCGGCGAAGTGTCGCTCAGGATGAGGTCCTCGTGGCCCTGCTCCACCACCCTGATGACGAAGGCGGGGCGCCCGTCCCGCTCCTCGATGGAGCACAGGTAGCGGCAGCGCCGGTTGGGGTAGCGCGAGCTCCAGTACAGGCGGCTGGCCTCGTAGCCCACGGGGAAGAGCGCCTTCGGGGAGTGGAAGGCCTGCATCTGCTGCGGGAGCAGCTGGCCGATGGCGTGGAAGATGAGGCTGCCCACCCGGAAGGTGTGGTCGCGTTCGCCGCGCTGCACGATGCTGGCAATCTGGCGGACCTCGTCCCGCTGCACGTACACCCGCCGGAAGACAGCGAAGTGGCTCAGCTCCTGCTCGTGGACGCCCTTGGGCCTGTGTGCCGGGCAGAGCATCGTCTTGTCCTTGAAGAACATGCATTGCGCTTTGATGGCGCAGGTGAAGTGGTAGATGTTGGTGCAGCGGAAGCGGTGGCAGCCGCTGGTGGCCCCCATCTTGTGGCAGAAGACGCACTTCATCTGCAGGCCCCGGCGCAGCGCCAGCTCCACGTTGATGAGGGCGCCCGCCTGGGTCTCGTAGACCTCGGTGGACCACAGCGCGCAGTTGAGGTGCACCCACAGGTCCAGGTCCAGGTTGAGCAGCCGGGCCGGGCCATCCGTCACGCCATCCCCCTCCTCGTGGCAGAAGCAGCACTTGCGGAAGTCCCGGGGCACCGGGTCGGGCTTCAGGGACGTGCCCAGCTTCTTCAGGAAGTCGTCGATCTCCTCCTCGCAGGGCGGCTTGAAGGTGCCCTTGGGGATCACGATGTGGATGCTCCACTTCTTCCACTTCATGCCCCGCCACTTCTTGCTGATGGGCCGGCAGTCCTCGAAGGCCCCGTGCACGGTCCGCAGCCGGGGCTTCAGCTTGACGGTGACCTTGAGCTCGTCAGGCTTGGCCTCGACCTTGGCCGCTTCGAACGCAGGTGGGAAAGCGATGGGCGGCGAGGCGGGCGGCGAGGCCTTGTCCTGGAGCTGGGGCAGGCAGTGCACGTCCAGCGTGGAGATGTTGTTGCTGTACTGGTGAAAGGCTCGGGAAGGCGTCTCTTTTACAGGCGACGGTGGCAGTGAAGGAACAGAGTCCTGATTGAGACAGACCCAGGAAAACAACAGTGAGAGACTCTTGCTCACACAGAAGCCCGGGGCCCACCCGGCATGTGACTCTGGGGTGGGGCGGGGGTGAGGACCCCTGCAGGGAGGTCACACAGGTCCCTCGGTGGGTGTCTGGAGATATTCTGCTCCACGGCTCCCGCGGGCCCCGCCCCACCCGGCAGTGGGGGTCAGCTCATTCAGTGTGTACAAGGAGCTGGAAGAATTTCTGCAAAGTGCCTCCCATTGCTTCTCCCCACCTCTCTGGAATTCCTGCGGCTGATCTTAGGCTTGATTAATTGGCACAAATGTCACAGGGGTGAGTTCCTTGTCAGCAGAGCAGCCATAGTGAATTTACCTGAGGCTGTCAGTACTGATCCAGCCGCTGAGAGGCGCCCGAGAGCAGCTCAGAGTGCCCTCTGAGACACAGGGTGTACAACCAGCAGGTCCCCATGTCCCAGGTGCCCCCAGCCCCCAGGCCCACGCCCAGAGCAGCAGGCACTGCCCAACACAGGACACTGTCTGGTGGGCAGCCCCTCTCCACAGGGGCTGGGGATCCTAGCTTAATGCCTGCATCTGGTCCAGGGCTCGGATCTCACTCCTCTGGGGGCCACTAAGAGGAAAGTGTCTGCGACACTCTCCCGAGAAGGGGCAACAGCCGGAGCACTGAGGTGGAGGAGCGGCTGCGGAAGAGCGTCTCCCCATCCCCGCGTGAGCGTGAGCGGCACCTCGAGGCCCGGACCGAGGCGCTGAGGTGAGGCCTCGGCAGTGGAGTCGCACCGCGGCCCTCCCCGCCAGGGTGTCTGCATCGTGCCTTGTCCTCTAGGATGCGGGTGACCTAAGCGCTGCCTGCGAACAGGTTCTCTCACCAGGACGGGCGGAGAGAAAAGCAGTGTTTACACCTGCAGCCTGTAGCTGGGTGAGCAAAGTTAAAGACTGTAGTGTTCGTGTTTTAGTTCCCAACTTTGAAAGATAAAATCCAAGCCTTCCATTCTGATCAAACGGGCTGTGCGAGTTCAGTCTGCAACAGCAGCGGGAACCAGGCCCTCCCGGCGCCCGCCCCAGCAGTGCCTGCATGGGGTGTTCCGCACAGTGAGCTCTCCGGAGGGAGGGGTTCAGTCCCACTTTTAGGCACTAGTGCATCCCGGAAGCCACTCACTCGGGCACAGCTGATCACCTGCCGCCCCGTACCTTGCTTTCTGAATGCTTTGCCTGCAATGTCGACGCGTAGAGGACGAAGCAGTTATTGCTGCAGAAGACGGCGTCCCTCGCCCCACCACAGCTTTCCCGGGGGTCCTGAAAAGCAGCGAAGTGCGTGGGGTCTCAAGTCACAAGTTAATGAAAATGAGCCCTCTCAGTTACTGGTTTGTTGCGCGTGCTGTCCGAAGTCTAGGTAGCTACCTTAAAGCAAAAAGGCAGCACTGTGCCAACATTCAGCGCACCGTATTTCAGGCACAGAGAAAACAAATCTACCACAGAAAACCTCACTATCTGCCTGCATCTCGTATTTTCCAGGCCATGTGCTTCTCAGGACACCCCCAGCCCTCGCCCCAAGCCGCGGGAATGGCCTCTCGCTGGTGCAGGAGGGCCGCGGCCGAGAAGCCACCCCAGAAGGAATGCCAAGTACCTTGCCGGCAAAGGTCAGGTCTCGGAAGGTTTTCCGCACGCCACTCCCCAGCACGACCACCTTGCAGTGGGAGCACCACTGCGGCCCGAGAGCTGCGCCTTCTGCGGCCCCGCGGCCAGAGCCCCTGAACCCCGACAGGCCTGGAGGCAAAGGGCCGTGGTTAGTAGTGCCAGCGGGCCAGCCCCTTGGGGTCTCACGGCACAGGCCCAGGCCACACCCACCGAGAGCAGCTGGCTCCTTCAGCTGACGTTACGCTTATTTAACAAACATGCTGCAGTCTAAGCAGGGGTTCTGGAGCATCTACTGTGTGGGGCAGGGGGTCCTAGAGCAGGGCCCCAAGCTGGAATGTGGACACCCAGTTCCAGCAGCTGGGCAGACATGGCCAGTCACCACGACAGACTGATGGTCTAAGAACCAAGAGTGACTGTGGGAAGAGACTCTGTTTAAGGGCCATCTAGTGAGCAATGGAGAGGGGTGTGTGCAAAGTCTTAAGCGTGATTTGGAAAGCTGAGAGCGGAATGAGGCAGGCCAAGGGTCAAGAGAGAAATGTCAGTCTGGACACAGGTATCGAAAGTGCGAGGCGTCCTCAGATATGTCGTCCGCACGGGCAGGAGGCAGAGGGAGGAGGGGAGATGTGTACAAGAAGTAGCCAGAGGCCACGAGGCCTCAGCCAAGGCAGGTGACTCTCAGGGAGAACCCCTTGGTGAGAGCTGAGAGGCCGAGAAAGCAGGGACGGGTGAGGCCCAACCAGGCCGCAGGAGAGGGAAGCGTTAGCACCCATGGAGGGGCCAAGCAGTAGGTGCGGAGGGCAGAGGCAGTGGGAGGCACTGAGAAAAGAAGAGGTGCCAGCTGCAGCGTGACGCAAGGAGCTGGTGGGACAGGAGGTGGGAGAAGCCGGACAGCAGCTGCGCAGGCACGGCCAGGGCGGCCTTGGGTGGCCAGTGGGGTGGATGTGAGCGGGTCCTGCTGGCCACCTGCCAGCACGCACGAAGGGCTGTCATGCCACGAGAGCAAACCACACACACGGTGATCTGCCAGGGGCCCACGCCAGCATGCTCCCGTCACAGGTACAGAATTAACTCAGTTTCAGGAGAGTAAGCTTAACTTTGAGTCAAGAATGAATGTGGGTCAGGAAAACGTGAACCAGCTCACCGTCGCTTGCTGGAGGAAATGGAACATTTGGCTGCTGCAGCCGGTAAGAGCTGGCTGATCTGGGAGGGTGCGCAGATCCTGGTGGAGGCCCACGAAGAAATAAATGCTGTCGATACTCCGCACCTGGGTTTACTCTGTGGCCACTGGCCACACCCATGGAGGGAGCATCCGGAGCGTTACTAACCTCATAGCTGTTAGGGATGCGGACGTGGAGCAGATCGGAAAATGCAGCCACAACGCTGCTAATGTTCTAGGACAGAAAATGAAGGCGTCACCGCCGGGTGGCAGCAGAGCCCGAAGAGACTCGGCCGGACCCGAGCCGCCTGCCTGCTGCGGGCAGTCTGCAGACGCGGTGCCTTCGCTTAGAACTCAAGAGTCTCCAGAGAAGCATGCTTTCAGGGACACACCCAGACAGAGCCCTTATCAACACCACTCCACAGGGCTCCCGCCACACGCCTCCCACGGGGGACAGGCGCCTTCTCGGGGTTTGAGCCTGGGATACACCCAGGGAGCGAGCCCAGCTCCCACCTCCCTCGGCAGCTCAGAAAGCCCTCCAGGGACCCCATCCTGTCATGGACAAGAGCCTGGCAGACATAAGGACTCGGGGTGCCGCTCCTGCCGAGTCCTGCTGGGGACCAACCCGCCAAATGTGCCAGCCCATGAGCCCCGGCACTGGCAGAGCTGAGTGTTTCAAGCCTCCTGCTCAGTGACCCAGGGCCTGCTGAGAGCACCCACTGCTCCCGGGACGTGGACTGTTCACGACTTTCAATCACTTTCTGTGTGTGAACAGTCGCCAGATGTCCCTCTAGAGTGAGAGCTAGGAGCTCACCCTGCCTCTGGCCTCTGCTTAGCTGAGGTCAGCTGGATGCTGCCTCAGGACTTCAGGGCCCACTGAGCCTGCCCTGCCTGCCCAGCCATGAGGGGGTGGGGGGGGTGGGGGTTGGTAGGGAGCACAGCATGTGCTCTGCACCCCACAGGGGGCTCCCCTCTTTACCTCAGCAGCTGTAGGATGCAGAGTGATCGCTACAGATATAAGACCCGATCTGGGGCCATTTGGGGATGAACCAAAAGGTGGTGCAAAAAATAAAGTGCCCGGCTCAGTTTTGATGTCATTTCTTCTAGATTCTGAACCTTTGAAAGGAAAAAAAGAAACAAAGAGGCAGTGAGAAGCAGAACACCGCAGCGTGGGCTGTAGTGTGGTGCTGAGCAGCCAGGGCAGCCTACCTTTGCCAGTGCTGCTGGGCAGGATGGGGATGATGGGGGACGGCACAGGCTCCGGGGGCTCCTCTTTGACCAAGGACAAATCTGGGTACCTGCTCACTTCCATGCCAACCACGCTCTCGGGAGAGGACGAGGGAACGAAACTGTCGGGAGTATCCCGATCGCCCGTGTGGTCCTGTGCCCTGGGGGAGGAAGACACAGCACGTGAGGCAGGGGCCCACTGCCAGCCCAGCCCCCACGAGGGGGCCATGAGGCTGGAGGGACCCCTGTCCCCTGGCAATGAGGAGTCACAGTCCATTCAGACTTCAACAGGACACCTGGTGGGCAAACCCAGACCATGTCATAAAGTCACAGCCAGGGCTGTTTCCTCAGCTAAAGCGTGAGTGTGCCAGAGACCATGACGTCCTGGCCACGAATGTCAGGGTGAAGAAATGATGAACATCTACATCCCTGCAAATTCAGGCCCAAGGCTCCAGAAACTGGACCGACACCCACCCCTCCAGAGTCCCCGCGCTGCTGCTGAGGCCGGTGCGTGATGGGGCGGAGCTGGAAACAATGGCGTCTCAAAGTGACCAATAGGAGGGGACATGGGTCTAGTGCAAGAGGCCAGAGGTTGTCAGGGCGACCGCCGTCTCGGGAAGGAGCATGGGACTCCCTGAGCCTGGGGCGCTGCCACCCCAGGAGAACATGAAAAGCGGCAGCAATGGGAACCAGGAGAGGCCTCCAGACAGAGTCCCTGTGAAAGCAGAGCTGGGCAGCTGCCGGCTTGAGGGCCCGGACCTGCACCCCAAGGCTGGTCCCGGCTCCCTATGGGGCCAACAGTAGAGTTGGACAGGCACTCAGTCTAAACAATGTCTCAACTCATCAAACAAGGCCGTTAATAATTTTCTAAGGGAGAATGTGATGAAGAGTGGACAGAACTCGTTTCGGAAGGATTCTCTACTGAAAGGCTGGTTCTCTCCAGCCAGAATCTTGGGGCTGAAGAACTGACACAGAAGTAACAGGCTGCTGGGTGAGACAGTCCGAGGCTTAGCTCCCAGCGGCGGGGTGCTTGCCGTCCGGGACTGCGGCTTCCTGCCGGGGACCTGCAAACATGAGTGAGCCGCACTAATAACTGACAGGGCGCAAGGACCCTTGAACGATTCCGTACTGCCTCAAATGTCTACTTCATTATTATTATTTGCTGAATTCCCTGTGTCATGTAAGATTTAAAAAAAATACACAAACCTATTATACTTAATAGTAAGAATTTGCATAAAATTTAAATTCTGTAAAAAATCATTCACCAGATTCTGCCCCGAGTGTTCTTCACATGCGCGCCCACAGGCATCGTCATGGGCAGGTATACGTGCTTTACAAAACGAAATGACAGGAGCCTCCCTGGTGGCCTAGCTAGTCTCAGTGCTACTACTGTGACAGCCTGAGTTTGCTCCCGGGCCAGGGAGCCTCCCACAGGGTGCAGCAGACCTCTCCTGCCTGCCCGCTGCTCCCCTCAGCAGTGGATTTCAGTGGACCTGCCTGTTCTACTCCCCCCAATGACTCTGTTTTAATTGCTCATCCCCGCACCTCTGGCCTGTACCCTAGTTCTTCCACGCAAACTAAATAAAAATCTTACAGGAGTAATTCTAAAAAAGGAAAGGAAAAGAAAGGAAAGGGAAAGGAAAGAAGAGCCTGAGAAGCATCTGGGGCAAAGGACCAGGTACCTCAGCTCCTCCTGGTTGTTGTGAGGCGGCGTTGGAAGGGAAGCTGGGACATCCACGGTCTTCGGGCCCTGAGCAATAGCTCTGGCCAGCAAGTCCTCATGAGGTCTGAATGGCAGCTGAAATGGCTTAGGTCCCATATTTTTGGTAACTGGGAGAGCTAAGACACAAAACACGAAGAACTCAGTCAAAGCTAACACGTGGCAGAACACAACCATCGGCCTGCAGGGGGTGAGGTGGAAATGTGGGTCGTACCTTCGTGGCTTGTGAACACACCAGCTTTTCCAGCAAGCTCCTCAGTTGTTGCAAAGCCGTTTGCCATCTTCGGACAGACCATAGGAGGTGGTGTAGGAGGAAGAGAGGCAGGGGGTGTTGGAGGATTACTTAAATTATTCTGCTGCAGGAGACCAAAAGATTTTTAATTATACGCTACTGAGCAAATACGCAATGACCTTGCTAAAACTTAGCTCTGAGAACTGTTAGCACAGGAAAGCGGGGGCTACAGCAGCCCCAAGCGCGTCATCCGTAAACGCGCCCCAGGAGGAGGGGGATGCCGGGCCAGGCGGCCGTTCAGCAGGACGAACGGCTGAAACCGTACGGACGTGTTACCCGTCTGCTGCTTTGCTCGGCTTGAGCACTCAGCTGGAAAGCTGAGAAGCAAATTACCAGAGCCCGATTCTATTCTGTATGATTCTTCAAGTATCACTGTGAGAACCAGCAAGGAACAGCTTTAAAATTCAACCAGTAAATGGAAAAAAATTCTCCGAAATTTCTTTATTAAATTCTCATTGAATTGTGCCCAGGTCTACAAAGGAAACTGGAGAATTTGCGGTTCTGATCCTGTAACTACTACTCACATCTCAGACATTAAACTCTGGCCCAAATCACTTAGAGGCAAAAGTAACAGCAGCGGCACTAAAACAGCTGAGTCACCGTGAATGTGGTTCCCTCCAAATCTTTCCCCCTGTCGCCACTTTGCCATGCATAGAGTCCTCTCTCAGCGAGTGATGGAATCTACCAGTAAATAATACCATGCAAGTCAAGTGCGAGGAGGAATTAAAAATCAAAGATAAAGGATTTCATGGCGACCATGAAGTGATGTCAGAGCACAGTTTGCACAGAAGAGAAGACAGTTACAAGGGCCAGGACAGGTTCTAAGTGACAAGAAAAGCCAGCAGCGCAGACCAACGGAGCACCCAGAGGACTCCGGGGGTTAGAGTTTAAACAGAAGCCTCGGGAAACGTAAGGACACTCACAAATACTTTTGCCAAAAAGATCATGTCACACAGTCAGATGTGCAGTAGGCCATCACAAAACTTGGCTGAAACACCAAAGAACCTGACACCGTTCGATGCTATTTTAGCAGTCTCAGAATCGGTGCAGAGTGGGCAATGAGTGCCTACGTGATCAGATAAAATACTCTTTTTCCTCTTCGTTTCCCAGGGTAATTGTGATTCCTAACCGCATCTCTCAGTCTCACTCTGTACTATGAATTTGGATTTACTGGAAGAGTGAATAAAAGCTAAGGAAGCAAACATCATCTCCACCGCGGAGCACACTGGACCTTGTCACAATTTGTGTTATCAACCCAAACCCATGTTACAAGTGCATCATCTGGCACAATTTTAACTTTTTAGTGCAACTCAAGCTTCCGTGAAACTTGGGGTTCAGACGTAAATGAGATGGAGCCGCAAGACAAGCCCTGCCAGCTGCTGGTGGCGGCAGACAACGCACCTTGTGGATGAGCTGGGAGTAGTAGTCAGAAACCCCCTCGAGGGCGGCGCTGCCGAAAGCTCCCAGAAGGCGAGTCCCACTACTGAATTGGCCGCTGCCGTAAGGAAGAAAGTGCGCAAAGTTCACTCCAATGACCGGTTCCATTAGAGGGAGCAGAGAGAGCTGCTATCGAAAAACACATTTAAGAGTAATGTACATGGTAAACACAACTGCCCCTCAGCGTCCCTAAGACCCGAGGCAAGTTAGTCAAACAAGGTTTGAGAAAAAAACAGATTTAAAAAATTTCCAGCATCAAATATGCTGGAATAAATGAACGCGATCACAGAATGTCGGGGGGCAGACTTAAAAGGGGGCTTGATTCTCAGCTGCCTGAAGAGGCGCTGCTAGGCATCCACCACGAAACACACTTTCCTTCCAGGCTTAGGGCGGGTGCTGTGCCCACCTCCTCCACCCGGGAGTGAGGAAGCCGAGTCTGCCGCGGGGAGGGAGGCCCACCCGCCGCATGCCTTTGCACCCAGAGTGACAAACACGTGGAGAGGCGCAGAGGCTGCTCCTTCTGAGCCTCGGTGACCTCTGGCCACCACCGACCAACCCGTCTAGTTACAAGGGCATGCAGGGCCACCTTGCTTGCTGAGGTGTCTTTTTTCCCTGCAACTCTCGGATGAGGAGTGACCACAGTCAGCGACCACAGTCGGTCTAACAGGGCCGAAGAAGCATCTGGGGACTCGTCACCCCCCCCCGACCCCCGAATTTGCAACGGGGCCGTGGCGAGGCTCACTCACCTGCTTCAGGTGGGTGAAAGGCTCGGAGTGCGAGTACAGGGCTTGCTTCTCCTCGTCATCCTTCTTCCTTCTTTTCGAGCGAGGTGCCGCCTTCTCTCCAGTCCTCTGAGTCCTTTTGCTTCGCTGCTTCTTGGTTTCACTGCCTCCATCTGTTTTTGGCACCTGGTTGCTGCCGCATCCAAAACCACTTTGTACTTGAGGCCCCAAAGTCGGCTGATGTGAAGGAAAAGGTGAAGTAAGGGGACCACGCGCATGTTTGATTTTCATTTCATGTTGGTCCAGTCCCCTCCCTACCCCCATGACACATTCCTAACATGGAGCCAGAGAGAGGCAGGAAGAAGGGACAGGGCGTCAAATGCCCAGAGGGTCTCCGAGAAGGGTGCTTTCTCTAGACCTTATTCTCAAGCTCAGAAACCAAGCAAGCCGCCAGCTTGAGGAGAGGGCAGGATGCTTAGAAGGGGCCGACTTCCTTCCAGATGAAGCCCCGGTCCTCCGGGCCAACCTGGGGCCTGCGGAGATCCAGCCTCTGCTCCCCAGACACAGTGGAGGAGGGTATCTTAGTCAAGGGGTTGGGTGAGTCGTCTGGGTTCCCCTGAAAGGGGTGCCGGCTGCAGGGACACTTCACAGCCTGTGGGTGCTTGTGGAGAGACCAACAAATGCACATGACAGAGTCCTTATCCCAGAGCCCTGTCTTCCGCCTGACCCAGTCAACAGGTGCTATGCTCTCAACTCGGTGATGGCAGACCTACGTCAGTGCTAGTCCACCGGTTCCTCACTTCTGTTTACCTCACCGTGGGAGCACCTGTCGGCCACGGGGTCTGAACTCGACAGCTAGACTCCAGTGGCCACGACAGCCAGTAGGTTTGTTTCCTGTTTCTGCACTGCCTCTCGGTGGGCCGCAGAGCAGAGAGGCTAGATTTGTAGGCTGCCCGGCAGCAGCCCTGAGGACGCTGCACTCTTCCCTGGCCCTGCACAAGCCACACGGTCACACACACACCAGTCTGGCATGTTCCAGCAAGACATTTCTAACTCATGGACAACAAGCCCTGAATTTCATACAGTTTTGCTCTCAGCCTGTATGAAGGAAGAAGGCAGGCGAGCAAGCCTGGCTTGGCCACTGCTGAGTGGGACCAGTGAGTTGCAAAGGCTGACCCCCAGAGTGGTAGTCAGCTTCAGCCGGGACTGGTTAGAAACACAGGCCCTCTGGGTCTCACCCCAGACCTGCTGGATCAGAACCTCTGGGAGGCCCAGTAGTCGCAATGACAAACCTCTGGGTGATTCCAATTAAGTTCTGAGAACCATAGGCTATAGCAAAGCCTTACCACACACAGGTGCACAGGAGTCACCTGGGGCCTGATAGGCAGGTCTGTGCTCACCTGAGGTCCTACAGATCTTAGAAAGCTCCCAGGTCAAGTTCAGGTGCTGCTCCCCAACCACTGCACTTTGGGGACCAGGAGCCTATGAATTTCTTACTGGCACTGAAGAGACTAACAATGCAGCAAACGCCAGCTCTGACCCTCACAGCTAACCCCGAAGAGCAGCTGTTACTGACACTTCATCGTGTCATCCAAGAGACTGAAAGTCAACAGAGAATCCTGTTCTCTGAAACAGTTAACATCTGCACACAGGGCTTCAGGAGCTTATCCGATCCGCCGTGTGGCTTGTGAGAGCCGCAACGGAGCCCAGCGGGAGCTCTCTTTGGTGGCTGTTTTCTAAGCTGACACCTAGCCTCTCCTGCGACAGTGCCACAGTGTGGAATTTTCTGGCCACGGGGAAAGGAATTTGCTCCTTGTACAGAGGCAGAAAACTGCTGGGGGCGGGGTGGGGCCCATGGGCACCAGCAGAGACAGGAGACTGGCTAGAAGTCTTGGGAGGAGAGGGCTCGGAGCTGCATTTTAGCAGATAAAAAGATGTCGGTCAGATGCAAAAAAGGAGAACAGAGGAGGTGGGAAGCAGCCCGGGATCACACGGTGTGGAGAGCTAGACAGGCACTTGGGGGTCCTCAGTTGTTCAGTGTTCCTGGGGGCACAGGTCACGATGGTGACAAATGTGACTGGAGAAAGCATCACTACAAAGATTATATGACTCTACCAGGTCCACACAGTCCCTACCGAAGAGTCACACGAAGCAGAAACAAGGAGCAAGCCAAGCCAGCCCTTGCTAAGGAAGAGCTTCATTCCTGATGCTAAGACGGCAAGTGCGGACAATGGAAGGTTCTGCTCCACCCCATCAACTAAAAAGTCAAGAGTTACAAAACCCAGCTTGAGAAGGACCGCAGGAGAAGTTTCAGCAACGGCCACGCAGCCTGAGAGAGGTGAGGAGGCCAGGCAAGCCCTTCCTGTGACCCGCATGTGCTGGGTCTGGAAGTACATCGAGGAAGTTTGGAGAAACACGGGGGATAGTCTTACTCTGACAAGATCTCTTCCTGCACGTGAAAAAAATGAAAGTAGATCCAAGGTCGCTTGATCACATAAAGCAGGCACAGCGATGCACAGAAGAGGACAGAGAGGAGCGTCTCTGCCCATCACAGTGCGTGAAGCACAGCAGACACCCAGAGAGTGGCCTCAGGCGGGCCTTGGGGAGGGGGGTCATTTCAAAGAGGCCAGTGGAAACCGTGTCCTTGCTGACAACAGACACGGCCCTTTACTTCTTGCGCCCCGATCATGTGAGGGCAGGCAGCGGCCGGCACCAGCTGTGCTCGAGGGGAGCAGGGCCCCTCATCAGTGCCTCTGCTGCCTGGAGGCCGCGGGGTCTGAGCACAGTGCGCAGCACTGGGAGAGAATCGCATCCGCCCGCTGACTCAGGAGTGGGCACCACCGCAGTCTCTGTGCCTTCTCACAGGTGTGTGGGTTCAGGAGGGACCTGCCACACACGGGGCGGGTCTTCCTGGGTTTCGGGTGCCCGGGAGGCTTCTGGAACCACATGCCCCGCCCCCAGAGCGCCTGTGCCACAGGTGTTTAATTTTTGAACAACACTGTGAACAAATTATCACGTAACGTAGCTTTAAGCAAAGCCATGGGGCCCATGGGGGTACAGTGAATACCGACCCCTTAGAGCCAAAGGTGGCCATGCTGCGCTGACGTCAATGTGGTGGTGGGCGTTAAGCTGCCGTAATTTAAAACAAAAGCAGGAGAAAACAGAAAGCTCTGATTTCCACGAGCTGCACTTACCGAGGCCTCGGCCGGGTTCTGCCTCTCGGCCGGCTTGTGATCCTTCGCACCGTCGTCTTCCGGACAGACGCCGCCTTCGGGTTTTGGATTTAAAAGGGAAGATGCCTTTTTATTTTTCAACAGATGCTTTAGAAGTTCATTGCCTGAGTCTCCTTTGACAGTGGGGGCCCCTGCAGAGCAGGGAGGGCTCTGCCCCGAAGAGACGGGCTCAGCCACCAGTTTCTCTTCAGCCTGACTCCCAGCTTGCTCCTCCGGCTTCGGCCCATCTTGGCCCGGGCCCTGCTGGGGCTCGGCAGTCTCCAGCTTCACCTCCTCCGCCGCGGTAGGTGTAGCCACGGCCGGCCCAGCCACTTCTGTGTCTGCGTCAGGCTGCTGCTCGGGAGTCCCTTGCCGGAAATCTACATCGGGCGGGTTGCGCTCCGACTCGGCACCTGGCTGGCCCGCCACCATGGCTGGGGCGGGAGGACCAGCGGATCCCGGCAACTCCGGCTCACCCTGGGGGGC
Source organism: Talpa occidentalis (assembly GCF_014898055.3). Taxonomy (NCBI): domain Eukaryota; kingdom Metazoa; phylum Chordata; class Mammalia; order Eulipotyphla; family Talpidae; genus Talpa; species Talpa occidentalis. The sequence goes on from NW_026555331.1 coordinate 153,515,557, forward strand.
AAGCTCGCTGGGCGTGCTCACGGTGGGGGTGGAGGTGGCCTCTGAGACGCTGGGGGTCGAGGGGGCAGTAATATCCGAGTGGGGCGTTGACGGCTCCTTGGTGGATTCTGCATCATCATCTTTCTTCTTCTTCCTTGTTCGTTTCTTTTTCCCCTTTTCTTCTGGGATGATATCAGAATACAGCTGGATGAGAGACTGGGCTGTTCCGGGGAAACTCTGTCCATGGGTCCCCACGGGGTCCTGGCTACAGGGAAGGGCGCTACTTGAGACTGGAGGTGCTGCAGGTAAGGCAGCTGTGAAAGGGGGCCTGGCTGGGGACTGCTGGAAGCTGGCCCCGGAGAGACCTGGGTGGGCCGGCTTCACTGGGTGGAAGTCTGGGCTTCCGCCGGGCATGGAGGGTGACTCGGAAACAAAGGAGGGAGCTCCCATCTGCCTACGCTCACCAGTGGGCAGGAAAGTCTGGGTAGGGGGTGAGTTCATAGGCCCCTGGGGCATGTTCTGCGGGGGCAAGCCCTGCCCAGCTGGAGGCTGGTGCTGGGGGGACTGTTGGGGGGGCCTGGGTGGGGGCATGAAGTCGCAGGGCAGCTCGGAGCCGTAGAAGGGCATTTGGGGCACGGGGGCACCGCGCGGCTCCAGCTCCAACCGCTGCTGCAGGGCCCGCTGTCTGTCCACCTCCTGCATGAGCTGGATGCGCTGCCGTTCCTGCTGCTCCCGCAAGCGCTCCTTGCGTTCCCGCTCCTGAAAGCCTTCGCTGAAGGGGTTGTTGTCATCGAATTCCACCCGTGGGGGCGGTCCACTCTGGGGGCTTGCATTTGGCACTGGCCCTGGGGTGGGCGTGCAAGCTTTTATAGGTAACTGGGTCAAAGGGGGCTGAATCCTGGGGGTGCCGAGGGGGAGATGAGCAGGGGTGGTGGCTGGCTGCCACCCAGGCAAACTGGGCATCCTGGCAGGGCTGGTGTGGCCGGACAGGATGGCCGGGTGCTGCAGCTGCTGGGGCACCAGGGGGAAGCCGGGCTGGCTCAGGGTGGGAGGGGCAGCCCCGGGCCCCAGGGGCGGCTGTGGCTGGACCCCCGGCAGGACCCCGGCAGGGGCCAGCGCGCATTGCTGCTGCTGCTGCTGCTGCTGCTGCTGCTGCTGCTGCTGCTTGATCCGGTAATCCTCGATGAGCTCGGCGTGCTCCTTCTGCTGCTTGCGGATCTGGATAACGAGAGTCAGCGTTACCCGTTTGTCCACACTGCGGTATAAAGCGGAAAAACTGGCTGCTGATCACGATGGGGCCTCCCCAAAGCACAGCTGGGGCTCAGGTGAAACCCACACAAAACAGAAGCAACACCAATGACCACCAGCTTCTTAACAGCAGGACTTTTCTAATGTCGTCTTTTAAGAAAATGTCTTTGTATGTGAAACATTTAACACCAGACTTGAAATACTTTTCTGAACTAAATATTGAAATCTTCCTTTCCAAGCTAAGTATCGTAAAGATCACATAAAGGCTGGAAGGAATTGGCTACTTCTGATGTCTTAGAAGTTATGTCAATGCACAGAGTTAAAATAACTCTGAACTCAAACGTCATTTGAACCTGACTGAAAAAAGGAGATTGGTAAAACTTCTTGAAATTAGTATAACGTAGTGAAAGAAAAATTCTGGAAAATGAACATGCTCTGGGCATTATTCTGAACAGTCTCCAGCAAACCTCCAACATGACGACTGACTGTGAAGGTTAATTCCCTCCCTCAGCCCTTGCAGCCACATGCCCGGTGCTGAGGGCTGATCTCCACAGAGGTGGCCCGGTCCTGCACATTCACACCTCACTCCGAAGACTGGGGAAGATCCTGGAGGGGACGACCTTGTCCCTTAGCGTCTGGAATCACGCAGAATCACGCAGGTGTTGCCCAGAGTTTTGACGTATGGATGGAACACAGTGACGGAACTAGCTTTTCCACTTTTTGCCAGATTCCAGGCAGACTAGCCCCTTCCCTGCGGCATCACTCCCTCCTGACCAGCTTGCTGGTCAGAGCAGAGGACTCACCACTGAACCAAGCACTTAGAACAGCACCTAGAATATTCATTCATGGCTTGCCCGGTCAGCATCACCAGGTTGTGGCAACCACACAATAACAGATGATATACTCATTTTTCCAGTTCAGCATTAGCTTTTAAGTAGGATTTGCTCCATGGGTCTGCAATAACCAGACCCGGACCCATCATAGGTAACTTACAAAAATATACCAGAAGACAATGATAAAAACGCTAAAAATACTTTCTAAGAAATACCTGGCCTTAAGAGACTGTTTACCAGCAATAAACATGGGCCCGAGAATACCTTTAAAAGGAAAATAAAGCTCTTATTCTGGAAATGTGCTAGTTTTAAACAACAGCAATTAGATTATAATCATCTTTTCGTTGGTTCTTTATTTTGGAGGCTACCGCTTAGAGGGGAGGCAACTGAGCCCACATCCCGAGTTCAGTAGCCAGCTGAGACTGAGGACAGTGACCACCACAGGGCAGGCCAGCGTCCTCGCAGGAGGCCACTGCCACCGTCCGTGGCTGGAAGGAGCCTTGCGTCAGTGAGCCCAGGAGTGCAGGCCACGTGGGCACACCCCAGCAAATCTGTGCCCTCGGAGCTTCTCTTTCCACCAACGCTTGCATGACTTTTCAACTTCATTTTAAAAATTAAAACTGGGCCTCCCCTGGTGGCGCAGCGGTTGAACACTGGGTGCGAGGCTGCCCGCAGCCTCTGCAGCGCCAGTTCGATCCCCAGCCACCGGTGAGGGTCCCACTAAATAAATAAATAAATAAATAAATAAATAAATAAATAAATAAATAAATAAATAAAACTGACAATTAAAAACAAAATAGACTTTTGGAGGTGTACAATTCTGTGAACCTTAGCACGCTGCCACCACCACAACCAAGACGCAGAAAGTCAGCCAGAAAACCCCCTTGTGACAGCCTGTCATGGTCAAAGCCTCTGGGCCTGTCCCCATGCCCTGGCCACCCAGGGTCTGTGGCCCATCTTTCTTAGGAGCGCTCTGTAAGTGGAGAGGGTATGTAGCTGTCGGGACTAACTTCTTCTCAGCACAATGCTCTTGGGATCCTGGTTGTATCAACGGCTCATTCTTTCAGACCTCGTAGCCAGGTGGGCCACACTTTATTCAGCTATTCACCACTGAAGGATTCTGGGAGTGTCTCCAATTTTTAGTGGCCATGGATACAACTGCTATAAATACTAGGGTTACAGGTCTTTGCATGAACCCAAGTTTTTAATTCACGTGGGTGAAGACCTAGCACTGGACCTTTAAACTATTTCAAACACTATTACTAGTTTATTTTAAACTTCACTTCTTTTTAAATATAATTGTTACTCCAGCGTGTGTGTTTTGAGGAAAGCCTGGTTTCTGATGGATGGTAACAGCAAAACGGTTTTATTTTTCCAGACTGAGTCCTTTACATCTTAAGATGTAGCAATGTGTTTTAAAATCAAGATATTGAGAAGAAATCATAGAAACAACCATGATTCAAATTCTGTATCTGAAACTCCACTAAGAACCAGAGGAGATGGCAGAGTAAAGGTAAACTCCAAGTGAAAAGACACCTCTGGGTTCCCTGGCTGGTACTGCCCTCGATCCGGGCCCTCCCCACAGCTCTATCATCAAAGCCAAAACTCAGAACAGGTTTTTGGTGGTGGAAAGCATGGAAATCCCTGAGCTAGCCCCAGAGTTTGTAGTCGGATAGTGGAAACAGTCCTTCTAAGGATGAGCATCAGCCCTTCCATGGCATTCCCAAAGCCCATGGCTCCAGGGGGAGGACCAGGTTGCTTCCCACTCTCATGAGAGTTCTCAGGGCTTCCCCCCACCAGCTCTCCCACCACCCCCACCCAATACGCTTTGTGCACCATTTTATCCCAAATCCTGCACCACGGCGAGTGACAGGCCAGAACGCTATCACTACAGCGATGTTCTGTTTGGCATCACCTGCTCCAGCTGCTTCTGGACCATGCTCTGCTGTTCGGTGACATGCTTCAGCTGCTCAGCGTCTTCTTCTGGAAACTCACGCCCGGCTTTCTTGGCTGTACGCTGTTTAGCTGAAAGGGCCTTCTTAGATTTTCTGTGCGCACCAATTTGTTCTTCAAGGTATTTCTGCTGCATCTGGAGAAGCTGCTGGGTGTCCTGAAGCCACTCCTCATACTGCTTACGCTGTGAATCATCTGAGGGGAAAAATCAAAGATTCATCTGTGCTAAGTCTGCTGGGAGTTTGCGGAAAAGTCCAACACAGTGAGAGTTACACAAATTCATTTTATAAGGAAATGCAGTTTGACCATGACCTTGTCACAGATATTTTGAAAGCACAGTACTAAATTTCAGACCACAATGGACTATAAAGTAGAAGATTTCAGAAAAATATTTAATGAAGAAAGCAAGTTTTTAGGACAGGGTCATACAACCTGAGTAGGCCTCGAGTAAGCCCTCTGAAAGCAGGTGCTTTCAGCACGTGGGATGTTCTCACGACTGAGCTACCAGGTTCTCTGACCCACAGTCATACTGGGTGTTGTTACACATGTACGCTGTGACTCAGACCTACAGGCTGAAGAGACCGCTGGCCCGATCCCGCGCAGGGACCCAGGCAGGTCTGGGAGGGCAGCTCCCGCGCTGAGGGCCCTAAGCTTCAAACATTTCCCTGCTTCTCAACAGTGAGAGAATCTCCCACACTGGAAGGGAGGGAATCCAGAATGTTTAAGAAAGGACCAATCAAAATTTATGTTTTATAAGGAAAACATCTATGTTAAAACAATGACAATTTTATGACTTGTGTAATTTGTATTTGTGTAAATAAGCCAAAGTAAGGAACAACTAACCAAGTACAATCCTTCCTTCTTTTATGACTGTCACTAATATCTCCCCAAATAGTTATATCTCTTCACCTTGTACCAGGAGTCTTTCTTTATTCTTTAAGGGCACTTTACTTCACTGATGCCAAGTCCCCTCCCCATCAGCCCCCAAAAAGGTTTTCTTATGGTAGTGAAATTCTGAATAAACCTTTTTGACTATCAAGACAAAGAAATTAATAAATACAATTCCAAGGACATTAGCTGAAAAATTACATCAATGTAAACAGAATATTGTCATACAGTAAGAATCCAGCCAAAGCCAATGGGCACAATAAAGCCAGAAAAAGCCAGTTGGTCAAAGCAGTTTACTTGTTTTCAATGCAAATGTGTTCAAATTATAATAGTAATAATTTATGCAGGGGTAATTTCAAAAGGTCAGACTTTGGGTTTGTTCCTAAACCCAGAAGTTCCAGTACATGTATGAACTTGAAATCTAGTCTAGTAAATTTGAAGGGCATTTTTCAAGAACAGGCTTTTTCACAAGATTTCAGAAGTTCTGCTTCTGGTAGAATGAGACCTACCGCAAGGAAAGCCTTTCTGGTTTCTGGAACCAGGAGAGCAGAGGTGAGCAAAATGAAAAATAACGGTGAAAAAAAGTTAGCTAAACAGTCTGAAGATTTCAGAAAGGTTCAGTTTGGGGAGAACTCGGACTGCTATTCTGAACCACCTTGGGGTCCCTGAAGGGAGCGAGGAAGAACTCGCGGGCATCCTGGACCACCTCCTTCACACATGCTGCCAGCCCCATCACTGCTAATCTGCGCCCTGGCACTCAGGCAGACCGTCGCTACGGCAACAGGTGGCTTAGCTCTACAGACTGTAAAGTGCCCGATCTACATACAAAACTGCAACAGTACTGAAGAGAGTGGGAAGATGGTATCTTCTGTATTAGAGTATTTATCTCTAACTGTAGTTCTTCATGCACAGAGAAAATAAAGCAATGAAAATACATGCCTTGAAGAAGAGACGCTTCATAGGGCAGTGGTGTTTCGTAGGAGAGGGCACTCAGACTAGAAGTAGCACAGCTAAGCTAACCCCACGTTTTGAGAAGAACACAGATGTAGTGCCAACAAGCAATCCCCAGAGAACATGTAACTTATTAGATTTATACTTACTGACAAAGCCTGGACCAAAATTTGGAGGATTAGGCCTAGAAATCTGATGTGTTATACTGCCATCCTAAAATAAGTAAAATTTACAAATAGGTTTATTCCACATTTCAGTTAAAGGGGAAAAAAACTTTAAAAAAAAAAAAAAAAAAGAAACGGAAGGGGGAAACCCTCTAGTTTCCTACACCACCTTTGATTTTTATAAAAAGCAAAATTATTTAGTGTGACAACCTAATTTTTGAAAAGCTACAACTATCTCTAAACCACTATATCCTAGATTTCAAGTGAGTAACAATTATGTTTGAGGTAAGGGATGATTCATCAAAAATGTTAACAGTGGGGAAAAGCAAGTACATTCAGTGCTTAAGCAGAGGCCCACATAAAACCTCGCCTTTGGATGAAATCTACCTAGTCTCTTGTACAAGCACGGCCTATGACATGGGCTCCAGGGCTATTGGGTTCCGCTCCACAAAACAAAGCCCTGTGTGAGCCAGGGACCCTCACATGCACAAATAAGATGACAAATACACATCGACTCGGGATTAGCCTTCCTTTCTGACTGCGTGTGCGACTCCCTGAGTGAGTGAACAGGTACGGGTGATCTTACAGCTCCCTGGCAACACTCGGATGGACAAAGTTAACTGATAAACAGTATTAACAAATATTTACTCAGTCGTTCTGATTTCTACTGGACGTGAGCTGAATATAGGGTAACAACTCTGAAGCACGTGCCACCAGTATCACACACAGTCCCTGTCACACTGCAGAGCAGACGGTGTCACACTTGACAATTCAGAAAACAGGGTAAAGAAGTTGCCCAGACTGTCACAGTGAACTTGCAGTGGGACTGGGGGTTGTTCTGAAACTCAGCTATGAAGGCAATGCTTTTCCCACTGTGTCAGATGGTGTTTCTCTCTTGTTTAATTAATGAAAATCATATGACTATCAGCAAAATAAATTTAAAGCACAACTGACAGGGCAAAATAGGAAATTCCAAAAAGTCACAGAGAAGGTAGTTTTCTCTTATTTCTAGGCAGGTACATGGAAAAAAAAAAATCATTGGAGAAAACATGAAATGAGCAGTTCTGCTGTCCTGGACACTGCTTGACACTATTAAATACTTAGATCCTATACTTAAAATTATTGTAAGTGCTGAATATGCAAAAAACCAAATTATTCCAATGGGTAAATGGCACAGCATGACCACAGCTAATTAAAATGAATTGAATCAATATTTTCTACTGTTCAGAGCAGCTTTACGTGTTAAATATAATGGGTTAATTCCAAAATGCAGGTCATGACAAGGTCTGGAGTTGAAGGTAAATAAAAGCAAAACCAAAATCGCTGAGCTTCCCTCAGCTTCCCTCCACGTGACTCTCCATCCTTACACAGGGGAGTCCTTCCCAGAAATTATCACCCGCTTTTAACCTTAATCGGTCCTTCCTTTACAAGGGAGAAATGCCCTCCCGTCTGCTGGGCCCGCTCTGGCGGGTCTAAGCCCCACCACCTGCAGCAGCACCGCCAAAGGGCCTGGCGAGTGCTAGGGAGAGCAGTGGTACCTGAGCGAGCGCCTGCGGCAGGAGGTTGTGGCCTTCGCTGTTCTGTGCCCCGGGCGCTGCGGGGCCGGCAAAGGGGAACCTGGGGAGGAAGCACGCGTGTCAGCGACTGTAGAACCGCACTCGCCCACACCCGGCAAAGGTCTCCTCCGCGGGAGGAAGCGTGAGACTGCCTCGCCTCACTGAGACCGTCCCCTGGGCCGTGTGAGCCCACCACACCACCTCCCCCGGCTCCCTGGGGCTCCCCGGGAGGCCGCCTGAGGCTGCAGCAAGGGCCCTCCCACAGGCTTTCTGTTAAGTGCCTCACGAGAGACCCTGACAACTGCTCCAGGTCTTCTGGATACAAAATACTGTGGTGTTTCATTATATAAAATGTGTTTTATCATATAAATTGAGATTATTTCTTGATCCCAACATTAGCTATTTCTGATAACTTAGATATTTTGTATTCAAAAACAGAAAAAGTACCTTAATTAAGAAGTTTCATTTTTGTACATTTCTATATCTAATGCTAAATCAAAAATCAGTCACTGACCAAGAAGAAATCTCTACAGCTGCAAGTATCTGGCTAAACACTCTTCTAATCAGTCACAGAGCAGCCCTCAAGGCCCCAATAGCACAGGTGCGCGAAGCACCTGGCCCACAGCTCTCCTCACCTCTTGCCCACCCCACAACGCGCCGTGATAGGCTCCAGGTTCCTGGCTGCTGTCGCTCCCACCACGCCCTCACTGGAGGAGCCGCAGGGTGAAGGGTGGCATTGTGTTCCACCGGCACATCACTCAGTCAGGGAGAGGCTGCCAGAGCCGGGGTCTCCTCCCGAGGCCCACCACGTCACCGCGTGCCCAGCGAAGGGCGGTGCCTTCTGACTCTTACTAGTGGCTCTGCTGCCATCACTGACAGACTCATTCTCTTCATGGCCAAAGGGGAGCACTTTCCTTGTGGGTCATTTAGGTTAAGGGTCCTTTAAAACTGCCACAGTCATACGACCTTATCTAAACTGGTTAGGAAGTAGACACACCATAACTTTAAAGTTTTAATGACTATATTTCAAACATAGTTGATTTCCATTATTATGCTGTTTTTGCATTTGCCTTCCAATTTTATTGCAAAATGTTCTGCGAAGGACTGTCCAGAGGTTCACAAGGTAAAAAAGTTAGCCCCCGTGGCAGACAACAATGCTGAGATGCTGCTCAACAGCGAACCTCTTTAAGAAACCACAGACTCTATGTGGGCCTGGTTCTTAGTCATCATTTCCAAACAGCCAATGAGAAAGAAATACACTTGTAAGGACTCCCGGGTCACCTTAAGAATCCTGGGTGTCTAAAGTTCACGTGGATCTTATATTCATTTCCACCACCATCCTTACTCCTTTTTAAAAGACAAGGGCTTTAACAAGATAATGAGGCTGCGTCCCCACGACTGCGAGAAGGACTCTGGCAGCCACCGACACAGGCGCACGCATGCAACGTCTCAGGGCCTCTGGCTGAACCCATGAGCCTGCCCCTCACAGGCAGAGCTTTCTCAGCATCCACAAGCACAACTTAGGCGACACTGCCCCCGCGGCTCTTTCCTCCCCCAAGGGGTATAAACACCCCAACTTCAATGAGTCAGAGTCAGGCAACTCTCAGTCGCGTTGAATGCACGCTTCCCATTTTTCCGCTAGCAGTTACAGGACTTACAAAATCTCCAATTCTTCACTTTAAATGTCTTCTTAGCTATTCCTCATGACTAGTCATGAAATACCCTATGCTCCTCAGTGTGGTTCCTTTGGTGGGATAACAGGTCGTTACTGGCTTCAATAAACTGCTTTCTCTCGGGCCTCCCCGGTGGCGCAGCGGTTGAGCGCTGGGTTGCGATGCTGCCCGCTGCCTCTGCGGCGCCGGTTCGATCCCCGGCTGCAACCCGGCCACCGGAGGAGGGTCCCACATGGCGTGCAGACTTCTCCTGCCGCCCGCTGCTCCCCTCAGCAGTGTACTTCGGTCCTTCTGCCTGCTCTGCTCCCCGCTCTGGCTCTGGTGAATTCTCTCACCCTCCCGCGCTTCTGACTGTACCCAGTGCATGTATAAACAAAACAAACAAACCAGCAAACAAATAAATAAAGCATGCCTCTATTAAAAAAAAAAAAAAAAAAAAAAAAAAAAAAAAAACTGCTTTCTCTCAACATAGCCCACTGACTACTACACCCTTTTCATCTTCTTATCCACTAGGGTGGAAGATCTCTGTCCCAAGGAGCTCTCAGTTAGCACTAACCATTCTAAAGGTATTTACAAGAACACAGGCTTCAATGTTTTCAATTTCCTTATTAAGTATGTTGTTCTTCAAGCTTTTCTGGGCTGTTTTATGCTTCCCTTGAAACTAATGAAATTTAAATCCTTGCATTTCTATAGCATTTTACAACTGATCATATTCAGCTGACATGACAGCCAATCTAAATATTTACTGTTCACTCCAAGAATATGACCTGAGTTTCTGTGTGCTCTTTCCAAGCACCAGCGATAACTTCATGAGCTTCGTGGCGTGCAGTAGGAATGTGAGACATCTCTACTCACCTGCTCATCACCATCGGCGGCATGCCCATATTGCTTTGTGCCATTACTTTATTTATGCCTTTAAGGGCCACCATTTTGGCCTTCATTATAGGATCTGTAATTGCATCAAAATCTGAAGGAGAAATATATTTTCAAGTTACTGATTTCATAGTACTTAGTTCAAGTCTCACAAAGAGGTAAAATAACTATCACCGATATGATGTAATTTATAGATTCTTACTTCTTACTATTTAATAATCACTATAACAGGCTTCCACATGAGAGGGAATTACGAGATGTTTAAGAACCCTGTCTCAGTGATTCAGAACTGCAGGACTTTAGTGACTGACTCCCGCAAGAATTAAAATAAGACTAAATCAGTCTAATCAAGGGGGATCCTAACAGTCAATGATCTAAAGCAATGGAGTTTTTTCTCAGCGAACATGCACCAACTGTGAAATTACGCACAAGTGCTTCTTCAGGAATTTAATATCAGGAATGAGCATTTGCAGTTACTTCTAATATTAAGGAAATCCAATAACGCTGTCGTCACTCCTTAGAAGTGAGGGCATATGCTTGCAATAAGGATACATTACTGAGATACGATGCTTTGCACGAAAACAAAAAAGAAATAGACCAGTGATGAAACTGGTAACGTGCACAGGACAGAATGTCAACTTCACTTTTTTAGTGTGTCTTTCCTTAGAATGTCAATTTTATTGTTTAGGAGAAAGCATCCTTTAAACTTGTGTCCTTTAACACTCAGGTGTTCTTACTACATTGCCATTTTGCAGTTTTTTAATTCGTAGGCCATTAGGAATAGGCTGATGAGCTTTATGAGGTTAAAAAACAAACTGCCAAGCTCACTGCTATGACAGTCTACATAATGGCTGCTAGAAGGAGCTAAAACAGGTTCTTGCTTCCACTGAACAGAGTCCTACACAACGGAACTGAGGGGATCTGATACTCGAAGCTCTGAATATCAGGGTTCACCTGGGAGGAATCCAAAACTAACTGCTCTCACTTTACAGCTGAGGAAACAGCAGCAGAGCCTCAGTGCTCCCGTGCAAGTGCCCCTAAACCCAGCAATCTCAGCAGCACACGCAGCCCGCCCTACCCACAACTGAGGGGGGCCCGCAGTGCCTACCGATGTTGGGGAAAAAGGGCTCAGAGCGCTGCCGGATCATAGCCTGCATCTGTCTCTGCTGCTGCTGCTCTTGCCGCTCTTGGTCCAGAAGATCCTGCAGAAGTAGGGGCTGCTCCTCGAGGAGGAGGGGCCTCTCCCTGCCCTGCTGGGTCATCTGAGGGATCATCAGTTGCTGGTTCCCCGGTAGGCCACTGGTCCCAGGCTGACTTGTCAGCGGCACTGTTTGACCGGCAGGTTTTCCAGTCCCAAAACTGTGGCTGACTGCTGACTGCCCCTGAGCAAACCCCGGATTTACCTGCAGACCCTGAGGGAAAGCATGGTTTACCCTGGAGACCACTGCCACGCTAGAATTCATGCTGTTATCCAAAACCTGTCCGGGCGGTGTCATCAAGGCCGGTGGCACGCCCTGCACTCGGCTGGATGGGGAGGCCGGCAGTGTCGGTGCTGGAGACCCCAAAGGCCCCACGTCGGCGGCGTCAGGCTTCTCGTGAGCAAGTAAACTGGAGAGAACAGGAGTCGATGCTGTTAGGCCACAAGAGGTGGTGGCCTCCTCAGGGGGCTGCTGGGTGGGGCCGAGGCCTGTGCTCCCACCGCAGCTGGGGTTAGTCCTCCTCTCGGTGGGATCTGCATCAGCTGGCTGGGAGGACGGCCGCTCACCCTCACTCCCCTCCACAGGGGCAGAAGCCTGCGAGCAGGGAGCCTCCCCAGAGTCCTTGGCCTCGTCACCTTTCTCCATGTCAACTCTGACGTCCCCTTTGGAATTCGGAGATGGTGCTTCGGTTTTTATGTCACTGCCCACGGGAGACTTTCTCCACGGCGAGTGTTTCTCAGGGGGAGCCGTGGTCTTGCCGTCCTGCTCCTTTCTCTGCGGGTCAGCCGGCGCACACTGGCCATGTAGCTTGTCGTCGATGGGGACACCGAGGTCCAGCTCCTCGTTGAACATGCTCTTCTTGTCTTCCAAGTCGAGCTCCGGGTCTGTGTAGGCGATGATGTCAAACTCTCCTGACCTCAGGAGGTCATCCAGGTTGGGGTCGTTCGTCTCCAAATTGCCCAGAGTGTCCAGTTCATCTCCTTTGCCGTCCTCTGCATCTAAATTTAAATTTTCAAGATCTTCATCATCCAAGTCTTTGACTTCCAGGTCTTTAACGTCCAGTTCTTTCACTGATGGATCGTCGGGATCAAGTTTTTCTTCGAGACCATCGGACGTTTGCGTGGCAATCTGTAAATTATCAGACGCTGCTTCAGCCTGAGTGGCGGAGGACAAATGGGCCTCTGAAAATTCGCCACCTAAGGGCTGACTCAGAGACCTCATGACCATTGCAGACACGTGGACAGGATGGCCTTGCTGCTGCGAGGATGGCGGTACCGGCTCCATGCCTGGGTGCACGGGCAGCTGGCCAGGGAGGCTTGGGGGAGGTCGGGTCATGGGGTCTGTCTGTCGAGGGCCTGGAAAGTCGGGCCTGGAAATGAAGTTCCCGTGTCTTGGGTGAGAAGATGTCTCCAACACGCTGCCAGGAGTGGTACTGAAGGGCAGCCGCGGCCTGCCATCCGGGGCCCGGTGCCTCAATTCGATGAACGCCTGACCCAGGATGTTATGCTGCGGCACCGGGAGACCCTGGGGTGGGAAGTGCTGGGCCAGCCCGACCGGGTTGCCCAGTGGCGCGTTATTTAAGGGCCTGGGCACATCCACAGAGAGTGACCGTCTCAGCTGCGGGGGGACCCCAGAGCCTGGGATTTGCTGAGGAGGCACCAGGAAGCGTTCCTGACTGGGCATAGCACCGTGACCACTGCCTGGAAATCCAAATCTAAAAGAAGAAAGAAGCAAACAGTTTGCATTAAGTATTACACTGAACTTGGACTTAATTGAAAAAGGACGCGTTTTAGATTTAAGGCACATACAAAATTATAGCTGAATACAATGACTTGACAAAACCCCAAATTACCACTGTTGCACAAAGCACTTGTAAAGTATCTGTGAATTCTGGGTGAGTGCCCCTGGCGGACACCACGCCTGAGTCTTAACAGGTAACATAAATGAAGTCAGAGGAAGAGCCCCAAAGTGGATTAAGTCAGCTCTCCTGAAACAAGTGGGGTCTGTCTTTCTGGTGTACCCTGGGGGACTACCTGAAGAAAGCCTATGAGGAGGGTGCTGGAGTGAGGGTGTGGGCTGAACAAACTGTGACGGACTCATGGGCCCCTGTCCACGAGGAGGATGGGGGGAGAAAGAGATCAAGCACAGCAGGTGAGGTGGACACTGCTGTGACGATTAGTAAGTGAATAGTTACGAGACTAATTTTATTATTCATGTTCACAATATACTTTGTTCTAGGTAGAATTAAAGACAGCAATTATAATGGAGAAGGAAAAAAATGAAAATAAGGGTAAGACCACACCAGAGAGGTACATACTAGACCAATGACTAGGGAAATTGAAGCACGTCTAGGAGAAGCACCTCCTGGTCTAGCTCAGGAGCCAGGGGCTGGGGTCTTTCTACTCGCCGCTTCAAGAAAGGCTGCCTCTGGCCCACCTCGTCATGAGAGGCTCCCACAGAAAAACACCCACAATGACCATGGACTAAGACTCTGGAGAGGACCCTGCTCACTCATCACCGGGCAGGCGCTTTGCCTGGCAGACACAGGCGTCACAGTGGCCATGATGTCAACTTCAGAAAAGGAATGTCCTTAGGGGTGAGTAGTGACACTGACTGTATCTCAAGGGGACCAAGAATTAAAAAGCAGTAAGAACTTCTTGATCAAGAGTCACCACTTTTCACTCCTTTCATCTGTCAGCACTTAAATCTGGTACCAAATGAAAGCGTTACCTGCACCCATGTGGTCTCATCCCCATCCCAGGAACATCGGCAGGGTACGGTGCACGTGGGTCCTTCGGGAAAAGTGTGTATCGCGGTCCCAGAGGAGGGATGAGGGGTGAGCGGATGCTCCCGGGATAGGGGGGCGGGGGCCGAGTGAAGGGTTGGCCCACACCCTCGGGCTGCCAGTGCTGCAGGGGCCCTGGATGGGACACCGCAGTGGGGTCCGGTGCCCCTTTCTCCTGCCGGCCTGCCATCTTCTTCTGCTGCTGCTGCTGGAGAATGATTTCACGTAACTTCTGCCGCTGAAAAGGAAGAAACAAGTCACTGCATCGCTTCCTTAATGCTCGCGCTTGCTACGTGCACGGCCCGGAGTGTTCATGACACCTTGACGTTTTACCCTCTGAGGAAACACCAGTTACACTTAATGATGAAACAGGTCACGGCAAATTAATGGATGATTTGCCAGACAGCTACTGCGAAATGGAAAGTTTCTGTGTTTATGGGTCCCCCACAAATTCACCAAGATTGAACTCGGTTACGGAACAGCCTTTTACCAATCTCAGTGATTCCCCGCCGTGCGGCAAAGGGCACTGAGTAAGAGGATGAGACACCTGAGCACGTGTGCAGAAGTGACTCGGTCTGACGACAGGACAGGCATTCTCGGTAACATGGTGGAGATAAATGGGACACGCGTGGGGCTCACCTGCCTCAGTTTCTCCGTGTCTGCCTGAGACATATTCACAGTGCTCTGTGATTCAGAGATGCCTGCGGTGGGTGCGGGCCCTGGGAGCTGTGGCGCACCAGGAAACTGCTGGCCCTGAGAGCTCACTGGGGACTTGGAGGGTGTGCCGAAGGTCCCCGCCGACCCAGGTCGGGGCTGGTCAGCAATGTCACGAGCAACCTGGCTTGTTCCAAAGGTGTCGGATGGGGGCCGGGGAGTCACGGGGGGCTGGTCATAGGGATCCCGAGCTGCAGATGGGGAGACGCGGCTGAACGTGTCTGGCAGGCCAGGTCCTGGAGGCCGCGGCGTCTGGGCACACATATCAGGTGACCTGCCTGCAGGCCCAGGGACAGCTGCTCCGTGGCTCGAGGCTGCCGGCAGGAAAGGGTCCTGACTCGGCCCTGGCACTGGCCTCGTCAAGGAGGACCGTGCAAAGGCCTCCGACATCCGTGGCCTGGGAGCAGTGGGCGGCTGCACGTATGGGACAGACACGCCAGGCCGGGGCGTCCCAGGCGGGTGGGCATAGGGGTCCGAGTGCCTCTGAGCAGCTGTAGGCGGCACAAACAAGTCTGCTGCAGGGGGTGGGCGGGGGGTGGGCGGCTGCTGACTGTATGGATCCACCGGGGTGGGCCGAGGGGTGCCGGGAGGCTGCGCGTAGGGGTCAGGGTTGGAGCGAGGTGTTCCTGAGGGCGGGGGGTAAGACTCAAGGACAGGCCGCGGTGTCCCTGGGGGCTGGGCATACGGGTCCTGAGAGGCTGGCCTGGACACGGCTCCAGGCTGGGAAAAAGCCCTTGAAGGATGGGCAAAAGACTCGCTCATCGCCGGATGTGGGGTGCCTGGGGGCTGGCTGTAGGGGTCACCTGACTGGTTGTGAGAGAAGGTGTCGACAGGTCTTGGTGTCAAAGCAGGCCTTTCATAAGGGTCAAGAGGCAACCGCCGCGGCGCTGTGGACACCGACCCATAAGGCTCCTGGGAGGGTGGAGGGGGCTGCATGGGTGTCTTGAAAGTCCCAGGGCCACTGTCCAGAGGTGCCGGTGTGAGCAAAGGCCGTGCGTACGGGTCCGGGATGCGTGGGCGCTGAAACACATCTGTCCGGGGTGGCGGTTTAGTGAAGGGATCGCTGCTTCCAGCTGCTGGAGACCCCTTCGCAGTTTGCTCTGGAACGATGGGGGGCCGGGGCAGGCCTAGGGGCTTGGGAAACTGCTCTGTCATCACAGGCCGGGGCGTGTCCGGGGGCTTGGCATAGGGGTCTGTGTGAGCGCCAGTGGGGCAGGGGTCCCTGGCTGGGGAGGGCCGACCTCCCACGGGCTCGATCATGGGCGGGGGCCTGGAGACGGATGGAAGAGGGGCACAGCTTTCCGTAAGCACGGAAGTTCTTCTGTGAAAACCGTGGCCCGTCGGAGGTGGTCTCGGGGTGCCCACCATTTTCGCGTAGGGATCCATGGGGGATGGCGGGCGGGAGCTGGAAGACCCAGGTGAAAACACCTGCGGCGAAGGCGGCTGAGTGGGTGCCGGGCTCTCCTGGAGGGCCAGTCGGGATGGCGCGGGCGGCGGAGGGGGAGCCTGCGGTTTTACAAACACGTCGTCGGAGGAGGTGGAAACTGGGGTGCTGGGCAGCTGCTTTGGGAACAGGTCTTTGTGGAATGACTGTGCGGGAGACATGCTGCCGTTGCCCGGCTGGGGGGTCAGTGGGCTCTGCACCCCGCTGCTCGGCGTGTCTGACCCGGATGGGCCGACGAGGGGTTGAGCATTGAGCTGTTGCTGCTGCTGGTGCTGTTGCTGCTGCTGCTGCTGCTGCTGCTGCTGCTGCTGCTGCTGCTGCTGCTCGTTCTTCACTTGCTCGAGCTTCTGTGTGGCTTCGATCTTCGCCTGCTGCTTACTTTTCTGACGCATTTGCTGTTGGGACAGGGAAGAAAAAGCCATCACACATTTTGCTGCATGTATGAGAGCAGCAAAAAGTTCATGTGTTTGACTACGTGATTTGCACATCAAAGACATCTTTACAGACACATCACCCAAAGCAGTGATAGTGAAGGCAAAGATAAACAGCTGGGACTACATCAAATTAAAGAGCTTCTGCACAGCAAAAGAGACAATAACAAAAACAAAGAGAAACCCCACCAACTGGGAGAACATTTTTGCACCCAACACTAATGATAAAGGACTGATCACAAAAATCTGCAAAGAGCTGATGAGACTCAACAACAACAAAGAAAATAATCCAGTCAAAAAATGGGCAGAAGAGCTAAAAAGAAACTTCTCTGAAGAGGAAATGCAAATGGCCAACAGGCATATGAAAAAATGTTCAACATCACTTGTCATCAGGGAAATGCAAATCAAAACTACCATGAGATACCATCTTACACCAGTGAGAATGGCACATATTAAAAAAACTAGCAACAACAAATGTTGGCGAGGGTGTAGAGAAAAAGGAACTCTTCTGCACTGTTGGTGGGAGTGCAAACTGGTCCAACCACTGTGGAGAGCTGTGTGGAGATTTCTGGACCTACTAAACATAGAGCTTCCATAGGACCCAGCAATTCCACTCCTAGGTATTTACCCAAAGGACACAGAAACATCAATTCCAAAGAGCACCTGCACCCCTATGTTTATAGCAGCACTGTTTACAATAGCTAAGCTTTGGAAACAACCCAAATGCCCAAAAATAGATGACTGGATCAAGAAGATGTGGTACATATATACCATGGAATATTACTCAGCAATCAAAAAAGATAAACACATGCAATTTGCAGCAACATGGATGGCACTGGAAGGGATCATGCTCAGCGAAATAAGCCAAAAAGAAAAAGAAAAATACCGGATGGTCTCACTCATAGCAGGAATCTAGAAAACTTAAATAAGGGACCAGGAAAACGAATAACTATAAGAAAGTGAAAATCAAAATCAACAAAAAACTACGAACCAGAGACACTTTTAGGGGGGCGGGGGTGGGAGGGGAGGGATTGGGGTCAGAATGGGGGGGCTGCAATTGTATGGGGAATATAAAAATAAAATTTATTATTTAAAAAAAAAAAAAAAGTTCATGTGTTTGATGTCAGCCACCACCAGACTGCTCCTCTGACAGGTACAAATTCCTCCAGGGCTGAGGCTGGTATCCTCAGGTCACTTCCTGCAGGTCCCGGGCAGTGAGGACAGCTCGATAAATGTCCTCAGCCAAATTCAGTGCACTTTACTGAGATGGGAAGTGGTCTGTTTTCAGTCAGTGTTTACATTCCAATAATAACTATATTTTAAAATCACAACAAATAGCTCTCATCTCAAAAAGCAAAAAGGTAATTTGCAAAAGCAAATTAAAAAGACACCACACACCTGTCTAAATTTCCATTCCTGCTCATGTTCCGACTCTCGCTGCTTTAATGGATCTTTAAAAAGATCCGAGTCGATACGAGAACTTGGGTCCACGCTGTCCGGCTGCTGCTGCCTTTTCATGGGGTCACTTGACATCTGCACTTTATTAATACGCAAAGCAGCTCTGTTATCTCTGGCTTTTTGCTTTAAAAAAAAGGAGAGGAAAATTATCTCCCAGTGTATATTAACATGCTTTAAGAAATAAAAACAAAGACTGGGGAATTTTATCACAGAATGAGCCAGGAAAAACCCAGTTTGACAGCTGCAAGGAGCTAATCCCCTGGATGGGGCCTGAGAGCCACTGGCTATCCAGCCACGGCTGCTGCCTCCAAGGAGGGGGTTTCCACGTCTGACCAGGCGAACGGAACCAAGATGTGGTCATGGTGCTGTCAATCTTAGATTTCTTAAGACTTTTCAAAAATGGAAAACTTAACATCTATGTCATTTTAGAGAAAAGGCAAGCATAAATTAATCCTCCACATCTAAAATCGGGAATATTACACTGAACATTAAAGAAAATCATTGAGAAACACTAAAAATAGCCTATCATTATCTGACTACATTAGCCTGTCATGAAAACAAAACCATTATCAACACATCAAGCTTTTTTTTTTTTTTTGCTTTATCTTGGCCATCACGCCCATGGACAACACAGGCAGCCAAGACAAAGCTGGAAAGGACCATGTGCACTTCCCTAATAAGAGTGTAGGTTTCATGTGCTTTAAAATGAAAGCACCAGGGTTTGAAGCCGCTGACGAGTTGGCTCTTTGGGAGGAAACAATTTACCATATGACTTGTGGATCTTATAAAACACCCTGGTAACTCCTGGTAGGTTCAAGCTTCAAGAGTTCCTCTGAAGGTCTGGTCTAGATAATATGCATCTTTATAAAACTTAATACAAAGAGCAGCTTATTGAGGAAGAAACAGAGGCACATATGGCCTCCAAGTTTAGAATTTTTTCAAAGAGAAAATAATTTTAAAGTGAATTAATCATACTAATTTCAATCTTCAATATCCTAGTTCTGTTAATTAGCTTAAAATGTCACATACTAATGAGTTGCATAAAAACAAAACTATTTATTAGTTGTGCCAAATCTTAACATATTTTAAGATTTTCTGAAATGGAAACCACCTTTTTATAAGCTAAGGCAACAGCAGTAAGATTTAGGTAGTGTGTTTAAAGATAAAGACACAGAAATTTCTTAAATACCACATATGGTGCTCTTTCCTGCGAACTTGCTTTTCTCCACAACTTAGCAATTTGCTTCACTCTAGTCGTCCAGTCTGCAAAGTAAGAACACCAAGCATATTTACTGAGTCTCACTGATGATGTGGTTAACAGAAGAACTGGTGGCCTGCTGATAGGTAATTTTAATGAGTAGTAATATATTAACTTCGGAGGGCAAACAAGTATTTTCTGAATGATGTTTACTGCTTTAACAATCTGGCATGTAATGTTGGGTAGTTTTTAAACTAAATTAAAAAGCAGATAAATTATGACAAGAAAATTCTCTTAACCACAGAGATGCTACCAGAACCAAAGCTGATAGCTTCATGAAGAATCTGTTCTAAAAGAAGTCTATTTGGCTAAAAGGAAATAATCTTAATTATCAATAAGACCCTCACTTCCTTCCTTGAGAAGGAAGACACAGAAAAGGAATGATTTCAAGCCATTTCTATGAAATTCGGTGTCATGACTATTACATGAATTTGCCTGAGAACAGAGGTGAATGACAATTAAAAACTATTTAGTCTATTAAAATAAACCTTTGAGAAAGTCAATAAAAGTAGAAATCAGTTGATAAGCCAACAGCCTTATTAGCAAGAGGTTTCATGAGATTCTGGAATCACAAAGTACAAGAAAAAAGCAACTTTGAAAAAAACAACAAAAACTACAGCTCTGCTCTTGGAACCATTTGCACTGACACAAAGTGACTTAACACAACCCGCTGTGCTCTGGTAAGAGCTCACCGTGTAAAAACAAGCTTGAAGAATCTGCAATTTGCTTTATTTCTGTACAAACCACTGGTCTCTTAAGTTAGATAAGGCAGCGCTGGACTTATTTCTATGCATAACAAGTAAAGTGCCACTAGCAGACCAAACTTTAAAAAGCATGGAAGATGGGCCTCTCCCTAAGAAGTCCAGAGCAACCCCTACCCTCCAGCAGCACAGAAGAGCTGAGTGCTGACAGAAGTGACTGCAGGACAGTGTCAGCCCTGGGCAGAGTGAGCGACCCCCCAGCCTGGGTACTCTCTCATGTTGAACTCACAAGAACCAGCATGTGCTCCCAACTGTTATGTAAGTGGCATTTCATGAATCCAAGTATTTCATCCTTTGGTTAATCAGAATTCTCAATAACAGTACCCTGTACCCTTTGCTTCTTTCAAACAGCCTGGACAGCTGGGGAGAGGAGCGGTAACACTGAGCTAATTTCAAAGGGACCAATGCTAAGAACTGACTGGTTTGGCCTAACTTAGTACTTTTTGGTTTTTGTTCTACAACTTTTTCCCCTAGATTTGCACTTACAGTAATGTATCACTGATGTCCACATAAGTATAAAGACTGCCAGGCGCTGGAAAATGGATATTTCATTAACTGAAATTAACTTTTGGGAAACATGCAAATGCACACAGTGCCTCAGACAGAGGAAAGGCAAGCTGTTTCCAAGCATCATCAGAACCCTCACACTGCACGTTCACACTAGGTGCAGATGTACAAGGCCTCATGGACTCCCCATTCAGTGAAACCAAAACCATGCAAGGTCAGCACGTGGCAGAGAGGCCGACAGAGAGCACCGATGCAGGGCACCTTACCAGGGAACTCTTCCTTTAGGTTGGGGAAGTTGATATTTGTGTAGAGAACTGGAGCTACAGTTGCCATCTCGCCCAGAGCCTCTTCCTTCTCCCACTTGAGGGTGCTCCTCTGGGCGTTGGACATGGTGTCACTCTCTCCTTCCAGGGTGGCAGCGGGTGACGCCCAAGAGCTGGTAGGGTCGCTTGTCAATGGAGTAAATACTGGATTCTTATCCCTGGAAAATAATAAATACCTTTACTTCACACACAAGAAGTAACTTTCTAAGGCCATGGTCAAGTACACGATCATCAAAGCCGCTCATCAGCTCAATGTCTGATGACTTTTAGCAAAGATCATAGTCAACATATCACACACTAGTATCACATGCAGTCATTTAAACAGACCAAATAACATCTTTAGAATGAAGTTACTATGTTCTACGTGGCCATGGAAAGTCAAGGTCCCGAAGTACCTGGTGTCCGTGTAAGGGGGTTGTGCTACAGTTGAGAAAGTCCCCAAACCATTTCCGGGGGGCAGAGAGTTATGTGGGAGGTGAGGACTGGGTCCAATAAGGCCATTCATGAGTGGCATCCGTGAAAAGACATCTTAAAATAAAAAAGAAGAAAATCCAGTTTGCATATATTCATAAATAAAAAAGCAACTGAAAAACATCTAAACGAAAATTTAGATGCTACCTGAGAGTAGGGACTTTAGTCAATATTATGCTGTAAAATACTGCTTAAAGAGTGACTTGGTTTTTATATTCTTTCTTTTTTTTAAAAAAGATTTATTTATTTATACAAGCACTGGGGTACAGGCCAGAGGCACAGGAGGGTGAGAGAATTCACCAGAGCCAGAGCAGGGAGCAGAACAGGCAGAAGGACTGAAGTACACTGCTGAGGGGAGTAGCAGACGAGGCAGGAGAGGTCTGCTGCGCCATGTGGGAACCTCCCTGGCCGGCCGGGAATTGAACCGGTGCTGCAGGGGCTGTGGACAGCTTCACAGCGCTTTGCTCAACCCGCTGCACCACCGGGGAGACCCTTGGTTTTAATATTCTGAAATAAGGCTCCTGTAATTCTGTTTACTTCATCGTGGTAGATGTATACTGGAAATGTTTGTGTCTTGGAGTCTGACAGCCCTGGGGTTGAATCTTACTCATTACGAGTGGAATCTGTGACAGTTTTTGTAAATGACGATGCTGGCCATGTGGCTGAGCAACCTTGGTCAGCTGCCAGCACAGCACCTGGGTGGCAGTGCCCATCAGCTCTATGAGCCAAATCAGCAAGTTTTATCAAATACTCTTTCATGCCTTCATTCAAAATTTACAAAATTCCTTATATTTGACTCTTGTATTTGCTAAGACCAAAAAAAAAAAAAAAAAAAAAATCGATGGGTAACTCTTAAATTGGCGCCTTCCCTAGAAGAGTCTGGAATAACAAGCAGTAGTTCATCTACCATCACCTATTAGATGATTAGTTAAAAATACATTCTATTTTATCTATCTACTTGCAACTTTGGCCCCAGATGCACTCCAGCTCATTCACAAGCGTCAATAACCGTTATCATCTTCTTTCCAGAATAAAACCGACCTGTGTTTCCCCATAATTCTCAAGCATAAAACTCCGACCCCTGATGTCACTGTCTACTCATCTAAGCTCTGGCAATAAGCCATCTGTCCTCATTCAAGCAGTTTTTCAGCAGAAATGTACACTGTGTTCAGGTGTCTTCAAAAACCCATGCCAATAGAGCCATGCCCAAGGTGGTCAGTGCCTGGTCTCCACGATGCTCTAAGGAGAGCAAGAGCCAAGCACGCAGTCTGGCCATATGACAGGGTTCCCACCTTCCCCTGAAGCCGGTGCTCTCATGGCTGGGGTGCTAGGTGGGCAGGCGGGCTGTCCTCGAGGAGGAGGAAACATGTCGCCTACAGGCCTGTCCCAGGGTCTCGCCTACTTCCAGGTGAGGACTCGCCCTGCTCCTCGCCAGCAGTGGTAGGCCCATGGGGTCAGGACCCATGCCCAGCCTCCCAGGACGCCAACTCTACTCCGAGGGTAAAGCGGTGTGCGTTCAGGGAACCTCCACACAGGGTCACTTCCCCACGTCTTACTGTCCCTGCTTCATGCCTATACACTGAATCAAACAGTGTCATTGTCCTACCCCGCCTCCCCCAACATAAACATGCTCGCGGAGCTGCCCGAAGACCTACCCGGGTTGTGCAAGGTCAGCAGCTGTGGCGCAGGGGGAGGAGGGGGCTGCGGCAAGGGGCTTGGCTGGGCGGCGGCAGGACTGAGCACAGCCGTAAACAAGTCTTCCACGTCCTTCCCGCCAAGCTCTGCGAGGGGACATTGTAAGGGTAAAGGTCAGATACTACCTCAGCCATCGCATGGGGCATGCCGTTTTCATAAACTGAAATATCAGAACACAAATAAATACCTGGAATTTTATATAACTTTCCAAGAATCGCTCCTACGGTAAAAGAAAGAAATGCAAAGATTAAATACAACTTCAACCTCCTGGTACAAAACAGCACTTATTTGACAGAAATTATCAGAAAAGTTAAATTCTAAATAAGCATGCAGAAACCCTCAAAAATCATATTTACGTGTGTCTTTTAGAAAGCCTAGATGTAGGGCAAATATTTTACCATCTGTGACCATTTTGTCTAGTTCAGGACTGAGGATCCCATCGAGCTGCTCTTCACTCAGCGGTCGTGAGCTCGGACCGATGCTCGGCTGAGGCAGAGCAGAGGGGTCATCGGCGACGGGCCCGATGTCTAGTCCAGCTAAAGAAGCGAGGTCAAGAGGTTAAAAGTGAGCCCCAAAACTCCCACGAGACGGCCACACGATCTCCGGGCATGAATACAACATGTACAGCGGTGGCCAGCACACAGCAAAGTGCTCTGGGAGCCCCAGTCAGCCAGGACAGCGAATCAGTAAAAACTGGGCCCAGTGTAGGTGCCAACATGGGTCCTGGCTGTTATATTTAGGTGACAGTAAATGGACTCCTCAGGAACCAAAGAACACTTCTGGTTCTTAACTGCTAATTTCCACACCAATTAAAAGTAAAAAAGCACACTACATCAAGACAGACATCAATGAGAAGATTTCAACCTGTTATATAATTGCTTTAACTTGGGAAATAGCAATATCAACCTATAGTTCCATGGTTAAATGCAGTATGTGAAACAGAATGGATACATTCCCACTAATTAATGGAAAGTTCTAAAATCCCCAATTAAGTTTCATAAACATTGTCCTTCTATGAATAATTACAAGCACAGATCACATCTCTGCCTACTCTATAGTCACAAAACAAGATGTAGATCAAATTTACCACACAGCACGCTTGGTCTGCAGGAGTTGGTTTTTAAGCACGGGTTTAAAAGTGATCTGTCATATATTGTCTTTTTTCATGCTTCCTTAATATCACTACGATTAAAGAAGTACGATTTTGATCTGCTCTTATTTAATCTTGTACTTGAAACAGCCTCTATTACATTTGGGTAATATTGTAATGTTACACACTAACAAGAATGTAACCACCACTGGGGAAAATAAACAACTACTGAGGCTGTGGCCCAGCCCAGTACCACCTCTAGCTGCGAGCAGGATAAGAAAGCCACATGTGGATTAGTGACAGTTAGCACTATGACGAGCAGCATGCACCTACGGGCTGTCTTGGCTGAAACCACTAGAGACTACGTCTACTCAGCCGTCATCCACCGCTCAGTGTCTTACCAAATGGAAGAGGTGAGCTCTCAACCTGGAAAGTGCATAAATCAAGACCTACAGGACCCAAACCAGATAGAATTGTTACCATGGGCGTGGGGAGAGAGGACCATGCAGCCAAAGCAGCAGCAAGATGCTGCGCGCCGTCCAGGCAGTGGGCCTGTTTCCGAGGCAGGTGGGAAGACACAGAAACTGTCACCCTGGCTATCCCCCTCCAGCAGCAGGAAACCCGCAGAGAGCGAATAAAGCGAGCTCTTGGACCACACCAGAAAACACTTTCACTTTGGAGAAAGGACTAAAGCTTGCTCCACATTCACACACCCACCCCGCCCCGACCACAGAACATTCATGGGCATCAGTGTCCATAAGTACCTGAATGATCAACTGACTTTGCAAGGTCATCTGAGATTATTCCAAGAATGTCATCATCTGTGTTTAAGACTTCAGATATATCAACTAAAGGGTCATCAGCAGTACCTACATATAAAAAGTACATATTTTAAATTTCAAATTTTCCTAGACATTGAATTCTCAAATGCCCTGCCCTCACTCAACTGGTTACTAAGTATCTGGAACACAGCAGCAGCTGGGGTAAGTGCTAGAATCCTAAGTTAAGACTTTTACTTCTATAGGAAAGAATATTTCATAGAAAAGTCACGCCAGTATTTTCATGTTAAAACGACTACACTGTTTTTGCTAATGCACATGAACAATAAAATAAAATTTGAAATGAACACCCAGGCAACAACAGTGGACTAGAATGGGACAAGAGACAAAGCCAATAAAATCATCACAAGTGGCATCGAGGAAATGAAACGTGGGAGGCAGCCCCACTGTGAGGCTGCTCCTTGTGAAAGCACTTCAGGCGCCCCCCGAGGCAGCTGGGCGGGGGAGGCCTGGGATGGGAAGCCTGGATATCAGGGGGCAGGCCTGGGGTGTGGCGAGCAGCAGTGTTGCTGCCTGGAATGGAAGGCGGCGTGGGAACAGAGACCCATCTGTGAGTATGTTCAGTGTGGAATGTGAGAAAATGAAAAGTCAAGGAGGACTCTGGCCCAATCAAGTAGGAAAATATTTACACTTGTTTACTAATTGTATTAAAGTAACAAGGGAACAACTGATTTTTTAATCCACTTCAAGTGCTCTTGGGGGTGGGGGGCATACAATTAAAATGAAGACTTGAGACTCCAGGTCAGCAGTCTTGGTGAGACACAAAGCACCTTGCTTCATCAAACACACTGTTTTTTCAAAACGGAAGCTAATGTGAATTTTTATATCCAAATATTAATAAACCTTTTGGAAAAGTGATTTCAGTAATATATTCTCTAGGTAACAGTTCACCTGGAAGAAAAATATTCCGAATGGTCCTCTGCGGGGTCACCTACTGTGACTGGTTTGAACAAATGCAATTCTACCGCACAAATTTAGATAACCTTTTTGAAAGACCATGTTGGAAAACTTGGCCCCTAACCTCAAGTAAGGGATTTTATATCTTATTAAACAATCATTAAAATTGCTGTAATGGCATGTATTGACAGGAATGTTAAAACAAACAACAGAAAGTCATCACTTATACGTCCCCCATTATAAAAAATGCAAGTGCATATAACTCCTGTAAGTCTTCACATGGTGGTCAGGACCTCCGTAAGATGACACCCTTCAGACAGAGACACCCCTGGAGGCCTGGGGTCTTCGGTGCCACGTCCTGCCCCCCCCACAACCACCCACACCACGCTCACGTGGCTGAGGGGAGGAAAGCACCCACCACAGCAAGCTCAAGGGACAGCACGGTGACCCTGAGCCAGAACAGAGAGCGCC
The DNA here is from genome assembly GCF_014898055.3 of Talpa occidentalis. Taxonomy (NCBI): domain Eukaryota; kingdom Metazoa; phylum Chordata; class Mammalia; order Eulipotyphla; family Talpidae; genus Talpa; species Talpa occidentalis. The sequence goes on from NW_026555331.1 coordinate 153,542,018, forward strand.
GCTGAGGGTCTGGGGCCTGACTCCCTGGCTGCTCACATACACCAGGGGCAAGGCTGCCCCAATTATTCCAGAAGTTAAAGAAAAAAGAAAAAAAAGAAAAGAAAAAAAAAAAAGCCCGAGTTTCAACTCAGGATCATGCTATGTGAATAGAGCTGTAACAATTTCAGATATTGTAAGGCCTCCTCTGAGATAAGGCTGGCTATTTCCAAATTGAGTTCATAAAATTAAGAGAAATTTGTCAAAAAAACACTAACTTAATGCAGAAAAATCCTGGAAAAGCCTGGATCCCAAGTGCTACATCACTGAGCTGACTGTGGCCAGCTGACGCTGATATTTCTTCACAAACACAAAAATGTCCTCAGCTCCACTTCCCCCTTTCCAACCAGTCCCCACAGGCATGACCTATAGGCACCGGTTCTCAGCGGGGTGGTTCTGCTGCCAGGGGTGTGTCATCCTCTCTGGAGACACAGCAGGTCACGGTGACAAGCCAAGGATGAGATGCCTCTCAGCAGTCCTCATGGCGCCACAGCCCCTCATTAGCAGCCACCCAGCCAAGCGCCGATGCTGACACTCTTCAATACCGCTTTTGAATCCCTATGTAATTAACCAAGATCTAGCTCACCCTGAAGGCTATATACTCCTAATTCACCAACCACAGCCCTTCACACTCGTCCGTCTCAGGCAGTACAAACCAAACATTTTCCTTTGCAACTTCTGATTTGGGGCTAGTGACAGATGAATGAATTCGCCAAATCTTACAGATCTGCACAATTAAAATGCTTGTATTTACTGATTGCCATGCTTCAATGAAGCTGATGTTAAAGATTCATGACGTCAAACGAAAGCATGTCAAGGTCAGTAACAAGGAGGATGAACATCACATGGCGGGATGGGAGCCCACGTACCTTGCGCTCCAGGCTTCGCCGGGGTGGAGGACGAGCTGAGCAGTGGGTCTAAGGGAGGGCCCAAGAAGTTTGCGTTCATGTTTGTTTTATATGAAAGCTGAGATGCATCTTCTGACAGATTATCTAAACTTAGCTTGTTCTGTCTACTTGTGTCAAGAAGGTCTTTTCCAAAGAAAGCTTCCTAGGGATAAGCACATTTTAAAATGATTTAGATATAAAATTCTAAAATGACAACAGACACTTCTGTCATCATTTTTGATAAGGCAGGAGTAACAAAAAAGCTTGGCATGCACAGTACTGAAACTGAGTTTTAGAAATAGACAAACAATATGGAAATATCTTGTCAATTCCTTTATATAAAGTCCCCTTTTTTAAGAATGAGATAATTTAAGTTTTATTTATTTTTTTGCCCTAGCCTTATTTTTTTTTTTTAAGATTTATTTATTTATAGAAGCACTGGGTACAGTCAGAAGCGCGGGAGGGTGAGAGAATTCACCAGAGCCAGAGGGGAGAGCAGAACAGGCAGACTGATGAAGTACACTGCTGAGGGGAGCAGCGGGTGGCAGGAGAGGTCTGTGCGCCATGTGGGACCCTCGCCTGGCGGCCAGGGATAGAACTGGCGCTGCAGAGGCTGCGGGCAGCTTCGCAACCCAGTGCTCAACTGCTGCGCCACCAGGGGAGGCCCAATTTAAGTTTTACTAGACACAAATGAAATTATGCAAATAAAAAAACACACACAATTTTGTTTCTAGTGACAGCAAAATAATAAAGAACTCCAGATTTATACCACGATTAAATTAAAAATTGATACCTTTATAATACTATTGGCACATTGATTCATCTTGTAACAAAAACTAAAGCTTCATGAATATTAATAACGTCAGATGACTTGGGGGGTATCCCAGTGTCTGATCTACAGCTTTAATATTTACATATCTTCGGTAGATTTACTGATCTCATATCAATTCATTTAACCATATTAGAGGTTTAACATGCTATAAATCCGAAAGAGGGTTTTATCAGTCATTTTCACCATATTACATGTGCAAAAATTTACTGCTATTAAAGGCTCTTGGCTTTTTGCTCATTTACTTGTACTGAGAGTTCTTCACTTCAATATATTCTCTCTGCTGTAGAGATCAGCACTTTACGGGGTCCTTACAGCTTGAGTCTGCCTGAGACTTTCTGAGGACCAATGACGTAGAGAAGAGACAGCACCTGGGTCCTCTTTCACTTCCCTTGACTCACTCAGGCAACTCCACTTAGTCTACTTCTACAAGGTATTGTCTGGAAAAGGGATTCTTCGTAGGGGATGATTCAGCAGTAACTGTCAGCATTTACGACATTCTTGCCAAAGAAACACACAAGAAGGTGCAAGCAGCATGTTTCTAACAATGAAAAGTATACACAGCCTCATGTCTAATCCAAGGCAAGTGACTGGAGAAATCACAGACGCCCACACAATAAAATACACCGCAGTATTTTTTTTTATTCTAAAATGCAGAATACAAAGAAAGCAAGTTGGATATGTGCAGAACATGAAAAACAAACCAAGACTGTGGTGTGTGCAGAAATGGAATTTTTTGAAAGTCCTGAAATGATATACACCAAACTGCCAGCAATGCTAACTCTGAAAAGGAACTGAGAGCAGGGTTGTGAAGAGGAGGGCAGAGATGAAGCTGTGTTTGAATGGAAATTTTCTGCCTTTTTCGTGGACGCCTGGGATGACCTGAGTGCCACAGGCTGCAGCATGGTGTGGGCATGGCCCGTTTCTCACACCAGCAATGACTTTGTCATCAGGAGATGGGTGAAAGAGCTGAGATCGCTCGCTCGCTGCTTTCATCATGAATTCAAGAAATCTAAGACCACCGTGAGCGAGAATTTTTCTTTAAATGGGTTCAGGTGATTTTTAGTGCTATAATACAGTGAAAACTATATTACTCTTACTATCTTGAGCCAGCCCACCCCTGGTCCTGACATAAAGGAGCATCGCCACTCCTTTCTAGGAGGCTTATGTGGTCAGTGACTCCAAGAAGCAAGTGGAGACGGTAGAACTCAGGGCCACACTATTAGAAGAGGCACAAGCGTTTCTACTGTTGGGAAGATGATACATTGATTTATAGTTGATCTGGTTACTGTTGTGATCAATGAAGGAAAAAAGCTTAAAACCTGTCACTGAATTGCTTGTGAGCTGTCACCACTTCCCCAACCAATGTGGGAAAATCAAACTGACATGGTAAGATGTCCGAGAAACAGTGCTGCCGAGGAGCATGGGGCCTACGGTAAGCTGAGCAGCACGAAGACAAGCAAAACTTTTCCCAGGATCAAGGGACGCCCGGCACCTTGGCCACAGCCCAGGGGCCCACGCCCCAGACTCCGGCCTCAGCGTGGTCAGGAAGCCAGGCCCACCATTTCCAAGGGGTATCTAGCCAAAGCGTAAAATGGTCAGTTTTCACACCTTCAGAAACAGCTGCACTCAGCTTCCCAGACACAGACCACCTGCTCAGGAGGGTCGCCAGGAGGAGCAGGGGGAGGAGGGTGAGTTGTGAGTGTCGTCTCGATCCTCCCAGGAAGGACCGTTAAGGAGAAAGCAGAAAGTAGAGTAGGCGGCAACAAACAAGATGCAATTAAAGAAAATACAAATAATAAATGGTCTATTTCCTGACCAATAAAATTACTGTCATAGGCTAGAAAAAAAGGGCCTTTTGAAGGGAGAAATTACAACATTAACAGCAACATGTAAGGCGCAAAAGTGTACTGTACAAACAGGCAATTCTCACTTCACCTTTCAGAACACATTTCTGAAATGTACAGTAGGTATGGTCACAATTTTATGATGAGAACACCGAGTCAGGGTGATATTAAAAAATGACACACAGGTGAGCGGCAGCAGAGGGGACTGATGGCCACGACCTCCACTAGCCTGGGGGTGCTGGCTGTGTCCCAACAGTGGGCCCACTGTGCTCGCAGACAGTACCCGAATGTTTGGCTTCTATATTCCCAATTAGTAAAAAAAAGAATATTGAGGGAAGTTGGTGTTAATTGAAATCATCTTAAAACCAACTTAATGAGTAGCAGCTCAGGGGAAATATAAGGCTGAAAGAACCCACCAAGGCCACAGAAGCCATGACGAGGCACTTCTGTGGGAGAGTCAAACCAGACCAGCCATCACAGCGAGACTGGGGTGGATGATCAATGACCGTCTGTACCAACTTGTTTTCCGCACACGCAGTAACAGAGGCCCAGGAAGGAGGAGCTTCAAGGTCACAGCCTGGGGCCGCTGACCGCTGAGTTCGGTTTCTGACACAGAGCTCTTCCCACACCATCCCATGCCTCTGAACTCTCCTGTGGCCTGATGTTTACAGTGAACTAGGAAGATTTTAATTTTCATGTCATCTGTGTCTATCAAATGTAATCTCATATTTTTATGGTGTAACTCTTAGAAAACAAAACCAATTGTGCTCATATCTTTGGTTCACTGCGTCCCTGAAAGCAGAGGGTATCGGGAGAGCCAAGCCGGGGGCTGAAGCTGCTCTCCGCTCAGTGAGCCAAAGGGCCGAGCCACCAGCAGTGGCTCAGGCCTGCCCGGAAGCGCAGAGAGCACGGGGAGCCTGGGGTGGAAAAGCTTTCCCAGCCCAGTGTGCTTGTAGGTCTGATGAGATATTAAGAAGTGAAAATTGAGATAAGAACGTGGGGACAAGAATCAAAAGCACAAAAATGATGCCCTAATTTTAAGAGCCCTGAAAGGTAAAAGTGACATTTATGACAGTTAATTAAAAACAAATATCAATAAAAACAAACCTACTTTTCAAAATTCAATACATTACATGTCTTTCATGACCAAAGTAATATACTATAAAGAAAATATTACCTGTAAATAGGCAGGGAACGTTTCCTCAAGCTTATTTTTCCTCTTACGGTATCTCTTCTTGATTTTTTCAGTGTTATCAGTAATAGAAACAGGTTCATCAACTAGAGCATCTGGTAGCTGCTCACTCCAGCCTGCAAAAAACTCACAGCTATGAATTTGTGGCCCTGAAAAAGCTCAGACAAACCCACCCCAGAGTGAGTTATTCATTCATTCATTCATTCATACATATAAGAACTGGGGTACAGGCCCGATGCGTGGGTTCACCAGAGACAGTGTGGAACAGAACAGGCAGACTGACGAAACACACTGCTGAGGGGAGCAGCAGGAGAGGCAGGAGAGACAGGAGAGGTCTGCTGCGACACGTGGGATCCTCGCCGGCCAGCCGGGATTGAACCGGCGCTGCAGAGGCTGCGGACAGCTTCACGCGCGGTGCTCAACTGCCTGTGCCACCAGGGGAGGCCCACCCCGGAGTAATTTTATATTTAACAACAACACACACACCAGTTCCATAAAAGCAAACAAGCCTTCTCTTCTCTCCTGCCAGCTCCACTGAGATGTCACTGACATCAACGGGGCTGATGGTAAGCTGAGCAGCACAAAGACAAGCAAAACTTTTCCCAGAGATGTCCCAAAGCCAGTTTATTAGTGAGTGTGAATTTTTATAGGAAGCTCATTCACGTCCATGTCAACAGCACTGGCACACCTGCCTACTGCCCGCCGATAACTATTTCCTTACAAAGCAGAATGTGGTTTTTTTTCCCCCTTAAACTTCAATACTTTATTACAGATTAAAAAAATGAAAAGACCCAGCACTCGCGAGTATCTGGGAGGCTGCCTGTCCAGGCCAGGCAGGGAAATTTAGTGGGTACGACCTTCTAGGCGTTAACTGGGAATATCCAAGAAAACTCCTTTTTAGAAGGTATATCTTACAATCCACCAACTTCCCATTTGAGGATGTACTGCAAACTCAGTATTTGCGTAACACATACTGTAATAACACAGGTCTACGTGAATATCCTCACACATGTGCTATCAATGCTCAATCTCAAAATCAGTGAAAAGAAAACAAAATTCCAGACAAAGAAATTAGCAAAGAAGCAAATACACCACAGAAAGGGGGCAGGAGGGCAAGGATGCTGCTCTCCTGCATAGGGGACAGAGGACACACCCCTCCTGCAGTTGCCCACACAGCCCTGGGCTGCACAGGTGAAGTGACCTGGGAAAATGACTAGAAATGATAGGTAAATGTTTCTAACATATTATCTGTAAGGGGACCAGTAATCTAGCCAGAAAATAGTCCTCAAAGGCCAAAAGCAAGCAAGCAGGAAACAAAGACAGACAGGTCTCAAAATTTTGCTTGAATCCAGTGACTCTGAGTTCGAGTTTTCAGAGCCTTCCAAGAGGGGAGCAGAAGGCAGGCATCACGGTCCCTCTCCAGGTGGATTGCTCCGCCACAGGTGCTCCTCACACAGGTGGGCTCGGTGCTCAGGGCTGGCTTGACAAGGAATATACCCTGGGGGACACCGGTCTACCCTGCGTCACTGACCCCCACCTCCCACTCCGTTCCATCACTAGCAAACGGCATCATTATCTTGTCACGGAATTCGGTGACAGGTAGAAAGGCAAAATATTTAAAAAATTAAAATCTTTCCTGAGAATTCAAACTCAGTACAGGCCAAAAATGTTTAAGGAACCTGAATTTATATGTAAATAGCATAGGTGAATCAAAAACCCCAAGCTAAGAATCAAGTGCAAATCACGGCAGCTGTTATTCCTGGCAGTAACAAGTGCACACTCTGAAACAACAACCCACCTTCCATTCAGTCCTCAACGCCCCCCCCCCCCCCCCCCCCCCCGGTGGCGCAACGGTTGAGCGCTGGGCTGCAAAGCTGCCTGCAGCAGTGCCGGTTCGATCCCTGGCCGCCGGCGAGGGTCCACGTGCGGACCTCTCCTGCCACGCCCGCTGCTCCCCTCAGCAGTGTATTTCGATGGTCTGTCTGTTCTGTTCCCCGCTCTGGCTCGGTGAATTCTCTCACCCTCCCGCATTTCTGACTGTACCCAGTGCTTGTACAAATAAATAAATCTTTAAAAAAAAAAAATTTTAACATATATGTTTGTATGTATCTCACACAAACACAAGCCAAGAGATGCAGAGTGCAGTCAGCTGTGAAAAGCTCTTAGCTACTTTATCTTCTAATCAGGTACGTGAAGAAGAAAGAGACAACTGAAACTAGAGGACCACTCTGTAAAGAGAAATTACAAAGTCCTGAAATATCGAAAAGGCTGCACATGGAATTTAAAAACTCAATGGGTGACTCTGGGCGAGACAGATGAAAGAACAAAATAGTCAACTAGGAAAAAAAAAAAAAAAAGAATTGAAATGATGTAGAAGCCAAAATAAAGACAGAGAGGTAAAGTGTGAAAAGGAATCTCAGGGAATGGTCATACTAAGTCACACTGGAAACGTCTTTACAACCAATATGCTGCTCCCACTCTTATGACTTCACAGGTCAAACGCCACCCCACAGTGACGGAAGAGGTGTGTTCAGAGCACGTACTGAAAACACCTCACTTTTCTTTCCATTCCATATAAAACATTCAAATTGTGAGCACACAGCACACACCAGTTACAAGATCTTCATTAGAACAACCTGCAGATTGGAAAAGGAGCAGCACTTGCTGAGCAGAGCCTGGGGCGGGGCAAGGCAAGGCCTCGGCTTTCTTTTCCAACGGCAGGACAAGAGAATGTTAATTGGAAGATGTTATTTCTAAAACATCATTTTGTTTCTGTTAAAAATTGTCTGGGTACCCTGTCTTTTTCAAACAAAAAGCTTAAGTAAAGGCTTCCAAAATACCTTATCTAACTAAGTGATTTAGTCCCTAAACTTTGTATTTAACATGGGAAGAAAAACTTGTTAAGAGTGCTGGATTTACGTCCTTTCATCATCCAACCCAAGCTCTGCATCACAGGTACAAGCTCTCGGCGCTCCAGCCTCCCAGGAGTGAGCACAGTAAGCGGTGGCGGCAGTGGCGGAGTGGACCGTTCTCTCCTGCAGGGGCAAGCCAAGGACGGGGAGGTCCCCGAGCCAGTGTCATACCATCGTCTCTGCCGGGCAGCTGCTCAGACATGGAGCCTGAGGAATCTTTCCTCATCACAGATCTCTTGGTTTTCCCTTGCCCGGTTCGACTTCTTTGCCGAACCATAAATCCACCGATACCTGTCCAGAAGAGAAGAGAGTTACCTTCATCAACAACACAGTGGGACATGGGCTCGTTAAAAACCAATCGTCACAGTTTCATGCAAAATGCAAAAGTTTGGAAGAAGCAAATCCATCAAAACTGTCTTTCCTCTATCAGTGACCAGACAGGACTGAAATCCATCGAATGAGAAACACCACACGCACGTCCTCTCCCGAACAACAGCAGAGCAGGTGCTGAACGGGGGGACACTGATTTCCTTAATGAATACCAGCAGCTCACATCAACATTCACCTTATCTGGACAGCGGCTGGGAGGAGGCCAAGTAAATTAGATGAGCCAAGCAAAGAAAGCATGACCTCGGGGATGCTGGACGCAGTTCTCCCCAGTTAAGACTGCAGACCCGAGACATCGACTGCTCTGCTCTTAAGAGCGAGCAGGGAATCTGGAGCCAGACTGTGCAGTGCTAGTTCCTACCTGACTCTGGGCAAGCTACTTAAAACTTCTCAATGCTTCACTTGCCCCACCGGTAAAGCCGGGTGATGCATAGCCCCTCAAACGTGTTCTCAAAACTAAGTCCACAGGTGGCAAGTGCTTGGCGACATGCCTGTCAGTCACCAACCGCTCTGTCCTGACACAGCAATTCAACAGCAGCCTCTGTGCCCAAGCAGAGGGCGACCTCTGGGTGAGGCTGAGAAGGGAATCGCAACCAGGAAACAGGAATCTCCAGAAGAAAGCTGCAGTGTCTCACGGGGTGAGTGTGCCCTCCCCTCCTAGTGAAGAGAGGCATGCGTCCTGCTCCACGATGCCTTGGCGGAAGTCAGTCTAGGTCCTGACCGTAGATGGGCCCTCTGTGAAGGCGCCCTTCTGGGGTTTGTCCTCACACACCAGAATGCACAGAACGCTTGGCCCTATCAGTGAAATACGAGCAGACTGTACAGATGCAACTGGACATATTCTTGACTAGGAAAGTATTAATAAACTGCCTTAAAAAAACCTCCAAGGTCTGCACTATATTCATTTCAGTAATTTTTTTTCCAATAAGGCTTTATTTATTTATTACAAATAAAGTCTAACGAGCAAGACAGTTTCACTCCCCACCCTGAGGCGGAGGGAGCAAAAACCGGCCGCAGAGCTGCTGGGCCTGCATGTCTTGGAGGCACGGAGCCTTCCTGCCCCTTCGCGCTGCACGTGCGTGCTCCTGCATTAGCAGAGGGAGGTTTAATAAAACATCAAAGGATGAGAAAGTGAAAGCTAAAAGTTAAAAAGAATAGCAAAGGCACACATCATGTGAAACAGAAATGACTTCCAAAACTCAAGGGTAAATAAAAGCCAATTTAGTAAACCATTATTAAAATGGCTTGTGATAAGGCATTAAATAATTTATTGTGGAGTATCCACATACCGAACAAAAGGGATTCATCACCTAAAAAGCGTATTTGAATAGCTCAGTTCTTGAATCTATACACACCAAGTTTCAGTTTAATAAGCACTGTACTTCACCCTGATCAGTTCTAACTGACCCCTCGACACTGCACTTCTCGTAAATCAAACCCAAGGCAACCATCCGCAATGCCAGCTCAGACACGTGCCTGGTCTGTACGGTTTCCTCTTTCTCTTCTTGACACCCTCTGTTGCTTCCACTCCTTTAGCTTCATCATCCACGGCTTCCCGTTCAGGACTAGATTCTGACTTTCCATCACAATCCATAAGCTCGCCTTCTAGAAAAAAGCAAACACACAGATGAAATTGGAAAAACCTATAAGATGCCAAATCATCCCCTCACAGTGGCACCGAGCCTTCCTGCTTGTGTCTCCCGGGCAACAGGGAATGCAGAGGAAGAGACAGGGAAGAGATGGTCACGGAACTCAAGCTACTTGATGCCCTTGCGAACGAGAGGAGAACCAGAGGTGGGTATGACGGACTGTTCAACAGCTTGTATTTAACAAAGTATTTTCTTGCTGTTAATTACGTCTCCACGCCCAAGACCCCAAGGCTACTGTCCAGCCACAACTCTCCTCTGTGCCCCAACTAAAGCTGCAGTTGGGTATCACCCTGTTACTGAAAACTACGTCCAACACTCAACCACTGGTTTAAGATAAATCTTTTTCCTTCCTAGGTGTCACCCTGGAACAAGAAGCTGGAATCCTGGCGGGCAGCCTTAACAATTCCTGATCTCTTTTCTCCCACTATCAAGGCTCCTCAGAATCTCTCGAAAGCATGTTTTTCTTCACTACCTTGTCAGTCCCACTTTGACTGACTGCAATACTCTTTTCCTCCCCCTCCAACCCCTACCTCCGAGCTTACCATCTTCTCAATCAGTTCTTGATCAATTTTCTATCGAAAACCCTTTAATGTCTTCCAGTGGCCACAAAATAAAGACCAAATTATAAGACCAAATCCCAAGGGTCTGTTGTAGGCTCTTGGGCTTCATTTCCCTCTACCACATGGGCGCTCTCTAGTTTCTTGAAAGCATCAAGTCCTTTCTTCTAATACTTCGCCAACCTCTGCCTTCCAGCTACTCAGGTCTGAGCACGGCTTTCTCAGAAGCCCTGGCATTTAGACAGGCCTCGCCACAGCTGCAAACTCCCGCGCGGCACTGCAGCTTCCTGCCCTGCTCTCTCAAGGGCAGGCTCCTGCTCAGCCTGCTCTCCCTGGGAACAGGCATCAAGACTCTCATCACCAGTCACACCCTCAGGATGGTCATGGCCAGATGTTCAAGAAATATGTCACTGAGAGAAGGCAGTCATGAAAGCACATTGTGAATACAGATGCTCAAGCTCAGAGGAGAACGTATGTTAACACTGTGGTTGAAACAAACCTTCCCAAGCTGCAGTGTTTTACACTGTGCTATCAGAGACAAAGCTAGCAAGTAATTTAAGATTAAACTGTTCTCCTCTCAACTGTTCTAAGTGTTACACCGAACACATACCTGTGCTGCCACAGCAGTGATCGTTCTTTGTGACATCAGATGGCTGGCTGAGCACAATTCCCTACCAATCTGATAACAAGAGCTCCATATAGTGAAGACTAAGCCAGGAAAAAGATGTATTTATTTAACAAAACCAAACAAGCACCAAAGAGACCAAGTGTTTGTCTTAAAAGAAACCCACCTGATAATTAATGAGGGAAATTTTAGGTTAAGATGGTAGATTAAATTCATGCATCTAATTTCACTCTCACGAAACCCTAAGAAAAACAGTGATGTGACCAACTTTCAAAAGATAAACCTATAAAAACGGGATTTTGGAAGGAGAAAGCAGAAAGATGTATGATAACTAACTTAGGAGATGCAAATTCTCAGTTCGGAGTGAAAAGAACAACAACAACAAAAAATCCCCATTTATAACACAATTCTTAAAAGGCTGAGGAACTGGCAGAACCAGGCAGCACTGGAAATGGGTGGGAGGAAGCTGAAACAGAGAATCCTGTTGGTATTAGGTACCAAAATCAGACTCCCCAAGACCTCCTGCCCAGCCCCAAATGTGGGAGCCATTGTTCCGAATGGCAAGACTCGGGGCTCTGGAACAACTTTCAGTGGGACAGGGGTGCGGCGACTGCTGACGGGGCCAAGCACATAGGCACACTCAGTGCTGACACTCCCGCCCCCTCAGGGGCTTCCCCACTCAGCTCCAGGGATGCCAGCAGTTACGCCTCTGGCCAGTATTGGTCCCTCACTTAATCAGGCCGACATCAAGGATGACCTAATGGAATGTCAGCAACAGAGACCTGAGCACATAAGAAGAGCCCACCAGACCATACAAGAGACCTTCAAGAAAGCTAAAATCTTCTGAGAAGAAAAAGAATACACTCGAGGCTGAGCAGGACCGCATGCGATTGAACATGTGAAGGGAGGAAAGAATGACCTGGAAGTTACCACATCATCACTGAACACTGCAGAACTCAGCTAAAAAAAAAATCCCGTTATTCTGATCAAGAAAATGTTTGTAAACAGCTGGTTTATGATGAATATCTGACTACTAACTTCCACTTGAAGATCAATGTCTACTTTAGCCAGTTTCGAGCAAAGCAGGGTTGCTCTGTTGTCCGGTTCCCCGAAGCCCAGCCACCAAGTGCCCCTGGGATCCTTGGGATTTCCGCCATCCACTTTGTCCAGAAGGACGCAGAGAAGCCTGGAGAGGTGCAGGCCCAGGCACCGCTCACTCAGTGGGGCAGACCACCTCAAGGGAGCTAAGTGAGAGGAGGCGGCCTGCTCTACAAGCTTTAACTCCTGCCAACACATGCCCAGGAAGGCCACGGGTCACCTCGACTGTCGTCCATGTCGCCGTCCCTGGAGTACTCTGACTGGATGTCCGGAGGGGTCTGAAGGACAGCCACGCTGTTCTGATTTATGATCTTCAATTTCAACTTTGGTTTTGACCGTTTTCTTCTTGGAACTGTGACCGTGAGGCTCTGCAACTGAGTCATCCCCGATTCAGTCAAACACACGCCGTCCTGGGTGTAGGTCTTGGGTGGATCTAAAATCACAGCAGCCCAATCATGCAAATGACAAGTCTCACCTCGGTTTTGACTGGTAAGTGGATCAGCATTTCAAACACACTTCAAGGGAGTGTGGCTTCTCTGACGCCCCTGTCCGCACAGCGCAGGAGTCATGACCTACCAGTCAGCACTAGCTCAGACAGACCAAGCAGCCACACTTCCTTGCACTATAGGCGGACGGTTGCATGTTTTTAATAAATGGAAATTCCCGGCATTTCTATTTTCAGGTATCCATGTAAGGGTTTAGAAAGAAAGTGCTGAGCTAAAGGCAATGCTTTAGTCAATCAACTGTGAGTCTCTGCTGGAGCGTCCTATCAGCCTGCAGGCTGAGGTGCAGCCACATGGGAGACCCACGAATGCCCAAGAGGCCCACCTGGAAGCCCAACACTGTCAGGGGAGTGATGGCAAATCACCTGCACAAGGTGAGTGAGATCAGGAAGTAAGAAAGAACAGTATTTAGTAGGGCTATCATGTTATTCAGCATTCTAGGCTGCTCTATTCCAGAAAACAGTAAGAGGTTGAGTTAATTCTAAAGGAATCTGCCCAGTTACTTTCTGCAAATGAAAACCAAGCCCAGTGATATGTCAATGAAACCAAAGCAAATATGTGCGGTTAATGGGTATTTTTAAGAGCCGTTATTTTCACTGCCAGTTTGTTGAGACTTAAGGAAAACTTGTGCCACTAATGCTGCACAGAACATTTTACCATCAACTCCGGGAATGACCACTTCCATGGGGGCATTTACACCCAACACCCCACACCAAAACAGATTTCAGGTGACGTGTGGCGCATCAGTTATGTCAAACAATAAGCATCTGTAGGCTTTTTTGTGAAGACAGTCAAGTGAAGTGTTTACCTAGCTCTTTGACTTTCGTAACAATCTGTGCTACAAGTGAAGATTCACAGCAGTCCGAGGAAGGCACTGAAATGGAAAACAAAAATTCGCCCATGTTTTTCAGAAAAGGTACAGTTCATTTAAAGACTCACATGTGAGAAACATTTCTTACTTCTGTACCTGTGTTACTCAAATAAATGTTTTAACAATCAACAGAGCTACAGGGTGGCTCTGAAATAAGGAGAAGTAGTGAAGGAATCACATGCCCACTAGCATACAGGACCCACAGCGGATTTCCACACTGTCGGTAACTAACAGGACTATGAGTTGTGGAAACAAAATTACACTTCCTATCTAAAATGCATGCTGAACTCACTCCTCCCTTTATATAAGTGAACTGTTACAATATGTTAATGGGGTAATAAGAGTTAATTTATAACAAAAAATAACTTCTTTTCATTAAAGACTCTGCCTAAGTAAGAGTTTCAGGAAAAAGGAAGGGTTGGGGGGGGGGGTGCGTGGCTGGCGGCTGAGCCTCCCTGCACCCTCACCGCTGGACGGGGGCATGAAGGGCCGGCACACGCTGCAGTCGAACCCCACGTCTACCGCGGCCTCCACCTCCTCTTCAGAGCTGAAGTTCTGACAAACCGCATGCATCCACCTAGAAAGACCACAAAAGCACATTAAAACGAGGAGGTGTTTCAAGAACAGTTTCCTTCTGGAGCAGTGTGGAGCCCCGTCATCTGACACTAGCCCCCACCTCGAGCGCCCCAGTTCCATTTCAGCCACTACTGCTGACCCACGGCCCTTTCCAGGCTGAGGAATGACAAGCCCTGGAGGGACATGGGGCATAAGACATGAGGCTGTGGGTGTCGTGCATCCGCAGAGCCAGCATCCCAGAGACCCCAGGACATGGGCAGGGCGTGAGGGAGGAGGGGGGAGTGGGGGAGTGGGAAGAGTCAGGGGCACACGTGGAAGCACATCTAACAGAGCAACCTCCGCTCACCAGAGTGACGCCCAACGGTCTGGGGAAATCACAGGGCGACCCTGCCTTCGGACAGGGACAGAAGCAGAGTCCTGAGAACCTGCGCTACGACCGACGTCACGTCTCGGACGTCACATGTGCATGCGCCTGGGGCGGGCGCTCAGCGCCCACTCTGGACAGCTAGGATCTGGACCTCCGAGGAAAGAACATGGAGGACCCTCCGCAGAACCAAGTCAGAAACACCCCAGAGAAAGATGCTCCACAGAAAACACCCCAGAGAAAGACGGGCCATGCAGGCAGAGGGTGTGATGCCAAAATCCCCAGTTAAAAATCCTAAGTCTGGAATTGAGACAAGACAGGAAAGTGTGTGCGTCTCTGACTCACCAGGAACCTGGAAAGCAGAAGTGCGCTTTCTCCAGCACGGGAGGGAAGAAGGCTGCTTGCCGGCCCCCTTTTGCCACCTGCAGAGCGGGGGGTGGGGAGGGGGGCATGGAACGGACACACGGACATACCGGTCGCACTGCCTGCACTGCAGGATGAGGTCCTCCTCCCGGTAGCTGCGGCAGCAGATGGGGCAGACAGCCAGGCTGGCGCAGGGCCCGCACTGCGTGTAGTTGTTCTGCCACTCACACCTCAGGCCCGCCGAAGTGGCCCCGCAGTGTCGGCACCAGACACACCTGAAAGCAACGACCCGGCTCAGTCTCCTGACTTGGCTGCTGCTGCAGAAACTACATGAGCCCGACAGGCGCATCCTAGTCTCCTGCCAGGGGCATCTACCACAATCAACACGTTATGCAAGTAAGTCGATGTGGCTAATTTTTGAAAAACTCATGTGAGAACTCTGGGAACTAGGGAGGCTAAGGGGGGATAGAAGTCCTCGAGCACCATTTGCACTTCCAGCCTCCTTTGGGAACGGTCTGCAGCGGGGGGTCCAGGCAGTAGGTGTGGTAGCTGATGTCGCAGTCGTCGCACAGCAGCAGCCGCCCCGGGTCGGTGGCCTTCCCGCAGGCCTCACACACCGTGCACTCGAGACAGCGCCAGCCCTTGCTCAGGACCACCTTCGTGATCTGGAAGAGAGAACCCTGTGACTCACATGACCCTCACTGCGCATGAGCATGCAGGCTGTGTCTGGGGCTGCATTTGCACAAGAAGCAGGCAAAGGGCCGGCCGCGCGGGGTGGGTTCTCACACTGGCAGGGACCCACCCCCAAAAAGAGCACTCCAGACAGTAGGGCCTGTCCACACAGCCACCACCCTGCAGGTGTGGTGGCGTATTTTAAAGGAATCAAGTCCATCTGATGTGCATGTGACTCTGGGCATGCCCTGACAGCGCTTTCACCTATGATGTTTCACACATTCATGCTTCTGAAATGTGTGTGCACTGCATAGGACTATGTGTTAAATCAATATAAAATTGGTTAAAAACAAGGTAAAACCTGAGTTCGCAAGGACCTCTTAGGACCTTGGAGGATTTTAGGCTCTGAAGCAAGGGATTCTGAAGTTCACACCCATTCCTCTGCTTCAAGTCTGCATCAGCAGAAAAAGTTGAGACTCTCTGTTCTTCTGAAAAACACCTCAAAGCTTTCGTACTATTTAATATTAAGAATTTGGAATCAGATGAAGGCTCTCAAAAGCCTGGAGCTAGAGAGACAGGGCCACAAACACCATGACCGTGTGCTGAGAAGGCAGGTGACCCAGAAACAGATCGTGGAGAAAAATGCCTAAAACCCTACTTGAGAGAAAAATAAGAGTTACAGTAACACCTACCAAAGAGGCATCAAAGTATCCTACTCTGGATGCTGTATCAAGCAACAGTTTCTAATCTACCGAAAATTATTCTGCAGGCCACAATTTTTCACCTGCACAAACAGTTAAGTATGGAAGTTTTGCTAGAATGCCTTTTAAACATACTAGGACTCAAAATTCAGCTTAAAAACCCCTTCTGGGAAGTTCCTCAGAAGGTGGGGAACAACGTGAGGGCAAACGCCACAGAGAAGGGAGATGTGGGGTCCAAAGAACAGTGAACCCGACATCAGACACCAGTCCAGAGGTTGAAGGTTGAGGGCTGAGCGGGAGACTTAGGAGCTAGTGGCACACATCAGAACAGGGGAGAGGAGCAGAGAGGGGCTGGGAAGCTCCCCCCCAAAACAGGTCCTTGCCCAAAGCATCTGATACGATCCTACTTCTATAGCAGGTTAACAACAAACAAAACTCAAAAAAGATCATAAACCATTGCTTTCTTCTCGCTGTTAAAAACTCACAGAGCACTACTCCGATGGCCCAGGAACATTCCCGGAGTCACAGCCAGCACTGTTCACGCCAATCAACGCAGCACAGACGCCACGGCAGGCTGCTCAGACAAGGCACCGGGATGTTTCATCAGCAGAAAGCCAACAAAACCTACCACAGAGAAAGCAGTCTCGCGCCCAGTAGAGCTTGCCGCTTCTTGCGGGGAGGCTGGGAGGATCCGGTGTGGGGGCCAGTGGGAGATGAGGGAGCAGAGAAGAGGGAGCCTGCTGGGATCACGGGCCGCTAACACTTCTGACTGTCAAGCGTGCGCTCTGTGAGGCAGATCAGCCCGTTGGCTTTTTAAATCAGGCTTAGACTGTCAAGTGATGACGATCATCTGCCCGATGGGAGGAGAGGCCTCAGAGGGAGAGCAGAGAGAAGCAGCCGGCAAACCCACTCTGCAAAGGAGCCAACAGGAAGCCCTCTGGACGCTGCAATGCACACAGCTGGACAATGACCACAGTCGTGCGGAACCCGCCAGGCACGTGCAATGCAACCTTATTCACAGAAACAGGCAGAGGCCTTCTCTGCTTGGGCTGCGGCTGCCCAGTCCCTGCTGAGAAGACAGGCAAATGGAGCAGACACACCAGGGCATCTCACAGCAGAAAGGTTTTCCACACCACATCTTCTTACCAAGTTGTCCCGTGATCCTTGACAGCCTACTCTCCAGCAGCTCTGTTCAGCCCTCGTCACCACACGTGAACAGGCCTCAGGCTCACGCCAGTCGGCCGAGGCCCTCACTCCCCTGGCCCCGACATCAGGCGTGCTGCCCGACCAATCTGCAGAACATCAGCCTCTGAACAATTTCTTGACTATCAGATTCTCTCTAACTATGGGTTTCAGGGCTCTCCTATCAACTCTTTTTTCTCCTACTGAACTGGCTATTTTAAAGAACTTTTTCAAATTAGGTTTGACCCAGAGTCCATCGATTATACTAGATGTGTTCTGCCAGAATTCACCCGCCTCTGGCTGAGGAGGAAGGCAAGCTTGGGATGACATTAGCTGTTTCTCTCTACACGGTGGGTATTTCTTTCCACTACATGGAATAACTGGGATGGACCCTTTCCATCATGAAGCACCATGAAAGGATGGAGCGTTTTGCTCAGATCTTGGACAACAGTCAGTGCCAGACTGTGGTTTCTGCAAGAGCAAAGCAGGCACAGTGAGTCCTGTGATGTTCTGCCTGTTGACATTTTCCAGAAAGCTGCCCGGGAGACAGACCTCCACCAGAGCACACTGGCCTCGCTGACTTCAGGACACACGACAGTGCTCAGGGAGGCCAGGGAAGCTGGAATGTGAGGACTACTGGAAAGGAAGGCGTGACAGTGAGGAAGAGTTCCAGGAATCAATACAGAGCCCCGAAGTCTGTGCTGAGGGCCAAGCGACACCTCTAGGACGCCAACCGAGGACCCACAACAAGGGTTTTTACATTGAGAACTACCGGAGCTCACATGATGCCAGAAGACATCTGGCTGTTGACCAGAGCAAAAAGACACAGTGGATGGAAGGGTCTGGGGAGCAGACTCAGACCCCACAAAGGCCATGATGGCATTAGACCAGTGCCAGAGCAGCAGCAGGCAGACCACTAGTGTGCTCTGGGGGCCCCTGGTGCGGCTGAGGTCAAAGCTATTTTCATAATAATCCTAAGATGTTACTTGTCTTTTTCACTTTGCTCACTGCAAAAGTTGTAGAGCGGCTTTGTGATGCATCACAACGTTATGCTGACAACATACAAGCTGTGTGTGTTTTAAAATATTCCCAATAATTACAATATTCAGTAATGATTAATCTCAGAAAGAAAAAATCTAGGAGGTCTTCAATAATTTTTAGGTGTTGAGGATTCTATGACCAAGAACTTTGCAAATAGCCAAGTCACGGAGGGCTGGCCCTCAAGGTCCATCACAGAAAAGATGACAAATTTCAGGAGGTTCAAACATCCCCAACACCACCTGCCACAGCCAAAGGCAGCATTCTCTGAAGGAACAAAGTCCAGACTCCCAACAGCAGACCATCACACTCCACAATGCCCACAGTTCAATAAAAAATTACGAGATGTAAGGCAAGGAAGACCTACCACGAGAACGTCGGAGATGATGAACTTAGCAGACAACCACGAATATTACAAGTAATTGAAAGGAAAAATTAAAACCTGTAAGGTAACTAAACTATAAAATAGAAATGAGGTTAAAAAGACAATTATCTGATTGAAAAACTCATGTGATAGGCTTAAAAACAGATGGGACACTGCACAGTAGCAGAGTTTGGGGAAATGTATAGAAACCAGACAAGCCAAAGCAGAGAGAAAAAGTGGGAGAAATCAAGAACTCCAGCGATGGGTGACAAACCATGCTATTCTGCACAAACATGACGAGATTCCAGGAAGGGGGAATCCTGAGACCCTCGCAGTCGATGGGAGGAATCAAATACATGTGTATCTTCACAAATTACAGCATCAAGAATGTTCTCAATTAAAATCATGCAAATAAATACACATGTAAAATGTACATAATCTCTAGAATTTGAGGCCACAGTTTTATAGGAGTCAGCTTCTTGAGGAATCACTTTCAAAGCAACATTTAAAGCACTGTCCCAGGGCCCACCTGGCAGCGCAAGGGGTTAAGCACCACACTAAGAAGCAATCTGCAGCCTCTGCAGTACACATTCCATCCCCGGGCAGCCAGGGAGCAACCCACATGGCACAGCAGACCTCTCCTGCCTCGCCCGCTGCTCCCCTCAGCAGTGTGTTTCAGTCAGTCTGCCTGTTTTGTTCCCCACTCTGTCTCTGGTGAATCTTCTCACCCCCCGCATCTCTGGCCTGTACCCCAGCTCTTGTATGCATAAATAAGTGAATTATTTTTTTAAAGATTTATATATTTTATACAAGAGCTGGGGTACAGGTCAGAAGCGCGGGAGGGTGAGAGAATTCACCAGAGCCAGAGCGGGGAGCAAAATAGGCAGACGGACCAAAGACACTGCTGAGGGGTGCAGCGGGCGAGGCAGGAGAGGTCTGCTGCGCCATGTGGGGTTCTCCCTGGCTGGTGGGGAATCGAACTGGTGCTGCAGAGGCTGTGGACAGCTTCACAGAGTGGCGCTCAACTGCTGCGCCACTGGGGAGGCCCATAAATAAATGGATTTTAAAAAATAAAGTAAAATAAAATAAAGCACTGCCCCATACATATAATGATCCAAACACCACGAGAGGGCTTGGGGACCCGAAAGTGGCTGCCAGTGGGAAATGACAAGGACATGCACTCACCTTGATGCTGACGCAGTACGGGTGGTAGCACTGGCCGCACTGAGAACAGGCCAGCAGCCTCCCCTCTGCACCCTGGCCAAAGCTGCCACATACCACGCACATGTCCTGAAATCAGAACATGCCAACATTGTTTTGACTGGAGATCAACCTAAGAATACACCTGCCCGCTGGCTTCCTAATTAAAAAGAAGCCTGCTAAGCCGGTCTAGCACTCATGCTAGCATTAGATGACCTCGGTGCACATGGGACAGAACAGAAATGGGCAAAGACAAGTTCAAAAGCGGAAAATGAGTATTTCGGTTCAAACCTGATGCAACGTGAACTTGTCACTGCTCGAGAACAGCACCACTGTGTTGTGCATGGAGTTTTCTTCCTCGTCCTTATTTGATGAAATGTCGGCAGCAGACACCTATAAAAACCAAAATACACAGACAGGAAGTTGTATCTTTCACTTGCATTATAATGAAAAGTTTAAGAAACACTTAAAATGCAATTTTTGCCAAGTTCTACACCAAAAATTTCAAATTATATTACTGTGACAATACTACCATAAAGCTGTAAATCATGACATTATTCATTCTTTAGAATTAGAAAATATTGAAAAAACATAAGCCTATCCTTAGTAAGACTTAATGACATGGAAGTTCTAATCAAGGCACAATTGTAGTGTGTGTTTATTTGTATACATGCATCACGCTGGAAAATGTCAGGCCTGCCACGTGGCTGGCCCAAACTGAGGAATGCTTAAAGTGAAAACATGGACACACCACATTTCAAAGACTTAGTGCCAAAGAAGAACGCAAATACAGCTCACAGGCCATGCTGCCTACATGACACATCACACACTGAAATGATGGCATTTTGGGTCTACTGAGTGGAAAGTTAAAATTAAACGTCACCTCTACTGATTTCCTTTCTTAAAAGCCTCGGCAAAGGTATTTATTAAAAACAAATGCAAAGCAGAGAGAGTAAAGCACAGTTAAAAACCCAGCCGCACATCCGCGTGACCGGGCCTTACCCCCGGCATCATCAGTGCGCCGGCTCCACTCTTCAGCTTGGACCTTCCCCGGCCACCTCGCCCCGCCAGGCCGGCGCCCCTCGGTCTCCGCTTTCCCGGAAAGCCTGACCCGCGGCCCTGCAGGCAGAGAAGGGCAAGTCAGCAGCTCGCAAAGTGGCAACAACATTCAATACAAATGTGAGAAAGAACGTTCACTAGATATCACACCAACACCTGCCCCTTCTTTTACTCTGATCACATGACACACTAAGAGACCAGCTTATTAATTTTCTCTCAGTATGTATTCTACAAACTAGAAATATAAGATGCCCATTACCTCAGACAAGTCCTGGGCCTGTCCCTGCGAATCCTCCCCCCACCGCTGGCCTCGCCTCTGCTCCCGAGCTCCCCTCACTCAGGCCTCTCGAAAGCAGAGCTGTCGGCATGGGGCAGGAGGGGAGGGCGGGCCAGCTGACCTGAGCAAGCACCGCGCTCCACTCTTGCCCACATCCCCAGGTCACTGCTACCCCTTTGGGGTAGTCCAGACGCAGAGCTAGCCAGTCTGCTCCAGCGCCCATGCTCTTAACCACTAGTCTATTCTGCCCCATTGTAGCATGAAAGCTAATCATTGCTAGTGTACAGCAGCATTTCCCTCTGCTGTTAAGTGCTGGTTTTCCTCACTGTAATAGCTGTCTGTCTAAAAGACAGATAGTGCTCTGCATTCTGTCACAGTATCCCAGGGACAGTTTACAGGAAAGCTGATAAAAGGGTAAAAAAGCGGACTTTAAACCATTACTTGAAATGGATTTTAGTTATATGAATTTTGATGCACAAGAAAAAATTCTCTGGGAAGATGTTAAATCTCCTGAAAATTTATCAAGTGTGTAGTGGGGTGATTTTTTTGTTGTTTTTTTTTTCTGGTTTATATTCACACTTGCATATTTATAAATGAAAAAAGCTAGAATTTGCACATATTTGTATACATTCACAATTATTAAAATACTCAGAAAAATCCTTTCTGATATTTTTCCTTTAATGAGTTAAATAATATGTCACATCTCCAACTGATGGTACGTAATGCAGTTTGAAATACCCAACACATTTAGCAGAATTGTCTCCAAGTCAAATATATTGAGTAAGTGTGAAACACACAGAGGAGGAAGGTGTCTTTTTTCCCTTCAGTTTTAACTAATATGGTCAATTTCCAGGTCTCAAATTGCATCTCCTGTCCTGAGATCTCTCCAACTTCCCTGAGTGAGGGACAGAGTAGGGTTATAATGGACAGTTTCCTTTCTTTTAAATAAAAGAGCTCAAGTCAATGATTAAATCAAGCGTATACTTCAAAAACGGTCAGTCTAGCCTTCTTTTATACTCTTAAAACAAATACTCATTTGAATTTCAGTATCTTGCATGGCAAGAGTAAGCTGAAACATAATTTGTCCTTTGTGACAGCAAAAAATGCAGTCTAGAACCGCTCTGAAATTGTTGGTTAGTCTGAATTAAGCCTTATCTAGAATTATATAAAATATAGAAGACAAAAACTGCCTTCTTTAGTCAGTAAAATACACATTTTCAGATGATTAACACTTTTTCCAATTAACTTATTACCCTTCTAAAGGCATCAAGTACACTTAACTCACTTTGGAGAACTAGCAGAATCACCCACCAATGACATGGAAAAGGCACCCCCCACCCCCGAATCTGGGGCTATTACCACAGACAATGAAATCTCTGCAATGCTGCTGTTTCTTACTACAGTAATGTAGTTCTGCTTTTGTGCTTTACTAAGTAGTGGTGTGTTACAGTACCATGAATAGCCAAGCCCTTAATTACTTTCTGGCCTATGTAACCGTGATTCCCCCTCATGGAAATACTGGTAACTACAACATAAAAGAAAGTAACTACCGAAAAAGGTATTAACATTTTACACTTAAAAACAGTCACATAAATTGCAATTTCCTACGAAATAGATTTTAAAGTACAAGCATGTTGCTTCTTCATAGTAAAGTTTTTAGATTTAAAAAGTGGCCCTGGATGCTGAAATATTTACCTAGAAAAGATTTACTTCTTAACTTTTTCTTGGACAAAACCAAACAGAAAGAAATGATATATGAATGTAAGTGCAGTTTTATTTACCACTTTGACGCTCCAAATGGCACTGCCAGGAAGCTGCCTGGGTTTAAAAATTTCCCGGCCTTCTGAAAAGTCTGGGGACCAGGAAGGTGGGCTCACTGTATTATGGGTGCTCCAGGCCCCCTAGGATATGGCAGGTGAGAAAATAGATGTATAAAACTCAGCAACACAAAAGGTCAAAGCAGCAACTAAGGAATTTTAAAACAGCAAAAACAAATGCAAACGTATGGAATTTAGGACGAATTGCTTCAAGGTAGGGAAAATAAACTTTTCACTTACAGTGACTTTATACTTAAGTGTTTGCAGCTATAATTTACATAAACAATACAATGAAACATTAAGAATTAAGGTTTATAAGGTATCAGCATTGTCCAACCAACAATTAAAGCACCAAAATAGAAGTGAACCAAACACTAACAATTAGGACTACAAGAAACCACTTGCGCATTATTCCTTCTAGCAAACTATCATTCCACTAGGAAGGAGAAAGGAATAACCTTAAAGAATGTTCTGCGTACCTAGTGCTATGAACAAGCAAAGCAGGCAGAGGATGGAGCAAGGTGATCAGACGGAGGCATCACACCCCTCAGGCCACGCAAGGCCAGCCCTGCCCTGCACGGACACACCGCCATCCCTGGCACCTAGTTTGCTCTGACGACTCTTCCGTCACACTCCCCTCTGCAAGTGTGGGTCTTGACTTTCACTTAGGTAAGTATCACACTAAGATAATATCCAAAGGAGGAACTTGGAAAGTGAAGAAAGGTTAAATTAAATTGTCCTAAATTTGCGAATTAAATGCCCAAAGTACCTATTATTTATACAGAAAAAAGTATCTTAAAAGTTTATAAGATCAAGGCATTGTACATCCCAGGAACCAGCCAACAATCTGATGCTCAACAGCGTAAAGAAAAATGTTTACTTTACAAAGATTTAACATTTTAAAGAAAAACACAAAACAAATGTCAAGCGATAAGGACCCTGACTTAGGTAATGCAGCTGCGCGCCCTGTAATTTACCATCTCAGTGACTGGAACTGTAGCAGCACAGTACTTACCAGGTTTCTAGCACATTAACTAAAAGTGATTACCGACTAACCATAAAACTACCATTAGAGTTTAACCAGAAATAGGAGTTTGACTACCTTTGGCGGGAGGAGACAGTTAAGGGAGTGAGTTGTTTGGGGGAAAACCACCCAGGGGAGACAGGTCCGCTTAGTCCGCCTCCTCTTGGCTCAGCCGACAGCCCTGCTGACCCTGGGCACCACTTGCTCACCTCCCCATGCCCTGGTCTATAGTCACCTCAGAGTGGCTGGAGTCTTTTCTCCCTCCTTCACTCTGCCCCTCCAGGTGGACATGGCACAGCCCTCTCTCCCAGCGAGGCTCCGGTATCCACAGCAGCGGCTGGACACCCCATCCCCACTGGCACCATCAGACACTCGGGCTGGGCACGCCCAGCATCGGGGTCACCTCCCGAATCCACCCCTCCATGCTGCCATGTTCTCAGCCCCGAGTTCCTAGCTGTTTTCACTTCCATCCCGGTGCTCCTGCTTTGCCACAGCACACCTCTAGAGCCCACCTTATGTTACCCAGATCTCATGCCAGAAAACTGTGGTCACCTGGAATGTGCTCCTCCCTGTCACTCGAAACCACTAGCAAATTGGAACCTTTCCAAGGCTTCTTCTCTGCATCCCTGGCAGTGGCCGGTCAGGTCTGCGACCAACCCCCCCACAGCCCATGGTAGGGCCCCTGCTCCTCACCTCACGCTTCCCCTCACCTGCAGCCAGAAGGGCATACCCGACAGAGTGCCCCTCGGCAGTTCCTCTTGCTCTCCACATAGACCCTCTCCCGCCAGCCCCTCGGCCTCTCCTAGGGCTCTCGCTGCACCCTGGCTTCCCAGATCCCTTCAAGCACACCCAGTTCTTCACTTCTCAGGGCCCTGCTGACTCAGGTGACTCCAGCCTGGCAGCAGCTGCTTCCTGTGATTGTTCAGATCAGCCTGAAATGTCTTCTTCAGAGAGGCCTCAGTATTCGAGTGAGCTACGGCCTCCCTGACCACAACACACCTTGGATCTCTTCGCTGACCACAAATTGGGGCCATATGTTTTAATGTTTATGATTATTTAGTGGAAGGGAGGCATAGGCATGAGTGATATCCCATTTTAGTCCTCAGTGCCTCTGTGAGGACAGCTGCTAGTTTACGTCCCAAACTCCTCCTAGGAGACTGCTTAAGGTTACGACAGTAGACAGGCTTAAAACATGCCATGAGAAGTCATGCTCTCAGATAGTATGCTATTCATAATTTAAAATGTAGTTTTGATGCCAAAACAGCACCTCATTTTCAAAAGCATGCACACTTGGCTAACACGCCGGACACGATGGAGGGCTCCGTAGGTCAAGGACGTCTGGGTGCCATGTCAAGGGCAATGAGAAACCACTCAGCTGCTATGGTGATGAGCTTGTGTCATAAAAGCCTCAGCACGTCCATTATGAATTTTAATAAGCATTGTATCTTAAGACAGTGGAGATAGATTGTATGCAGTTTTATAGGAAGTGAAAAAAAATTAATATTATTCTTGGATATTCTGACAAAGAAATTACCTAACATATTCTTTAGACCTTAAAACTAAAATACAGCGTGATTATTAACTCCAGTTATAACTCATCCTTTGGATTCTTGGCTTTCGTGGAACAGAACTCGCATAAACTGGTCAGGGATGTGCTTGTCTGCTGACGGCAACATGGCACCCGGCTGGCACTGTCACCCCCACACCTGTGTCTACCTGTTGCCTCCGGACCACAGTTTGGTGAGAGCCCACACTTTCTGTCAGCACTTATTAAACATCTCCTCCTGCTGAGGGGTCTCCTTGGGTGCATACATGCATCAATGCATCAACTTGACACACTGTAGCCTGGGACAAGACATACTAATTCTTCTACCAGTTTTAGTCCAGAATTTTGGATCTCTCCCCCACCCCGCGCCCACAATAAAAAAAAAAAAAAAAAAAAAATTACCTACCTACTCAATATACTTTAACTCTTAAAAATTATCTACAAACTGAATTCAGAGCAAAAAGGTTCAAAAATCAGCCATCCAAGTTGTAAAGAAAGCTGAACAGAATCAGTGTGCTATCAAATCTGCTAGAAACCTTAAAAAAAATACTACTTGAACTCGAGTCCAAGAATACTTATAAAGCCCCAAACTGTTTAAAGGTAGTATTAAACTTCTTTCTGCTTTGAGGCTAATTTCTCAGTTAAATGAATAATCGCGTGAACTATGCAGCTGTTACAGGACTGTGGGGTAGGGAAATGAGAATAACAATGGCAGGAACAGAGGCTGGTGTGGACAACCTCCTATTTGGTGTCATATCCTGCTGTCAGCTTTTTTTTTTTTTTTTTCCTTAAAGATTTATTTACTTTTTAATACAAGAACCGGAGTACAGGCCAGACGCGCGGGAGGGTGAGAGGATTCACCAGACACAGAGTGGGGAAGAGAACAGGCAGACTGACAAAATGCACTGCTGAGGGGAGCAGCAGGTGAGACAGGAAAGGTCTGCCTCGCCATGTGGGATTCTTGCCAGCCGACCGGGATCGAACTCGCACTGCAGAGGCTGTGGACAGCTTCACAGTGCGGCGCTCAACCGCCTGTGCCACCAGGGAGGCCCTGCTGCCAGCTTTTGAAGGGGGTCATGGTCACGGTCACTGGTCCAGCCCAAGTATCCTAACCTGAGCCTCAGTTTCAGGAGTGGGCAGAGAGGGACTGAGGTCCTGCTGGCAAACGCTGGACCTGGAAGTCCCAAGTCAACCTCAGGTCCACTCCCTCCCGACATATTACAAAACCAAAACTGCTGTTAGCAGGTGAATCTAAGGCAAAGTACGAACAAGGGAAAGGACAACTTTCCCGAAGAGAAACAGAAGTCCTAAGAATTTGTCATCTGGTACCTACATTTACTCGTCCACATTGCACCTTTCATTCCCCATCAAGAATAGAGGATAGATATTTACTAATGAAATCTTCTTTAGTTAACTATTTCTGAGATAAAGTATCAGATATGAAGGTTTTACCATTTATGTATCCAAGAATGGATAACTGTGATTAATAAGGTGGTATGTTTTCCATTAAGGAACGTAGCATCATTGTGCATACAGTATATCAAGCGATGCTTCAAAATTCAAGCTTAATTAAAAACTGGATATGAACTAATTTATTAAAAACTGATTTTCTTAGGGCCTCCCCTGGTGGCGCAGCAGTTGAGTGCTGGGCTGCGGGGCTGCCCGCAGCCTCTAAAGCACCGGTTCGTTCCCCGGTCGCTGGCGAGGGTCCCACAAAAAAAAAAAAAAAAAAAAAAACTGATTTTCTTATTTGTACAGTGGAACTCACAGATCTGGCTTAAATGATTTAAAGATTGCTTTTTTTAATCTTTAAAACAAAACCAACAGTCAACAGTGCTTCTTGCTAAGATATTTGCATTTACAAACCAGAAATAATGTCCACTATTAAAAAGAAATTGATTACTTGTATCGGTGGTCAACGAAACTAAAACCCTCCACTGTAGAGGTGAGTTTTTCTCTCACAGGAATAGGTTATGAAATTGATATATTAATTTGAAAAACAACATTCTAAAAGCTTGCAGTACACAGTGTGTTATGGAATCCTATGGTTCATCGCAGTCACTTGAACTGAGGAGGACGAGGACACTCTGTTTACAGTGCAACAGAAAATGCAGCAGCACTCTCTTTGGAAACAAACTATCGAAGAAATTTCACCTTTATGAGTACCTCTTGTCAAGTATCAGTTTTAGTACTTTACAGAAATTTTAAACTTCCATCTATAAAGTCAGCAAAAAAAAAATTCTAAGAAAACACTTGCAGAATTTGAAAGTTATCAAAAGATAATAGATGACTTATTCATCATGACATTGTCTTAAAATATTTAAGACCATTACACACACAAAAAAAAAATCACTTCACAGAAGGTGGAATAAAAGCTGCTGACACGACCACGAAGCTCTGGGGCCTGAGGCGCAGGCGGCAGGCGACTGCCACACATGGCTGGAGGAGAGGAGATGAGACGTGCAGACAGGTGAGCGCACGGGAGAGGCCGGGGCAGTCAGCACTCACTGGATCTCCAGCTTAGAGCAGGTAAGCGCAAGTGCGGGCTGCATGAAATGGGACAGACACCGAAACACACCTGCTCTGCTCAGAAGTGATTAAAAAATTCCACCCCACTTCCCACTACTTTTTCAGAGCATTTTTGTGGCCTGTGCTCGGAGTGTAAAAATAGTAAGAACAGGGATGCTCTCCCTGGTTCGGGACCCTTGCTGCAGAGAAGGTGAGTGGAGACCCACCCCAGGCGGTTTTAGCACGGAGGGGTTGCTGCGCTGGGGAGTCTATGGGGCGCCATGCCGGCCCTTCCAAACCAGGGCCCAGTCTGGACATGCCCATAAAAATCCTCTCAAAAATAAGAGGCTGGAATATATTTAAACGGGCAGTTGGTATAAAAGATGAGTCAGACGCAACCTGTCCCTGAGATAGCCTGCAAGAGGGTGCACCCCTCAGGGCAGGGCCGGGCTGCACGAGCTGCCCGGGCGCAGGTAACAGCTCAGTAACAACATCTACTCCACAACAAACTCTTCCACGGAAAATGCATAGTATGAGACCGAAATTTCGTGTGCTTGCCTCTCCCACAGGGACAGCAATCCCACGTGATCAGCGTTTCCTATGGTCCTCCAACAAGTGGGGTGAAAGCATCTCCTCCTCTTTCTGGGGTGATGCCTCAAATTCAGAAGTGACTGCCACAAACGCAAACGCTTGCATGCGTGGTCCCATGGGCTGTACCCTGACCGTCTACAGTACCCTGAACACATGTGGGGCGCAGTGTTGGTCGACAAATGCTTTCATTACCATCTGTTTTAAAATGTGCTGTAGGAGCAGCTGGAGCAGTAGAACACTTCCACTTCAATCCGTAAAGGTAATGAAAGCAATGCAACACTCTTAGTTTATCCATTTAAATGCGTGTAGAATTTCTCTTAATTTCATCAATAGCTTTGGTCCTAAGTTTTCATGTCTTTTTAAATGTTCTGCCTTGAACAGCCCTATGTGGCTCCAATGTCACGAGTCTGAAACACACCTGAAATACGTCAGCATGTAAACCAAACATAAGAGATTTTGAATAAATTGGGTCAAATACTAAGATTTTTTTTCAGTAGAACTACTAGAAAAATTTGTATTAGACCACGAGCCTTGCATTTTACTTCTACTGCCAGCAGTGGCTTATCCACCTCCTAACTCACAGCCCCGGAGAGCAATGATAAACCTGATCACCTGCCACCTAGCACGTCAAATCTCAAAGCCTTCAGACTTCTCAATTAATTCTTAGAACAGTGCATGCAATACTACAAAAACAGTTGTGATAAAAATCTGACCCCGGTGAAGGAGAATTTAACCAACTAAATGTACTGTCCAATTTGGTTAGGATAGTATTCTCTACACTGGTAAATGGTCAAGACCACAGTATTTGGAATGGCAATTAACAGAAATAATAATCCTAGTGGTTTCTCAACTGAACAGGAGTTGCTAAGGAGAGATACCAGTAAAATTTAACTGGAATATTTAAATATTTATAACACAACAACCTTAAAGCATGTATCTGATCCAAAATTAAACTAGAGACTCAAACTCCCACTGCTAATGTCTATTCAGATCAAAACTACATTATTACCATAAAGCTAAAAGACATACTCACAAAAAAAAAAAAAAGAAAAGACAAGACTAAGGAGGAGAGGTGGGTGGAGCTGAGTCCCTCCCAAGCAGTCGGAACAGGTCTGGAGGAAGGCAGGCGAGGACTTCCCGCAGCTGAGGCGCCTGCCCCCGAGAGCAGTGGGCCAGGGGCAGCTACTGTGCTGTCAGTTACCGCGGCATCTTAGGAGAATGAAACATGTGGATTTATAGGACACTAATTTTCACATTAAAATAAAGTTCAATTTAGTTTTTTACTGCTGTTACAATCCCTACATTAGATGAACAAGGTATAACTATTCCTACAGAAAGACTTTTATCACCAAAAGCAATTTAAATCATGACACCTAAAACTGCATATTCCCAGGTGACTGAACAATTGTAGCTGCCTGCATCTTGCCGTTTGTCAGAAAGCAGGCATTCCGTCGAGTAACTAATGCTCCACTACCGCACCTGTGCTTCGCCTCAGTCCCACGTACATCCCATTTAAGCAGCACTGAGCTTGACCTGACGGGTAGAGACCCACCGTACTTAAAACAGTGCAGGGAAGAGCCGCCTTGGTTCCCTGAAGAGCAACAATATAATTCTTAGACTTTTCTGCGAAGCTATTCAAGTAAGTCCCAACATGAAAATACCTCATTAAAAGACAGGAACAGAAAAATCAAAATGAGGAATTCCCTAGCAGAAAAAAATCCAAATATAACGAATGTCCATAGACACCACATTAGAAAAGCAGAATAAAGATTAGTTACAGCAGACCCAGACTTTACTGTTTCTTTTCAAAGCTCTATTTTCACTGTGGCACAGAACTAAAAATTTTACTAATGTCCTCTGTTAGAAACTATCATCAAACGGATCACATCCACATGACCCAACTAAGTTGAAGTTCCAAGGAAGCTCGCTTCTGGCTGCACCCCGCGGTCCTGGCTCCAGCGCTGTTTTTCCACAGTGGAAGGCAGGAGTCCCCTCTGCCAAGCTTCTCCTGAGGACAGAAAACACCCTCCCACCCAAAGGACACCTGCACCCTTACTTCATGTACTGCCCCACATCCTCCCGTCAACCACACGACAACCGCCCTACCTGTTTGGACCGAGGCCGACCGGGAGAGAATTTCCGTTTGGTGATAGCTGGCTTGCCCATGCCAATTTTTGGAGTGACGGAGATGTAGGTCGTGGACATGATGCCCCCCACAGATGCGCCGAGGGCTGAGGGGAGGCCAGGCAGCACGTCCGCCGGCGGCAGGTCCGAGCAGGGCGGCGGTGAGGAGGGCGCAGCGGCCTTGCTGGCATCGGCGGAGGAGGGGAAGGCCGCCTCGGTCTCTGACGGCAGCCGGTCAGCGCTGTCACCCCGGCACAGGCCCTCACTGCCCCTATGCTCGGCCGCAGAGGCTGCCTCTGAGTCCATGCACGCAGAGGAAGACTCGGAACCATCCTGCTGCTCCATGCCCTCCTGCACCCTTTCCACAGCCAACTGGTCCTTGGAACACAGAGAAGTACTTTCCTCACACGGGGACACTGAGGCCTCGGACAGGACAGCAACGGAGGCCACAGGTGCCCTAGGGGGCCTCGACTCCTGCGCAGGCACCGCCATCTCCGGCTCCACCAGGCCAGCCTCTGGCATGGAGGACCGGGGTGCCAGGGCTGCGGCCAGGGCCTGCACGTCCAATCTGTTCTCACTTCGATCATCTTCACAGACAGGTATCGCTTTAGGAGATATTTCTATTTTTTCACTATCAACTTCATGAGTAATTTGATTTTCCAATTCAGGATTCGTTTTGTCTTGGGATGAGTCTACAAAATGTGGAATATTTATGTTAATGTACACATGATTCAAAATCTCTACCTATGAGTAGGTAAAAACATTCATGTCTTTTAGGTGTATAGCTTTGTACCCCGAAGAGAGTAGAGTTAGGTAGAAAAAAGGGGGGAAGATAAAAAGAGGGAAGTTTTCCTCAAAATACACCTTTGGCTAACCCATGCCTTAAGTCACAAGGTGGTTAAGGAGGGCAATGATCAAGGTAATGAAAGTTGAAAACACATGAGGCTTGTATATTAGAATCAGTCATAGACCAAAACACTTTTAAAAAAGAGCTTCAGAGTTTAAGGCAAATTTTGGTATGACTATTGAGGAGTGTTAAAACAGAATTAACTTGCAGCGATTCTATTCTACATATACGTTTTACAATTTGAACACTTACAAAAGGATTCAAAATTTTGTAAGTAAAGCTATACTCATTTTACAGCTAGGAAAATGAGGCTCCATGGTGTTACATGAGGTGCGCATGTTAAAGCCTGGAGACTAGTCCAGAACAGAGAGCTACTGGGTATGGTCCGCAGCCTCCCATGATGCACTTTTTGGGATAAAATCCTGTTCATCCTCATCATCTATAACCAAAGATACTAACTTAGTAAACGTTAAATCGAGGTGCTGGCGTGCTGAAGCTTTACTCCAATCTTGTTAAAAAGTAACAGAGACCCGAGTGACATGAGTCCCAAGTGGCTCTACTAAACAGGGCCACCTAAGATAAAGGACATTTATTCTCAGTGCCATTAAGGTCATTTCTAGGTTATATTGTTAAGAGGAGAGAGATACAAATTTCCTATTTTACTAGTTACCACAGTGACTGAAATTCATCTATGTTCTGATATCAAAATGAAATCTCACTTTTCATTCCCACTTTACTGAACGCTGATTACAGCTGAGGAAAAGTGTGGGGGGAGAGGGGAATCAAACAATAGATTAGATCGTACTAAACAAACCAAAAATTCTTCAAATACACTTAATATAAAAAAAGGAAATGATTTTTTAAAAAGTGAAACTGAACACACAACACTTCAGGGTTTAAAAGTGTGTGCTGTGGGGGGAAGCCAAGCAGCCCAGGCCCGTGGGAGGGGAAGCCGCCCCGGCGCCCATCCGTGCTGGCTCAGATGCAGATCTGAAGCAGTGGAGTCAGGCTCAGCCTCAAGTCTGGCCCAACGATTCCAGCCAGTTAAGAATGAGTATCTGACTTAGCGACTCTTCACAGAGAAGAGGACCACCCTCACAAACAAAGCCATTTCTTTTTAAGAAAAGGATCATCACAAGGAAAAGAGCACATGGTGAATGAGGCGGCAGCAGGGTAGGCAACTCTGGCACCAGGACATGAAAGGTTGAGACGGGAGCAGCTTACCAGGCGGGAGCAGGTCCCGAGTCTCCAGGCTCTGTGGTGGGTGGCTCTGCTCCCCAGGGTGGGCCCCGGCTGCTGTGAACGACACATTAGGGGACCCCTAGTGGAGTCCGCAGGTCCTCATGCGCCTCAAGAGCAAGATGAGCTACAGCTGCCCATCCCCAACATAAGCACTGAATGCTATTTATTACTAAGCTTCTGGTAGAAGAAATTAGGACTCAGATCATACACTCAAAGATGCACTATTATAAAGTTATTTTTCACGAAGTACATCTTTCAGTGAGATTAACTTAATCTCAAAAAATCTGAGGCTTTTTATGTGTACACTAAGTTCCCCCGCAACGTCCTCAGTAGGTCCTTAGGAACAGGCTTTAAGTGAAAGAACTTCTAGCAAACCCCAGCTGGCCACTGGTTAACTGATACCCACAAGGGTTAAGTGCTCGTGCTCCTCAGGTGCTTCAACTTACATTTTACTGTGATAGTCAACAGAAATTTTATTCTTTAGCTCAGAATGAGTTTTTCTGTTGTTGTTAATTAAGTCAATTATTACTTTGTTTTACTGAGGGTAAACAGGACATATTTCTGATGGCAGAATCATCAAAATTGTAAAGGATCCCAACACTCCTGCTGTTAACCTATTGTGTGCATTCATTCTTTTCCCCCATTCACTGTTTCTCCAGCTCAGGGTCAGTGGTGGCCCAGGCCACTAAGGCACGTTAGCAAAACCCACACACACATTACCTTGGCGGCGGGGGGGGGGGGGGGGGGGGGGGGGGGAAGCCCAGAGAAATCCATGACAATGGACTGGGCTGGAATTCATTTCTTTCCTCATCAATGATAATGAAATTACACTGAATAAAACGATGTTATTCTAAGACCGGCCACACGATCTACATCAATATAACGATTTTGTATACAATCCCACGTACTTTCGGAGGGGCCCAAGATTAAGTTTAATAAGTAGTTTTTCCAACCTGGCTTCTCACTAATTTCAAATCATCAGGGACAGTAATAGCTATTATCAATATTGTTAAAAAGCTTAATTGAAGTATCACTGAAATAACTTAAATAACCCTCAACAGGACTGCTGAGACAACCTAAAACAATAAATTTTATTATCTCAGCATGAAACATCTCATCATCAGCAACAGCTCTAGTTAGTAATTACAAAGAGAACTAAGGAATGAAAAAACAAATTGCTTTTTAATGAAAACCACTCCATCCCTAAACAAAGTTTGTATTTATGACTAAAGCTAGGCTACAGTTGCACAACAGCTATACATACACCCTCCCTATTAATCCTGCCTCAGGTTATTTTACTAGAAAATCTAACATCATGGCTAAATCTAATTTAGGATACTGAAATTTTTAGTAGATGTTCACACATTCATTCTGTACACTGTCCCCCCGCCCAAAAACAGTGTCCATTAGCAAAAACACTCTCACCATCTGGAACAATTCCAGGTATGGGCTCCTTGCCGCTGGCATCTTCAGCCACCGCTGGCTCCAGAAACACCACACGGTCCTCGGTCCCTTCCATCTCCATCTCATTGTTATAATCTTAACAGAAAATTTATTCTTTAGCGTAGAATGAGCTTTAGCATAGAATTGTTAACTAAGTCAACATTTTACTCTTTCCTCTAATAAGAGTAAATTCTCACCCCAAAACACTTTATCTTCAGATTTTTCAACTCTGAACCAAAAATGCATTTACATTTTTAAAAACACAGGAAATATAATGAACTGAAAGGTAATAGGAATGCTATTATTTTGAAAAGCCATCTCACAACTGTATAGTGATAGCATCCTGGATACAAAAGGTTATTGTGACGTGTCTACTAAGCCCCTCACCCAAGATAAAAATGGGGCTTTTATAGAAGCTGCCGTCCATACTGAAGAGAATGAACACCAGTCTGGTGAGCTGGTTTGTTCTTCGCCATCTGAGAATCTTGGTTTATAACCAACAGTATGCTATTAAAAATATTCTACATCTGAACCAAATGTTTGGCTCAAGAGGTGAGAATTAACATTTAAGACATTATAAATGAAGCTTATTGGGAGTAAAATAACCCAAATTAAGGAGCGCAAACTAGGCAATAGGCCAAACACTGCAGAACTTCCGCTGCTGGCTGAGGAAGCAGAACTGCGAAGAAGCAAGTGCGCTGCTGCTGCGTGTCCAGAAGCTGTCGCTGCACTGGAGAGGCCCGCAAGCACCTGTACCTCAGGGCTGAGAACTCAAGAGTAAGAGGGTCTGACACAGGCCCCACTGTCACCGATATGCAGTGTTGAGGACTGGCTGGTGCCGCACCACAACAGAACACTGATCTCAGGCTCACCTGCAGGGAGTTCGGCCATCTCCACCTCGTCATCCGGCTGTAATGGCTCCATGTCAGCGGCCAAGTGTTTACAATACACGCAGACGTACAGCTCTCTGGGCTGGGTGTCCAGATCATGGTCTGCTGGCCTGTCACATTCTAAGTGAACCCATCTGTAGTGAGAAATACATTCAAAAGAAACTTTCAGTCAAGTTAATACCCTGGGAAATAAGCAACTGCTAGAAAAACTGAGCAGAGGGGTTAATGATGACAGAAGTGTTCTAGAGGTTGGCACTGGGGAACATTTTTGGCTATCATTTTTAGTGTCGACGTGTTTTTTTCCTCCATATTTAAAAAATACTTCCCCGTTACTTTCTCCCTCACAGTGTTCTTTCTGGTCTTCCCTTCGCCCATTTCCTTTCCCTGTGCTTCTCAAACTCAAAAAAGCCCACCTCACTGCACCTGCACAGCCCTCGCCAGCAGGAGGCTCCGAGATTGGCTCTCAGCGACTGGCACAGAGGAAAGACAGGGGGCCGCGTCTCGAGGTTGTGCTCTCACCTCTTGCACAGGTGGCAGTGAAGCATGTCCTGCTGCAGGTCCGGGCGGAAGCACTTCCCGCAGAGCGGACATAGGTCTCCCTGCTGCTGGTAGCAGCTGTCACACACCAGGCAGTTGTGGTGCCACTGAGGGCTGGACCGCACCCCGCACTCGACACACACTCGGCAGTTCTAGACACCAGGGCAGGGGAACAGAAGGTGCATATTATGCATCTGTACTGCATTCTGGGGAAACTTTCTGGAATCAAATACTTGTAATTAGGCTTTTATTTTCATGACACTGATTCAGGTTATATGCTTTTGAAAACGCAGTTTGCTTTGAACATCAGAGACACCACTCAATTTGCACTAAAACCTCCAGGGAAATGTAAATAGGGCTAGAAATATCCAAGAAAACAAGTGAGGAAGAAAGAAAACCAAGAACAGAGCAAAAGCACAGCACATTCCAGAACCAAGGAGCAGGTCATTCCAGCCTCCACTGAGAAAGCAAACCTCATGGGAAGGGGCCCTGCTTGCTGCCGCGCAGCCTGGGAATGAGAACCAGGCATCCATGTAGACGCAGCACCAAGACCTGCCCGAGACGGCTTGGTGTGTGACACTGAACATCACCACCCAACACCACAGCTCAGCTACGGCTTCTCAGGACAGACTGGCACTGCTATTCTCAAAGCAGAGCTGCACACAGAGCAGGGTTGGGGTGGGGGTGACGAAAGCCAGCGGGGCACAAGGTGCCTGCCTTAATACCCAGGACCAGCTGACCACAGGCTCTCACAACCACTCCAACTTCCCAATCAAAAAGCCAACATGGGCGCCCCTAGTGGCGCAGCGGGTTGAACACAGCTCTGTGAAGCTGTCCGCAGCCTCTGCAACACAGGTTCGATCCCAGCTGGCCAGGGAGATGCCCACATGGCGCAGCAGACCTCTCCTGTCTTGCCCGCTGCTCCCCTCAGCAGTGTATTTCAGTCAGTCTGCCTGTTCTGTTCCCCGCTCTGTCTCTGGTGAATCCTCTCACCCTCCTGCGGCTCTGACCTATACCCTGGTTCTTGTACAATAAATCTTTTTTTTTTTAAGCCAACAAAAATAAGAATGTGAAATTATTAGGTTGATAGGAAAGAGATGCTCACCCAAAGAGACACCGGAAAGAACCACAGATCTGCTCATGTTTCACAGATTTAAAGCAAATTCACTCATACTAATGCCAAAAACCTACATAATTAGCAAACAGACTCCAGAAGCAAATTAGGAAATAGAATACGCAATTTTCTATAATGTGTCTACAACAGATGTGCAGGTAGAGTTTATATAAGAAGCTTAATGATGATTAAATAAAAAGTCTATTAAAATTTACCATATTATTAGGCTTGAAAAGGAAAAATAAGCAACTACGGTGGCGATGAAAACCTGGGCCTCCCTGGTGGTGGCAAGGGATTAAGACGCAACTATGAAGCTAGCCACAGCCCCTGCAGCACGAGTTCGATCCCCAACCAGGCAGCTACCCACATGGCGCAGCAGACGTCTCCTGACTTGCCTGCTGCTCCCTTCAGCAGTGTATTTCAGTTGATCTGCCTGGTCTGTTCCCCACTCTTGTCTCTGGTGAATCCTCTCACCCCCCGCCCCAACACCTCTGGCCTATACCCCAGTTCTTGTATACATAAATAAATAAATCTTTAAAAAAAAAAAAAAAAAAAGAAAAGAAAACCCATTCCTAACAACCACCACTCCGCGGAGAGGTCGCCCTGAGGGGCCCGCACCTCTGACACTGCAGCATCTTCCAGCTCACCCTGCAGCAAGGCCCCGCCTGGAAAGTCAAGGGGCAGCGCAGGGAGAAACCAGAAAACCAAAACCTGAGCAAATGGGGCAAGACGGTCTTTTCGTGAACTGTTTGCACAACTGCACAGCCAACTGGAAAAAGGCACCTCCCAGCCCCCGCGAGGGTCAACCTCACGCAGATCAGAGAGCACAGTGAAAACCCCAGCCTTGCACATGTTAGAAGAGCCAAGCACTCCAGAAACCCCAGTGTTTAGGGAGGCTTTCTAAATTTTAGTAAAAACATCCAGAAGCAACAGAATGAATAACCTGACTACATAAACTTGCAAGACAGAAAAATAACATTGGCACGTGACTAACTGGAAGAAAATCCAGGCCTCATGTAAGGCAGGGAAAGGCCGCACACACCCAATATATTTACTCTTGCACGGGAGGTAGAGGGAAGTCACACGCGGGAGCAGAAAACTCACAGATAGGTAAAACTGACCTGTTAGGGACTAGCTTCAAGCAACAGAGAGAAAATTAAACACAGAGGTGTCCAATTTTTCACCCAGGACAGGCAACAATTCCAAGGGTGAACAGGACAGCATGTGGGATGTAGGGAGCGAAGTTCTCTCAGACATCACTGGTGCAACGCAGGGTGCCGGGCCCTGCCAAGGGAGCCTTTCTCTCTATCCAAACAGCAGACACACGTGCCCAAGACCGCAGCCCCACTTTAGGGGTGCATGCTCACCCCAACAAGAGACATTAAGGTACAGAGGGGAAACGACCCAGCTATCTACGCAGGGACACCGGCTGAATAGACGCCAGGGCGGCGGCGCGGCTGTCTTACAAATAATGATAAAAAGAGGCACGAAGATGTCGTCTGTGAACTGCTAAGTGACTGCCAGGTTTTACCAAGGGAAAAAAGAGCCTATGTAACACACTGCTGGGAAAGGGAAATTAACAATACAACTGCTCCCCATTACAAAAAAAAATTCAGGAAGGAAACAAGTGAGTTAAGGAGCTTTTATGTACATTCTTTAAGTAGACCTTTTTATGTAACTTTTGAAAGCATGTTGCTATCCTACACAGTGAAAAAACTAGCATCAGAAAAGGGGATAAAACCCAGGGCTGAGAGCCAGTCTGCAGGGGTTTGCTGGGCTGTGCTACTGAGGGAACACGCTGGGGCCAGGATGCTCACTAGGGAAGTGGGGGCCTCACTGGGGAGGGGGAAGTGGGGCAGTTACGAACCATGTGACATGTGTGGGTGCACAGTGCTGGGGTGTGTGAGTGTATACACGCAGACATGTCCTGTGCAGCCTGCTGACCTGGCAGCAGCAACATGCCTCTGCAGGGAATCGCCTGCAGCCCACCCTGCAGGGGAGCTGATGCCCAGCCGACAGGGAAGGAGCCTGAGCTGGGAGCACCCGCCCTCAAGCATGCAGAGCTCCAGTAAATGGACAGGGCTGACACACAGACGTGGGAGCCAGCTGGAAGGAATGGAGCAACTTGAGCATTTATTACGTTACTTAAAATAACAGAGACTCCTGAGCCAACACAGACAATGTGTACAGAAACCACCATGTGGAAGAGAGGCGGTCTCTTTGAATCAGGAGAAGGAAAGGGTGTTGGAGAGCTGGGAAAACCTTGCTTTACAGCCCCAGGTAAAAACACACACCTGCAGTGGTCCTAAAATCTCAAAGGGAATTCTGGGAGCAAAAGATTTACCGAGTCTTAAAAGTGCCTGCTCAGCACTGTTTTACAAGATATACCTGAAGAGAATAAACCACAGTGGAGATCAGGTAATGGGAACTGGCATCACCTGAGGAAGGTAACGCACCCCGGCTACATAACCACAAATCACAGACACATGGGGCCCCTACAGGGGGGTGAGGGTGGGGAGGGGGCCGGGGGCATCCTGGGAGTGTAATGAATAATGAAGAACTCTGTCAAAACAGACAAACCAGCACTTACGAGTCAAGAGACAAGGCAAGAAAATGGACAGCCCCACCCCAGACTAGATCCCAGAAGCTTCAGGGAAGGGGCGAAATGCCAGATGGGACTAAAGCGAAATCCGAATGGATCAGATAACAATACCATATCTACGGAAATGTATGAAGTTGGTAACAGTGCTGAATGTGTAAGAATATCCCTGTTACTAGGAAATACACCCCGAAGTGTCTCCCCCAAGAGGATTATCTGGACATGCACTTCAGCCCGGGTCTCAAATCCCAAACCCCTGGGGCGGGGTCAGTACTTTTAACATTCTCTCCATGAGGAAAACTGGCTTAGGAACGTGTGCCACAGACCCTTAAGAGAACCTGGAGAAACGGAAATGTGACTTCACAGCCTGATCTTTAACCCACATTCTAACGCTTCCAAGAAATTAAACAAAAAAGAAGCAAGCAGCGGTGTCAGCATGCTGTGAAGGGCTCCGCCACTGTGTGCGAACAGCACGGGACTAAGACACGCAGGGCAAGGTTCTCAGAGGACACGCGAGAAACAAGCCAGTAATTCCGGAGGCATTTTCAGAGAGAAGGAAAACCAGGGCAAAGATGGTACTGAAGAGCCACAAACAAAAATTATATAGGCGTTATAAAAATTACCTAAGACTATAAATAAGGTGTTTTGTTTTGTTTTTTTTAAGGCAAAGTTAAGCAACACTTCTCCAGCCTTTCCACGGGCCTGGTTGGAAGCCTGCCAGTGGCGCTGGAGTTCCAGACAACACCAGTTATCACAGAACCAAGATCAGACACATCCTGGGAGATCCTCCAAAGAATGACAAAAACAAAAGACTTTTCAAAAACTTTCAACCAGAAAAAATGACTAAACTTTAAAAAAAAAAAAAAAAGTTTTCATCCATGATACAGTAAGCTGAGAAAACTGGGGGGGGGGGGGGGGGAAGACCTAGGCAGAATATAAAAAAGTCACAACATGAGCTATACCAGGTTTCTATGTGTGAAGACAACAGTGTCTCAGGTACGTAGGATTTCAGAAAATTTATAATGATTTTAACAGGAGCATATCCAAGACTCAAAACAACTGGGGTCAAATGAGATTGCAATTAGAGGAAATTGATTTTCTGCAAAAATAAGGACAAAGTTTATGGTCTGTGTTAATTTCATTAAAGGAGACAAAAGACAAAAAATATTCCCATGTCTTAGTTTTCAAATGGAAGTAAGGGAGGAAAAGTATTTTCAACTTTTATAACAACATTCATAAAATAAGGTTCTGAATTGCAAATCATTGCAAGAAATAAAAGGAACAGAAAAAATAAAAGTTTGCACTAAAGCAGTCAAGCATTTCAATGATAACCATCATTCTAAATAGTTAACTCCATTAAGCCTTTTTCAAAAGACACATTTAAAATGACTCTTAAGGCTCCAAAATAAAAAACAAAAATGTGAAAAGCTCACATTCATCTGGCAAACTAAAGCCCTATGTGGCCACATTGTAAGGCAAAGCGAAGACCTGGTCCAAAAAAGGAAGGATTACACAGGATAAAGCAGCTTTATACTAATAAAAAGCACATTATATTAACACGCCAGCCTAACCAACCACGAACAATTAACTTTAATAAAAACGTGAGACACAAGAAGAAACTGACATGGAAATTATAGTGGCCACTTTATCGATAACCAAGGAGGGGATCCAATTAACTCGTGAAAAGCTAAGGAAATAGGATCCGGTCTCAAAATAAAATTAGTACACGAGAATACTACCCCTTAACGTCACTATTTCAAGTACCGAACTGTGTCAAGAAGAAAACTGCAGTGCTTAAAACCTGGAACCTCCCCCTTTCCTGGGGACCACCCTGTTACAAAATGACGTGACTAAATAGGATTAAAGGAGAAATGAGCAAGATTAAGCACAATCTTGAAAAAGAAATCTGTTAGTGGCTCAGAAGTACAAGGATAGAGCTACAAGTTGGGGTGCAGCCAAAGCTACAACAAACAGTGCATTTATAGTCTTCAATACCCTTTTATCCGTAGGAAAGTAAGGAAATTACGAACCCAACGTCCTGTTTCAGGCACGCAGACAGACAACCGGGGCCAGAGGAGCGGAGACCAAACCCGAGCACCCGCAGCCGCCCGCCCCAGCGAATCCGCGCGCCCCGCCGGGCCCCGCCCACGCTCACACCTGCCGGCAGTTACCCGGCGCCGTGAGGCCCCGCCCGCCCGCCAGGTGCAGAGCCCGGAGGCGGCCAGGCCCGCGGGCGCCTGACTCCACCAGGAGAGGCTGAGAAGGCACGCAGCCCGCAGCCCCAGGGCCGAAGCTCCGCCCAGGGACCAGCAGGGGAGCACACAGGGCGATTCTCCTAGGCAGTCAGTTAACTGAGAACTGGACATTAATCACAGAAACGCCAATCTGAATAAGTGAAATTCAACCTTCTGGGGTGCCCCTGTGCAGACTTTGCTCCTGCCAGCATTTGTGTTTATGACGACGTCAGTCCCACATGTGGTCAAAGACAGGTAGGTGGAAGACTCCAGATGTTTGTTACACAGTAAAATCGTGGTGGCCTGGGATGGGGGAAGGCCTCATCACCCCAGCAGCGCCTCAGCAGCACATAATGAGGTGCTCGAGGGCTGGGGAGCCATCATTCACGCCCCACTCAACACGGACTTCCAGTTACAACCTATGTTCAAGGGCTCGTTGTTGTGCTTTGAGATCTGATTGTCCTGAACTTCTAAACAGTCAAGGCATTATAAATAGTTTTTAATACAAATACTGATAACAAAGGCCATCTTTATACATCATTATTAAAAGTCAAAGAAAAGATTTCACACTGAATCCATGCTGAGAAAATATTTTTGTTACCTCCAATGTTGGCAATTTACATTCAAAGAAAATTTACTTGTTAGATTAAATTAATATTCACTTTTAAATTCTATTTATTTTAAAAGCCAGTATAGTTATTGTCGATAAAAGAATGCATGCATAGCTTCATGTCCAGTTTATAAGATTCAGATTTTAAAAACTAAGATTTCCCACGGAGGGTGTACAGGGATGGCCTGGGTCCAGAGCTGTTTCTCAGGATCTGTACCCTAATAATTGAAAATCACAGCAAGAAATATTCCTTTGCCAGTGTAGACAGAAAACCCTGGTAGGATGAAGCACTGGCGGAGACTCCGCATATGTGACAGTAGCCTGAGTGTGGGTCCCAAGTCACCTCCACAAGTCAGTCAGTCAACTGGGACGATTTGTTTCACCACTGGGCCTTGGTCAGCTCTCAACCTGGAGTTTATTAGTTCACCTATGCATATGTCAAAGGAAGCACATGTCCCTCTGATTGACGACACCTAGAGAACATTCCCAGAAAGTCCAAGTAAACACTGTCTGTGAACACCTTCACACAGAAAAGGCTGCATTTGGTCACTTGAGAATTAAAGGCAAACCTGAGTTACTCTTATCTTCTACTTGCACTTAAAAAATTCCAATTTTTTTGTGCTTCCATGGACAAATAATATCACATTTATTGTTCTCTACTTAATTCTGCACCACCTCTGCCTAGTGTATGGAGGTCAGAGCCTCCGTCAACCCTGGGGAAGCTGGAGACCAGCACACTGCACCCCAAGGTCATAAGATGAGTTCAAAACAGGGATGAGGGAGGGCCAGTGACTAAAGGAATAGCTGGAGAAGGTTAAAAGTAACTGCAGAGTCATCTTCAAGAGCTGCTATCTTGCTTAAGCAATGAAAAAGAAGTCTGTAGATATTGTCTAATGCTCAAAAACAAGAGCAACCTTAAAATATCTAAGTCAAGGGCCTCCCTAGTGGCACAGGCAGTTGAGTGCAGCACCATGAAGCTGTCCACAGCCTCTTGTAGCCTGGGTTTGATCCCAGTCGGCTGGGGAGACACCCCCATGGCCCAACACACCTCTCCTGTCTCCCCGCTGCTCCCCTCAGCAGTGTATTTCAGTTGGTCTGCCTGTTCTGCTCCCTGCTCTGTCGCTGATGAATCCTCTCACCTCCCACACATCTGGCCTATACCCCGGTTCTTGTATACATGAATAAATAAATCTTAAAAAAAAAACTAAGTCAATAGTCACAAAAATTACTACAGGGGAGATACAACATACCCAGATACAATGATTCCAAATGTTTAATACAAGTATAGACGGAAACACATGCCCACAGAAATATACATACATGTAAGATCACTGTAAAATCACCTCCAATCCAATGTAATGCATTTCAACTCTGGATTTTAAATAAATTGAAAAATCTACCACTGTGTTTCAGTCTCCTCAGCGGGGGATGCTATTTCAGAGGGTTACTGGAATGACTTAAGATAAATCATACATAGACAGCTGCTGATCCACAAAGCACCATACTTGTGTCAACTGATGGTGAGTGTGTGTGACGGTGTGTGACTATGTGTGTGCGTGTGCGTGCGCACTGTCCACAGGGAGTGATTCCTTGGGGACACTGAAGGGTAAGGACATGTTCATTTTCTTAAGGGTGATGATGGTTTCATGTGTGTCAAGTTACATTACAGGCCTTAAGTATGTGAGTGTCCTGTTTGCCACTGATACATCAGCAAAGCCATTTTGCAGAGCTGATGGCAATGCAGATTCAAATAGGCACTTGGCTGGTCTGCTCCTCAGGAGAACCACACACATATTTTTCTTAAAAAAAAAAAACAAACTACTTACTTTGCATTTCCAGCCGTTGGTCGGCACAGACTTCATAACTGGCTGAAGGCAGAAAGTGTGATACCCTTTGTCACACGTATCACACACTAGCATCTTGCTGTCTTCTCCCGATTGTCTAAAAAATAAGACAGCATGAATGATGCCTCATCTTCCAACTCTGCACCATAAGTAGTCATGAAAAGAACAGGTCCTGGGAACTGCCTGGTTCACAAATACCTTGGTGTGTGATTTGTCTGTAAACAGCTACTGATAGAGGCACTCCTAGGGGCTGAGACAGACAACTCCCAAAGGCCTCTACAGTGTTCCCCTTACTGAATGCTCCCTATGGTGAACCTGTTTTAAGTCTTTTCGGCTTCCTCCGATGAATGAGGGGTTAAGGTAAGAGAAATGACGAATCTTTGTACACATCTCCTGTCCAACCATGCTCACGGGAAGGCGCTATCGCTGACAGCTGACGCCATGTGGCAAGGAACCAGCCAGGCGGGGGCATGGTAAATGGCAAAGATGCTGTTCTAGCTTGAGAAGACCAAATCTGGCATCAGACCTCAGCTTGTGTTCAAATTGCTGCACTTCTAGCAGTGTGGCTCCTGAACGA
Organism: Talpa occidentalis; assembly: GCF_014898055.3. Classification (NCBI taxonomy): domain Eukaryota; kingdom Metazoa; phylum Chordata; class Mammalia; order Eulipotyphla; family Talpidae; genus Talpa; species Talpa occidentalis. Next base: position 153,586,754 of record NW_026555331.1, read on the forward strand.
CTTAGTCGAGTTTCCAGGTATAAAATGGGGATGATAATCAAAGATTACTGGGAGAATTAAATATAATCCTGCTTGAGGAGCGCCTACTATCCATTAAGCTATTACTGCTAAGTAAATGGGCATAAGAATAATTTGTCATAATCATTAAGAAAGGTTAGGTTTAAAAGCCTAAAACCTTTACCTACCAGCTCTTCTCCCACCACCACCACACCCCCCAACGCCCAACATGATCTCTGCCTTGATTCCTGACTATTCATCACTCTTAGATACCAAAAATTTAATACAAGAGGAGGCGGAAAGAAAATCTGGGGAATGCATGAAGAGGAGACAAAGGAACCTCTGAAAAAAAACTGAGGATAAATAGAAGCGAAAAGGAACATGGGTTAGTTGGCCTCTAGTATGTCTTACTCAGTTTAACATATTCTACATATTAAATTGCCTGTTTCAGCTCTTCAGCTACATGGAAAGACGTAGAGGAAAAACAATTTTTAGGAATTTCTCATATTCTTTCCCAAGAAACAAGGCACCAAATCAATATTGAATGGTATCTTAATTTTTACCCAAATATCAAAGCACATGAGGCTATTATTCCACATAATTCTAGGATATTGATGCTTATTGTGATCAAATTAAACTAGAAATAAAACGGACTTCAGCATTAGGCTGGGCCTAATTCCTCCTAGTTACAAAGTCCTCAGCATTGTGATCAATTCAAATACTGCTGTAGATGTTGGTGACATTCCCAAATCAGCACGCTGTAATTAGTAGCATGAGAGAAAAAAAAAAAATCTCAGTAGAGTATGGAGAAATGACCAAAGGATGGGAAGTGACTGAAAAGGTAACCACTGTGGACACCAGGTGCCACGGGGAACATGTGAGAACCCGAAGGGCACTGTATTTCAGACGCTTCTAGAGCCTCTGCCTATAATGGACATTAAAGATATCACTGATTTTTCAGGTCACTCTGAAAACTATCTCCAGAGTGACAGTATATTCTCCTGCTAAATTTCTTCCCCAGTCTCCCTCAGAAGAGGTGGCTTTATTTTGCTAATGCTTATTCGTTTAAGTTGTTAATTCATTTAAAGAGTTTCAGCAAATTTCAGTTCGCTTTTTAGGTCACCAGAGAAATGTAAACCTTTTAAATTACTTTAGACTTGTGTCAGAGTCACACAGATATGAAGAAATACCCACTGCTGTTTTAGTTTAGACATGACACAGGCGTGAGCGGGAGCCCCGCAGGAAGCGCACGCTCTTCAGCACCATGCGCAGGGCACAGCCCCTGCTCACAAGCCCCTCCAGCACAGAGCACACCCAGTGGTGGAAACGGGGACTTACTTGCAGTTCTGGCACACCTTGCACTCGGGACATTGCCACCCTGCCCGTTTCAGTGGTGTGGCCGCTATGTCCAGGCACAGCCCGTGGTAGTGCTGCCCACAGGTGGTGCAGAAGAACTGGTCCAGCAGGTCCCCCGGGCTGTCGCACACAGCGCAGTTGGCGTCTTCCTTCGCTATGGTCACAGTGGAACAAGGAGAGCGCTTATGAGAATCAGATATTGACCTGACTTTACAGTTTCAAAATCACTCAAGGAAACTGGCCTGGGAATCTTCCAGGCGCTCCAAGTCGTCCACACTGAACTGACATTCAGTCAGAATCAGGCCTCCATAAACTGCCATGGCCTCGGGCTAGTCACATCAAATCTCAGAGGGTTCGGCGACTACCTGTGCCCGCTGCTAATGGAGGCCACAGTGGCTCCTACCTAATTCCGTCTCCCCAGCACTAGCGAGGTGAGCATGCTGAGCACCTGGTCAATGCCAGTTGTGCTTGCTGGAGAGAACCAACCAGGAAAATACCAAGTGAGAAACACTATGCAGTACAAAACAAACATTTTATTTGGATGTTAAATATATTGTGAAATGAACAAAATCAGAGACAAAAATTAAGAAATGTTAACATCAGTTAGATTAAAATGTGCACAAGCAGACTAATTTTTATTCAAATCATATAAAGTTTTCTAATACTGGGAAATAGGAAGGAGAACATTAAAGGTGAACACGACATCTTATACACAAATACTGTACGTCAGACACGAGTCAATGTTCCTCTATATGACCTGTCTGTTGTAGAAGCGTTGAAATCTACATAATTATGGACATCATGTATACCTAAATGTGGATTAGGAGAAATGGCACTGTTTAATCCTTTTACCATCTAAAGCAAAAAATAAATGTTAAATATAAACTGCCTTGTCAAGTACACAGTTTAAATTCACGCATATCACAAGATAATAAAGAAAATAATGTAATCTAAAATTATACCAATTTGATGACATATGTAACTATAACTGACACATATGTTCTCATCTAAATGGTCTGACTGGTGGATTACCTTAAAAGTGTTTTAAATTGTGTTTAAGTCTTCTCTCTCTAGCTCTCTCTCACATCTCATCAGTTCTCTCTGGCTATAAACCCTCTTTTATCCACTTCCTTTTTCCAATCAAATATGTCTAAACAGTAATAATCTATCCCTTGTATTTCCTATAGAATTGGCAAACTGACTCTACAGACCACAGAAATCTGGCATACAGACTTTTTTAGAGTCCTTTAAAAATGGCAAAAAACATTCTTAGTTGAGGGAATTGCAAAAACAGACAGAGCATGTAAGACTGAAACGAGAGAAACAAGGCTGGAGCTGCACACCCGGGTGAGGTGAAGGGGCACAAGCTGAGGGATGCCATCGATGATTGGGGCCGGGAGTGAGCTGACAGCATCCTCCAGCTGCAACCCTGTGAAGCCCCTCACTGCACACAGAATGAAATCCCAACCCCTTCCCTTGTTTGCCAGGCCTGGCCATCCCCTAGTCGACAGCACCTGCCCGGCACAGTGACCAGCTGTCTGTCCATGACCATGCCTGGCACACCCCCACAGCCTGGGCAAAAGCTCTGAATTCTGCCTGGAATGTCTGATCTTGCCGGGCAGGCTCCATGCCCTTCCACTTTCCCTGAGAGGCAAAAACCGCTCAGCAAGTCCATCTGGCTCTGGCTCCTGAACAGACACTTGATGCTAAATTCCTGATGAGGCTGGTGAGGCTGGTGTACACTTGCATCCATAGAGGAAATAACTTTGGGGCCCTAACCACCATTGACCTATGACAGAACACCCCTAAAATTATTTCTTATGAAAATTTTCACCTTGTTCAAAATGCAGTCTTTGTTGGGCTTCTTTCGAAAGAGGTCCATGTTTGACTTGAATCTTAGGTAAGAGGTACAATAACTAGCTTTTCGTAAAGCAATTAATACATACAAGGTCTAACGCTACATGACTTTCATTAATTACTATCATTAAACCACTATAATAATGCTGTCAAGCTATTCTCACTTTTAAAACACAGGTACGCACTTGGTGCTCTGGCACACAATTAGGACAAGTAGAGATGGGTGCATGACCTCATGGAGACTTCGCACACTCACATTTACTGTCACACACCCCACTGCTATATTCCTATGCCCTGGGATAAGCATCAGAACGCTGTGTGCTTAGATGATTAGGACCCTCGAGGAAAGGGACTCAACTGGGCTTTCACTGTATACCGCTGGCTTACTTTGAGGGCTTGTTTTTCTATGCTGCAAGGCAGCTACGTGTAGTTTTTTCCACTGCTGCACTGTGTGTCAATCCAGTGTCCGGATCCAGTGAATTCTTGCATTTCACCACTAACCAGGTGACTGCTCAGATTCCCTCCTTTGTGTCCATGGCTGGAATGCTCTGGAGCCAAATGTGTGGCTTAGTTCTAACAAGTGTGTGCTTATGCTGGACGTCTGTTCTCACCATTACCTTCACATTTAGCCTCCCTGATTTTCCAACAGTCAAACATCCTTATGTCTGGTGTACCATCCCCGCTGTGCAAGTACCCTAATCTGCAAGGGGCAGCGCACGGCACCAGAAACTTCAGTGCAACCTGCAGCCCTGTGCTGCCAGCACCCACCTGCGCCCGCCTGGCAGCAGACCACCTCGCCTCCTGCCCCTTATCTTATTTTACAAAGTGATGTCTGACCTCTTACATGTAAATGAGATATACACTACTAGAACAGTCTTCAGCAGAAAATATTAAGTACTACTTTTAGTACATTAAATAATAAAATTTCTGACATTAGAAACAGTTACATAAAAGTTTGCAAGATGTTTACTGATGTCTAAGGCAGAACTTAGTACAAAGGCTGCTACACTTCAGATTGTTTCATACCCAGCAATGTTTTCATTTGACTGGCAAAGCGTATTAAACCAAGCAGAATATAATCAACTTTGTGAACTTAGTGAAGTAATTCATAGCATGACCAGGGTTTAATAGACTACAATCCAAAACACTTGTTTATAAAGGTTTAAATCTCATATTAGCCTAAATACAATTTGAAATTTCAGTTTGCTTTCCTTTAATTTACGTGTGTATCGTGATTAGGGGCAGTATGCTTAGCATACAGACATAAAATAATTTTAACTGAAGATGAAATTATAACACTGGATAAAGATAAAAATAATGATTAGGAACTCTAATAGCACTTGAGGTTAGTTTCAGCTGAAGGAACAATATTTATGTTCCCCAGAGCAGGAAAAGAGCCTTTATCAACATTGCTAAGAAACAGGTAAGAGTTAACAATTAGAAAACTAAGAGGTGACATGAAAAAGATTGAATAAAATGTCACAGAGATTTCGCGATGAGAATGGAAATTCAGTTTCCCAGTAGGGGAAGACCCCAAGCAGGCATGCTCACTGGAGATACGCAGAGTTAAGAGAAAGAAACAATCTCTGTTAAAGGATAAAGTAGGGGAAGTTATAATTTTCCATATAAAATAAAATTCAATCATTTAAACATTCTCACTTAATTACAAAATGCTGCGTGGCACAGGAAAACCGAGGATTACAGGTAACCAAGGTGGGCAGCGGAGCAGCAGCCCCAAGATGGCCACGTGAGCAGCAGGGCCTGGTATGCGATTTCCAAGTATTTCAAAGGTGTCCGGAGTTTCTATTAATACACATCCTGAAATAACACCTGAGCAGATCATCTTTCTAATTCTCCAACTGGGTGGTTTCCCTTCCTAGTGCCTGGCTCCACCGTGCACACTCGGGCGCTGTGCGCACTGGCCCTGCAGCTCCGGGCAGTGTGACCTCCTGCCCCGTCAAAGGTCCTTCTCTGCAAACGGGCCTTCCCTGGGGGGTCGGGTCCCCGCCAGCAGACACCCACGGTGGGCTGGGTCTGGAACACACCTGTGTGTGAGCAGTGGCCCCAGAGTCTTTCCACATTACTTAGATAATGTTTCTAAAGTGAGAACAAAAACACAGCACACAAACTATCTTTGAATTTTTAAAGAAATGATGTTTTCGGATTTAACGTCAGCGGCAAGCTGATACCAGCCCCCAGCCCCGGCAGGGGACCCCTGGTGTTATCAAGGAGGGGTGCCATCACCTTCCAGTAGGGCAGAACAAAACGCAAGGCATCCGCGCGAGCACTTACACCTGTCGGGGGCCTGGTCGATGTGCTCGGGGCAGAGCAGAAAGCAGCGCCTGGCGTCCTGGAAAGTGCCGGCCCCCGCGGCGCACGGGTAGTGGTAGGCCCGGGCACACTTGTCTTCACAGCATCGGATAGTGGCTCCAAGGTGCTTACAAAATGCACAGCGCTGTAGGGCAAAGGAGAGACGGATCTTTAGGAAACTTGACTCAACAGACACTCAACGTGGGGCTGGGGAGGTTCACGTGAGCACTGCTGCAGGGACGAGCCAGCTCTGCAGGGCGTGGGTTAAGGGACAGAAAGCCAGAGAACCCAAAGATCTCTCAGTTCAATGCTCGACACTGTTCCGAGGCATTGCTGCCGGCTAGAACGTCAGCTTCATGGGGCTTTTTCTTTCTAGTACCCTTGTCAAAGCCGTACAGTGGAACATCTTTGTTAGTAGTGTGGCTTAGCAGCACCTTTCTCCTGAAGGGTTACTCTGATGATATTTAAGTTCCACAGTCCAGAGGTCAGACAAATGCACAGCATTTATAAAACCTCTCCCTCTCCACCTGCTGAAAAGCCACTGTGACGTAAACTCGTCAGTCACAGACCAAGCGGACAAAAGGCAGGCAAGTTGCTGGAGGGACGGGCACACACCTCACCACAGCCATGCCCTCCCCAGCATCATCTGGGCTAGGAACTCACAGGCAAGCATGGTCCCGGCTGTCCTGCCCACGCCCTGCCCCGGCCTGCCCCTCCAGCCCCACGGGGAGGTGAGAGCGGAGCACGAAGCCCCACAAAGCCACGAGAACCAGCCGAGGCGGCCGGGAGGGCAGAAGGCAGAGGAGCCACCACAAGCTGTGTTTCCTCACCGGGCCCTCCTCAGGAGGGTGACCCTGCTCTTCCCTGCTCTGCTGAGCCCACTGGGGTGTCGCTGTCTCTGGGGAGCCTCAGCAGGTGGCCTGCGGCACAGCAGCCCCAGGGGAGGCCTGGCCGGCTCACAAGGCAGCGTCACACTCTACCAGAAGCCGAGACCTGTGAGCAGAGGAGATGGGTCGTGCTGTCTTCCCATCTGTGTCACAGAAAGACCCTGGAAAACGGGGTTCTCAGTGCCAGGTGGGTCGCTGACCTGCTCATGCAGCTTGAGAACAACCCTGGCGCAACAACTGACGTCACATGGACAATCTGGGAAAACCGAGGCTCCTGTCATGGGGTTCGCTGGTTCTGGCCCTGCCAGTAAGCCAGAGAACACCCTCATTTTACAAACGTTATTAATTTCAACGTTTTCCTTGTAAGCCTACATGGTACCATGGGCACGAGCTCCTCCTCAGCGCCGCCACACCGTCACGTCTCAGCAATCCAAGTGTGATTAGCAGCATTTTAGTTTTATATAATGGCCACAAATTCACATACTAATATGCATTCTTTTTGTTTTTTTTTTTTTTATTTAAAGCGCTATTGCATTGGAAAGACCAAGAAAAAGATATAAAGTCTTACATTCTCTTCATTGCTAGAGGAGAATAACCAGCTTTTCCCTAAGTGAACATATTTTTATGCCATGACCTCCCAAGGAATCGAAACAGCTAGTTCATAACAGAACCAGAATTAACAGTATGTGTGCACGGCACAGGCAGGCGAGACAATGTTGGGGAGGACAGCGAATATATGTGTCCAACCAACTGCTGGAAAATTTTTACATTAACTTATTAAATATGAAATAATTATTTTATATGTATTATTGTTAAAATCAAGTTCCTCTAGGGCCTCCCCTGGTAGCGCAGTGGTTGAGCGCTGGGCTGTGAAGCTGTCCGCAGCCTCTGCAGCACCGGTTCGATCCCCGGCCGCCGGCGAGGGTCCCACATGGCGTGCAGACCTCTCCTGTCTCGCCCGCTGCTCCCCTCAGCAGTGTATTTCTTTGTCAGTCTGCCTGTTCTGTTCCCCTCTCTGGCTCTGGTGAATTCTCTCACCCTCCCGCACTTCTGACTGTACCCAGTGCTGGTATAAATAAATAAAATTAAAAAAAAAAAAAATCAAGTTCCTCCATTATTTTTATAGCATATGGCAAGTTGGACAAGTCTTTTGTGTTAAGAATTTTGGCAAATGAACTACACTGACATATTTAAGTGTATAATAAAGAAAAATAATTTAAGCTGACCCTTCCCCACTGTCCTTATCATTTTAGAAACATCAACGTGTTCTCTTCATCACATTTGCAGTAGTAACTGACCTGACATTAGCAAAACCTCTGTGAGTGCTTTTGGGACGAACCCAAGTACTAACTCACAATGACACAGAAGACACAGGGGTGAAGGAAGGAAAAGAAAGTGCCAGCAGGTTGAAATGATCCCCCAGACCATCTGTGCTCGTGACATTGCCAACGAGGTGTTTGGCAAAGACCTAGAGACTACCCTATCATTTTGAAACAAATAAACAGCACTAGTAGAAAATTTGTAGAAAAAAGTTTTTCACAGAGCCTCCCTGGTGGCGCAAGGTGTTAAGCACCGCACTATGAGGCAATCTGCAGCCTCCGCAGCACAAGTTCCATCCCCAGCCATCCAAACCCACATGGTGCAGCAGACCTCTCCTGTCTCGCCCACTGCTCCCCTTAAGCAATGTACTTCGGTCAGTCTGCCTGTTCTGCTCCCCACTCTGTCTCTGGCAAATTCTCTCACCCCGCCCCCCGCATCTCTGGCCTGTACCCCAGCTCTTGTATGCATAAATAATCTTTAAAAACAAAAATTTCCAGAAAGAACTTCTCTAACAACTTCTCTAACTCTCATCACCTACCACATATTCAAAGTCAAACAAATATAAATCAGCTAACAATAAGAAAGCTAATATTTGGGGAGATGAAGGTAAGGCAAATAGGGCTAATCAATTTATTGGAATCAACATCCCAAACTCCTAGAGAGCATATTGTTTGTATTTCTACATTCTTTAATCGTTCAAAAAAGAGGAGAAAAAAAGGAAAGTGTTACAGTATCTTTTGACATTAGTTCAAGAACATACTCCGGGGCCTCCCCTGGTGGCGCAGCGGTTGAACGCTGGGCTGCGAAGCTGCCCGCAGCCTCTGCAGCGCCGGTTTGTTCCCCGGCCACCGGCAAGGGTCCCACATGGCACGACAGACCTCTCCTGCCACCCGCTGCTCCCCTCAGCAGTGTATTTTGTCAGTCTGCCTGTTCTGTTCCCCGCTCTGGCTCTGGTGAATCCTCTCACCCTCCTGCGCTTCTGTCTGTACCCAGTGCTTGTATAAATAAATCTTAAAAAAAGAAAAAAGAATACACTCCGGATGCCAACAGTTCACTAGACAAAAGAAAGGATATTTCAAATCTATAACACAAAATAAACAGAATAACAAAATTTCAGAGGATTAAGGTTAAAGATGAGTTATGAAACAGTAACAAAAAGTTTTACTTATTTCAAAGGCCACTCATTAATTATCAAGTATTTATCCCGTATCAACTATGGCTGGTATGCTAAATGCTCTAAGAAACTTCAAATATATTTAGTTTTTTCACACACCAAACTGTATCAAATCTTTTACCTAACTTTTCTCCTTTCAATCAGCTGGGATTCCTCCAGAATGCAGCTATAAATAGCAAAAGTAGGAAGAGAAAATAGCAAAATGAAACGAAATGAGAAACTGTCCTAAAAGGTCTCTTGTGTGTTTTACAAGAGTATCAGAAGGAGTTAAATAGGACTACAATCAGAAAATTTATTCTAGATGAAACTATCTAATAAGAGTTGGTACCTGCTGAGCATAATCTCCACTTAACAGATAAGGGGGGGAAGACAGAGCCTCAACCTCAACTCCACTAAAAGCTGCACCCCACAAAGCACCTTGTTAGTGTGTCACATTTCCTCCAAGACAGAAAACACCAGATTCACTTCAATGTGTCTCACACCTAGCAACACGGGGGTATTTTTTTATATTATAAGGATTAAGGGAAACTCCTAGGAGCCTTCCCCCTCCACCAAAAAAACATCATTTACAAGGAAAGGTGAAGTGTTGCTTATATTAGCAACACTGAATACAAAAGCAAAAAAACAGCAGTATCTTCCCAAAGTCTACAAAAAGTATTTAAAACTAAACTTTTAACATTTGCTGAGTGAATAGTCAAGTCCATAGACAATAACACAAAATAGTTCAATAGCACCTTTCAAAATGCGCAAATATGGGCACACACCTTACACATATACATGCAAATATATTCCATGTATACATGTGTACATATTAAAAATCAAACAAATTATAAGCTAAGCGTGCGTGTGTGTGAGAGAGTGAGCTTGGGGCATAGTGGCATAGCAAACTCAAAAATAAAGAGCTGGGATAGAGGAAGAGAAACAAAACTATTAACAAGCAAGCGGGTATAATGCTGGTTGCAAAGAAAATAGGATCTGACAACAAAGCAGCAAAAACAGCAAAGATAAAGTTCACACTAAAAATAAGTCTTACGTCACAGTGTAAATTCCTACAGACCAACCAGCCATTAAAGATTATGTATCTAACAAACTTCTATGCCATCCTGTATAAATTCATGGATAAATTATTCGACTTTCACAGAGCTCTCAGAAGAGGCTAAATAGACATGAAATATTCAGTGACAATGATCAAGCTTGATTCAAATTTACACAAAATACACAAATGTCTCTATTCTAAAAATATTGAGAACACATATACAGTCTGTTCAAATGTATATAGAATTTAAATTCACTATATAAATAACCATTAAAAAAAATTCACATTTGAACCAGATATTTGATCATTTTTCAAATTAGGTTTTTTTTTTTTAAAGCAAATACATCCTAATAAAATGCTAACTATAAATTTGCTGTAAGGATAAGACCCCAAATCATCCACTAAGCAGAATGAAACTCCCTGTTATCTAATAGCAGTCTTTTAACCAAAAGAAAAACATGTATTATTTTTCAAATGATTCAGTAAGAAACATGTCAACGTGTTTGAGATGTGATAAACGAGGTTCAGAGGAAAATATACACAGCTTGAAAAATGCAAAACACAAGACCAAAGAATAAAAATATGAAGCTAGATTTAAAAATTGAAGCCAGTAAGAGTCAGCAAATGGTTACAAGGTTAATCATCTAAGGTAAAGTAGTAAAATTTAGGAAAATGTTATTAATGAGATTCAGGTGTTTAAGTCTCTAGCCAAAGAACTAGTGTTTGCTTATAAAGATATGCCTGAAGTAGAAGTGAGTAAAATGAAAAACCACCCATCAAATCATTTTGCATCTAAATGGGCCTGAAGTAACGAGTTTCTTGATGAGTGATTTCTTCTTGTTCTGGCCCAGTTAACCATCTAGTGTGTATACTACTAAACATACATTCAAATCTCCGCTGACAAGAGAACAATAAACAACACCCCAAAATCAAGTGGAGACTGCAGAGAATGAGGTCCTCCCCTCTCCGACCACCATACTGCGGCTGCCCACGAATCTTCCTACCCGTGTCCCAACACTGCAGACCAGGCCCAGGCTCCTCAACAGGATGCCTTCGGGGGCAGACTCCACCATGGGTTCCTCCCCTCAGGGGTGCCTTCGACCCCAAGGGGTGCCACCCAACCTGCAGCAGGAGAGCCAGCAGGCCAGAGCTGCTGCCACATGGACAGCAAGCAGGTCCTGTGGTGGGCATGTTGGGTCACCCCCCAAGACCAGCTAGTCTAATCGCAGGATTCAAGAAAGGGCGGCTTCCTCAGGCTGGTAGCAGAAAAGGCAAGTTAAGTTTCCCCAGCGCCGGCCTGGCAGACAGGTGTCCTGAGCCTGCTGAGACCCAGAACAGAGCACAGGTGAGCCAGCCCATGAGGGCCAAGCACAGAGGAAAGCCACTAGGTGACGTGGTTTTCAGCCATCAGATTGAAGGGGGCCATTCCACAGAGAGAGGGAACAAACAGAGCAGGCACCTCAAAGCCCTCCATGGTTCGATCTCTGCTAACCACGACCACATTAAAAATTTGCTTTGAATTTCGCTTACATTACCTATGGTCTTCCCTACTCAACACTGTGAAGTGAATAAATGTTTTCAATTCCATCTTAGAAATGAAGACACGAAACCTCAGACTTTCCGAGAATGCGCCTTCTCCCAATGAGGTCAGGAAATAGCCAGATTCCTAGCTGCTACAGATATGTGTAAATCAGAAGCCCTGAATAAATATCCCCGTGATATCTATAATCTTTAACATAACCACAAATAAAACATGAGTAAATCTGACTGTATAAAACTGAAACTTTTCTATGGTAAAAACACACACATCTCAGAGAAAGTCAAATGACCAAAAATAAATTTTTTAATAGCTGGCATTTTGATATACTAAAGGCTAGGTATAGTGGATATAATTTTAAAGATGTATTTATGCATACAAGAAGCAGGGTAAAGGCCAGAGGTGCAGGGGTGAGAGGATTCACCAGAAAGAGTGGGGAACAGAACAGGTGGATTGAATTAAATACTCTGCTGAGGGGAGCAGCGGGTAGAAAGCAGAGGTCTGCTGCACCCTGTGGGTAGCTCCCTGGTCGGGGATCAAACTCGTGCTGCAGTGGCTGCGGACAGCTTCATAGATTGCATCTTAACCCCTTGCACCACCAGGGAGGCCCAAGTGGATATAAATTTATATAAATCATAAAGCTTAAAATCTATAAAAATGAGTATAATCTTAAAACACAATCTTAGAAATGCACACTTTACAGAAGTGCACATGAGGAGCCAAGTTGGCCGCCAGGGGGGCCTGTGACACAGGGTTTCAAGAGTGTAATTCCACCCCAGCAGCCAGGCCAGGCAGCCACAAGAATGACCCTGTGCAAGACTGACAGCCCGTTTCGGGCAGGTATCAATGCTCATGGGTGATTTAAAAGTTAGACTCCCTGGCCACACTCAGAGCCAGGGAGTGAGAGAAGAACTGAGCTGGAGTTCATCATTAGTCAGTCAATTAATGCAAATTTCACTGACTGCCTTCTGTCTCATTTACACAATCACTCTCATGTAGGTCCTAAGAAGGCAGCTACCTCTGGATGAAAATTCCAGGAGCTACTGCTCCTCAGAGTCTACAGAAGAGATACACTAGAACACTTACAAGACATGATTCAGAACAGCCCCAAAATGCTAAGTTCCCACTGCCCAACAGGAAAGCGGGTGAACTATGGTGGTGGAGGGTAAATGAGTTCATCAGGCTTTTTTACACCCTCCTGCCACTAGTGTGGATGCCCGGGGCCCAGGGGTGTGGGTGCGGGGCACGAGCACCTGTGACTATGGACACCTGAGCCCAGAGAGCACGTGTGTGTGTAAGTGCTCACGCCTGTGCCGAGAAGAGGGTGAAAGGCGGCGGCAGCACAGCTGAGAAGACCACTCTTAGCGGCGAGACCCCGAGGCAACAGAAGACCACAGTGACGCCAGAGACACCCAGGAAAGCTGACGATTCAGGGGAGCAGGGAGGGATACCTCTGGGTCTGTTTTATAGCTGAATCACACGTGTGCTGTGAGAATACGAGGCAAGTCTAGGGTTTGTTTCCCATGTGCACATACTCAGTCATACCGGCATCCTGCTTGGAGTTACCCCTTGGGCTGTCTGGCCCCTTGGTCAAAAATAAACCACATGTTGCAAGGAGATACTTTTAAAAATCATGAATTCATATGGGTATTTTCCATTTAATTCAACGGCACTTTATAACATACATTAACTTTTTTTTTTTTTTAAGATTTATTTATTTATTTATACAAGCACTAGGTACAGTCAGAAGTGCGGGAGGGTGAGAGAATTCACCAGAGCCAGAGCGGGGAACAGAACAGGCAGACTGACGAAATACACTGCTGAGGGGAGCAGTGGGCGCAGCAGGAGAGGTCTGTCGCACCATGTGGGACCCTTGCCGGCGGCCAGGGATTGCACCGGCGCTGAAGAGGCTGCAGGGCAGCCTCGCAGCCCAGCGCTCAACCGCTGCACCACCAGGGGAGGCCCCACATGTTAACATTTTTTTATTGCCCTGTCCTATCTATAATCTTTTAATTAATTTTCCCCCTAGCTGAAAAGGTAAAAGAAAAATTATATGCCTGTGCATGGATTTAAAAGAATCCAAAACAGGGCTTCCCCGGTGGCGCAGCGGTTGAGCGCTGGGTGGCGAAGCTGTCCACAGCCTCTGCAGCGCCGGTTCGATCCCCGGCTGCTCCCCGGCCACCGGAGGAGAGTCCCATATGGCGCGCAGACCTCTCCTGCTGCCCGCTGCTCCCCTCAGCAGTGGACTTCAGTCCTTCTGCCTACTCTGCTCCCCGCTCTGGCTCTGGTGAATTTTCTCACCCTCCCGCACTTCTGACTGTACCCAGTGCTTGCATAAATAAATAAATAAATAAATAGATAAATAAATAGATAAATAAATAAATCGATAAATCAATCTTTGTATAAATAAATAAATAAATCTTTTTTTTTTTTTTAATCCAAAACAACCATTCTGGTATAAAACATTCAAAGCTAGTAGATCAGTAATGAGCTTTAATATTATTACTGTGTTTTTTTTTGTTTGTTTTGTTGTCTGTTTTTTTTTTTTTTTTTTTTTTTTTCCAGCACCTTTGGAGTCCACTTGTGGTTTGCAGCTAGTTGGAGTGGCTGCAGCTGCCAGCTGAGACCAGTGTGACAGGCTCAGTCCAGCGACGTAGAGGTGCGGCATACTCTGCTAGCAGAGAATTCCGCCCCAGCCCAGCAAACATACTGCCTGGCCATCTAATTGGATAATGACAAAACCCAGCCCACTGTGCCTCTGAGGGGCTACACACATAGCCTGCACTTCTCCTTCCTTGTGGCACTATGACAGGTGTGTGCCGGCAGTAAAAGAAACGGATGATGTGGGGGCATAACTGCAAGGCTCCAGTGCTGATGAGCCATCACGGTCAGCAGCATGCCCAGCAGCAATGCCAAGCACACACAGCCTCTGCAGCAGCTGCGTCATGGGCCACCGCCGGAGCAGCAGACCCAGAGATGGCACGCCAGTGCCTGAGTGTGGCTTCGTCCAGCAAAGCTTTACTTACGGACAACGAATTGTGAATTTTCTATGCTTTTCATGTGTGATGAACTACATTGTCTAACACTTTAGCTATACAAAAACATAAAAGTTATACTGGTATAAACATGGGCGGTATAAACGCAGGTGGGTAGACCGGATCTGACCTACAGGCTGTTATTTGCAGGTTTTAGGGGACCCAAGTCTACAGTATTAAATGGCCCCTAACCCTATCTTCATCCCAAGTGTACAGTTCGCCAGAAACTGCTTCTCAGTCATCAGCTGGTCTTTTGTAAGCAGGGGAAATGTCTCTAGGGAAAGAAAGTTCAAGACTGGCTGACCTCTAGGCACAACCCTCCCCGATGGGTTTTCACTCCCTCAAGTCCTCACCTCCCTGCCCTTCTCTAAGGCCTTTAAATATTTCATTGAAAAAAAAAAAATATTTAGCTTTCTAACTGTCCTCGGGGTAGAGCTACCTAACACAAGCTTCCTGCTGCAGGTGGCAGTGGAAGCAATACCTGCTCTGCAGACACCACGCCTGGCACGCTTATGTCAAGCCACAGGGTGCCACGCGTCTCTGGACAGTAAGCACACAAGCACAACGCAAAGATGGTGCATCTAACATGCTCCCAGGTCGAGCCCTGGGACTTCGTGCTAAGCATCTGATGAAGTGACTCCATAATTGATCTTTGATGCTGTCCCTATAGCATTTTAGAGTGAAGAGATAATACAATTTCTTACTGTGCAAAAAGAAAGAACTGAGTCCAGACAGGCAGCATGACATGATTAAAGTGTCAATGACGTTAGCGCACAACGTCAGAAAAAGAAGGTTCCTGAAACCCCCCCATTTAATAATGTTTTCTTTAGACAATTCTTTTAGAAGCCCTAGTAACACAAACCCCATTTCGAATCATTGGCCAAACCTCCTTAAGTATCAACCCAGATGCAGTAATTCCTAGTACACTTCCTATCATTTTTATCTCATGCCACAATCACCTCTTCATGTTCTGCTGAGCCGCGACCAAAGGATCACGCTCCCCTCGTCTTCTGTCCTCTGTTTAACGTTCTCCACTGGTGGTCTGATCTGCTGTCACTGACTCCAACCCAGACATCGGGTCCCAACAATTTTCGTGAGTTTTAAAGCTGAGCAATTTCTAACCAATTTCCCCATTTGCTACGTAGTCAGGCTGAAAACGACAGACCCCTACCTGCAACCTCCCACCTCACTGACCCCTACAACATTCTACCTTCTCATCTCACATATAAGACCCAGATTCAGGAATTCACTGGCCTTTAATTATAGGAGCAATCCTAAATGCTTTCGTCTTCACGTGAACCTCTTTCAATTTAACCACAAAAGGTGGGGAGAGGTTCAGGTCAATAAACACTGCTCTTCTTAAGAAACTTCATTAGTGAAACCCCTCACAAGGCCGTGCAACCTAAGGACACCCCCACATGCACCGCGCCACCGGCTCTCCAGGCATTCTCCTCTCCCAAGCCCACACATCCTCACATTTCAAATCTTGTTCAAGGCCCTCTGTCTAGACCCCCTCATCTCCAAAGACCTCCAGCGGTGGCCCCTCTGGGGCAGGGAGGACGGAAGGAGGAACATGACCGGCCCTGAATCACGGGTTCTTGGTTTGTCACACTCTTCCCTCCAGGAAAAGATAGGTAAGACGCCCTGGGAAAACACTGAGAAACCATCTAAGGTGCAGAAAACTAAACTGCCTGGTCAAGAATCCACTCAACAACCCCAGGGAATAGACAAGCTGCCCGGATTCCTGCTCCCGCGGCTGCTGTGCCTGCAAGACGCGCCATCACCACTAGAGGCCAGCAGTGCCTCACCCCGGAGCCAGCCCTCCCGCCCAGGGCACCGCGCTGAACCAGGGGTGCCTCTGGGCCCAGGTACCTTGTTAGGCAGGAGGGGAATGACAACCCAAACAGGTGTTACCCAGGCCCTCAGAGCACTTACAGCCCCGGTGGGGGAGGGAAAAAGACTAATAAAAGATTCACACAACCAGTGTGATTTACACAGGCCAGTAATGGACATAAGGCCAGACACACTATCCAGTGAGCCTGTAAAAAAGACGTGCACAGCTCAAATTTAGCAGCGCAGCGCCACCTTCCACGCGGCCGGAATCCTGCTCACCTCCATCTCAGAGGAAAGGCCTGAGTCTAGCTGCAGTTTTTTCCAGTATATGTCATAGTTTTTAAAAGAAGAAGACAAAGACAGGGAGTCCTCAGTAGAAGGAACGCATAACCTCACAGCCATTTTCTAATCTCAACCACAATTACCCCAATTTACTTAGTAACTACCTTTTCACCTCCTGTGATAAAAAATACTGATTTTTACTTTGAACAAAAGGGTTTCAAACATACCAAAACTCGTTAGAATAACTTAAACAGATCAGAAAACTTCATGCCCATGATTTTTTGGTGACAAACTGCTGCTAACAAATTTAAATTATTTCTGGCATTAAATCTCAACAGAAATAGTTCCAAACATCTGTTCTTAAACTGGTCAACCCCCAGCAAGTTTCCTTAAGTCATTACATTCTCATTGTTGAAATGTCAGCTTTATCTTACAGAGGTAAATTAAATGTTTATTTTCTTTGAGAATAGGGCTAAGTATCGTAATACAGTCAGCCACATGGCAACATGATAAAGGTCAACAATTTAGAACATTTGTCTTTGGGCACAAAATAAAAATGCATTCTGAGTCCAATAGCATTTCTGAGAACCTTCTGAGAAACCACAGATCTTCATGGCTGCCCCTCCCCAGTCGCTCATGTATAACCACAAAGGTTCACTCTCTTCTGGAGGTTATTCTGGGTAATGATCAATTCCATGAACCTGCACAAAGATAAGCACACCGGTGATTCTGAACACTTGGGACACTCCAGGCTCCTTCTCCAGACTCCCAGCAGGCAATCCCAGCTGAGGGACACGCCACAGCCAAGGACCGGCACCTGGACAGGTCTCGTTCAGCGAGGAGAGGCCTTGGTTCTCTCTGAGGAGCAGGACGCACGTCAGTGCTGCCACCTGGGCTGCTCACCTGGCTGTGGTATCAGGTTCGGACAGTGCAGGTCCAGGGGAAGAGCCGCCGAGACAGCTGCCCCCAGCCCTTCTGCCTGCCCTCCACCCATGTCTGCCCACCAGTACTACTGCCGAGATAGGTCCAGAGAAGGCAGGTCTCTCCATTCTTTGCTCAGGGGACATGGATTTGGTCTCTAAATCTCATTTAACTTATCTGCAAGCACTTAAAGAACAAAACGTTGTCTCCTATATAAAACAGCAAGGTGCAGCAAGCTCTCTACCGATAGTGAACAGGCCAATGACCCACAGGTATCCACACCAACCCACAGCCAGGCTCCCCTCACAAAAACACTGAGAACCCCAACCCAGCACCACAAGTATACCTGAGACCTTGTTCACGGCCATTCCTACAATACTTTTTTTTTTTAAAGTGATGTGTTTCTTTAAAAAGATTTATTTATTTATGCATACAAGAGCTGGGGCACAGACCAGAGATGGGGGTGTGTGTGTGTGTGTGTGTAAGAGGATTCATCAGAGACAGAGTGGGGAACAGAACAGGCAGACTGACTGAAACACACTGGTGAGGGGAGGAGCGGGCGAGTCAGGAGAGGTCTGCTTGGCCCTGGGGGTTTCTCTCTGGCCAGCCGGGGATTGAACTCATGCCGCAGGGGCTGCGGACTGCTTCACAGTGCGATGCTTAACCCCTTGCACCACCAGAGAGGCCCCCTACAATACTTTTCAATGTCACAAAATGATCCAAAACTACTTCTCAATGAGTCCAGGAAAGAAAAGGGTCTCACCCATCATCAGTCTTCCTCTGGACATTTATGTATGTCCTGACTGTGGATTTCACTATTATGCTCGTTGCTCAAAATTTGGAAACAAGCATTTCAATCTAATATCACATTTCCAAAACACACACAAAACTTGAAGCGAGTCACTCACCTGTATGAGCAGACCACCCAGTAATCAGGGTAAGTCCAATGCTATAAAAACTGAGCAGTTACTCAAATCTAAGTTCTTGTCTCTATAGACTGCTTCAAGTTTCACCTACGTTCACTCCATGAAGGCCCCTACCATTTATTTGGTCAAAAATTCCTTTGGATTGGCTAGTTCAGTGCTCCCAAATATCCCTGTCAAAAACCAAAGGAAGTTTGTAGGTAGCAAAGCAAATTCACTGCACAGGATTGGCTGCCTTTACAGATGGAAGGTAAATGTTACATTTCTTTTTTGTGTGTCATTTTTCAAAATTACATGAAAATCACAGAGAAAGCTTTGAACAACGGCAGGCTGCGCACATGACACTGCTTGGGGACAGTGCCAAGAAACACTGAACAGCCAGCCCAACTGAAAAGAAATACTGAAATCAATCTTGAAAATATCAAATGCAGCAAGTTGGCAATGTGGACCAAAGACCTGTCAAATCTTGTCTCTCATTTTAAACTTTCATCAAACTGTTTTGTCCTAAAATACAGTCATTCTCATTTCTATAAATGCCTGATTCAAATGTAAAATATTAATTTTTTAAATTTACATTTATTGCACAACTTAACAAATTATGTTGTGTTTTACAGACTACTCTCGAATATAAATTAACAACTGCCCATTTTAAGGGTTTTTGCAGAACAATAATTATTTCATAAATAATTCCCACTACAGCAAACACTATTAAGTGGGGTAAATGCTAGTTTCCTCTACTTACTTCTGTGCTCCCTGAGACAACAGCTCTGTCCACGCTCACTGACAATGGTTCTTCCGTCTGGCTCCCTCCCAGTGACCACTCCACACAGCGGTGATGGGCCCAACAAGTGCCTAAAGGGGTAAACGTGAAAAGGAGCAGATGACTGATCATTAAACATATTAAAGCGGACAGCAAAGACGTGAAACCCCAAATCACCTCAAGTGCATGCAGGGGCGACGGCTCGGCACACCGAGGCTGAATCAGAGCAGGCCACTGCACGGGCGGCCCTCTGGGCCATGGCGTTAGCTAGGAACTCGTGAGAAACATGAGATCTCAGAGCACAGCTAAGAACCAGACTCAGAAACTCTTGCCGCAGTGCCCAGAAGCCTTCCGTAAAACTCTCCAGGTACACACCGAAGTTTAAGAACCACCGAGTTAGTGATTATTTCTTTAGCAAAAAAGAACTGTTTTTAGTCATTTCTGTTTCATATCATAAATATGCCTTGGGAACTATATGAAAATAAACTATATGAAAATAAAAGGTTACATAATTTAACATGCTGTTTGACCAACGAGATGTGTAACAAACTGCACACGCACCCTCTTCTCCCTCCCATGCCAGGAGTGCACGTGGCAGTCACAACAACTCAGTCTTTAAGCCATGACAGAGCACTCGACCCTGCCTGCCAAAATGCAGGCTCAGCCACAGAATGAAATTTAGTCCAAATACCAACAGTGCCATGTCCTGTTACTGCTACCATAATAAGGGGTCACGTACTGTGCTAAGAGAACATCCGCAGGGCGAACATCGCTAACCTCACCCCCAGGTCAAACCACCAGGCTGCCACGCCTCCCTGGTTCTAGGGCCCCTTTAAAATTTTCTCTTTCCTCAATCATCAGATGGCCCCGGCCCTGCTGTATACACAACAGCAAAGTGGGAATACTTGGGAAAGCATGTAGCCCGGCGTCAGCATCAGGTGCTACATCGATCAGGTAAATAAGATCAGACAACTGGACCTAAGCAGGTGTACTTAACAATGATGTTTTTTAACAATGTGATCACAATTATTTCTAGATGAAAGGTATTTACTACTAAACTGATAATTCACTAAATTTAAAATGCTTATATAATCAAGAGGAGGTTCTTTCTGAAGACTGGCTCATACCTGTAGGATCCAGCAAGGCTTCTACAGCAATGGCATCTGGAAGGCCAACCAGGCTGAGTTCGTCCCATAATTTACCAGCCTGCTCCTCGGAAGCAGTCTGCGTGCTCACGCTCACACAAGACACGGCGTTCTGCTGAGGAGATCGCTCTCTGGGGGAAATAAAGGTGAAAATTAGACAAACAGAAAATTGTTTCAATTTATGACAAATACGATGTGTGGCCAAATCAATTTCTATTAGGTATAGGTAACTGTAAAACTTCTGGAATTCACCATTTTTATTATTCATAATATAATAGGAAGCTGGGTGGCTACCCCATGGCCTGTAACAAAAAGGAAGTCTCCCTCAAGTCCATAGAGGAGTGTTACAAATTACAGTTGCAAACTTACTTTGTCATTCCATAATTTTTTAAAAAACTGACACTCTAAAATATTCTGGTCAGACTATTTTATCATGTAAAAAGAATACTCCCTTTGGCTTACTGAAATGCTTTTAAAACGTAACCTGATCATAACCATTTAAATTTGCTTTTTCATCAAGAAGGGCTGCCACGTCAGAGCCAGCAGTTCATTTTGTGTAAAGAAAGGTTATTTCCAGGGTAAATGTGAGAAGTGGGGGCAGTGGGAGGGTAAGGTGTCACTTGGGGTCCCCAGTCCTGGACACAGCAAGATAGCTGGCCTGAGGTACGAAGCACACGTTCTCTCTACAACGACTGCTCAGTCAGGAATGAGACGCAGAAACAAAACAGCAGCTCAAGGCTGAGAGTTAGCAGTGTAACAGCAAAACCTACAGCATGGAAGCCAAGACTGAGCAAGACAGGGACACCTGGGCGATCCCAGGCCCCACACAGCTCTTAGGATTGACCGGGGTCATCAGGTAAATGCTCAGGGCCAATAACCACTCATGCTGAACATTAAGTGTGGGAATGAGGTGGCCCAACTGTCCTAAGTGTGTGACCCAGTCACAACTCTGAACCAACCCCCTACTGAGAGCAGACCCTCAGCCGGCGCATCTGGGAACTGGACACCTAGTAAAAGCAGTCCACACTGCAGCCAGCACACTAGACTCTACGCCTGGACGTGCTGAAATGTAGCAAGAATTGACACATCCCAGTGAGCAGGTCTAAACAAGTAGTTCTAAATGTCAAATCATACAAAAGTAACCAGAAATGCTTATGTCCAGCATTTTAGAAATGCACACTCACTTTTTAAAAAATTTAGCCTGCTATGCTAACTTTAGGAGAAAGTTCTCATTTTAACTGCCCACAGTGAGATGAGAATTTTGCCCTGTAACATCCATTCCTACAAATATATTCATTATTTATCACTGTTATTTTGTGGGAGGAGGGAAAAAAAGACTCCCGTCTGAACTGTTTTCTTTGCATCGGTATTTGGTGGCAGGGCTGGGCACATGGGTATAAAAACCAATGGAGTGACCAGCCCCGCCTGTGACTGACCAGGCCCTAACCAGCAGTTGTGCCGAGAGCCTCCCTCGGGGTGGTGTGCACATCCACTTCAGCTAGTGCTGCTGTGACCCCTAGGCAACAGCAGCCCGGCTTGTCAAGAACAGCAGGGCAAGTCACCTGAAATACATCCCACAGAACTTTCGGCCTTAACAAAAGGTAAGAGGAAGAACCTTGATTATGCTCTTCTATTTAGTGCCACCAAGAGGGAAAAAGTACTTTTAAAAGTTCCTTTTCAATTAAAAAAAGTTAACTGTTTATCTGGCTTATAGCTCATTAGCAATGTATTTTGTAAATGTTTAAAATCATTACCCAGATAAATTACCTGTCTATCCCTAAATGATTCCCAAATTTTATAAATTTCATTCCTAAGGTTCATTAAATAGTTTATCATTACTTAATAACTTGGTAAACACTAAGTATATATATACTGTCATTAAACCAAGGTTACTTTTTACACAATTATCTTAGCCCATGCAAGTTTTCACTAAAAATTAACTTAGCTCATAAAATAAGTAGGTGAAGCCCCACTGGCTTGCCCGGAATCAGTGATTCTAAGATCGCCGTTACACAAGGTAGGCCATGAAGCTAAAGCGGCCCGGTCCAGCAGATTTGCAAATCACTGGTGGACATGAGTGTGCAGGACTGGAGCATGTTTTCTTGGGACGTGAAAGTGCAGCTGACCGTGAGCGGTGCCCACAAAGCCTCAAGACTAAGCTCCGCTTCTAAGCTCCCTTAAGCAGTTCCACCTTAAATTCTTTTTAAATATTCTCATTCTTGTTATTGTTTCATTTCCTACTTCATGTCTTCAAGGCAATGGCAGCTGTCCAAAAGAAGCAGCCAATCAAGCAAGAACGCGCACAAGGCCTGGTGCTGGGTCTGGATGGGGGCCAGGGGAGGCCACAATTACGTCATGCCTCCAGGGGCAGGGCTGGCCCGCCTTCCACACTAAAGTAATTTCTACACTTTCTCATGGAACAGAAACTTCTACTCTCTCAACCTCCACAGCTAAGCTCACATACAAAGATGGTCTTTAAAGAGAACTCTAAAACATGTAACAAAATTTAACTCAGAAAGAGAACATGCTAGACAGGGGTTCTGAGCGGCTGAGATGACTGTCCACGCTGGACACACACAGCTCCATCATTCCTACTTCACGCAAGGGGAGGCATCTTCTTTAACGTATAATGGGTCTTCTTGGCATACAATACTTATGAAGTTAAAACTGTCATCACAAGAGCTTATGGGACAGGTCAACATTCTCTGAACCCTAAAACTAACAAAATAAATGACAAACGCAGGCCATGAGTCACTGTTACCCTCTCACAGACAGTCAAAACTTGTTTAGAGGAAAGAAGACCTCAGGTTTTACCTTCTTTCCACTCACATACAAATTCCATCAACTACCTCTCAGCACCTAAGCAGCTGCAGTAAGTTTTTAAAGTTTTCCTCTAAAAGTTAGCTTTTGTGATCACACGGATTTGGCTAATGTACAGTTAAGACAACAATCTTTTTTCTTAAATGAGCAGCTTTGCGGAAAGGCGTGTCTGTGCTGACAGTGGTCAGAGGCTCCAGGGGGCTGAGGAGCCGCTCAGGAACAGCCTCGGGCTCCCACACACACACACTGTCCTGAGAATGAACTTTGGGTGCGCCCAAACATTTACATTCAAAATGGCTCACTTTCTCTGTCCTCTCTGCTTCCGTGGTGCTGAGTTTTGTGTCTTCTCGCAGGTTCCGTGGCTGTTGTCACTGGCGTCCTTCTTGTTGGAAGGTGGGTTCCTCCCTGGCCAGGTGAGCCCAGGTGTCCCCCGGAACAGCTTCAGGTCCCCTTGTCCCAAGGAGCTCTTCTCGCCACAATAACAAAAG
Organism: Talpa occidentalis; assembly: GCF_014898055.3. Lineage (NCBI taxonomy): Eukaryota > Metazoa > Chordata > Mammalia > Eulipotyphla > Talpidae > Talpa > Talpa occidentalis. The sequence continues at coordinate 153,610,435 of NW_026555331.1, forward strand.
GCGCAGAGCTGGTCACTGGTGGGAGGCAAAGCCGGGCGACAGAGAGGACAGAGTGGTTTATTCAACTGTTGTAAGGGACAGGCCACTCCAGGCAGTCATGCTTGAAAATTCAAGACTGTTTAGTGCAAACTGAGCTTTTAGACACGCCTGCACCGTAAGAACCGTAAAGTCTGGCAGCAATTGCACACTGGTCACTCTCCTGGCCCACAGTATAGCTTTTAGAGTGATGACCAGAACAAAAAATACTAGTTTATTCTTGAAAAAAGAATTTTCTTCTAAATCTAATTCAAGAAAATCAAAGTATGAAAAGAGAATGAAAAAGGCAAAGCTAAGGCTAGGAAGAGGGCTCTCCACAGCAGGCGGGCAGGAGGCTGTATCTGACTGCTGACGGCATGTTCACTCTGCATGATTTTGCACGTGTTGTATATACGCATGTAATAGGCGCGCACACCCGTACACAGTCCATCTTCAGAAAACTAAAGGCAACTAGGAAAGAGTTATTTTTGGTTTTGCCTAAAAGAAACTACTAACTGAATCTTTCACTAGCATTTTAATTTTTATCACTTTCTAAGCTATTAAGCTTCCATTTCTTTCAGCACGCCAGATGTCCAATCTGTTTCTTCCCCAAAAACATCACCTACACAGAGCAGCCATCAGAATGGCAGATGCTTATCCACGACACAGAGCTATTGATGAAGCAAAGGAGCTCGGGCCTGCACTGCACACCCCACACCGCTCACACATGGACGAAATCTTCCCGGGCTTGTAACACCTCAGAAATCTCACCACAGAACTGAGCCACAAAGTACTTCTTCTTCTAGAAGTACTCAAATAATCTGATGAATAATCAGGAAAGGTGGGAGAGGCAGGAAGGTAGGGGGAGTCACCCATCTGTGTGGTTTACAGTTGATCCCGAGGGGGAGGCCTGTCCTCTGCTCGGACATGGTGAGGTGCGGAGACACAGACCCATCCTCACAACAGAAACCCACCTGGGCAGAAGCATCGCCTGCCTGTGGATGAAGCACCCGCTCAAGTTAGGAGGAGGCCACGGCGTCCAACAGGACATTGAGGATTCAGCAGGAAGTTCAGAGATCGCTGAAGGGCCAGCGAGAGAACACAGAACATCGGAGGGCCACGAACCCGTGCCCTCTCCACCCCTCACCAGGTGAGGTCCTGGAACACCTGCAGACCAAGCCTGGGGGACGGCGGGGAGGGAGGATTGGGGGAGGGTAGCAGCCGCCAAATAGGTGAGACACCAGCTCCAGCCACCCCCTCACTCTCCCCAGGGAGCAGGCTAAAGGAGGCCAAAGATGCAGTTGCAGGGCCAACAACCGAAGGGGGAGCAGCGGGGATAGGGTAGGACCTCCACCTGTAGAAGCTGGGACCTGGGCCACCAAGGGCAGAGCCCACGAAACTAAAAGGCACAGCTGCGCTAGGAAACATTCTGGCACTTCCTTGACAATCACCTCTCCTAGGTGAAAACCTACATTTATACCAAACACTGAGCATGAATATTTATCCCAATTACATTCATCACTGCCCAGAACTAGAAACTCCCCAAGGATCCTGCTGCCAGGAAATGAATAAACGAGGGGGGCAGGGGCCCATGAAAGGAGCTCCACGCAACAGTGAGGGGATAGTGACCCAAGCCCGCCACCGCATGTGGCCCACGAGCCAAGGAGAGGCTGCGACCGAGAGAACTAAGAGTAACAGCAGGACCTTCTTTAACAGGTGGCCTGGAAGAGCAGGTGAACCCTCAGGCCGGTGCTCCTCTACTAGGACCGCAAGGGCGGTTTCAGCCTGGTCCCCGGGCCCAGAGTGGCGGCCGGGGCATGCCCTGTGACAGCCCGCGCAGTCCGACCCCAGCTACAGACAGCGCTGCCAGCCCCAAAGTTAAAGTGACTGAATAATAAAACCCCACCCAGATCACACCCGACGCTTGCGCCCTCTGCATCCCTCTGGGGCCAACTCGCTGCCCTCGTGCCTCTCACTGACCTCCCGCCCAGCTCCACGCGTCCGCTGACCTGATTTTGGCTTCCACGCCAACAGAGACCAGGGAGCTGGCGGATTCCTCGGACACAGAGCGCTGAAGGCCTGGGGCCAGTTGCCTGCTGCTGTCCACTTCTGCTCCGGCGTCCTCTTCTGCAGACTGCTCTTTGACTTCTGCTTGATAGTAAACAAAAGAACAGGTCATTTTTGCTTTGCCACCAGCATTTGGGGAGTTATTCCTAAAGCCCAAGTTGCAAAGGAGAAAGGACAAGTGACAGAAAGGACACGCCAACACAGCAACGTGCACATGGCACAGCCGCGCTGGCACCGAGTCCACGCAAGGGGGTCACCACCACAGCATGCCCAGCGGGCTCCTCTCAGAAATGACCACTAAGAACCTTATTTTCAGGGTCACAGCAGTTTTTCTTTTTAAAGATTTATTTATTTATGCATACAAAAGCTGGGGTACAGGCCAAAGGTGCGGGGGGTGAGAGAATTCACCAGAGACAGAGTGGGGAACAGAATAGGCAGATCTACTGAAATACACGGCTGAGGGGAGCAGCGGGGTGACAGGAGAGGTCTGCTGCGCCCTGTGGGCAGCTCCCTGGCCAGCTGGGAGATGGAACTCTGCTGTAGTGGCTGCGAACAGCTTCATGGTGCTGAGACTTAACCCCTGCGCCACCAGGGAGCGCACCAGGGAGGCCCCAGGTTACAGCAGTTTTGTCTATAGAACAAACATGTTTCAATGTGACTCCCTAAAAGGCTTCTTCACAACTTTGCGAATCAAAGTTCCCATTAGCTCAGAGCCCTCCCTGTTTCCTATGGGTCTCCCTCTTCCCAAAAGCTGCATCACAGAAAAGAACACACCCTCCCCCTGCTGCCTGTTGCGATTATCTTCCAGACACCAACCAAACCCCTCGCTCACGCTCTTGGGGAGGAGGGGAGGGCCACCCTGAGCAAAGTCTCTGCAAGCCCTCTTCTCTCTTGAATGGATGCAGCGATGCCCACTCAGTGTTTTGCCCACATCTCTGCACATGATCACACCCCCACCCTGAGGGGCCCCCAGTGCAACTCCATGCTCTTCCTTCAACAATTTCCCTGACTCAAAACTCGCTTAGACCTTTCTGCACCATGCTCCCCCAAACCCCCCAGAATTATTACAATTCTCCGAGTTCTTCCTTTCATCACCAAACTTCAGGAAATGGGATGTGGTGGGTCCCAGTGCCAGCCCCGCCTGCACCTGCCTTCTTGACCGGTGCCCAGGTTCCCCAGCTGTCTCCCCACACCACCCCACAGGGCCTCCAAGGACGCCCTCTTCCCATGAGTGGGCGGCTGGCTCTCTTTGGTAAGCAGGGAGATAGAATGGGGACCGTGGGCAGGGCAACCCCAACACCTGTCACACCTAGTACCCACTCTGCAGCCTGAGCTTACTCACCTCGGCCTCACGCAAGCACCTGGAAAAGGAGAAAAGGCCCCATCCCGTGGGGCTCTTACAGGAGAAGGTGGCCCAACGCCCGCCCCAGAACAGGCTCCTTCCAGTTCCCAGATACAGTCTCTGCCCTGAAGGCTTGAACGAGCCCTTCTTTGAAGAACTTGATTATTATCCGGGTTTCAAGTCTCCTCTGACTTACTGGTTTGTAAATCAGCATCTGGAGCCCTGACTCCTGCCAGGGCCAGACCACGTTCTCACTGATTCTGGATACGCCGAGCAGCCGCCGGCTCCCACCCAACTCCACCTCACTCCCACAGCATGTGACGCAAGTCTTCTAGATTAAAAGTGAAATTTAGAGGAGGGTTTTGACAAATGAATAGTTTTGAGAACCATTCACTGTGTGGTCACAAAAACTACCAATAATTGTAGATCCTGTTAGATCACAAAATTAATGATGAAATGAGGCAAACGGATGGTTTTGGTTTTTCCTTTAAAAATAACATCTCTTTTTTAAATCGAAATTTAAAAGTGGAGCATCCGTCAAGGGTGTGTGGGCCTCTCAGTCACGGGGTCTGCTGGCGACCTCCAGCGCAGCGCTGACACGAGTAACTATTGTCACATCTGCAAATGCAAAGTGCACTTGCGTCAAAGAATGATTAAAAGATCCACACTTCTTAGAGTATAAAAAAGTTAAAATTTCTACATGACAAAAAAAAACTCACAAACAAAATGAAAAATTTCATCACGAATTGAAAGAAAATACGGTAACCTGTAGCTCCCCTCAGCAGTGTCCTTCGGTCCTTCTGCCTGCTCTGCTCCCCGCTCTGGCTCTGGTGAATTGTCTCACCCTCCCGCGCTTCTGACTGTGCCCAGTGCTTGTATGAATAAATAAATAAATCTTTAAAAAAAAAAAGGAAAAAGGAAAAAAAAAAAGAAATCCAAATCCCAAGAATGTAAACCCCAGCCCGGCAGGCGCGGGCTCCCTAGACAATGGACACAGGCTGAGGCCCACCCCGCCACCCCCTCCAGCGAGCCAGGCTTCAGGAGGCCATGACTGCCCAGCAGCGACCGTCCCAGTGCCTCGCGGCTCTGCTCGGCTGTTTCTCACAAATGGCAGTGACTCAAGTAGCCACGCATGCCCACATCCCCAAGAAGCCGCACCTGTCTGTGTCTCCCTCCTGTGGACTGGGACATGAGCCTCAGCCACCCCACGCCAGGCTACAAGCGAGCCCTGACTCCAAGAGAGCGGAGACTGGGGGGGAGGGGCGTGCTGGCCCATCAAACAGCACGTTGCTGTCCCGTCTGCCTGGACCTCACCAGAAACATCTTTACGGAAGGGAAACATTAACTTGCTCTACTTAAGCCTCTGCTGTGTGGTAGGGTCTCTGTCACAGCCTAATCCATGCCAAGGGATCACAAAAACTGGTATTGGCCGTGGGGGACCCCATAACCAAAACTTAAAAACAGGTGGGGTGGGGTCAGCCAGTGAGAACGGTGTCTCTGGGACTGGGAGACCAGGGGCCCTTTATATGTGGCGACCAAGCACAGGGCAGAACAGCGTCCGCAGTCACAGGCTGGGGCCCGTAGGTTCGGGTTCACGCCCTTTGAAATTAAGTCCTGCATTTCAGAAAGGGGAAAAACATTTAAAAAATAGAAAAAGAAAAAAGAAAAAAGAAATGGCATCAGGACCAGGCCTGACCCCCAAGGAGGGAAGGCCAGTCTAGCAGCTGAGGGTTCGCTGCCCGTGGGCTCCCGGCCACTGTCGCTGCAGCCCAGCCATTGCCTTGAGCTGGTCTACACAGTAGGGACTGGTGGGTTTGGGTTTGGGTTTTGACTTTGTTTTGGTTATTTGGTCTTTATGGAGTTGAGGCTCTTATGTCACTTCCTAGGGGACAGGGACGCCCAGTCCCAACTCAGCACCAACTTACTTCACACTGCAGAGGAAGTGAGTTGTAGCGACAGAAGGCAGCTTCTCTCACTGCCCTGCATGGTGGAGCGGGTAAGGGAGCCCTACAAGGCACCAGAGTCCGGCAGGAATTGGGGTCCCCTCATGGCCCAGCCTAGGTCTTCAAAGACTTGTCATCCACGTGCGCCCTGGGCTCAACGACTGAACCCAGAGACAACGGAGGGAATGATTCTGACCCAGTACTCGGCTACCGCCAGCGCACTTCTGAAAACGCCGGACCCTGGACACCGTCTCAGCTCACCCCCGAGCTAGAGGCCCGGTGCTCCCCTGCTCAAGTGCCCACGGTCTCAAACCGTGGAGGTGGCGCAGGCAGACTCTCGTCTGCATTTAACAGTGTCAGTGCGATCTTTTCCTCTGACACGGTGGCCCCAGTGCAGCCTCCCCTTACTCTGCAGCTGACCTAGACCACAGGCCAATTTGGCACAGAGCCAGGGAGGCAGAGCTTACCAATGGGGGTGGGGGAGGGGCGCACTGGTTCATCCCTGCCACCACCACCCCCACCCTGTGCTTATTCAGCTCCCCCAGGTGCACGCGGTGGCAGCACCTACCCTGGAGCAGCATCTCTCAAAGGAGATTCTAGGGACAGTGTGTCCAGCTTTCTGGCAGCACCTTTGCGCTATCAAATCTTGGGGCACAATGGTAAATGGGGTGCAATGCAGGTCACACCCAAAACCTGCCCCAACAGTACCATACCACCTCTCCAGGCTCTTACTTCCTCCTAAGAAGTTGGCTTCATGACATGGAAACATTTTAAATTCGTAACACAGGTTGCTCACCGTGTTGGTAAAAATCAAAGGCTTGGAATTAACGGGGGAAGAATTCGCACGGCAGCTCGTCACTAGCTAGCAATGTGACCTTGGCAAGTTACAGAAGCTCATCTCAATTTCAGTTTGCTAATTATTTAGAAGACAGCTAACTCCGCCTACCACGAACCACCCCTAGGAGCAAACAGGTGGGATTCGCAGAGCAGTGAGCCCGCCGCTTCGCGCACCAGCAGCATGGCAGACGCCACGTCCACACTCACACACCGTGTCCTAACCATGTGTTACTTCCCCATCTAGCCGGTTTCAGGCTCTTGACGTCATATCGCATACTATCAAATTGTATTATGGCAAGTCACAGGGATAAAGAGATCATCTATTTAGTACCTCCTGGCTCCACGGGGGAGTTAATAAAGCATCACTGCAGAATGATATCTTACCAAACAAAATTTTGAGCAACTGTGGCACCATGCTGGTAACCATGACAGTTGCCATGAGGAGCCCTAGATCCATAGTGGGTCTCGTCAGGAGACAGGGAATGGCCACTCAGGACCCAAGGCACAGGGAATTATGGGAACAGATGGGGTGTGTAGCTTAGAAAGGCTTCAGTAAGGCACCAGAAGTCCAGCTAATAATATGAAGGACACACAGATGCATATCTAGTAGTCCACTCACTTAATTCTTCACTTAAAAAATACATATTCTCGTTTAAACGGTAAACTGACATACAATAGTTAAACAATAACTCAAAATGACACAGGACAGCCACATATGAAAGAATGAAACTAGACCATTCTCTCAGCCATACACAAAAATTAATTTTAAATGGATTAAAGGCCTGGATATAAGACCTAAAGCCACAAAATACTCAGAAGAAAACACTGGCAAGACACTCCAGACGTCAGCCTTAGAGGTGTTTGTGGGCCTGGACTCCAGCAGCGAAGGGACAAGCAGCAAGCGGGACTACATCAACCTACGACGCTTCTCACAGCAAGGGAAAGTGCTACACATCAACATAAAGAGGTTAAACTACTGACGGGAGAAGACATTTGTACATAACACAGCCAACAAGGGGTTAATTCTGAAAATACATAAAGAACTCACAAAACTCAACAATGAAAAAACGATCTTATTTGAAAGTGAGCAGGGGATCTGATTAGACGCTTTTCCAGAAAGGATCCACAGGTGGCCAACAGTCCCGTGACAAGATGTTCATCACGTCTCACTATCAGGGAAACGCAAACCAGAGCAACACCGAGACATCGCCTCACACCTGTGAGAAGGGCTATCTTCAAAGACAAGGAACGACAAGCAGCGGAGACGAGGCCCCTCGTGTGCTGTTGGTGGGCTCAGTAGCTGAAGTGGCCACGATGGAAAACAGTGTGCAAATTGCTCAAAAAATTAAAACTTAAAATCCCATGATACAGTTATCCCACTTCTCGTTATTTATCCAAAATATAGAAAAACGCTCAATCAAAAAGATATGTGCACCCCCATGTTCACTGTAGCATTATTTACAACAGCCAAGAACTAGAAACAAACTAAGCACCCATCAAATGACTTCCGTGGATTAAGTGGTGATATATGACCACGGCAGAGTATTATTCATTATTATCAAAAAGATGAAATCCTGCTATTTACAAGAAGCTGGATGGACTGGGAGCATATGTCACTGAATGAAGTAAACCAGACAGAGGGAGACACACACTATGATTTCATTCATATGTGATATACAAAGACACCCACGAGCTAAGTAAAAGAAAGACAACACAGACTTTGGGAGTGTGGGGTGATGGGCGGCCACCAGAGGGGAGGGAGCAGAAGGAAGGGCCAAGTGGGGGCAAGCACAGGCTGGAGAGGTGAAGGGTGGCTGGGACTCTGGGCGGGGAGTTAGCGTGGTACAGACACACGCGCCGAGAACACCAACCACCAGAAGCATGGTGCACGCCAGGTCACAGGGGTGAGCGGCCACGCAGCTGCCAGAAAGCAGCTCAGGCTCCGGCACCGCAAGCCCAAGGGTGCTCTTCCTCCACCACACACTGGGGCAGGGCATGTGCCCAGCGCATCGTTTGATGAAGAAATTAGGGTTGAAGAGAAACGGTAACAGCTCTAGTGTGGCTGCGACCGAAGCATCAACTTGTGGCGCTGGAGATAGAAACTAAAACTAGAGTTTTCCTCTTTATTTTCCAAGCACAGCTGATAAGATGACAGAGAGGACATCTGCCTCACAGTCAAGTTCATGGGAATAAAACACTGGGGTTTTGGACAATGATGAGATCAGTTTCCTCCAGTTACATAATTATTTGAAAGGGGCGTGTGTGTCCACAAATACATCCAGCAGAGCCACCCACATGACAACAGATGTCAACACTCCCCAGTGCTGTGTGGTCTCTCGAGGCAGCCTGTCTAATGTCTTTAAATGCACCTGAGCAGTGCTTCTGAGACACTGGATGGAGAACCATGTCTTTATACTGACCATCCAGATTCAGAACTCATGACACCATCCTCACTGTGAACACGCAACAGACAACAGGGCGAGCGCACCTCCGTCCAGAGAGCGGGCTTCCTTGCCGCGCTCAGCGTCTGCAAACGGACCCTCATCACTACTTCAGCATTACAACAATCACTAAACTTGCTGCTACCTTTTATAATTTAAGTGCAAATGAAAGACAGCACATTATAAAGTTAGCCATCTGGCCTTTTTTTTTTAAGATTTATTTTTTTTATTTATTTATACAAGCACTGGGTACAGTCAGAAGCATGGGATGGTGAGAGAATTCTGGCCTTTTTTGATACTGTTTCAATATAATTGTTTACCTTTGCAGCCTTGTGTATTTTCACCTTATTCATTTCAAACCACTATTTAGAATAGAGTCTGCAAAGGAGTCAGTGGCAAGAGTGTCCCGTGCCGGGAGAGGCACCCTACTGGGCAGGATACCCTTCAAGAGCAGGCACCACCGCTGCCTACACGCCCAAGTCCATCACAAAACACGGATGAGGTTCAATCACCATTTAATGGATTGACTAATTAATCATATACTATGTTAAAAATGCAAGCAGGTAGTTCTGTGTACATTTACATTTATTTTCGTTAATTAAAATTATTGTGGAGAAGCGTGGTTGTCCTAGGAGTGCGAAGAATATAATTCGGGTACTGTATGAAGACTTGCAAAAGCACAGAGAAAACTGCACAAAACATTCACGGCCGCGACCGCTGCCGCTCCACACCCGCGTGCGTCCTTAGTGCCCGAGCAGCAGGCACAGCCGCGCTCGGTCAGCTGCTGAGCAGAATGAACCGTACTTCTCTCTCTAACTTCCTTTACCTTCACAGAACTTTTGTGATGCTTCCCTGCTACTAAGAAGACAGAAGACTGTCTAAGAAGTTGGGTGACCGCGTCCTTTCCTTCCACAGACAGGAGCCCAAATCCCCACAGTCAGGATCTCCAGGCACCTTTCTGTCTTCTAAGTGTCTGTGTCCTCTGTACGCAAAACACGTGGTCAACAACGAGCCACCACTGGAAACTGCAACATCTTAGTTACTAAGCTTTATTCACTAAACTACTTAAAATACTGACGCTGGTTAATGCTATGAGGACTTTCATACTCTCCCACGGCTCGGCTTGGGAAGATGAAAATGTGAGCTACCAAAAATTAGAAGTAAAAGCTGAAACATCGTTTTCTCTAGGAGTTAAAACTTTTACAGCTAATTTACTCTCCTTACATTCACCCCTAGTTCCCTAAGTTTTCACAAATATTCATTACTGTGATCATTTTTATGTGATTTTTTAAAATTCAGGTACACAGACCCAAGGAGACAAAAAGGCTCTGCATGCTAGCATCCAATACTGAGCAAGAGCCCAAAAACCCCAGACATTAATTAAAATAGCTATTTTAATAACATGCTTTAATGGACAGTAGACGGCCCAAGAATGCTGCCCGGGAGCCCTAGGCACACACAGGCTTGTGGCTCCAGAACCTGAACTGTTCACTGTTGTGCCTGAAGAGTGAGAGCTACAGGGAAGAAACTGCGAGAACAGATCAATTAGAGAACTGAAAGCAAGAGGAGCCACACGAAGCCACAACAGCACTCAAAAGAGTGCTGGTCGCGTGGACGGAGGGCTGAGGAAACACACGAGGGACTAAGGCAGCGGAAGCGCCAGCAGGACAGGCAGGGTCTCCTGGGCGGGATGGAGGGACAGACTGCAAGACTTCCTGGAGGGAAGAGTCGTGAACAAATACCCTTCAATAGGCGAACGCTAACACAAACTGCGCTGCATCTGTACAACAACAAAAGGCTGTACTGACACATGAACAACTGGGCTAACCTCAGGTGTTGGGATGCACCAAAGGGGCCGGCTCGGGGGCGACGTGCTGTATGACATCATTTACAGGGCCTTTTTCCAGATGTTACAGTGAGAAGACCAAATCAGCGGCTGCCAGGGGCTAACTCGGGGGGAGATATGACTTTAAAGGGATAATGCAAAGGAGTTTTGGTGATAGAACAAGCAAAATCAGCCCAACAAATAAGAACTTCTTGGGGCTTTTAGTGAGAATCTTTGCTTCCAAAACTGCCAGACTCAATGAAAGATAAAAGATGATTCGGCATCTGTCTAGGTTTATAAGTACAGCACAAGAGCTTAAAAATAAAACCCCTTCCCATAGAAGGGAGGGACGGTGAATATTCACAGAGAGAAGAGGCAGCCTCAAGAAAAGGCTCGAGGAGCTGAGCGACTGTCTGCAGGGAGGAAGCGAAGCGGGGCGCAGGGGGCCTGAGTGTGCACTTCCTCTGGGACTGCATGTCAGCCAGGAACTGAGAGGCTGGCAGGCTGCTAACAGTGGAGTCTGTGGGTAACTAACTTGTCTCTGTCAGGATGTAGAAAGAAAGAGTCAATGAAAGTTTTCACTGACATTTTAGATTCTAGAGAAAGAACTGATGCATCAAGGATAACTGGGGGTTTCGAAAAGTCTGTAACCTAGAGAAATTGACAAACCAAGTCACAGATGTAATCAAAATTGTCAACTTGGGGGACAGAGGAGAACAGTTAGTTGCTAGCTGCCGGTGAGTGAAGGTGACAGGAAGACACAGTCACAGGGAACACAGTCACAGCCACGCAGGATGAATAAGTCCAGAGACCAGAAACATGCGTGGCAGTGAGAGGTGCAGGGTGAGCAGACTCCAGCCACGCCCCTCCTAGAAAAGACCGTGACACGTGAGGAGACCTACTGACTGCCAGGGCTGCACTGGCCAGCTCACCTGTGTATGCACATCAAATCACGGTGTCCACAAATACACGTTATTTTAATTTTAAATGTATTCAGTAAGATAAACATGGCATTATTATTTTTAAAAGAGTGAGGTTGGTCAAATGTGCTGTCCAACTGCTTATTTCCCCAAGTACCAAAAAGTCAGTAATGAGGGCAAAGGAAAATATATTACAGAACGCATTTTTTTAAAATTCAATATGTGTCAGACTTAACAGCAGTTTTATTAAAAATTACAGACAATTGAAAATGTTTCAATTACAACTACAAAAATTCATTAGCAGAAGTGTGTGAAACAAAACAAAACTCTATGGCAGATTAAAGTTGGTTGCAAATGGTGCTATTGCTCGCACCTGAGGTGGCGTCTCCTCCTCCTGCTGAACGTGGGCTGGCCAGTGGATGCCCCAAGCAGCAGGAACAGCACTGGAGATGCCAGGCGTCCCCACGAAGCCCCAGGATCCACAGCCGGGTCCTAACCGCCTTCTTATCCCACACACAAAGGCCCTAAGATGATGCCAAGTATGTTTGGGGTCCAGCCAGGTCCAGTCTGGTACCCATCCCATCAATACACCAAGTAGGAGATCCTGGGCCCTCCAGACCAGCCTTAGCACCAGTGAAGAGATTCAGGTGACCCCAGCTGGAGCTCACAGAGCTGCATGCTCAAGCCCTACAATCGGTGACCCACAAAATCCCAGCATGATGTCTATGTCTCAAACAATTATGTTTTGGGGTGATAAGCTATGCACCAATATAGAACTGAAAAATTATTTTTAAAATTCTAGTTCACACACTTGTAAATTACCACTGGATAAATGAAGAAATAAAAAATCAAAAAACAGATGAAGATAAACAAAAATAATGATACAATCTATCAGAACCTATGAGACACCTCAAAAACAGTACCAAGAGTACAAAGCAATCCCGGCCCACATCAGGAAACATGAAATAAACTCTTGACATCTCACTGTGAAACCAAGGCAACCTGAGGGAAGGGCCTGGGGTGGGGGCAAGAGGGGCCAGTGGGCCAAAGTTGAGGACCTGGTCACAGAGAGGGTGTGAGAGCACATATCTGTAGTGGCCTGGGCCTATTTTCCCCCCTCCCCCCAGGAGAAGATATGAAGATATCAACCTATTTTACCACAATAAACCTAACAGGGAAAACATACATAAATTTGTGTTTGAAAAATGTCTTCTTGCTAATCATAGACTACATATATATATACAGATGTGTGTCTGCTCCACTGTCTCCTCACTCTAGGACCCAAACTGTCCAAGCTGCGACCAACTCAAACACTGACACTGGAAGAAGGGTTCTGCCCTAATACAGGCATGACCCAATGTGATTTCCACCCACAACCCACCAAACACCACTCATCAAAGGCCGGGAACAGCAATTCCATCATGTATCCAGCAGAAGAGTCAGAACTAGTAACAGAGAGTCACACAAGTAATAGCCACCATAGGTATATACAGCTGTAAAATAATATACTAAATTCACTTTAAGAAATCTCAAGGGGGGCCTCTCTGGTGGTGCAGGCAGTTGAGCGCAGCGTGAAACTGTTCGCAGCCTCTATAGTGCCAGTTTGATCCCCGCTGGCCTCGGAGCAACCCACATGGCGAGCAGACCTCTCCTGTCGCGCCCGCTGATCCCCTCAGCAGTGTATTTTGTCAGTCTGCCTTCTCTGTTCCCTGCTCTGTTTCTGGTGGATCCTCTCACCCTCCCGCGCATCTGGCCTGTACTCCGGTTCTCATATAAATAAAATAAATCTTAAAAAAAAAAAAAAAAAAAAGAAAGAAATCTCAAGGGCCTCCCTGGTGGTACAAGGGGTTAAGCACCACACTGTGAAGCAATTTGCAGCCTCTACAGCATGAGTTTGATCCCTGGCCGGCCAGGGAGCAACCCACATGGCGCGGCAGACCTCTCCTGTCTCGCCCGCTGCTCCCCTCAGCAGTGTGTTTCAGTCAGTCTGCCTGTTCTGTTCCCCACTCTGTCCCTGGTGAATCCTCTCATTCCCCCGCATCTCTGGCCTGTACTCCAGCTCTTGTACACATAACTAAATAAATCTTAAAAAAAGAAAAAAAGAAAAGAAAGAAACCTCAAAAGAAAAAAAAACGACAGCTGAAGACAAGGCGAGTGAGGGACGAACTCTCACATGGAAAGAGAAGACTGGGACCAGCGAGCTGGACGGAGTGTGTGCAGGCTTCTTCCTGGTGCCGTGGCACAGGCGCCGTCGAGCATGAGCAGTGACAGTCGGGATGTACAGACAAGAGTTGTAACACTTTCTAGCGTAATGACATCATTAAAATTTCCAATCACCATTTATTATATCATAATTGGGTCAAAAGGAGCTAATTACAGTAACATACACGAGCTTCACTCCAATCCCACCCATTTCATCAAGCACACTGACAGAACAGAAGTAAAAACTAATGTTGAAAGTCCCCACCACCATTAGCAAATCAACAGGCCATAACTTCACATTAATAACTGGACCAGAAGACAGTCTACGAATTGTATGTGTGGTCTACCAGATTCAGGCATGAATCTACCAGATTCTAAGTGTCAAGTAACTAAGGAATCAAACCCTGTGCTTGGGGAGAGTTGAGGTGGGGACATGTTTTGAAACAGTCCAGGGCATCCTACACTTCTCAACAAGAGTATGACTGGACGCCGCTCGTGGACATGACTGAGGGCAGTCATAGAGCGGGCATGGATGGTGTTGAACACTGTGGGCATAACTATGCCGACAGATAAATCTGAGGCATTTCTGTGCTGCTGCACAGACAGTAACTATATTTTTCATGACCACTGATTAATAAATAGTTCATCAACCTATAAAAGAAAAGGCCTTACCTATAATATATGCATGTCAAATGACAAACAAAATGATGCTGGAAGCGACCAGAGTCCCAGCTGGATTAAAGGAGCACAGAAAGCACCACTCCATCTACTAATAAAATGCCAAACAAGCTGAAAAATCACCAGCTCTTTTTAGAACTGTAAAGAAAGTCAAGTCCTGGGGCAGCACTGGAAGCACAAACAGGCCAACCCATAGGATGGAGATGCCCTGAAGCAGAACCGCTAAAGGAACCAGCGCTGGGCTGGACACCTGAACTGGGGCTGACAATTCATCTGAGAGAAAAACTCCAGGGAGACCCCACACACTTGTAGCTATACCTGCTGGAGCACTACCAAATTCTAAGTGCTGAATAATTTAAGAAAAATCCCCTGTGCCTGAGGGAGGGGGTGTTATGAAACACATCAGAGCATTCCACGCTCTGACCAAGGTCTGTCATTGCGATAAACTGTTACACCGGACCCCACCCTACTAGAGCTTCCTTAGAGCATAGTGACCCAGAGGTAGGGAAATATTCAACCCCATCCCTCTCGTCATCCCACCCCACCTAAAAGGGGAGGGGAAGACAGAAGCACACAGGAAGCTCACAGAGCAGAGGCAAAGATCGAATACAAGACTGAGCGCCACTCACAGCACTGCCCGGTGCTGCCCTCCAAGAGCTCAGCACCTGAGCGTCAAAGGCCTGTTACCCAGCAAACAAGACACTGAGAAATTCGAAAGTGAAAAACACACTAACAAGAATGAAAAATTCCTCAAATGAGCATCTTCTGAAATAGAAAACATCTCAACAGCAACCTTCAAAATGGTTAAAAAAAAAAAAAAGGAGGAAAAATGAAGACTGGAAAGAAAAAAAAACAAAACAGAAGAACATCTAAAAAGTGTGGGACAACGACAAAATGTCTGACATGTGCCCCGGAAATGCCAGAAGAAGAGAGAAAGAAACAGCAAAAAAAGTATTAAATAATGCTGAGAACAGCCCCAGAGTAACAGACAGCAGCCACCCACCAAGGAGCACCACGCAGGGGCTACACACAAATCACACAGGGCAGCGGGTGCATTCAGACCACAGGAAATCACAGGTGAAGAGGAAAACTGACCTACAGAGGAACAAACAGGCTATTGCATCTGCACAGAAGACAGCAGCACAGGGCACACCTGCTGATCCCACGCGACCACCTTCCCTGACACCAGAAACAGACACTGCATGGAAACAACACAGCTGCAGGCACTGTCTCACAAGCGCACATGCAAACTCGACGAACGGGCTCCAGCAACGTACAGAGCAGGTGTTATACACTATGGCCAAGGGGCTTTCTCCAGGCATGCAAGGATGGCTCAACGTGGGAACATCTATCAACTGTACTCCATCTAATCAATAAGCTGAGAGAAAAACATCACATGATCCCATGAAAAGGCATTTGACAGATTCAGAACTATCGTGACAAAAACTCTGAGTAGGGTAGGAATAAAGGGAAACACCCTCAGTTTGAAAAAGAATTGGTACCAAACCCACAACCAACACTGTTATTTCACGGTAAGAAAACACAAGCTTTCCCCCATCACCAGGAACATGGCAAAGATGTCCCCGCTCACGACTCCTTTTTGCCATCCTCTGGAGGGTCTAGTTAAGACAATAAGACTAGAAAGGGAAATGCAGGTACACTAACTGGAAAGAAAAAATAAACAGCCTTTGCCTGCAGATGTCATCAATGTAGAAAATCCAAAATAATCCACCAGAGTTTGAGGCTGCAGGATGTACACTAATATGAACAAGTGGAATAGGAAATATATTTAAAATGTCATTACACCAACACCCCTCCCAAAAAATGCAACACTTGTATAAATCCATCAAAATATGGGCAAGATCTGTATGATCCAAACTATGAAGTCTAATGAAATAAATCAAAGAAGAGAAACAAGTCGGTAACATCCCAACAGCCTAGTTTTTATGTCTCATCTGCTTTTTCCTTAGAAAGAATAGGGAGTCCGCAGAGAAAAATCACATGATCACAAAAGTGAGCTTTTAAATGGACTAAAAATTTATATTCAAATGCAGGCAGAGAGAACTGAAGATGGCCCTGAACAATACTATTGCTAAAGGGTGGTGAGCGCCGAAACATTCTGAGATGACACAGAGGCTGCTCCTGCAGCCCCTTTTGCTGGCGAAAGGGCTAACTCCAGTGAAAACATAAATTCTCATTGCAATTGGCTAAATCTTAATTGGCCAAGTATGATGAACTAGAACAAGTTTGCAAAGGCCTGATTATATAACGATTCCCAAAGAGAAACGGAATTTCTTTTCTCAAGTAACTAGTACTTCATTAAAGTTGATTTTATTCATAAAGGAAAAAGCACGGAGACGACGAACGGCCACCACCTCCAGACCGGGGAAGCTTCCCCACAGAGCTTAGCGCCGCAGCAGCCCTATTTGGGAGATACCTCGATGCTCACCCAGTGGCCACTTTACAGGACATGCCCCCTGACAGGGCCGCGGTGAGCAAGTGTGCTCAGATTACTGCACATCGCCAGAGCAAGGCGTGGAGGCAGGGGACGTACAGGAGACTTTCCAATAACCCTTGGATCTGGAGACTTGCAGAGGTGTTAACAGCGGGCAGTCACCTCCAGGGTGCTTTCAAATTGAGACACATTTATGAAACTCTTCTTAGCCTGGGGTTACCGGGAGGTTGACAGTTTTAACAATTATTAATTGTTCTTTACCCTTTCGTTGCTATTCTCCTTATGCGTTCACTTAAAAAACTGGACAAAGGTCTTTCCAAGGACAAAGACAGAGGAAAGACAAACACATTCAATTTTATTTAACTTTAGTATGAAAGGCCAGGATTAAAAAAAAAAACTATCTGCTCCTGTTAATGCCCTTCACACGTCACTGGCGACAACACAAGAAGCCAGTGCTAGCGCGGCGGCGGCTCAGAACACGTGAACAAGGCGAGAGTAGAAACGGGCATGGCTTCCATGAGTGCTGCTGCGATGCGCCTCGAGGGCTGCAGGCCGGGGCGGGGAGGACAAGCGAGACGATCCCCGGCCTCACAAGCCGAATGCCAAGAAGAAAGTAAAGCAGAGGCAGGGGAAAGTAAAGACGGGGCAGTGTTGGGGCTTAGACCGGCTGGTCAGTGCTGGTCAGGAAAGGTCTCTCTGAGGAGAGCAGTTCACTAAAGTAAGGAGTCAGCGCTGTGACTATCTAGGAGAAAGGTGTCCCAAGCAAAGACGACAAAACGTGTAAATATCTGAGGAAGGAATGGGATTGGTGGACGATGGGAATAGCAGGGAGGCCAGTGCGGCCAAAGCCCAGTGAGGACGGGAACAGAGGACAGCTAGTCAAGGTCAGTTAGTGCGGCTTAAAGGTCAAGGTATGGCTTTGGGTTTGATTTTAAGTTCACTGGCAGCTTCGGATGTGACGGGAGCGAGGGATCGGGCTAGCTACTATTGAAGACAGGGTGGGTGAGAGCAGCAAGGCTGTTCCTGCAGAGCCCATGGAGGAGTGGACGGGACGTGGCAAGTTGTGGAGTGCAGCAGAGGAAGAGGTAAAAAGTGGCTGAATCCAGGACATGCTGTGAAAGTAAAACCCGAAGTGTTTCCCAACAGACCCCACATTTTCAACCTGAAAGACACATGACATCATTCACTGAGTTAGGCCCGCGGCCTCAGGGCCAGAATGATGTCTCTGTAGAGGCAACGTTGGACTTGAGCTCCTCCCCAGATAGCTAAGTAGCCAGCACATCGGTGACACTTAAAGCAACTGAACTGAAAGGCCACGTAAGGTGTGAGAAGGTGAGCGGAGCGAATGAGGGGAGACCAGCGAGGCGGGGACCACGAGAGTGCAGCAGTCTCAGCTCCACGGGGCTGAAAGAGGTTCACTCCCAGGAGGACCACGACAGCTGCAGTAGACAGAGATCTCGAGCTGGTCTTGGCAAAATGGGGTCCTGGGTGACAGGACAGTGACGAGAACACTCTGCAGCACGGGAAGAAGTCTGCCTGGGGCAGGTTCACCGGCAAAGGCCACGGGCTCCGGGTTTTTTGCTAGAGAAGGGCAGCGAAGTAGAAGGGTAGCTGGGCAGGGGTGCCGGAGAGGCAGCTGACGCACATTGCCAGAGAGGAAGGTGCCAAGCCTGCAGCACACGAGAGGGCAGCAGGAGAGCCGCCTTGGTCAGCCCAGAGACCCACCCTCCTCACCAGCAAGGGAGGCAGGAGAAGACGTGATGGATGTGGGGTTTCTCCTGATGGCCTCCTTTTTACTCTTCTCTGACATAAGCAAGACCATCAACTGAAAAATGAAAGGTGGAAGGAGGTGTCAGAAGCTCGGAGGTAAGGCAGGCAGGGAAAGAAGCGTCCTGGGGCAGGGAGAAAAGAGCGGAGTGAGTGGCCATCGTGACCCCTTGAGACCCGGGGCCAGGCCTGGCGTGACCGTCAGGATGTCCACCTTGGTCTCCAGCCACTCTCCGCCGCCAGATGCAGAGTCAGGGTTGTGCTCTCAAAAACAGAACGGTGGGCAGGTGGCGACAGAGTTCAGGGAACACAGGAGAATGAGCTGAGCGACGGGCAGAGGATCCAGTGAGGAAAGGAGAGGGGCCAGTCCCGCGGCGAGGCCGCTGGATGCGAGGACCGAGCGTGGGCCCTGAACCATGAGGTGCAGATACTGGCAGAAGAGGAACGCCAGAGGGTAGGCTGGCTGCAAGGGAGATTCTGGACGTGCAACAGCAAGAGCCCTGCTAAGAGACACAGAGCCAGGCAGAGGTCCAGGGCGGGATGGACGCGGCTGGGACCAGGGCCCTCAGGGAACTCAGAGAGCCAGGAGTTCTGGTCATCAAGTAGACACGAAGACTGAGAATGGGAGCAGCAGAGAAGAGAGTGGCGGGGCTAGCCCTTCAGAAAACGAGGGAGCGCACCCAGGAAAGTCGCCAACAGCAGCAAAAAGCTCAGTCTAAAGAAACACGAAGTCACCCACACAAGGAAGAGCCACTGAAAGACTCCCCACCAGAAGCGCAGTACTCCACACAGACAAAACAAGGAGAAACACCACATGACAAAGGACAGCTGGGACTACGTCGCTCCAGCGCTGAGTCACGTAGACACGGACATCGTGGAGGGTGAAGGCAGGACGCTGGGCCCCACCTAACCAGACCCTTCGGAAAAGAGGGGTCTGGACTGCGGGACGTGTGAATTACAGCTGTTTAACAGCAACTCATTTGACAACCAAAAGTATTTTGCAGGTAATTATTAAACGATACAGCAAATCCGAACTTTCCTCTAAGAGCTTCACTTACTCTGCAGGCATCAAGGAGGAGACACCCACTTCAGAGAGGAGGCAAATTTTCGCCGTCCCACAGCTGGGGACACTGACAAAGATGGCCCCCCACAAGGGCAACCTCTCAAAGCAAATGAAATCTACAGCCTTCAACGATGCAGTAGCTACCTGGGGCGCCTTCTCTACTCTGTGCAAGTGAACATTACAAACAGGATTCTGCAAGGCGCCAAAAGTCCAGCTATCCAGAAACTATTTGATTTGGCTTAACCTCCCACTCCACGATAATATTCACTCCGGGAACACAGGTTTAGCTCACACACATACGGAACAACAAAGTCTTAAACAAACACTGGAATTACTGTTCATTCCAGTTTTAATTTAGCTTTAATAAAATACTTCTCTACAGATACTAAACAATTTCTACTAACTCAGAGCAGGCGGGGGGGGGGGGGACTTAGCATTTTACTTTGTCATCATTTATCAAACTATTTCAGCAGACAAAAATTTCAGAACTCAGCATATAGACAAATGCTAGCTATAAAAATTGTGTACATTTTAAAAATTTTCAGTAAGTGTTGATACCTGTTTCCATAATAGTTTCTGTTTCTGCTGTCTCCAGCCCATCCATACTGTCTTCATCTTCCACTGTAGTTTTTCCTCTACTACGAGGCCTACAAAGAAATAAATATAGTTAAATGCTAAAGTTTAAGGTTCAGAATTATACTCACATAGTGCAGAAGCTGAAGGTATACAATATAGCCTGGACAATTTTTCCTAATATTAAAATTCATAGTGTAAAGCCAAGAACACCCCTTTGCACACGCACGCATACACTTCTCAGATAGGGACAAAATAGAATTAAAATACATATTCAATTAATCCAAAACAGGCAGGAAAACAATTTTAAAAAGGGGGGGGGAGGGACAGAGATGGACAAATGCAAAACAATGAGCAAGAAGATACATTAACTTAAACTCATCTACATCAAAAAACATTAAGTGCCCATGGTCTAAACACTGTAATTCAAAAGCAAAGATTTTCAGGGCCTCCCCGGTGGCACAGGGTTAAAGTTTCAGCGCTATCAAGCTGTCCCTGTGGATCCCTGGCCAGGGAGCTGACCCATATGGCACAGCAGACCTCTCCTGTCTCCTCTCAGCGGTGTATTTCAGTAGATCTGCCTGTTCTGCTCCCCACGGTCTCTGGTGGATCCTCTCACCCCACCTTCACCCCCTCCCCACACCTCTGGCCTGCACCTCGGTTCTTGTTTGCATAAATAAATCAATCTTTAAAAAAAAAAAAAGCAGGGCCTCCCCTGGTGGCGCAGCAGTTGAGCACTGTGCTGCGAAGCTGCCCGCAGCCTCTGCAGCACCCTTTCAATCCCCGGCCACCAGCGAGGGTCCCACATGGCGCAACAGACCTCTCCTGCCGCGCCCGCTGCTCCCCTCAGCAGTGTATTTCGTCGGTCTGCCTGTTCTGTTCCCCGCTCTGGCTCTGGTGAATTCTCTCACCCTCCGGCGCTTCTGACTGTACCCAGTGCTTGTATAAATAAATAAATAAATCTTTAAAAAAAAAAAAAAAAAAAGGCAAAGAATATCAGACTAAAACAGGCAGGACCCATGATGTACAGTCCATACAACATATACCTCAAATATAAAGACCCTTCTAGAAGAAAAGAAAGCTACAGGGACTGTATTAGTAAACAAAGTTGCCTTCAAATAAACAGCATAAGATTTACAGATAGATACTTTGTAATGATGAAAGCTTCAATTCATCAAGGAGACAACCATCATAATGCCTGCACAAACACTCAACTTTCAAAATACAGAAGGTAAGGAATTACACAGGTATACCCAACATACGCAGTAAGTGGCATCAGCACGCAGCAACATTAATAAAGACTGAGCAGCATTAAGGTGGACCCAGTGGACCCCCTTTACAGAGCTCCTCAACAACAGAACACCCACTCTCTTCAAACTCATGCTCTGCACCGCAGATGCAAAACAAAGTTCAGCAAATCCACAAAGACAAAGAATATAATCTCTGGTCATAATGGAATTAAATTGAAAAAGAAAGCAAAACAGATGTACACAATATACTCAAATATTTGGTAAAACAAAACAAAACAAAAACAAGAACACAAGTCAAGTCCCATAGTCAAGGGAAAAAATGACAAGGGAACTAGAAAATAACCTTCTACTAAATGAAATTGAAAACATGGCTTTTTGAAATTTTAAACTTCGGGTTAGCAGTGCATGAGGGAAATTCATAGTTGTAGATAGTTATGTCAGAAAATAAGAAAGCTCTCAACTCTAATAAAAATGCAAGCCTCCACTTTAAGGAATTAGAAAATGGGCAAATCAAACCCACAATAAGTAGAAGGAAAAAAATAATAAAGAGCAGAAATATAATATAGAAACACAGTAGTAGGCATTTTTTAAATCAACACAACCACAAGCAAAAAATAATCAAAAAAAGGGGAAAAGTCACAAACTAACAGAAAAATGCAACGTCACCACGAGTGACACGATGCACACTGAAAGCATAATGTAAAAATATTATAAGTGATTTTATGACAATAAATCAACAATTTAAATGAAATTAACAAAATCACTGGAAGGCAAAAATACCAAAAAATTACACTGGCTAGAAACAGAAACTCTGAATAGCAAAATACTCTTTTAAAACTGTGTAAGTATAAATTCTACAAAGAAAATTCCAAACTCTGATGGGTTTACTGAAATTTTACCAAACTTTTAGGAAATAATACCAATCCCACATTAGGTTCAGGAAATAATGGGGCAGGAGCATTTCTAACTCGTTCTATGAAGTCAGCATTATATTGACAGCAAAATCAGAACAGGACACTATGTAAACTGTTATCAATCATAAATGAGCCTATTTCATTGAATTAAAAAAGCATCATTCTGGGCCTCCCTGGTGGCGCAGCGGTTGAGCGCTGGGTTGCGAAGCCTCTGCGGCCTCTGCGACGCCGGTTCGATCCCCGGCTGCTCCCCAGCCACCGCAGGAGGGTCCCACATGGCGCGCAGACCTCTCCTGCCGCCCGCTGCTCCCCTCAGCAGTGTCCTTCGGTCCTTCTGCCTGCTCTGCTCCCCACTCTGGCTCTGGTGAATTCTCTCACCCTCCCGCGCTTCTGACTGTACCCAGCAAACAAACAAACAAATAAATAAACATGCCTCTATAAAAAAAAACAAACAAAATTAAGCTAGAAAAGCTTTACTAATAGCATACAAAGGAGACTTCAAAACATAATTTACCAGAAACGAAAAGAGCCATTACATATTGATAAAGAGGCCAATTCACCAATAACACATACTTCTAACTCTAAATGTGCGTGTACCTAGCAAAACTTCAAAATCCATGAACCAAAAAGAATGGCAGAACTGAGAAAAACAGCTCCACAATTATACTGAGAAACCTCACTCCTTTCTCAGCAACAAATAGAACTAGTAGAAAATTAGCAGGTACATACAAAAAGCAGGCCTCCCTGGAGGTGCAAGGGCTTAAGATGCAACCTATGAAGCTAGCCACAGCCACTGCAGCACAAGTTCGATCCCCAGCTAGGGAGCTACCAGCTACAAGGTGCAGCAGACCTCTCCTGACTTGCCCGCTGCTCACCTAACTCACCCGCTGCGCCCCTCAGCAGTGTATTTCATTCAATCTGCCTATTCTGTTCCCCACGCTGTCCTGGTGAATCCTCTTATCCCCCACACACACACACCTCTGGCCTGTACCCCAGTTCTTGTATGCATAAGTAAATGAATCTCTTAAAAAAAAAAAAAAAACGGAATAGGGCCTCCCAGGTGGTGCAGCGGTTGAGCGCTGAGTTGCGAAGCTGCCCGCAGCCTCTGCAGCGCCGGTTCGATCCCCGGCTGCTCCCCGGCCACCGGAGGAGGGTCCCCGCGTGGCGCGCAGACCTCTCCTGCTGCCCGCTGCTCCCCTCAGGAGTGTACTTCGGTCCTTCTGCCTGCTCTGCTCCCCGCTCTGGCTCTGGTGAATTCTCTCACCCTCCTGCGCTTCTGACTGTACCCAGTGCTTGTATAAATAAATAAATCTTTAAATTTAAAAAACGGCAGAATATACAAAAAGCAAACAATATCATCAAACAACTGGATCCAATTAACATTTATAAAATACTCCACCCAGTAACAGCACAATACACATTTACAGCAATGTACCTATAACGTTAATCAGTATAATATCCTGCAACACACACCAAACCAAGTTCTTAAAAATGTAAATCATAAATCATAAAATGTATGTTCTCAGATCATAATGAAACTCAACTAGAAATCTTACTGATAACACAAAAATCTCCAGACAATTCAAAATTAAACAGCACACTGCTAAATAACCCATAGACCATGAAGAAATTGTCAGAGAAAGTAGGACATATTCTGAATGAATGAAAATGAAAATACAGTATATCAAAATGTATAGACTACAGCTAAAACACTTGTTAGGAATAAAACCTGTAACATTAAAAGCTTGTATCAGAAAATAAGATCTAAAGGGCCTCCCTGGTGGCACAAGGTGTTAAGACGCAACCTATGAAGCTATCCGCAGCCACTGGAGCACAAGTTCGATGCCCGGCCATGGAGGCGACCCATATGGCGCAGCAGACCTCTCCTGTCTCGCCTGCTGCTCCCCTCAGCAGAGTATTTCAGTCAATCTGCCTGTTCTGTTCCCCACTCTGTCTCTGGTGAATCCGCTCACCTCCACACCTCTGGCTTGTACCCCAGTGCTTGTATGCATAAATAAATAAATCTTTAAAAAAAAAAAAAAAGATCTAAAAATCAACTATCTAAGCTTCTAGCAAAGTCACTAAAACAAAATAAAAACCCAAATGTAGCAGAAGAAAATAGTCAAGGACAAAACAAATTGGAAACAAAATATAAAAAAAAAAAAATCAATGAAATCCCATATGTGATAAAAAATTCATATCCAGAATTTAGAGAACTCCTGAAACTTACCTACAAAAAAATTTTTTTAAATGGGCAAAGGATTTTAAGAGACATTTGTCCAAAGATATGCATATTGCCAATAAGCACATGAAAAAATAATCAACATCTCTAATCTTTAAGAAAATGGAAATCAAAACTACAAAATACCACCTCACACTCATTAGAATCACTACTATTAAAAAAAAAAATAGTGAACAAGTATGGTGAGGCTGTAGAGAGACTGGAGTGCTCATGGGGTGCTGGTGTGAATAGACAATGGTATAGTGGAAACCAGGATGGCAGATTCTCAGAAACGTAAAAATAGGCACCTCCCTGATGGTGCAGCGGGTTGAGTGCAGCGCTGTGAAGCTGTCCACAGCCTCTGCAGTGTGGGTTCGATTCCCGGCCAGCCAAGGAGAAACGTGGCATGGCAGACCTCTCCTGCCTCGCCCGCTGCTCCCCTCAGCAGTGTCTTCAGTCCATCTGCCTGTTCTGCTCCCCGCTCTCTCTGGTGAATTCTCTCACCCTCCCATGTCTCTGACCTGTACCCCAGTTCTTGTATAAATAAATCTTAAAAAAAAAAGAAATGTAAAAATAAAATTACCACCTGATCCAACAACCACACTTCTGGGTACACATTCAAGACCCGAAAGTCTCAAAGAGATATGTGTACACCATGTTCACAGCAAGAAACTCACAACAGCTAAACAAAAGCAAACCAAGTGCCCACCCAGAGAGCAATAAACCAGCAAAATACGGGGCAGACAACAGACTGTTATTCAAGCTTAAAAGGAAAGCGGTTCTGATACAGGCTGCGACTTGGGTGAGCCGTGACGACATCATGCCCAGTAAGAAAGAAAATTCCGACATGATTCCACTTACATGAGTCTCAGAAGCCAAATCAGGAAAGAAAGTAGAATGGTGGGTGCCCGGGCGTGGGAGGTGGAGGAACTGGAACTGGTGTCTGATGGGAAGAGCTCTGGGGAGGGGTGGGAATGGCCGCACAACAGGGCTGCACATACTGCCACTGACCTCAACACTGCGACATGGTTTGACAGCAGATGTTAGGAGTGTTTGCCAGTTTTAAAAATTGCAAAAGAGGCAGCTCTCCTGCCCGCCTGACTGTGCAGCTGTTTCTTTTCACAAACCTTTTCCCTTTGCAAACAGCAGTAGCCGCTCTCCTGCCCACCTGTGACTATGCAGGTGCCTGTCTTTATCTTTCTCCTTTTCCTAATTATCCTGTCCTTCTCAAGTGTAAAAGAAGAAAGAAAAATTGCAAAAGAAAAAGGAAAACGCATCTAACTATAAAAATTATCTCCCCTAAACGACATACATCTCCTTTCAAAGGGCCCCAAATGACAAGGACAGGAACATTCATTAGGCGCCTGCTGCGTGCCAGGCGTCACGTGAACACCTAAAGAACATCACTCACCAAATCCTCCTAACCACCGCACCAAAGATGATGCTGTTTCCACTTTACAGATAAGGAAGCTGAAATTCAAACTAGTTAAGTCAGCCAACGTCACTTTCATTCGTGGAGCGAGCCACAGTACAAGGGAGGAGAACCATGAACTCTTGATGAATGTGTCAAACTACTGGCTCCTCTTAAATATCAATTTAAAAAATAATAATAAACATTTGTCGGTGGCAGGGAAGCCAGCTATCTAGGGCCAATCCCCATACTTGCTACCCCAAACGGTAACTTCATACAGAATTCTACTACTAAGCCCCTCGCATTTCAAAATGCGCAAGGTGAAAAAAGCTCAGAGCCCTCTCTCTGCGTCCCAGGACTTCACTCCATTGGCCTATGACACATCAGTGCAACACTGACACCAGGGCAATCTCTCCGGCAAACTAGAGATTGGATGCAGAGACTCCAGTGGCTGTTTCCATCTACCAAGTCCACAGTGGCGCTGTTCACAACAGTCAAAAGGTGGAAGCAACCCAAGTGTCCACTGGCTGAGGAACAAAGGAAATGTGGGCTCTCCGTACCGTGGAATATTACCCAGCCCTTAAAAAGGCAGAACCCTGACACATTGCGTGAATAAGCCTCAAAGACGTTACGTCCAGGGGCGGTGCCAGTCACCACAGGCAACTGCCGTGTGACTCCCCCCGCGGGCAGCGCCCAGGGCAGTGAAATCCAGAGGCAGAACGCAGAGCAGGGGCTGCCAGGGGCTGGGGTGGGGGAGATAGTTACTGCTCAGTGGGCGCGGCATTTCCACCCGGGGAAGACGAAGTTCTGGAGACAGAAAGCGGTGAGCGTGGGGGCCGCTACGCAAGGGGCCTGGAATCCGCGCTGCTGAGCCATTTACTTTAAAAAGTGGCTAAAATGCTAAGTTACTGTCCCGTGCGCCTCACCCTGCTTCAAACAAAACAATCAATGAAACCAAAATCATCTCCTTTGGAAAAACCAATAAACCTGCCAAGCTTTATAGTAAAACTGGCAGAACAGGGGAAGTCACCAAGCTAACGCACGAGCGGAGAAAGTGGGGGTTCGCCAGAGCCCAGGCAGCAGCAGGGCCGAGCGCCCCGCGGCCCGACTCGCGACCCTCACAGACGGTCACCCGCCCAACTGCCCCGCTGGGGGTGGGGGGGGGACCCCCAACCGCAGGCACGAGCGCACAGCGACCCGAAGACCGCACCGCGGCCGGGGCGCTCCCGGAACACCGGGGGGGGGGGGGGGGCGCGGGGGAGCTTGGCTTCCCGGCCCAGTTCCCGCCCAGCCAAACCGCACAGCACCGCACAGCAGGGCCCCCCACGTCGCTCCACAGGGGGCACCGCCAGGGCGCGCGGCGCAGCGACCTCTGCCGGCCCAGCGTCACGGCCTCAGCACGTGCCGGGCGCTCACCCAGGGGCCCGCGAGGCCGCGCCTGGGGCGGGCGGGGAGACGGGCCGCGGGGCCCGAGGCTGGGGCGGCGCCCCCGGACAGAGGTCACGGGGGGCCCCCGCGGGTGCGCGGACAGACACGGCCCGCGCATTCACGGGGTGACGCGCCGCCCGCGCCCCCGCTCGGCTGAGGGGCCCGAAACACCATGAGGCGGAGGCGCCCGAGCTGACGCAGAAGGCTCTGGAGGCCGCAGCTTCACGCGGAAGCGCGTCGGGGCGTCTGACGCAAGAGGGCTGCGTGCGCGTGTGCGTGCATGCGCGTGCGCGCAAGGGTGCGGGCGGCGCCGTGGCACGTGGCGTGCCGAGTGCGCATGCGCGCGGTGTCCCCGCAGGGAGCGCGAGGGACACCGGGGCGAGAGGCGGCCGCGCGGACGGGGGCGTCTCCACGCGGGGCCGGAGGCCGCAAGGCGCGGCCCTCACGGAGCACCAGTTGGGGCCGTCGCCGCCGCCGGGCGCCCACCCGCTCCGGGCCCCGCGCGAACAGGCCCGCGCCTCCCACCGGGCGCCCCAGCCCTCGGCCGAGCTCCGGCGCCGCCACGCCCGGACACGCCCCGCACGCCCCGGGCCACGGGATCGGCGGCCACGGGATCGGCGGCCAGCGCCCCGGACGCCGCCCGGCGCCATGATCCGACGCTCGGCCTCGTCCGCGACCTGGCACCCCGCCGCCCACCGGGACTCACCTGCTCGGGCACTGACCCCTCAGAGACGGCGCCGCGCGGGGGTGTGCGGGGATCACAGATCCTCACTAGAAAATGCGGACGACGTGACCAGCCGTTGAGAGGAACCGAGCGGGGCCCTGCCTGGCGGGGCAGGGCTGTCTCCGCTCTCCGAGGCCGTCGGCAGC
This sequence comes from Talpa occidentalis, assembly GCF_014898055.3. Lineage (NCBI taxonomy): Eukaryota > Metazoa > Chordata > Mammalia > Eulipotyphla > Talpidae > Talpa > Talpa occidentalis. Next base: position 153,638,657 of record NW_026555331.1, read on the forward strand.
CCCTGCACCACCAGTCCAGTCCCCGGCCACAGGGCGCACACACCTCCCCCGTCTCCGCTGCTCCCCCAGCCGTGGATTCCAGCAGGTCCGCCTGTCCTGCCCCCCGCTCTGTCTCTGGGGAGTCCTCTCAACCCCACAAGCCTCTGGCCTGCACCCCAGTTCTTGTATGCATAAATAAATAAATCTTAAAAAAAAAAGAATAAAGTGGCCTGTAAACATGAGACCTCCAATCTTACCAACTATCAGAAATGGACATTGAAGCAAGACAGTATCATCTGACGTATCAAATAGGCTGAGTGGCAACACCCTTGCGGGCCGGTTACTGGAAAACAGACCCTAGCGGAGTGTAAACTGGACAACTGTACCAAAGTGCCCTAAATATAGAGCCCAGAATATAGCTCTTATTTAGTCTTCTGTGTCAGAGAGCTGAGAAAATCATCTGGTAATTAAAAAGCCTAAAACACTATGCAAGAAATTGTTAGGGCAGGATTTATGCAGCAATGAGGACATTATAACCAAAGCACAGAAAAATCAAGAGTAACCATGTTCCCATCAACTAGCCCGCAATCATCACACCAGTTCAGAATGGGCGTGATCACTCACACCGGCCTCGGCCCACCCCCCTAACAAGCCAGAGATCTTTATGTGCAGGTGCCCCGACAGCTGGCAGCACATGTGGCGCCCACATGTGTGTGCCAGGCACTAAGGTTTCACAAAGACTGGACAAGAGTGAGGGTGAGACAGGCATCACAATTACCTAAAATAAAAATAAAACCACTTCAGAAATACCTAAAAATATTTTCATTATTCTTATTTTACCACTCTGCAATCAAAGAGCTTACAGTACATACAAAAATTTGCATTTGTTCAAAAACCAGAAACACATAGAAGAGATCCATGTAACATCAACTTTTCAGAAGGTCCTCGAATTAAAAATGAGCAACTTTAGCAACTACTTCACCTGAAATTTCCTTTTAAATAAATCTTGAGGGGGGTGGGAGGGGAGGGATTGGGATCAGAAGGGGGGGGTTGCAATTGTATGGGGAATATAAAAATAAAATTTATTATTTAAAAATAAACAAACAAATAAATAAATCTTGAGGCAAGGGAAATGTGGGACCTATACTTTCCATCCAGGCGCAAAATCTGGACACACCTAAAAAAGCCCTAAAAATCAGCCCTTTTTAAAGCTATTGACCCGGTCTTTTTCACCTTCTGGTGTCCTAGTGAAAGAGTTCCACAATAATGGTCCACGATGTACAGAAAGAGAGAAAGGAAGCACCACGGTTAGTTACAGTGGCAAAGAGGGATGCATCATGTACAAAAGGCCAAAAATGAAAACTGCACCAAACTTCTGAACAGAAATATTGCAAGGAGAAAACTACTCAAAATAAACACAAACATGGAAGGGGTTAAAGGATCTAACGGACGAGCACAAAAAAAGATGGCAGAAATGAATCCAAACATACATCCGTGACTATGCAGCCTGTGAATGAACCCTTGTCTCCAGCGGGAAGACAAAAAACACCAGACGAGATTTACAAACAAAAGTCTCAGGCCACGCGGCGACTGAGGGCAGATGAGGAGAGAGAGAGAGGAGAGGCTCATGTGCTCAGTCTCTCAGCAAGTGAGGGCTGACCAGTGCTAACTCCCACTGAACATGCTGGAAAGTCCTTGCCCTGGTCATGCCCAGGGCTGATGGACGCTGAGCCCCCAGGAACAGCCAGGCCCCGGGTGGAAGCGTGGACAGGCTGGGCGCTGGTCAGTCCTGCCAGGGGAGCTGAGGGCGTAGGGCCTTTGCAAACACACCGGGTGGCTTTTCACTGCTGGAAATAAAAAAGTGTATTTCACATTGGGACCAAGGACACACATAAAACACTACACAGGAGGAAGGCGACCTTTGAAAGAGGAGGGCCAATTTTAGGAAAATAGTGGGATTTCTGTACGTATCACAGGGATGCCGTCAATTACCCTCTTAAGGTGCAGCAAGGAGGACACTCCCCAGGATGAAAATCTGAGGCTTAAGCAGGAATGTCGAGGAACACGAAGTGGACTTGTCACTGTGTTTTTTTTTTAAAGATTTATTTATTTATGCATACAAGAGCTGGGGTGCAGGCCAGAGGTGTGGGGGGTGGGGGTGAGAGGATTCACCACAGAGTGTGGGGAACAGAACAGGCAGATCCACGGAAATCCACTGCGGAGGGGAGCAGTGGGGAGACAGGACAGGTGTATTGTGCCATGCGGGTCAGCTCCCTGGCAGGGATCGAACTCATGCATGACAGCTTGATAGTGCTGAGACTTTAACCCCTTGCCTGTCACTGTTTCTAAATAGACTGTGTGAAAGGAGACAGTGGCGTCTGGGAGGCAGGGAGAGGGGGCCGTTCAGGCTGAGGCGGATCAGCAACTGTGTCTCGGCAGATAAACACTCAGGCCGTGATTCCCAAGGCAAGCGCAAGAACAATGCACAGAGGCTCTGACCACTGGGGGAAGCATGAGCGAGAGGAAATCGGTGGGGGGCGAGGGGGGCTACTCCAGAAGTGAAGATGTGCTGCACGAGCAAAGGCAAATCTGGGGGAGAGGGGGGATGGGGGAGCGGCCACAGGCCGCAAGAGTCCTGGCAGCTCTGCAGCCTCCCTCGTGGCGCAAGGGGTTAAGCGCCGCACTGTGAAGCAAATACGAAGCCTCTGCAGCCCGGCCGGGCAGAAAGCAACCCACAGGGTGCAGCAGACCTCTCCTGTCTCGTCCACTGCTCCCCTCAGCAGTGTGTTTCCTTAGATCTGCCTGTTCTGCTCCCCACTCTGTCTCTGGTGAGTCCTCTCACCCGCTGCATCTCTGGCCTGTACCCCAGCTCTTGTATGCATAAATAAATAAATCTTTTTAAAAAAATAATAAAAGCATGTGAACACACGATGGGCGCACGCGAGGACCCAAGAGGGTCAGACAAGACCTCAAAGGGTCTCGCTGGAGGGCGGAGGATGGGCATGTGGTGTGGTGGGGGGCAGTTTAAGGGACAGGAAAAACTGGGGGATGACATTCCATTTCTTAAACTGTAAGTGCTGCTGCCGACAACTGTGCAGTCGTGAAACCACACGGAGGAGGAGGGAGCATGAACTCTCACCACTGAAAATGCTGAAAAGGGAGCTCACCCCCATGGGCCCCACCCTCTCAGTGCCCCTCCTGTGCCTGGCCCCCCACGACACTCAGGTGCCAGCCCCATTACTCAAGCTGTGACTGCTCCAGGAGCTGGAAGGTGGGGGGGGGGGGTTGTATTCTTTTTGGTTTCTCTTTCCTCACTGGACTGCGTCTGCCCAGGACAGAGCAGCTTCCTGTGGGCTCCTGCCCCACAGAGGCTGCCAGGACCCTCCCCCGGACAAAGCAAACACTCAGGTGTTCATTCACTTCCGCCCCATTCTGGGGCATGTGCTGGGGGGTTGGGGGGTGGCACCCAGCTCCTGGCAGCCTGGCGGGTTGCACAGACACTGCGGCCCGAGGTCTACTACGAGATCGAACCTGTTCTCAGAGATCTAGGGTTTCCGGGGTCGGCATGTTAATTGTGCTCTATTTTCAACTTTAGTTAAAGATACAAACTCACTTCCTTTAAAAACTCACAAGCGGGCTGCGAGGCCTACCGCAGCCTCTGTAGCGCCGGTTCGTTCCCTGGCTGCCGGCGAGGGTCCCACAAAAAAGAAAAAAATAAATAAAACTCACAAGGAATCAACTCAGCCACACAGCTTCTCCAGAGAAACCTCTCCCGAACTTGTGCTTCGGGTCTGCTCCCTCCTCCCCTTCATCCTCCAGCTTCTAGAAAGAACCATCTTGGCCTCCCCCTCTGCTCTCGCCTGGGCCCATGGACCCCACAGCACCAGTGGAACCCCTTTAGCAGGAGTCGTGTAAAAAAATATCCAGTTACCTAGTGAAATGCTGATATTTAAAATCCAGAGTTTGCTTCAAGTAGCCGGGACAGGAGAGTGACAGGACAGTGACTGGCTGGCAGGGTGGAGGCAGCTGGGAGCTGCGGGAGCCTGGGGTGCGGGACCCCCAGCCGACCGCCCCGCTCTCAGGTCGCTCCCAGGTCGCAGTCGCCGGGGAAAGAGCGTCTGGGGCAGCAGGTCTGGGCGCCGCTGACTGAGCCAACCTGTCACCCACCCCAGTCGGGGACCCACTTCCATAACACGGTACGGACAGCAGCCAAGAGGGGACGCGAGGCCCAGACTCGGAAGGAGGAACAGAGGTCTCCACGGGGAAGGCAGACCAGGCAGGGCAGGCGGGGGCGCACGGTAGGCTGGGGCTGGAGTAGAGAGCAAGAGCTGGGGTGTGGGGGGTCACCCCCACTGTCAGTCTCCACGACTTCTCCTGTGCTGAATCCCAAGCCAAAGCTGATGGTTTGTCTATTCAACAAGTATTTGGGGACGAGCTGTGCGCCAGCACTGTCCTCACTGAATAACCCTGTCTGTACTCCAGACCAGTGCTTCTCAACTGGGGGGCCCCTGCCCCCCCCAACTGACAGTGTCTGCAGACCGCTGTCAGAAGAGTCCAGAAATGCTGCTAAACGCCCCTCAGTGCAACACAGGCCGCCATCTCACTACCCCCTCACCCCTGTCCCTCCAGGGCATCAGCCAGGTGCCCCGGGCCTGCAGCCCGCTGTGCAAGGGAGAAGCCCCACAGAGCAGCCGGCTCCACTCCACAGCACCTGCACCCGCCCTCAGCGTGGCCCTTCATCCCGCTTCCACTGGACACGCAGGTGCTGTCCAGTCACGTGGCAAGCAGAGCTAGACATAGCACGAATCTTGAGATTTGGCTTACATCATTTTATAAGCTGCATTTCACGATAACTTTTAGAAATAAAAAAGCTGCTGTTCTCAGCAACTCGGGCTTGAGCAGGGCTCACTTATTCCCTAACCACCAGGTCTCGCCACATGGGGCCTCAGGGCGCCAGCACCCCTCTCTGTCCCACACCTGTCTACAATACCTCTCGGTTGCTTTTTCTGGGTTCTCTACTGCCAGCGCCCCTCCCCCACCCCATCCCACACACCTGCAAGGCCAGCTCCACCTGCTCATGATCCTGCCAGGTGCGCTCACACAGAGAGCCCTCGACGCTCAAGGCCACAGTCCGCCTCTCCTAGTGCTCCTCCCACACCCCTCCGGCCCCAGGAATGCCCCTCTGTGCCAAGATGACTTATTTTGGGGGTGTACCACCCTCGTCAGAGAAATCAGGGGTGCTGAGGCTTTATTTCTGATGACAGGCATACTTTCAACTCAGAAGAGCAATAAGGGGTCACTGAGAGGGAACCCTAATCTTCCCAGAGGTCTTTCTATGAAAGAGAACCCCTGGCTTATGCCACTGTCCTTCTCTAGACGCTCCCTGTTGGCCCTTCCACCTGCCTGAACTCCTCACCCTTCCAGTCTGCCGCCTTTCAAACAACTCTCCACGCGAGCCACTCCCCTGCCCTGCAGCCCCCACCCACCACAGGTGGGCTCCTGGGCCCCACAGCCGCGGGGCAGTGAAGCAGCCCTTGGTTCTCACCAGTTCTGCTTTGGATCCAGACAGCGACACGGATCGTTGATTCTGAGCGGGGACAAGGGGCCTCACATTCCCAAACCAATGTTCGGTGCTCCCTTCAAGACCACAGCGCCTAGGGCAGGCGAGGAAGCAGGTAAGCAGGTGCACTTGTGTCGTGCCGGCGGAGTACAGCCTGGCACAGTCTGGCTACAGTGAAAGCTGCCGGTCTTAGTCTTCAAAATCAGTGAAACCTGCGGCCCAGGAAAGCCGCACGGGAACACAGCACGAGTAAGTGATGGGGCGCACAGAGGCTCAGCCATAAGGACACGCGGCTACACTTTATTTCTAAGCCTCAAAGACTGAGAGGGGGAAAAAGCTTGCTCGTCCAGCAGGAGAAGACCACTCAGAGACACCGTCCACTTACGCAGCCGCTGGGTCTCTGGAGCTGTGGCGGCCGATGTGGAGTGGCCGCCACAGCCGTGCTCAGGGGGCAGGATGCACAACAGGAGCCCTTACACCTTATTTTGCCCATTAAATAGTTTCTTGTTTTCTGAATGGTTTTACACATGTCTGTAAAAATTAATCTGTGTGTATGTGTAAATAAAATATACCACAAACAAGTGTTTGAAGCCTTGAGATGATGGCACAAAATATTTCCATTTTCCCCGGCTGATGAGTGTTGATGTCGCTGCGGTCATTTTTATCCTAGCCTAGTGAACATCTTCAAGGACCACTCAGAGCTGACTGACTATGTCACAAACCCTTAGAATGAAACCTTGTCGTCTGTGGGAAAAACACTTCGGGAAAAATGCGCCACCCTCACCCCACCCCTGGCGTCGCCAGGGCCCAGGTACCCCCGCTTGGCTCCAAGTGACCTAAGACGTGGGGAAGCAGGGCCTGGTCAGGGCTTAAGGCATGGGTGGGTGTGGGGGCACACAGCAGGTAGGGGTTCACCCGCGCTTCACTGAACAATCCAGACATGGGGGGGCCGCCATGGGCTGCCTCCAGGGCCAGCGACGAGGTTCACCTCCCCTGCCTCTTCCGGGAAGGGGGACCAGGCGGCCCCGGGCATTGCTCACCTGCAAGCCAGGACAACAGTGCTGAGAACAGCGCCCGGCTCTGGGCCACCCAACCCCTCCACGCACACCCGCTATCTCTGGCACCGCAGGCCCCAGCAGCTGGGGTGGGGGTGGCCTTCCCTTATCTGCGACTTTCCAGGCACTTCCCTGCAGTGACAGACACACAAGTGACGAGAACCTACTCACATCAGGCGGGAAGATACTCTCGGCCCAGCGGCGACACTGCCCTCCGCTATGGGGCAGGAGAAGTCCGGGCACCAGCCTGCCCCGCCCCACCCTGCCGATGAAATGACAGGACCGCAGCTAGGACACCATGGTCTGCGGCCACCGGCGGGCCAGGGGGAGCCCCACCATGAGTGGCAAGTCACAACGAGCCAGGTACATGGGGAGCCCCCTCAAGAGGCCACCGTGACAGCAAAACTGAACCTGATGCTGGTCGAGCCTCCGGCCCCCACCCCGGGGACACAAGCAGCGAGACCCAGGACGCGGGGCCTTTGCAGGCACGAGACCGGCTTCATCAGCAAATACCCAGCATGGAAAAGGGAGTGATGACAGGCAGGCCAGGAGCGAACGTGTGGCCGTGGGTCCTCGGGGCCTGCAGGCAGGGGCACTGCAGGGGCAGGGCTGTGGGTGGTTTTCAGGGGAGACGGTGGCTGGCTCTGGTTCTTTCCAAGTCTTTGCTTTTTAGAAGCACGCTCAGAAGCGTCTCCGGCAGGACCCTCTGCTCAGGGGACAGGAGCCACAGGGAGAGGGGCTGACAGGCACAGCTGTTCACCACGGGGCGGGTCACCCAGGCACCCCCACAATGTGCACAGGACAGTTTTTCTATGATAGAAACTTTAAAAAACAGGAAGAAGGGGTGCTGGACTGGCTCCAGGACCGTCTGTGCGGTCAGTGTTAAAAAACAGCAAAAGAGGACGTCTTGGCGGACTTGCTGGGAATGAAATGAGTTCCTGACGTTACATGCTCACTACTCCTCAAACAGTGCTCCAGAGACCTCAATGACAGTCAAGTTCCTTCATCTCTCACACACCCCACAAACCCCGCTCCACACCCGGAGCCGACCCCACGGTGATGGTCTTGCTCAGCCACCGCGCACCCCCCGCCCGCACCTCCCACTTCCCCTCTCTATGTCTGACTTTCAGACAGCGGCAGGTGGGCAAAGTGATCGGGAGCGCCAGGCCCAGGGCCACCCAAACCTCCTGCCTTGCCTGCGCCCCTCCGCCCAGCAGCCAGGTGGGTGTATGTTGCCCCGGCATCTAGGAGGCCGGCGCCCGCACAGCTGAGGGCAGGTCAGTTCACGTCCCCGTAGAATAAACTGTGACAGGTGAAGCTCCTGAGGCTTCTGGGCTTGAGTTAAGCAGCCAATATAACTTCCACTTTTTCTTGCCCATCATGTCAATCATCACTCCTCATCGTGCAGATGAGACTGGAGAGACTTGTGGTCATACGGTGACTAAATGGGGTGTCCACGATTCGGGCCCCCATCAGTGCCCTCTAAGATCACAAGACCAGTAAGTGGAAGTAGGACTTCTAATTTACAGTGGACAGACTTAATAGAGTTTTGTCAAATACACCTAAAAATATCATTTTCATTTCTTAAGAGTGACTGCAGAAGCAAAGTGATATAAATAGGCCCCAAATGCTTAAGCGGTGCCTTACAAGAGACAAGAGACACACAGAATGAGACACTTCTTTAAATGCCATGTGAGTTCAAGCGGCCACTTCCTTCTCAGTCACTGCACAAGCACTAATTTCTCATCCACCTTTTCCTTTTTGCTTTTACCAGAACCATCACTGTTTACTGACAGCTAAATAACATGACTGTATAATATTACTAGGCTTTAAACAGGACTGCGAAAATCACTTGATTGCAATCACTCCTGAAACATCCTGAAGACAGTGTCAGCGCCCCGGGAGGGGCAAAGAAAGTGTCGGAGCCTGGGCTCTTGCAAAGACCACAGGCCCAAGCCCCCCCTCCTCTGCGCACGTGGCTCATCTATACCCAAGGCACCCCGGAAGGGCCTGTGCGAGACCTCTCCAGCAGAGCCCTCGGGATGCAGGACTGAGCTCCTGATCTGCACCTCTTGTTAGAGCCTGAATGCACTGCGTGCACATACACCTGTAGGGTAAGAAATCCTCCAAAGACACACCTCCAGCTCACTGTGCTGCAGAGACGCCCACATATGTGGACCATCACGAGGCCCAAAGGCCGGAAGAGACCCACCCTTTATAAAGAACGTGTCCTTTGGTGGATTTCACCCCAGATATGAGTATCACCCACAGACAAGACAGGTGTTCACGCATTACAAGTAAATTTCCTAAATAGACACACACACACACTATTACGTGTGTCCTAATCAGGAGATTTTGAGAATAACTGATCAAGCACATTTTCTTTTTGTGAAGCTTAGTTCTAACCTGAAGAAAACCCGGAATTCTATCAGGAAAAAAATATACATTAGGATTTTTAAAAAGTTGTCATTTTGGGCTCCAACGTCATGATGTTTTGAGGGCTACCTTAGTACTTCAAATGTTTCACACCCTTCAGGAGAAAAGAGCAATTCAAAGTCAAATATATTTTGTCAAGGACCTCGGTGTATCCTAAGCACTATTCTAGATTCATTAATGCAAGATTACAGCACGTTCATCAAAACAGCATTTGTCAAGAGCCCAGAGTTGGTTATTATTGTAATTATAATATATTAAGATAAATGTTCCTTAACCTACAATTTTGTGCAACTACATGATAAACAGGAGACAAATGTTTATTACCCAGGTTTACCCAGGTTAACAAAATTGGGGAAAGATATTGATAAAAATATCCAAAGAAGCACATGGACTAAATTATATTTGGCTAAAATGTTTTTAACCCACTTGTTTAAATATAATAAACTTTGATTGAAAATTCAAAATCAAAAGGTTGCTAAAAATAAAGTCACACTATGAAGAAAAGGATTCAGGGAAAGTGACCATCTTTTTTTTTTTTTTAATGGCAAGTTTTTAGAGGACAGGAGAAGGGGAAAGAAAGACCTGCGCAGACACAGGCGGGCGGCCTGACAAGAGAACTGCGGAAAGCTCTACATTAGACAGTGGTGCAGGAGAGCCCCTGCCGGGCATCAGCGCCTTGACTGACAAAAGAGCTCCTGGGGGGCTTCCCCACGAGAAACAGGCTCCCGTGGGAATGACTTTTCGGCAGTATCCCGAGCATCTCCCCGTCCTTCTTAAGGGCTGCCCAGTATTCTGGGGGAGACGGCCTTCTCAGTGGGGACTTCCTTGCTAGTCATCACTTTCAGAGAGCAGTATGTATAATAAAATTGCCGATCAGGTATGGAAGATGATTAACCCCAACTGAAATCATTTTAAGGTGTGCACTTCTTTATTCAACTTATTTAAATAAATCAGAAATAGTCCTACCTCCTAGCCACCAGCTCCATGGGGCATTTAAATTTAAATACTATTCAAAATCCAGCTCCTCAGTTGCACAGGCTCCCTTCCCAGGGGCTGCCACGCGGGCGAGGACAGATCGGGAGCACGGAGCCCGGACAGGGCACACGTCCACTGTCCCTGGTCAGCACTGGCCTAGAATCGAGCAGGGAGGCCTCGATAGGACTGACACAAATTTCAAGAGACAGCAACCCAAAGAAACCCACCCTCTACCAGCACTGGAAACTGGAGACACAACAGAAAGCAGAAATTTTAAAGAAAGAAATTGAAAAGACAGAATTGTATGTTCAGATGGTGCCTACCTGGGTGGGTTAGATTTCTTTACTATATTTAGACGAGAAAGCTCCATTATTAATCGTTCTGGCATCTGAGGGCAGGAGGGAATTCAACAGCGAGCATTTTACACCCACCCACTGACAAACAGGTAAGGAGCTGCTCGTCACTTTCTCATCGGGAGGATTAGCTGTCCCTGGTAACACTGGCAGCCCTGAGCCAGCGAGCAACAAAATTAGGCCAGTCTTAATTTATACCTCAGATTTAAGAGTCTAGACAAAACCTTGCCTGAGTTGGTTTACAATTTTTTAGATTACTAAAAACCTGTGATCTCGAGACACCACCCGGGTAGGGGGTCCTCGGGCGTGATGAACAATCCCACAGCAAACCCTCCGTACACGCACGGCATCCAGGAGCTCTCTCTCTAGAAAGTCATCTCTAAACACGCCATCCTGAACTATGACCCCCAGGCCCACGTCTGCCTGAGCCAGGGCCTCTGCGGCTCACACAGGGCGGGGCAGGGAGAGTGCCCACCCAGGGAGGGAGAGACATGTGGACGGCACCCTGGAGCACCTGCCACAGGGAGAGCCAGCTGGGCTGCGGGCAAGGACTGGCCCCGGGGGCCAGCCAGGTGAGAAGCTGGGTGAGGGCACAGACGCCCCTCGGAGCACCCAGAGAACCCCACCCTTGCCAGCCCCTTTAGCCCCAAAACAGTGTCAGGAGTTCCTGTTGTTTCTGGCCCCCTGGTTCTGGCCTCTGCTGTGCTGAGCAGGGACCGCTGAGGGCCCTCCCAGTGGGCCTGGCGGCCTCCCCGTCTCCAGAGGAGGACCCAGCACTGGGTGGTGGGCAAGCTGCCCCCGCCTCTCGGCCTGGTGAACACAGGGGTCTGGGCACACCTGGAGGGGCAGGCTCCCAGCTCGACCCCAGCTCACCCCCCCCGCCCCCTCCCCCAGCGTGGCTGGCCAGGGCTGACTAGGGCCTGGGTAACCAGTCAGCAGCTGGTAAGGAAAACCCTCTTCCCACAGCATGAGCAGCTCCCCACTCACACTCTCGTGGTCCTCTCACGTCACGTACTATCAGAGGAAAAGATGAAGGACGCGCACCCCGATCTTCTCAGAAGCACTGTGAGCCCCTTGCAGCTGTACCCCCTGCTCTGGACCCACCTCCCACTGGCTTCCCTTCAAAGCAGCACCTCTTCCCCCACCCCAATAAATCCACAGCCTGGCCTACCCCGTGTGTACAGCCCGAGGACCGGTGCAGCCCCCTTCGAGGACCATCCTCTCCCCGCCCTCCACTTCGCTGCGGGCCTTCTGCAATCACGTTAAGCCCATTTCCCCGACTTTCCATCGCTTGTCTGATCCACCAGCCACCCCCCAGCAGACACTGCACCCACCACAGGCCCTGGGTCTCTACCCACAGCTCCTCCTCAGCCTCCGGCCTGACCCCCCAGGAAACCACGAATGCTCCCTGGCAGTCACCTCTCAAAACTGTCCTCCTCAGCCACCAGCCTCCCACCCTCCCGGCCCCTAGTCCACCCAGACTTCCACGAGTCCAGGGCCAGGGCGCCATGCTCCCCTGGCCCGAATTTAAAAACCCAACAAAAAGTTGCCACATTAAATGGCATCACGGGGTAGCTGCGACAGCAGCGCGTGCCATATTCCAACCACAAAAGCCACACCTTCTCTCACCAGTGAGCATGTGAAACAAAATAATTACATCAGAATAAGATTTTTGATTTTTAACCCGCTCCAGAAAGGTGCAGGAGGAGGTGGAAACCGGAGAACTAGCGGTTGCAAGCACAGAGCCAGCGACCAGGCCCGGGGTGGGGGGGGGGGTGCGTGGGCATGGTGAGCGGTCAGGGCGGCAACCGGCACCACGGTCGGCCCAGGCAGGCCAGACGCATGTGGCCACTGAATGGTCTCGGAACAGCGATGAAGAGCCCCCGCGTTTTTCAGGTAAATAAACACAGGCTCAGAGAGATCAAGTCAGTGGCCAGGGCCACACAATTAGGAAGCATAAGTGCTGAGACTCGAACCCCAGTCCGTGGGACTAACACCCTGCGCTGCTTGACACTAAGGCACCCGAGCACCTGACAGACGGCACACACCGGCTGTGGCGCTCGGCGCAGGGTGTGAGCAGAGCAGACCAGAGGAGCCGCCCTGCTAAGGACCGGGTCCCCTCTGCACGTCCTGGACAGCCCTGGCTCCTGCCAGAGATTTTCAAGCTGGCTCTTCACTTTACATAAATTAAACTGAATTCCTCAGCAGCAGGAGGCTGTGAGTTAAGGAGAGTGCTGGCAAAGTGCTACAGCAGAGTGCTCGGACAGGTGCCCAGGCCGAGCGGGGACTGGAGAAAGGTCACTGTGGCCTGACTATCCCACGCACAGCCTTCGCAGAGCCAAGCAGAACTGCACCCGCTGCGCTTCATGGGGGCGCGGGTCCTGCAGTGGCCGCCACGGACGCCAAGCGTCCTTCCACATTGGGCGCTGCGACGGCCCGGCCAGAGCAGAACACACAGAAGACATGCAAACGCCCGCCACGGCCAGGAGCGTGGCGCCGCAGGCCAGCGGCACGGGAACGAACGGCAGCTCTGCTCCCCTTGACAAGGCGGTGCGCTCCGGCACCTGGATGGGCCCTGACAGGCGGGCGCCGGCGATCTAACAGAAGCGGCAGGAGCCGGGCCGGGCGGACCGCTCACTGGCAGTGGCCCCGAGCCCACCGCTCCGTCCCTGTCAGGGCGTGCGGGCCACGCGGAGACGTGACACTCGGCACCTGAGCCCTGCAGCTTCCCGCCCGGGCGCCACCTGAGCCTTCCTCTGCCCACGCGCCTGCTCACCTGGCCCTTCGCAGCCAAGGCCCTCCGTGGTCAGGGGGCTTCCCAGAGCCACCTCCCTGGAAATCTACAGCCCTACATTGTAGGGCTGAGAGGACCAGGCTCCTTTCTCGAGCACTAAGGCACAGACTCAGAAAACACGAATAAGACAATCTGATGGATCATTATACTCAGCCTCCTGGAGAAAATCCCGCTACGCAAACTTTGGTGAAAGGGATCACGCTGCACAGCACACACACTAAACTGATGTTCCCTACGAATCGACACCAAAGCTCCCGGCCCCGAAATGACAGAGTGGATGCGTCCTCGCTTGGAGGCGCCGGCACCGGTTACCCGGTGAAGTTCACAGGGGGGACGGGCCGCAGGAGACCCTTGCAGCAAGGGCCTTAAAAGCGCAGAACCTGGCGCTGAGTGTGGCCCTGGCCTCCCGCCAGACCTGTGTCACGGCGCACACTTTGGAAATGGAGATGCCCCAACTCCCCCCACCGAGCTCTCTCTCGGCTCTGCCTCCGTCAACAGGAAGAACATAAACTTGTCTCACCACCCCGGGCTCTGTGCCTCCAACGTGGAGACCCAGCCAGGCCAGCCTCGGAGACCTGGAGAGTGTGGAGAAGGGCCTCCCAATCCCTGCTCGGGGGGAACATGGAGGGGACAACAGTTCTTGGTGAGCCACCCGCGCCCACAGTGAGTATCAGTGATGAATCTTTCACAAAAGGCAAGTAGGAAGCCCAGACTCTCGGCCAGGCCCCCGCACGGGCAGGCGTGCAGCAGGCCAGGGCACGGGCAGGCGTGCAGCAGGCCTTCTCTCCTGAAAGCCGGCATGCTAAGGCTGGGCCTCCCCAGCAAGCAGTGCTCTCTGCGCCCCGCCAGCACACGCAGGGGCTACCCAGGGCAGCGCCATGTGGCAACTGGGAGGGGAAGCAGGCCCCACCCCTGCCACCCACCAGTGCTCAGAACCTTCCGGGTGACCGTCTCCAGCGTGGAAGATGAAGGGAGACGGGACTGCCAAGGAAGCCCGGCTGAAGACCTGCCGGAGGCTGCACCTTGAGGGCTGGGAGCGACGAAGAGGGGGCGCAGGGGCACCGCTGTGCCCACCCACAAGACCACGGACGGGGTCTGACAGAGCGGGGCAAGCAGGAACCAAGATGAAACGACAATCAGCCCGGCGTTGCTCAGCGCCGGAAAATCTGTAAATTATGCAGCAGCCTCTGTGTCACCTGCCCCCACTCGTGACTCTGAAAGGATTTGTTTATTTCAACATTGAAAAAATGGTCTTGGAGTAAAAAAAAAAAAAACATTAAAATATATGGCTGGGGAAGACTTAGAAGCAATTGTAACAAGTGCTTATTTTAACATGCAAAGAATATTTACAAACCACTTTTCTAGGGAAGAGAAGGCCGACCCGACAAGAGCCGCGGGCCAGGCCCAGCACCTGCCCCGCGGGGGGCCTCATGCAGGCCGGGGCTGTGTCTCTGGGTCAGCTCCGGTCCACAGAATTGAGGAGGTGCCCGGCATGAGCAAGCATGTGGTCCCGAGGCTGGGGGAATAGTGTGCGCTTTTTTAAATGATGTGTCTGTGCTAAAATATCAGGTCCCGGGCACACTGTGGCACACCAGGCCATCAGCCGACGGGCCGGTCTGTGCTCACATGCAGGTGTAAGCTGGAGGGGCTCGTGCGCCGGAAGAGCGGGTAGAAGGGGTGGCCAAGCCTGACACCCTCTGAGGATACCCCAGACTGCACCACCAAAGGCCCTCCACACAGTGGGTGCCCCCCTTCTGACAGCCCAGGAGCCCCCACACATCTCCACGCTCGTCAGGAGAAGCACAGGATAGACCGAGGAAGAAGTATTATTTTTAAAGTCACGTCGGATGGAGAGATCCCTTTCTGAAGAAGAGAAAGGATGGCTGGGGGAAGGAACAGGGGTGAGCGTGGGGTTGGCACTGGAGGCGCCAAGGTCAGAATACCAAAGACCCCAGCTTCACCCCTAAGCCTGCCTGCTCTCATGCCCCCAAGAGCTGTCGGTCCTTCCGCTGGTTCTTCGACCCGTGAGGAGCAGCACTCAGCAGACCTGACCTAAAAAGCCGACAAACACAAGGGAGACCAAGAGAAGCCGCCACAGAAGTCACCCCCCAGCCAGCGGGTGAGAGGGCAGCACTGCTTCAAAACCAACAACCACCGTTCCCTGGGCTCCCCAGAACCCAGGCCGCTGGCCCGCAAGGTGAGAAGAGGGTGCCTGGTGGGGGATTCTTGAAAATCGTAACTGACGGCTGAAGTCGATGTGCTGAGATGAAGCTGAGAACGTGCCCAGAGACACAGAGAAAGGCAAGAAAGGGAGGACAGTTCCGGGATCCAGGAGCCAAGAGGCGCCCGGGCGGAGCAGGGGCCAGATCGGCCACCAGGGAGGGCCCCGGCACGGCCGGGAGTTTCCGCTAACAAGGAGCTTGCCGGGGAACCAGAGCCCACCCCCGGGGCCAGAGGCCACAGCAGCAGTGCTGGCCTGGACCGGACCGTCCGGTCGCCCCGGAGCTAGGGAGGCCCCTCAGACCCGGCAGGAGCCAGACACTCACCTCCCCGGGCTGGCACTGGTGGGAGCCGCGCAGGGCGGGCAAGGAAGGGAGAGGCCGAGGAAGAGCCCAGTGGGGAGAAGGCGAGGAGCTGCAGGGGCCCGGCAGGGCAGATGGGGGGACGCAGGCAGCCGGGGTGGAAATGAACAGGCCATGGACCTGGACAGAACAAAAGCGGCAAACCAGACAAGAAAATGACACCCACAGAGTCGAGTGCAGACACAAGCCCCCGGGAGCGGGACAGGTTCCTCCTCGCCATCATGCAGGGAGGCCACAGCGCCCGGGCCCACTCACGGCCATGGGGCCCAGCCCCGGGCAGTGTGGAGGGGCAGCCTCCAGCACCTGTTCTCACCCCCAGCCAAAGGAGAAACGGCCTGAGGGCAGGAAGGGGGCAGGGGAGGCAAGGAGAGGAGCAGTCGTGCTAATGGCCTCTTGCTATTGAGAAATCAAGGCAGAAGCTGGGACGATGAGAACAGAGAAACCAAACCGGAGGGACTACAGCCGCAGAGGAGGGTGGCGGCCTGAGCAGCAGAGACCAACCTCAACTTGACAAACCCTGAAATGGGCCTCACAACAGCATCTGAAGCAGCTCTTCTGGAACCTTCCTTTGGGGAGGCCCCCAGGGGTGAGAAGGGGGAGCTGGGCCTTGCGGCCAGCACCGGGCCTTGCAGGCTCTTTTAAATGGACTTCAGGAAAAACAACCTCGAGGACGCTGAGCACAAGGAAAACAAGGACGCATCCAGCCCGCGTTCCCCACAACACACGGACAGAGCTGGATCGGCTTCGGGAGCCCACACACCCCCAAGTGCCAGGCTCCACAGACAGCTTCAGAGGGTCCAGGCAAGCGGTCAAGGGCAGGGTGGACATCCCCAAGGGGTCTGGCCAGCACTCCACGACAAAAACTAGCCACACATTTAGTTTTCCGCATTTCAAGCACCAAGCCAGAACATTCCTATTCATTCAAGGTGTCTCGACCTTAACACGCACTTCACCATAAATGCGGAAATGGACTCTTTAAAACCTTCTTCTTTAGGATTTATTGGTGTTAGTGGTATACAGGGATCTGATGTCACGTCTAAACTCACTTCAGTTTTCATTCTATCTTCTCCTTTGTACTTTTTACAAGAAACTTTTACAACTAGACTTGCCTTTGTAATTTTTACAAGAAAATAATTTCACTATGTTTTAGTCTGTCAGAACCTGAAAGGGGAAAAGCATGTTCTCAAATTTATACATAACACACAATAGAAAAGAGTAAATTGGCATTTATTACAAGCCAAAACAAAAATTTAGTTAAAACAATGCCTGTTTATACTAAACTACTCAGTCCGCAGCAGGATGGAAGCTACAGGTAAGACCAGCCCCGAGTCTAGGAGACGCAGGTGATTTAACCTGTGGTGGAAGAACTAGGAGCCGTGGCAAAGACGGTTCCAGGAAAATCTTGAGAGCCACTGCTCTTCCCAGATAAAAGGGGTTTTACTTTTGGTAGGGGTGAGAGTCCTGCTGCCGGCTTTCTTTGGTAGGAGAAGGCGGCTGTAACCTAATGGCTCATGGCATCTAATGTTCTCTCTGACAATATTCTACTCCAGAGATAAAAGACTTTCGGGAATTAAGTCTCAGCACTATCAACAGCCACTGCGGCACGAGTTCAAGCCTCGGCCAGGGAGCTGAAGGACAGGGGGCAGCAGACCTCTCCTGTCTCCCCGCTGCTCCCCTCAGCAGTGTGTTCTAGTAGATCCTGCTCCCCACTCTGTCTCTGGTGAATCCGCTCACCCCCTGCACCTCTGGCCTCACCCCAGTTCTCGTATGCATAAGTAAATAAAAACAAATCTTGAAGCCCCCCACCTTCCCATTTTCCGCAGAAGGAGACAAAACGCTACGAGAAACATTTAGAAAGTAATTTACCAAACTCTTCCCCAGTCAAAATACAGGAGGGCTACTGGTTGATTTGACACTTCAGAGAAATTACATTTTTGTTATTAACATGAAGTAAAGAAAAGATGGTCCAATATTGTTTAGTATTATCACCTAACTTAGAAAGCGGGCACACGGGGTCTGGCTGCATCACATTAGTCTTATACTCCTTTTGCATTTTGTCCAGAAGCTAAAACACATCGCAGGAAGCAACGATAACACCAGAATGACTTTATAACAAATATGACACTTTACATCGGGAGCAGCAACTGTTTATTCTGAAATATACATAACAGTAAAAATTCAAATGTATCTTATGAAAATACATTGTTTCCTAACCAAGGGTTGTTCCTTGAAACAGAGCCCAGCTCAGCACCCGACCCCGCCGGGCTCAGCGTCCGGGGTCAGAGAACAGTGGCGCTGCCGTTCCGATCCCGGAGAAAAATAAAGGTTTTTGGTTTTTTTTTGTTGTTGTTGTTGTTGTTTTATGTTTTTTTTTGTTTGTTTGTTTGTTTTTTGAGAGAAACAGGTGTAGTCAATGCTGGGGGTAGCCGTGTTGGACGAGGCAACAGCTCGGGTCTCCCTGAGGACATACGCTGCCCCTCAGGGTCGCTCACGGAGAACACGGATTTATCACTCAAATTCTTTGTCTCTCGGCTTGAACCAAGTTCTCTAGAACACATTAGCTGCGTCATAGTTCGGGCTTTTAAAATTTCTTCTGCTCTAATTAAATCCTAGCAGATTTACGGAAGAGGGATGTCCAAGTGCTGGTCAAGGGACTAAGGGTCTCAGCTACTCATTTTCCTCCCTGATTATAACTGAACAGAAAGCACAGGAAGAGACGCGGTGACAACCGCGCCGGGCGGGAGCGCCGAGGGTCCACGCCGAGGGTCCACGCCGAGGGTCCACGCCGAGGGTCCACGCCGAGGGTCCACGCCGCGACGACGGCTCCAGCCCGCCCCGCTCACGTCGCCGTTAACCGCCCGCGCCTCCTGCCCTCACGAGAGCCAGGCGCCCCCGCGCCCCCGCGCCCCCATCCCGGCGCGGCCGGAAACCCACCTGAGAAACTCAGCGAAGAATCTCCGAACCAAACCCACTCGCGAATCCGGAGCACGACGGCCTCGGGGCTGCGGCTGCCTGCTCACCGCCCGGGCTTCCCTGCGACGGAGGCGCGGCCCGCGGGGCTGGAGCCCGGCAGGCCGGCCCGGGGCCTCGGGGCGCTCGGTCTCGGGGCGCTCGGCCTTTGTTTACTTCCAGCAGCGCCTCCCGCGGGCCTGACCGGCGAGGACCCGCCAGGAAACCGAAACTCGGCGTTTCCGCGCCTCCCCGCCCTGCGGCCCCGCTGCGGGTCACCCCCGGCCGCACCCCGGCGCGAGGGGCTCCGCCGCCGGAGCACCCCCCGCCCCCCCGCCCCCCGCCCCCGCGCCCCGCCGCTGCACCCCGCAGGCCGGGAGGGGGCGGGAGAGGCGCGGCGAGGGAGGAGGCGCGAGGCAGGCACCTGGGAAGGGGGACGGGCGCCCCAGCCAGCCCCGCAGGCCCGGCCCGGGCCGCTCCCGCCCACCGGGCCGCCCGAGCAGAGCAGAGCCGCGGGGAGGCCGCGCGAACAAAGGGGCAGCCCGGCCGGAGGGCGCGCCGGAGCCTTCGCGAAGCCCCCGCGGAGGTCCCGGAGGGAGGTCAGACCCGGCCGGCCCGCAGAACCCGCAGGGCCCCCAGGACCCCCAGAGCCCGCAGAGCCCCCAGAGCCTGCAGAGCCCCCAGGGCCCCCAGGACCCCCAGAGCCCGCAGAGCCCCCAGAGCCTGCAGAGCCCCCAGGGCCCCCAGGACCCCCAGAGCCCGCAGAGCCCCCAGAGCCTGCAGAGCCCCCAAGGCCCGCAGAGCCCCCAGATTCCCCAGAGCCTGCAGAGCCCCCAGGGCCCGCAGAGCCCCCAGAGCCTGCAGAGCCCCCAGGGCCCGCAGAGCCCCCAGATCCCCCAGAGCCTGCAGAGCCCCCAGGGCCCCCAGAGCCCCCAGGGCCCGCAGAGCCCCCAGAGCCCCCAGGGCCCGCAGAGCCCCCAGAGCCCCCAGGGCCCCCACAGCCCCGCAGACCTGACCAGGCCGCAGGAGCTGCCCCGCACCACGAGGAGAGCTTGGTTTTCACAGGTGAGGGAGCTGAAACCAACCCCCCAGCTCGGGACAGGCCGCGGCGGGACAGCGGCCCTCGCGCCTCAGGTGCCAGCAAGCCCGGGCCCCTCCACATCCCTCCGAACGGCCCCGGCCCCGAGGACCAGGACGCTGCTTAGACCCGACTCAGCCGTCCTGGCTACCCAAGAGTCTCTACCTCTGAATCTAGAGTTTGAGGGCGTCGCTGCGGGGAGAGGGCAGTGGGTCCCCAGACGCAGTGGGGTCGGGCAGTGAGAGCTCCCAGCCCCGGGCCCTGGAGCGGCCCCTCTCCAAGCTGCCCAAACCCGCTAGAATTCGGACCAAAGGGCTTGAAGGAGTGACGATCTACAACAGCACCCAGGAGGCAGCCAGCCCTTCCACAAACTGCTGACCGTGGCTACATGGGCAGACTAAGTTGATAAAAAACCAAGCTTGTTGGTCAGAAGAAAAGGAAAAAGTAGAAGTCCACGCTCATAACAAAGTTACTGTCATCCCAAAGAACCGTGAAATTCTAGTTTTAATTTTAGAGAGCTAGTAGCTAGTTACTACTGGTTTTTACTTCCACTGCAATGTAATTGTTTTCAAATATGAATAAAATTCTATGTAAGTTTCAATCCCAACATTTTTTGTTCTAATTCTGTTAAATTTACAAGTCTTAGAAAATGTACATGGAACACAAAGGTTTGGGCCTCCTCGGTGGCGCAGGGAGTTAAGCACCGCACTATGAAGCAATCCGCACGAACTCTGGGCACAAGTTCGAGTTCCATCCCAGGCAGGCCAGAGAGAAACCCACATGGCGCAGCAGACCTCTCCTGTCTTGCCCCCTCAGCAGTGTACTTGGGTCAATCTGCCTGTTCTGTTCCCCGCTCTGTCCCTGGTGAATCCGCTCATCCACCGCATCTCTGGCCTTTATCCCAGCTCTTGTGTACATAAATAAATAAATCATAAAAAAAAAAAAACACTAAAGTTTGCCGATGATGAAAACTCCTCAATAAAGCTTAATAAAAACTGTGTTAGAAACATCATTTCTATTTATCATCCATTAATTAATAGGCTTCCTTCAAAAAATGGTCTTGGTGTTTGTGTCCTTCCACCAAAGCACAAAACTAAGCCACACGATGGCTTATTCTGTCCAACAGACCCTGGCAGCGGCAGTGAGAGCGATCAAGTGCCACCGGCCTAATCATGGCTTCCCCTCAGCCTCTCCCCGTGCCCCTCACACCCCCCAGAACCTCCCCCAAATCCTCAGCACCCCCATAAGTCAGCACAGCCGCTGCAGGGGCAGGGCTGCAGGCCTGAGTGGAAGCCTGGACTCCTCTGCAGCTGCTCAGTATTCAAGGGAGAAAAAACAGTTTAGTGACAGAGAATAAACAAAACCATCCTGCATTTACAGCAGGCGCCGATCTCTGGCTCGCAACGTGTTCAACGGGTGTGCACTAGGGCTATCAAACAGGTAACTTCTCGGTACTTTTGCTGCTGTCAGGGACAGGACATTGCCAGCTCTGGGTTACTCAAGAAACGGGAGTGAAACATGATTGTAACTTAACAAAGTTTCTCCTCCCAGGACTGTGTCCTACTAATGAGACAGAGAACAGGAAAAGAAAATGTTTTGCCTTTCCAGAAAGTCAAAAATCCTAATGCACTGTTCTCATAATCTACAAATATTTTTCTTAATTCTTTCTTATGAAAGAATAAAACCATAATGCCCTAAAAGAAATAAGAGAACCTTAGTGCACAAGAGACAATTTTCTATATAATCAAAGCAGGCAAGGCGCTTTACGCAAATATTTTAGAATTATATTTTATAAGGTTATAAAAATATAACCTTGTATTTTATAAGGTTATAAAAAGAGCTTACACTAACCATATGAAAAACAAATATGAAAAACATTAAGAACACACACCCCCCCCCCCCAGCCAATAATCTATAAACAAAGTAAGATCGGGCAACTCCTAAGAAACACAAATAGTAAAATTCAAGAAGATTCCACTGCCCCACCAACCAAGACCGTGAAACACTGAAACTGAAGTACTGTGTTTCAATTATTCAACTAAGTGTAAGAGAAGTAAATACACCATAAATGACCATGAAAAGTTTTGCTCCGCCATGGAAGATCAGTGAAACTGGCCGACCACACACTGCCGCTGTCACTGAGGCACATACAGCCCCTGCAGGCCGCCGCAGTGTCACATAACACACACCACATGACATACATGCTGAAAAATGTAGCTCATTTGGATTCACTTGTAATACAACAAGAGTCCACATTCAGTAGGCAGTGGCCAAGTGCAGGCCACTGTTCGAAGGCTTTCTGAACATGGAGCCTCTTTTGTTCTGAGTGACTCTGACCGGGGTTTTACTGGCCTTCCGCTTTACAGGTGAGTAAACAGACTAACAGGCAGAGAGCGAGATGCTGAGCCCAGGAAGGGGGCAGCAGAGCCCACGAGCCCCTCACTGCGCATCCAGAAGTCTTAGACACTTCTCTCCTCTAGCCGGTGGCCTTCTGCCTATTGACACCTGTGCTACGGGAGGGCCCGCGATATGGAAGGCCTTGACCCACGACCACGGCAGCACATGAGGCCAAGCACCAGGGAATGGCACTCATGGGGAGGGAGGAGCAGGGGCGACTGGGAATGTTCGTATCTTTATTCCATGGAATGTTATGCACCCTTCAAAAATGTGATGATTGACAACTTGGACATTTTCTTGTCCATGTTAACTGGGCGCGTGGGCTACCGGAGTCTCTCCCTCAAGAATACAAAGAAAACAAAATGTGCACGGGGGAAAAGCAGGCGGGAAGGGGAGCGGGACGAGAACATAACAAACAGCCTGGGGCCACGCATGTGGCAGGGAGAAGTCTGCACCTCCCTTGCTCCATGTTCTAATTTTCTGCAAAAAAAATACAGTTTTAACTAAAATGTAAGTGACTGAAATAACAGATTTCTACAATTAGAAATCCACAGATTAGATGATGGCAGCACAAGAAATTCAGGCTGAAATTGAAAGACAATAATGTTTTGACATGTTTTAGTAAGTAGGATAATCCAGTTATAGTTAGAATTTTTTCTAAAGTTCTGTGAGAACATCTCCCCAGCCAGGCTGATTTTAAACTCAGCAAAGGTTCACTGAAGCTCCAATCAGCACCATCCTCTCACCAGATTCCCAAACACTGGGCAAGGCCAGGCCTCTACCCGACCACTGGTGCTTCCTGACCCAGGGAGGGGGAGGGGCAGCGATGGAGCAGGACCCACAGGAGGGGTGGGGGGCGAGAGGTGACACTGCCCCAACAGATCAGTCACGTGGTGCGCAGGCAGTGAGCACCTGAACGTGTTTCTTAACCTGAAGTGACCCCTCAGCCTTCGCCCAGCATCATGGCACACAGCCACACCTGCTGGATCCTAGGCCTGTCCCCAAAACAGCTCCAGGGCCCCCCACTTGGCGCCAGGATCCCCACCCAGCACCCAGCCCTGCTGCCCACAGAGAACGGAGAGCAGCCAGCGGGCTCCGGGAGAGGAGCCTCCAGGGGGAGGGGGTGCAAGAGGCCGCCGAGGCCTGTGTGGCCCAGACAAAGGGAAAATAAAGGCAGAGGGACGAGGCCAGGGCAGCGGGGCACCGACTCCTGACACACCAGCGACTTCAAAGGGACACAGGCACTGCGGTCTGGCCCCAGCTTCACCACCTAAAATCCAAATCCAACAAAAATATTAACGCAAGACCATGGAAACCCTCGCTGCGTGTTTACTGGGAACAGGAGGCTGAAGCCTCCCTCACCACCGACAAGAAGGGCACCCTAGGGGGCAGGCTCCCCGCAGGCACCCTGAATCAGGGGAGCAGGTCCCTGCCTTGACACAGGGGCCGGCACTATTATCTGAAGTCATGGACGTGCACCCTGGGGTAAATCAGGGCAGTTAGGTTCATGCTGGAGGACTTCACCCACCTCACCCACGTTCGAGGTATGTCCTGGGCACAGCTCCTGCCCAGTGGCTTCCTCTGAGAGAGCAGATATGACGCCCCACTCACCCCCTGAACTGCCCTCAAGGCCCCGCCCGTCTGCCCGGCCATCCCCTTCCTGGGGGCCCCCGGGGGGAAGACAAGACCCCCCACTCTGGGTGCTGCAAACCTCCTCACAGCTTCCGCTGGCCTCAGGGGGCCACGCCACCTTCCCCTTCAATGACACACTGTGTATCCCGCCTCAGGTGCGCAGGTGGTCGCGGGCAGAGAGTGAGGAGACCCTACAGGGCCTGTAGTCCCCGGGTTTGCACCCACCCCACTCCATGGCCCCACCCCACTGTCTGTCCCAGGTCAGCCAGGCCGTTGTCCTCTTAATCCTCCTGCTTAATCCCAGGCTACTTAATGCCAACAATGAGCAGACAAAGCGCTCACTGTGTGCCCAGCACCACCCTGTGCGCTGGACACACGCGAGCTGCTTTCATTTCCACGGCAACACCCCAGAGCCGCCACCGTGGCACCGGCAAGTCATCGCACACTGTTCTGTGTGGACACTGCACAGCTTCTCCAAGGGAGATGCAGCCACTTGTGGGAACTCCACCTGCCCTCCCAGGTAACCCTCACCTGAGTTGGAGAAGGAACAGTGGCTGGCAGGAGCCAGCCCAGCGCACAGCCTCGGAGTGGGCGCCGCGTCCAGGCTAGGGCCTGCTCTGGGGTGTGCATTAAGCAACTGATCAGTTAAAAGAGATCAGGCCTTGCTGGTGGTGCGGGGGTTAGTCTCAGCGCTGCCAAGCTGTTGTGCATGAGTTTGATCCCCGGCCAGGGAGCTGACCCACATGGAGCAGCAGACCTCTCCTGTCTCACCCACTGCTCCCTTCAGTGCGGATTTCAGTAGATCCGCCTGTTCTGTTCCCCACTCTGTCTCTGGTGAGTCCTCTCATCCTCCCGCGCCTCTGGCCTGTACCCCAGCTCTTGTATAAAAATAAATAAATCTTAAAAAAAAAAGTGACTTGTTTGGATGTAGAAGATCCCGAACAAACTACAAAAACACCTGAAGGTCCTGAAGAACCTCCAAAGGCAGTAAGACCAGGGTGTGAGTTTAGCAGGACAAGCGTGTCACGCAAGGTGGAAACACCAATCCAACCCAGGGGTCAAGCCCCCACGCTCCCCGCCTTAGGCAGGAGCCTGATAAAGTCAGCCCCACCAGCCACATGCAATGCATTGCTACAGACATGCAAAAATATTACTGAAATCCAGAAAACAATTCCATTAACAACATCAAAAGGAATTAAATTCCTAAGGAATAAATGTGCCCCCCTCACCGGCTGCCCCTCCCGGTCCCTCTTAGGAACAAAATTGACCGAAAAAAGACCACAAGGCCTGTATATTGAAGTTTATCAAATGATGCCTGAGGAAATGAAAGACCAGAGGAAGAGACACGTGATTTCCTGCATTGGGAGAGGCGGGAGCAGTTACCCAAACCTGCTCCAGAGATTCACGGAATCCCTACCCAAAAATCTCAAACATTCTTTGGTAGGAACTGGCCAGCTGATCCTGAAATCTATATAGAAAACATAAAAGACTGAACAGGCAAAGGAACTTGCGGGGGAAGCCGGGGGATCATACTGCCTGATGGGAGGACGAAGCCCCAAGTCCGGGGCACAGTGTCCTGCGATCTGGCCGGCCCCGGGCCCAGGGGCTCCCCGCGATGCGGAGCGGGGCCAGGCGGGGGTCGTGGGCTCTGGCATGGGCCGGGCAGTGGCACCCGCCCACAGAAGCACAAGCGGAGTCGCCTCCAGGGGCACGGGCCGCCCAGCACAGCCGGCCGCGGCCTGACACCGCCTTGCCTGGAGAAGCGAGCCCGGGAGGTGGGGCGCAGGGGGCTCAGACCTCACCCAGGCTAGAGAACCCCACGTTAGGGCCTCCCTGGCGGCGCAGCGGGTGAGCGCAGCCTGTGGAGCTATCTCCAGCCACTGTAGCACGAGTTCAATCCTGGGCCAGGGGCTACCCACACGGCGCGGCAGACCTCCTGTCTCCCCACTGCTCCCTCAGCGTGTACTCCAGTCCGTCTGCCTGTTCTGCTCCCCACTGCTGCCTCTGGTGAACCCACACCTCTGGCCTGTACCCCAGCTCTCGTATAAATAAATAAATCTTTAAAAAAAAAAAAAAAAGAAAGCCCCACTTAGAAGACCCCGCATTTCCAACCCCGCCATAAACGCGAGAAGAGCAAGGGCGGCGGGAGCAACACCCGCCTCGAACGGGTCCACGGCCCGCACCGGAGGGCGGCTTCAGGCGGCCGGGAGCACCCGCGCCCCGGAAGAGCGAGTGGAGTGGAGGTCTGGGGCTTCGGGGGAGGGGGGGGGGAGGGCGCAGGGCCAAGCATGACTCCGCTTGTGCTTCAGGGGCACTCGCGTGGGTGGCCTCTGTGCCTTTCTCCCCATTTTGCAATGAACCTCAAATTGCCCCCACAGGTCAAGTCTGACAGACACAAAAAGAACACCTATGAGTCAAAAATAAGACACAAAACCTCCCAAAATGGGGGACAGATTTGATACCTCGCCAGCAAAGATACAGACAGAAGTGATAAACAGTGGGAAGGGTGCTCAACATCACAAGCGCTCCGGAAATGCAAATTTAAATTTAGCAGAGGTGTCAAGCCCCCCCCCAGGCTGACCGGGGGCAGCAGGCCGGGCCAGGGGCTGCCCAGCTGTAAAAAGGCGGGGGCACTGTGGGAAAGTTCAGAAGCTTCTCCAAAAGCCAGACATACTGACCACGCAGCGGCCGCGACACCCAGGTGTCTCCCCAGAAAACGGAAAGCGCCTTCCACACAGACTGTCAACGCCGTTCACAGCATTAAGGAGGCCAAAGGCCGGAAATGACCCCAATGTCCATCACTAGCTCCTGGTGATGCAGAGCGGTGGAGGCAGTTGGGGGTGCTCCTCCTGGACACCCCCTGGCTCAGGGCCCTGGCTGCTGTGGTGAGAGCCAGGGCGGCACCAGGTGCCCCCACCAGTGCCCAGGAGCCATGGAGAGAGAGCAAGCTCAGCGGTCAGGCTTGCCACAGATGCCCAACGTCCGAACCTGTAAACCAAGGACATTGGGATCGAACTTCGGGGTTCCTTCTGGTCCCAGAGCGGGGAACTGGACGATGAAAGCTGGCAAATGTGATTAAACACGCAGAAAGCATGAGGTTAAATCCGTTTGGGTCCCTGGGTTAATCCGGGCCACGTGACAAACTGGCACAGACGCCTCCAAACGCCTTCTGGGCACCGTCCGCTCTTCTGTGGTGCCCACCAGGAGCTCCCAACTGCCACGCAAACTCCAGGTCCCTGACTTGCTTCCTGTCCTCATGTAATCACCCACTTCACAGGAGCTTCTTTTTCTTTCTTTCAAGAGTTCTTGAGCATTTTTCAACTTCGCTGAGGTGTAACTGACAAAACTAAGGCACGCGAGGCTCCCTGACCACAGACCCCCACGCGGCTCATCCACCAATGTGCCACCTTCTCGGTCTTTTTCTTTGGTGAGAACTTTCAGGCTCTGTCCTCTGGGCAAATTTCAGCTCCACGCTGCAGCATCGCCCCTGCGGCCAGGGCCACCCTCCGCACCCCCATGCTGACCTCGCTGAGCTGAACGCTGGGCTGGGGCTGCTTAAAAAGCAGAGACCAGGCTCAGACACAGCTGGGCGCGGGCGCTGCCAGGCCAGCCGGGGCACAGGGTCCACTCCTCCTCCCTAGGAGAGCCTGTCCCCGCCCCACAACGGGCTCGGGTGCTCGCCATTTTTAACTCACCCACTGGAGCTATCACTCCTGCTTCCTCCGCTGCGCCCGCCCCGGGGCAGGCCTGAGGTTCCTGTCGCAGCTGCACTGCCTGGGGGAGGCTGTAGCCGGGTCAACTTTGACTCTGCTTTCTCCAGCGCACAGCCCACTCAGTGACATCTTCCCTGACGCCAATCGAGAACGAAGAGGCAAAGCGGCCCGCTTGAAGATACCTTGATTGCTTTAAAAACTTACTTTGAGAAAAGACAGATTTAAGTCGCTTTTAATCATGAACATCACACAGCAGCAATGTCTGGTTGCTTCCCTGCCTTCCTGAGGGTGAGAGGAAAGGAGCGTGGGGTCCAGCAGAGAGGGCAAGCCGAGCCCCAGGCTCTGTCGTCCGCAGCCTCACGAACACACCCTGTCAGTGTGCTGTGGCCCAGCAGTGCACACATGGCCACAGTCAGCTACGGGTTAAAAAGAAATATTCCCAAATCAAGCCTGTGAGTTTGTGGGCTGAAATGCTGCCCCCCCCCCGGGGGTGTTCATCGGCGCCCTTCACCACCTACTCCAGCTCTCCTTCCAGACACAGGCCTGCACATCCCCCGCGCCTGAACCAGGCGCTGGGTGGAGGACACATTTTGGAAACGCAGCTCCGCGGGTGCTTCTGGAGCCTTCTGTAGTTGGCACAGCGCCACACACTCCACCTGGGTCTCTCTGGCCTTGGCAGCTGGGGAGGGGCTGAGACGGGTCTCCCTGAGCCTGGGTGTGGACACGGCAGAGCAGAGCTCAGGCCGGCTGGTGGCCGGAACCAGCCTCCCCTCGCACACTTGAGGCTCCATCACACCTGCGGGGCCAGCGGCCTCTGCACACCCCGCCCCCGGTCTGGAGGACGCCCTGCGCACAGTAAGGCCTCGGGTCACTCTGGAGCCTTCTAAAGAGGGAGTGTACTCCTGATGTTCTTAAAGAAAAAAAAATCACCACCCGGCGGTGAACAGAATCATCAGATATTTGCAATGAAAAGACCCTGAAGCCTGAAGCAACTGCACCTACCAAGGGGTCAGGTGCGGGAGGGCAGGACACAGACGGGGCATGACCCCCACCCCCCGCCCTCAATGCTGAAGCCAAACACCGCAGTTCAAGTCCAACAGAACCGTAGCCTGCGGTTACTGGCCCCCTGGCCCTCCTGGCAGCCCAACGCGGCCACTCTCGCCCACAAGAAAGCCGAAGCCACCGGGGACTCTCAAGGCGGCGGCAGCTCCTGTGCGTCCCTCTGCAGCCAGGAGCAGTGAGTCAACGCCTAGCCCCCCAGCTCCACTGGGGGAGCTGCTACTGGCAGCAGTTTTGCAGGGAGGAGGCGCACGCCTGGCCTGTTCTGCCTCCGCCTCCTCCAAGACTGCAAGGCCGGCTCTGGCGGCCACGGGGGAGGCCGAGTGCCAAGGCCAGGCCCTAGAAAGGCCGGGCTGTGAGACACCAGGTAGTGGCCTCTTAGACAAGCCGCCGTTAGTCTCGGGCTTTCTGTCACATAAAGACAAGCCTAATTGGACCCAGGAGCACAGTGTTCTGAACAGGATTCCTGGCTGTCTGCGTAAGTCAAAAAGGGAGAATCGTACCTTTTCCAGGGTTGATGTTCACAATTATTTATCTTCCCACTACACGTTTCCTAACTATAGTCCAAGCTACGCGGAGACTGTTTTTTTTAAGTACCATGTAGATCCCCCAGTAGTAAAAATCCATCTCTGTTTCAAAATGCCTCAGAGACAGAAGCAGAGCAGAGGGTGTCTACACCAGCGCAGCCCTCGCACCCTCGCGCCCCGCTGCACAGCCGGCCGGCACGCTCTCTGACAGAGACCCCCTGTGCGTGCGTCATGTGCGGTGGGGCCCAGCCGGCTGCCTCCTCTGCTGCTTCTCCTGGTGGTCACTCTGCGGCCACACTCACCGGCCACCGGCTGGGACACTAAGAAGCGAGGAGTCTCTTTTCATGGAGTCTGACCTTGCAGGGCAACGTAGGGCTCCTACCTGGGCCTAGGTGGAAGCCGCAGGCTTCGGAGCTCCAGGCCCAAAGCACCACCATTGTCTGTGCCGCACTGGACTGGCTCAGGCGCATCGCGGAGCTAGGCAGGGTGCCCTGGCGCTGACCACCTTGTCCCCTCGACCTGCTGTACAGGCTACCACCCCGAGCTCGGCCTCTCGCTGCAATCTCCCTGGAGCTCAGGCCCCTGTAAAGTGAGGGGTGACACTAAATCTTGGAACTCTCATTCTCAGCACCGAACTCTGAAGAGTCTCGCCACAGGAACCAAGCCAGGCAGACCTCGGGGATAAGAGCCTCGCGATAAAGAAGATCACTATTCCTTACCCTGCCCCATAGTGTTCTCTCTTATGCAACTGGGTGCTGACCGCACGTGCGTGGGGGTCGCCCCGAGCCCCAGCCCGGAAGGGCCTTCTCTTCTAGGCCCCTGGAAAAGCCAGACGCCAGAACCAAACCGCAGCACCTCCCTGCGCCCGCCGGCTGCCTTCTCATGCGCGGGCCGTGTGGAGGCGGGAGGGTCCAAAGTGACCCAGAATAAGAAACATAAGAAATTATTTTCAAGCCACTTAACAAGAAGCCACACAGGGAGAGACCTGCTGATAACCCGAGGCCAGCAGCGGCATGAAAAGTTCACTATGACAACACTCACGTCTGGGGAATGAAAAAAATTTTAGTGATTGTATGACAGCGTGGCCACCGCCCTGCCCCGGGGCCTGCCTCGGGGGCCTCTGGTGAAACTCATAACAAGACAGATCCCGCAGGCAGATCCGCTGACCTGGCTTTGCAGGGATCTGTTCAGAGAGAAGCCTTTACAGTCCCCCCCACCCCCCAAGCCGTCACTAACGTATCGGTGTGAGCCCTGGCGTTTCTAGAGCCTGGCATCTCGTCACACATCTGTCATCGCCCCTTCTCTGATACCAGGCTCACGCTTGATCCACGACCGTCGAGGACAGCGGCAGTGACAATACCAGCCAGTCCTGGGGAGTGCACCGGACGCTGTCCCACACTCGTGAACTCTCAGCGCCTCCACCATGCTGCTGCGCCCACCGAGACGGGCGTCGGGGCAGGCAGTGAAGCAGCTTCCGGAGGTCAAACAATTAAAAAGTATAAGACAATGGGACTCTGTGGGGCTATCAAGCTATCCTCAGCCTCTGCAGCACGAGTTCAATCCCCAGCCAGGGAGCTACCCACACGGCGCAGCAGACCTCCTGTCTCCCCGCTGCTCCCCTCAGCAGTGGATTTCAGTGGATCTGCCTGTTCTGCTCCCCGCTCTGTCTCTGGGGAATCCTCTCACTCTCTGCACCTCTGGCCTGTAACCCAACTCTTGTATAAATAAATAAATAAAAAGAAATCGTTTTTAAAAAAGTAGTAGATGGAAACCAGATTTGAGTCTGGTGATCTTGGATCCCAAACCTGCAATGTTTCCAGAACTCGGTTTTCTCGTTTATTTAAGAAGATTCTGGTTTGAAATTTCTGGCCTTTTAAAACTCACACAGAGGCACAAACAAGTCCAGCCCCCCCCACCCCCAGCCTGGTGTCTGCCGGGCACCCCACGTCACTACTCGGGTCTGTGTGCCTTTCTCCAGCACAGGGTCAGCACCGCTGATTTGCAACTCGGGAAGTTTCTCCTCCAGACAACAAACGTGTCACAGACACCTGCCCACATCAGTGGCCACGGCGCTACCTCTCTGCCCTGATAAAAACCAAGAAAGCCACTCAGGGATATTTTGCTCTTGTTAGTTTTTCTCCAGTGATTTTCTACTTTTTTCTGTTGCCAGGAGCACTTGTACCAGGAAACTATTCTGGTTCCCTTCTCATTTTTACAGGCCTCCTTGATCTCTTTTCAGTCCTCATGAGGTACGGAAGCATCCTACTATTTCCACATGTTCTCAAGGATTCTAGGCAAGCCCCGTGTTAACCACCTGTCCTAAGCTAGCTAAACCCTGGGCCTCGACCCCAAATACCTAGACTCCCAGGCATTTCGAACTTCTTTTTTTTTTTTTATTTATTTATTCATACAAACACTGGGTACAGTCAGAAGCGCGGGAGGGTGAGAGAATTCACCAGAGCCAGAGCGGGGAGCAGAGCGGGCAGAAGGACCGAAGGACACTGCTGAGGGGAGCGGCGGGCGGCAGGAGAGGTCTGCGCGCCATGTGGGACCCTCACCCGGTGGCCGGGGATCGAACCAGCACTGCAGAGGCTGCAGGCAGCTTCACAACCCAGCGCTCAATGGCTGCACTACCCGGGAGGCCCCATTTCGAACTTCTTGACATATAAGCCAGAAACTTCAAAATGTCTCCTCCATGCTGCCCGAATGCTCTCGTCCATTCTCCCCGTCTCCTCTGCCTGGATCACCCTACGCCACCGCTACTGCACCAGCCTGTCCCCTGGCCTCTAGGACGCCTCTGTCAGTGGGGCAGCTTCTCTAGGCATGCACCGTGCGCACCTGAGCCTCTGCATTCAAAAGTAGAAAATCCTACGCTGGACACAAAGCACTCTTGTCCAGGAAAACTGCAAATCTGTTTTTTAAATCTTTAACTTAAAACATAAAATAGGGCCTCCCTGGCAAGGGGTTAAGTCTCAGCACTGTGAAGGTGTCCACAGCCACTTGAGCACCAGTTTGATTCCAGACCAGGGAGCTGACCCACAGGGCGCAGCAGACTTCTCCTGTCTCCCCACTGCTCCCTCAGCAGTGTGTTTCAGCAGATCTGCCTGTTCTGCTCCCCACTCTGTCTCTGGGGAGTCCTCTCGCCCCCGCACCTCTGGCCTGCACCCCAGCTCTTGTAAGCATAAATAAAATCTTAAAAAAAAAAAGCATGAAATAAAATCACCTGGGCATAAAGCAGATTAAACCTGGACCACAGGTGGGGTCTGGCACAGTGCTTTGGAGCCTAATTAACTGAAACTGTTTAAAATTCAAAAGATTTTACATAAAAATTCCAAGTTTCCAGGGCCTCCCCTGGTAACACAGCGGTTGAGCGCTGGGTTGCGAGGCTGCCGGCGAGGGTCCCACAAAAAACATAAAAAAATAAAAAATAAATCCAAGTTTCCAGAAACATCTCACAGTGTCCTGTGGCGACCATCCTGTCCTGGGAAGGAGCCTGAAAGACTCCCGGGGGAGTTGAGGGGGGGGCGGGGGGGGGAATTCCTCACCAGGATGCCCCCCCATTTGGGGTCTTCAGTGTCAGCTGTCATTCTGTATCACTCACGGGTCCAAACCCCCAGCAGTGCAGAGACCGTCACTGCCAGCCCCAAGCCCACCTTCTGCCTCTTTTCCAGTCACACCCCAGCAGGGCCTTGGACGGCCTTCCCCAGAGTCCATTCACCACCACCCCGGACACGCCCTCACCTCCTCTCACTCAACACACTCACAGGATCCATCTGTTTCTACCTCAAGTTCCGCTTCCTCTCAATCTCTGAGGACCCCTGGGCCACAGGCACCTCCCTCCACAGCTGACTGGGCCCCCAGCTCTTACGTGCTCTTTGAATAACATGTACCAAGTGAAGACGGAAAAGCCACAGGAGAGCATTCCTCAGGCTGCTTAAGCAGTTTCAGTACCTGCGCCTAGTAGGTGCTTACTGTTACCACAAGATAAATTGCAATAGCCCAGTCAAACCCGTTTCCTATTTTTTACAGGAGGCTTTTTCTGGAGAAAGTGCAAAAAGAGCTGTGTCATTGCTGCTCCTCTTGCTGCTCCTCTTAACTCGCGTTAAGTCCTTCAAATTCTGCAAAGAGAGACACTGACACTTCCAATTAAAATTCAAGGCTGGTCTTTCTGCTAAAGCGTCCCACTAACCACAGCATACATTTCCATGCAGGCCGTCACAAAAGAGAAAAAAAGAAATCATCCTGTTTCGCTCCAGAACTTCTGCAACTTGCACTGTAAAGTTCTAAAACTAGTCACGAGCACAAACAAGAAGAAAATTCTAAAGGAAGCAGGGATTAATCAGCTTGTTGAAATTTTAAAAAATGGGCCAAAGCAATTTCTTTTAAAAGGGAAACAAACATACATGCTGAAAAGCTTTTCCACACAGCAGCTAAAAATTACGTTCACTTCCAATATCTCATCGATTAAAAACTACATCAGATCACAGAGAGGGCGCCTGGCACCCCCCACCAGGCTCAACCACAGAGCAGCCAAAGTTCCCCATAAACCGGCCCTTCTAGTTCCCTCCTCTGGAAGGTGCATGAGGTTTCCTGGAAGCGACTAAGGGTAAAGGTGAGCCGTTCACAGCCCAGAGGAAAACTGACTGCGGCCTGGGGGATAATGTGCATTTCTCGGCCTGGGGGATAATGTGCATTTCTCTGCCAAAGGGTGTCTTTGCCCCCCAGCAAGCTGTCCACAGCCAGGCTTGCTGGGATGGGCGGGGACACAGGAGGGTGTGTTGACCTATTATTCTCAGAATGGGAAGATAGATTGTTGATTCTTATAAACTTACACGGACATCCGGGTCTGCCAAATTTACATATTAATAAGCAATATGCTGAATATAAAATTGTGCAGGAGGCTAGAAATATCATCTCAAAAACACACAATTCACATGAATAAGCTCAACAGGACAACAGCGAGCTCCCAAGAGCTCAGGTGAGAGAACCACCTTGTAACCTGTAAGAAGGCTCCCATCCCAGGACCAGCTTCTCCAGTAAATTAAAACATTTCAGGGCCTCCCTGGTGGCTCAAGGGGTTAACCACCGCACTATGAAGCAGTCCACAGTCTCTACCGCACGAGTTCGATCCCTGGCTGGCCAGGGAGAGACCCACGGGCGAGGCAGACCTCTCCTGTCTTGCCTGCTGCTCCCCTCAGCAGTGTCTTTGGTCCGTCTGCCTGTTCTGATCCCCACTCTGTCTCTGGTGGATCCTCTCACGCCCCCACCTCTGGCCTGTACCCCAGCTCTTGTATGCATAAATAAATCTTAAAAAGAAAAAACAAAAAAACACATTCCAGGGCCCACTAAGTGCCAGAGGCCAGTAATTATCAAAAATTTCCATTCATCTAATTTCCTGAAACATAGAAAATTACGAATATTACGAAGTTTTATTGTCTCGAAAAACGCGAATAATGGAGAAATCTCCGAAAGCTACATGAACGCTTTTTTATTAAGCTGAATTATAACGCGGTGAGTGTGTTAGCCCTCATATCCAGGTCCGAGCTATAAAAATGAGAAACTGTTGGGAGGTGCCTACAAACGCGGGCCAGCACCAGTCACCCACTGCGGAGTCCTTTTTTGCCCATCCTGTGTGACATCACTGGCTGTGCCTAAATTTTCTACAATATCGCTCGAGGTGACTTTCTAATAACAGCCGTTGCCCTCCAAAACGAAAGAAATTCCGGGTATAGAGTTTATTTGAAAAAGGTTAGTAATCATAGGGCCTCAGAAATCCTATCCCCACCACCTGCTGCTTCTGCGCAACCCGCCTCACCTGGCCCCAGCCCCAACATCAACTCTGTGGACTGTATTTTTCCTCGACGTCCCCACTGAACACGCGAGTGCACGTTCTCAGAAGGGAAAAACAAGATCGGAGCTTCAGGAAGTGTCCTTAATATTAACAGAAAAACAAGCAACGTTAATGGGAAAACAGCCACACGGCCGGCACCTGCCCCCTCTGATCACCTCTCCAGGGAGGCCTGGGGCGGGTAACCGGGTCACCCGCCGTCCTCGCTGCTCCCGACTTCAGACCACAGACCGCCGCCGACTTCACGGCTCCGCCGCCCTGCACACAACGTTCCTATTTATTTGCCGGCTTTCCAAACGCTGCCTCTAAGATGAGCAGCTGCGGTACAAGATTCCTGATTTCTGGTAGCATCCACAAGTGCGAGCACCAGTTAATGTAAACCCGGGAGCCACACAGCCTGCGCCTTTTAAACATCATGAAACTCAAGATGTATTGGTGCGAAACAAGAAAACGCTTCGGTTGTTTACCTAAAGCGCAGAACTTGAAGCTCAGAAAAGCCCAGCCGGCAGGGCAGGCCTCCTGTCCGAACCCGGACGCGCAAGTGCGCTTCCCAGAGCCGGCGTCAGAGGCCCCTTCTCCAGAAGGACCCGCGCCCGTCCAGCCGCAGCGCCCACTTAAACACTCCGACGTCCCGCGGCTCACAAAGACCGTCCGTCGTCAGCTCCCGTCAGCTCCGCCGCGAGGATCCGCAGGCCGCGCACCGGGGCAGCGACAATCTCATTTGCATTTGCTACACATCGGTTTCACTTTCGCGGCCTCCCCCACCCGGGGTCCTCCCGCCGCATCCCCGGGCCCCGCGGAGGCCCCCGCGCCCCGTCACGTGCTTCCGACGCCCCCGGAGACCCCGTCCCTCCGCGGACACGCCTGGTTGTGGGGCTCCCCCGCGAGTCTGGAACCCCCAGGGCGGCCCGGACTTACGCTGCCGCGAGGGCCGCCGCGGCCATTTCAAATCTGCGCGAAGCCCCCGGGGGGCTCCGAACCGGCGCGGGGCGCGGGGCCCGCACGGCGAGGCCGGCGTCGGCTGCTCGGGCTCCTCGGGGGCCGCCTTTCCCCGCGCTCGGGCTCCGAGCGACGCCTTCAGGGGCGCGCGGGGGCCCGGCCGCCTCCTTCCGGCGTAGCCGGGGCGCCGTCGGGGCCTGCGGGGCGCGGGCCGGGGCGCGGGGCCGGCGGCCGGGGCGCTCGGGGGCGGCGGCGCGCGCTCCACGGGGCGAAAATGGGAAGCGCGGCCCGCGGCCCTAATATGGCTCATCGGCGCGGCCCGCAGGGACGCCTGGCCGTGCGGCTCGAAGTTCCCCAAACTCCGCCTCCGCGCGCGGGGGCAGGGGCCGCACCTGGCCGGGCCGGGGTGCGCCCGCTCGCCGCCCCGGGGCGCGCGGGCCCGGCCTCCCCGCGGCGCGCCCGGCCCTGCGGCCGGCCCGGAACACGGAGGCGCGCAGGCCGCGCGGGCTCGCCGCCCGGGCACCGGCAGCCCGGCGAGGGGGGCGCCCGCCCCGCGCGCCCGGCCCTCCGGGGGCCCCGCGCGCCCCGAGCCGGCCCCGCACGCCGCCCGCGGGAGGGCGCGCCCGGCCCCGCGCGGGATGAGTAAGCAGGACGCCCGCGCTCCCGGCCCGGCGCCCCCCCGCGCCCCGTCGGGCGGACGCCCCGCGCGGGGCCCGAACTTCCCGCACGCGGCCGCGGCAGCGCGACGGCCGGGGCGGCGCCGGGCGCGGGGCGCGGGGGAGGGGCGCGGGGACCTGCTCCGACACCCCGGCCCGGCCCGGCGGCCGCCGAGTTGCAGGGGCGCCCGCGCCCCCGCGGGGCCCCGCGCCCGCCCGCCCGCCCGGCGCCGCCTCCCCCCGGCGGGCGCTTTGACAGCTCGGCCGGCGTCCCGGGCCGGCGGCGCGGCCGCGGGGCTCCCCAGCGCGCAGGGCCAGCGCGGGGCCGGGAGCGCCCGGACGGCCGGCGGCGGCGGGGGGCGGCGGGCCCGGCTCAAAAGTAAAGTGCGGGCGCGGGGCCGGGCGGGCCGGGCCGGGCGGGCCGGGCCGGGCGGGTCGGCGCGCGGGGCCGGCGGGCGCCCCACCCCCACCGCGGCGCGGGGCGCGGGGCGCGGGGGGCGCGGGCGCGGGGGCGGCGCGGTGACAGCTCCGGGCCGCGCGGCGCTGGCGCCCGGCCTGGCTCCGCCGCCCCAACTTACTTCTTTCTGGCTCTCGGGAAAGGGGAAGCGCCATCTTTGCGCGGCCGGCCCCGAGGTCTTTTGTCTGCGGCGGCGGGGCTCGGGGCCGGGGCGCCCGGCTCCTCCGGGGGGGGCGGCGGCGGCTGCGGCTGCTCCGCGCTCCGGTCCTGCTCCGCCGACATCCTAGGCGCCGGGCGGGCGCATGGGGCCCGCGCCGCCTCCGGGGGGCTCGTCCCGCCGCCGCCGCCGAGGCCGCGGCCGCCGCTGCTGCTGGGGCTCGGGCTCCGCGGCTCAGCGCCTCGCATCGCCCGGCGCCGCGGGGGCCGCCGCCGGGGCCGGGAGAGGCGGCAACATGGAGCGGCCGGACACGCACTCACTCGGCGGCGCGCTCGCGGGCGGGCGGCGGGGGCGGGGGGCGCGGGCGGGCGGCGGGCGGGGCGCGCGGAGGGCGGGGCGCGGGCGCGGCGGGCGGGGGCGCGGGCGGGGCGCGGGGCGGGGGCGCGGGGGGAGGCCCGGCCCGCGGCGCGGGGGGGCGGGGGCGGGGGGGCCGCTGGGGCGGGGGGGGCGGGGGGCCGCTGGGGCGGCGGGGTGCGAGGAAACACCGGGCCGGGGCCGCGGGGCGCGACGGGGCGAGACGGGGGTGCGGGGGCTGCGGGGCGAGGCGGGGGCCGCGGGGCGAGGCGGGGGCCGCGGGGCGAGGCGGGGGGCCGCGGGGCGAGACGGGGGGCCGCGGGAGGCCGCGGGGCGAGACGGGGGCCGCGGGGGGCCGCGGGGCGAGGCGGGGGAGCGGGGGCGTCGGCGAAGTTTTGACAGCTGGGCCGGGGGGGCCGGGGCCCCGCGCGGCGCCCCCGCCCTGGCGCCCCCGGGCCCCCGCGCACACACGCCCACACGCGCGGCCGCCGCGCCGGGGTCTCCCCTCGCCGCGTCGCGCCCCCGCCGCGCCCCGCCCCGCCCCGCGCCGCCCCTCCCCCCGCGCCGCCCCCCCCGCGCCCGCCGCCCCCGGGGCCCGTCCGCGCAGGCGCCGCGCGCGCCGCTGACCTCACCGCCCGCCCCGCCCCCGCCCCCGCCGGCGCGGCCCGGAGAGCGCCAAGCCGCGGAGCGCGGTCCGGGATCGGGCGCCGGCCGGGGGCCGCGCCGCGGGGAGACGCGGGGAGACGCGGACGGGCGGGCGGCGCCGGGGCGGGGCCGCGAGCGCTCCGGGAAGCTCCGCGGGGCCCGGGCGCCGCCGACAGCGCGCAGGCCGGACCCGCCGGGCCCCGCGGGGACTCGCCCCCGCCGGCCGCGACGGCGCGCCGGGCCCGGCCCCAGGAGCGCGGCCGCGGGGGGAGGGGCGGGCGGGCGGGCGGGGCCTCTGCGCACCCGGGCCCGGCCGGCTCGGCCGGGGGAGCGACCGCGTCCGGGCGCCCGGCGGCTCGGCCTGCGCGTCCCCTCGGGGCCGCCGGCCGCGCCCGGGTTCCGCCACGACGCGGTCCCCGCGGCTCCCTCGCGCCGGCGCGTCCACGGCCCCGGGAGCGGCGCCTCGGGGACTCCCCGCGGTCAGGAGGCCTGGCGGCCACGCCTGGACGCGGGGCGGCAGGACGGCGCGCCCCGGGGAGCGGCGCGCGTTACTGCTGAGCGCACGTGGGAAACGCGCCCCTCCTCGTCCACCTTCTCTGCGCGCGACCCCGGCGGACGCCGGCGAGGGCCCCGGGTGGACCCGGAGTGCGGACCGTCATCGCCGGCTGCGGGCACCGCGGCGCCGCCCACCCGGGGCGGGGGAGGCCGTGTCCGCGCCGCAGATCGCAGGTCACTCCTGCAGGAGACGAGTTGTGAAAGGAAGCGGCCAGGGACTGAGAACAGAAAATAATCTTCATAAAATGGGTAGGAGCACCTGCAGGGTAGTCAGAGGGGCCGCCATCCCCCTTGGGCGACTCTGAGCCCCCAGGCTGGGGGGCCGTTTTGCAAGGAGCCTAGTAGGCCAGTCCCAGGGAGGTTATCTTGGGCAGAGCAAATAAAATACACCCCAGGTGCAGGGAAGGGCTTCAGGAGACTCATTCAATGTAAATATTGTCCAGAGGCTTTTCCAGCTCCCTCGTCCAACAGCCACACCTCCCCAGGTTCAGGCCACTCGCAGAGGTGACCCCAACAGTTGGGGTGCACATAGGTGCACGTGTGGCTTTTTAGCGATGCACCTGACACCACGTAAGACTGTCATGTGAGGTCAATAAAAAATATAATAAATTTTTAAAGTGTTTACTTACACAATGGCAAGAATCCAAGAGGCAGATAGCTGAGATCCCTCAAAATTATAAGATCAAAAGGCCTGAGCATCTGAATGAAGGACCAAGTGACAAAAAAAAATTAGAAATCTACTCTGTACTAAATAGACATTTTAAACATTTGTCTTCAATGATGGCACCAGAGCCAATGGCCATCCCCCGAGGGCTGGCTGGCAGGGCACTTTCACTTTCTATATTACATATTTGTAACAGGTACAGACACATTTGCAAGAGCACATGTAGTGTGATCACAAATGTTTGTTAGAAATGTGAAACGTGGGTGGAGCAAGGGTTGTTATCGGCAGGAAACAAAAGGAACATCTCCAGAAAGTGGGAGCAAGGGAGCGTCCCCCAGGCCAAGCACAGTGGCAAGGCCGCCACCAGCACATGCAGTGCCCACTCGCAGCGCCTGCCACTGACCCTGTCTTCACCTGTGGAGCCCTCGATGGCCTGGTTTTAGTTGAGTGTAAAACGTCATGAGGCCTTGCAGGTCCACTGTCGGCCCAGCTCCCTCGGCCGGTGTCCAGTGGCTGTTATAGGAGTGTCCTGAGCACCGAGTGCACAGCCAGGCCCTGCTGCTTTGTGTGCACGTTTTTGCTATTGAAGTTGTGCTTTCAAGGGGCATCCCTGGTGGCGCAGGGGTTAAAGTCTTACGCTATCATCAGCCACTGCAGTTCTAGCCCTGACCAGGGAGCTGACCCACATGGCAGCACAGCAGACCTCTCCTGTCTCCCCTCTGCTCCCCTCAACAGTGGATTTCAGTGGATCCACCTGTTCTGTTCCCCACTCTGTCTCTGGGGAATCCCCTCACCCCCCCACCTCTGGTCTGTACCCCAGTTCTTGTATGCATAAATAAATAAATTTTTTTAAAAAAGAATTTCAGTCGCTTCAATGAGTGTGCTTAAAACGAGCTCTGGTTTGGTCCAGGTGCCTTTTTAGATTTGAAAGTCGTGCCGCTTCAAGAATGCAGGCCGCATGCCTGTGCGTCAGGGAAGGCCGTGGCGAGAAGGGTGTCCAGACTCCTTCAAAAGCCGTCTGTGCCTGCGAGCAGGCGGGGTCGGTCCCACAGGCCGGCCTTCTCTATAGCCATGAGTCTTGTCCTCTGAGGTCCCCAGGTTAAGCCTGGCAGTACTTAGCAAGATAAACACAAAAAGGCAAGCAGGCAACTGAAAAATAAACATGGAAAAGTGTACAAATAGAAAGATTAAATATTTACATCCATTGTGTACAAGACCATAGTTGTAAAAGAAATGCATCTGGGGATCTGGGGGAGGGCAGAAGTCAGCCAACAGGATGTCGGTTCGGAAGGGGGTGCCCAGAAAACTCCCTGCCAACAAGTGCCACAGATGCCCAGAAACTCCCTCTCCACACACCCCCTTCTCTGCTCATCTCCTCTGCGGAGATACTAGCCCACTGACTCTTGGATTCCTAGGGCCTGCTGCCACACACGGAGCAGCTGAAGACAAAGTTTTCCTCTCCCAGGTTGGGTGGCGCAGAGCCCAGACCCGGCCCCAGGCCTCTCTGCTCGGGCAGTGCCGGCCCTCAGCTTAGAGACACGCCATCCAGAGCGGCCTCTGTGGGCCGTGGCCACCGTCCCTGTGCATCCGGTGACGTCGTCCTGCCTACCTGTGCACCGGCAGGGCCTCGTCTCAGTTAGTTATATCCATAACGATCCCATGTCCAAGCAAGGTCATTCCGAGGCCGGGGAAGGGTGAGGGACTGGGGCGGGCGCCCTTTATAAGCAGCAGGAGCCACACGGGAGCCGTCGGGCCTGGCCGGTGACACGTGCGCTATCGGAACCCGGAGCCCAGTGGTTAGCTGCCTGCAATTAGTTCTTGGCCCAGAAACATTTATTTACCTTTATTTTACATCTAATCAACTTGTCTAAAGGATAAATAAAATCAAAGTGAGTTTAACAAGGACACTTAGTCAAAAGTAAACTTGAGACCCAGCAGTTCCAGGGCAGCCGCCTCTCCGGGGGTCCAGTGCGAGCTGTGTGGGGCCGGCCCCGGGCGGCGGACTGTGTTCACCCTCACCCTGACCCGTGCCGTGCAGGCAGGCAGGTGAGGCGCTCACCTGTTACAGGTCACACACGTTCACGCAGAGGTGTTTCAGCCCGAAGTCGGCATTCCTTGGCGTGGCCCGGGTCCCGAGGACACCGTCCCCGCCGAGCCGCGGCCCCCGTGTCCCGTCCGCCCGCCCGTCTCCTCCCCACGAGCTGCGGCCTCCAGCGCTGTTCCTGCTGGACTGGGGGCGTCCCTGTTCCCTTGCCCATGGCCGATTCCTGCTCCTTTTCGTACTTTCTTCAAGCTCCCTCTTACACTCCCATCTGACCGCCACGCTTTCTCAAGACCACAGCTGCTCCCCGATGCTTCTAGAACAACGGGGCTCCCCCTCACCACGGCTCTCGCTGTCTGTCCCTTCCAAGCCTGGCGGAGACAGCGGCCGTGGTGCCCAACTCTCCTCTCATCCCGGCTGCTTAGCAGCGGCTCGATGCACAGCTGGGGCGTGAGTGGGGCGAGGCGGGAAGGGAGGTGGGTGTGAGGACAGGGCACACGGGCGCCTCCTCTCCGTCCTGCTGGCACTGGGCGCGTCTCAAGAAGCAAGCGTCCCTCACCCTGCCGGGGCCTTCAGGAGCCCGGGCCGGAGAACAGCGCCCGTTTCTAGCGGGTTGTCCAAAACCAGGGGGTGAAGACCATCCTCCGGGGCCTTCCGGCGGGCATCCCCTTGGGAGCATTTCTCCTGCCGAGACACCACGGAGGGGGATGACTAGGGAGCAGCAGGGACTAGTGTCCCGGGGCTCACGCCAGGCTGTTCGCCCACGGCTGAGCTTGGTGGAAACTGCACCAGCGATTCTCTCTGGCCTAGAATTCTGCACGCCCCGCACCTCGCAATTTTCCTTTTAACTTTTCTATTGAACGGTTGTTTGCAAAGAAAAGGTCTTTAGCCTAGTTAGTTCAGTTCACTGTGCCCTTCCCCGTTGTCACGACCACCTGGCGGCTGAAACACTGGCACTGCGCCGGCCTGGGCCTCGGCTGGCACCCTCCAGCCTCCCCCTCTGCTGCTAGGCAGAGTCGGGGTTTTTCCACCCAGGACGGTCCGGCTCTGCTTCCCTGCCTCAGAGACAAAGCCAGGCTTCCAGGCCCCGCGGCCAGCACCCGGAGGAAGTGTGTCCCGGGTGTGCCCTGCGAACTGTCCCCCTGGCTGGTCCCTCCTGTCCTCAGAACATCTCACTTGGTGGCAAGAAGTATCTGCTAAGCTAAGCAGCAGCCACCCTGGCCCACCAGGCCCTGTGTGTGTGTTGTGGGGGGGGGAGGGCGCGGGAGGGCTGGAGGGCCCTGGCCTCTGCGGGGCGAGGGCGGGAGGCGGCCAGCCCTGAACCTCAAACCCCGGCCCTCACCTGGCTCTCACCTCCCGCCCCGGGGCGCAGGGCGCTTCCTCCGCCTGTCCCTGCCAGCCTGTCCGTGGGCAGCATTGGTGCCCCGCGTCCTTGGCTCCCTCCGCGCCACCTGCCTCCGCCCCGCCGGGACAGGCCCAGAGACGCGAGGCCCGACGGCACCGAACAGCTGAGCCGGGGCGGCGGGACACAGCGCGCGGCTCTCCGCGCAGCAGCCCGAGCCAGACAGTCCGCAGACATTCCCGCCCCGGCGCACCCGGCCCAGGGGCCGCCCCGCGGGGAGTGGTCGTGGCTGCACCGGGCCTGGCGCGTGGGGTGCACCGCGCCTCCCGGCAGCGCCCCTCGCGCCGCCCTCTGTGACCTCACCCCCTCGGGTTCCAGGGCCGCTCTGTGACTTCATCCGGAGATGTTTCCACCCCGCAGCCTCAGAGGCCCGGGCGGGCGGCGGCGGAAGGCTTAGCCGGAGCAGGCAGGCCCCCCTCGCGCCCCCTCGCGCCCCCTCGCGCCCCCCTCGCGCCCGCCGCGGCGCGCATCCGGCCAGGCGCCTCCGCGGGCCGGTTCATGGGCATCCGCGGGCCCCTCGAGGAACCGCAGAGGGCCGGGGCCGGGGCGCCCCGCCTGGCGTCCGAGGGGGGCTCCGCAGCCCGCGGGGCTTCCCGCTCTGCGCGGGCGATGGACCGGGGCTGCCAGACGGCGCGGGAGCTGCCCGAGCGCCTGGGGCCCGACCCGAGGAGCCGGGGCGAGCCGCAGAAGCCGCTGCTGAGCAGCCTGCCGGCCGCGCAGACCCTGGCCCGCGTGCTCCGGCCTTGCTACGGCCCGCACGGCCGGCAGAAGCTGCTGGTGACCGCCAAGGGCGAGACGGTCTTCACCCGCCACGCCACCGCCATCCTCCGCGCCCTGGAGCTGGAGCACCCGGCCGCCCGGCTGCTGCGCGACGCGGCCCAGGCCCAGGCCGAGCACTGCGGCGACGGCACGGCGGGGCTGGTGCTGCTGGCCTGCGCGCTGCTGGAGCAGGCCGAGCACCTGCTGCAGGCCGGCCTGCCCCGCGCGCAGCTCCGGGAGGCCTACGCCGCCGTCGTCGCCGAGACGCTGGCGCTGCTGCCGGCCCTGGTCTGCCACTCGCTCGGGTCTCTGGAGGACCCCTTCTGGGTGCTCTACGCGGCGATGAACACCCACGCGCTGGCCCAGCCCCAGCACCTGGCCAAGCTGGTGGCCCACGCCTGCTGGGCCACCCGGGAGCTGGACGGCCGCTTCCAGCCCGAGCGCGTGGCCCTGTGCGTCCTGCCCGGGGGGCGCCCCGAAGACTCGTGCCTGCTCCCCGGGCTGGCGGTGAGCGGGCAGCCCCGCGGGCTGGTGAACATGGTCGTAGGTGGGGCCAGGGTGGCACTCTTCGCCTGCACCTTCGGGCCCGCGCAGACCCAGGCGCAGGCCACGGCGAGGCTCTCCAGCCCCGAGGAGCTGCAGGCCTTCAGGAGAGGAAGCGAGCAGCTGATTGAAAAGCAAGTGGGCGAACTGGTCTCTGCCTCCATTAACGTGGCTGTGGTGTGGGGGCAGATCGACGAGAAGACCCTCGCCCAGGCCAACAAGCGCGGCATCATGGTGGTGGAGGCCAAGTCCCGGAAGGAGATGGCCTACCTGAGCCAGGTGCTGGAGACGCCGCTGCTGCCCTACATGCTTCCTCCAGGGGCGCCCGGCCAGTGCCAGCGGGTGTACGGGCAGGGCCTGGGGGAAGACCTGGTGGTGGTGTTCGAGTGGGAGTCTCGGAGCACGCCTGCCCTCACCTTGGTCCTCAGAGGGACCACCAGGGACGGGCTGCGGGGCGCGGAGCTGGCGGCCTACCAGGGCATCGACGTCTACACCCAGCTGTGTCAGGACACCCGGCTGCTCCCGGGGGCCGGGGCCACAGAGATGGCTCTGGCTAGGATGCTCTCAGATAAAGGAACCAAACTGGCAGGGCCCGAGGGTCCAGCATTCCTGGCGTTCGCCCGAGCCCTGCGGACTCTTCCAGAAATCCTGGCCGAGAACGCGGGCTTAGCCACCTCGGAAGTGATGGCAG
Source organism: Talpa occidentalis (assembly GCF_014898055.3). NCBI lineage: Eukaryota > Metazoa > Chordata > Mammalia > Eulipotyphla > Talpidae > Talpa > Talpa occidentalis. Next base: position 153,683,457 of record NW_026555331.1, read on the forward strand.
AGATAAGCGGGGCGCATCAAGCTGGGCACTACCTAGCAGGAGTGGGAGCCGAGGGGCTGATCAACGTGGCCCAGCTACAGCTGTGGGACACCCTAATCACCAAAGATCAAGGGCTGCGCATGGCAGCCGCTGTGGTCATCCAGCTGGTGACCATAGACGACATTGTGGTGGCCAAGAGAAGCCCCGCCCTTCAGCAGAACCTGAATCCGGAGCCAAAGAAAGCAAAGAAAGGCTCCTCTGTGGGGAAAAACATCTTGGGAAGGCATAAGCAGCAACATCCTCAATAAAATGGGAGCTGCCCGGGAGGGCACAGCCCCCACCCCGAAATGCGTGTCTGCCTTGCATATTGCCTCCACCTCTAATTCTCTTAGATAAAAGCAGCACCAAGGGCCATAGAGAAAAGTCCTGTGTGCTGACTTACTTGCCTGCAGAAGCTCGGCGTCTGCGGGTTCCCGATCCCTCCATCAGACGCTGTTCCTTTCCTGCGTGAGAACAGGGTTCAATTCTATTGAAGACCTTTAAATTGAGCAGCTGCTCTTTTGAGATGGAAAAAAAAAAAAAAGTCCAGGAATCTCTTCCCAACGATTTGAGTATTCCCTGCACGATAGACTAATATATGAGAATCTCTGTCTAGAAGTCACTTTAGCAATTTGAAAATATGAGTTCCAGCTCATTCCTGCTGGGAATTTCTTTTTTTCTTTTTTTGAAAAAGAAGGGATTATTTTGAGATTTATTTATGTATGCATACAAGAGCTGCGGTACATGCCAGAGGTGTGGTGGGGGGTGAGAGGATTCACCAGAGACAGAGTACGGAGCAGAACAGGGAGACTGACCATGCTACACTGCTGAGGGGAGCAGCGGGTGAGACAGGAGAGGTCTGCTGCTCCATGTGGGCAGCTCCCTGGCCGGGGATGGAACTCGTGCTGCAAAGGCTGTGGACAGCTTCATAGGTTGCGTCTTAACTGGTTGTGCCACAAGGGAGGCCCAGAAGGGATTATTTTGAAGGCAATAATAAAGAAGGAAATTGAGCTGTCAGAAATTTTTTTTCAATAAACCATTCTTGGCATAGATGACAAAAGGGAAGAATACATACCTCAGGCCTCCCTGGGGTCTAGGGGTTAAGTCTCAGTACTATCACCACTGTGGCCTGAGTTTGATCCCCGGCCAGGGAGCTGACCCACAGGGCACAGCAGACCTCTCCTGTCTCCCTGCTGCTCCCCTCAGCAGTGGATTTCAGTGGATCTGCCTGTTCTACTCCCCACTCTATCTCTGGTGAGTCCTCTCACCCCCCACACCTCTGGCCTACACCCTAGTTCTTTCTTTTTTTTTTTTTTTAATTTATCTAGGCACACGAGCTGGGATACAGGTCAGAGATGCAGGGAGTGAGAGGACTCACCAGTGACAGAGTGGGGAACAGAACAGGCAGACTGACGAAAGTAAACTGCTGAGGGAAGCAGGAGAGGTCTGCTGCACCATGTAGGTCAGCTCCCTGGCCGGCCAGGGGATGGAACTCATGCTGCAGAGGCTGCAGACAGCTTCATAGGTTGCGTCCCAACCCCTTGCGCCACTAGGGAGGCCCCACCCTAGTTGTTCTAAGCAAAAATTAAAAAAAAAATGCATACCTCACAAGAGCCCTGGGGCCGCGTGTAGGCCGGGAGAACTGGGAAGCACCTGGCAGCAGGATTTCCCCGCGGGGCTAGGACAGGTGGCCCCTGGGCCTTCAAGAGTGCATCTGAGCAGAACTGGGAGCAGAGCAGCACACCTGGCCCAGAACCCTTTGCACGGTGAGCACCCATGTCTCCCCTCTGGGAAAAGAGCAGAGCCGGGGGCCAGACTGGGGAGATGGCAAGCTCCCGGGTCTTAGGACAGTAAAACAAAAGGTTTTAACAATTGGAGAGAGAACATGAGTCCAGCAACAAATGACTTAGAGTGGGCGTGTCAGCAGCCGCAAAGAAAACCAATCGCCAAGACGCTTCTGAAATTCACAAGAAGTGAAATCTCAGGAAGTTGTTAGTGGACCAAGGAAAGCAACCAGAAGTGCACAGAACTATGCTCGCCTCCGCCAACTCTCGACTCACAAAGCAAACGCACCTCCTTTGCCTTCCTTGTTGTTACAGTGAACATGAGTACACGTGTGACGCCTCTCCTGCCTTCACGTCCTGTGCGGTGTCAAATTCCAAATAGTGGTGGTGAGACACACTGTTGACTTTAAAAAGCACTTTATTTTTTTTTTTTTAAGATTCATTTATGCATACAAGAGGTGGGGTACAGGCCAGAGTTGCAGGGGGGTGAGAGGATTCCCCAGAGACAGAGCGGGGAGCAGAACAGGCGAATTGACCAAGCACACTGCTGAGGGGAGCAGCGGGGAGACAGGAGAGGTCTGCTGTGCCATGTGGGTAGCTCCCTCGCCGGGGATGGAACTTGTGCTGCAGTGGCTGCGGGCAGCTTCATAGGTTGCCTCTTAACCCCTTGTGCCACCAAGGAGGCCCTAAAAAGCACTTTATATGGATGTTGTGTAAAAGCACAACGAACTTAGGAGGCACTTGGTTCTCTCTCAGTTGCAGGAGACACAATTGAGCCTCAGAAAAATTAAATAATTGGCCAAAGTTTCCGAGTCAATGGAAGCGGGAAGCTTGGTCTCTGGTTCATGGTTGTATCGCCTCGACATCAGCCCCTCTGCAGAGACACGACCCTCGTGACTACGAAGACAGGATGTCCCAATATGGCATGAAAGATGAAAAAGATGAAGATGAAAATGATAAAAACCATGTCCTTTTGGTAAAATAAATAGATAAGATGCCTTCTATTCACATTTGAGTTAGAGGCCCAAGACACACCCAGGTCACACAATGAAACAGTTTATCCTAAGTTTGACACACAAGGGATTTTTTGATCATTTATTTGGGAGAAATCACACTGCAACCTTCCTCACCATGCCCTTCCCCCCAGACACACACAGGCCCTCACTCGCATTCTAACGGCACCGAGGACAGCCTCTCCAGGGCCAACGAGGTGCAGCAGATGCACAGTTAACAGGCTTTCCTGAAAGCTTTAGAAGTACCCCTGAAACTTGTGTCTTACGGGGCATGTTGGGGAGATCTTGGAGTTCGTGCTGCTGAGGCCGCTGAATTGTCCTGACCCTCCTGCCCCCCGCCCCCGTCCCAAGACCGGTGGGTCAGCACTTCCACTTTTTGAACTGCCAAATAGCAGGTCAATAAATCTCCTTGAGCCACCCAGGGCTGGGTTCCCCCTCTTGCAATGTAAAGAACATTAGCTGGGCCTCCCTGCTGGCGCAAGGGGTTAAGTCTCAGCGCTATGAAGCTAGCGGCAGCCACTGCGGTGTGAGTTCGATCCCCAGCCAGGGAGCTGACCCACAGGGCGCAGCAGACCTGGCCTGTCTCCCCGCTGCTCCCCGCAGCAGTGGATTTCAGTAGATCCGCCTGTTATGCATACAAGAGCCTCTTGTATGCATAAATAAAATAAATCTTTGAACAATAAATAAAGAACATCAGCTGCTCCAGAAGGGAAGGGAATGGTATGCCACGGGGGTGGGGGTGGGGTGGGGGGGGGAGCTGACTGCCCTGAGGAAGAGGACCCAAGGGGGAAGGAAGTCTAAGCCGCAGGGGTCTGCTGTCCGCTCCTGACTGCCCGTGAGGGTCTCCTCCTCACAGCCTGTCTTCCGAGCGCGCGTGTCAGAGCTGCAGCGTCTCAGCCTCCGCGCACACGCCCCAGGTGGGGTCTATTAAAGTCTGAGACGTGCTGGCCTGAGCGGTGACCTCACGAGCTGTATCCTGGTCATGCTGAGAAATTGAGGGGCGTCTTTAACCACCTCTTTAAGGATCTTTAGTCTCTTCAAGGATTTAAGAGTCTTAAATCTATAACTCAGACATCAAGTTGTTTCTTTTCTCTAACTGACAATGGAGAAATTGACCAGAATGTGACCTCCCGCTCACGGCATCCAGATCCTGCCTCTGAGGTGACGGGATCAAGGGCGCCCTGAGAGCAGGGCCTCAAGTTCCCCACAGGCCCGCAGAGCTGGCTACATATTCCTTTCCCAAGACGCGCTTGGGACTGCAAGTCGGCAGGGACGCGCGCCAGGCCCCTTGCTGCTGGTGGGCTCCCCTGCCCGGGCAGCGCCAGGCCCTTTGGCTCAGCGACATGGCTTTATGGGACTCGGAGCTGATCTGAGACGCAGAGAAGCAAAGCAACGAAATGGGGAGGAAAAAATAGGGAAGGAAATGAGAAGTGAGTCCCCGGGAGGAAGACGATGGTGCCTGGCTTGCCGGGGGCTGAGTCAGAAGAAGGGCCCCACCCAGCAGGCCCGGAGGCCGGGCCCGGGCCGGGCGCTTCGGGGGGCCCCGCCAACCTCAGGAAACCAAGTGGGGGAGACAGAAACACAAAGCAGGAGAGCGTGGCCAGTGGTCTGCTCCGTGCTCAGTGGACTGTGGGCGCGCCTCGCCCACCTGCGCGGCCAGGCCCTCCCGCAGAGCCTGAGCTCGCCCGTGCAGCTCCCTGTAGGGCAGAGGCCCCCGAGCGAGAGCGGAAATGCAGGGGTGGGGAGAAAACAAAACTCTGAGACCCACACACCTGGAGGGCCGGAGAGGGAGTCACCGGGCTCAGGGCCCAGCGAGTCCATGTCCAGCTAGCCGGAGAGACACGCTGGACCCTGTCCGCGCCGGCTGTGCTGCCCAGGCCACGCCCCAGGTCGCTCCTTGCTCCGTGCCCCCTTTTCTTTCCTTATTGCAGCGTCATTCGTTGCCCACGCTGCGCGTGGTGGAGGGGAGCAAGGCCACGGCTTCCCCAACGTGTGTCGCCGCCTCCCCCATCCAGGCCTCGCGGTCCTTTACCTGAGGCCGCTGGGCCTGCTCCCGCCCCTCTGTCCCCACCTCACCCTCCCTGCCCTCTGCTCGCTTGCCTTCTGCAGTCTGATTTCTAGGATTGATGTGGGTTTAATTTTCTCACTCCCTTGCGCTTCCCCGGAGCGCCACATGAGCGATCCTCCCGTCTGGAGGGTCTCCTTACTGCCTCAGCATCACCCGCTCCGGCTCCAGCCGGCTCCAGCCGCATCATCGCAAAGAGCAGGAATTCATCTTTTCCTTCTCACAGCTAAGTAGTATGCCACTCTGTGTACACGCCACGTTCTCTTAACCCTCGGCCCAGTGGCTGGCACTTAGGCTGTTTCTGGACCTAGACTGCTGTCTGTGGAGCCGCAGTGAACGCAGGGCACATAGGCCTCGGCAACCATGATTTTGCACTCTTTGGGTAGAATTGCCGGGTCACATGGCAGACCTATCTTTAATATTTTGAGGAACCTCCGTACTGTTGTCCATGGGGCTGGACCAGCCTGCGTTCCACTGACCTGCTCCCCCTTCCATTCCGGCTTTTCTGGAGTGGTGAGTGTGGGGGAGGCTCTGACATGAAGGCGTGCCACTGTTGACTCTTTGCGGAAGGCTGTTGCCCTCTGTGACCACTGAGATTCCCCCTGGTTAAGGGGGCTCCTCCAGAGAGCACTGTCCCTGTGGGCAAAAATGCCAGAAGCTGGGCCTCCCTGGCGGCGCAAGGGGTTAAGTGCAGCACTGTGAAGCTGTGCGCAGCCTCTGCAGCATGAGTTCCGTCCCCGGCCAGGGAGCTACCCACAGGGCACGGCAGACCTCTCCTGTCTCCCCGCTGCTCCCCTCAGCAGCGTCTTTGGTCCGTCTGCCTGTTCTGCTCCCCACTCTGTCTCTGATGAATCCTCTCACCCCTAGCACCTCTGGCCTGTACCCCAGTACCTGTAAGCATAAATAAATAGATCTTTAAAAAAAAAGAAAAGCCAGAAGAAGCTGCAGTAAACCCAGATCTCCACATCTCTGTAATTCCCAAAAGAGCCGTGGCAACTTTTCTCCCCAAAACATCAGTCCCCATCACACACACACTAAAGATCCCCCTTCCTAGCTGGGGAGAGAGGAGGAAGTTCCGAGGAGTCTGAGAACAGAGAGGAATCCCTGCTTCCCACCTGGGACCAGGGGCCTGTGCCAGCTCGCTGGGGTCGGGAGGGGGAGAAAGGGGCCCGGAATCGCTGGAAGCTGAGCCCTCCCTGGGAGTAAGGGACTCTTTCCTGTCGCCCCGAGAAGGAGAGCAAGGGCTGATGACTTCATGGTCTGGACACACGGAGGGAAACCATGGAGGGACTAAAGTTACCCGCCAGGAAGCATCCCACCAGCAGCACAAAGGCTGGAACGTCAAGGTCATTGAGTAAATGGAAAGACATCCACACAAACTCCCTGCACGTGGGGTTCTGGGCCCGAAAACTGTGAAGGACTGAGTGAGAAATTCAGACGCGGCCCTGCCTGCCTGGCCCGTGGCCGCCGGCGGCCGCAGCGCTCAGGACCAGAGCTTAGACGCCGAGGCAGCAGGGGTCCTCCCGGCGCGAGGCCCGGTCCGCTGCAGTTTCATCCACAGCACGGGGTGAAAGGACTGGCTGTCCAGGACGGGTCCTTCTCACTCACCCAGCGCATCAGACAGGAAAGGTGGGTGCCAGCAGTCCAGGGAGGAGAGCCTCACTCAACTCACCGAACTCACAAGGAAAGCCTCTCCCTACGGAGACAGTCATTCATCTTTCTTCAACAGCGTAACACCTGTGCACCCTCTGGCTCCAGAACCCTGCCAGGGCCCCGCTGTGCCACACCCACATTCTGGGTGGCACTTTCCCTCAGAGCTGTGAGCTGTCTGGTCCCATTTTCTCCCCCGTGAGGATGCAAAGGCCCAGGAGCTTCACGTCTCACCCCTATATCCACTGTGATCAAAAATCTCTTTTTATATTGACTTTGTTAATGCAGTTGGTTTGCAAAAGCTGTAATGCTCCATTGCAATATTTTCATTTTTAAAAAAGATTTATTTATTTATGCATATAAGAACTGGGCCGCCAAGGAGCCTGTGCCACCGAGGAGGACCTCACAATGTCTTTAACACTGGATTTAATTTCTTTTTTAAAAAAGATTTATTTATGCATTCAAGAACTGGGGTACAGGCCAGATTCGTGGGAGGGTGAGAGGATTCACCAGAGACAGAGCGGGGAGCAGAACAGGCAGACTGACGAAATATACGGCTGAGGGGAGCAGCGGGCATGACAGGAGAGGTCTGCTGCGCCATGTGGGTTTCTCCCTGGCCGCCAGGAGATTGAACTCCGGCTGTAAAAGCTGAGGACAGCTTCATAGGCTGTGTCTTAACCCTTGCGCCACCAGGGAGGCCCCTCTCTGCCCAAATTTTAATCAGATTGTTTTTTTTCCCATTGACCTGTGTGCTTTTTTTTTTTTTTTAAAGATTTATTTATACAAGCACTGGGTACAGTCAGAAGCGCGGGAGGGTGAGAGAATCCACCAGAGCCAGAGCGGGGAGCAGAGCAGGCAGAAGGACCGAAGTAAACTGCTGAGGGGAGCAGCGGGCGGCAGGAGAGGTCTGCGCGCCATGTGGGACCCTCGCCGGTGGTGGCCGGGGATTGAACCGGCGCTGCTGAGGCTGCGGGCAGCCTCGCAACCCAGCGCTCAACCGCTGCGCCACCAGGGGAGGCCCAGACCTGTGTGCTTTCTTCATTAAAATTTAAAGTCTTTATCAGATGCTCGTCATCAGGCCACAAAGGTATCCCGTGCTAAAGTCAGGAGAGCAAAGGGTTCCTTACACTGTGAGAATTTTGCTTTTGCTCTGTGCTGTGATGGGTACCATGCAGTAGAGAACATCAAATACTGACTTAAAATTGTAAAACATGAATGCAGTAAATATTCAGAAAAATATTCCTACTTACCTTGTTACCTTTTGCTTCATTTTTCTATGACACGTCGATTAGGTGTAATCGCTCTTCTCCTTCCTCTCACTTTTTCATTTCTCTGTTTTCTTTGTTTCACCACTGGTTTATTTCAACCCTCTAGCTGTATGTTTCACGCCCATTTATTTTTTTTTCTGGTTTCTACATTTCTGTCAATTTCTATCCGTTTGCATTATAATGAGTAATTGACCTTGATCTTTTGTTGCATCTGTGACTTCTTGAAATGTTTGCTCAACCTTAGTCTTTATCGTCTTGGATGGTTGATTTTCTCTGTCAGTTTCAGGAAGATAACCCCGAACCTCCCCCTGAGGTCTGGATTTCCTATCCGTAAAGTTTTCTTCTTTCATTTATTCACTCTTTACTGGTGTCTTCAGCTTTTTACCTTCATGTTTTCCTCTTCTTTTACCCACTGAACCCTCCTAAACTGTTACTTTGGACTCACCTGGATAACAGGCTTCTTCTAGAAGTGCTGGCAGCTACAATTTCCTTCTCATCCCGCACGGCAGAAGTGAACTGGACTACATTTCAAGTCACAGCCGGGAGTAGCCGGGTACAGCTGATACCCGCAATGTGAGCATGTATCAGGCGCCAGCCCAACATTCAGAACCGCCTAGAGGGCCTCCCTGGTGGCACAGGCGGTTGAGCGCCGCGCCGTGAAGCTGTCCACAGCCTCTGCAGCACCGGTCCTATCCAGGCCGGCCTGTGAGTGTCCCACATGGTGCGCAGACCTCTCCTGTCTAGCCCCCTCTCCTGTGCCGCCCACTGCTCCCCTCAGCATACTTCGTCAGTCTGTCTGTTCTGCTCCCTGCTCTGTCTCTGGTGAGTCCTCTCACCCTCCCGCGCATCTGGCCTGTGTCTCTGGCCTGTGTCTCGGTTCTTGCATGCATGAATACATAAATCTTAAACAAAACAACTACCTAGAAACCAGAGTTCAACTTGGTCAACACAACAGGTGCGGAACCCACACCAACCAAGCTCTGCAGTGTGAAAACACCCGCTCGGCCCTCCTGCTGTGGACGGACTGGACTGCGCCCCAGCTGCCTCCTGGGGTGCACTGGACCCCTCATTCCTCAGCAGGGGCTCGGCTCCAGCACCCCTGTCAGCCTGGCCAAGCCCATCTCCGGCCCACTCTGCCCAGGCCGCCCCTTCCCTTCCCTGTCAGGTGTCCTCACCTCCTCCCTCTCCTCCCCTGCTTCCCTGGAAGTGTCCCTCCCTCCTGGTCTCTCACCCGGAGGGGCTGAGCTAACTCAGGGTGGCAGACGGCCAGGAGCGCTGGGGACCTCCTCCTGGTCTCAGGCCTGTCCTCTGAAAATGAGTCGCTTTCTTCTTTGCAAATGTCACTCAAGGACAGGTAACTTCAATTACAGCCGACTCCACCCCAGCCCCGCACGGAAGGGAAGGGTCACTCCCTAATGGTGGGGCTGTCACGCCCTGAGTGCAGGGGTCACGCCCCTGCCCAACCCCACACCCTCCCGCTCCCCACACCCTCGACAGCCGCACCCCAGCCGCACCCCTCCCCCACAGCTCCCCAACCACACGCTCCCCCTCCCTACACCCTCCCCTGCCCCACACCCTCCTCCAGCCCACAGCCTCCCCTCCCGCCCCGCCGCGCCGCTCACCCCTCCCTGCCGCACCCTCCCGCGCCTCCTCAAGCGCACGGTTCACTTCTGGGAGCCCCGAGTCCGCAGGAGGGGCTCCCCGCCGAAGACCCGCGCCCTGCTGCCTTCCCGGCCCGCGAGAGGGGGGACGCCCCCCCGGCGCGCCCGCGGCCCCGGCGTGGACGGGACCCGCCCTAGCCCCACCCGCCGGGGAGAGGCCGAGCCCCGCTGCTCGTGGCGGGGGCGGGGGTCCGCCTGGGCCGAGCGGGGTGCGCGCGGCCCCTCCCCTTCCGGGCGGGTGCGAGGCCCTCGGTGCCGGGCCCGGTCGTCCGGCCGCGCGAGTCCCGCGGCGTCCCGGGCCCGGCGCCCGCTGGCAGCTGCGCCCACGCGCCGCGGCGGAGCGCGCGAGGCGGCCGGGCCGAGAGGCCACAGGCCCTGCGGGGCCCACGGGGACTGCGGGGCGCGGGCGGCTCCCGGCTCCGGGGCGCCGCCGTGGAGAGCGCGCCGCCCGGACCCCGAGGGCGCGCGGGGGGACGGCGGGGCGGGGGGCGCGGGCCGGGCTCCCTCCCCGGGCGGAGGGCGGGGCACGCGCCGGGCCGCCCCCCCCCGCGGGGCCGCCGAGGAGGAGGCGCCCGCCCGGGGCCGGCGGCAGGTGCGCGCGGGGCGCCTCGGGCCGGGGACCGGGCTCCTGGCGGAGGGCGCGGAGCCCGCAGCCGGGAAGCCGCGCGTGGCCGGGCCCGGGCGCCCCCCCAGCCGGTCCGCACCGCGCGGCGGCGGGACGGGGGAGGCCGCGCGGCCCTCGGGGCACTGGCGGGGCCTCCCGGGGCCCGCGGCGGGGGCGGGCGGGCGGGGCGGGGGGGCCCCGGGGGCGTCGCGCGGCAGGTGCGCGGCAGCTGCTCCCGGGGGCGCGAGGGCCCGTGGCGAGGGCCGGGCGCGCGAGCAGAAACGGCCCGGCTGGCCTCCGACCCCCGGCGGGGCCTCCCGCGGGGCCGGGCGTCGCTCCCCGCCCGCCCGCCCCGCGCCGCCCACCCCCCCCCCCCGCTGCTCGAGCTGCCCGAGGGGCCGCGGGCCGGCGGCGTCGCCTGGCTGGGCCGGGAGGGGCGCGGCGGGCGGCGCCGGGGCCCTCGCTCGGGGCGGGCACGCGGAGGCCCCGGGGCGCGGGCGGGGCGGGCTGAGGCGGCCCCGGGCGGCGGGGGGCGGGCAGAGGACGCTTCCGGCTCCCCAGCGGGCCAGCGGGCTCGGCCCCGGGCGGCGGGGGCGGGGCGCCGGCGCCGGCCAATGGGAGCGCGACCTCGGCGGACGCCCGGGGGCGAGGGCCAATGGGAGGGCGCGCCCGGGGGCGGGGCGCCGGGCGGTGCCGGGCCAATGGGAGGGCGAGGCGCGGGGGGCGGGCGCCGAGGCCCATCGGCCAATCGCCGCGGGCGGGGTCGCGCGGCCGGCCCGGGTCCGGCACCCGGAAGGCGGCGGGGGCGGGCCCGGCGTCCGAGCTGTCAGCCCACGGCGGCCGCGCGGGGTCACGCGCCCCGCCCCGCCCCCGCCCGCGAGGCCCCTGCGCCGGCGGCTTCCTCTTCCTGCGGGGGCGGCGGCGCGGGGGGGGCGACCCGGGGCGGGGAGGGGGCCCGGCCCGGCGGCACGCGGCCGGCCGCGAGGGAGAGGCCTCGCGCACTACTTGGCGCGGAAGGACCCGCGGCGGCGGAGGGATTCGCACGCGCGCACTCCGCGCGCGACCTGGGGGCGGGGGCCGGCGCCTCCCTCCGCGGCCGCCACCTGTGCCCGGCGGCGCCGCCCGCCCCTCCTCCCGGCCGCACCTGCGCCCCTGGGGAGCCGCCCCGCCCGCCGCCGCCTGTGCCCGGAAGGGGCGCCGCCTCCGGCCAGCCGTCACCTGCGCCGGGCGGGGGCCTCCCCACCGGGCCCCCCTCACCTGCGCGGGCGGGGACCTTCCCCCGGGCCCCACCTCACCTGTGCCGGGCGGGGGGGGCCTCCCCACCGGGCCCGCCTCACCTGTGCCGGGCGGGGGCCTTCCATTCGGGCCCCCCTCACCTGCGCCGGGCGGGGGCCTTCCCACCGGGTCCGCCTCACCTGTACCCGGAAGGGGAGCCGGCCTCAGCCCAGCCCAGCCGTCACCTGTCGCACCCGGGAGGGAGCCCGCAGTCCACGCCAGCCCAGGCCGGCCCCTGCCCAGCCGTCCCCGCGTGGGGTCACTCAGTAACAGGCCGGTGGGTGCCGGTGGGAAGGAAGCGAAGGCCTCGCGGCAGCCAGCTTTCACCCAGGCCGGGGGCTTGACCCCCCTGCGAGGCTGCGCCCGGCTTCCATGGGGGGGGAGGGGGGTGTCCGTCTTGTGGGGTGGCTGCTGCAGCCCCATCTCTGGCGAAGCAGCACTTCTGTCGCCGCCACGGCTCCATGCACGTTTGCTCAGGACGTGCGCCTCGGGCGGACAGGCCACCGATGCTTTGTTTACTCTCAAGCACTTGGCGGTGCCAGGAATGAGCCCCCCACACAGCCCGCCCAGCCAGGTGATGCACTGTGTTATGTGAAGAACCACCAAGTCCTCCACGCCTCCCAATTGTGTACATCTAAGAATAAAATGTGGATTGAAATTGAAGGCTATGTTTAATTTTTTCTATAATTTCTTGAAGGTTTTTAAAAAATATTTATGCATATAAGAACTGGGGTACAGGCCAGAGCTGTGGGGAGTGAGAGGACTCACCAGAGACAGAGCGGGGGCAGAACAGGCAGGCGGACTGAAATCCACTGCTGAGGGGAGCAGCGGGCGCCACAGGAGAGGTCGGCTTTGCCCTGGCTGGGGATGGAACTCAAGCTGCAGAGGCTGCAGACAGTTTCATAGGTTGCGTCTTAACCCCTTGTGCCACCAGGGAGGCCCCTTGAAGTGTTTTTTTTTTCAGTATTACAATGAAATGAACAAATCTTAGGTTTTTTATTCTAATAACATTCCTTTAATTATCTTAAATATATGAAAGCACCATCTTCAATCATTTGCATGTGTTTATATGCAAAATGCTGTGCTCCAGCATTTGTATGACTTTACCAATTGCATATTTCATCAGAAGAATTTTAAAGTTCAGCCTTTACTTAAATGCATTTTCGCTACCTCTTTGGGAAGAAAACAAAATACCATATTATATATGGTATGTACGAAATATACATATTTAAGTTTTTTTACAATAAAAAAAATTGATATTTATGGAGGAACATGGTCATGAAGAAAGAAAACAGGATAAAATTTTTAAAAAGAACATGTCCTTAAATTCAACATATAAATTAACTTCTCATTAATTGGCAGTAGCTTCATTTATGTGAAGAACTACCATACTTACTACTCTATAATTATTATCAGTAGAAGGTTATAAAATTAAAATCTAACAAAACAGCAAAGGCCCTTTTTATGTAATATCTTTTCATTATAACTCTTTCTTATTGCAGCTAGTTTATTCAACAGTGCTGGACACACTTGGACTTCACTCTCAATATAAAAGCAGTAACTTCTTATTTCAAAAGTTTTGTTATCAATGCCCACTGAGAGGGTATTGGTATTTGTGTGGTATTTGTCCTCTTCTTATTTATTTTTAAATTTGTAGTGGGAGTCACATTGGCTTATGACATCGTACAGGCCTCGGGTGCACAGCACCAAAAATCAATGTCTGTTCTACGTTATGTTCGCCACCAAAAGTCTAGTTTCCATCTGATACCACTGAGCCCTTTCACCCAATTTACATCTCCTGCCTTTGGCCTTCCTTTTCCCGGTGGGTATTACTCACTAAGAAGCCACTACGAGAAGTGCTTTCTTCAACCAGCAAACCACTAGATGGTCAATAATCGTTCCCTCTGTCAAAGGGGAGACTGACGGTGAGCGAGGTGTCTCCTGTTGCACGCGGAAACGCAGCCACTGGATCTCTTGCATCAGTGCGTGAAACTGGAGTGTGTTCAGTGTAAAGAAAGCGTGATCCTAAACCATCGTTGCGCACTGTGGGTTGTGTTTCACTCCCTTTAACAACAGGTAGAAAACAGTATTTTCTAAAAATTGATGTTTTGATGAGACGTGTCACCTCTTTTTTTTTTCTTGACTTTTAATTTCATAAGAAAGCTAACTCCTTCCATTGCTCTCGTCAAACATGAATATTAGAAATGCTGTGCCTTCATTTTTCTTGCTAGCAAGTTCTTGCAAATAGATTTGGGAAATTAATCATTTATAGAGGAATTGCTATTTTGTGTAAACACTTCAAGAATAATTCCCACCTGTAAGGAGAATTTTTATAATTCCTACCAAAATCTCCTGCACCATTTTATTTCTGAGTAGCAAGTGAATTTCCTGGACAAGAAGGAACGCGCTGGCAACTTCTTAACTTTTGGGGAATGAGGACCGATGGCTCCCCTTTGGTGAAGACCAGCCTGTGGCAGCCCAGCCTGGGTGGTGGTGGGTGGAAGTTCAGCTTGGACCAAAGGGTAAAAGATTCTGTGGGTGGGAAGTTAGCCGCCTGGCGTTAGAGGCTGCAAACCGTGTCTGCAGATGGGTCCAGCTGACCCCTCACCATGGTTAGGGATTTTCAAACTAACATCCAAGATGTTAAAAATGGGAGACTTCATGGGCCTCCCTGGTGGTGCAGGGGTTAAGTCTCAGCGCTATCAAGCTATCATCAGCCACTGTGCCACAAGTCTGCTCCCCAGTCAGGGAATGACCTACATGGCACAGCAGACCTCTCCTGTCTCCCCGATGCTCCCTTCAGCAGTGGATTTCAGTGGATCCGCCTGCTCTGTTCCCCACTCTGTCTCTGGGGAATCCTCTCACCCCCGCACCTCTGGTCTACACCCCAGCTCTTGTATGCAAAACTAAATAAATCTTTTAAAAAAAAAAAACTGTGTGCAAGCAACAATCTCTTTCACTATTAAATTTCTTGGCTGGACTGGGAACAAACTTTTAAAAATTAAAAGAGAACTGCTAGGCATCCCTGTCAGTTTCAACTCAAAGCAAATCAATCAGCACAAACGGAACCGCGGTGAGTCCACCTTGATTTTCTACTGTACTTGTTTTTATTTAGATTTCATGGGAGAATTATGTTGCTCTGGACAAAACTGTGTCCCCTGAGCTGCTATGTTGAAGCCCTGACCCCCAATGTGACTGTATCTGGAGACAGAACCTTTAGCAGGTGACTCCGGTTAAATGAAGTCACAGGGTCACCCTAACAGGCAGGATTAGTTTCCTTGTGAGAAGAGGCCCCTGAGAGCTTACTCGGTCCCCTCCCCAACATGAGGACAGCCCCTGGGGTCTCCACTTGGTTATGCACTGGAAAGACTTGGGGGGATGTTATCAATGTTCTGAAACGACTGGAAACACAACGAGATGCAGCCATCGGGGCGTCTTCATGCTCTCAGCAGAGGCTCCTTCTCCAGGCCTTGGCTGCAGTGAGCAGGGAGCACCCCGAGTGTGCCTTACCTGGGAGGGGCTCAGGGCTCTGTCCCCTGCCTGGTCCCAGTGTTCTCCCTTTGGCTCAAGCACCCCTAAAGCACCCTCTGGCTTCCCTCTGCTTGTTCTCAAGTGGACACATGCTGCCCATGCATGCTCTGATCACAAAGCCCTCATTCCAGAAGCCTCCCAGCTGCCGTGGCCCCGTCACACAGCCATGTCTGCCCAGGAAAGCTGAGCCCTGGGCAGTGACACCTTCGTTGCTTGACGGGAGACAACCCACGGCTGCTGCCCTGCCCTGCCCGTGACCGCAGCGCCCTGCCCTGGGCCTTGCTCATGCCGGGCACGGACACTCTCCCGCTCTACTGACCCACGTACTCTGTGTTCAGCCAGAGCCGCCCCATCTCTCCTGCGGGGAGCAGTATTTTTCTCTTCTGGATTTTTTTCAAATATATCTGTTTCGTCAGAGGATGGCTACAGGGAAAACAATTTGCAAATGAATGAGTTCTTTTTCTGCGATTAATAGTCAAAGCTGATTACAGCCTGTCCTTGAAGAAGGCTATTGCTTTATAATGTTGGTGGGAAAAACCCAGAAAACCCACCACAGCAGAGGGGAACAACACCCGCCGCCCCTCCCCAGGATCTCTCTGTGATTTGTTGTTTCCCTTAGAGTCACAGCTTCCTCAGGCTGGCCACACAGAGGAGGGCCTGGGGTGCTTGTTTAAAATACATATCGTGGGCCTCCCTGGTGGCGCAGCAGGTTGAGTATCGCGCTGTGAAGCTGTCCGCAGCCTCTGCAGGGCCGGTTTGATTCCTGGCCGGCCAGGGAGCTACCCACATGGCGCAGCAGACCTCTCCTGTCTCCCCGCTGCTCCCCTCAGCAGTGTATTTCAGTAGATCCACCTGTTCTGCTCCCCACTCTGTCTCTGGTGAATCCTCTCACCCCCAACACCCCCGGCCTGTTCCCCAGCTCTTGTATAAATAAATAAATCTTAAAAAAATAAAACACATACTCTGAGGCCTGGCCCAGAGATCCTCGGTTTGAGAACTGAGGCTCTAGTGTGAAGCTGCAGCCATTTCCGGAGGGTGTCCTGTGGGGCACGCTTTGAGACACAGCAAGTGAGGAGCCACTTTCTTATTTCCTGTCAGTCTGAGCCGGGAACAGACTTGGTGAAGGGAATCCAGATGGGGACAGCAGCCTGGCCCCCGGGGAGGCGGCTCTTTCACCAGAGGCGGGAGGCCTGAGCTGACCGGCCAGCCGGGCCTCTGCGCTGGGGACAGAGGACCGACTGGGGACCGCCAGGTGGAAGAGGGGCCCCGCCCGCGGCTGCCCATTCCTGCGTGACGACCTGGGGGTCCTTTTCCCAAGAAGCCGGACCCGCCGCCTTGGACGCGCTGCTCCAGGCCGGTGACGACACTGAGGTTTGGATGACACTCGAGGCTCGACGGCGTCTGTGACTCTGCGGCCCCGACTTCGCCCCTGACGCAGTCACTGAAGCGGAGAGAAACGTGGGCGCTGCCGTCTGCGGTGGCAGAGACGGGCGGCGCCAGCTCACCCCGCAGACGGTGAGGCCCAGACGTGACTTTCCAAAGAGGAAACCGGGCTCAGGCCCCAGCCCACCGCGCCCCGGCTCCCTGGCAGGGTATTTCAATAAACCCGCCTTTTCTGTGCTCAAAAAGCAAATGAACAAATACAAACAAAAATGTGAAATGGAACGTGTGCCTCGTGGAGAAGGCGCAGCGCTGTCCAGGTGTGGGTTTGGAGACCTGGGGACACAGCTCCCTGTCAGGGGTACACACAGTGTTCCCCAAGGAGCGAGAGTCTGCCCCCCAACCCCCAGTCCTCAGGTTGACATTCTAACGCCCAGTGTGATGGTGTCCAGGGTGGCCCCTGGGAGGTCGGGTGGCCAGGCGGAGCCTCCTGACTGGGACTGCGCCCTTCTAAGAGGAGACCCCACAGGCTTGCTCCTTCCTTCCTTCCTTCCTCCTCGTGAGCTTGTGGCCAGAAGTCTCCCCTCTGTGGCCCTGATCTCCAACTCCCAGCTTCCAGGGCTGCCCCAGCCTCCGGGGCCAGGCGGGCCGTCCCCACAGACACGGGTGAGGATGCAGAGTGAGTGGGCGCCTGTGCAACGTGGGCAGTTTCTGTGCGAGATCCCCGCCCCTGCACTAGAAGCCACTGTGGAGACTGAGTTCACATCTCGCCTCGCAAAACTCTCTCCCTTAAGACGCTCCCTGACTTGGGCCTCCCCTGGTGGCGCAGTGGTTGAGCTCTGGGTTGCGAAGCTGCCTGCAGCCTCTGTAGCGCCGGTTCGATTCCTGGCCGGCCAGAGAGCAATCCACATGGCGCAGCAGACCTCTCCTGCCTCCCCACTGCTCCTCTGGGCAGTGCATTTCAGTGGAGCTGCCTGTTCTGCTCCCCACTCTGTCTCTGGTGAGTCCTCTCCCCCTATCACACCTCTGAACTATACCCCAGGTCTTGTATAAAAACAAATACATTTTTTAAAAAAAAGTATTTTTTGAGAGGAGGAAATCTTAAGCTTCTCCCTCTCTTTTCCCAGGCTACTACTATCATATAAAAATAAGAATTCAACACAGATGAGAATACTTACAAAATTTTTGTAAAGGGGGACCTCCCTGGTGGCACAAGGGGTTAAGATGCAACCTATGAAGCTGCAGCACCTATGTGCCTCTGCAGCACGAGTTAGATCCCTGGCCAGGGAGCTACCCACAGGGTGCAGCAGACCTCTCCTGTCTCCCCGCTGCTCCCCTCAGCAGTGGGTTTCAATGGATCTGCCTGTTCTGTCTCTGGTGAATCCTCTCACCCCCATGCACCTATGGCCTGTACCCCAGTTTATGTATGCATAAATTCATATATCTTTTTTTTAAGATTTTTTTAAATTTTATTTTTATATTCCCCATACAATTGCACCCCCCTTATTTTGACCCCAATCCCTCCTTTCCCCGCCCCCCACCCCCCATAGTGTGTCTCTGGTTCATAGTTGTTTGTTGATTTTGATTTTTTCTTATAGTTATTCTTTTTCCTGGTCCCTTATTTAGGTTTTCTATATTCCTGCTATGAGTGAGACCAATACATACATCTTTTTAAAAAGAATTTTGTAAAGGATTGCTATGTGGAACTTTCCCTATTTTTCCCAAATTCTTTGCTATAAACATACTCAGTTTTCAGAAATTGATGAATAATACTGTCAAATCGGGGAGTAGAAAAAGTTTTCCCCAAGTTCTAGTTATAACCACCCCTCTGCGGAGAAGCGGGGGAGGACAAAGAGGCAGTTAGACTTTCTCTTTCCACCTTGAAAATTGCTTTAATTTTTATGCAAAAACATGCTGTAGGGGCAGGACTGGACACAGGGCAGGTTTTCTGATCCCATGCAGACCGGGTAAAGGAGGAGTCAGAGTCCTCAGTGGTTTTGCAGGTTTTCATTGGGGTTCAGTAGGTACGTGGCAGGCAGGGGTGCTGGGGGGCCGGGAGGCTGGCAGTCCTCCCAGCCCCCAGCAAGTCTTCACTATCTGGGCCTTCTCCTGGCCTTCTCTCGGCTTCTCTTTCGGCTGCTGCTGGCGTCCCCATGACGCCGCCCTTAAAAGCACAGTCTTAGCTCAGCTGAATCCCATCTCCCTAGGCCCACCCCCTACTCCAGGTGCCGCCATCAGGCATGCGCTCAGGACAAGGATCCATCATCCATCCTGATGGCGGAAGGGCAGAAAAGCCTGATATTTTTTTTACCCTACATCGGGTAAAGGAGGAGTCAGGGTCCTCAGTGGTTTTTGCAGGTCTTTTATTGGGGTTCACCAGGCATATGGCAGACAGGAGTGCTGGGGGGCCGGGAGGCTGGCAGGCCCCCAGCAGGTCTTCACTCTGGGCTCTCCGGCCTTCTCTCGGCTTCTGCTGCTCTTGCTTCTCTCTCGGCTTCTGCTGCTCTTGCTTCTCTTTCGGCTTCTGCTGGCGTCCCCGTGACGCTGCCCTTAAAAGCCCAGTCTCAGCCCAGGTGAATCCCATCTCCCTAGGCCCACACCCCACTCCAGGTGCCGCCATCAGGCATGCGTTCAGGACCGCAGGGATCCATCATCCATCCTGATGGCGGGAGGGCAGAAAAACCTGACATTTTTCCTCACCCTACACATGCCCTGCTTTAGTAATAAAAACATTTTAATTGAAAAAGGGTTCTCCCCCTTGCTCAATTTCTGGAGAAGAGAATAACCCAAAGCATGTGCTTCTTTGTCATCGTAGATGCTTTTCAGAAATAAACTACTCCCAGGTAGCATTTTACAATCAAGCAGGTGCAAACCCTAGATGAGGCTCGGGCCTCTCCCTTCTCGAAGGTTAACACTTTCTAGATCCCGCAGTGACCAGTTCCAAGGCACGACCCGACTCTCCTCTACACCTGTCTTCCCGCCTCGAGGGCCGCCCCCGACAGACCAGTACGCAGGGGAAGAGAAAGCTCAGGAGCGTCTCAAAAAGCACGTGGAAATGAAACACCCATTTGTGATCAAAATTATTAGAAAGTTAGGAATCGAGAGAAACTTTCTCCACTGTACAAAATTCAACAACAGGTATCAGAGGGGACAAGGACATTTCAGTTGCATCCTCTAAGCACAACCGGCTGGTGCTGGAGGCTGGGTCCGGGGGCGTGAGGGAGGAGCTGGGGGCAGGGAGGTAAGAAGAGTAAGAGAAGAATCACCACCGTCACCGTCTGCGGTGAAACCCCCGTCTGCTAAGAAACCCAACAGAACCAGCGAGCTGTCGGCAGAGCGGCGGCCCAGCAACAGCGCCAGGTTCAAGATGAACGTAGGGAGATGGTGAGCGTCCGCATCAAACAGCAGACGTCAGTAGAATGTTTTGGGCTGCCCCTCTCCCTGTCCTATAACATAAGGGATTATGAGGCTGCGATAGGAAAGAAAGTGCCAAGATGGAAAAAGAGCTCTAAAGAGAGCCCTGAAGGGCCTCTGGTCTGCCGGGTGGCTGGCCAGAGCCCATCACAGCTTCCAGGCTGGCAGAAGTAATCTTGGGGTGTGCAGGGGGCCAAGGCTGGGGCGCACCTGGGGAAGCAGGGGCTGCCGCAAGCAGGAAGCTGCTGGGCCTGGTGTCCCGTCGGGTGACCACCAGGATGGGGCCGACGTCTGGGGGCGTCAGATCTGCAGAGAGCCTGGGCACTGCTGCGAGTGCTCTTAGGGCTGGGGGCCCCCCAGATGCAGAAGATGAAGTGGAGAGAAGCCAAGACAGTCTCAGAGGGCTGCAGGGATTGCTGCGCAGCACGAGACCTCCCAGGAGCTGGGAGCTCCGGGTACTCCTCCGCTCACGCGGGCAGGCGAGAAAATGACCGCAGCCCGGGAAAGACCCCCCCTAAGGAGCAGGAGAAAGAATCCAGGCTCACACAGGAGGGAAATAGTGGCTTTCCCACCAGCGAGTGAGACAAGCATTGTACTGTAAAGGGCATCAGGAAGAGAATCCAGAAAGGGAGAGTGTCCGTGTGGAGAAGACTGCGTCGGAGACCCCAGGCTGCTCTGGAGTCCCAGCTGATAAAGTCTCCGAATGCTCGGTGTCCTAGGACGGAGCCCAAACTGTCCCCAGTAACTCGCCGAGCCCAGGACAAAGTGTAAGAATATTTTAAAAATATAAGACTGGTAGCCAGAAGGTAAAATCCACACTGTTGAGCTGCCAGTAGAGAATTCCAAAACTAAACCAAAAAATAACCATAACCAGGCACACAAAGAACAGGGTAGAACAGTCAATAGTGACAGAAAATTGACAATGTGACAGACATACAGACAAGCACGTTAAAACAGGTAGTACAGTTAACTCGATTATTGTGAGGGCTGTTTTGCAATATATACAAATATTGGATCAAAAGTTTTATCCCTGAAATGAATATAATGTTATGCATTAATTATATGTCAATAAAAACATGTTTAAGTCTTGGAATCTTTCGCAGTTGGAAATTACTAAGAAATGTCAATTGAGTTTATTATCCAGCACTGATGTGATCACAACACATGCACACACACACGCACACACACCAATGACTCTGACAGCAGCTCCGTGAGTCCAGGGCATGGAGGGAATGAAAGCACTTTGGGGAGGAGGAAAGGTCTGAACAGGACTAGAGTGAAACACTGAGAGGGGAAAAGCACGGGGCGGGAGGAACAGATGCGACACTCCCGGAAAAAAGGCCAATAGAAAATATCCACAATGAAACACGAAGAGAAAAGGGCCTTTAAAATAAACCACATGGGGGCCTCCCCGGTGGCGCAGCGGTTGAGCGCTGGGTTGCGAGGCTGCCCGCGGCCTCTGCAGCGCCGGTTCGATCCCCGGCTGCTCCCAGGCCACCCGAGGAGGGTCCCACATGGCGCGCAGACCTCTCCTGCCGCCCGCTGCTCCCCTCAGCAGTGTCCTTCGGTCCTTCTGCCTGCTCTGCTCCCCGCTCTGGCTCTGGTGAATTCTCTCACCCTCCCGCGCTTCTGACTGCACCCAGTGCTTGTATAAATAAAAACAAACAAATAAACAAATAAAACATGCCTCTATAAAAAAATTAAATAAATAAAATAAAATAAACTGCATGTCAGTGAGAACTTCCGTGACCCCACACACACGGAAGTGGAGTCCCTCTAGGGAGGGGAGAGAGGTGGGGAAAACGTGAAAGATAATGGCCAATTTTTTTTTTTTTTTTAGAGGCATGTTTTATTTATTTATTTGTTTGTTTGTTTTGTTTATACAAGCACTGGGTACAGTCAGAAGCGCGGGAGGGTGAGAGGATTCACCAGAGCCAGAGCGGGGAGCAGAGCAGGCAGAAGGACCGAAGTACCCTGCTGAGGGGAGCAGCGGGCGGCAGGAGAGGTCTGCGCGCCATGTGGGACCCTCCTCTGGTGGCCGGGGAGCAGCCGGGGATCGAGCCGGCGCCGCAGAGGCCGCGGGGAGCTTCGCAACCCAGCGCTCAACCGCTGCGCCACTGGGGAGGCCCGATAATGGCCAATTTTTAAAAGAATTTGAGGAAAACTATAACGCCACAGACCCAAGACACTCAATGAACCCCAGGCAAAAGAAACAAACAGAAAGCTAGGCTAAGGAGCATCACAGTAAAATATGCAACATTCGTATTAAAGAGAAATCTCGACAGCTTCGAGAGGGCCTCCCTGGTGGCGCAGGGGTTAAAGGCAGCGCTGTCAAGTTGTCACCAGCCTCTGCAGCACAAGTTCGCCCCAGCCAGGGAGCTACCCACAGGGCGCAGCAGACCTCTCCTGTCTCCCCGCTGCTCCCCTCAGCAGTGTGTCTCAGTGGATCCACCTGTTCTGTTCCCCACTCTGTCTCTGGTGAACCCTCTCATCCCCGCAACTCTGGTCTGCACCCCAGTTCTTGTATGCATGGATGAATAAATCTTTTTTAAAAAAGACAGAGATTGAGACGACCAAGGGAACATCAGCGGGTGTGTTCTCTCACTTGCTTCTTAGTGTTTAACTGAGTTTCTTAAGAGCAGAAAGCTTCCTCACTGCTGGAACAGTACTTTACACATCCCTGCTGTATAATCTGCTCCATTCTTTTTTTTTTTTTTTAAAGATTTATTTATTTATTTTTACAAGCACTGGGTACAGTCAGAAGCGCGGGAGGGTGAGAGAATTCACCAGAGTCAGAGCGGGGAGCAGAGCAGGCAGAAGGACCCAAGTACACTGCTGAGGGGAGCAGCGGGAGGCAGGAGAGGTCTGCGCGCCATGCGGGACCCTCCTCCGGTGGCCGGGGAGCAGCCGGGGATCGAACCGGCACTGCAGAGGCTGCGGGCAGCTTCGCAACCCAGTGCTCAACCGCTGCGCCACCGGGGAGGCCCTAATCTGGTCCATTCTGTAGGCTACACACTTGGTTTGTTTTAACTTCTTAGTTCTGGCTGCAGGGAGGGGAGAAACGACACACTTTCTGTCAATTGTTTGGGAAAATTTCTTACTATGGAAATGATCAATTGAGCAGTGATCTTTGCAAGAACAACAGAGAAGTTTTGTGACTGTCTTTGTATCGCGCCGCAGCCAGTACTTCACAGATGAAATGAAGCACGTTCTCCCCGGCACATGTGCTTCTTTGTTAGCAATAGAACACCTGGCGTTCTGCTGGGCATATGGATGCCACAGAGCTCAGCCCCTCTCCCAGCCTATGTGTGCAGCTTTGGGAGTTGGGGGTTTCTAGGAGAAGGCAGGAGCTGAGCAGCCATCTTGGGCCAGTGAGGCCAACTCAGTAACACTCGGCAGAGAATCTGAAGGAGGAACCAGCACTTCAAACACCCTGGAGCACAGGCCTGGCGCTGGCCACCTGCTGGGATGGCACCTGAGAAAGAAGTGGGTTTTCTCTACCCAGCCAGCCAAGAGGCTGTGGGCATTCGCACCCGTAGTAGGTGTCTCTCTGCTTGCTAGAGACGCCGAGTGAGTTCCTTATAAATGCCAACCTGGGGCCTCCCTGGCAGCGCAAGGGGTTAAGGTGCAATCTTTGAAGCAGTCCACAGCCTCTGCAGCACGAGTTCCATCCCCAGCCAGGGAGCTACCCACATGGCACGGCAGTGTGTTTCAGTCAGTCTGCCTGTTCTGCTCCCCACTTTGTCTCTGGTGGGTCCTCTCACCCCCCACACCTCTGGCCTGTACCCCAGTTCTTGTATGCATAAATAAATCTTTACAAAAATAGTAATAATAAATGGCAAAGTTCAAACTGGACCCAGATCTGTCTTTCTCTAAAACTCTTGTTTTCAGACAATTACTCTTCTTACCATTAATGTTTAGAAAAAAAAAATGAAAGCTGCTCTATGGAGGGATTTGCAAAGGATACTGAGTCAGAATATCAATAGCCACTAAGCCTTCGCAGCAGCTCTGGATACATATTTAAGCACATCTAAGAGTTAAGGCTTTTGAAGGGAGCATTTACATGGGAATGGAGACATAAGGCGAACTTAAACCACGGAAACAGAAGAGGTAGAAGAAAGGACCCAGGGATCGATATTTTAACGTCAGGCAGCGTTTTCGTCCTTCATGGCCTGATATTTGCCACCGCCACACAGTGTGCTGACAGTTCAGGGAAAAGCCACGTTTGCCTGTACAGCTTACAGCTCTGGTTCTGCAGCGGGAGTTAAGCAAGCCTGCTCGGGGAACGTGACCTGTCCCCCCCCGCTTCTGGTAGGAAACCGGAGGAGGAGGCCGCGTGAGGGCGAGGTCACCGAGCGGAGAGCCCCGGCCTGCCCCCAGCCCAGTGGCTCTCACCGCAGTCCAAGCTGCTGCGGGGCTGGGCGGGTGGAGGCGAAGCTGATTTCTCTGGCTCCCGGGCGGCTGTGCCGACCTCTCCTTTGCCCTCCTGCCTGCCTCCTACCTGCGGGTCAGAAATGTGAGCCTGGAGGGCAGGAACTGTGGTGAGGGGCGGTGGGGGGGCGGCGGGGGGCGTGGCTCCTCGCATCTGGGAAGGGTGAACCTGTACAGTGCCATAGAGGATGGGAGGGAGGAGGGACGGGCGGGGGGAGTGAGCGGAGGTAGAAGCCACCAGACCAATGTGCCAAGCCCAGACTGGGGGCCGGAGGCCTCACTTCTCACCTAGAACGCCCGGTACCTGGGTTGTGGGCTGGGCTCAGCCAGCCGTGGGGCACCTCCTGCATCCCTGAGCGGTCAGGGGCACGTCGGGTGGAGGAGGGGAGGGCACCCAGGTGGGGAACCTGCCCCAGGTGGCTGCAGACAGCCTCGTGTGAGTGCCTCCTGCAGGCCCAGGCTCCTGTCCACCGACTTCACTCAACAAGCAAATCCAAGATCTGCAAGATGAAGGCCGCAGAGCACTAGGCCCAGCATGGGACAGGGAGCCGGGCCCTGCGCCTGTCCGAGCTGCTGGCCTGCTGCCCGCGGGGGGGGGGGGGGGGTTTACGGTTTAATCCTTGAGCAGGTAAGGCCAGGCCTGGCCACCGGCTCCCTCTCACACCGCAGGAGTCTGAGGCCTCGGGCATAGGCAGCCAGCCTTGAGTGCTCGTTTGGTTGAGTAGGTGGAGTGGGGGTGGCCGTGGAGCCCCCCCAGTCTTACCCTTGCTCCGGAACCTGTCTTAGAAGGCCCGGGGTTCTACAGACCAGACGCGCTCAGCGCAGACAGCCCCGCGGGCACGGAGCGCTGGCCCCAGCTGGCTTTCTTTCCTTTTCTCTCTTTCCATCTAAAACTCTCTTGCTAATCCTCCCCCAAAGGAGAAATCCGTGCCCTTCTGGGGACCAAATGCCCTGGGGGCACCCATGGGGCTGAGGAGACTGGCGAGGCTGCTGGGGGCAGAACACTTAGGCTGGGGGTCTCCGGGACAGACAGCCAAGGGTGGAGGGGGGCGTTGACGAAACCTCACCCCAGCCAGCTGCGGATGTTTCCAGGGATCTGAGGGGGGTCAGAGGATTATCAGCCAGAGGCGGGGCAGAGAGGACTTCCAGTCACAGAGGGCCCCGCACCTGACCCCAGGGCCACCCTGTCGGCCAGGAGCTGTCCGAGGGCAGCTGTGCTCTGGCGGCGCCGGCTTGCCCTGAGACCGCCCGCCTTGCCCACGCAGGCGTCTCCCTTTCGGTTTCTTTTCCTTAATAAGGCCGCCGTGAGCCGATGAACGGGGCTTCCCTCAGAATCCCCTCATCCTCTCACCCGCCGGCACAGGCCGTGGTCCTCCCAGGGCCCGTGGCGGCAGCTCTCCGCAACGCATCCATACGAGACCCTCATCTGTGGCCTTCCGTGGTGCGAACACTCCACCGCGCCCACTTCACACCAGTGGAGACGCACCCCTGGGGCGTCGGCCCCTCCCCCCCCAGCAAGCAGCATGAGCGTCTGTACAGCTCAGCGCACAGGCCGCGCCGCAAGCGCCTCAGACGGCACGGGGGCTGCCGGCCAGCGGCGATGGCCCCGCTGAGTTTGGCTTGCAGGGGCCGGGGCCGCCGCGGGTTGGCAGTGGGCAGGACGCCCCTGAGAACCAGCAGGGTGCTGAGTGGACGCCTACGAGTCACGGTTTGAAAGGTGCAGAGAAATTCCCGGCGAGACAGCCCGGCTGCTCCCGCGCAGCGCCGGGAAGAGCCGCAGGGCACGCAGGCCAGGGAGTTCCGCTGGAGAGGACACGACGACAGAGCGACCCGTCCCTCCTGTGTGTTAGTCTCGTCCGTCCCGGGTCCCCACATCTTCCTCCCATTGCCCTGCCCAACACCATCACCGCCGTCACACCCTACTGCGGTCTCGGGGTGCATCAGCCTTGGTCTTACTAACTCTTGGAAGGATTCAGGCATCCCCATCAGGGCGACGTCACTACCAAGTAATGATTTTTTCTTTTTTTTAAAGGCTTACTTTATTTAAGCACTCAAGGGCTGGGGTGCAGGCCAGAGGTGGGGGGGGGTGAGGACTCCCCAGAGACAGAGTGGGGAGCAGAACAGGTGGATCTACTGAAACACACGCTGAGGGGAGCAGCGGGAGACAGGAGAGGTCTGCTGCGTGCGCCCTGTGGGTCAGCGCCCAGGCGGGGGATGGAACTCAGGCTACATGGCTGGTGATAGCTTGATAGCCTGATAGGCTTTAACCCCTGCGCCACCAGGGAGGCCTCCAAGTCATTCTTTTGAGAGCTTGGGAGTGGTTGGAGGGAACTGTCTGGCTGAATCTGCTGAGTGCCTTTGGCTCGACTTTTCGGCCTCCGTGGGAATCTCTCTCCCTGCAGTGAATGCCCTTCCTTTCTCTAAGCTGTTAGCGTGCGGGACAGGACAAAGCTCCTATAGAATCTCTGACATCACGCCTCCCTGGTGGTGCAGGGCTTAAGCACAGCGCTGTCAAGTTATCACCAGTCACTGCAGCGTGAGTTGGATCCCTGTCCAGGGAGCTGACCCCCAGGGCGCAGCAGACCTCTCCTGCCTCACCCTCGGCTCCCCTCAGCAGTGGATTTCAGAGGATCAGCCTGTTCTGCTCCCCACTCTGTCTCTGGTGAATCCTCTCAAACCCCCCCCCAGCACCCTAGCCCGTACCCCAGTTCTTATATGCATAAATAAATAAATCTTTAAAAAAATTTGATATCAAGGAGAATATCAACATGAGAAAGGAAAAGATACAAGTATGAAAAGCATATATGAGGAAAATGTCCATACATTAAAATTTCATCGAATAACATTCATTTATTTTAAATACATGCAACATTCTCGTTGCTATTTAAAAATAGGATGCAGAAAGACGATTTAGGGGGAGTAATTGTTTGGGAAAATCAATTTAACGTCTCTTTGCTTTCCATTTCTGTTGCCAAGAGAGCTCATGCTGTAGCTTCTGATTCAAGCAAAGTGTCTCCAGAAACCTTTGGATCCCCTGTCACTGAGCCCATCTGCTTTTCCCGCTCTAAATTCACATTGTTGCTTAATGCACTTACGCATTCTCTGACATTAGGTTGATTTCCCCCACTCCTGTGATCTAAAATCACAACTGGTATTCTTTGGATTTGGATTCATTTTAGAAAATGATTTTTAGCTTTTTCAAAGCCTTTATGGTTGTAACCAGGGTGTAAAAAAGTAAAACTCAAAGCCTAATGATGCAAATGCGCGTGCGTGGCTGCGCGCCGGGTGTGGGTGCACGTCAGGGATGGAAGCGCACGGCCGTGAATCCCAGTGCGGTTAGAAGAATCTCCAGTCCAGCCAATCGACTCGCCCGAGGAGATCTAGTAGGAAGGACGTCGTGACATGAGCTGGGAAAAGGCAAGCCTAACAATCTTTTTAAGCGTTATTTTATTTACGCATGCATGCAAGAGCTGGGGTACAGGCCAGAGGGGTGTGTGGGGCGGGGTGAGAGGATTCACCAGAGACAGAGGGGGTGCAGAACAGGAGGATCCACTGACATCCATTGCCAAGGAGGCAGCGGGGAGGCAGGAGAGGTCTGCTGGGCCCTGTGGAGAGCTCCCTGGAGGGGGTTGAACTCAGGCGGAAGTGGTGACAGCGCTGAGTCTGAACCCCTGCACCCCCAGGGAGGCCCCCCTTCTGACTTTTGTTTATGTGCATGATGCTGAGACCTGCCCCATTAACAATGAAAACTGAGAAAACTTAAAAAACACTATTAATGCCTGGTAAAGGATGGAGAATAAATCCATTCTAGAGTAAGTTTAATTTCTATGAAAACTAACCACGCTTTCCTAAACAGCACAAAGGGACATTGTTCTACCTCTGCACAAATCTCTTTAATGTCTGGCTTGTGACCGACCTGGGTGTCTACCTGCTGCTACGTGCCACCTGTCACCACTCCGGGGCCACCGGCCTGCGGGGACGTACGGTGACAGACGGTGAAAGGGGCGCTGAGCTCTGGGGATGGGAACAGCTTGGCCTTGGGGGTCTCGGGAATCGGGTTCCTCCCCGGAGATGCCGAGGAGGCTTCCGGGCGGGGGATGCCAGGCCCTGGGCATGGGTGGACCCTGGCAGCGTTTTGCAGGCTCCATCTCATTCTGTACCAGGGTGGTCCCCAGGAAAAGGGGAGGCTCCGGGTTCCCTGCCCACCCGAGGGAGGGTGGAGCAGCGCAGGAAGGGGAGGAAGCGGGAGAGAAGCCTGGGGACGGCAGGAGGATGCGGAGCAGGAGGAGGCCTGGAGGAGCCACGTGGAGCAGAGACGTGTGAAGAAGCTGCGCTGGCTTCCTGGGCCTGGGCGGGTTGGGACAGACGCGGGTGGGAGACCGTGGGGAGGGGACAGAGGCAGCTTTTGTCTTGGTTTTGATTTTGCTCTTTTCCTCCCAGACTTGCCCGGCTGTTGCCGACCCTGTTCTGTGGTCCAGGCCAAAGGTGCTTCGGGCGGCGGCAGCTTTAGGCCTCAGACGCTGCCTGGCTGGACATTTACCCACGAGGGGCCGGATGACTTTGGGTGTCTGGTTGGGAAACCATATTCTTCCCCTTTTCTGTATTACACGCTAATTGTATTAAAGTTCCTTTCCATTAAAGGTTTTATGCACTAGATTATGATTTTGTCTTTTTTTTTTTAAAGATTTATTTATTTTTATACAAGAGCTGGGGTACAGGCTAGAGATGTGGGAGGGTGAGAGGATTCACCAGAGGCAGAGCGGGGAGCAGCAGGCAAGACAGGAGAGGTCTGCCGCACCCTGTGGGTATCTCCCCGGCTGGATGGGAATTGAACCCGAGCCGCAGAGGCTGCGGACAGCTTCACAGAGCTGCCCTCAACCCGCTGCACCACCTGGGAGGCCGTGATGGTAGAACTGATTTAGAAGAGGCAGGTTTGGGGGTTTTGTGGTACCCCTCTCCCTGTCCTGTAACCATTCCATCCTACAGACCCCTCCCCCCAGGCTGGCCTTGCCTGCTGTGCAGACAGGAGGGTAGACCCAGGAGCTGAGCTCGCAAAGACCCAGGGCCAGCCTGTCCAGGGGGTGCAGGGACCCAGTCTGTCCGACCAGTCTTTGTCCTAAACCAGCGAGAGCCCACGCTGTGCCTTTTCACACGCTGCTTCCTTGGCCTGCCCTTTTCTTTCTTTGGTCAGGTGAAAATTTTTTAATTTGAACATTTTAATAAATGTTCACAAGGCAGAACAAAAGGCAGCACTGCAGGTGCACAGCTCAACAGGATGGCACAAGGGAGAAGCCCTGTGGTCTTGGCTGGTCAGGGGGGAGGCCCGCCCAGGAGGCCCCGCCTGCTGTCCACTAAGCCCACAGCAGCCGCGGTCTGAGAGCCCAGCGTCGTCATTCTCTCTCCCTGCGACGCTTGGGGACAGCTGCAGGAGACGCCAGGCCTGCCCCCCACCCCCGGGGTGCTTCTGGTGGGGAGACCCCCGCCGGGCCTCCTCAGTCTGCCCGGCCTGGAGGGTGGCGGGAGCGGAAGGGGCGCGGGCGGAGAGCTGACTGCCCGCTCCTCTGGCTGGGGCTCTGCGCGTCACAGCAAGCGGGACGTCTGGCCTCAAGACCGGAGCAGCCCGCTGCTGTGCTTGGCCTTCCACTGAAGCACAAGGTAACGTCATACAATATTTCATAGGTGCAGGCTGCCTCGCTGAGCTGAGCTGCCACACCGCACTGAGCTCACCTCGCATTGCCCCGGGATTCCCGCCACCCCCACCCCCCAGCCCTGCTCACCACCCATCGGCCTTAGTCGGGAAGTTTATGTTGCTTGATCCCGCTCATCGGCTGGTGCGTCTTCTGAAGGGAGGTCGAGCGTTGTCACAGACAAGGCGCAAGTCGCAGCCTTGGACATGCAGCCATGTCGCGGCCCAGGGAATAGCTATTGACGGCTCGAAAAACCCAGCACCGGTGCCTTCGGGCCAACAGATTCTGCTTGAGCAAACGGAGTCCCGCTCCGCTGAGCCCGCCTCGAGACGAGGCCTCTGTCTTGGCCTCTGAGAACCTCAAAACCACAGCGCTGTTCACAAAGGCCAATACGCGGACACGGCCCGCGAGGCCGCGGACAGACGAGGCACGGACACGGGGTCACGACAGACTTCGCTCAGCTGTCAGCCAGCGCAAGCCCCGCGTGTGCCACCACACAGCTGGACCTCAGGGATGAAGCCAAGTCGGGAGAAAAAGCCAAGTGCTGTCCGAGTTTAGCCACACGTGGACCATAAACAAAGCCAGCAGGCCACACCCAAGCAGGGCCCGCGACTGGCACAGAGAGGTTAGAGCAGGGAAGAGGCCGCGGGACGGAGGGACGGTGAGGGGCGTGGGGCGCTGGAGACCAGAGCTCGCAGGGAGTGGCCGGTGTGTCCGCTGTGAAGGGGGAGGCCGCGCCGCACTGTAAGTCAGTGGTTCCTCAGTGAAGAGGAGAAAAGGAACTGGGGACCCTTGGCAGTTCTGGCCACCCCTCACGCTCGGAGGCTGGAGCAAGCACTCGCCTGGTGCAGCAGCCCCAGCGCCATGTCCCTGGCCAGCCCAGCCCCCTTGAGCGCCTGCCTGGGAGAGCCCGGGCTGCCAAGAGTCGGGCGGAGATTGGGCCTCAGCCGCCCCCTCCGTAGCTACCTCTTGCCTCTTCTCCGACTCTGCTCAGCCCCGAGCGGCCCCCGCTGGCTCCTCCCTCCCTTCGTTCTCCGCAGTCACCTCTGCAGAGGGAGCACGTTCAGGTCACGCTGACGGCCCTTCCTGATGGCAGCAGCCTGAGTAAAATCTCTCTTCCACCTACGCTACCACCCTGTTTCCTGACGCGCAGGGAGTGCCCGCGCGTGGTCGGCCAGGAGCTCCGGACAGCCCTGCGGGTGCCTCTGGCTCCGGGCCTGTGGGGCTGCAGCCCGAGGCCACACTCATCTGAAGGCTCGGCAGGGCCGGCGGGAGAGGGGCGCTTGCTGGCACGGCTGTTGGCTCAGCTTTCTCGGGGTGTCCCACGATGCAGGGTGCCCCCCGGCCGGGCAGCTGGCTCCCCAGGGAAGAGCGGGCGGGCAGAGCTGCAGTCTCTCCTGCCCGCACGCTGGGCATCTCACTGATTCCACCGGCCAGCCTGACAGTGAGGGGGGCTGGGCGGCAGGGATCATGGGGGGCCGCCTGGAGGCTGGTGGCCGTGACCAAGTGTGATCCGGGTCATGACCTTGGGCAGGTCACCGTTCTGGGCTGGAGGGGTGGGGGGGGCTGGACCTGTCCGTGGGGTCCCGCCCAGCCTTGCTGGCCCATCTGCCAGGCGAGACTCACTCGGGGCAGGAGAGAGTTAATGTGGTCGCAGAAGCGCTTCTCACAGAGCATCTCCTCTGCCAGGGGCTGGCCCAGTTCCTAGAAGGGGGGCTGGCTGGGGGAGGGGCTGCAGCTGTCTGGGTTCCCATCACTTCCCTCACTTCCGCGGTCAGGGAGGTGGGAGGGCACAGAACAGGTGGCTCCGACGGGGCTGGCTGGGACCTGCCCCAGACAAAGGCCCGGACTTGGAGCCGCAGAGGGGCGCGGGCGCTGGCGGCTGCCCCAGGCGCTGGTCCTGCTTTTGCTCCTTTTCGGAGTTTTCACCTGATTAATGATTCTGTGCAAGATGGATTAAGCTGCTGGACTCTTTCTCCATTTGGCAGTGCCAGCTCCCCGTCCTCTTAACACTGTTTTTGGCCGGCCCGGTCTCCCCACCCCCAGCTCTCGGGACAAACCACGGGCCAGGGTGGGCTGGGTTGGCCCCGGGAAGGGCAGCCGCAGGGGCTACTCTGGGGAAGGAGCTCCCCATGCCAGCCGGGGGGCCCCAAGTCAGAGTCTCCTCGGTCCCCTCGTTTCTGCTGACGACCTCGGGACATGCCTTCTGAGCCAGGGTCACGCTG
Source organism: Talpa occidentalis (assembly GCF_014898055.3). NCBI lineage: Eukaryota > Metazoa > Chordata > Mammalia > Eulipotyphla > Talpidae > Talpa > Talpa occidentalis. The sequence continues at coordinate 153,715,463 of NW_026555331.1, forward strand.
CGCGGCCAGGGCTGCCTCTTCACCGTGCCCCCCACCCGCAACAAGCCGAGGAAGACACGAACAGCCCCACCGGGCAGCGGAGGGGGCCTGGCTCTTAAGGTGTGAAAAAATATCCTCCGTCAGACGCCCTCCCTTCCTGCCCTCTCTCCCCGCCCGACCTGCCCAGAGCAGCGGCCGGCAATGGGGTCGGGTGGGTGCCTGTCCTGTCCTCCCCGCTGCGCAGGAACCTGCCGGCCTGCCGCGGGCCTTGGGGAGCTGCTCCTCTGCGGGAGCCGGGGGCCCTGCCTCTGCGGTGGGGCTGTGCTGCCCCGCTCAGTGCCACCCCCTCCCGCTCCCCTGCCTGCCCTGCTCCCGCCCTTCGCCCCCTGCTCGTTATTCCGCTGGGATCCCAGGGTCTCCCTCCAGAGAGAGCGGGTGGTGGCGGGCCCTGCCGACTCGGGGTGCCAAGCGCCCGCGGCCAGGAGCCTGCACAAAGGCCCTTTATGCAGCCATGGCTCCCTTCCCGGCTGGGGCCCGCACGCAGTTCCCTGTGCCCTTCTTGGGTATTTCTTTTCCAGCTGACTTAGTTGTCACAGTACTCGGGCTGGGAGGGAAGGCTCTGGAGTGTCTGGCGGGAGGGTCACTCCTTGCCCTGCCCCACACGACCGACTCCCGGAGGTCGAGGGCTGCATGTCCCCCCCAGCGCCTCACTCCCGGCCGCTCCCACGAGGGGCAGAGGCAGGGCCTGTCCCCTAGTAGCCGGTGTCCCCGCGGGCTCCCCGCCGAGGGCAAGTCTAAACAGAGTAGGGCTGCGCCGGGTGGGTGCCCGAGAGTAACAGGATAGCTGGGCGCACTGCCGAGACGGGGCGGGGGCTGCTGTCCATGAAGGAACGGCGGAGGCTGGTCCCCTGGCCTGCACCTGTCCTCGTGCCCCGGCCCCCAGGCGCAGACCTGATCCCGCCTCCTGCCCAGGCTCACGGGCTCACCGGATCGTCGGGGCAGGGACACCAGACGTCGGCTTCATATTCTAAAAACATTCCCAGTAAATCCCGGGCATGCGTAGACAACGGGTGTGCCATTTTTGAGGTCCTAGATTTCAGGGGGAAACAGCAGGGAGGAGGGAGCACAGAAGTGGCGCAGTAAGGCCGGGCTCCCGGTGCGGAAACCCACGCGTGAGGGACGCCCGGGCGAGGCCTGGGATACAGGGCGGTGGCACAGCGCCCCGGACGCTGGGGGCGGGCGCGGGCAGGTTTAGCTCGTGCACCGGTCGTGCTGGTTAGCGTTGGCCGGACCTGACCAAAGAGGAGCACGACGGGAAAGGAGCCGACCCAGGTCCGGGCGCGGCCACTGTTAGGTCAGGCTGGGGAGCTCCTGCCCACGCGACTCGCAGACACCCAGGCTCTAGCAGTCCTTCCACAGGCGCTGCTCCCCTGTCCCCGCCCCCATCTGTCTGCCCAGCCCCTCTAGCAGCTCCTGGAGCATCTTTTTTTTTTTTTTTTAAAGATTTATTTATGCATACAAGAGCTGGGGTACAGGCCAGAGGTGTGTTGGGGGGGGCGTGAGAGGATTCCCCAGAGACAGAGTGGGGAGCAGAACAGGCAGACTGGCTGAAACACTGCTGAGGGGAGCAGCGGGCGAGTCAGGAGAGGTCTGCTGCGCCATGTGGGTTTCTCTCTGGTTGGCCGGGGATGGAACTCGTGCTGCAGAGGCTGTGGACAGCTTCACAGGTTGGGTCTTAACCCTTTGCGCCACCAGGGAGGCCCCGGAGCATCTTTAAATCCCGCCACTGAAGGGTTAAGCTGGCATCCTGGCGTCCGGCACCCCGTTCCAGCCCGCGTCCTGGTCAAACATTTCACAATTACCTCCGGCTGTAGCAGCGACTGTAATGTGTGCTGGCAGAGAGACTTGGAAGGAGCTCTGCTGTGGCAATGCTTGAAGGTCTTTCATCGAAACTGAGTGAGTCTGGTACAGGAGTGGGGGCACTAAGCTCGTTCCTAGACATCGAGATTTGATCTATTAACATTGGCAATGGTTCCAGGCCATCTTGCCAACAAAGTCTCCGAAATTGAAATCGCATGAAACTTTCCTAGTTCCTGCTAGGGCCACATACGCCCTTTCCTTTCTAAAGCAGCAAATTCACTTAAAGATAATTAAGAAAAGATTGATGGGATTTTGGAATTGTAATGAAAAATATGATCTCATTAGGAAGTCATGAGTCAGGGCCAGGCGCTCTGTCAGATGTAGGCACTGCTGCATAATTAGAAGGAGCTGATGCACGGGGAGCTAATAATGACGCGAGTTAAAAAATTAAAATGGTTTCCCTTTATACTTTTTGGCTGTGCTAAAATCCTTCCTCTTACGAAAACTGAGAGAGAGCGATCTCTTTCACAAGAACCCTCTCGAATGTGCGTTGGTGAAAAAGAAAATGGTGGCAAACAAAGTAAAAGCACTGGATAAAACCACTGAATCCATTTTTAAGTCCCATCAAAGCTACTAGACTCGGGCCTCCCCGGTGGCGCAGCGGTTGAGCGCTGGGTTGCGAAGCTGCCCGCAGTCTCTGCGGCGCCAGTTCGATCCCCGGCTGCTCCCCGGCCACCGGAGGAGGGTCCCACATGGCGCGCAGACCTCTCCTGCCGCCCGCTGCTCCCCTTAGCAGTGTACTTCCGTCCTTCTGCCTGCTCTGCTCCCCGCTCTGGCCCTGGTGAATTCTCTCACCCTCCCGCGCTTCTGACTGTACCCAGTGCTTGTATAAATAAATAAAAAATAAATCTTTAAAAAAAAAAAAAGCTACTAGACTCACATGATACGTTCTCCTTCTCTCTCTTTCAAAATTACGTTTATTGAGGTAATGTTGGTTTACAGCACTTTATATGATTTAGGGGGACAGACTCACACCTCTTTAGATACACATCACCCCACCACACTCACCACCTAAGCCCCACAATCCTCCGACAGAGGCCATTGGCCCTCCCCCTGATTTACTCCCACCCCAGTTTCCCCTCTATAGCCTCAGTTTGACATTCCGATTTCTAGGGTTGGTTTGTTCTTTTGTTTCTTTTTTTTTTTTTTTTTTAAAGATTTATTTTTATTTATTTATACAAGCACTGGGTACAGTCAGAAGCGCGGGAGGATGAGAGAATTCACCAGAGCCAGAGCGGGGAGCAGAGCAGGCAGAAGGACCGAAGTACACTGCTGAGGGGAGCAGCGGGCGGCAGGAGAGGTCTGCGCGCCATGTGGGACCCTCCGCCGGTGGCCGGGGAACAGCCGGGGATCGAACCGGCGCTGCAGAGGCTGCGGGCAGCTTCGCAACCCAGCGCTCAACCGCTGCGCCACCGGGGAGGCCCTGTTCTTTTGTTTCTTTATATCCACAAATGAGTGAAATCATATTTGTCTTTCTCCTGCTGACTTATTTTGCTTAGCATCATCCTGTCCTATCCCCTCCATGTTGTCACAAATGGCACCTTTTCATAGCTGCGTAGTATTCCACCACGTCAACAGACTACATCTGTATCCTCTCGTTTGTTGTTGGGCATTTAAGTTGTTTCTATAGCTGAGAAATGTGCTCATTCATTTATCTTCAGAGGACAAATATACACCTGAGGTGAGCACTTTTTAAGAACATATTTTAAGATGAATAATGTAAGCTCCACATACTCTCTGATTTGAACCACAGGATGAATAAAACGGTTACCCTTCAGAAGAGACACACAAGTTCAGACAGGCCTCAGATGAGACAAAGAGGATGGCAGACCCCTCCCTGCACGCCCAGTTGGGGGCCTCCGCTCCCTGAGCCTGGGCTTTCTCTGTAAAATGGGAATACCAAGACCAACCTCTCAGGTTTATTATGTGGATGAAAAGAAGTAGCATTTAGAGAGCAACATGTATGACAATCCATTTCTTTCCCCCTTTCCTTAGGAGCCTGACTTTGTTGACATTTGAAAATGAACAATTTCCCTTCTTCCAGTCAAAGGAGCAAACGTGGCAGCATCTCTGCCAAGTGAAGATGCAGGGGAGCCGAGGCAACACAGGCCCAAAGAGGGTGGAGGACAGGACCAGAGCCCCCTGGGCCATGGGGGGATGGGCTGGATACTTGCACGTTGCCCAAAGAAGATGATGCTGACGCGGGCTGCGCTCCTCCATCCACTGTGGAGACACGGCCACCTTCTGTCCTCGGCCCTCGGCCCCAGCCCCGCCTGGGCTCCCTCCCTGAGCCCACAGACCAGCGCCTTCGTGGCAGGACCTAGAGCCCCTCTGCTGGGCCTGCCCCAGGCAGGTGGTGCCTCGGGGTGGCCACAGGGACATTCTGTCAAATCTCCCTTCGGTATGTGCAAGCAGGAAGGGGCCTCGTCAGCTGGCTGGCGGTGGGGCGAAGTTGACGAGGAGCATGGACGCTGAGGGGAGCACGGAGCCCACGTTCTGGGAGGAGGAGGAGCATGAAGGGGACGAAACAAGACTGCTCTGGGGGACAGGTGTGGCAGCGCCGACCTGCTCGGCAGCGAGGGCAGGAACATGACTAGTGTGCGGGAGAAGGTCTCTAACTGGGGAGCTTCAGTTTCGTTTATGTGGGAGGCGCTGGAGACTTCCGCACAGGGGCCTGCGGGGAGATGGACCTTGAGGTAGCATCTACGCATGACAGGAACGTGGCAGAAACAGTGGAGAGACCGTAGTCCAGGAGAGATGTGGCGGGGAGGGGCTCCCTCAGGAGGTTGTGAACGGCAGCAACGAGGGGAAACGGAATAGACGATCACACACTGGAGCAGACGCGCGAGACCCGACAACCAGGGGAGCTACAGCCCCTCACGAGCTCCGCATAGAGATCCCTGCCCAGTGTCACGTTACCCCCACCTCTGGTCTGCCAGCAACCTGTGTCAGGCAAACAAGGTTTGTTCATGCAAACCCCTCGTGACAAGGACTGAGGTCCGAATGCTCTTGTTCTTGGCCACCCACCAGTTTTTCTGCACCATAACATCTCAACCCCGGTGTCAACTCCTCATGCTCTTAGGGTTGTGTTATCTTGCCATTCAGTTGTTTTATTGCTCAGCCCTCCTCCTCCACGCCATCTACGCACACCCTGGCCACCCTCCCACAGTCACAGGGTTTCAGCACTGGTTTAATCTGCCATCCCCTGGCCCTGGTGACATCAGCACCATCTGAATAATCCATACAAAACCCTACCCCAAGGCTCCTTCCCCCCCCACTTCCCTAGTCTTCACATCCTTTCTCTTTCAGGTAACCTGTTCCAACGGTGCCCCTGAACCTCCCTGGAACCATGGAACCACGGCCCAGTTAGAAATGCCACCCTCGGATTCTCCTACCTTGCCCTCCAGCTCTTTCAAGCCACCACTGCCACCTCCAGCACGACACGGAATGCAAGGGGAGGATGGATGTCTCTCCTCACTCCTCACTCTAAAGGGGAAACCTTCAAATCTATTAAGTATATTTGCATAATTTATTAAGCATTTACATGTACCCACTGGTTTTTCTCCTTTGCTGGTATGCTAAATGACACTGTATTTTGGCAAATCAACTTTATGTCCATGGTATGTACCCAAATTGGTCATGCTGTACTAGCTCTTTTTTTTTTTTTTTTTGAAGATTTGTATTTATTTATTTATGCATACAAGAACTGGGGTGTAGGCCAGAGGTGTGGGGGTGAGAGACAGCACCCTGGCGGGGGATTGAACTCAGGCTGCAGTGGCTGCTGATAGCTTGATAGCGCTGAGACTTTAACCTCTGTGCCACCAGGGAACCCTCTGCATTAGCTCTTCATTCTTTTCCAGAATCAATTTGGCAATAGTTTAGTTGGCATTTTTTGCCTCTGTGTTATGAATGATATTGGCCCATACATAAACTTTTGTTTTTTTTTCCCATGTGCTATCCTTAATAGATTTTGGTACAAAGTTAAGAGCCTTACATGAGTGAAAAACATTCTTTTTCATTTATCTGGGAGAGTTTCCATGAGACTGGTTTGTGTCTTTCTTATATGTAGAGTTCATAGAAAAAGACATCTGGGCTTGAAGATTTGGGTTGTTGTTGTTTTTCTTCTTTTTTTGAGGGAAGGTTTTAAATTACCAATTTAACTTCAAAAAAAATAGTCATGGGGGCCTCCCCTGGTGGCGCAGCGGTTGAGCTCTGGGCTGGGAAGCTACCCGCAGCCTCTGCAGCACCAGTTTGATCTCCGGCCGCCGGCGAGGGTCCCACATGGCGTGCGGACCTCTCCTGCCGCGCCTGCTGCTCCCCTCAGCAGTGTATTTCGTCAGTCTGTCTGTTCTGTTCCCTGCTCTGGCTCTGGTGAATTCTCTCACCCTCCCGTTCTTCTGACTGTATCCAGTGCTTGTATAAATAAATAAATCAATCTAAAAAAACCCCAAAAACAAAAAAAACCCTTCTCTATTAAAAAAAAAAAAAGTCATAGGACTTTTCAGGTTTTCTATTTCTTTTTGTGTCACTTTTCCCATAAAATTTCTAATCTTTTACATATGATAATTGTAATTATTATATCAATACTTATAATAATTATTATCAATTATGTATTATTATCAACAGATAATTGTTACTGTTGACTATCTGCAAGATCTGTAGTAATGTCTCTTTTTCCATTACAAAGAGAGGTTTCTCCTCTCTTTTTTTGAGCAATTTCAACAGACATCTATCAATTTAATAAATCCTCCTAAGGTCTTATTGATTTTCTCTACTTTGTCTTTTTCTATTTCATTAATGTATATTTTTATTGATTTTCTTTTATCCTTTCTACTTTCACTTGTTTTCTGCTATTCCCATTCTAATTTTTGAGATAGATGCTTAACTTATTAACTTACAATCTTTCTTTAAAGTAGCACTTAAGTCTATAGGTTGTCCCAAGTTATGCTTTATTCCCCTGGACTTATATGCAATATTTTCACTGTTATCTAGTTTGAAAAATTTAATAACTTCCACTACTTTCTTTCTGCTAACCAATGAGTTACTCAGGATTCTATTTCTTACTTTCTACCGATATAGAGATTTAAAACTTCTATTCATGATTTCTAGCATAATTGCTTCATGGCTAGGGAAAGCGTCCTATTTCAATCATTTGACAATTGTTGAGATTTTCTAGAAGAGGCAGGATGTGACCACTAGTTATAAATGTTCCCTGTGTGTTTGAAAAAAGTATACTGATATTTGGAGGTAAAGTATTCTGTTTATATCCCTCAGGGCAACTTCTTAACCTCATTGTTCAAGCCAGGTAGCTAAGACATGTAAGTAACTTAGATAAGTAAAATGAGGTGGGTTTTTTTTTTCCCTCTCAAAATAAACTGCATTGGATTGACTACATCGTGTACTTATTTATTAATAATGGTGGCTTACACTTATGAGTTTCCCTTGGCTGGGCACTGTTCTAAACACCAAGTATCTGTTTATAACCCTACTAAGTAGATATTTTATTGTCTCCATTTTACAAATGAAGAAAAAATTGAGGCATAATTTGCCTAAAGTTACACAGCTAGTTAGTGTTTCAACTAGGTAATCTGACCCCAGAGCCCAGACTTCTCCCTGACTGTAGAGCTATCCTGTTTTCTCTTCTCTCTCTCTTCCAATAAAGACTTTTCTGGTTCGGGCCTCCCCAGTGGCACAGCGGTTGAGCACTGGGTTGTGAAGCTGCCTGCAGCCTCTGAAGCACTGGTTCGATCCCCGGCCACCAGGTGAGGGTCCCACATGGTGTGCAGACCTCTCCTGCCGCCCGCTGCTCCCCTCAGCAGTGTACTTCGGTCCTTCTGCCTGCTCTGCTCCCTGCTCTGACTCTGGTGAATTCTCTCGCCCTCCCGCGCTTCTGACTGTACCCAGTGCTTATATAAATAAATAAATCTTTAAAAAAAAAAAAAAAAAGACTTTTCTGGTTCATTGGCTAAAGTATTTGATCCACCTAGACAATCCAAGAGTCAGTTGTCTCCTGGAAGAGCTCAGGGAACACAGGGCTTCTCTTTCCTGTTCTCAAGGACTCCCTTTGCTCCTCTCCCTTCTGTGCTTGCTCTGTTACAATGCAGTAGTTGTTTATGGACCAGCATCTCTTGGGGTGGCCTCTGTGAGCACAGATCCTGAGTAACAAGTAGTAACTGATCCTGAGTAACAAGTAGTAACTGAAAGAATCTAAAAGCTCAGCAGTCTTACAGGCATAAACTCAATGCCATACATCTACTTTATTTATTTATTTATTTTTATTTTTATTTTTAAATGTTTTTTTTTTTATTTATAGAGGCATGTTTTTATTTATTTGTTTGTTTGTTTGTTTGTTTTTGTTTATACATGCACTGGGTACAGTCAGAAGCGCGGGAGGGTGAGAGAATTCACCAGAGCCAGAGCGGGGAGCAGAGCAGGCAGAAGTGTAACAGGGTGGTCCCAGGAAAGGGGGAGGTTCCCTGCCCCACCCAAGACATAGGAGACTTTAATGGGAAGGAACTTTAATTAAACTAGGAAACAATACAGGTAAGGCAAAGAGTCTAGTTTCTAAATGAAACACCCAAAGTTACCCATCCCCTCGTGGGTAAAAGTCCATCCAAATGGGATTGGCCCAGAGCAAGGCCCCAAGGCCTGCCACAAGTCTAAAGCATCTTCCAGTGGGGACCCACAAAAAAGGGTCACAAACAACCGGACAAGCCCGGAAGGAAAAGAGCAAAATCAACATCAAGATAAAAGCTGCCATTGTCACCTCCCCACGGGTCTCACCGACATCTGTGTCACCTAGTCCACGACCAAAAGACAAGCACAGTTTCTTCACGTGTCTCTAGGCTCCATGTGCCTCCTCCAGGTCTCCTGGCTCCATCCTGCTTCCTTCCTTCCTCAGTCTCTTCTGCAGCTTCTCCTCTTCCTGCTCAGCTCCACCCTCCCTTGGGTGGGGCAGGGAACCTCCCCCTTTCCTGGGACCACCCTGTTACAGAAGGACCGAAGGACACTGCTGAGGGGAGCAGCGGGCGGCAGGAGAGGCCTGCGCGCCATGTGGGACCCTCCTCCGGTGGCCGGGGAGCAGCCGGGGATCAAACCGGCGCCGCAGAGGCTGCGTGCAGCTTCGCAACCCAGCGCTCAACCGCTGCGCCACCGGGGAGGCCCCATACATCTACTTTAAAAAAAAAAAAAAGATTTGGGCCTCCCCGGTGGCGCAGCGATTGATCGCTGGGTTGCGAAGCTGCCTGCAGCCTCTGCAGTGCCGGTTCGATCCCCGGCTGCTCCCCGGCCACCGGAGGAGTGTCCCACATGGCGCGCAGACCTCTCCTGCCGCCCGCTGCTGCCCTCAGCAGTGTCCTTCGGTCCTTCTGCCTGCTCTGCTCCCCGCTCTGACTCTGGTGAATTCTCTCACCCTCCCTCGCTTCTGACTGTACCCAGTGCTTGTATAAATAAATAAATCTTTAAAAAAAAAAAGATTTATTTTTATTTATTTATGCATATAAGAACTTGGGTGTAGGCCACAGGTGTGGGGGTAAGAGGACTCACCAGAGACAGAGTGGGGAGCAGAATAGGTGGATCTACTGAAATACACTATAAAGGGAGCAGCAGGGGAGACGAGAGATCTGCTGTGCCACGTGGGTCAGACCCTCCCTGGCAGGGGATCGAACTCATGTTGCAGTGGCTGTGGGATAGCTTGATAGTGCTGAGACTGTTTTTTTTTAAACATTTATTTATTTTTATACAAGAGCTTGGGCACAGGCAGAGGCACGGGAGGGTGAGAGGATTCACCAGAGACAGAGTGGGGAACAGAGCAGGCAGACTGACTGAAATACACTGCTGAGGGGAGCAGCGGGGCGACAGGAGAGGTCTGCTGCGCCATGTGGGTAGCTCCCTGGTCAGCCGGGATCGAACCCGCACTGCAGAGGCTGCGGATAGCGTCACAGCGCTTCTGCTGCAGAGGCTGCGGATTGCTTGATAGTGCTGTGCTCAACCCCTTACCACCGGGGAGAGGCCCTGATAGTGCTGAGACTTTAACCCCTGCACTACCAGCGAGGCCTCTACTCCTTCTTCTCTGCCTTTTTTTTTCTTTTTCGATTTAATGGACTGAATTAACAGAGCTTTGATGGGCTCAATGAATCAGCAAACAGTCCTACATACAGGGAGCCCTAACTGACTCAGCAAAATTGCAGTTGGCGAGCTCTGTCCTTCATTTTGGAAATGTGTCTTGAAGGTGTCCTCCTGCTGCTTCTGTGACTCTCACAAGTCCAGGCACCCACACATCCTTGTCCCGTCTAGCTGTTCTCAAGATGCTTTGCCCCTGGCTTGTCTTCAGTGTTGGAAAACTTGACAAATGGATTTGACTTTACGGTTGAAGAGCATCCAAGTCTTTGGTCTGTCGTGTGTCCCAGGTGGAGACGGGACTTCGAATGCTTCTTTTCTCAATTGGCAAAATAAGAGGATGGAGAGAGAGCAGCCTCTCTGTCGAGTCACATGTGCTCGTACCTGCTTTCCCTGCACAGTTGTATTGACAGTCCTGACAATGTTTTCCTGAGGCAGATATTCTATTTTTCCCATTTCGTGGGCCAGAAAAAAAGGCTGACATGCCATTGCTTCAGCTCTGGTAAATGGCAAAGCTGGGGTAAAGCAGGCTTTCATGACACGGCTCTAAACTCCCCACTTTCGTAGACCACAATAGTTCGTGAACTGGAAGGTGTGGCCAAAACTTGAGTCCAAATTATTAAAAATTTTTTAAAAGATTTTTTTTTATTTATGCATACAAGAGCTGGGGTACAGGCCAGAGGTGTAGGGGGTGAGAGGATTCATCAGAGACAGAGTGGGGAGCAGAACAGGCAGATCGACTGAAATCCACCGCTGAGGGGAGCAGCGGGGAGACAGGAGAGGCCTGCTGAGCCCTGTGGGTCAGCTCCCTGGCCGGGGATCGAACTCAAGCTGCAGTGGCTGGCAATAGCTTGATAGCTTGAGACTTTAAGCCCTGTGCCACCAGGGAGGCCCCAAATTATTAAAATCTTATTGTAGCATTCAGTATCGGGAAAATAAGTGAGGAGATACTTTTGGACACAAGGGACATCGTCTCTTAAAATGACATCACCTGATCTCTTATTTATTTGGGTTTGGTAATTGTGTAGGTAAGAAAATTGGAATGGATAGGTTAGAGAGTCCCTCAGGCCTGCTGCCGACCAGCTCAATGCTCCAGTGACCAAACCAATTATCCCTCCTTGGTTTTTACCAAAAGACCAGAATTTTGTCACGTATCACTCATCCTTCCGCTAGCAAAACAAATTTCCCACTATTCCCCTGAGAATATGTGTATCTCAGAGGGGAATAGCTGTGGGCTCTTCTGAGCTTTCAAGGAACTGAATGGGGAGCTGGGGTGGGGGAAAGCTTCTAGAAAGTGTAAGAAATACTGAAGGGGAAAATCCCTGGGTAATATCTATGTCAGAGTGATTTGTACCAAAGTCAAATACCCTCAGACATCTGAACATTTGCTCTTGAAAGTAATAACATTACACATATATTTGTGGGTATTTTTATTAAAGGTTAATAACAATGGTGCCTGCATTCAATGTAGCTGTTTTTTTTAAAGATTTATTTATTTATGCATACAAGAGCTGGGGTACAGGCCAGAGGTGTGGGGGGGGGGTGAGAGGATTCACCAGAGACAGAGCGGGGAACAGAACAGGCAGACTGACTGAAAACACTGCTGAGGGGAGCAGCGGATGGGACAGGAGAGGTCTGCTGTGCCATGTATGTTGCTTCCTGGCCAGCTAGGGATCGAACTCTTGCTGCAGAGGCTGCGGATTGCTTCATAGTGCTGTGCTCAACCCCTTGCCACCAGGGAGGCCCTCAATGTAGCTTTTTTAAAGAAGTTGCTTTACCATAAGTAGTGTTAGTATGAGCTTCAGTTTAAAATAATCCAAGCTGGGCCTCCCTGGTGGCGCAAGGGGTTAGCTATCCGCAGCCACTGCAGCACTAGTTCAATCCCCAGCTTGCCAGGGAGGTGACCAACACGGTGCAGCAGACCTCTCCTGTCTCCCCGCTGCTCCCCCCAGCAGTGTATTTCAGAAGATCCACCTGTCCTACTCCCCACTGGTGAATCCTCTCACCCCCTGCTCCTCTGGCCTGTACCCCATCCTGTATGCATAAATAAATAAATCTTTAAAAAATAATAATCCAAGCTGTCGAATAGTGCCAGGGTATTTTGTTTTTTTTTTTTTTTTAAAGATTTATTTATTTTTATTTATTTATTTATACAATCACTGGGTATAGTCAGAAGTGCAAGAGGGTGAGAGAATTCACCAGAGTCAGAGCAGGGAGCAGAACAGGCAGAAGGACCGAAGTACACTGCTGAGGGGAGCAGCGGGCGGCAGGAGAGGTCTGCGCGCCATGTGGGACCCTCCTTCGGTGGCCGGGGAGCAGCCGGGGATCGAACTGGTGCCACAGAGGTCGTGGGCGGTTTCGCAACCCAGCGCTCAACCGCTGCGCCACCGGGGAGGCCCGTGCCAGGGTATTTTGTTTGGAAAAATACTTAAAAGGGTCTTCCATGATGTGACCGTTGGCAAAACTCTCAATTCTCTATGGGTCTCAGTTCCTTCAACTCAGGGCTAGCACAGATGACTGGAAGAGTTTCTTAGAAGAAATTCCTCTTAGCTGGAACAGTCTCTAATACCATGGATGATATTTCTATGGTAATTTATCCACTCCCTAAGCATTGATTAATTTTATTGTTAATTCCTTCAAATACGCATTTGTTAAGTTCACCTACTAAGCACCTCTGCTCCATGCTTGGAGTAGATAATAAGGATGAAAAAGACACCATCTCTTCCCCTGAGTTTACAGGCTGATGGAGCTGCACCTCCACTAAAGCAGGGCTGACCATGGGACTGAAGGCGAGGCAGAGGCCACCTATGCAGAAAGAGAATCTACTGACTCTTGTAGTTTTTATTCTTCTGTTGTTAGGGGGAAATGATGCCCTGAGCTAATCCCATACAGGCTTTGTGGACCCCACCCCCACTCCAGACTAAAGCCATTAAGACTTTGGGAAAGACAAATCCCATCACCACCAAGGGAGGGTGGCTGGGACCTGAGGGTGGAGTTGGGCAGCCAGGTTGGATATAAAAACCAAACACGTGGGCCTTGGGGGGGCTCGCTGTCGCTCGCCTCCTGGCTTCAGGGTCCTGGCTGGCGGCCAGCTCTCAGAGCGCCATTTTGGGATTCCTGACGGGTAGGACACATTTAAAACTTTGTCTCCCACTTTTCTCCCTGAGCTGTACATTTCCTCATTTCCCCTTCCCTTGTAAATAAACCTTTTATGAACCTTTCGCGTGTGCCTGTGTTAGGGGGAAAAGGCTGTCCTAAAGCTAATCCCATACAGGCTTTGTGGACTCCACCTCCACCCCAGGCCAAAGCCAAAGACACTGGGAACTCCAAATCCCATCCCCACCCAAGGGAAGGTGGCTGGGATCTGAGGGTGGGGTTCAGCAGCCAGGTTGATATAAAAGGCAGACACGTGGGCTTTGGGGGATCCCCATTTTGGCTCCCCGCCAGCTCACAGCGTCCGGCCAGCTCTGAGAGTGCCTTTGGGTTTCCAGGTCGGCGGATCGGGTAGGACGCATGAAAGACTTTATTTCCCTATTTTCTCCCTGAGTTGTACATTTTCCTTATTTCCTTTTCCCTTGTAAATAAACCTTTTATGAACCTTCTGTGTGTGCCTGCAGTGGAGTATTCATAAGTCCCTTGTAAGCGCGCGGGTGAGGACCCACAGCCAGGAACCGGTTCAATATCGGGGCTGCTCTGTAACAGCTGCAGTAGAACACTGATAAGTCCTTTTAAGCGCGCGGGTGAGGACCCACAGTCAGGCACCCCGTTTTGTATCGGGGTTACTCTACAACACTGTGACTTAATTCCTTGGTTTAAAGCAGCCCCGCGCCTTCTTTGGAAGGCTTATTTACTCATGGATAGGTGTTGACTGTGTCTGTTGGGCACCTGGTTAAGTTTTGCCTTCACAGAAGGTTCCCAAACAAGCCTGGGAAAAAATGGATTAACCAGCGGGAGATGTTGTATGCTATTACTATGTGATCGATCCAGGCCTGCAGACCTACTGTGTGACAGGGCCATGCCTGCAGAGCTTCCTGCCATGAAGACTTTATTTTGGAGGAAGCGCTCATAGAACTACGCTGTGCAGCCCCCCCTTTGGGTGAACCTACTGGAGGTCCCTCAGAACCTGTGAACATTTCAGGGAACTAAATAGAAGCGATTCATGCTTGTGCCTTTAACCTCTGAGAATCAGTTGAATCAATACTAGAATCAGAATATTGTACCTAAATACTCTTCCCAGAAACTTGATTGAAAGCAATCTCATTCTTGAGGTGGTATCCATTTCAGGAGAGTATTAGAATATTAGATTAACGCAAGTTTAATTTTTAAGGTCTTATAAAAATGGGCCCCAGTGTTCACCCAAAACAGTGGTGTCGTCTGATTTATTAGAAATAAGGCTGTAATTTCGGAGTGAGTGATGACTCTGCTGGAAGTGAATGGGCCAAAATAGACTAATTGGATGAAGTGGAAATTACAGGAATTTGGAAATGGAGCTGATGAAAATGCAACCAGTGCTAATCAGAGGCTAATTATTCTCCACTGGCAAGATGGCCACCTGGGGGTGTGAGTGACTTAAAGACGGGCCAGTGAGCAGGCGCTGGAGGGCCCCTGGGGCGCCAGGCCTCCGCCCAGGGTGGACTTTTCCAAGGAACTTGTTTTCTGGGAGTGTTTTTGATTAGCCAAGAAAAGTTTCTGGGCCTGTTGCTCTTGTTTACGGATGAAGGGCTGCCCTGGGGGCCTGGGCTCTGGGCACAGCCAGGCGAGGGCTGCGGTTTAGAGGATGACAATTTACATTTGTATGGGACTCCCCGGAGGACTCAGCTCCAAGAGGGCTGTTGTTTGCTTGCTCCTCTCCTAACTACATTTTAATGTCCAACGATCAGATTCCAATGAAGGAAACAATAGAGGGAGAGGCCTCTCTGGGCTGCGCTGAATGGGGGGTGAGGGTGGGGAGCCTGCAGGTCCTCGGGCCCTGCGGGCGGGGTCTTTGTCATTCCCTCCCCCTCACACTCCTTTTCCAATTTTGGACTCAACTGCCCGACCGGCTGCCTCCAGCGTGTCCAATCCACAGGCCTCGTTTCTCCTGCCACAGGGATGGCTCTGTCCAAGCGCCATCTTGGGACTCCCCAGTAATGCAGGAAGTGGGCGCAGCTCCCTGAGGCCGGGTGGGCTAACACGACCCCCAGGACGCCCCGCGGGGAGGGTGGAAGAGTCTCGGGCTCTCCCACTCCCAGCCCCTAGCCGAGCCGCTCCTCCTAATCTTGCCGAATGTTTCTGCAAGTTAATCACTTGACATGTCCTTGGTGACCATTTTTTAGGCAAAAACTGAGTTTCAGCAAACTGACTTACGGAGACCAGAGGTCAGGTCAGTGTGGAAATGGCTGGAAGATGAACCAGAGCGCCCCTCCTCTGCCTCAGGGACCCCCTTCCTCAGGAGTCCGGGGTCTGGCATCACGCAGTGGGAGGGGGACAGACAGACCCGAGACACTAACCACCGTGCACCTGCAAAGGCCGAGGACTCCGCCGGCACAGAAGCTGCACAGAAGCTGCACGGCCTGGCTCGCAGGCCACCAGAGGACGCGGCACCGGGACCCCAGGGCGCATGTCTGCTCCTAGGCACCTGCTCCAGGGAGAGCGAGAAGGACCCAGGAAGGATTAGCTACAAGGACCTTCAGGGTGTCAGGGCAGAGCTGCGGCGAGAAAGTGAGAAAAGGGCGCTCTCCGCCCCAGGAGGACACAGCGGAGTCAACAGAAAACCCTGGCGACCCCTTTGTAATACACACATGACGCTCGTGACGTGAGGCCCCAAGCCCCAGGATTCAGTATGAAAACAAACCACTATTTTCTCCTTTGGACAACGCGGTGCTGGGCTGCCTGCGAAGTCGGGGTGTGGGCCGTTCCCATTTACTTCTGAGTCTGTGACATTTAAAGTTCTTTCTGAATTCAACAATGACAATTAATCGGAAAACAAGTTATTTTTAATTAAAAATAGGAAGGCAAGAATAAGCAGAACATTCCACAACAGAGAGCGCCGGGGCTCCCCCGGGCCTTGCACTGGCGCAGGGGGCTCCGGGGACAGGCGATTACGGGTCCCCTCGCCATTCCAGCGAAAATCCCATCAGCTCGCGGCAGTTTTCTCCTAAAGGGGCTGTTGTGAGGGAGCCCCAGGGAGGGTTGTTTCCACTGTCCTCCAGCGTGTCCACGGGGTCACACCCGCGCGGGGCCCGAAGAGAGTAAGGACGCGCTTAGTTTCTGTCTCGGCCCATGTTCCTTTTTCTTGAATATTTATTTATTTTTGCAGAGAAGAACTGGGGTGCAGGCCAGAGGTACGGCGTGAGAGGACTCACCAGAGACAGAGTGGGACAGAACAGAAGGAATCACTGAAACCCACTGCTGAGGGGACAGCGGGGAGACGAGAGGTCTGCCGCGCTGCGTGGGTAGCTCCCTGGCCGGGGATGGAACTCAGGCGGTTGTGGCCATAGTGCTGGCACTGAACCCCTAGTCCCCCAGGGAGACCCCTCCATGTTTCGAAGGCGCTGATGACACTAGGCTGAAGCTCACACCGAGGAATCAGCCTGTAGCCTCAAGCCCAGGTGTGGCTGAAGACGGTAACGGGCAGAGATGAGAGAAAGCTGGTGGGGTGGGGGGGAAGAGGCCTGGGTGCAGCGCCAGGGTCAGATCCAGACAGGTCCTGACTGGCCCCTCGGCCTGAAGTGCCCGAGCCCCCACCCTTCCCAGCCCTGCACCTCCTCCTAAGTCCGCTGACAGACACCAGCCACCCCCTCCATCACCCACGCGACTTCTCCGCCAAGCTCTCATCACACCTGCTACGTTCTTTGTTAGTCAGTTTATTTCGTCTCCCCAACAAGCCTGTAAACTCATTTTGGGCCACAGAGCCTGGGGCTGGCACAGCAGGCCTCCGCTAACCACTCACCATCCACGACGCTGGCTGTTCCAGCGTCAGGGCTGGGTGAAGTGGCGTGAATGCCTGACGTGAAACATCTTTTTTTTTTAAGATTTATTTATTTATTTAACAAGCACTGGGTACAGTCAGAAGCGCGGGAGGGTGAGAGGATTCACTAGAGCCAGAGCGGGGAGCAGAGCAGGCAGAATGACGAAGAAATACACTGCTGAGGGGAGCAGCGGGCGGCAGGAGAGGTCTGCGCGTCATGTGGGACCCTCTCCCGGCAGATGGGAATCGAACCGGCGCTGCAGAGGCCGTGGGCAGCTTCGCAACCCAGCGCTCAACCACTGCGCCACCGGGGAGGCCCCGTGAAATATCTTAACGCCGGCACGCAACCTCAGGCCCTCCCGAGACCGACAGGCAGACATCTCCCCGCTGTTCTTCACCAAATCCTCATGTGGCCGCCTCCTCTGCTTGTCATTTTCCAGGCAGCCCACGCTTGCCCGACCCTCTGCCTGTGACGTGCGGGCACCGGCGGCCACACTCTCCTTTCTGTCAGCTCAGTCCATGCCTTGCTTCGATTTTCCCTTCAAATCTGGCTCGCGAGGGTTCCTCCTTTCTGTCATCATCAGGGGTGCTTTTATGTCGGTGTAACTATTTCAGGCCCCACACGCTGCCCCAGAGCCCAGGCCTGATGTGGCAGTCACCAGGTCAGTGACATCTGCCGGTTTCTCAGTGCCCCCGTCCATGCTTCCTTCAGCCAGGAACGCCCCCAGCTTGGGATCCAGATTTAACATCAACCTGCCGCTTCCCCACTCCGCCTGTGTGGCTGCTTAGAGCTACGGTGACCCAACTTCCTGTTGCTCAAACTGGGACACTTCCGAGTATAAAGCGGCCCCGGCAACGCGTCTGCTGGGTCAAAGGTGTAAACTAGGTCATGCGGGCACAGCAGGACATTCTGTCGCCCTGTTTGGGGCCCAGCTCAGCACCTGCAGCTCCAGTCAGTGACGAGAGCCTCACGTCCCCAGGGCAGCTTTGGGCTCAGAGATGGGCTCTGGGCTTTGGGTTCAAAGCTGGTGGGATGCTGGGGGGACGTCGCTGATAACTTGGGGGTACGCAGGTGCTCTTTCCTGCTCTGTTTGACATGAGAGGCTTGAAGGCCTGGAGCTACCGCGGTGCCTGTGTCTTGGGAACCTCCAGGAAGAAGCCTGCTCTCGGGAGGCCCCCTCTTGGATCCCGTCCTCCATGCTGTGAAAAGGTCACGACAGGAGAGGCCCCCACGGGCTCCAGCCGCCAGCAGCACCGCCCGCCCGCCATCGTGGACACCTGTCCAGCCACAGAACCGCGGACGGCGAGTAGCCGGTGTCCAAGCCGCTGGGACTGGGTGGGTGGGGTGTTCCGCAGCAGCAGCCGAGAGCCGGCACAAAGGAGAGGGGCAAGAGTGAGCGTGACTCCCCCTTTCCTGGGGGGGCTTCCTGGAGTCACCCCACAGTGCTTCTGCTTCCTCTCGTGGGCGAGCCCAGCCACATGCACACCGACTGCCAAGGAGGGGAGACCCTGTCTTCCAGCGCGGCAGGAAGGGGCCAGTGAGAGCTCCTGGGGCACTCAAGGGAGAAAGGGCCGCAGAGGCACGCGCCGGCCACGCCGCCTTCCCGCGTTTGAGAGGAATTCCAAGGGACCAAGTTCACCTCCGTCCCTGTTCTCAGCAGCCGAGGCCCGCAGCCTCTCGGGCGAGGCCTGCAAGCCGCCTTCACCTCCTGCTCTCCCAGGCGAGGAAAGGTGGAAACAGGAAGAGTCTGCGCGTGGCTCACGCACTCGGGGCGTCGCGAGCGACCCCGCGGCCTTGTCCTGCTCAGGCGCGGGCGGCAGCTGACCCTCCCGGCAGAGGGGCCGGCTCCGGCACTGCTCTCGCGCACAAGGAGCGGCTCTGTTTCTCAGTCAAACAATTCTGTTTCGAAACAACATCAACCGTGACATTCAGTTCGGGTGTCTGCGCTGAGGCCCGTGGTGTCTGCGCTGAGGCCCGTCGGCTCTGCACTCGTGCTACGGCATCACTTGCAGGGGCTTTTTGTTTTATTACAGCAGCTGATTCATAATCAGGGAAGTCCGCACGCCAGGCTGACAGTTACCCCCTGAGCCATGCTGTGTACAGCGGCACCGCGACGTGGCGACCTGGGACACTCTCCCTTCACAGTGGACCCACTGAGCTCACCCAGCGTTTCGGCCGCCACAGAAACGCTGGGGGAGACCGGGCGCAGGACCCCCTGTCAGAAAGGGCTGTCAAGGAACTGACGTGCCTCACCCTCGCCGGTGACCCCCGAGAAGTCCTCTGCGTGGGGGTTTCCATTCCCGCCTCTCCAGGAGGGTCTCTGCACGCCCTACGGCATTGTGTGATGGTCGACACTTTGTAACTATTAGCGAGTGAATCAGTGAGAAATGCAAAAATACTTACAAAATAACCTCGAAAACAGAGAAGCTCTGCCTTGGCACAGGGACACTTGCCTGGAGCGGGAACACGGTTCCCCTGACAGGCGCAGGGTCCAGGCCGCTCTCCAGCAGCCCCACTGGACACCCCTCTCGACCTGCCACCCCGAGCGCCTCTCGTGCCAGCTGCCTCTCCAGAGACCTCCCTTTGCCCTGTGCCAGGCCGGGCCCGGCCCGGTCCCTTCCGCGAAAGGAATCAGACACAACAGCCCTTTACTGAGCATCGCTGTGGCGTCCTGGTGCCCGGGGAGGCGTAATGAAGGCAGCGCAAGCGCAGAATATGCCCTTCGGGAGCCCACGCAGCACAGGGAGAAACAGGCGGATCCACGCGACGTCACAGTGAGAAGACGCAGAGGCCGAGAGGCCGCGAGGTGGCCAGCTGGGGACACCCTGCTTCCCCGGACGAGTCCTGGGAGGTGGTGTGAGCCAGGGCACGGCTCCCTTCCTCCGGGCTCTCCCCTCCTCCCGGGACGCCCAGGGCAGGTGCGCTCGCTGTCTTTGGACTGGGGCCCTCGGGTACGTTGAAGGGGACGGCGACGTGAGTTGACCACACAGTGCGCGCTGATTCCTGGTTGACGAGCGGTTCCTCTCTGCTCCTTCTGATTTCTCTTCCCTTGAGGTTTGGGTTTCTGCAGCAACGTGTTGAGGTTCCTCTTCATCTTCTTGGTGTTTTGACAGTGGGCTTTGCTGCATGTCTGCCAGGCACGCGGCAGGGCCGCTCGCTTCTCACGAGCGCTGAGGAATGCAGGGCCCGCCACCTGCCTTTGCAGCGAACACTGTTTCCTGATCAGCTCTTCAAGCCACCACGGCTCATCTTTAAGGCCCTTCGCGACTGTAACATGGCTGGTTCACCGGAACGTGGCTGCGGCGTCTCCGTTTCCCGCTGCTGCTCCCACTCACGCCCTCAATTTAAAGTGCACAAGTAACACTGCCCCGTGGCTGTTGCAAACCACCCTCCTGCTCCAACCAAGCCGGCACCCCTCAGCTCCCGCGCGGCCACTGTCAGCGGACGTCCCTCGGCTGCCCGCCACGGGCCCCACAGCTTCACACGAGCAAGCAGGTCTCCTCCTCCCGGGCCAGAGCAGGGCCCTGCGAGTGTGGGCTCCGAGCGTGGGCTCCGAGGGGCCACCTGGCCACAGTCCATGGAGCCAATTAGCTTCTTCCTCTTCTCTGTGGTTTTTCATGAATTATTTGTTCTACTTGAAAAGACCTACTTGGCAACTCGTAGTTATACTTCCAGACCAGCGTGGTGGTCTTAGCATTTTGAGATGGTCATTAATCCTTTTGACAATATGCTGAGGGTAGGAGTTAAGTCTCAGCGCTATCACTGCCATGGCCTGAGTTCGATCCCCGGCCAGGGAACTACCCACAGGGTGCAGCAGACCTCTCCTGTCTCCCCACTGCTCCCCTCAGCAGTGGATTTCAGAAGATCCACCTGTTCTGCTCCCCACTCTGTCTATGGTGAGTCCTCTCACCCCCCACACCTCTGGCCTGTACCCCAGTTCTTGTATGCATAAGTAAATAAAAATAAATCTTTTTTTTTTTTAAAAGAATATGTTACAAACTAGGCCCCTCTGCCCTTCCAAATGCACATATGAAGGCGGGCTTTGGGACAGAACTCCAGCGGCTGTACACTCAGGCCTGTACTCTCAGCTCCAGAGAGGCCCTGAACATCTTATTCGAGACTCAGTTCAAATATCGGCTTCCCCAGCAGCCTCTCTGGCTCCTCTACAGGACTCGCGTGTCCTCGATTGTTATCATAACCACAGGGGACATTTGTGGGGTCCACCACACCTTAGACATGTTTCAGAACTAACAGAATTTTACCTGTTAGGGGTTTCATGACTATTTTCACAGACAGGAGTCTGAAGCTCGACCAGTGTAACTACTGGGGACCACAAGGGGTGAGGGGCAGGGCAGAAATATGGTCTCTGGTCCGTATTTACAGGGACCAGCCCTGGCGGCCCTCATGTCACTTAACCTTCTGGGGTAGTTACTGTTAACCTAAAATTTCTAGAGGCCATTAAAAGGCAAAGCATGTTTATTGGGGATAAAAAAAATTACCATTCGGGGTACACAGATTCAGGTAGAAACCTAAAATGTGCCCCAGGGAGGGTCAGAGACAGAGGTTGGATGGTTTGTTTTGGTGAGAAGAGGACGATGAAGTTAGTGGTCACCGGAGTGTTCACTAGTGTTAACAACCTACTTTTGGTGATATGCGATTGGTTACTGATTATAATCTCTGGCCAAAAGTCTGCCATCCCCAGCTCTCACAAACATGTCTGCATTGCATGATTTTTTTTTTTTTTTAAGATTTATTTATGCATGCAAGAGCTGGGGTACAGGCCAGAGGTGCGGGGGTGGGGTGAGAGGATTCACCAGAGACAGAGTGGGGAGCAGAACAGAAAGATCTACTGAAACCCACTGCTGAGGGGAGCAGTAGGGAGACGGGAGAGGTCTGCTGCGCCATGTGGGCGGCTCCTTGGCTGGGGATCAAACTCGTGCTGCAGAGGCTGCAGACAGCTTCATAGGTTGCGTCTTAGCCCTTGCGCCACCAGGGAGGCCCTGCTTGATGGCTTCTTAAAACAATCGCCACTCAGCCCAGTCTCAGGTCTAGCTAGCTCAGGAGACAGCAGCGCCACTTCTCTGCACTGGCCCACTGCGCCAGTGAGAACTGGCCCCTCAGACGCCAGCTTTTCCCAGGCCGAGCCCAGGAAGGAGGGCGGGCTGTGTCTGCTCACCTGCATTCCCCGAGTCTTCCCGCCCCAGTTTCTACTGAGGAGACTGCCGAATGCGCAAGTGAGTACTTGGCTCATTCTTCATGCCCAGCATTTTACGGTTGCTGCCCACTCAGTGCCTGGTGCCCACCAAGCAGTGTCCAGCAGGTGCCACAGCCCTGGGGATTTCTGGCTTGAGCTCCCACAGGGTAAACGCCCCCAGTTAGCTTCCAGCCAGACGGCATGGGCCAAACGCAGGCTACCAGGCCCACGCTCCTCTCTTAAGGAAGGGAGGAGGCCCGCCTGTCCAGGGGCCTGCTGCTCTTCTCCCTGCTCGTCAGGCACTTCTAAGGGGAGGCTGGTGGGTTTAGAACAGGTTCCAGAAACAAACTAAACAAAGGTGCAGATTTCAGTCACTTTGGGTGACAATTCACCCCCATGAACACAGCTGTATTGTTTGGCGACTAGGCAGCTTGAAATTTAGGTTGAAAAGGACTCGTTTGGGTTCTTATGCGGAGACTAGGATGCCCTCCTGACTGTCCCCCAGGCCCAGCCTATGGTCAGAATTAAAATGGTGACATTTTTTGGCTTTGGGACGTCGCTGAGGTGCTGACCGAAATATCTGGTGTCGTCCATGCAGCCAACTCTGGTCCAGCCATATGTGGTTCTGGTTCTGAGATTCGGGAGGAGATTGAACACAGATCCCCCAAGTGTCATGAAAGCAATGATTCCATCCTTCTCCCCAGACCTGAGGACCTGTCCCAACCGCAGCGCCCGGCCAGCACGACTGCAGCGGGCTCCTCGGGGCTCCTAGGAGACGGGGGTCCTGTCAGACCTGCTCCAGGAGCCTGGCTGGGGGCAGCGTGCAGAGGGCTGTTTGCCCGCTTCACCAGGCTTCTCAGGACAAGCTTAGAGGCAGAGGCCTGAGCCACAGGCAGGAGAAGGGTTAGCAGCCACCAGGGAAGACCAGGAACCCTCTGGGCCGCGTCTCTGCAGGCAGCTGAGCAGAAAAGAGACTTTAGGTGGGTGCATTTGGGAACTTTCTTGTTTTCATTTCTCGGAGGCTTTGTATGAGGTCACAAAGGCCACCTGCTGTCTGCCTGGGCGTGCCAGGCCCAGCCCTGGCCTCAAGTTTTTTTTTTTTTTTTTTTAAGGCTCAAGGCCCCAGGGGCCAGGCTCCTGGAGACTTGACCGCTGAGCACCGGCTACCTCGGCCAGCCTCTAGATCCACAGCAGGGAGAGGAAGGCCCGCCAAGTCCACCCCAGCGCCTGCTGCAACCCCAGGAGCAGCCCCTTCCCGCAACCACAGAGAACCTGAGACGCCGAGTCGTCTGGAACAGACCCAGCTTCTCCCTGCCCCTGCCGGGCCAGAGGCGAAAGCCGATGTAATTATGTTCAGCTGCAATTTACTCAGCAGCGTGATTAATCAATTAATTATTCCTTTCAGCCAGCTCTTCGGGAACCCCACCGAGGGCGTGCCATGTGCTTGCTTGTATTGTGGGAGGAGCCGGCCCAGGCCAGCAGAGGGACTGTGGCAGGGGCCAGCTTCGGGGTGGGGAGCCACCTGGAGTCCTGCCCCCCCAAACACACACACACATCTTAAGAGTTCTCAGGCTTCTGCCTGGCTCCTCCACCTTCAGATCTTCCTCATTCCCCCATCACAGTCACCTGGGGCCAGATGGTCCTTCTCGAATTTTCTGTAGGTCAATGGAGTGATGATTTTAAAGTGAAACTGCCTGAAGCCTTGCTTGCCTCTAGCCCGCAGGGTGCCCTCCTGAGGAGAGCAAGCAGCTCCAGGCAAGGAGGTCCTGGGGGTTGGGGAGGAAAGGGGTCTTCACCGGCCTCATTCCTGTGCCTCCAGCAAACTCGAGGCAACCCCAACCAGCTGCCATCCTCTTGCCTGGAAAGGCTGGTTCTGCCTGGTCACCTAGCCCTGTCCCTCCCACCGCCACTGCCCCTCCCCAACAGCCACCCCCAGAGCAAAGAACAGAAAAGTCTAAGCCAAACGAGCCCTAGAAATCTGCCTGAGAACTCAGGCTCCAGGGGCACAGCAGGGAAGGGCAAGGCAGGTGTAAGGGCAGGAACAGGACACAGTGCAGGTTTTCTGATCCCATGCAGACCGGGTAAAGGAGGAGTCAGAGTCCTCAGTGGTTTTGCAGGTCTTTTATTGGGGTTCACCAGGCATATGGCAGGCAGGGGTGCTGGCTGGGAGGCTGGCAGGCTTCCCAGCCCCCAGCAAGTCTTCACTCTATCTGGGCTCTCTGGAGATCGTTCTGCTGCTTCTCGGCTTCTCTTTCGGCTTAGGCTTCGGCTTCTACTGCTGCTCCTGCTGCTGCTTCTGCTGTTGCTGCTGGCGTCCCCGTGACGCCGCCCTTAAAAGCCCAGTCTTAGCTCAGCTGAATCCCATCTCCCTATGCCCACACCCTATTCCAGGTGCCCGCCATCAGGCATGCGCTCAGGACAAGGATCCATCATCTATCCTGATGGCGGAAGGGCAGAAAAGCCTGATATTTTCTTTACCCTACAGCAGGATCTGGGGAGGCCTATGGGTGCACGGTTGTGCGCCCTGTGTGCGGACCTGCTTCAGAAGGGGCGACCCTGTATCCCTCGGTCATACAGTGTGTGAACCAACATCACCACATCACAAAATAATAATTCAAACAACAGGACAAGGCCCCCTCCTCCGGGCACAGCAGGCCCTGCCCCTCCGGCGCCCCCTGACTCACCCGCTTGCTTCAGTTACTGGCTTATTTTCCTGCCGACCCCAGCGCCTGGAGTGTCCTTATTTAGATATCTGGCTGGGGGCCCAGCTTAGGGTTTGAGTTACAGGAGCCCACCGCAGGTGCTGGCTGCGCGAATTCACCTGGGAGGCCTGATGACACGTCTGGGCTCATAGTAGTTTGGGTTTGGAGTGAAGGCCGAGCCTGGGGTCTTAGAGCAGCAGGTGGATCGGGAAGGGAGAGCGGCCCGGAGCCGGCTGGCATCTCCCCAGAGCTGGCTGGCATCGGTCCGGCAGTAATAGGCCCTGCCTTTGTGGGTCTGGTCGCCCCCAAGAGGTCAGCCAGGCTTTTTTTTTTTTAAGATTTATTTATTTATGCATACAAGAACTGGGGTGCAGGCTAGAGGTGCGGGGTGGTGGGGTGAGAGGATTCACCAGAGACAGAGCGGGGAACAGGAGGAGTGAAACACTGCTGTAGGGTAAGGAAAAAGTAGGCTTTTCTGCCCTCCCGCCATCAGGATAGATGACGGAACCCTGTGATCCCGAATGCATGCCTGATGGCGGCACCTGGAGTGGGGTGTGGGCCTAGGGAGATGGGATTCCCCTGGGCTGAGACTGGGCTTTTAAGGGCGGCGTCACGGGGACGCCAGCAGAAGCCGAAAGAGAAGACGAAAGAGAAGCCGAGAGAGAAGCAAAAGCAGAGATCACCAGAGAGCCCAGATAGAGTGAAGACTTGCTGGGGGCTGGGAGGCCTGCCAGCCTCCCGGCCCCCCAGTACCCCTGCCTGCCATGTGCCTGGTAAACCTAAATAAAAGACCTGCAAAAACCACTGAGGACTCTGACTCCTCCTTCACCCGGTCTGCTGGATATTAGAAAACCTGTTCTGTGGTCTTCCTGACCCTACACTGGTAAATCCCAATACAAGCCTGCAAAAGCCACTGAGGGCTCCAGGACTCTCTCCTCCTCTACCCCGTCTGCTGGATCATAGAAAAGCTGCACTGTGGCCCATCCTGCCCCTACAACTGCTGAGGGGAGCAGCGGGCGAGCCAGGAGAGGTCTGCTGCGCCATGTGGGTAGCTCCCTGGCCGGCCGGGGATCAAACTCATGCTGCAGAGGCTGTGGATTGCCTCACAGGCTGCATCTTAACCCCCTGCGCCACCAGGGAGGCCCCAGGCTTTTCTTAATATGCCCAGAACAGGCCTCTTCCCGCGCCCCCTTGCTTTGCGCTAAAGGCCAGCGGGGGCCCTGAGAGCGGGAGTCTATTGGCGTGACTGAAAGAATGCAGACGGCGTCTACTCTGAGCCGCCCTGGGAGCCTTCGCCCTCAACCCTTTCCCTGACGCCAGCCCGCCCGGCACACGCTTCTCGGGAACATGTTCTCTCGGTCTAAGAAGACAGGGAGTAAAGACGTCCCCCGCTCCTCGTCTGTCATGGAAAGTCTCCCCACCTCTCCTTGACACCCCAGGTTTTTAAAGATTTATTTGTTTATACAAGCACTGGGCACAGTCAGAAGCGCGGGAGGGTGAGAGAATCCACCAGAGCCAGAGCGGGGAGCAGAGCAGGCAGAAGGACCGAAGGACACTGCTGAGGGGAGCAGCGGGCGGCAGGAGAGGTCTGCACGCCACGCGGGACCTCCGCCGGCGGCCGGGGACACCCCAGGTTTTTAAACACAGGAAAAATATCCCCAGGCTGCCCCATTTCTCTTTAGCATTTACGACCATACATATGTTAGTAAATTTTGGCTTTTTCTCCTACTAACCTGGCTGATGTTAATTTTTCGTTCAGTCACAACGGAGCCCAGAAGGGGTGGGAGGATTTGTACTGCACCTTGATGCCTTTAAATATCTGCAACTCTCTTAAGAAATATATATCATTAGAGTATGCCCAGCCAAGCTATTCGTAACTTCCCTGGAACGGGGATTAGGAAACTGTAAGGCTCCTTCTTGTGCTTGCTCCTCGCCTAGCAGTGAGCTGGAGACGTCCCGTCCCGTCCCCCAGGGCGGCTCCGCGGCTGGAGGGAGGAGGCCTGGGCGGCGTTCTCCTGGCTGCTGGCACCGACCTGCTGTGGGAGCCGCGGGCGGAGCCGCTGGCTGAGCTTTCTCCAGGACACTACTGCCCTGGACTAGGGGGTTTGCCATTTTATTTTATTATTTTTCATCTCTAGGCCATGGAGCCTGTTCGCCTGATACCCAGAGCCCTCTGTTGGGTGGAGCTGCCGGGAGAATCTGTCTGAAGTGCATGAGGCAGCTGAACATGGTGGAAGAGGCTTGAGGGCCTTGGTAGCTGCGAATTCCGAGGACTTGATTCTTGGACGGGCCAATGCTGCTCTTTTCGGAACCAGCCTTCTCTCTTCATTCTTTCCATTGGCATGTTGAGAGCTGGCATTGCTGGCAGTGTCGTTAAACTCCACCTTAGCCTCGGGGTATGTGTCCCCGTGTTTTCTGTCTGTGGATGCTGCAGGCACTGGAGGGTGGTCAGGCTGACTTCTCACATTCTGCACCAACGGGGAGAGTCAGGGAAGAGGAAGATATGCAACGCGGGGGCTGATCACCCGTCTCCCAACCTTTTCATCAGGGGATATCATGGCTGAAATGTACTGAATGGGGAGAAACCTTAACCAGAACAATTCAGTCTGACAGATACACGTGGAGAAGAAGCACCACCTCTCTTTCACCCAAACGTTAGGGCTGATTTTACATCAAAGAGGCATAAGTTAAAAACATGAAATCAGCTGAGCCTATTCCTGTCCTTTGTCATTGGTGCCATTCGCCATTTTCCAACTCCCAGAGACACATGTTTTGATGCAATTGTAACTGTCATTATTTTTCAAATTGAAATTTCCATTGCAGGGCCTTCCTAGTGGCCTAAGGGTTAAATCTCAGCGCTATCGCTGCTGTGGCCTATATTTGATCCCGGACAGGGAGCTGACCCAAATGGCACAGGCAGACCTCTCTTGTCTCCCCGCTGCTCCCCTCAGCAGTGGATTTCAGTAGATCCACCTGTTCTGCTCCCCACTCTGTCTCTGGTGAGTCCTCTCACCCCTGCATCTCTGGCCTACACCCCAGTTCTTATATGCAAAAATAAATAAATCTTTTAAAATAAATAAATTTCCATTGCAATCTCAGTTAAAGTCTCAACAGACTTTTTTGTAGAAATAGACAAGCTGATTTTAAAATTCATATGGAAATGCAGAGGACCTAAAATAGTTGAAACTTCAAACGAGAAAGCTAAAGAATCACATTATCTGACTTTAAGACTAATTGTAAAGCTACAGTAATTAAGATAATGTGATACTAATATAAAAACACAGAGCAGTAGAAGTTCAGAAACAGACCAGACATATACACTGACATCAATTAAGTTCCCTTTTATTCCAGGTTTGCTGAGTTTTAAGTAAGAATGGATGGCATTTGTCAACTTCTTTTCTTCTGTATTAAGTTTTTTTAGTCTGTTAATATGATGATTTATATTGATTTTCACATGTTACCCCAGCCTTGCATTGATGGGATAAACACTTGGTCACGGTGTCTTATCCTTTTTATATATTGGTATATTTGAATAAGAATTTTTGCATCTATATTTATGAGGGCTGTCCGTCTGACATTTTTATTTTGTAAAGCCATTGGTTTTGATAACAGAATTGCTGACCTCATAGAATGAGTGACCTCATAGAATGAGTTGGAAAGTGTTCCATCCTTTTCAATTCTCTGGAAGAGTTTGTGTAGAATTACTACTATTTATTCCTTCAATATTCAGTAGTATTCAAGTGTGCATTCCTACCCGTGTAGGAAAAATTGTGAAAGACTGAACTGGACCCAAAAGAATCCAGGGTGTATGTACCCTGACTAGCTCTAGTTTCTAGGCTAGCTCCAGGTTTTATTCATCTTTGAGCTGTGTTACAATAATTGTAGAAAACCGGTAATAATGTAAATAATTTTCTCCAAAGAAATGGAAGTTAATGGTGGCTGGTGGAATATCATTTATTATTGCCCTGTGGACAGACCTATTTTGCATATACTACAAAATCATTCTGTCAGCGCCTGTTGTTTGAACTATCTTTTGAATCAGTTGTAACATCTTTGTAGCTCCCCCATCAGTTAATTGGTTACATGGAATCGCTGACCTGTGTTCATTTTATATGTCACAAGAATAATAATTTTACCTTTTCAGTGGTCCTTTAAAATAGATGAGAATTCAGTATAGGCTTTGTTTAATAGGCAGCTTAGCTGATAATGATGTACAAGATTACCACTGTAAGTGGTGAAGATGACACCAAAGTTCTTTTAAGATGAAAAAGAAAACTGGAATTTATTTTCTCATCTCTGAAAAAGGTATTTATTGGGATAAATTCTAAGTCCCTTTTCCATCCTAACTATCCAACTTCAAAATGAACTTACTTCAATTTCCAGAGTTCACTGTCATTAGCTGTTAAAATGAGATGGTGACATTTTCTCTCCTCAACTCAGATAATTAAATAAGATAATAGATTTGAAATGTTGAAAGTGCAATATAAATCTAAGGGGTTATTATCTGCTTCACACTCCATGGAAAGCAAAGACAAAAATCTTAAGCCTCATTCTCTCATTTGTGCCAAGAGTTTAAAATTTGCAGTCTTTAATCTTCTACAGAACCTGAATGAGCTGATTTGAATTTTACTTTATATTTTTTTATGGAAGAAGAAGCATCATCTTAAAATTATTTTCATCCTAGCTTTTAAATAGTTTAGAATGATATTAACTTCCAGAACTAGAGACTGAAATAGACTGGCTGCCTCGGGACTCCCTCAGGTGCAGCTCAGCTGAGTGGACGGCGCAGGGGTGGGGCCATTCTCATTTCGACTCTGCAATTACTTGGACAGGTGTAACAGATCCTTCAGAGTTGCCGTGGCACATTTCCACAAGGCCAGGGCTGCCCGAGATCAGGGCTCTCCTCCCGCGGCCCCGCCATGCCTTCCTCCAGGTTACTGTGCATTCACTGGTTGGGGGACCTTAGTTGGGGCTTAAAAAGCTTTAAGGTCTGAAATTTGACATTTCCCGCGGCTGTCGCCGTTTCTGTCTGCGCAGAGAAAACCCAGCTCCAGCGGCCCGCGAGTCCCGGCAGATGGGCTGAGGGAGGCAGGTGGACAACAGCCGAGCCCTTGGCGCCAGGGCTTCCCAGGCTGGGACAGAGTGGGCGCCTCTCCTCCAACGCTACCTGAGTGGGCAGCTGACTCTTAGACCACAGTGTCCCCCAGGGAAGTAGAGCCTCCAGTTAAGGGGAAGCACAGATCACCTGCACAGCGTGTAACCTGAAACCCAGCAGCAAATACCAGTGGGGTTCATTCTGGAATCCTACTTGGCCCCCCATTCTCCACCCCCTCACCCTGTGCAGGACCAGGCACTTCTTTATCGCTTCCCAGAGGCTGCTAATGTCCACACGAAGTTAGGTCCAGAGACCTTCCGTGTGTGCAGAGGATTCAGCCTGAGACTGTGTCTGCCTTATTACACGACCACTCACTGGGCTTCAGGAAATAATCTTTCTTAACTGTGGAGGTAGAGAAAAACGAGAAATCATGACTGGTATATTGTTCTGAAATGCTGAGGACCTCAGCACAGAGCTCCTCTCGCTGCGAGTCCTCAGCCCGTGACAGCCCAGCCTCCGACTGGTGGCCACCGGGCCTGTGAAGCAGCCGACAGCTCCTGCAGGCACGACCTACTGCCTTGATGATGCCTTCCTGGGTACAGAATTAATGACAAAGTTTTATTTTATACTACAATTTGGCTGTGGGCTGATGCGTCTTCAGGTTGGGAAAAAAAAAAAAAAAGCCCCTGGAAGAGTGTGATGCAGAGCAGAGAAAGGAGGCAGGGCCAGGACAGCTCGGCGGAGGTCACCGAGGACCTGCTCTGTGCTCGGCAGTGACTGGAGGTGTCAGGAGGAGCAGCAGACATGATTTTGCTCTCAAGGGCTGTCGATGTTTTGGGGAGGCGGGGCAGAGATGCCACGGAGGTGGTACTGGTTTGCTGATAGAGACAGGAGGGTGAGGATGGGGGCCCTGGGGGGTAAACTGACAGGGCTTGTTCTGGAATGCAGACCTCGAAAGCATATTTTGGACCCTGTTCCTCTGGGACAGGAAGGAGGAAGCTCATGAGGGTCCAGACACATATGTATTTCTAGAATACTGATCCCGAGCAGAACCCAATACGGGCCGCTCGGGCTCATCCACACGTGCTGGACCAGACGGGAGGCCCATCAGTGGTGACACCCACAAGGCCCAGTAGCAGTAAACGGCCCAGGTTCATGGGAACACTTATTCCCAGCATGGGGCTGAGACACTCAGAGACTGGCTGAGGGGGCAGGGCTCGCTTGGAAAGGCACTGCTGGTTGAAGTCCGGGTCATCTAACATTAAAGTGTGATACTCTGGGGCCTCCCTGGCGGTGCAGGGGTATCAGGGCTCCAGGGAGCTACCCACAGGGCGCAGCAGACCTCTCCTGACTCCCCCTGCTCCCCTCAGCTGTGGATTTCAGTGCATCCGCCTGTTCTGCTCCCGGCTCTGTCTCTGGTGAGCCCTCCCCTCCCCGCACCTCTGGCCTGCGCCCCAGTTCTTGCGTGCATAAGCAAATGAAAGCAAATCTTAAAAAAAAGTGTGATACTCGGAAGCATATCAAACATCTGAAATCCCGTAAGTTCCTAACGATACTCAAATGTTTTTTCATCGCTTCATGATGCGGCTGCTCGGGCCACCAATCCATTCACTGATTTGGTGTAAATAAAGGGGGGGCGTCGAGCGTGGGCGCGGCCTCTCCGCGCACCGGGGTCTCCTCTGGGCACAGGCTCCGGTGCGCGCCGCCGGGGAGAGGACGCCAGGGCTGCCAGCGCCGTCCGGGCGCGGCCGGGCCCCAGGGCAGCGGCCACTCCGAGCAAGGTCATCCCCGAGCCGCTCGCTGGACGCCGCGGCCCAGGCCGCTGGGGTGCGGTGAGAACCGGTCCCCCCGGCCCGCGCGGGCGGCTCGGGCTGGACTGATTTAAAGACCAGACCCACAGCGCGGAGGGGTCCCCCCGCCCCCCGCGTCTCAGGGGGCAGCTGCTGCGGGGGAAGGTCTGAGGCCCGCGCAGGGGGCCTGGCGCGAGGATGCTCTTCCCCGGGGCGCGCACGGGGCGCGGCGGGAGACAGGGATGGAGTCAGGGGCGGCTGGAGGGCCCGGGAGGACGGGTCTGGTCAGTGACTCGCACATCTCTTTCAAAGAACGTTTTCACCACAATAGTTCAAGTGCAGAGGAAGGAGCCCGCGCCTCCAAACTGCCAAGGAGAACCAGGGCACGGTTCCGTCCAGCGCTCCTGTTCTGACATGAGGGGAGCCCCGCATTAGAGCATGGGGGGGCGGGGAGGGAGTGACTGGCCCAAGATCACCTCCTCTATCAGCAGCAGAGCCGGTCCTGGAACCCCGTTCTGTTTCTAACCCACCGCTCGCCCTTTACTATTCTTCCGATCTTGCTATTCCCCCTAAAGTGGTCTCCATTTCATGTTCTTTCATTCCCTATTTATTCTTTTTCTCAGTTGGATGCTTTTGGTTTCTTCCCTCTCTTTTAATTATGCAAACTTCCTATGCTCCAGGGTTGGGCTACGGAAGTCCTGGGGTGAGCCGGCCTTGCCACAGGTGTCAGGCCCAGGGACTGCCGCCTACAGACTGAGGGCCAGGCGCTCACACGGTAACCGGAATCCCATCCTAGGAATGAGGATCCCAAACTCCATACACTTGATGACAGGGCTAAGTTTTCTGCAGCTAACAAGGAAGACCTTTAAAATCAAAAACCGGATCCTAAAAACTCTTGATGTTCAAACGTTCACATTTTCTTTCTACGTAACTCTGCAGAAAATCCCGTGTTTCGGCTGTCGGGCCATCTAGGTGGGTGGAAAGCAGAGGACCCGGAGACGCAGGGTGTCACAGCGCCGCTGTCGGGAGCACATGGTCGACTGGAGCAGGACTTGCCGCGAGCTACCCTGCTTTCTCTCCGCTGTCCTTCCGTGACCCCTTCTACCAAAGAATCCCCAAATCTCCAAAGGCCATGATTTACTTTCAGAGTGAATAAGGACTCTACACTGAACAGTCAACCACCGTATAAAGTAAGGGATAGAACAGAGTCAAGAGTTCTTAACGGGAGAGGGAGGATTAAGAGAAGTGGACTAAAGTGACACGGCAGAGAAGCTAGGAAGTCCTGAAAGCTCTCAGGTGAAAACAAACAGGATTTGAAAGAAGGGCAACGAAAAGGTTAAAAATCTGAAATCCTAGCCAACCAAATCCTTATCTTTCACATTTGAATAAAGCAGAATACTGTTAAAAATTAGGATATCTCTCCACTTTTTACACATCCTCTTATGGTACATATTTTAACAGTTTTGTAGATACATGTCCTTTGGATATATGACTTGCAAATATTTCTCCCATTCAGTGGGTGGGTTTTCTTTTCTTTTTTTTTTTTTTTTTTTTTTTTTATTTATTTATTTATTTTGTTTGTTTGTTTTTGTTTATACAAGCACTGGGTACAGTCAGAAGTGCGGGAGGGTGAGAGAATTCACCAGAGCCAGAGCGGGGAGCAGAGCAGGCAGAGGGACCGAAGTACACTGCTGAGGGGAGCAGCGGGCGGCAGGAGAGGTCTGCGCGCCATGTGGGACCCTCCTCTGGTGGCCGGGGAGCAGCCGGGGATCGAACCGGCACCGCAGAGGCCGCGGGCAGCTTCGCAACCCAGCGCTCAACCGCTGCGCCACCGGGGAGGCCCTCTTTTCATTTTCTTTCTGTGGCTTGTTGAACCATAAAAAAGCCTGAATTTTGATGAAGGTGAATTTATCTTATTTTTTCTTCTGTGCTATTGGTTTCCTAAGAAACCACTGCCTAACCCAAGGTCCTGAAGGTATTTGCAGATATGTTTTCTTCTGAGATTCCTAGTAGCTTACTTCTCCCAGTTAGGTGGATGGCCTGTTTTGGGTTACATTTTATATAGGGTGTGAGGTAGGGGTCAGCCACCACTCTGTTGCATGTGGTAGTGTGGGTAGCCAGCATGATGTGTTGAAAAACTCTTCTTTCTCCTCTGAATTATCTTGGTAACCTGTCAAAGGGTTTTATTTCTGGAGTCTCAATTATAAACCATTGTTCTATGTGTCTATTGTTTCTCTTGTGTTTATTTGCAGTACTAATTCCCAAGGCTTAACATGGTGGAAAGCAAGAAATAGGTCAGATGGAGAGGATGGAAGGAACACTGCTTGCTGGCTAAGATTTGGGGAAGAATCAGAGTATTGCACAGCTCTCCACTCTGCATCGGGAACACCATTGGCACCAGTGCTTTTACATAGGGTGCTGGCTTCTTGGGCAGAGACTGAAGAAGGCACTGTGTTGTTTACTGGGTAGGCCTCCCAGGATTGGGGAGATTCTTTGGTAAGGATGTGTGTGCCCCAGAACCTAGGAAACATGAAAGGTCATGGCTCAGGAAGTCTAGGAGCCTGGTGAGCTGGCCAATATGGAAACTGTGGCTGTCAGGCCTTCCTGAATTCTTGGGAACTCTAGAAGCTTTTGGAGTTGTGGGTCTTCATTCCATGTTATTGTTTGTAAATAACTAGACTAACTCTTAAAAGTTCATTTGATCCTACTCTCCCTCTTGATTGGCTTATTCTTTAGTACCTTGAAGTTTTTCCATTTCTTTTTCTTTTTCCTTGTGAAACTGAGTGTGTGGTTGTGAAATTATCACCACAGTAAACCTAGCTACCACCATCTGTCACCAGTTACACTATTTTTTTCTTTTGATGAGAACTTAAAAATCTACTCTCTCAGTAACTTGCAAATATGTAGTAGAGCATTAACCATAGTCACCAAGCTGTACCTCACATCCCTGTGACTTATTTGATAACTGGAAGTTTATACCCTTGACCCCCTTCAGCTATTTTACTCACCCCCCACCCTGTGCCTATGGCCGCCATCAACTGTTCTCCATATCTACAATATGAGGGTGTTTTTCTTTCTTTTTTAAGATTCCACATATAAGTGAGATCATATGGCATTTGTCTTTCTGTTTGACTTATTTTGCTTGACATAATGTCCCCAATGTCCATCCATGTTGTCAAAATGGCAAGATTCCAGTGTTTATTATGACAGAGTAACATCCCATTATTCACACACACACACACACACACACACACACACACACTCTGTCTATATCCACTCATCCATTGAGGAGCAATGTAGAAAATGCTATTGGAATTTTAATCAGGGGCCTCCACGGTGGCCTAGGGGTTAAGTCTCGGTGCTACCACCGGGAAGGCCCATGGAGATGGCCTGAGTTCGATCCCTGGCCAGGGAGCTGAGCCACACAGTGCAGCAGACCTCTCCTGTCTTGCCCACTGCTCCCCTCATCAGTGGATCTGCCTGTTCTGCTCCCCTCTCTGGGTCTGGTGAATCCTCTCACCCCCAGACCTTTGGCCTATACCCCAGTTCTTGTATGCATAAATAAATAAAATAAATCTTGAAAAAAAAAGAATTTTAATCAGGATTTCACTGAATCTGGTGATGCTTTGGATGGTATGGACATTTTAACAATATTAATTATTTCAATTCACGAGCAAAAATCTTTCCTCTTATTTGTGTCTTCTTCAATTTCATTCTTTAATGTCTTACAGTTTTCATTTAACGGGTCTTTTACCTCCTTGGTTAAATTTATTCCAAGGTATTTTATTATTTTTGATGCCAATGTAAACGGGATTGTTTTCTTACTTTCCCTTTCTGCTAGTTTGTTGTTAGTCCACAGAAATGACAGAGATCTGTATATTGCAACTTTCTGAATTTATTACTAACAGTTTTAGCAAAGTCTTTAAAGTTTTTTATATATAATAGCATGTCATTTGCAAACGGTGACGGTTCGACTTCTTGCATTCAAATTTGGATGCCCATCATTTCTTTTTCTTGCCTAACTGCTCTGGCTGGGATTTCCTGCATTACATTGGATAAAAGTACTGAGAGTGGGTATCTTTTCTTGTTCCTAGTCTTAGAGGAAAAGTTCTTTTTTTTTTTTTTAAATAGTGATAGGTGATTTTTTTCTTAGAGTTTTTTTTAAAGATTTATTTATTTATACAAGAACTGGGTACAGGTCAAAGGCGCGGGAGGGTGAGAGAATTCACCAGAGACACCAGAGTGGGGAGCAGAACAGACCAAAGACATTCCTGAGGGGAGCAACAGGGAGACAGGAGAGGTCTGCCGCGCCATGTGGGAATCTCCCTGGGGCCGGGAATGGAACCCGTGCTGCAGAGGCCACGGACAGCCTCACAGCGTGGCGTTCAACCGGCTGCGCCACCAGGGAGGCCCAGGAAAAGTTCTAATCACTTCATCATTGTGTCTGATGTTAGCTGACTATATTACACTGAGTCATTCCCTTTGTTAAGTTTTTACCATAAGTGGATGTTGAATTTTGTCAAACGCTTTTTCTGACTCTATTAGCAGGTCATATGATTTTTATTCTTCAGTTCATTAATGTAGTATATTGATAGATATGATTTTTCTTGTTGAACCATACTTGCATGCCTGGAATAAATCCCACTAGATGAGATTGTATGCTTTTTAAAATGTATTGTTGAAGTCAGTTTGGTAGGATTTTTTGTTGTTGTTGTTGTTGAGGATTTTTTTCATCTGTGTTCATACAGCGATACAGGCGTGTATTTTAATTTTTTTGTTCTTATCTGCTTTTGTAATCAGGGTAATGCTGGCCTCATAGAATGAGTTTGGAAGCCATTCTCCTTCATTTTTTGGAAGTTTGAGAAGGACTGGCATTATCTAGTCTTTGAAATGTTTGGTAGAACTATTCAGTTATTTTTTATGATTTCTATTTCATTTTTTTTTTTTATAGAGGCATGCTTTTATTTATTTGTTTGCTGGTTTGTTTGTTTGTTTTGTTTATACAAGCACTGGGTACAGTCAGAAGCGCGGGAGGGTGAGAGAATTCACCGGAGCCAGAGCGGGGAGCAGAGCAGGCAGAAGGACCGAAGGACACTGCTGAGGGGAGCAGCGGGCGGCAGGAGAGGTCTGCGCGCCATGCGGGATCCTCCTCCGGTGGCCGGGGAGCCGCCGGGGATCGAACCGGCGCCGCAGAGGCCGCGGGCAGCTTCGCAACCCAGTGCTCAACCGCTGCGCCACCGGGGAGGCCCTCTATTTCCTTATTGACATTCTACATTTGATTAGACAGTGTGAGCATACCTTCCTTAGTTAAGCATTTAAAATTTTTTGATTCTTTGAATATTTGTTATAATTGATTTGATTTTTGCCTGCTATGTCCAACATTGGGCTCCTCTCATAGACAATTTCTTCTCCCTGACCTTTTTCATGTGTATCAGAAGAATCAGTCATTTTTTTTTTCTTAAAGATCTTAGCTAGATAACACATTGTAGTAACTATGGTACTGATTCTCCCTCTCTCAGCCACAAGGCCTGTTATTAGATTATTGTCTTAGACTTAGCTAGATTATTTTACTAATATCTGTTTTCTTCCACTATGTGCTGCCTTTGGAGTTATTCATCAGAGGGCAGAGCCTTCAGCATCAGTCACCTTTATTTTTCTGATCTCTGTGAAGTTGTCTGCCTTGTTTGGTATTTCACTCAGCTGTTGGTTCTCAGTAATTGCTGGCAAATTGCTCTATTGTTTTCAGTAATGTCCTGGGGCAAAAATTTCGCTACAATCTGATCCAATTAAATTCAGGTCCCTTTGTGGCCATTCTTGGAGTTTTGTTCTGATCCCAGGAGGGCTCTTCTTGGTTGTCCTGTGCCCTGGTTCTCTCTGGTAAATTCCTGGTTCATTGTTCTACTGAATCTACCAGCCTGATCGCCACTACTTTGGGGAGGATGCGCAGGCTTGAATGTCTCCACTTTCTGGCCCCAATACTGCAGAGCCTACTGGAGCTCTCTGTTGTAATAGTTTGCCTCTCCACCACTACTCTGGAGCTATTCTCAGAGGGACAGTGCCAGCTTCTAGAGAACAGCTTCTTCTGTTTCATAAGCAGGGCACGGAGCGAGCACAGCAGCCTCTGGTCTCGGCTTGTCTCCCCCGTCCTAAATCCTCTGCACTGTGACTAGGCTGGGCAACCGCTGCGGGGCTCCCAGCATTCTCTGCCTGTTGCTCTGGGGTTAGATCATCCACCTGATGAAGGGTACTGCCTGGAGGAAGAAAGACCAGATCTCTCAACCACATTTGCCAAAAATCAAGCTGCTTCAGCATGTACTTGGGAGTAAATCAGAAATGCTGGTGGCTTGTCCTTCCCAGGAAGACACCACAGCCCATGGCTGGGAGCAGAGGTGAACAGCCCCGTACTTGTGTCTGGATCCACCCAGGGTAGAGTTCAGCATACTGGGGGCGGGAGGGATATAGAGGAAGGAAGCAGGTCATGGCTCAAATGATAAAGAGACTTAGATGTTCTTAATTCAATGTTTTGTTCACTTGTTGTATGCCCGATACATTTCCAGAGACATGAAATAGTTGTTTTTTAAAAAGTAATCTTTACCAGTTACAGTTGCTCACTAGGGAGAGGGTCTGCAGAGCTCCTTACGCCAAATTCCAAAAATTGTCTCAGTTGACTGGAATTTTTTTTTAAATCTCATGAGCTATTTAGAACAAATCATATATTTTAAGATTTGGAAAGAACTTCTAGTGTCAGTAAGCCAATCTCTCCTCTCAATTAATGAAGATATACCTAACATCCTTGACTCAGAGTCCTTTTTTTTTTTTTTTTTAAATTTTATTTCATTTGTTTATGCATACAAGAGCTGGGGTCTAGGCCAGAGGTATGGGGGGTGAAGTGGGGGGGGGAGAGGATTCACTAGAGACAGAGTGGGGAGCAGAACAGGAGGATTTACTGAAATCCACTGCTGAGGGGAGCAGCGGGGAGACAGGAGAGGTCTGCTGCGCCCTGTGGGTCAGCTGCCTGGCCAGGGATGGAACTTGTGCTGCAGATAGCTTCACAGTGCTGAGACTTAATCCCTTGAGGCCTCAGGAAGGCCTACAGAGTCCTTTAAATCTCTGCTTGGTGACAAATAATTCAAGACTTCCTATGCAGGCAACTGGTTGATGCTGGACAGCTTAAATTAACAGAAGTTCGTTTGGGTCTGAAATATGCCTGTAATTGATAACTGTTTCGAAAACATACAAAGTATCTAATCCTTCTTTTACTAAATAGTCCATATTTTAGGGACCAGACATCAAATTGCCTTTCATTCTTTTCAGTATTTCTTTCTTTCTTTAAGATTTATTTATTTATTTGTTTGTTTGTTTATACATACAAGCACTGGGTACAGTCAGAAGCGCGGGAGGGTGAGAGGATTCACCAGAGCCAGAGCGGGGAGCAGAGCAGGCAGAAGGACCGAAGTACACTGCTGAGGGGAGCAGCGGGCGGCAGGAGAGGTCTGCGCGCCATGCGGGACCCTCCTCCGGTGGCCGGGGAGCAGCCGGGGATCGAACCGGTGCCACATAGGCTGCGGGCAGCTTCGCAACCCAGCGCTCAACTGCTGCGCCACCGGGGAGGCCCTCAGTATTTCTTTAAATGAGCAAGTTTCTAGTCACTTTTTAAAATATCTTAAAATTGACCTAAATTAAATGCAAAAACTAAAATATGACTCAAAGTATTCAGTGTATAAGACTATTATTTTTAGTACAGATGGGTAGGAAGTAAATACATGAATATATCAATACAGATGGATGGATATTAGATTAATAACTTCCAAAAATATGTTTGCTCAAGCTGTAGAAGACGAAATAGGAAGGACAGCGGCCACAATATCCAGAGGGAGAACTGGGGGACTCTGCTCTCTATCAAGTCTCATTTCATGAACCTCTGGATAAGTGGAACTTGCCTCTTGCTTACTTGAGAAAAAGGTATGAAGTGAGGCTGGAGGGGTCAAGAGAACAGAGCTGGCACTGACACCAGTAATGTCAATGGAACCTTTCAGTGTGCGCCTCTGGAAACTGCCAGATCAGGACTCGGAACCGTATCTCCCACGGGTGAACACAGGCACAGAGTTGGGGGAAATGCTCATGCCTAGCCCAGGGGCCAGGTCCTCATCAGAGCAGGACTGCCACGTTCTGTGGGTAAATAGACATGCATTTGATTTTAAGTCAACTTATAGTTGTTCTTGGGTAAATTAATCTCTAACTCTCAGGTTAGCAACTATTAAAGAGAATTCTGTTTCAGAAGGCTGCGGGGGGGAGGGTGGGGGAGGGAGGGGCTGTAAGAAATGCACAGGCAGTGTCCTGCAGGTGTTTACATCACACTCCCTTGACAACACATAGTGGAGAGAAAGGCCGAGTCAAGGCAGCTCCATGTGGAGCTAGGACGAAAGGGAGGAAGAACGTGAGTAGCTGCAGATATCATAGGCAGGCGAGAGGCAGAGATGGGGTGAGGGCACCCAGAACTTGCCTCAGCGCAGGACTGCCTGCCACGCTGCCCGGCCTCGGGGGGGGGGCCTGGAGGAGACTGGCCTGGAAGCAGCCTGGGGGTCTGCACCTGCCCGCCAGGCCTGAGGCCGGCTCTGAGTTCTGTTCTCCTGGATGGCACGGTGGCCTTCTGTTGGCTGTTGCTTGTTTGTTTTTAAGCTTCGGTGGACACACGCTGGCGCAGTACCAGGTTGCAGGCGCGCGTCAGCACAGAGCAGCGCCGGGATGGCCCGGCGAGTGTTTCCACCCTTCATCGGTGAGCAACTCTTCGCCTGGTGGGCGCCCCCCTCGCCCCGTCCCCGTCCCTCTGGCACCACGAGTTTGATCTCACAGTCTCCAAGACCGTTTCTGTTCTCTTTAGCTCGTTCTTTGTCTTGCTTCCTCCTGCGCGCGAGCAGCGTGTCCAGGTGGTCCCGCCGCGGCCCGGACCCGCAGCTCCCTCAGAAGGCAGGCCGGGGAGATGCCAGTGCCCACCCACACCCCGCCCCTCGGCGAGTGCGGGGTGCTCTTAGCTTTCCACTTCTTTCTGCGATGAGACGAAATGCCCACAGCCACCCCACGGCCCCCACGGAGCTCCCGGTCTGGGTGACCAGCGCAGGCCGGCCTTGGCCCAGCTCTGGGCTGGACGCACTTGCTTAAGGAAACACCGTGTCAGTTGTTCTTTCGTTCTTTTTGTTTCTCTTCACTGTCTCACATTAAACCATATTTGAAACTTACATTTGGAGCCAGAATTTTAAAGGGCATCAGGGAGGTTTTCCATTCGTATGATTCTGCTGTACGGCTGGGAGTCATTTTCCAAATGCGAATCAGAAGATAAATAATCCTGATCGCCATCCCCCACGGATTCTGACT
Source organism: Talpa occidentalis (assembly GCF_014898055.3). Lineage (NCBI taxonomy): Eukaryota > Metazoa > Chordata > Mammalia > Eulipotyphla > Talpidae > Talpa > Talpa occidentalis. Next base: position 153,756,583 of record NW_026555331.1, read on the forward strand.
CTCCACACGAGACTCCAAGACCATATTGTGAGACAGAGTTTGAACTGGTGCTTCATCTGCGGGCTGCCACTCGGTCACGCCGAGGCCGACGGCGGGCCCTCGGCCGCACGGGCATTCTGCTGTGCTGGGTGCTCTCAGCGGCGGGGAGTGCATGTCTGGGGAGCACCCGACAGCACTTCCACATCTTGCTCCATTGCCGATCGCCAGTAGCTTATTATGGGACACGAGGGGCTGAGTCATGTCTCGTGTGGGTGAAGTAACAGGTGACCTGAGAGGACCCGGTACAATAAATGCCAGGCCAGACGGGAAGAGGGAAAGAAAGCGCTTCAGGGGAATGGCAGCTCACGGGACTCTGGCAACCCCAGGTTCCCCAAGGCAGTGATCATCCCAGGGCAATCTCGGGCCAGCACCAGCAGCATTTCCTGGCATCTGGTCAGAAATGCAGAGTCTCAGGTCTCACCCTGCATTTTCACCAAGGCCCCTGGTAGGCTGGGCAGATAATGAAGTTGGAGGAGCAACGGTGAGATCGCCCCGAGTTGGAAACTTTTGTAGTGGCCTTGCCTTGCTTAGGACGCGCATGAAGAGTGACACCCTGCAATGCTCTTGGGCTCAGCAAGCACTCGGAGCGGGCCTGGTCACAAGGGTGATGTGGCCTGACCATCCTCATGACCCTGTCAGGACCTCTAATAAACTCCTACGAGCAAGGTGCTTGGGTGTTTTATGGAGGACACACATTCTCTACAAAATGTTAATTTTTGTGACCAGGAGACAGAGAGGTTACCCTTAACATTGGAATAACGAGCGTGGCTGGTAGGCGGGCGGCCGAAGGATGGTTCTGACTGCTGCCCAGCCCGTCTCTTCTAGATCACAAACCAATGAGGTCCTCAACAATGAAAGAGGGAGAAGGAAACAAGGCTGGGATTTAACTACCCGCTGGCTGATTTTTATCAGTAGCATGTATTTTCTTGTTTACCAATCAACCCAACTGACTCGGAAACTAAAGGAAGAATAAGGGCGCTCGTCATGCTATGCTGAAAAACAATTTCCAAGAAGTTAAAAACATGATCTCATACAAATATGAAATGAACAACTGGCCAAAGATTTCCTTGCACGCATTAGTCCACGAGGGAAGTGGCAGGAGAGAATCTGAGGAACGAGGCATTTATAGTGTCTAAAGGAGAAGACTACCACATCAGAAACGAAACGCATGTTCTACAGGGCCATAAACGACCTTGAAGGGGGTGACCTTCGAACTCGCCGAGACTGTACAACCTCTGCTCCTACGAGCTGTGCATAGCCCAGTCAAAAGGGCAAGCCTGGCTGCGCGTTGGCACAACACCCAGAAGCCCCTTCTGTGTACCCCAAGTCCGGAGTCATTTTCCTGACACTCGGAGGAGGGCCTAAGCCCAGCACCCACCACACATGCGGAGCCCCAGCCCGGTCTGGGGCACGGGATTCAGCAAGGCGCGGGGCGGCACCGCTCCCGCTACCTGGCAGACTTGTGATTGGCCAGCAAAGTCAGGAGAAGACTTTCAAATATAGAAAGCACACGATGTCAGGTGAAGATTCTGCGGAGGAAAGGGGCTAGAACACAAACGCAAGGCGTTAGTGGGAATGTAAAACCTCAGGCTAATCAACACAAGCCTTACTGTTTCCATCGCCTTTTAACTTGAAAAATCACCGTGAGACACACGACGTGAAATCAGCTCCCAGCCTCGGTGCACAGCAGAGTGTGCCGAGTGTGCGGCGGCACGGAGCCCTCCCGCCTCCACCGCGCCCGCGCCGTCTGTGTAAAACCTGAGCCCACGCGGCCCACGTGGGTGGGATCACAGTGTTGACACAAACGTCGCTTGCATTTTAACACACGGGTGGTAGGTAGGTAGATGTCATTGAATAGTCAAAAAATATTTAATTTTAAAGTGTTCATGTCAGAAAATCAAACGTTTAGTCACCTCTCGAAGCTTGTGCGTGAGAGTTCTGCACACCGAGTGAGAAGGGGTGCAGGGACCCGTGATTCTCCGCTTTCCTGAGGGATGCGGGGGTAGAGGGAAGCCCGCAGCCCCCGCAGAGCTGCTGTTTGGCACCTAGAGATGAAGTGACCTGAGTTCACAGACCTGGCAGGCTGCAGGCGACGGTGTGGCGGGCCTGGCGGCCAGAGGGGTCTGCACGCTCGTGCACTTCTTCCAACTTTACACGCGCTACTGGCCAGGGGCAGCTGAGAACTTCGGCCTTCAGTCCGTCTCCCTTCGGAGACTCCACCACGTGGACGGAGTGGGCGCGCCCAGCAGGCTCCAAATCCCAAGGAGATGAGCGGACCGGGCGTCTCCGAGTCAGGGGACCTGTGGCTCCGGCAGCCCCGCGACCGCCTCAGCAAGAGGCTCCCCAGGCTGAGTCAGGTTTGACATGATGGAGGGAAAAGGAAGCAGGAGCCCCCGTGGTTCAAGGGGGAGGAAAGGGTGTGACCCCAAGCTTCCCGGGGAACTGCCTTAGCCAAAGATGGGGGGGGGGGATTTGGGAGGTGGTGGAGGGGAGACCCTGAAGCCAAAGGGAAGACTTTACGAAGCCTCTAGCTTGTGAAATTGCCAGATGTGGGCTGGAAGCAACCACAGCTCTAAACAAAGAAGTGAAAAACAGACGAACTGTTCTGATGGTGACCTTTGAAAGGCTCTCAATAAAACCCTACAATTTTCTGCAAAAAATAAATCAATAAACGCACTGTTCACACATAATCTCATGAGAATACCTTGTATAGTCAGGAATTATTGCTAATGAAAAATACCCTGTATCGCTGCTTTAAGCTAGATTTTTAGACAATAAATTTAAAAAGAAAAACCTATATTTGGAAATATTGCTAGCATTTTATGATTAATTGTATTGCACTACAAATAAATGGTGCAGTAACGTGACCGTACAGTGATAGAAGAGAATGCAGAAGTCATTTAATTAGAAAAATATGACAGAATAAATTAAGGCAGAGTGAAGTAAATTGTCCCCAAATGGCCTTCAGGAAATTCTGAACCATATTTGAAATGTTACAGACATGAATTATGTGACAACCCATAAATATTTCTTAATCTTTTAAAAAGGGAACTTTTAAGAAACTTCAAAATAAATGAATGGAATCCAATAATTTAAAACTCAAGTGCTGTTATTTCTACGTCTTGGATTATATGTTCATTTGTTCGCTGGAAGAAAAATCACATTTTCATTTCTTATATTTTATTTATATTAGTGAGAACACTTCAATATTAATTCAAATATCTATCCATTAAATGCAAAAATGTTAATGCAATATTAAAAATGAAATCTAAATGAAAGCAAGGGACCAGCACATTAAGGTTCCCATGGCAACTCTCATTACACTTTCCCACTTCTGAATTGTAATATGGTCATTTATTACAGGCTCATATAAGACAGAATGTTGCAGATATTTAAAGATGTGCAGGCTAATTCATGTCAATTCAATCCTTGGATGCAACGCCATAGCTCAGACTAACAATATCCTCAATTGTCTCCCATCAGTCTGGCCCACAAAAGGCGACGCAAACTCCCAGGTCCTGAAGGACCCGTCCTGCTTGCAGATTGTCCTACTGCGTCCCCTGTCACGGCTGGACCTGAACCTCACGTCGCTGGTTGCTAACGTCGGTATGAACAAACGCCTCTCTCTACAGTTTAGCAAGAGTTTGAAATTACAGATTACAAATTTTGCCACGTGTAAATTCACTAGTCCACACAAGTGGAAAGTCCAGGAGCTGTGTTACGGCGATGAAACAGTGCCCACGTCACCCCTGGCTCTGCCTTTCCTGCGGCCTGCAGCAGCTCTGACGCTCGCAAACTCAGGAGGCAAACACCTACCAGCAACCTCTCCCCATTTATCCCAAGGGACCAAATGGACTACTATAAAACTACATGTGTAAGGGGTGGTTCAAGCAAAATAGGGTGTCCAGACCCTTGGAGATGGCTGGGTTGGGACACGGTGTGGAAACGTGTCCAGAGCACACCACAAGGTAAGCGAAGGTGGTATAGAAGTGTGTGCAGCAAGTGAAAAACCCAACGCCATGTCAGAAACCATGGACCGTGTATGTATGGGAAACAGCTGAGACAGATGCCTCCATGTGCTAATGGTAGATCTCTGCATGATGGAATTATGGCTAACTCTGTATTTCACCTTTCTGAGGTTTTTTCAAATGAATATATTAAGACACAGAATTAGAAAGTAAAATATAAGCTGTAAATAAAGCAAGCACTACCTGTTAGGGGTGTGAGGATGGCTATTCTGCTTCACTGAGAACAGGAGTGAAGTTGGTACAAAGTTTCTTTTGGTAACATGAAAAAGTTGCAGCAAAGCTACCTCTGTAATTCTTTTTAAAGAATCATGGAAAATGGCAACCAAGTACATATTCAAGGATTTGCTAAATAAGTAAAAGTTCATAAGAGATACCATGTAGCCACGGAGTAGGAACTGCTGTGAACACGCTCTGATAACAGACCACCTGCTATGAGCCGTCTTGCTCTGTCCTGAGTTTATTCTATTTTTCTAATTCAAATTCTGTGTTACTGTTTTCTAAAATTTAAATATTTGACTTGTTATTCAGAAACTTAATTTTTTTCCCAAATGTGGAGCCTTTCTAGTTCTCCTCTGCCACTGACTTGTGGCGATTACATGACGATCGGGAAAAATGGCCAAACGCTGACTCTTTGCAGTCTGATGCTTGCCCACGGTGGACGATCACCTGTCGTAAACTTTCCTTTTGGGGTTACCTATGTTAATCAGATCAAGCTTAATTTTGTATTCAGATTCTGTCAACTGAAACTGCTTGACAGCTCAGATAAATGAAGGCCCCATGATGGTGACCTTGTCAAGTTCTCGGTGTAGCTCTCTAAGATTCTGCTTTGTGTTTCTGATCTTACTGGAGAAACAGAAGTAATTAATGAAGCCTTCTATTACTGTGTGCTCTTCACGGAAACGGAAATGCTGGGCCTCCCGGATGGTGCGGGGGTTAAAGTCGCACTGCTACCGAGCTATTGCCAGCCACTGCAGCCTGAGGATCCCGGGCCAGGGAGCTACCCACACGGCAAGGCAGACCTCTCCTGTCTCCCTGCTGCTCCCCTCAGCAGTGTGTTTCAGTCAGTCTGCCTGTTCTGTTCCCCACTGTCTCTGGTGACTCCTCTCACCCCTGCGCCTCTGGTCTACACCCCAATTCTTCTATGCAAAAATAAAATCTTAAAAAGTATTTTTAAAATCCCCCATTTTATTTTACAGGAAAATGGAATATGCTGAGATTTACAGCTGCTCACTCCCATTATTCTTTTAGTTCTACACAGCACCCCTAGGAGCTGCCGTTCGTGTGACTTAGAACGCCTCCCCCTGGATGGCAGTTTCTTTTTACAAGTATTAGGATTTCTCTAGTGTTCAAGAAGTCCCACTGGTGTAACTTTTAGTTTGAAAGAATTTTTTATTAACCAGAATTCTTAATTCCTTCCAACATGTCAGATAACAAATCTTTTTAAGATAACTAAGTCTTTGGTCTGACACATTAATATATAATTGATAATTTAAGTTAATATAAAAGTTCATTATTTTTTAATCATGTTCCTGAAGAATAAGTTATAAATCTGTGAGTAACAGTCCATTAAATTAACATTTCATTTATATAAAAGAGAAAGGGAAAAATTCCATCACATTGAAGGCTAGAATTCTGCTAGGTGTTGCTGGGTTTTTCATAATATACATGTAACACACACACATACATACACACATACACAGCAAGACTACAGTTTGATAGGAAAGGCAACTAAACCGTTAGGTCTTAACAGCTGAAAGGAGAAAGTGATCAAGATTGGAGCAAGAGATTCTCAACAACATTGTTCACACAGTATTGGGGTGAAGAGCATATTCCCAACCCCCAACATGATTCATAATACCTATGTATAACGTATGTAACAAGACACGCAAAAATATGAATTGCGAAAGGATGAAGCATTGGTAATACATGTATTCTTAAGAACGTTTCCAGCATATTAACAGCAAAACAACCTTCATTGAGGGCAGATGTGATGGGCATGATGGTGATGTGTCTGGCTTGACTTCTCCTGGTTGCCCATTGGACTGCGACCATTTTTCATGTCACAAGAGGCTGTCAATCTGAGGACTTTTGTCTATTCACATCCGGGCTCCCCCTCATCCTGCAACAAAAGTAATTCCTGGACAAGGATTTCTCACTTGCTAGGGAGACGATTCCAGGTGGTCTCCTGAGAGGGAAGGATGGAGGCACAGGAGCCTGTCAGTAGACGGCTTCTGTGAGCAACTGAGAGTCAATTCTATAGGGGCCACTCTGAGAATGTGCTCTCAACAGGGGTGACCCTCGAGGGTCAAGGATGGCCCAGCCTGGCCACCGCAGCCCTGCAAGGAATGGCCTCCAGATGCATCTCCAGAAGTCCGAGTTTCGTAAACTGCCGGGGAGCTAAACTAGGTCCAGGGTAGTTGGGCGGGGCAGACAGCCGTTCTTTGCCTGCTATATTACGTCCATCTTGGTCTTGCAGGATTCGTTTTAAGCCCTTAAAAAGAACCTTTGTCAAGTAAATGGATTTGGTCATAACTAAACACGAGAAAAGCACTGCCCACGCCTGTCAAAGTTTCCCACAGGACACCTCGAATATGTCTGTGACACACAACAGGCTGAGGGAGTGCACCAGGGTCAATCTGAACATCAAACATTCATATATTTCCTTTTAGAGTAAATGTATACATGGAAGTTCCTAAAATGTTATTCCTCCTCCACATTAGTTACCTTGTGGGCCGGGAGGAGCCTGTTCCCGCCCTGGCCACCCTGGACCGGAGCAGAGCACGCGCTCCACTCTCAGTGGGAGCAGCTTATTTCAGGATCTAGTTGGACTATACCTAATAGTAAGAAAATACCAGCATTGTGCAGTTCTAATAATTTTAGCCTTTGCCTACGACTAAATGAGATGAAGATTTCACTCTTCATAGAACTCCTTGAATGGGTATCTTATTTCCCTATTTTTAAGTCACACAGAAACCCAGCCACAATGGAACGCCATCTTGGCAATCAATGTAACTCAAGCTGCAGTGTTCTGATTCTCCAGTGGTGGGGTGAAAGGCAGATGGTGGCAGGCCTGTGCTTTCGGCCTGTTTGCAGAATCTCGAGTTGGAAACATTTTCCAGGCACAGCTTCCTAAAGAAGTTACATGTGAGAGGTTTGAAGCGCTATACTTCAACTGAAGTCCAGAAATGTGACAAAGTTATAGAAGTCCTTTTTTTTAGGCTGAAATGTATATACATTTATTTAGTTTAGTGGGTTTTTTTTTTTTTTAAGATTGATTTATTTATTTTATACAAGCACTGGGTACAGTCAGAAGCGCGGGAGGGTGAGAGAATTCACCAGAGCCAGAGCAGGGAACAGAACAGGCAGACCAACAAAATACACCACTGAGGAGAGCAGCAGGCGTGGCGGGAGAGGTCTGTGTGCCATGTGGGACCCCTGCCGGCGGCCGGGAATCAAACCGGCACTGCAGAGGCTGCGGGCAGCCCCGCAGCCCAGTGGCGCCACCGGGGAGGCGCTAAGTTTAGTGGGTTTTTTAAAAAGATTTATTTACTTATGCATACAAGAACTGGGGTGTAAGCCAGAGGTACAGGACGTAAGAGGATTCACCAGAGAGAGTGGGGAGCAGAACAGGCAGATCCACTGAAATCCACTGCTGAGGGAGCAGTGGGTGAGCAGGAGAGGTCTGCTGCGCCATGTGGGTCAGCTGCCGGGGATTGAACTTGTGCTTCAGTGGCTGGCAACAGCTTGATAGCACTGTTTTTAACCCCTGCACCACCAAGGAGGCCCTATTTATTTAGTTTTCAAGCAAGCTTAATACAGTTTAATTGTATCATTGTGATTAATCTTCAATGCCCAAGGAATAGAACAGTCTGAGGTTTATTGCACTAGTTTAAGAAATCCATTCTATGTGGAAACATCATTTTGTTAAATTCCCTTGAGTTTAAAACCTTAGGACTGAGTCACCTTAGCCTATTAAAGACTTTATTAACCTTCATAATATCCTGCAAAAAGACTACTCTATGATACATATCAATGAAACTCAACCCCACTTTCTCCAATAATAAAAAAATGCTTTTTAAATGTGTTACTTCTTAAGTGATGTGAAACCAAAGAAAACTGTGTGCTGCTTTTGGAGTCCTCTTGTTTGGAGAAAAATATTCTCTGCTTCACGGAGTCTTGCCACGCCCTACAGAGATAGGGTCTGTAGCCCGAGGGCCTGTCCCCGGGGTGCATGCAGGCCGAGGAAGGCCCTTCTGCGGAGGCTGGGGCTTTCTGCATGATGCTCTGTGTGGTCGCGAGCAGAAGCAGGCGATACTCCTTCACGAGCTTCTGTAAGAACTGGGAACACTGGGTGAGAGCGGACTCCTGCGCGCGCAGGCTTTCTCCCCCGTTAACGCGGTCCACCCAGTAGAAGGCGGACAGGCTGTCCACCATCAGCAGGCAGAGGGCTGGGTGGCTGCAGAACACGGCCTCCAGCGAGTGGAGCGTGAGGAGGACCTGCGTGCTGCTGTTGCAGTGCGCCACGAACAGTCTGGCCAGGCAGCACTTCACGATCTCCTCGGAGCCCTGGGAAAGCCGGTGCTCCAGGATGGTGACCAGGCGGAGCATGTCGAAGTGGCAGTCGGTATCAATAAAGAGGACCTCTGCTTCCAGGCCGCCCTCCGACTTTGGAAGTATACACCGCGCTGTTAAATGATAGAGCATTTCTGTCTTGCCTGTTCCTTCTGGACCATGAAATTCAAGAATATCACCTGTGTAAAATTTAAAAATGTCAGTCAACATGCAGCCGGCCATGAAAAGACTGAAAACATGTTCAAAGAGACATTTGCTGGAATGTGAAAGAAAATCTAAATTCAGTTGCCAAAACGAATCTGTACAAGCAAATACAAACAAGTGAGGAAATTAAAAGCAAATCATTAAATTGCACTTCTGACAAAGGAGCTGACTAATAATTAGCAGCAAGAAAGCTCGACAAACAGGGCAGGCTGAAGGAGTCTGAAGGGGTCGCCTGGGTGTGGGGTGCGCACTCCTGTCTGCACCGCTGACATCAGAGCTAGGAATAAAGCGCCTCAGGCCCAGGGCCTTGCAAGACTCAGGTATTTCTGGAGTTGACTGCTCAAAATCTAGCCTCTCCATTTTCCTTACGTACAGACCCCAACTTGGGTGGGAAGGCAACGTGCCCAGCTTAAAGCTGTTTTCCTCATTCTCAAGATTAATATCCCCAAGTTTTCATAGTTGCAGCCAATGAGACACAGAGGGAGAGTGTGTGTGTGTGTGGGGGGGGTGTCACTAAGTTTTGCTTTCCAGGTACAGGTGTTACTCTGCTCTGCTGCCTCCTGGAGGGCGCAGCCATCTTGGCGCACAAAGCAGGAGGTGCCCAGAGTTTTGGGGACAGTGGGGAAGCAGACCCACTGTGCCTCTCTCTACCCGTCGTGATGGGAGAAGCAGCCTCTGCATGGTCAGCCACTGGGCTGTGTCCTCTGACACGCGGCTAAGAATGGGCCTGAGGAGGTTTCCCAATGTCGCTGGCACTATGGGGCAACATTCCCTGACTGTGCAGTTGCAAACATCCCAGGACATCAAGCCGCACAGACCCCAAGGGCCTACCTGCCAACAGCACCCCTCAACTGTACCCCCAATACACTTCCCAATTGCCCTCGGCCACTCTTGGAAACTTATCCCGCCTGGAACAACATCTGCACTAGAAATTATTTTGCAGGCATCGTACATCAATTACTCCTAACTTAAAAGGCCCTAAATCTTTCTGTAGACCTTCCGGTAATACTCTTTCACTGACAATAGCACACGCCAGATAAGACAGCACAAGGGATGCTGTCCCACCTGCAGGGCGTGTCCAACTCTAGACACTGGCCTCCCAGTTCTCGCAGGTCTGTTTGCACTGTTCATGCACTATCGATAGCTGAGCCACCTGATTTACAAACACCATGTTGAAAATGTAGATTCTTAGAGGTAAAAATTACATATTCTGAGAATCCAGTTACTTTTAGTAAGAAATCTAGCAAGTTGCTGCCATCCCATGTAACAAGGTGCTATAAAACTTCAGTCCAGGGCCTCCCTGGTGGCTCAAGGGGTTAAGCATAGCACTATGAAGCTCACTGCAGCTACTGCAGCCGAGTTTGATCCCCGGCCAGGGAGCTACCACATGGCGCAGCAGACCTCTCCTGTCTCCCTGCTGCTCCCCTCAGCAGTGGATTTCAATCAGTCTGCCTGTTCTGCTCTCCACTCTGTCTCTGGTGAGTCCTCTTACTCCTGCACCTCTGGCCTGTACCCCGGTTCTTGTGACATGATTATTACAATAATCGGAAATACCTGTAGAAATCGAAATGCACAAGTAGGGAGTTTTATGTCACATAATTCATTTAAATGCCCTAAGAACACCGGATGTTAATCTGCATCTCTAAGTGTCGCAAAACAGAAGTCCTGTCGCTGCGAGGACTGAACCTTCAGGATGGTGACAAGAGCAGGAGGTGTGCTACCCAGAAGCGGAGAACAAAGGCCAGCACCCCCACTCCTGGGCGCACCCACAGTGAGAGATGTCAGCTACAACAGGAGGAACACAGAGAAGACTTCAAGAAAACAAAACAGTACTAAATCAGATTAAATGCAGCCAGAGTAGCTTCAAGAATGAAAAACTGGCAGGGGGAGAGGAGGGAGCAGATGCTGGGTGACCAATATACATCTCTGACAGCACACAGGCTTGGGAAGTCTGTAAGCCTGTTACTAATTCAACTTGAGCTTCCTAACAACAATTTCTGACAAACTACTATTGTTGATAAATAATCCTTATAAACCCAGCACTGGGCCTCCCTGGTGGTGCGAGGGGTTAAGATGCAGCACTATGAAGCTGTCCACAGCCACCGCAGCACAAGTTTGATCCCCAGCCAGGGAGCTATCTACAGGGCGCAGCAGACCTCTTCTGTCTCCCCGCTGCTCCCCTCAGCAGTGGATTTCAGTGGATCCGCCCGTTCTGCTCCCCACTCTGTATCAGGTGAATCCTCTCACCCCCCCACACCTCTGGAGTGCACCCCAGTTCTTGTATGCATAAACAATCTTTAAAAAAATAAATAATAAAGACAGTACTATATCTGCTGTTGCTCCACCGGGTATGCATCTGACCATTTCACAGCTATAGGATCTGCAACAGTTTTAAGTAAACATTTTTATTAGTGAGTGAACATAATGGTGTTTTTAAGTTTTTATCAATGCACTTGAACTTGTGGCAGTAAATATGCAGCTGTCAAAAAAGCACATGCAGTATCACCAATGAACCAAATGGCAAAAACAGACTCAGAGGCAGCAGGAGAGGGCACCACGGGGACCAATTCACCGCTTGCAGAGAAGAGCAGGGCAGAGACAGGCGCAGGAGTCCAGGAAATTGAGGACGAGAAAACGGGCATGCAGTCCACCTGCTCTGGAAATCACTAGCAGTCTCCCAAGGCTGGAGAGTCAAATGAAGGTAATTTGAGGTAACAACAGAAACGCAACATATTCTGGTAAGAGAGCAGGGACGCCACAGGAGACAGAAATCTGTGGTGCAGGTCAGAGGGCACCGTGACAGCTCTCTGGGTATTCTGGAATTCTCAGAATAGGAAACAAATTCAAACTTCCCTGTGTTTCTCGGCGGGGGTGCTGGTGCTCCTAAACACCCCTCCACCCCTCGGTGGGACTCAGGGGCGAGCGCTTTCTGCATGGCTTCAAAGGCTTTTCGGAGCCACACAGTTACTAAGCCCCGATGCAGCACGTGAAGTCTTTCGGTTCTTGGTTAGTGGCCAATGATTCTGGGCAGCTTAAGGTCAAATCCTTGGTTAAGAGATTTTAAGTAGATTAAACATACATCTCTTTACAGGTCAACAGCAAAACAGGTACAAAGATCAGTTATAAAACAACTGGTGAATAAATTCTGCAAATCTGCAGATTACACACAAATGTTACAAGGAAGATTCTTGAACTAGATTCCCCACGAATATGTGTAGTAATGAAATCAGTTTCACCGATTTTATGAAGATTTACTGTATAATCATAAGATCAAAAATCATATTCAAACACTGTTCTATAAAGGGGACATAATCCTTTTAACTTTATTCGAAGTCACTCTAAGCTCATGTTTCTATGAACTGTTAAATTATAAGCTTGTCGAATAAAATTATTGAGTACGACAACATATATATGTATATATGTGTGTACACACACACACACACACACACACACACAAAACAGCCTCTATAGTTTTGGCACTTGACAAGTTAAACTCAATCAGAAAATCTGGATAGATTGGCCTTGATAGTTTCTCTCACAAATAGAATGCTGTAAGGGGTTTGGTAACAGATTGTTGGAGTGAGTTTACAAATCTAAGGATCTTTCAAAATAAGGAAAAGAAAGAAAAGCCAAAAAATACATCATCTTGGTACCAATTTACTAATTGTATGACAAACAGGTTGAATTTTCAGATTACAGTTATAGTGCTGAAGTGGTAACGAACCGGTACACGGCACTAAAATTACTATGCAAAAAGCAATTTACATCCACAGCAAGACACAGACTCCTGAAACCTGTAAACCCTTTACTAATTCAGCATGAGCTTCCTAATAACAACTGTTGATAAACTACTATTATTGATAAAAAATCCTCACAATCCCTGTATTGTATCTACTATTGCTCCACTGAGTATGCACCTGACCATTTTCACAGCTATAGGATCTCTGATAGTTTTAAGTAAACATTTTTATTAGTGTCTGAATATGCTGTTTTTAAGGTTTTTATAAATGTAATTTTCAAATATAGACCATGTACCACAAACCCAAGTTTTTAATACCAGTTTCATTCCACACAACTTAATACTATCTTTTGTCTACATGTTTAACAGAAATGTATCTTTAATGGATTGCCTGGATATTTCTTGCTAAAAAGATTATGCTCTACAAGAATTACTAAAGGGGGCCTCCCTGGTAGCGCAATGGGTTAAGACGCAACCTATGAAGCTAGCCGCAGCCGCTGCAGCACGAGTTTGATCCCCCGCCAGCCAGGAAGCAACCCACATGGTGCGGCAGACCTCTCCTGACTCGCCCGCTGCTCCCCTCAGCAGTGTATTTCAGTAGATCTGCCTGTTCTGCTCCCCACTCTGTCTCTGGTGAATCCTCTCACCCCACTCCCACACCTCTGGCCTATACCCCAGCTCTTATACGCATAAATAAATAAATCTTCATAATAATATAAAAAAAGAATTACTAAAGGGAGTTCTCTAGGCTGAATAAAAGGACAGAAGACAGTAATTAATCCAACTGAGTCAATACAGGACACAGTAAATGTAAATACTCAGGTCAATATAAAAGACAGTATCCAAGTGTTTTATATTTGTGACTCTTCACCTCCATAAGTAGCACTTAGGTTATTTAGTAATTTATTTAATAATTTCAGATGTGCTTATGGGCAAACATTGTACGACGATGTGATTTGAAATAGCACAAAGGAATCAAGAGGGAATGGAGCTTTCTAGTAGCAAACTTTCTATGAAATATTGAAATTAAGATATTAATCCAAACTAGACTGTTAATTAATATGTTAACAACAATCCTTGGAGCAACCATTAAGAAAATAATTTTAAAAAAATAAAGGAAAAACAATGACAGGAAATTAAAATGGTATACTAGCAAACACCTACCTAACAGAAAAGACAATAAGAGTAATAAAAGACATAAAACACATATTAAACAGCAAAAGAGAAGTCATAAATCCTATCTTATTGGTAATTCACTAACTATAAATGGATCAAATCACCCAAACAAAAACGGAGACTAGCAGAATGGACTAAGAATGCTCCAGCTACAGGCTGTCTGCCAGGGACACACTGTACATTCAAGTCACATGTGGGCTGATAATGAAGGACAGAAGTATGCAAACAGTAACCAAAGAGAGCTGGAGTGGCTACACACCTGAAAACAAACATTGTGATTAGAGAAAAGAACATCTTGGGTTATGTTGTGGTAAAAGATATATAATACAAAATTCACCATCTTAACCATGAGTGCACTGGGGCTAAGAATATTTGCATTCTGCAGAACACCTGTCCAGAGCTTTTCACTCTGCAAAACTGAAACTCTGCACCCATTAAGACAACGCCCCTTCTCATCTCTCCCCACGATTCCTCCTAACCACCATTCTACTTTCTGTTTCTATGAATTTGACTACTTTAGATAATTCATATAAGATATTCATTGAGTATCTCTCTCTGGGCGACTGGCTTATCTCATTTAGCATGTTCTCAAGGTTCAGCCACACTGTAGCATATAACGGAATTTCCTTTTTAAGGAATATACACTCCTAATAATAATAATAATGAACAATATCCCATGTTATGTGTAGACCATCTATTCATCCATTCAACTGTAGATAAACATCAGATTTGCTTCCATCTTAGTTATGATTAATAGTGCAACTGTGAACAAAAACAGGTTTGCAAATATTTCTATACCCTGCTTTTAATTCTTCTGAACATATATCAATAACAGAATTATTGGATTAGATGGTAGTTCTAGCTTTAATTTTTTTGAGAAACTTTCACACTGTTTTCCATAGTGCCTGCACATTTTATAATCCCATCATTAGTGTACAAGGATTCCAAGCTCTCCACATCCTCACCAGTACCTGCTATTTTGTACCCCAACCCCCATAGGAAACAATCCTAATGGCTGGGAGGTGACAGAAAGGGTATTTTATAATGAAATTTGGATCAACCCATCAAGATATAATAATAAACTCATATGTGGCCAAAAGTACATGAAGCCCCAAAATACACAAAGCAAAAACTAACAGAACTAAAGGGAGAAATAGATAACTCAACAATTCAGTATCAATAGTGCAATAGTGTACAGAACAACCAGCAGGTAAGCCAGGAAATAAAGGACTTGAATAACACCAGACCCAACTAGAACTAAAAGCTCAGTAAGAGATCAGTGACCCAACTATAGAGGAACATACATTCTCCTCAAGTGTACAGGGAACATTTTCCAGGATACATTGTAGTTCAGCCATCAAATAAGTCCCGATAAATTAAAAAATATGTAAACAACACAAGTATATCTTTTGATCAGGACAGAATGAAAATGAAAATCAATAACTAAAAAAGTCATAAATCTTGACCTTTGATTAGCTGATAGCTTCTTAGACCTGAAAGCAAAAGCATGAGCAATGACAGAACAGTAGATAAATCGAACTTCACCAAAATTAATAATTTTGTGCTGCAATGGACACCAGCAAGATCATGAAAAGACAACCCAAAGACTTGGAGAAACTATCTGGAAATGACCTATTTGATAAAGACTTGTATGAAGAATATATAAAGGACTCTTACAATGCAGTAATAAAATAAACCATTTAAAAGAGTGCAAAAGATCTGACATTTCTCCAAATAGCATATACCTGTTGCTAATAAACACATGCAAAGATGCTTAGCCTCATCAGTCATCAAGGAATTTAAATCCAAACCACAATGAGTGTCACACTTAGTAGGAGCTATCATAAAAAAGACAGGTAATAACAACTATTTGCAGGATGTGGAAAAATCAGTACCGTCACCCTTCACTGCTGGTGCCAAGAAAAATGTACAGGTGCTTTGGAAGACAGCCTGGCAGTTCTCCCAAAGGTTAACATAGTTACTTAGAAGCTGGCAATTCCTTTCTTGGTTATTACCCCAAAGAACTAAAAACATATATGCGAGCAAAACTGTACACAAATAATTAATAGAAACATTATTTGTAACAGTCAAAAGGTAGGAATAACCCTGATTCCGTCAACTGATCAATGGACAAAAACATACAGTAGACCAGACAAGAGAACATTCTTCACTGTGAAGAAGACGTGAACCCGGGCCACACCCACAATGTGACGTCCCCGAAGACCTACCAGCTAGACCAGCCAGCCACGCCAGGCCTCATCCCTCAGGACTCTGACCGTGTGATGTGTCAGAAGAGGCAAATCCAGTCAGAAAGCAGCTCTGCGGTCACTTAGGGCTGCGGGTGGGTATCTTTGGGGGGGAAAGGGGGGTGGATGAAAATGCTCTAAGATGGGCTGTGGTGATGGTTACACAGCTGCATCAAACTGAACTAAACCGTACACTTGGAGTGTTGGATTACTTCTCTATAAAGCTGCTGCATTAAAAAAGAAAGACCCACCAAGTCACACAATCTTCTCTGTAAGCCTCCTTAGTGGAATGGCTGCCAGACCAAGCGGGTGTGCCCCGCTGCGGAAACAGTAACACGAGGGGTACCTAAGGGCTTCCCCGTCATTCCCACGCTTCTATCGAGAAAAGAGAAAATAAGCTCTAAGAACAAAACTCCCACAAATATCATGTGTTCGGATAAGAGATTGTTTTAAAATCCAGAATCTACCACAGATAGGCCAAACTTCACCTTATCCGACAGACAAGGAAGGCTTACGAGTTGTCAGGAACTGTTTCTCATTTTTAAATTTTGCAGACTAAGCGACAGGCGTCTGCGTGTGCACGAACACATGTGAAAAGCCCTGTTATTAAAACCTAATTCATGGCACGACATTTTGGTGTGAGGTTGTGTTTTTACCATGCATAGGTGAATCTTCATCAGCAAACAGATACGGTTCTATTTCTTTCAAGGACCTTCTTCCTCCAAGTCGGGCAAGGAGCTGGAAGAGGAATAATACAGCAATCATACACATATCCGCCGGCAGACATTTCAGGCAACTCAGATGTGTTCCAGGAACTGAACAGAGCCGGGAACATACAGCTGTGGCAGTTCTGTCTCAACGAAGGTTAAAAAAATTACAATAAAGCATTGCGGATGCTATCATAGAAATACACATGGGGTGTTGTAAAGACACTCAAAAAGAGGGTCAGGGCCTCCCCGGTGGCGCAAGTGCTGTGAAGCTGCCCGCAGCCTCCGCAACACAGGTTCGATCCTGATGACCGGGGAGAAACCCACATGGCACAGCAGACCTCTCCTGTCTCCCCGCTGCTCCCCTCAGCAGAGTGTTTCAGTCAGTCTGCCTGTTCTGTTCCCCACTCTGTCTCTGGTGAATCCTCTCACCCTCCCGTATCTCTGACCTGTACCCCGGTTCTTGTATGCATGAATAAATAAACCTTTAAAAAGGGGGGAAAAAGAGCAGTCAACTCTAATGTGAAAAGCAGGGACCTTTAATTCCAAAGAAGAGGGTGGCTCGAGGGCTCGAGGGCTGCCAGGTACCTGCAGACCACAATGGTGATGCAACGCTTGCTTCGCCTGCGAAGCCCTTCCCCATGTCCTCAGTGAAGTGCCCCAAGGCCTAGACCACTGAACAAATGAAACTCTACACACTCCTCGAGCCCAGCTCCCGCCACGAGACCGTTCTACTCAGGAGCATTACTTCCGGCCTGCCTCCCTTACATGGATGCAAAAGCGCAAAAGGACGGGGGTCTACCTTAGCTCACCGCCGATCCCAAAATGCTCTCTGCTCGGCAGGGACTTGGCTGCCGTTAAGCTGAAGCTAAACAGGGCATGACAGGCAGAACTGAGGGGAAGGGTAGAAAGAGCCTCCGGCCTCAGGCTGTCATGCCTGGACAGTCTACCAGACTTGCCCTCCACCACCGCTGTGGCCATTCTCCTGCTCTCTTCAGAGCTGCTGACATCCACTGCCGGCGTCTGCTCTGGGGCAGGCCTTCTGGGCCTGTCAGGTACAGTAACGGCAACGGCTGTTGTAAACGTCATCCAGCTACGGGAGAGCTCGTGCTGGAGCAGGAAGGAGAGTTTAAAGCTCATGCTCAGCAGAATGAAGGACACGAAGGCCGCTCTGTGCCCGCTGGGCTCGTCCCCGCCGAGCTCGGGGGAGCCGCGCGTCTGCAGATGGAGCCCAGCAGCGAGGGCGCGACCGAGTCGTGCAAAAGGCTACCCCGGAAGCCGGGGCAGGCCTGGACACACACCCTCAAAGGGATGCCACTACTGACACATGTTAGAAGCTCCCTGCGGGCAGACGGCGCGGTTACAGCGCAGGGGGAGGCGCGCGCTGGACACGCAGGAAGGCAGAGTTGCTGTGAATATGTGCCACAGCGCGAAATGCGGCCCTTATCGTGGTAGTCCCCCGGGTTACAGGCCTAACTCTTTCTCACGTCTGAAATCTGCCTGCTCTGCCACTGCGGCAAGGGTCTAGCTCTCAATAAAGCTTTCGTCTCAGTTATGTGGAAACAACCACTACCACCCACGACCACGCCGTTACAAGCCGTGCCTCTGAGGGGATTCCCCGAAGGGCTGCTGCTTTTATAGTTAATGTTTTTAAAGTAAATCATCCCATGCAAAGAAAAATATATAAAAAGTCAAGCAGAAATTACTACGCATATCTGACCGCTTAAACATGAATTTCTAGCAGACTTTGCAAGGACTGAGTTTTAAGCTTATGACATTATAAATTGGTAACTCCACTAAATGCACTCGAGACTTCATCAGCCAGTGACATCAGACTGTGCTTCAGAATGTCATTTAGACAGAAAATCAACTACATGCAAAATCCCAGAATCAAAAGGCAGGAGCCCAGTGTCCCCCTCCTGGGCGGGGCGCACTCTGCCAGAGAAGCACTTCCGGTGTCCCCCCCCGCACCCCCAGGGGAGGGAGGGATTTCCAGTGGCCAATCTGGAGGGAGGAACTGGACTTGTGCTACTCAGCCGGTCTCCAGACGGCCTGCTGGCAGGAGGCACACGCGGCTGTCTGCTGTTTTCATCAGGCCCCGCCTTAGAACGGGCCCCAGAGAGGCCTGAAGGGAGAAAACGCATTCAGGAGACACGTGACTCCTGCAGGCCGCAAGCCGCACTCGGCTGCCACCTGACGGGGCACCAGCTGAGGCGCAGAAGGCGGGTCCCAGGGCCCCAAGGAGCGGTGGGCAACAGCAGGCAGCTGCAAGGGTGTGGGGACGGGGCTGGGGACGGGATGTGATAGCTAGGAAGGGGCTTTGCATTTTGATTTCATTGTCTTGTGTCCAAATACCGATGCAAAGACTGTCAGGTAAGAATAAGACTAAAGGTGCAGAACACAGAGCAAAATGAGGTCAGGGTGGGAACAGCTACAGGGTGGACTCCTGCCCTTTCTGAGGAGTGCAGACGCTTACTGTATTCCACAGGAAGGCACGCACAAAGCAGCACCACACGAGGACTGGCAGTATATACTGGAGGGGAAAGCAGGACTTGCTGTATTGACAGTCACAGGAGCTTCAGAACAAAGGAACTTACTGGAGACAGAGAGGGATGTGACAGGATAAGAGGCTCAGCCCACCAGGAGACACCAGTGCCCTGCGGGGCCACGCCCCACACCTGATGCACCTAAGGCGGCCCAGAGCAGAAAGCAGCGCAACCAGGAGGGCCTTCAACACCCACTCCTCAGCCAGGACGGCGCCCCGGACAGAAGGGCGCCGGAGGCAAGGCAGAGCTGGCAGCGCAACCAGGGACTGGGTCCACACCTGGAGAACAGTCCTCCCAACGGCTGGTGGCCGGACATGCTTTTCGAGTGCCCGTGAACCCTCAAGGCAGATCACACTCGGGCCATGAGACAAACCTCAACACACGTAGAGCTGACACCCCCCCAGAGCACATTCCTGACTAGGAGCCAACCAGGAGCCAACCAGGAGTGGGGGAACGTCAGGAACAAGGCCAAATCTCTGGTTTCCCGGCGACACCTGGGGCAAGGTAGGAGCAGGGGAGGGCAGAGGAGGCAGCCCCGAAACTCACCCGCCAGTGTGAGCGTCTACTGGGCTAATGTTCCAGATGTGAGGCCGAAGGAGAAACCTCAACTGACAACACCCTGTTCCCTGAGCACAAAGAGGCGGTGGGGAGACAGCGCAGGCTGGAAATGCCTGGGCGGCAGAAAGGGAGACCCCCGAAAGGGATCAAGGCTGAGGAGGGAGCGCCTGGGTCCCTCCAGACTAAACGCTGAGGAGGACTAAGGGCTGAGAACGGGTGGATGAGGGGCAGCTCCTCCTCGTGTTGGTGCGTGAGCAGCACCTGAGCGAGGGGGTGATGCAGAGTCCCTGGGGACAGCAGCCAGGCAGCGTGGGCAGGAGGGGCGAGGCTCTGAGGTGGAAGCATACTTGGCACATGCAGGGAGCAGCACGGAAGACCGAGGCAGAAGGGGAAGGGACCAGGTCAGGGTGGGGCTGCGGCACTCCAGGTGGGTGGGGCCCAGAGCCCGCTCGGTGCGGGGAATGAGCTTCCACGCTGCACTATAAACGAGGCAGGGGCTTCTCGAATCCGGCCCAGCCTGGACACGACACATGAACTCTGCCCCGGGGAGGAAAGTGCAGACAGACGAGGAGTGGAGGGGTGACCGGGAGGAGGGGTGGCTGCCGGAAAGGTGGAAAGTGGCTGGATTCGGGGCTCGCAGGCAGGCGCTGCAGACAGAACTTGCCAGTGAATGGAATGTGGGCTGATATGAAAGGAGAGTGAAGGAGCATCCAGAGCGAGCCCAGGTTTGGCCTGAAGAGTGGAGCTGCTACCTGCCACGCGGGGAAGGCTGTGGCAGCCAGCAGGTGGGCTGTGGGTACAGAGGTGTGGCGGGAAACTTTGGGACACATTAAAGTTTCCCCCAATTTTTTTTTTTTAATTTTTTTTTAGAGGCATTTTTTTTTTAATTTATTTGTTTGTTTGTTTGTTTTGTTTATACAAGCACTGGGTACAGTCAGAAGCGCGGGAGGGTGAGAGAACCCACCAGAGCCAGAGCGGGGAGCAGAGCAGGCAGAAGGACCGAAGGACACTGCTGAGGGGAGCAGCGGGCGGCAGGAGAGGTCTGCGCACCATGGGGGACCCTCCTCTGGTGGCCGGGGAGCAGCCGGGGATCGAACTGGCACCGCAGAGGCCGCGGGCAGCTTCGCAGCCCAGCGCTCAACCGCTGTGCCACCGGGGAGGCCCCCAATTTTTTAATTTAAAAAAATGTCAAACCTACAGGGAAACGTAACATTTGGCCAAATGTGCTTTAGCTTTTTTCTTTGGTGAAAGCACTTCGCCTCAAATACTTTCCATACCTCCTGAGAAGTAAAGGACATCGGCGCAGGCGCACTGGAGCGCGGGCACCAACCAACTCCGCGCCGACACCCACGACAGCCCTTCCCCTCGTGTCCCCGGCCTGCTCCCCTGGGGCCAGGACGCAGTCGAGGAGGAGCTGCGGGACCCACGCAGCCTCCACCTGCCTTGTCAGTAACAGAACAGGTGTGGGGTCTGGGGTGAGGCTGGAATGGAGGACCGAGGTCTTCTACAGTGAGAGTGGACCAATTACCAGGGAACCTCCTTTTGAGGCCGGCAGTTACAAACTGAAAATGAAATCCGTCTACTTGTGATTTTCTCCAGTAATGTTCAGTTGAGGGGTAGAGACACAGCCCAAGCAGCCAGCTGGGTTAGCTATGGCCGGGAAAGCAGGTCGGAGGCTGAGCAAGGCAGAGAAGTGGACGTATTAGCAAGGCAGCACCGTGAGGCTTCTGGGGAGAAGCAGCCAGCACTGTGACCACGCAAAGCCAAGCCATTTAATAACCCTCAGTCTCATGTAACACTTGCTTCTGCTAGAAAGGCCACCTTGTACTTTTTCCCTAGGGAAAGAAAACCTGCCGTGATCAACACAAAGTACTGACCAAGTGCTTGCCACGCGGAGAACACCGTGCTCAGTGAAAGGGGACAAAGAACCCAGGCCCAGGGGTGGGGGCTACAAGGGACCCCAGGAAGCCCATCCTCCATCCTCGCTGTGGTTCCTGTTTCTGAGCTCACAAAGCTGGTCCTTGGGGGAGCCAAGAGCCGGACAAGAGCTTGGAACTCCCAGTCTAGCTTCCTCCACCTCAGCTTCCAGAATGACATTAGAAAATCTCTCAAAGAACGTAGGGGGAAAAAAATGACCTTGGGACCTGTTTATAGGAATGGGGAAATGTCCTCCTTATTTCAGCACTAGCAGAATTTCCTATCATGAGATGTTATTATTTTAATAAGTAGGATAAATTAAAGAAAAACATTATGTTGCGTCTGGCAACTCAGAGTGGGCACTTCCAACTTTTTCCCATCGATTATTTTTATTTTTTTATGCATACAAGAACTGGGGTACAGGCTAGAGGTGTGGGGGTGAGAGGACTCACCAGAGACAGAGCGGGGAGCAGAACAGGCAGACTGACTGAAAAACACAGATGAGGGGAGCAGTGGGGAGACAGGAGAGGTCTGCTGAGCCATGTGGGTCACCTCCCTGGCTGGGGAATGGAACTCAGGGCACAGTGGCTGGTGACAGCTTGATAGCGTGAGACTTTAACCCCTGGAGGGAGACCCTCCATCGATTATTTTTAAATTCAAGTCAAATTAGCCTTTCGAGAATGTGTACAACCCACCAATTATCTAACTGTGCCATGGAGCTACCTGGTGGATGACACTAAACATGGGCCAAATCACTGCGACTCCAACCGGCTGAGAAGGAAAGACTGGACACGTGGCTCGTGTGCAGAGGCAAGCGTGGGGGGCTGGGGGCTTCAAAGGCCTCCTCCGCACAAAGCCCCCAGGAGAATCCATGAAGCAAACTAAGGTGCAGAGGAAGAAACTGCTTCCAAACCACTGCAGCGCTGGCCAGAGAGCGCCCAAAGCACTTAAGGGAAGAGGCTCGCTCGGCTGCTTCTGCCAACAAGGAGAAAGGATGAAAGGGCATGGTCGGCTCCCAGTTCTTCCCCTTCACCCCACTCTCCACAGCAACACAAGCTAAGCCATCCGGCTGAGGCTCGCCAGGCAGATGGGGCAGGCACAGGGGATGGTGGTGAATCCTTGGCTCAGTGATCTGACCGTGTGGGCTCTCATTTGGGGGATGCTAAGCTTATGCTGACGTGGGAGTCATAGGAGTTCAACCTGCGTTCTGAATGATGTCCGAGTGTTATTCCACTGAAATGCAGTTGTCGTCACACTCACAGGAGCAGGGGCTAGCGGACTGCGGCCAGGGGCCAAATCCAAGTGTAAAAACAAGGGCCGCTGGAACACGGGAAGGCACCTGCTTGCTCGCCTGTGGCTGCAGCAGAGTCTGACAGACACCGCGAGGCCTGCACGGCCTAGAGATGTACTGCCTGGCCCCCCGGAAAAAGCCTGCTGGCCATCCTGGGGGGCCGCTCCGGCCTCTGAGACGGCCTAGGTAACAGGAACGGGCAGGACGGGGTGTCCGGAGTCCTGTGTGCGCAGGTGGACTCGATCGTGGACTGGCGAGTCCTGTGCTGGCAGCTTGGCCCCCACACCGCCCATGGGGCGCCACGACGGACACCAGCCTCAGATCCTGCCTCGAGATTATCCCACAATCTCCTGCAGGGAGGAGGCCAGGGGCTCCGGCCGGCGGCTGCTCCCCGCCTCCCTGCCCGGCGGACCTGCCCCTCAAACGTCTCCTCCCTGCTCCCCCTCCCTCTGCCCGGCGCTCGGGGCGGCGGTGACTGGGGGGCCCCGCAGGAGCAGAGTCCGCTCAACCCAGAGGCGGCGGGGCGCCGGGACCGGCTGCTCGCCCGCGCGGCCCGAGGTCACCTCAGGAAGGAAACGAAAAGGGGGAAATAAGCAGCACACCAGGTTGTTCTTTTCCCAAACCCCACTTCAGTCGGGGGGCGCCCTCCTCCCGCCCAGCCCGCGGGGAGCCCGGGGCGAGGGGGCGGCGGGCGCCGGGGTCGCGGCTCCGGGGAGCTCCAGGCCGGGCACGACCGGGACGGGGGCACCGCAGCCGGGCGCGGGGGGCGGCGGGGCGCGGGGGGCGCGGCGGGGCGCGGGGGGCGGCGCCCAGGCCCTGTCCGAGTGCATTTCAACAACTGCATTTCAGTGGAATAACACTCGGACAGCGGGGAGCCCCGGCCCTGCCCACAGACAGCGCCCCGCGGACCGCCGGCCCCGCGACCCCCCAGCTCCTGGACTCTCAGTCCGCGAGCCGGCCCCGAGGAGCCCGGCCCTGGGGACCCCGGGTCGCGCAGTCGCGGTCGGGGAACCCTGCGGCTGGCACCCCGCGCCCCGCGCCCCCCAACACCGCCAAGCCCCGGCGCGCGAACTCGCGGCCCGCGAACCCCGACTCGAGCAGCCCCGCCCCGCCCGCGGCGGCCGCGCCTCGAGCCCCGGCTCCAGCGCGCGGCCCTCACCTCCGTGCCGGACTCCGCGCGGTGCGAGTCACTGCACATCGCGCTCCCGCGCCGCCGCGCGCCTCGACTTTCCCGCCACCGGCGCCATTCGCCGCCCCGGCGTGCGCACGCGCAGTGCGCGCCCCGCCCCGGCCGGCCCCGGCGGCGGGCATGCGCAGTGGGGCTGCGGCGCCCCTCGGTGACGTCGGGCGCCGTCTCCTAGGAGACCGCGGGCGCGCGGCGCTTTCCTCCGCGCCACTTCCGGCTCTTCTCCCGGGAAGCCGGGCGCGCGCGCCGTTCCCCTAGCTGGCCCCGAACGTTCACTCAGCGGACGGCCTGTCTGCCGGTTCTCGGGTGGAAGCCCCTGCCCGTGCGGCCGTTGCTGCTCCACACCGAAAAAAAGAAAGTTATGCGCTGAACGGAAGAGAACGTTGAGCAGCTCCGAGCCCGCGGGCGCCCGGCGGCGTTTGGGGCGTCGACGCCCCGCCCTCGCCCGCAAACGGTGGGCCGCGGGCAGGCCGCCCGCAGAGAACGCGGGGCGCTCTGGCGGGGCCCCCCACGCCCCCTGCGGCGTCCCTGGAGCGATTATTTTTTTGAAAACTCACTTTCCAACAGCTGTGTCTTTACTTGGCAAAATGGGGAGGCTGGGGCTCCCTTGTCCTTCTCCTTGCGCTGGCAGCTGTGAAATGAAGAGATAATGAGCCGGTTCCTCGGCGCCGCCCGGGGTGCTTTAGTCTCACATCTGCTCCTCAGTCCCGAGAGGTGCTGCTCGCCCATTTTGCAGGTGAGGGAACTGAGGCCCGGGTTGGGCCCACATGACCTTATTGACCCAACTGCAGTGTGTTGACACATTCATGGAAATAGGAAGCAGAGGCCGTGAAGACAGACAGTCCTTCAAAGAAACCTGACTGCCAAGGACGAGTTAGTATGTAGAGGTGTGTGGGACTGAGGAAGTCCTATAAGCCGGCAAAGCCTGGGGCGTGCGTAAATGCTGGTGGGAAAGAGCTGGAGAGAGGATACTCGGTGGATCAGAACCTGAAGAGAAAGTGTGACCAGAAGACCGGAGTTTGGGCCACTTGTCACCACCCAATGCCAATGAAGCAGAGACGGGAATTGAACCTTTAAAGTGTGCTTTAATCAGACATCTGGTAATATGGAAAATGGGGGTTAACACCCTAAAGAAACTGCCTTAACCTTTCATTTCTAGCTGCCTTTTTGTAGTGAGTTGAACAAAGAGTTCAGCAGTGAGCAGGCCTTCACTGCTGCCAGGAGATTGTGATGTCCCGCCCCCAAGCTCCTTATCGCCCTCCTGGACACCTGGCCTCAGGCTGGTCCCAGCGTGCCGAGGCCGGTCTTCAGATAGCACTGGCGCCCCACACTCCTCCAGATGTGTCCTTGGGCTGGAATATTAACTCAGAGCAGAGAGCCCATAAACAGTATGTGTGTGCAGAGTCCCTACTACACCGGTTTAGTGTCTCACCTGCTCTCCTCACCCACCCTAGTCCCTAGCACAAGGAGGGAATCATAAGAATCTACTTAGGAGGGATGGTGGGGTGTCTGCATTGTGAGCAGAGTGGAGGAGTCTGGTGTGGTACAGAGGTGCATAAATGTGCGGGTGGGGGAAGTTCCATTATGAGGGCTTGTGTTTTTCCCCCAAAGTAGTAAGCAATGTGGTAGAGGCCTCCCTGGTGGTGCAAGGGGTTAAAACGCAGCACTATGAGCTACCCACAGTCACTGCAGCACAAGTTTGACCCCCAGCCAGGGAGCTACCCACATGGCGCAGCAGACCTCTCCTGACTTGCCCGCTGCTCCCCTCCACGGTGGATTACAGTCCATCTGCCTGTTCTGCTCCCCACCCTGTCTCTGGTGAATTCTCTCACCACCCACACCGCTGGCCTGTACCCCAGTTCTTGTATGCATAAGTAAATAAATCTTTAAAAAAAATTCTCTGATCACACTTAATATGCAACATATATTAGTACTGTTCTTTCATAGCACACAGCTTATCTCCCTGACTTATGATTTTCTTGAATTCCAACATGAATCACCATGGATTTTGATGTCAGGAACTCCTAGAATTTTAAATCTTATTAAACGTCCGTTACTACCAGGATACAAGCTGCTCTGGTGTTGTGACTGATGGCTAAATGGAACACTACTTCAAACAGCCAGCACCACCCTCCAGTCCTTGTTAGAGCATCACTTAACTTCATACCAGAGATGGTAAATGCCCTGTGTCTCCTGCCCACCAGGCCGACACTCACCAGGCCCAGGAGAGAGATGATGTTGTCTGTGGTCATTCAGGTGGTCCTAGAAAGAGTGTGAGATTGTCTCTCCCCAGGGAAATAGCACAGAAATATGACATGGACAAAAGTTGTTATTGCAACTCTTGTCAAGGAGCATACCCCATGGGTTTGGTTAGAAAACACCCCTGGAAAGAGGATGACAGTCCCAGAGAAGAAGGGTGAGCGCCACAGTGGACAGCGTGCCCTGTGGGGGGTTGGTGGGCTGGGAATGAGGGCAAGGGAGTCGTCACCACCAACACGCCACTCCTCTGCCTTTTCCACCCACTCCTGCACATAGAAGCAGGATTCTGGGTCTAGAAGTGGAGGAACTTTTTAAATGTATCCTTCAGAAGATGTGCCTGTTATTTGCTCTTGCAGGTCAGTTCTCAAATGTTGAGCTCATTCTGGTGGGAATGCTGACGATGATGATTTGAGCTAATAGAACACTTTTTGACCTGTGGTCCTGGATTTCCTGTTTTTTGTTTTTATTTTTTAATTTTTATTTATTTTAAAAAGATTTATTTATTTATGCGTACAAGAACTGGGGTACAGGCCAGAGGTGCAGGGGTGTGTGTGTGAGAGAGAAAGAGAGAGAGAGAGGATTCCCCAGAGACAGAGCGGGGAGAAGAACAGGCAGACTGACTGAAATACACTGCTGAGGGGAGCAGCGGGGAGACAGGAGGGGTCTGCTGTGCCCTATGGGTAGCTCCCTGGCCGGTGACCAGACTCAGCTGGGAAGCTGCGGATAGCTTCATGGAGCTGTGCTTAACCCTTTGTGCCACCAGGGAGGCCCTGGTTTTGTTTTGGTTTTTTTTTAAATGAAATCTATTTTTTTTTTTTAAATTCTATAAGCAGAACCTCCCTGGTGGCATAGAGGTTAAGTTTCAGCGCTCTCATCTCAAGGGCCTGAGTTTGATCCCCACCCAGGAAGCTGACCCACAGGGTGCAGCAGACCTCTCCTGTGTCCCGGCTGCTCCCCTCAGCAGTGGATTTCAGTAGATCCGCCTGTTCTGCTCCCCACTCTGCTTCTGGTGAATCTTCTCACCCCCCCTACCTCTGGCCTACACCCCAGTTCTTGTATGCATAAATAAATCTTTACAAAAAAACTATAAACTATATATAAGACATTTGTATAGTGAACAGCCAGGGGAGGGAGCAAAGTCATGCTGACTGCCCTTCCCAAAGCTGGAGTCCCTCTCCTCACTGACCCCACATAACCCACATTCTCTTGTCCCATGGCCCTGCAGTCACTGGGGCTCTGGCATCTGGCTGCTGCAGTTGCTATGAGGAATAAATTCCGTCTTCTGTGACTGGGGTGCTTCTGTCTCCTATCAGCACCCATAAACTTTGTGGGTCAACTCATTAGCTTACAGAAAGAATAAAATCTCAGTGAGCAAAGCGGCACAGAGAAGCTGGCACGTCATCACAATGGTCATCATTGCAGTGTGTGGTGCAGGGCATGCAGGGCAGGCGCAATGGATTAACTTGCCTTTCATTCTGACCTAAAGACATCTTCTGCCTTGTTAAACCTCTGTGATGGAGTATTGGACCTAATGTTTGGGAACTAGAGGAACTAGAATTCAAGACTTGGAAACAGTGATCCTTATTTTGGGATTGTAGACGGTAGCACCAACCATTAAGATCAAGGGGTGAATTAGTTTTCTGAGATGAAGAAAGCTTCATGGAAAGATATTTTTCTTGCATCTATTCTTTTAAAAACCTCGAGAATAACATGTGTTTGTGAAATATTTTTGTAGTTAATACTGAACTTGCTCATTGCATAAATTGAGTTTTTGCCTGCAAGTCACAGAAACACCCAGTATCTACTGATTTAAATAATAAATGGGATTTATTGGGTCACGCAGCTGGAAGTCCAGAGACAAGACAGGCTTCAAGGTCAGCTCAATTAAGAGGCTCCTTCAGGCAGACAAGTGCCCACTTTCTCCTTTCCATTGTCAGATGCATGTGCTTTACCTTGGGGTGCTGTGCCCACACCTGAGACATTCACACCGTCAGAGAATCAGATGACGCCAGTTAGGTGAGGTCCAGCCCGCGCTTCACCCTGAGATCCAGAGGACAGGTGGATTCTTTCAAAGTACACAGCTCTGTGAAGGGGGAAGAGTGACAAGAGGATGTATAGGCACTGGAGCACGTGCAGAGGGGCCAGGGCGAGGCTTCCCTTCACTGACTATCGACCTGTAGTTCTACTAGGCGGACTCTGGCACACGCCTCTAGGACACTTGTTCTGACCCATATTTTTCCTTTTTTTAAAAAAAAAGATTTATTTATGCATACAAGAACTGGGGTGCAGGCTAGTAGTGCAGAGAGGTGAGAGACCGAGTGGGGAGCAGAACAGGTGGATCCACTGAAATCCACGGCTGAGGGGAACAGCAAGGAGACAGGAGAGGTCTGCTGTGCCCTGTGGGTCAGCTTCCTGGCCGGGGAGCAAACTCAAGCCTTCATGGTGGCACTGAGACTTTAACCCCTTGGCCACCAGGGAGGCCCCTAGAGCCCATTTCTGGGTGAGGATGCTGAGACCCAGGAAGCCTTGGCCCGGGTCTGTTCCAGCTGGGAGGAAGCCAGGTCTGCCTGACTGTAACACAGTACGTTGCTTCCAGAAGATTCAAAGGATCTAAGGCCTTTTACAACTCTCTGATTCTGTAGAAGAAGGAAGAGGGTGGGTGGAGGGGAAATTGGCCATCTGCCAAGCACTAATCAGTCCTAACCTAAAGGAACATTCTCTGTTCCTGTGGGAATTAAACAGTGGCTACATGAGTATCCCATTCCCTGACCCTGAAGTCATTCTCACTCCAACCTTGTCACATTTTCCTGTCCCTCGGGTTAGCTGATGGTGCCTCTCGGTTCGTCATCATCTGTCTTCTGAGAGTCCCTGCTCTGGTTTCATTTGTTTACTCCCCTTTATTCCCATTTTTTTAAAAAAGATTCATTTATTCAAGCGTACAAGAACTGGGGTACAGGCCAGAGGTGGGGAGGGTGAGAGGATTCAGCAGAGACAGAGTGGGGAACAGAACAGGCGGACTGACTGAAACACACTGCTGAGGGGAGCAGCGGGGAGACAGGAGAGGTCTGCTGTGCCATGTGGGTTTCTCCCTGGCTGGGGATGGAACTCGTGCCATGGTGGCTATGGATAGCTTCATAGGTTGTGCCTTAACCCCTTGCACCATCATGGAGGCCCCCCCTAGTCCCAATTCTTATGTGACCTTCATGCCTGCAAGGAAATCACCCTCAGGTATTTTCTGTATAGACCTGAGCATGTGGCTCCTCATGAAATAAGCAGTTGTGTGTTGAATGTGGGTGCGTCTGAATTTACAAGGGTAACCCGTTCATTCTGTGTGTGTCGACTTACAGATCCACATTTTATTCTGCTCTCCTTTGTATCACAGGGAACTTTGGGCACAGTGGGGTGGGGTGGACTTTGCAAACTGCATTTCCAGGATCCCTGGTCAGCTTCTGAATGCATTTAGCCTGTGAGAGGCACCCTTGGGAGACTGGAGGACAGAAGGAGGGAGGGAGAAGCCGGGCTCCCTCCTCTGTTTATGATCTCCTGCGGCAGCTATATCTTCTCTCAGGTCCAGCCTCCACTGTAGGGGTGCAGGGGGAAATCCACTCCCCCTCCAGATTCTTCTCTGGCTGGGCGAGTCATCAAAAGCAGCATTAGAAGGATTAACGGGAAATAACCCCAGTTGAAGGAGCTATGATTTAAGTCATCGTCAGCCGCGATGACTATGCACACCTTGTCACCTGCTAGGGAGAAAGGGGGTGTGGACATAGAGCCCAGAGACCCCAGGTGCCTGGAGAGGGCAGGGGAGGATTTCATCTCGACACATGATAAGGAAGGAAACTGACTTCATCTTTCTTTGGAGAGTGAAGATGGCATTCTCGGAGCAGACATGCTTTAGAGATTAACCTATGCTGGATTCTTCTAGGTCATAAAAAGGGAGCAGCGATTGCTTCTCTGATTAAGAAAAGGGCAGAGGCTTAGGACGTGACGATCTCTTCTTGATTAGGGAAGGGTGAAGGCCTTATGCAAGGACGGGACCTTCTCCTCAGCCCCAAGGGACTTCATTGCTCTTTGCTCCAAATCCTCTGCATGCCAGAGCAGGCCTTCTTGCGGAGACCAGTTCTGAGAGTCTGGGGGTGTTCTGACGTGGACACTGGCACCACTCAACAGCCCAGCCAGAGTTCCAGCTCTGCCGGCTCACCTCAGTCCGTGGAGGAGGTCACAGCGCCTCCTTCCTGTCCCTCCAGCCCAGAGGTGGGGATGATGACCACCTGCTACAGGTGCCACCAGGCTGCACTGCCGGTGTTTGGTTTCTCAGATGTTTCACCTGTGCAACCAATTCCCCGTGTTAAATTCCCTCTGTTTAAAACACTTGAAGTGTTTTCTGTTTTCCTGGTCCTCCCCAGGATTCCCCCAGCCTTTAATGTAACCCTGTATTTTTAAGGTCTATAGCTGTTTTTTTTTAACTCCTTGCTGCTGCATAGTCATCCACACTGTGTGGCCACCACATTTTACTGGCCTGTGTCCTCTACAATAGACTGTCTCCAACTCCCCCACCACCAGCTTGATGAACATTTTCATAATTATCCACTCACAGATCTTTGGTGAGAATTTTTTTTTAAAGATTTATTTATTTTTACACAAGAACTGGGGTACAGCTCAGAGGCTTGGGAGAGTAAAAGAATTCACCAGAGACAGAGCAGGGAATAGAACAGGCAGATGGAATGAAATATACTGCTGAGGGGAACAGCAGGTGCGACAGGAGAGGTGCTATGCAGGAATTTCCCTGCCAGCCGGGAATTGAACTGGCACTGCAGAGGCTGCGGACAGCTTCACAGAGCTGTGCTGAATCTGCTGCGCCACAGGGGAGGCCCCTTTTTGGTGAGAATTTTGTGCAATATTTGTCTGGAATGGAAGGCTGGGTCATGAGGTGAACGTACTTACCTAAGGCCTGACAGGTGGCAGTCCAGGCACAAAGTGTCCTCTTGCCTACACCTCCAGTTGTGGCTTCCTCCAACTTTCCATTTTTGCTTTCTTTAATTTTACAGTAATACTACGAGATAACAGGACTAAGTAGCGATTATTGAATGCTTTATGATATATGGCTTCATCCTTTACTCTCAGCTGAGTGGTTACCAGCTGAAAGAACAAAGGCTCAAAGTGGTTAAGCAACTTGCCCAAGGCCACACAGCTAAGAAGATGGAGCTGGGTTACAAAGCCAGGCAGATCAGTTCCAGAGTCCCTGACTGATACAGCAGACTGCATTTAGGGGGCGAATAAGAGTTGGTAGAACAAAAACCTATGAAGGGATGGAATGAGGGGACAGGCTCTCTCACCTTTGCAAGGTAAAGAGAAACTTCAAAGGAAGATCTAAGAAAACTACCCAGACAAATCTGAATAACCATTTTAGGGCAGTGACCCTCAGATATTTTGGGCCCAGGAATCCCTTATATTCTTAAAACCTGTCAAGGAGCCCAGAGAGCTGCTGTGTAGAGGGGTTACAGCCATTTTTACTGGGTTGCAATTTAAATTTGGAACATTTTGAGATCTATGCATTCACATAGCTAACCCCTCACACTTCAACATACATAATATTTTATTTGAAAACTGTTTTCTGCAGTGCACCAGGGGAGCAGTGACGGTTCGCATTCTGCAAAACTCTGCAGTGGCCACGATGACCACCTGGGATCTCAGGTCTGCTCCTGAATTCAATCTGATGTGATGTCAGCAGAGCACAAATTCAACATGGCGAAAAAGGAAAAGGACATCTTTGTATTTTAGTAGCATGGTCTTAGGCTCATGAATCCCCTAAATGATCTTGGGAATCCCCTGAGTCTCAGATTACACGGAGAAGCCCTGTTTTGGTGCTGCTTCAAATTCCTGGTCACATCCCTGGGACTAGATTTCCCTTTCATTGCATAGAATCGTTATTTAACAACTGCATTTCAAAACGTGTGCACAGATGTCCAGGTACAGGTAGAAAGGTTGAGTAATAAAAACCTGTGCTTTGGGCCTCCCCTGGTGGCGCAGGCGGTTGAGCACAGCGCTGTGAACCTGTCCGCAGCCTCTGCAGTGTGGGTTCAATCCCGGCCAGCTGGGCAGAAACCCACATGGCGCGGCAGACCTCTCCTGTCTCGCCCACTGCTCCCCTCAGCAGTGTCTTCGATCCATCTACCTTTTCTGATCCCCGCTCTATCTCTGGTGAATTCTCTCACCCGCCTGTGTCTCTGGCCTGTACCCCAATTCTGTATAAATAACGAAATCTTTTTTCTTTTTTATAAGGAAACTCTTACGTGAGATTCAGCAAACTAATTTAAAAAATATATAAGGTGTGCGCAGAGGGTCTGAGCTGTAACTTCAGCAGCTCGTGACCACAGCGCGGAGTAGGGGGCAGTCAGGGCAGCCCAGCACCACCAGAGGCACCAGCAGAGGCAGCACCACCAGAGAGAGGAAAAGGGTGGGTCCCCACTGAACCACTGGAGTAAGCTTGCCTGGCTCTAGACCTCACCTTGCTTTGCTTTACTCTAAGCCCAAAATCTTTACACACACACACACACACACACCACTGTCCTTGACCCTGTTATTTGCTGAAATATTTTAGCCTGGTGGGAAGGTAAAGTAAGGGTGAGTACTCAGGTGCTTCCTGTGTTTTAGTTTCATGTTTAGTTCATTCACAGGAGGCCCCAGGGACTGTGATTTCTCTGAAGCTCAGCAGCGCACACCTGGAATCCGAATTCTGCTCTTCTAGCAGATGGTCACTCTGCACTGTTCATGCTTAAGGATCTGAGTAATGAAAACGTGGGGGTAATTTAGGTCTAAAAAATGCCTGCGTGACTTCCAGTGTCAGCTTTGACGTCTCAAGCTCTTGGAGGCCAGTCCTGTCCTTACAACAACAACGGAGACTGAACAGATGGAAAATTAATAACTTTTCCTAGACCCATGAGAGGCTACAGTATCAGGGGAAATCACTGAAATCTGGAGAAACAGGTGGATCCAGAGTCACAACTGAGACCCGCTGGCCTGGAACAGAAGCTGCTGGAGGCATGACCTGCAGAAACACTTACCCGGTCGCTGTGATGAACTGCTGGAGGCTGAGCGTGGACGAGGGGCGTTTGAGGCACCGCAGGGGCTGTGGGCTTAGAGGGTTTCCACACTGCGGTGGATTTTAACCCCAGGAATTCTACTTGGTTCTCACAGCAAAGAGCCAGGAAAACTCTCCTGGGGGTTCTGGCAGGGGCAGGGGAAACCGGGTCAGAACATCCTCATCACAAAGTCCCACCATCCAGGGCAGAAGTCCTCATTTCACCAGCCTCGGGGAGGGCATCTCCCGGCTGCCGGCTGAGCTAGTCTTGCTGTCTCTCTAGGCCGGGCGATGCTGAGGAAGGCTGGTGAATGCCACAGTGCAGGCCAAGGCTAGTATTTAACCCTAAAAACTGCAGTTTTTCCCCTCCCCACACCTTACCACATATCAGTAGGCTTCCGTGCAACAGTGGAAATGGCTGAAAGAGCTGCAAGGAATAGACTTAAGAAGGAGTCTCCAGGGAAAGCCAGAGGCGGTAAGACAGAGAGACCAAAGACAGTTGAGGAAACTGAAGACTCAGTCACCTGCAACAATGGCAAGCACTGAACAGTCGCTTCTTAGTTAGATGAAGATAAAACCTCACACTGGAGGTTAATTTTCCTCAGTTCCTATTACCCAATGCATCATCTTTAGCTTTCAAGGAAAAGTTACAAGGCGTCCTAAAAGGCAAGAACAAACCCACGAGGCTGAAAGACCCGGGGAATGAATATAGACGGTTAGAAGAGCTTTGGGCTGAATTCCAAATGCATAAAACAGCCTCAGCGAAGGGGGCGGGGAGAGGGGCTGTGTGCCAAGTAAATGGTGGCGGGTGGCGGCAGCCAAGTCTCTTATGGCTGGCGGGATGGCTGCAGGAAGGGGTCAGAGTGGGAGGCATCAATGAAAACTCATGTTTGGCATAATATAGGTACAGGCGCTAACACAGAGAAATATTCAGAGACACGTAGGTCGATCTTCATATGTACTAGGAGGACAGCACGGAACGCTGAAGAAAGTAGAGATTTTAGTTCTATACCATACATACGCACGGGTGTATCTGATTTCCTCATACTGCTGCTCTCCTTTAACAGGAACCAGAGATCCCGGGAGAAGTGGCTGGTCGTGGGGCCACAGCAAGAAATATATAAAATGAGCTGAAGCAACTAGTAGCGCCCCAAGTAAGGAAGTGCTCTAAACACCACCCTCACATTGACAGGGACATGTGGATGGTGCGGGAGAACCAACCAGAAGAGCTCCCAGTGGCCCAGACTGGAACAATTTGAGCGATCACATAAATTACTATCGATGGATCCTAACCCAAAGTATAAAATCAATATTCACAATTCCATAGTGGTGTTAATAGGTGATTGACTAAATTAATAATTGGGAGATGACACAAATCTCCTGGACAGGATTCCCAATAATTTATGTAGACATCTGCTGTCAAGGTGGAGCGCCACTCCCTACTCCTTCAGTGTGGTCTATGCAAAGTGACTTCAGCGCACAGGGGACAGCATTTCCAGTGAAGATGCCTGGCAAACACTCCCTCCGCCAGGTGATCAAAGTCAACATTGACATTGTGACATCGACATCAGGCTGCAGATATGATGTCACAAGATGGACACCCTCCCTTGTGGTCATCCTACCCCAACCAATGACTCCAGTCTCATCATAAGAACAACATGTGACAAGTTCCAGGGGCCGTTGCTGCCAAGTGCCTAACCAGCACCCCTCAAAACTCAAAGTCACCAGAAACAAGAAATGTCTGTGAAACTTTCTAGCCTAAGGAGCCGTGACTCCTACACATAAAACATGGTTTCCTGGGCTTCCCTGGTGGCGCAAGGGGTTAAGACGCAAGCAGCCTGTGAAGCTGTCCACAGCCTCTGTAGCATGAGTTCTATCCCCTGGTCTGGCAGGGAGCAACCCACATGGCACGCAGACCTCTCCTGCCTCGCCCGCTGCTCCCCTCAGCAGTGTGCTTCGGTCCTTCTGCCTGCTCTGCTCCCCGCACTGGCTCTGGTGAATTCTCTCACCCTCCCGTGCCTCCTACTGTACCCAGTGCTTGTATAAATAAATAAAAATAAATCTTTAAAAAAAAAAAAAACTGCAGTGCACACACCAAGCCAAAGCAATGTGTTAGCAACACTGACCCGCTGATTCCCTGGACTGGGGGGTGGGTCTATGAAAGATTGGCAGCTCTACTTGTGGTAGATTCTACCACATTCTAAGGGTGGGACTTCAGGTGAACAAAAATCTACCCTCCAAATATGTCCTTTTGCTACTAGCTTTAGCTCATAGGAGAGGCTCAGAAGGCCGGGAGGAGGCGGCTCTTGGATGGAGACATTTACAGGAGTGAAAGGGCCTGCTGTCAGGGTCTCCCCCGCCACTGGGCTGAGCTGGAGTCCTCCGCTCTGTTCAATGGAGAAGGCAGAACGGGGTCTTGGCTCGGGGTCCTTCCTTTGCTGTGCCTTCCCCGTGACCCCCGTCCCACTTGGCTGTGTCCTTTGCCCTAGGTCAGGTGAGCCGCGCGGGCGAGGACGCAGTCCCCCGGGTCTGCGCTGTGCACAGGCAGCCTGCATGTTATAATGAAACTTACTCTTGGCTTTTTCCTCTTATACATGAAAAGTAACAATTTAGTGTATTTGATCACCTTTTTGAAAAATGAGAGGTGAAGTATGATGAATATCACAATACGTTTACTAGTTATAGTAGAAAATCCCAACAGCTCTCATGTTAAAAGACTACGTAGCATTCCACGTAAACTTTAAGTCCCTCAAAATTTATAAATCTGTTTTAACTACTGGTGACCAAGGGGGCATCTTCATCCCACGTGGACAGAGGGGAGCTGAATTGGGAAGTTGTTTGTCACCCACTTTAGATTCAGAAGTATTTTGTGTCTGCTGGTCTCCCCAACCTCCTGTCAAGCTAAAATACATAATTTTTTTTTTCATTTTTGAACACAGCATTTGTAAGGGATGAATAATTGATTAGCACAGGAATTCTGGGAATATATTCAGCCTATGCTCAGCACTAAACTGGTTTTAAATGTCCTCAGGCATCAACCCAAAATGTACATCAAAAAGATGTCAATTGGAATTGGGATGTGAAGTGACATTATGGATTAGAATGATGAAATGTGAAATGCACCAGGAGGAACAGCAGTTGTCAGTACCACAGCTAGTTAAGTAGTAAGTGTATCTTTTTGTTTATAATAATTCCTTAAACGTCTCTCAGGTAAGACTGTAACCTCTTGGAGGGAAGAATCTTCCCTTCTAATTTCAAGTAAATCTGGTTGAGAGCAATAACTTGAATGTGAATTAGAGAAAAAGGATAATTTTTAGAACTTTTAATTTTATGATTGTAACTCTTTTTATTTATTTATTTATTTTAAGATTTATTTATTTATGCATACAAGCGCTGGGGTACAGGCCAGAGATGCAGGGGGATGAAAGGATTCATCAGAGACAAAGCGGGGAACAGAACAGGCAGACTGACTGAAGTACACCGCTGAGAGGAGCAGAGGGCGAGTCAGGAGAGGTCTGCTTCGCCATGTGAGCTTCTCTCTGGCCTGATGGGGATCGAACTCGTGCTGCGGAGGCTGACGGATTGCTTCATAGTGCCGTACTTAACCCCTTGAGCCACCAGGGAGGCCCTATGATTGTAACTCTTAATATAAGATCTACTCCCTTTACAAATGTTTACATGTACAATGCAGTGTTTTTTTTTTTTTTTTTTTTTTAAATTTTTTTTTTTTTTTTTAATAGAGGCATGCTTTATTTATTTATTTATTTGTTTGTTTGTTTTGTTTATGCATGCACTGGGTACAGTCAGAAGCGCGGGAGGGTGAGAGAATTCACCAGAGCCAGAGCGGGGAGCAGAGCAGGCAGAAGGGCCGAAGTACACTGCTGAGGGGAGCAGCGGGCGGCAGGAGAGGTCTGCGCGCCATGTGGGACCCTCCTCCGGTGGCCGGGGAGCAGCCGGGGATCGAACCGGCGCCACAGAGGCTGCGGGCAGCTTCGCAACCCAGTGCTCAACCGCTGCGCCACCGGGGAGGCCCTACAATGCAGTGTTATTGCTTGTAAGGACAACGTGGTAGACCAGAGTTCTGGAGTTTATTCATCTTGCAAAATTGACATTAACGACCATTGATTGAGCAGCCCCCCACTTCCCTGTCTCTGCAGCCTCTGCCATGCACCATTCCACTCTCTTTATGATCTATCATATACGAATGAGACCATCAGTATTTGTCCTTCTATGATGGGCTTATTTTACTTAGCATAATGTCCCAAGATTCACCCATGTTGTCACACATTCAGAATTTCCTCCTTTTTAAAGGCTGAGTAATATTCTTTGGTTGTATACATACGCCACTTTCTTCATCCATTTGCCCATTAGTTGACATTTGCGTTGTTTCTGCATCTTGACTACGGAGGGTGCTGCTGTGACTGACACTCGAGAGGTGAGATGTTCTGAGATCCTGATATCAATTCTTTTGGATAAATAGTCAGAAGTAGGATTGATGGATTAGTTGGTAGCTCTACTTTGAATTTTTTGAGCAATCTCCATAGTGGCCACACTGTTTTCTCTCCCCTTTCTGCACATGTTCATCAGTGCTTGTGTTTTGTTTTTCTGATAATCGCCACCCTACAGGGGTGAGTGGTGTCTCACTGTGGTTCTGACCTGCAGTCCCCCGATGATGGATGATGTTGAGTGTCTTTTCATAGATATGGTGACCATCTGTATATCTTTTCTGGAGAAGTGTATTCAAGTCTTTAGCTTATTTTTTCAAGCTGCCTGACGTTGGACTTGGCAATGATTTCTTGGAGATGGCACCAGAAGCGAAAATAGACAAGTGGGATTACATCAAACTAAAGAGCTTCCGCACAGCAAAGAAAACATTCAGTAAAAGGAAAAGTCAGCCTGTAGAACAGGAGAAAATGTTTCCCAACTGTATATCACATGGGAGGTAAATTTCCAAAAATATATAAGGAATACCTATAGCTCAAAAACAAACAAAAAACCCACAACAAAAAACTACCTAGTAACCTAATTAAAAATATAATTTTTAAAACTTGAATTCCTTTACATTTATGAAAGTAATCTGTCTGAAATTATTTCATTCATAATTAACCCGTTTTATTCAGTGTCAAAGGTCCAGATTCGGGAACTTCTCAGTGGGTAAGGGAACACTGTAAAGGCCTAAGTCAGATGAGCTGCAGTTCCCATGAGTTCATGAAATCCTCAGCCTCCTCCCCCACCCACGGCGTTCTGGGGTCCATCAAAGTTCTCAGGAGGCCTTGCACAGGTTCCTCTGCCCTGCCATCTTGTTTCATTACCGCGCCCTGGCCTGGCCTACTTGGTGAGCCCACCACTCGCCCTGGTCCAGCCATCCTCTGCAGGGGGCTCCATGTTGCCTTTGCAGGACCCAAGGTGCACACCATACAGGGTGCATCACTCACCAAAGTTGCGTTGCAGTCTGTCCCCTGAGCATGAGGCCACATAGCTCTTAGCACGCAAGCTTGAGCTTACCTGGGCTCTGGGCTGTACTTCCAAAGCGAAGTCTTATTCTCTAGTTATTCTGGAAGGAGGCTAGGCAAGTTCCTATCACTGTCTACACTAGTCAGTCACTATGTGTCATTACCACCTGGAACATTTCATGGAAGGCACAGGGAGGAATCTGAAGAGGGCGCTAACTTGGCTCTTGTCTGTGGGTGTCTTGGGGAACAAAGAAGTGGCACATGTACGAAGAACAATTGTGATGTATGGATCCAGGAGGACTTGGGGTGGGGGTCTCTATCCTGCCCCCCCAGGTGCACCCTAGCATGCTGGGACCCACAGGGCCATATCACCTCCTGAGAAACAGGCTCACCAGGCTCTTCTGCCCAGCATTTTCCTCACTTGTGGTGAAAGCCCAGATACTGGGCTACCCTCCATCTCTGAAATTGCCCCCATAATTCACAACATCGATTCCCTGCCAATCAAGTTTATGTTTCCTGACTTCACCTCTTGTCCCTAAATAATCACACCAGAACTAGCCCAAGCAGGAATTTTAGAATTGGCATCTGTAAGGTAGTCCCTCCATTTGTGTGAACCACGGGCCATAAATTCGGGAGCTAGGGAGTGGCCTCTAGAACAGAGAAATTCAGTCTTCACTGGGATAGAAGAATGAATGAGGAATGAAGGGAGAAAAAGACAGAGGCAGAGCTTTGTCACTTCCAAATGATTTTTTTTTTCATTCTGTTTGGAATCTTTTCTGTGGCTTAGTACTAGTAGAGTTCCTTGACCAATGGCCATGTTTTTATAAAACTCTTACTTTTTGCTTGATTTCCATAAAGTTGGTTGCTGACATTTGTAATCAAACAGCCAATATTTATTAAGCAATTACTTAATTGCTTAATAAAAACACTGCGTGGGACTAATTGTTTTCAATATATTCACTTACTCTTCACAGTGAAACTGTGACTCATAGTCTGATTTCAGAGATTGTGCTCTTACTGTCTTGCCTCCCAAAAAATATGAAATGATAAACACTGTGTTGTAATTAATGATTTCTCTTGACTGTCTCCCACTGACTGTAAACATCTTGAGAACAGGCTCTAGGACTTATCTTTGATTCATGGCACAATGTTAAATGAGTGGGTGAATTAACTGATTATGCTTTATTATACCAGAGTGCAAATGCTTGTGCCTTTGCTTCCAAAACGTCAATAATTCTCAAATTCTTTGATGATGAGTCGAGAATATCACATCATTTGGGAGACACTTTCCAAACTACACATGCCTTCAAGTTCTGACATGTGTTCTCAATTCCCACCTTCTTCAGGGTGCTCCCTGAGAAAACCCCTCTGAGTGACTGGGGTGTGTATATCATGCAAGTGGAGTAAGGCTGTTGACGTAAAGCTTGAGTACCACTGTTGAACACTGAGGAATCTGTTCATTGCCATGTGCCCAAGGCCTAGCAGAGTGCCTGGCACACAGTAGGTGCATAGTATGTACTGACTGAATGAAAGAATGCAGTTTGCTTTTTAATTTGCTGTTAATTTCTAATTCACTCTTTTTACCACTTTAGAGATATGTCTTTTTTTTTTTTTTTTTAAAAGATTTATTTATTTATTTATTTTTACAAGCACTGGGTACAGTCAGAAGCATGGGAAGTTGAGAGAATTCACCAGAGCCAGAGGGGAGAGCAGAGCAGGCAGACTGACGAAGTACACTGCTGAGAGGAGCAGCGGGTGCTGCAGGAGAGGTCTGCGCGCCATGTGGGACCCTCGCCTGGTGGCCAGGGATTGAACCGGGGCTGCAGAGGCTGCAGGCAGCTTGCAACCCAGCGCTCAACCGCTGCGCCACCGGGGAGGCCCTAGAGATATGTCTTATATTCTGGACTCTGTTATGTCTATTGAGGTGTCTGCTGTCAGTTTTTTTATTGTTCTTTTAAAAGTCTTTTTCCTCTGGCTGCTGTTAATATTTTTCTCCTTAGCTTTGGTTTTCAGAAGTTCTACTGTGATGTGTGTAAGTAGGATTTTTTTTTTTCTTACCTGGGGCTCATGGCTGCTTGTTTCTGTATCTTGATATTTCCTGTCAGTTTTAGCAAATTCTCAACCATTAGCTCTTCAAATATTGCTTCATCCCCATTCTCTCTTTCTTCTCCTTTGGTACTCCAGTTACAGACATTACTTTCTCTTCTATAGTTCCCATCCTTTCATCTATGTTTCATACTGGATATTTTTTCCTGGCCAGTCTTCTGATTTACTAAATCTCTCTTCAGCTGTGTCTAATTTGATGCTACCTATATATTGAGTTCTAAATTGTGGTTATTATTTTTAAATCCTATTGTTTTCATTTAGCTCAACTGGATATTTTCTAATTCTCTGATGAGTTCTCAAGTTTGTCTGTAAAATCTTGGAAAATATTTATCATAGTATTTTTAACAGCTTTGAGTAAGAACTCCATTATTTTGATTCCTTATGTTTCTACTTCTCTTGTCTGTTGTTTCTCAGGATTTCAACTGACTTAACTCTTCATAACCTTATTGATTGTTTATTGTGTGCATGGCATTGTATATTATCCGTTGTAGAAATCGAATCTGGGAAGAGGTTATTTTTTGCTAAAGAAGATAATTAGGGACACTAGCAATTCCAGATCATGTTACTCTAATGTAGATCTTGATGAATGGAAACTGGGTTTCTGGTCATCCTTATTCTGAGAATCTAGCCATTGAGATTCCCAACCTACAGTGTGGATTTTCCCCCAGGGCTCCCTGTCCACTGCAGATCCCTCACACACAATTCTCAAAATATCTGCTCATCTTCTCGGTCTTTGTTACTCTTTTATGAGTTGGCAGATGCTGTGGGAGAACAGTAGATCTAAAGATGGATGCACTTCCTTGGGTTAAATCCTCTAGATGTCAGTCCTGTAATTCTTTACTGTGCCCTCATTTCCTCCCAATGCTTTTAAACAAGTTGTTCTTATATTTTGTCAGCTTTTCTAAAATGTTCTTAGTGAAAGGGTTGTTCCCCATTATCTAGTCTGCTGTTTTCAGAAGAGAACTAATTCAGTCCTTATTAAATTTTTTTTCTTACCAGGTAAGTTAATAGTAAAACACAAAAACTTTTTTTTTAATTTTTTAAAAGATTTTTTTATTTATTCATACAAGAGCTGGGGCACAAGCCAGAGATGGGGGGGCAGTGAGAGGATTCATCAGAGACAGAGTGGGAAACAGAACAGGCAGACTGACGGAAACACACTGCTGAGGGGAGCAGTGGGTGAGACAGGAGAGGTCTGCCTCGCCATGTGCGTTTCTCCCTGGCTGGCCAGGGATCGAACTCATGCTACAGAGACTGTGGTTTGCTTCATGGTGTGGTGCTTAACTCCTTGTGCCACCAGGAAGGCCCCCAAAACTTTTTTTTTTAATGTCATTTTCTGTTTCTTCACTTATTGGTGAAGTTGCTATTTGGCACTTTCTAAACAACTGAGAAACAAGGCAGATGGCCATCAAGATAAAGGAAGATATCTGGCTAATTCACAAACTTTATGGTTAGCCTAAACAATGAGATAAAAGAAGCATTCCCCAAATGAGGTTGAGCAGACATTTTCCCTTTTCAAAGGCAATTCCATTTTCAATGTTTATATGTTATTGGTCCCCTGAAGCAAATTTCTTTTCACACAAAGCATAAAGATATCAGGTATTTCATCAAATAGGACAGAACTTCTCAGTGGTGGGGGTTGTATACACCATATGTCACGTTAGGGACTGAGGCAACACCAGGGTGAAGGTGCAAGCAGGAGAGGTCACTGAATACACAGGTCAGGGCCCGATCCAGGGCTGTTGTTAGAGTGGACTCAAGCTAAGGAGGAGAGAGGGCACTGGCAGTGAGCAGCCCAAGGTGCCCGGGGAGGTCAGCAGACCTGGACTAAGGCAGTGCAGCTGGCAGGCTCTGGGGAGACCTCGTAACTGGGGCAGTCTGCTATCAGTTCCTTCTTGTCCAAGGGCAGCCTCATCCCATGGGGCCAGCCTGGAGGAATGTGAGGGAAGAGAATTTCACACTGGTTTCTGTGGGCAGAGAGGGAAGTGGAATCTTATACGTCTCCAGACAGAGGCAATTACAGCCCCAGAAGCAAAGCCCGGGCAGTATTTCCCCAGAG
Organism: Talpa occidentalis; assembly: GCF_014898055.3. Taxonomy (NCBI): domain Eukaryota; kingdom Metazoa; phylum Chordata; class Mammalia; order Eulipotyphla; family Talpidae; genus Talpa; species Talpa occidentalis. The sequence continues at coordinate 153,799,750 of NW_026555331.1, forward strand.
TCGATCCTATTTCTCTCCCCGGGCTGACAGCTACCTCAGGGATGATGCTTGTTGATGGTATCTGCCAGGGAGCTGATTTGAAACTCAAAGAGGGAGTCAATGTGTAGGCAGAATAGCCAAGGGAAAAATCCAAGGCAGCCATGCAGGCTTCTCTCTGCTTCTAGTAACCACTGACTCCGGTGTGACGAGCCTGATCCCCCTTCTCTCTTGGAGCCTGGAGAAAAGGGGGCAGAACAAGACCTCCCCACTTTCCCTGGCTCTCCCCTTGTCTACCTCCACCTGCCTAACTCAGTCAGAGCATCTCCAAATGGAAAGGGGTTGTGGGGGGAGGGGATCGGTCAGACCAAAGGGGTCCATTGTCTGGTCATGGACAGTGGTGAATCGCTTTAGTAAATAGGGATGTTGATTTATAACAACGCACACCTGGCCTCACCTAAGGCTTTAATGCAATGTCAGGTCAATAAAAAATTACTAAAAGTGGGCCTCCCTGGTGGTGCAAGGGGTTAAGACCCAGCCCATGAAGCTATCTGCAGCCACTGCAGCACGAGTTCTGTCCCCAGCCAGGGAGCTACCCACATGGCACAGCAGACCTCGCCTGTCTTGCCCGCTGTTCCCCTCAGCAGAGTATTTCAGTAGATCCGCCTGTTCTTTTTTTTCTTCTTTCTTTTTTCAGATCCGCCTGTTCTGCTTCCCACTCTGTCTCTGGTGAATCCTCTCACCGCCCACACCTCTGACCTTTACCACAGTTCTTGTATGCAATAAATAAATACATCTTTTTAAAAATTACTAAAAGTAAAGAATTAAAGCATCACTGACAAAATAAAACCAAATCTTAGGTTCTATCAAGCAAAGGGTCACAAAGCTTTCTACAATCCTGTATCTCAAGATGACACTGTGGGCATGAAAGGCCACCCAGGTTGTTTGCAGAGGGTGAGATGAGGTGGAGATGTGGGGATGCAGCCACTCCAACCCCCGAAGTGCATTCTGGGGATGCTCACAATCCTGCCAAAGGACCACCGACGGCACATTCTACACCGTATCTGAGAGAATTGTGTGGACCAGGAATATTGTCTTGAGAAAGCCATTATATGAATAAAAAAACTCCAAAGCCAAACCAACCAACAAAAAACTACATAGTAAGGGCCTCCCAGTGGCACAGTGGGGTTGAGCGCTGCCCTGTGAAGCTGTCTGCAGCCTCTGCAGCGTGGGTTCAACTTCTGGCTGGCCAGGGAGCTACCCACATGGCGCGGCAGACCTCTCCTGTCTCTCCCGCTGCTCCCCTCAGCAGTGTCTTCGGTCCATCTGCCTATTCTGCTCCCTGCTCTGTCTCTGGTGCCTCCTCTCACCCTCCCACGCCTCTGACCTGTACCCCGGTTCTTGTATAAATAAATAAATCTTAAAAAAACAAAACCAAAACCCCCCAAAAAGCTACATAGTGATCCCGTCAGAACCACTTCCTTAGCAAAGCAGGAATTCCTTTTAAGCCCTCACCTCAGCTGGCTGATGAACCTCTAAGGTGGTCAGAACCGCTGTTAGGGATGATGTTCCTTTCCATTCTATTATATATGTCAAAACCCGGGCAGAACAAAGGGGCACGCTGAGCAGGGCAATGTCCAACCTACTGCATTGACCTTCCTCCCTGCCCCTGCCTGCGGTGAGTCTCTACATGGTGACTCAGGAGGGTCTCGTCCACATTTTCGCATATGTATGTGGCCCCCACCCTTCCGACAGGGTCCATTTTTAATACAAATAACAGAATTTTATATTAAATTCCATCCCGAACATTCTAATTGACAGAAAAGTGGACTGTGGACTCCATGGGTTTCAAACAATTAAGTCCCCATTTTGGCTTCTAGATCTTCACAGAACAAATTGATCTCAGAGTTTGTTGATTCTGCAAGAACTTGAAGGCAGCTGTCTCCTCCAACTTATCTTCTCCCTGATCTCCTCTTTATCATGCGCTTCATTCTCACCAAAATATCTCTGGTTCCTTCCACCCTCCTGTGGCTTTGAGTTTAAAAAAACAAGAGAATAGCTCTTGGGGAAAGGTTAGCCTCACAGCTTTCTGCGTGAGATACAGCCTACAGCACACTCGGGGGCACTGGGCTATTGTTGTTCTTTTCTGAAGACTGTATCTGAATGATCTGAATTCCACGTTCATAAATAAGATAATCAGATATTCAAGTGCCTCATTTGCAGTTGCAAAGACAAACTTTAAAAACCAGGGCGGGGCCTCCCTGGGGTAGCAAAGAGTTAAGTGTCAGCAGTAGGAAGCGATCAGCAGCCACCGCAGCAGGAGCTCAGTAGGGGAGAGGGGGTGGCTCAGGAGCTGACCCGCAGGGCACAGCAGACCTGTCCTGTCTCCCCGCTGCTCCCCTGACAGTGTGTTTCAGTAATCCCCCCGTGCTGCTCCCCGCTCTGTCTCTGGGGAATCCTGTCACCCCTCCCCTTGTGCTTCGGGCCTGTACCCCAGTTCTTGTATGCATAATAAATAAATCTTAAAAAAGAAAAATGGAAACTTTTAAAAAATATGTAGATTCCTCCTATAGTGGGGGGAAAAGTTAAAATGTATTTTATTGGGTCTCATATTTATAGACATTTTCAAATTTACTTATTGAAACAAAAATAAACGACCGTTTAAATCCCCAGTTACATGAAATCTATTAGCTGGAAGTCGGTTAATGAGAATAATTAATCGGGCTGTCTTCCTCAGAGGGATGAAGAGTGTGCTTTGACATAAAAATCAAAACACAAGATTGCAGAGGTATTTTAGGATGGGAGGAATTTCCCAGACTCTTAAAACGCACTTGCAAGGATGAGAGGCCTTGGCTGGGAGCCGGAAGTCGTCAGTTTCTGTCCCAGACTGGCCTCTGGTGCCTGGCCTGCCGGGGGGATGGTGTCCCCGCGAGGCCGCGGCCTTCATCACCCTCCTCCCCACACAGCGGGCGCCTGCCGTCTGGCCCCCGCACTCACCAAGAGCCTGGGCGAGGCGCGGGGTGTCCCGGAGGCTCGTGCTGGCCCTTGGAGCAGGGCTCAGAGGGGTTAAGCGGCCAGCCCAAGGTCACCCCCAGCCCAAGGTCACCCCAGCCCAAGGTCACCCCAGCCCAAGGTCACCCCAGCCCAAGCCAGGGGGCCCGAAGTCACCCGCGCGGGCCGAGCTCCCCCGCTGCCGGGGCTGAGTGTCGGGGTTACACTTGTCAGCGCTTCTCGGCGCGCTCGTCCCGGCCAGGCCCGGCCCGCGGGCTCCTCCGCGCCGCTGCCCCGCGGGCTCCTCCCGGTGTTAGGGGGAAAAGGCAGTCCCAAAGCAAATTCCATACAGGCTTTGTGGACTCCACCCCCACCCCAGGTCAAAGCCAAAGACACTGGGAACTCCAAATCCCAGCCACCTTCCCTTTGGTGGTGATGGGATTTGGAGTTCCCAGTGTCTTTGGCTTTGACCTGGGGTGGGGGTGGAGTCCACAAAGCCTGTATGGAATTTGCTTTGGGACTGCCTTTTCCCCCTAACACCGGGAACACTGGCTGGTTCCGAGGCGCACGGGCGACCCCGCGCTTTCTCCCCCGCACCCCAAAGCCTTGCACCCCGTGCTCCAGTCCATCCTTCCAGATGCCGCTCCCCGAGCTCGCGCCCCTCTCCGTGCCCGGACCGGGTCGGGCTTCCCGGCTCGGATTCCGTTTCCTCTGACGTGCCCATGACGTCAGGTCACCCCTGGCTGCGGGCGCTCCCCCAGCCCACCTGGCCCCCCGCCCCCCGTCCTAACTGCACCCGGGAACCGTCTCCTGTAACGTCTTATCAGACAGAAAACATCGGGGAGCCCCTCCCACGGCCACCCCAGCCTGCTCGCCGCCCCTGCGGGGCACGGTGGGGGCGCTTTCCCGAGGGGATCCCGGGTTCCGGCGCGCGGGCTCGGGGGCTGGGGGGGCCGGGGCGCCTTCGCGGCCGGGCTGCAGGGCGCGTCTTTCGGGGTCGCCGCCGCTGCGCTCGGCCCACACGGGGCGCTGCCCGCCCAGGCCCTCGGGTCACGCCGCGCCCGGGCGCCCTCGGGGCTCCGGCCCTGCAGGTCCACCTGGGGGAGCACCCGGGCCGTCGGCGCCTGGACGGTCCCGCGCGAGACTGTCCCCCGCGAAGCCAGAGCCGCCCCTGTGCTTCCCGCGGACGGCCCGCGACGAGCCGAGGCTGCCCCGGCGGGCGAGGTTGTCCGGCGGGCGAGGTTGTCCCGGCAGGCGAGGTTGTCCCGGCGGGCGAGGCGCCTCGCGTTGTCCTCGGCAGCGCCCGCCGAGGCGGGTGTAGTTAAGGGCGCTGACGAGGGTTCCGAGGCCCCTGGCAAGAGGAGCTGACGGAGGAAAAAAAAGTTTCTGGAAATGCGGCCGCGGACGGACCGCGAGACGACACTGCCCCCCGGCGGCCGCCGCGCGCTCGGGCCGGGGCCGGGCCCGCGGAGGGCGGGGTTCGGGGTGCGGGTTCGGGGTGGGCGCCCCCGTGTACCCGCCGCTCCGGCCGCAGGACGGACATTTTAATCACCCAGTGGACCCGCCCAGGAAAGCTTGGCTTGTCGTGACGAAGGGCCAAACCGCCCACGCGTGTCCTCGCCCCCTCCGATGCCCCAGCCCGGGGGCCGCGGGACCCGCAGCGCCCCGCCGCGGGAAGGCTCTGCCCACCCGGTGGGTGAAGTGGCCCCGGAGCCCAGAATCACTTGCGAGGACCACAGCGACCCCAAGCCGCCGGCCCGCGTGGAAAGCATCCGGATCCTTCTCAGTCTTGAGGTTTCCTTTTTATTCTAGGAGGTTGCCGGGCCACCGGGCCAGGAGAAGCAGAATCAAATAAACAAACCACAAGCTGGAAACTGAATCAGCGATTAAAAAAGCTCCCCCAGGGTTTGACAAATGCTATCACCCCTAAAGAAGAATTTAGCGCATCTCGCTCGGGTGGTCCGCACGATGGGTGTCTAGTCAGCCAGAAGGAAATGCTTCCCTTGCCAGCTACGTGCAGGGAGCCGGAGGGAGTAGATGCCCCAAACCACGTCAGAACCACAAACAAACGCCCGGCGCTTACATGGCGGGGTTGGGACCAAGCAAGACAGTCACAAGCAGCAGGGGCTGCTCCCCTCCCAAGGCCGCCCGCCTGGGACTTTGCAGGCCTCTCCTTCAGCAAACCTGTCCCTTCTGGGGGCAGGGAGGCCCCAGTGGGCCTGGGCAAGCCCTCCTGACCCTCCCCTCCCTTTGTAGCTACCAGCTCCGTCTCTCGGGGACACACACTGAAAGGTGCCGCGTGGTAAAGAAAAGAAGAGCCAGGCCAAGTTTCTCAGAGGTGGGGAAATTTATTGGGCCCCTGGTGGGATTCACAGACCCAAGGTGGGGGTCGGTGAAGTCACCCACGTTGCCAGGGGGAGGCAGACTTTTATAGGGTGAGGAGAGGTCCGGTGGGAAACTGGGTTTGCATGGGGGGGTGTTTGTAGGGCACGAAAAGATTTGTGGGGCAGGGAGAGGCTTATTGTCTGAATTTTCTAGGTGGGCTTCCGCATTCCTGCCCCCAGGTGGGCTTCCTGGTGGTCTTTTGCCTTCCGGCCTCCTGCACAGACCTTTCACATACCTCGGATACGGATACTCGCCCTTGTGGCTGAAAGGCGAGCTCCGGGGAAATTTTTCCCAGAGTTAACCCAAGGACCCTGTTCTCTGAACCCGACACTTCTCCAAATGGGCTTCATCACGATCTCAAAAGTGGGGTAGGGGACCTCCCCGGTGGCGCAGGGGTTGACGTCTCAGTGCTATCAAGCTATGGGCAGCCACTGCAGCAGAGTTCGATCCCCGGCCAGGGAGCTACCCACGCGGCGCAGCGACCTCTCCTGTCTCCCCGCTGCTCCCCTCAGCATTGTATCTCAGTAGATCCACCTGTTCTGCTCCCCACTCTGTCTCTGGTGAATCCTCTCACCCCCCTCACCACTGGCCTACACCCCAGTTCTTGTATGCATAAATAAAAATAATTTTTTTAAAAAAGGTGGGGGAGGGGAGGGAGGCAGGTCAAAGGTGGTGGTGAGGAAAACAATTCTCATGACAAGAAAAAAAGCTGTAACTGTCTGGTGATGGATGTTAACTGGACTTGTGGGAACTATTTCACAACATACACAAATACATAATCTCTGTGTTGTCACCTGAAACTGTGGTTACCCGAGCTAGTGCTGTCCCCACCCCGGGTCAGAGAACGCCCCTGTCCTGCACTCGGGGTTGCCCCCTTGCCGCTGAACCCTCAACACTGCCCGCGCTGTCTTCAGGTTCTTAACACTTTCTTTTTTTTTTTTTTTTTTTTTTTTTATAGAGGCATGTTTTATTTATTTATTTTGTTTGTTTGTTTGTTTTGTTTATACATGCACTGGGTACAGTCAGAAGCGCGGGAGGGTGAGAGAATTCACCAGAGCCAGAGCGGGGAGCAGAACAGGCAGAAGGACCAAAGTACACTGCTGAGGGGAGCAGCGGGCGGCAGGAGAGGTCTGCGCGACATGTGGGATCCTCCGCCGGCGGCCGGGAAGCAGCCGGGGATCGAACCGGCGCCGCAGAGGCCGCGGGCAGCTTCGCAACCCAGCGCTCAACCGCTGCGCCACCGGGGAGGCCCTCTTAACACTTTCTTGAACCAACTCCCCACTCCCTCTGCCCACCACCCCGTCTCCATTTTGCACTGGAGCAGCAAATGACACTGGTCCTGCATTTCAGGGAAATTGCTAGCTTTGCCTCTCCCACTGTAACAGGGAGTGCCCCCGGAAAAGGGGAGGCTCCAGGTTCCCTGCCCCACCCATGTGAGGGTGGAGCTGCGCAGGGAGGAGAAGCAGCAGGAGAGGAGACTGGGGAAGGACGGAGGAAGATGGAGAGCAAGAAGGAGGCCTGGAGGAGCCACGTGGAGCAGAGACACGTGAAGAAGCCTGGGCCGGTAGAGACAGACGCGGGTGAGAGACTGTGGGGAGGGGACAGAGGCAGCTTTTGTCTTGGTTTTGATTTTGCTCTTTTTTTTTTTTTAAAGATTTATTTATTTATTTATACCAGCACTGGGTGCAGTCAGAAGCGCGGGAGGGTGAGAGAATTCACCAGAGCCAGAGCGGGGAGCAGAGCAGGCAGAAGGACCGAAGGACACTGCTGAGGGGAGCAGCGGGCGGCAGGAGAGGTCTGCGCGCCATGGGGACCCTCCTCCGGTGGCCGGGGAGCAGCCGGGGATCGAACCGGCGCCGCAGAGGCCGCGGGCAGCTTCACAACCCAGTGCTCAACCGCTGCGCCACCGGGGAGGCCCTATTTTGCTCTTTTCTTCCCAGACTTGTCTGTTTCTGACCCTTTTCTATAGGTCCCTGCCGGAAGGTGCTTTAGACTGTGACAGGCTTTCGGGCCTTGCTTTGGGCCAACCCTGTCTGGCTGGACGTTTACCCACGAGGGGACGGGTAACTTCAGGTGCAGGGCTTGGAAACGATATTCATTGTCTTGTCTTCGTTGCACACTAATTGTATTAAAGTTCTTCCGCACTAAGACTATGCTTTGTCTTGATGCGGCAGATGGCGGAACCTATGTAGAGCAGGCCGGTTTGGGGGTTCTGGGGTGCCCCCTCCCTGTCCTGTAGCAACTGTTAGAAAAATCTTTCTAAAGAGAAATTCCTGAGTCCACCAGCCAGATTAAAAAAAAAAAAGAAGTCAGCCCTTGGGTCTCCCTTCATGCAGCCCTTTACACTTCTTTTATGGCACCTTCCGTGATTGGTAATAATTTGTGTTCTTGTCGGATGTGATGACCCAGAAGAGAACGAGACAGCTTTCCAGAAACCATTCAATATAATCAGCTTCAGCTCTTTTAATACAGTCACATCACTGGCGGGTTAGCCTCCTGCCGTTGGAAGGGAATTCGAGGGGCTTTACCGACACTTTTGCAGACCAATAGCGAACATTCTCAGTGACCCAGAACAAACTCTGGGCAACCAGAAATCACTTTTCAGGGACTGCAATAAGAAAAGCTCTACGGTTGAAAGCAGAAAGCCTCTCAATGACCATAGAACCACCTTTGGAGAAGCTGCCTTCGGGCCAGTGTGGGAAGTAGACAGTCTCCTAGGAGGGCCTGAATGAGACAATGACCACCACCCTCCAGATTTAGAGGGGCTCATTAACCCGGTTCCACTAACAGGTCCAGGGCTTTTGTGGCCAGTTGAGGTAATAAAGAGTGAATGACACCTTTCTCCAGCCACCCGTTTGATTAGTTTAAAATGACCTCATGCTAGTTTGTAAAACTCACATGACTCAGACTGACGTCATCAAGCCCTGCTAAGTGATCATTGATCCTCCCTGACAATCAACACCTCCCCAAAAGCATCCACAGAGAAGATTCTTAAAAGCCTTTTGTTCTAACTTTTTTGGGGGAGGGCAGTTTGTACAAACAGGCTTAAGCCTTGAGTTAATTGCCTCTTGACATTTAAGTCTTTCATTTTTAGTGTCTTGCATGCAAATAACTGGTTTGGAATGAGTCACTTCTGCATTTTCCATTTTTTAGTAAAAGTCATTTCTAACAAGAATAATTCTAAATAGAACAAAAAGGATAATTCTAAATAGAATAAAACCCTTAGAATTCAAGAACCAACTTACTCTAGTTAGAGAGTGTTAGTCAGGGTTTCAGTTCATGAATTATTAACAATCACACCTGACTCTTCCCATTTCATGAAAGCACTTTCACATTTATTATCTCACCTGACCTTCCTGTCTCTCTTTCAGGCAAACAGGGAGGTGCCGTGTGTTCCCCTGTCGACAGCAGGGAGGAGCGGGCACTCGGGGCCCATCAGCTGGCAAGTGGTGAAAGAAGGGTGCCCGGGCCTCCCCGGTGGCGCAGCGGTTGAGCGCTGGGTTGAGAAGCTCCCCGCAGCCTCTGCGGTGCCGGTTCGATCCCCGGCTGCTCCCTGGCCACCGGCGGAGGGTCCCACATGGCGCGCAGACCTCTCCTGCCGCCCGCTGCTCCCCTCAGCAGTGTCCTTCGGTCCTTCTGCCTGCTCTGCTCCCCGCTCTGGCTCTGGTGAATTCTCTCACCCTCCCGCGCTTCTGACTGCACCCAGTGCATGTATAAACAAACAAACAAACAAACAAATAAATAAATAAATAAAAATACATGCCTCTTTAAAAAAAAAAAAGAAGAAGGGTGCCCGTCTCATGTCCACTGAAGGAAGCGGCGGGCCCCGAGCAGTCTTGCTAGCTCACAGTACCTTCTGGTTCCCAAAAGTAGGCTGGAGAGCCCAGGAAACAGGACAGAAGAAAAGGATGAGGAGGAAAGGAATAGAAAGAGAGGAAATGGTTTTCTACTACAGTGGCTTTCTGCTAAAGGACAGTAATTCTGCAAACCTAAAGAGAAATATATTTGGTAGCTTTACAAAATGAATGGGCAGGAGTACTTTAAAATGTATAGCCTCCCCTTTCTAAAGAAAACTTCTGGATTTTTTTTTTTTTATTGAGGTAATACTGGTTCGTAACATTGTGTGTGGTTTAGAGGTATAGACTCTCCCTTCAGGTGTTGTTCCACATGTTATCTGTCCCCCAGAGTCCCCCACGATCCACCTGACAAGGGCCTGATGGCCAATATCTACCAGGAACCTGTTCTCTCTCCTCCCCTCCCCTCTGGCACTTCCGTCCTGCGGTCAGATGCCAGGGTTTGTTGTTGGCCTGGCTGGATCTGGTCCGTTGTCTTGTTTCTCTGTGTTCTGCACGTGACGCCACCTGGTGTTTGTCTTTCTCCTTCTGACTTACTTCACTTAGCGCCATCCCCTTCAGCTCCATCCACGCTGCCACCCAGCTATCCTTTACAGCTGAGTGGTATTCCACTGTGTATACGGACCCTGTCTCCCCATCTACTCATCTGTCCGTGGGCAGAGGTCATCTCCATGGCGAAGCTGTTGTCAACAGTGCTGCCCGAACAGGGTGCAGATAGGCCTTGGAATCAGTGTTCCTGTAGCCTTCAGGTAGACTCCTAGGGGTGGAACTGCTGGATCGTATGGCAGATCCTTTTTTAATATTTGAGGAACTTTCCATCTTGTTTTCCACTGGGGCTGGACCCGTCTACACTCCATGGGCCCTTCTCACAGGTGTGAGGTGCGATCTCAGGTGGTTTTGATTTGCGTTGCCCTGATGATAAGTGACGATGAGCATTTTCCTCGTGCATGTGTCGGTTGTCTGCGTGTCTTTGGAGAAATGCCTGTTGAGCTCTTCTGCCTGCCTTTCGATTGGGTTATTTGCTTTCTTTTCGTTGAGTTCTTTGTAGACCTTGGCTATCAGCCCCGTGTCAGTTGTGTGATGCACAAATATTTTCTCCCATTCATTAGGGTGTCTTTTTGTTTTAGGATAAAAACTTCTGAATGTTTAACCCTAGAGAACAGCTAGAATTAAACGGGTGGAGATATTTGAAAAGTTACAAACCGTGAAATCAGAGAGACGAAAGCACCTGGGAAGAGCGTCCGGTCAACAGAGTCAGGCCAACCAGGGAGTGTCCTCGGCTCTCAGGGTTGAATCCGTGGACTTTGTGACCCCTGGAGAGTCCTGCTGCTCCCAGACGGCCCTGGGACCACCTTCTCTGCTGGAGTTAACCTGCTCTCAGGTGTGAGGATAGCCTCTGCCCGTGCTCTAGCTCTGGCCTCTCTCTCCGGCTCCGTCATCGTCCTGTTCATCGCCCTGTGAAAAGATGGACCCTCTGCTTGACTCGCATGTAGATAAAGCGATTTGTACGCTTGACTTGGAGATGTAACAAAATGACAATTTGGTACCTGTGTTGACAATGAAATGTTTCAAAAGAATTTGTACAGAAGGGCCTCCCCTGGTGGCGCAGTGGTTGAGTGCTGGGTTGCGAGGCCTCTGCAGTGCCAGTTCAATCCCTGGCCACCGGTGAGGGTCCCACCGAAAAAAAAAAAGAAAAAAAGAAAAAAAGAAAAAAAAAAAAAGAATTTGTACTGAATATATATATACACACTCTGGCCTATACCCCGGCTCTTGCATGCATAAACCCTAAAAAGACATATATATGTAAATATATAAAGACTTGCATATCCCTATGTCTCTCTCTATATAGAGAGATGTCTTTTTAGGGTTTCCTCCCTCGGTGCCTGAGAGTAACCACTGACTGTTGTGCAAGGAGTCATTATTTTGTGCTCTGCACAATAATAGGCACCGGGACTACAAGCATACTTTTCACAAGTGCACCGTTGGTTTCCAAAGCACGTTCATAATTGCTTCCCCGCTTGAGCTCTCAGACGAGGTGGCAGCCGAGGGGTTCGGAAGAGGCACCCGGGAAAGGGACTGGATAAAGCATCACCTGCTCGCTCCTGACCAAGATACGGCCCTGCTTTGACTCCCGCGGCCTGGGCTTTCACTGGGAAGTTGTTTTGGGTTTTCGTTTATTAGTCATGGAATCTTCACACCTAAGGTGGGGAGGAGAGTGGAGGCTGTTTCAGAGTAAAAGACAAATTGTAACAGAGTTTAAAGTCAATTTGTAGATGATTTGATTATGAAATAATACATAAGAATATAGTAACTATTAAAGATTGGAAGTAGTGTGATATTACATTTAAGTTTATTGTATTTTTAAAACTATACTATTTTATTACTGTTGGTAAGGCTGTACCATCTTTTAATGAGGCAGCATTGTTTCATAACACAGGATATAATTTAAGGGTGTAGGTTCACCCCACCATCTTGGCTCTACATCCGGGAATAAATTGTTGAGTAACAGGGAGGACATATGTTCAACTTTAATCAATACCATGAAATAGTTTTCCAGAATGGCTGGGCCGGTTGACACTCACAGCCACAGGTGTGCCATCTGCCGCTGCTGTACGGTCTCTCAACACTGGATGCTGATCTGGAAGCTTGAGCTGCCGGAGGTGGAGCCCGAGCCACAGGTGACATGTTCTTTCATCAGGACACACACCGCCTGCTCTTCGCTCTTGTGAGCAGCCATCGATGCACAATGCCTCGGTCCTTTCACACACGAGGGGCTGCACAGAGGTCACGTTCCCATGACAGCGTTCATGTTAAGTTGTAAGTTGCAGTAATCTTAGAGGAAGAAGCTACCACACATCTATGAAGGAACCCACTTATAACAATCCTATAGGGGAGTCAGGATACAAGCTTGATTGTGTCATTTTATTTTCTAACTTTTCAAATAATGAGTTGGTGTCCTATCACCTGCAGAAGGTAATCAATACACTTTTCAAATATTGTTACGAGGGCCTCCCTGGTAGCTCAAGGGGTTAAGTCTCAGCACTATCAGCTATTGGCAGCCTCTGCAGCACAAGTTTGATCCCTGGCCAGGGAGATTCCCACATGGAACAGCAGACCTCTCCTGTCTCCCTGCTGCTCCCCTCAGTAGTGCATTTCAGTAGATCTGCCTGTTCTGCTCCCCACTCTGTCTCTGGTGAGTCCTCTCAACCCCCATACCTCTGGCCTGTACCCCAGTTCTTGTAAGCTTAAATAAATAAATCTTCAAAAAAAAAAAAAAAAAAGAAAGAATCTTCAGATGTTATTTGTGATCACCAGGTAGGGAGGTTATTTTAAAAATCATCTAAAACTTAGAAATAGTCTTCTCAAAGCCACGAAGGGATGGGGGCCTACCTGGGTTTATCCAGAAGGCTCTTTGATTCAGTCTTCATTGTTGATTACACTTGCATTTTGCAGGACGAGGCACTTGAAATTTTTCTTCAATTAAAAGCCATCATTTTTTCATGGGTTACATTTTCTAATCACTATTTAAAGCACTTTCCTCCCTCAAATTGTTTTCTTACCTTGTGATTAAGAAAACATGGCACTATTGTAGTGAGGAATTTTATCACTTGAAAGTATTCATATTAACTAATCAAATCTGGCTTTCCTATTTAGCCCCTTGAGAAACTGACCGACATGAGAGTGGTAGCGATGGCTGACAGCCATCAATCAATCAGTTACAAAGCAGTTACGAGAACAAAGCTTGTCAGGCTTTTAAGTTTTCTTCTCTGAAAGAATGACTGATTTGATTGCTAGATACAGTGAAGAAAAGTCATGAAATATTTTGATTTTAGTGGTGTATTTATGTTTCAAATGTTAAATACCACAGGCAGCTGCAAATTAAAGGAAATATATATATATATCAAATACCTCCGGGGATATGTCATTCTTCCAGATGTTACAGCCCCAGGATGGAAGTGGGTAAACAGGCCTGGAGCTCTTGCTTTAAGCCAGGTAGGCTTTTGAAGTAAAACATGAGCACCTAGAGCATCCTTAACCCTCTCGCCCCTGTCCCAGGAGCCGGCTCCCAAGAGGGGCCCTTCCTGACTTGTTTTCACGTGACTCATGCTCACCTGGAGGTCCCACGCCAAGCATCCACTGCTTGCTCACCTTCACCTCACTGGAGTGTAGCACAGGTGTGTGTGGGAACAGAGGAGGGAGGAGGAAATCTGCTGGCTGACCATTTACTCCCCCAAGTCTGTAAAGAGGGCATTTTGAGACCCCCAAATCGAAGGTGAGGAAACTAAAACTGGAGGTTAAGCAACTGGCCCAAGGCTGCACAGCTTGTGGGTGGCAGACCCGGGCTGGTGGCAGAATCATTTAACTGGTCCAGGAGGCTGGAGGGAAACGTGGAAAGATTTCTTGTGTATTGTTCTTTGGGGTTAAAATCAGTTTGTAGAATATCTTATGCTCTTCTCCTTAGGTTCCAGCACCTTCTATCCCCTGCACGAAGTAGCAAAGTCTAATAAAAGGGGTGGTTGTTTTACCAGCCCTGGATCCCATCAACAAAATCCAATTCAGCTTGAGAACGCACCCTGTTTTTCTCTCTTATGAACTGCAGGTAACCCCACGGGTGGCGAGAAGTGGAGGTGACTATGAGAAGGCCACAGGTGTGGGGTGATGGTGATGGTCTGCTGGCCTGTCCACTGACTGGGGGTTCCTATGTAACACCTGATGATGACATGCCCAAGAATTGAGAGAGGGAATAGAAGCACTGTTGGACACTGCTCGGTGTGGTTTCTCTTCTGTAGAGTAAGGAAAAATGTCAGGCTTTTCTGCCCTCCCGCCATCAGGATAGATGATGAATCCCTGCGGTCCTGAACGCATGCCTGATGGCGGCACCTGGAGTGGGGTGTGGGCATAGGGAGATGGGATTCACCTGGGCTGAGATTGGGCTTTTAAGGGCGGCGTCACGGGGACGCCAGCAGAAGCCGAGCAGAAGCTGAGGAGAAGCTGAGCAGAAGCCGAGAGAAGTCCGGAGAGCCCAGATAGTGAGGATTTGCTGGGGGCTGGGAGGACTGACAGCCTCCCGGCCCCCCAGCACCCCTGCCTGCCATATGCCTGGTGAACCCCAATAAAAAACCTGCAAAACCACTGAGGACTCTGACTCCTCCTTTACCCGGTCTGCATGGGATCAGAAAACCTGCCCTGTGTCCTGTCCTGACTCTACATCTTCACTGACGCTTTCAAGCTTCCCAGAGCAGCTGTCTGTCAGCCAGGGGGCCAGGCCACTGCCTGGATGCTTGTTAAGTGCCAGGCACCCACGTCCACCTTTTAAAACATTTGCACCATTTCTATACAGTGGACACGACTTCCCTTTTTATGTGTGCGTGCAGGAAGTTTCTGAGAATGTGAAACTTGTTTAGGGCAACTCAGCTTGTGAGTGACAGTCGGAATGTGACCCCACATCACTCTGTTCAAGGTCCAGCCCTAAATCACCACTCACACCCCCTCCTGTGAAGACAGTAACTCTCCTGGTGACTGACAGACTGTCAATCAAGAGATTGTCACCCAACAGCCTGGCCTGAGGGGGGGTTTTGGAATCTGATCACTGTGTTTGAACCCCGGATCCACCATTTCATTTCATTTCCTTTTTTTTTTAATGGAGGTATAGTCGACATGATAAGTTTCGGGTGCACAACATAAAGATCAAATATTTGTACATGTCATCGCTTGCTTTCTAAACCTGCTTCCCCAACCATACAATGAGTGTAGTAACACCAGTACCAAACTCCCAAAGCTAGTGGGGGGATTAATGAAATTGTCCATGGAGAGCTCAGCGTAGTGATTAGGAAGGATTTTCAAACGTTAGCTATGTTTCTTAACAGACAGCTCCCAATTTAAACACGACTAGGTTCCAAAAGCTCATTTTCTGTGTGGTTGTTTGTGCTCAGGATAGACATATTAACCCATATAAGGAAAACAAGATGTTCTATGTGATCACCTGTAAGTACCACTTCAGTGCAGGGGCCTGGATTTGCATCCCTGAAGCTGCTATTTTGGGTGGGGGTGGGAGGAGCCCAAGCTCCTGTACCCCAGGGTCATCCTCCTTAGGGTGCTCAGTTTAAGACACTGTAGGGTAAGGTAAAAAGTATCAGGCTTTTTGGCCCTCCCGCCATCAGGATGGATGATGGATCCCTGCGGTCCTGAGCGCATGCCTGATGGCGGCACCTGGAGCGGGGTGTGGGCCTAGGGAGATGGGATTCCCCTGGGCTGAGACTGGGCTTTTAAGGGCGGCGTCACGGGGACGCCAGAGAGAAGCAGCAGCAGAAGCCGAGAGAGAAGCAGAGAAGGCCAGAGAGCCCAGATAGAGTGAAGACTTGCTGGGGGCTGGGAGGCCTGCCCGCATCCCTGCCTGCTGTGACCCGGGTAAATCCCATTAAAAGCCTGCAAAAAACCACTGAGGGCTCCAGGACTCTCTCCTCCTTTACCCAGTCTGCCGGATCAGAAAACCTGCTCTGTGCCCTGTTCCTGGCCCCTACAGACCCTCAAACTGCCTTTAGCCCCTGTTCTAGGGGAGGTTTTCTGCGCCAGTGTTATCCTCCCCCTGCGGCAGGAGCTCAATATTCAGTGCCTCTGACAGTGGCCCAAGTCTTAAAAAAATAAGCAACCCTTTCCTCCTTGCTACCCTTGTCCTCTGCGCCCTGCATCAAATATCCGTTCCCTCAGCAGCTGGCCCAAGGAAGCAACCACTAATTTATTATGATAATGTGAATGCCAGGAATCCCTTCACCTTCCCAGAATTGTTTTCATTTTATAGACGTGGAATCTAGAATTTCAGGTGGGGTGCAGGCCAGAAATGTGAGGGGTGAGAGGATTCAGAGACAGAGTGGGGAACAGAATAGGCAGATTGACTGAAACACACTGCTGAGGGGAGCAGCGGGGAGACGGGAGAGGTCTGCTGTGCCGTGTGGGAGTCTCGCCGGCTGGCCGGGATCGAACCCACGCTGCAGAGGCTGCTGACAGCTTCACAGGGCTGCGCTCAAATGCCTGCGCCAGCAGGGGAGGCCCACACATGGTCATTTTGTGACCAATTTTCAGATACATTGTTGCAACCAGAGTTTCAACTCCAGTTAAGGACCGGCCCTGCAGCCTGGCGCTGTCCTCCAGCAGCTACCAGTAGGCCATCCCTTCCCTGGGGCTTCTCCAGAGTTCCCGCACACACAAGTCCTGTCACAATGAACCACAGCGATGTCTGCGGAAGGTATTTTGAAATGGTACAGCCTTGCTTCTCTCCTTCTACTATATTTACATAAGGGTTCCCACTGGGCTGCTTCTAAAACATGTTCTAGAATGAACACCCCCACGAAAGGAGAGGCCCCTGGAAGCGACTCCTCCAAGACCTGGTTCTGGTGAGATTGCACAATGGCAAGCAGCTTTTGGACTTGGCTTCTGGCAGCACGCTCTGTCCAGATTGCTGGCGCCCCATGACATGACTCAGCACTTTCATTTTTATTGGCAGAAAAATGAGATTTTACTGCATTCTACTCAGTCTCGAGAACATACAGTGATGGCCTAATGGGAGTTCATGGGCTCTTCTTACTGGAGTTAGAAAACATCGAGGTGAAGGGATCCAAACATTTTAGGTCTATTTGAAATGATCAGAGTGTGACAGGGCAGGGTGAAGAAGCACCCCAGGACCCCTAAACCCGCCTGCTCTAGATGCCATCCATCGCATCAAGAGAAAACACTCTCATGCATAAGACCGGTCATAGGAAGGAACTTTAATGCAATTAGTGTGCAATAAAGAGAAGGGAAAGGAGAGATAAAATAGTTGCCACATGGAACACCCAATGTTACCCGTCCCCTCGTGGGTAGATGCCCAGCCAGGCGGGGTTGGCCCAAAACGGCCACTGAGGCGCGAAAACCTGCCACACGTCTAAGACACTTTCTGGGGGGACCCGTGGGAAGGGGGCAGACAGGGCCAGGCAAGTCTGGAAGGAAAAGAGCAAAATCCAAATCAGGACAAAGTCTGCCGCTGTCAACTTCCCTGGGGGGCCCTTGTCAGTTTCGAGTGTCTCCTTCCGAGTCCCAGCCCGAGCTCAAGCGCAGCTTCTTCACGTGTCTCTGCTCCCTGCGCCTCCTGCAGGTCTCCTGCCTCTCCTTCCTCGCTTCCTTCCCCCAGGCTCCTGTCTAGCTTCTCCTCCCTACTCAGCTCCACCCTCCCTTGCGTGGGGGCGGGGAACCTGGAACCTCCCCTCCCCCTGGGGATTACCCTGCACCAGAGGACCGACCCCCCGCTGGTCCCTCTGGCTCTCACACATTCTACCTTTGCCGGCCACGTGCTCGTTTTCCAACACTTTAGCATTTTCCCTTTCTCTTAAGATTTACTAAAGCGGATGTCAAAATTAAATTGTAGGATATCCTCATTTGGAAAGTCTGCACCTCAGCTTTCTTCTTTGGTCAGAGAGGCATTCATAGTGTCTACTTTGTGGACGTATCCTGAAGAGTAAATGCGATGCTATCTTGAAACGCTTTGTTGAGTAAGGCAGCGCTGTGACTCAGTTCTCCGTGAGAACCGGGAAGGGGCCTCCCTGGGGGCGCAGGGGTTAAAGACCGCGCTACCAAGCTATCGACAGCCTCTGCAGCACAAGTTCCATCCCTGGCCAAGGAGCTGACCCATATGGTGCAGCAGACCTCTCCTGTCTCACCCGTGGCTCCTCCCAGCAGTGGATTTCAGTAGATCTGCCTGTTCTGCTCCCCACTCTCGGGTGAATCCTCTCACCCCCTGCACCTGTGGCCGACACCCCATTTCTTTAAGGCTTGACCCTCAGGTCAGTGCTCTGGGTGATTCCCGCCCAGCCTGTGACCTGGGGGCTGTTGTCAGCACACGTCGCCAGCTGGCAACAAAAAAGGACCGTTTTCTCCAGCTACTGCCCAGACCTCTGGGAGACCCACTGTGGGCAGTGACTGGCCCTTCCCCCCAAAGAATGCCAGCTACTCTGCAAGGAAGGGGAGCTAATTTGGGGGAATCCTTTCTCTAGGTGCAATCTCATTGCAACAGAGAACACACAGATCGCCCTGCCTGCAGCTCTGAGTCAAATTTCACCGCAGCTGGGGGGGCAGTTTTTAAGTCTTTTTTTTTTTTTTTTTTTTTTTAATAGAGGCATGCTTTTTATTTATTTGTTTGCTGGTTTGTTTTTGTTTGTTTTGTTTATACATGCACTGGGTACAGTCAGAAGCGCAGGAGGGTGAGAGAATTCACCAGAGCCAGAGCGGGGAGCAGAGCAGGCAGAAGGACCGAAGTACACTGCTGAGGGGAGCAGCGGGCGGCAGGAGAGGTCTGCGCGCCATGCGGGACCCTCCTCCGGTGTCCGGGGAGCAGCTGGGGATCGAACCGGCGCCACAGAGGCCGCGCGCAGCTTCGCAACCCAGCGCTCAACCGCTGCGCCACCGGGGAGGCCCCAGTTTTTAAGTCTTTTTAAAAATTTTTCCCCCTTCTTAGCCCAGCATGAGTTAAATGCGGGAATTAAGAACACTTTGTCCAAGGCCTCGGGGACCAAATCCCATTAGATTGACAATGTCCAAGTCCTGATTTTTTTTTGCTTTTAAAATCATCTTTCTGGGCCTCCCCTGGTGGCGCAGCGGTTGAGCGCTGGGTTGCGAAGCTGCCCGCAGCCTCTGCAGCGCCGGTTCTATCCCCGGCCACCGGTGAGGGTCCCCCCCCCAAAAAAAAAAATCATCTTTCTATGCATCATAAATATACATCATCACCAACATCAAGTGTGCTTACTAACAGTTGATTTGGGAGTGATGCCACTCGGGATGACAGAAAACAGTTAGGAAGGTCCCAGTTTCCACGCTTCTGTCTGTTGGGCGGGGTTGCCTTGGGAGGCCATTATTGAGAAGAAAATGATGAAAAAGAGATTCCTCTCCCTGCTAAAGAGCCCAAGACACTCCACTCAGCACGAAAGTGGAGTTTTGCAGAGTATGTTGGAAGGAAGAAGGCCCCTTAGCAGTATCACCGCACGGATGTACACGGTGTGCTTCTTCCGGACCGTGGCTTATGTCTCTGTCCTGTCCAAAGCTGTCAAAAGTGATGCTGTCAGGCTCTGAGTGATGGGAGTTATGACTAAAGAGTATGTTGAGAGTACGTGGGGACAACGGTAGAAATACTGATGGAAGTTACATAGAGCATTGTAAATTTTTTAAATAACACAAAAAGCAAATGTCCTGTGTAATCAAGCCCAGTGGCTTCCATCCATTCACTAACCACTTGCTGAGCACCCTTGCCCGGGCAGTGTCCCTGGCCTGGAGGAAGGGAAGCCTGCGGGTTAGGGGCAGGGGTGCCTGGAGTCCTGCCACTGCCAAGCTGCCCCACCAGGGCCCATGTGGAGGGAGGCACCAGGTTCTGTGGGAGCACAGGCGAGAAACAATCCTTTTCTGAAGCTGAGGGAAGCTTCAAGGAGGTGGCTGACTTGCGCTGGGTCAAGCAGGACAAATTCGAAGCAGACGTTGAGTGAGAAGGCAGGCGTAGGTGAGGCTCTCTGATGGAAGCAGAAAATGGCTGGGGAGCCGGACACCACTGTTGTCATTTCCTTCTAGCTGATCCAATCTGATTCCAGCCAGGCACTGGCGGTCACATGCTTTGAGGGCACGAGGCCCCCTCGCAGCCCGAAGACGCCTTTACAGCCTAAACCAGTCCTGACATGTCAGATCCCCTTGCCAGTGACTGCTTTGGCCTAGGCTGGTGTGTAATTGTGCTCTGTCCCCTACAAAGACATGTCACACGTCAGGGTCTGAACTCTGGGTGCCTGTGAAGATGGTCTTGTTTGGGAACAGGGTCTTCACAAGTGATCAAGTCAAGATGAGGCACTAAGGGTGGGGTCTGCATCTGATAGGGCTGGAGGAGGCCAGGCACGGATAATTCCAGGAAATGCTTTCACACACACAGAAGACACCGGGACCCGGAGGTCAGGGCTGGAGTGATTCATCTGTAAGCTAAGGAGCACTGATGATTCTGGCAATACCAAAAAGTGAGACAAAGGCCTAGGAGTCCCCACTAGCATTGTCAGAGGCACCTTGCCCCACCTTGCTCTTGGCTCTCTCCAGAAATGCGGGCGGAGACATGACTTGTTCTAAGTCCTCATGTCTGTAGTACTTTGTTCCAGCAGGTCCAGGAAACAAATAGCCGCTTAATGAAATCGGGGGAAGTAGTCATTTGCTCTGAGGACTTTTGGGGAAGTGTTTCCTCCTTCTCTCTCCTTGGAAAGGAATCTGGACGGGCACAGCCCCCTGTCTTTGTCCACTCCAGTTCTGTGCTTGGAGCGGGAGACGTCATCTTACAATTGCGGGAGACGTCTTCTTACAATTGCAGGGGATGAGCCTGATGACAAAGAGCAGGCAAGACACCCAGGGCCTGGGTACAGCATGCTGGGCCCACAATGATGCCCTCCAGTGGTTAAATGATCCCGGAACTTCTGGATTTTCTAGCATATAAAATACTAAAACCAGCTCATTCTCTGTGCTACCTTAGTTAGGTTTTCTGTGACCTGCATATCTTTTTTTTTTTTTTTTAATAGAGGCATGTTATTTATTTATTTATTTATTTTTTGTTTATACATGCACTGGGTACAGTCAGAAGTGTGGGAGGGTGAGAGAATTCACCAGAGCCAGAGCGGGGAGCAGAGCATAACCTGCATATCTTAATCAACACATCCAGGTTCAGTGATGTCTAGAAAGAAAAACTAAAGTCAGGAAATCCTTTATTTTCTACCAGCTATTGACTTGGCCTTCATTCCCAGTAAGTCCTATAGAGAAGGAATGCTCCTGGAAAAGATAAGCCCTTCTTACTGGCCAGCTCAAGTTCCTATAAGAGCTAGAAGAGGACATGGCCATCAGTGAATCTTGAGGTCCCATCCTGGAAACTCTCCCACCCTGCAACCTCTACGGTCTAGCGAAACAGCCCCTGGGGTTCAGCTTAGATGGTGGGCTTTGCAGGGTCTGACTCCCCGCAAAGTGTCGGTTGTGTCGGCTGTCTGGTAGTGGCTTTGACCAGGGCACCCTGGACTGGCCTCTGTCAGTGTTCACCACTCTATACTGTGATGACCTATTGATTCTCTCACTAGGCTCTAAAGCCTTGGAGGCACAGACTGAGCTCCCACTCACAGCCTCATGAAATTCCTGCCTTGTGTTTGGCACCTGGTAACCATTCAGGGGATGAAAGGAAAAAATATGGCAGTGGGGGCAGTTTGCGAGCTGCGGTTTATGTATTTCCTTCCTTCCTTCCATTTATTTATGCATACAAGAGCTGGGGTACAGGCCAGCGGTGGGGGAAGCCAGGGAGGCCCACAGGTGTAACTTTCTGACTAAAGTCCCCAACGGGGGAGTGGAGCAGGACCCTTACAAAACACACAACACAGCCACCGGCGGTCTCGGTCCTGGGCCTTGAGGCTCCAGACTGGGCCTCCACCTCTCACCTGGGAACTCACCTTTCACCTGCTCCTACTGCTATCTTCAGGTGCCTTGAACACTTTCTAGGCTGGGCCTCTTTGACTCTATAAAGACAAAATGACAACGGGTTACGTGGAGGGACAAACTGAGACGGCTTCTAGGGACAAAAATCCCAACAGGCCTGAAACCCCAGTTACGCCGCAGGGAGGCCCCGTCTCCGGCCCCCGGCTCCGGAGCGCCGCTGCAGGCCCAAGCCGAGGCTTCCGACTGGCGGGGGCGGCCGCGTGTGGAGCCCCGGAGCCCCGGGCGCCTCCCCACAGCAGGCCCGGGTGTTATAGGGCAGCCCCGATACAAAACCGGGTGCCTAACACGGGGAGCCTCGGGGCGAGCGTCCTGACCTCGCCGCCCGGGGCGTCCCCTCAGCTCGCGGCGGACCCCGTCCGTCCGTCCGTCCACCGCCGGGGCGGGCGGGCGTCCGTGGGGCAGGATTTTGCTCTGAGGACGACACCGCGCGGCCGCCGCTCGGGCTGACACGGAGTCGCTCACGAGCGGACGCTGAGCGGCCGGGCCGGGTGACCCCCGCGCGCCTCGCGGCGACCCGCGACGCAGGCCCGGACGCCCCGCCCGCGCCCGGGGGTGGGGGCGGCCGCGGGGCGGGGGCGACGAGGCACGTCAGGGGCCGCGTTCCCGTGAAGGTGACGCGCGAGCGGAGCCTGAGGCCGAGGAGCCCGTCACGGAAAACGGGTCACGCGCTCCCGAGCCGGTGAAACGCCCGTCCCCGCGCGGCCGGGTCGGAGGCCGGGCAGGGAGGCCGGCGCCAGCACTAAAGATGGCGCGGGGGCGGGGCGGGCGCGCGCCGTGATTGGCCGGCCGCGGTGGCGTCACGGGGCGGCGCCGCGCATCCGGGCCCTGGGGCGGCGCTGCGGAGGCCGGAGCAGGCGGCGCGGCGCGCGGACGGCGGCGGGGCCTCGGGGCCGCCGGGGGCCCGATCGGCGCGGCCGAGCATGGCGGGCTCCCTGCCTCCCTGCGTGGTGGACTGCGGCACCGGGTAAGAGCCGCGCGCCCGCCCCGCTCCCGCCAGGCCCGCGGCCCGCCCGCGCCGCCCCTCTCACCTGCAGGGCGAGGCGCGCCCCGCTGTCCGCCGGCCGCCCCCGGCCCCCCGGCCCCCCCCCACCCCGGGCCCCCCGGTGTCCCCCCCCAGCCCCGGCCCGCGAGGACCCGGCGCCGGCCGCCCGCCCGACGGGGCTGGGGCGAGGGCTCCCCGCCCCGCCGCTCCTCTCGGCGCCGGGGGCCCCGGCCCGCGCGGGACCTCGCCCCCGGCGCGCTGCGGGCTGCGGGTCCTGCCGGCCGCCCCCTGCCCCCCGAGGGGCCGCACCGGCCAGCGCTCCGACAGGCCCGGCCCCTCCGCGCGGGCCGCCCTCGACCCCGCCGTGGGGAGCCGGACCCCATCTTCCAGCGTGACTCCGTGGGCGCAGCCCCTCGCCCCCGGCCGGGGGTGCACGCGCGCCTCGCGCGGCCCAGCTCTTGCTTTCGTTCGCGTGGACTTGCCCTTCGCTTAAAACAGGTTAAAAAGATGCCGTTCTGAAAAACAGAAAGTCTAAATTTGGGAAAGCCTGTGGAGAGGCATTCTCTCCCCCTCCCCCTCTGAGCCTGTGGCATATGATCGCCTCTTGATGGCAAGTGGGCGGGACGGACCTCGGGACCCTCCTTTCCTCTGGGCGCCCCGAGCTCGGCTGATTTCGGGACCGGCGCTGGAAGTTTGGAGGGGCCGCTTGCCTGCTTGGGTGCGCGAGGGACTGGAGCTGGGGCATCAGTGCAGCTTCCAAAAAGATTATTTTCAGGATTGGGATTTTCATCATTTTTGCCACAAAATATTCTGCCCTGTTCGTCTTAGCCTTGATTCTGTTCTGTAGGAAAAAAATGCACTTGGTTTGGTTTCCTTGGCAACCTTGTGGGGGTGTCTTCATTCGCTACAGCCCTTCTCCTACTGATGTTCTTTCCTTTTGCTGAAGCCGCCGGAACTGCTTGCAAGCTGGAAACACGGCCTCTTGGCTCGTGCTGATCCACGAAACACAGATTGTATCAGAAATTTTGTGGCGCCTTATTTTCTTCCCAAAAAACAAACCAAAATCAGTATTGATCTTAAAACTATCTCCCCCCCCCCCATGGTTAGCTTCCTTTGTGCCTCCTCACAGCCTCAGTGTACACCTGAGGTCTGGTTGTATCAGGAGGGAAGGCAACAGGAAAAGGTATTTTTCATTCCCACGTGTGCAAGTGAAAACCATTACAGTACAATGCAGTTCTTGGAAACAGCAATCCAGGAATAACTGCAGTTGGTCAGACCTTTAATCTTAGCAAGCTGGGTATCCTAGTCAGCATCCTTGGCTCAGTTTGACCTTTAGAGGTAAGTGAACATTGTGACTTTGCTCACCAGGAGTAGAACGTCAGCACGGTTTTCTGGCCAAGAGGCGTGTCATTGTGTTCAGGCTGTCACGGGCTTTGGCATCAAGACTTAGGAACAGTGACAGGGAATCTTCTGGGTGGGTTTCACGGGGACATATTCTGTCATGGAAATGACATGGGTAACCACAATTCCCTGTGTCCAGTATGGAGCCAGAAGCAGCCACCTGGGAGAGGCTAAATTGACTTAAGCATCAGTTAAGAATCTAAGTGATTCTTAGATTTCCCAGAGGGCAGAAATTGGTTTTAGATTGGTTTTGAGCATGTCCGTGGCTGCCAGAGTCAGGCTTCCCACGTGCCTTGGTCCTCCTGTCCCAGAGTTGGAACACGGTCAGTACTGCAGGAAGAGCGGTACCTAGTTCTCAGGTGAAGAAACTTTTTTGAGTACTAAATTCTAAAAGAAAAGGTCATGTTGAACTATAGCTAGTGGGCTTCAGTGATTTAAGAGACATCCTACTAAACGGTGTTTTAAAATAACAAGTAAATTTCCTCCTGGTCGACGAGCACCTCCTAATAAACCTGAGGCCCACACGGTCAGCACAGGGTGTGGGGGCTCAGGCTTCCATGGACCCCACTTGGTCTTCGTGATCCAAGGAGAAAGGTATTTATTTAAAGGAATTACCAGGCAGCATAGCCTGCAGAGATAGTCCACAAATACTAGCATCACTTCTCTTACCAGAACATTTTTAATACAGATTTTTACATTTTTAAACTTATTTTGAAAAAACGTCAAGTCTACTGAGAAGCTGCAAGAAGAGTGCCGAAAATAAAACTACTCAGATCTTCCAGTTTCACCAGCTATCAACGTCTGCTTTATCATTCTCTGTGTATCTGTACGTTTTCTTGTTGTTTTTTTTCCCCCAGCTTTTTAAGAGCAAGTTGCAGACATGATGCCTTTTTACACCCACAGGCTTCATTGTGTACTTCTGAGAATAAGGACTCTCTTAAATTATCACAGCCCAAAGAGCAAGATCAGAAGCTTCCACGTTTGCAATGTATTAGCTACTATGCAGCCTGGCTTGCCGCAAGGGGTCTCAAAGACCCCTCCGCTGGCAGCCTGCGTCTTGCCTGGTTGGCATCCTTTCACCTCGCGTTTAACTGCCCAGCTTCTTAGTGTTTTTCTGTCTTTCCAGACAGGACGTTCTCAGCAGGCAGGTAGTATGATGATGTCTCAGCTGTGTGTTTTTGCCAGGAGTGCCCCAGAAGTGATGAGGTCTTAGCACTTCCCCTTAGACCTCCCCCCCAACTCCCCGTAGTTGATAGCACACTGGCAGTCTCAGGCCTGCAGATGCTGAGTATACACTTGTAATATATTGCAAAGTGGTGCTCACTGGGGTGGTAGCTGGCGCCTCGGCCAGGTCACATGATCACCGTGTGTGTGTGTGTGTGTGTGTGTGTGTGCGTGTGTTACCGAACGCCGGCCTCAGTTTCCTCAGCCAATAAAAGGAAACTGAGTTTGAGGAAAAGGAAAGCAGTTTTATTTGTTGACAAATGAGGAGGGAGGCAGACTCATGTCCGAAAAACCACCGTCCCCCTCTTTGGCAGTGGGCAGGGGTATTTATACAGGGGGAGATGGGTAGGCATCCGCGAAGGGGAAGGGGGAAGGGGTCCGCACAGAGACAAGTGGGCGCCAGCTCAACAGGGAGATGGATGGGTGTCAGCTCATTCATCTTAAGGGAAGGGGAAGGTGTCAAGGCACAGAGACGGGTGATCAGGTGATCACCAACTTGTTTTCCTTAGGGCGAGGGGGAAGGGTCTACAGGGAAACCAGTGGGCGCCAGCTTTTTTTTTTCTTCCAAGGGGAGGGGAAGCTGCAACAAATGGGAAAGACAAGTCATCAATCCTGTTAATGCTAGATAAGGGGAATTGCAAAAAATGGGGGAAAGACAAACTTGTTAACTGTATCACGTGTGCGTGCGCGTGTGTACTTCAGATCTACATCATAACTGCTTTCAAGTCTATGATACAGTCTTACTGACTACGATCCCCTTGTTGTAAATTAGATCTCCAGCCCTGATTCATCTTTTCAGAAGGTTTAAGAAGGAAATTCAGTGAAATTATTTGGGTCGGGGATGCCCCTAGATTTCTCCACTGACTTTGTCATTTATGTCATTTGGGGAGAGAGATTTTGATGTTAAGTACGTATCCTTCCTTAAACTTTCAACCATCAGCTTTACTCTCAAAGGGTCAAATGTAAGGGAAATGTAAATTCACCCTTTGGGGCAAGGGTAGGGGTAAGGGTAAACTTTGCTGGACAGTGTCACACCCCCTCGCCCTGCGGCATGTGGCTGATGTCTTCAGACAAGCAGGCCGACAGAGTGTGTTGCCAAGAGTTTTGATTTTTTACTAACCTGGAAGGTAAGAAATGATAATCTTGTTGCAGTTTTGATCTGAATTTCTTATATTCTGTGGGAAGATGAGCAGCTTTTCATATGGTTAAGAGGCGTTTGCGTTTCCTTTTTCTGTTTCATTTCTCTAGCCCATTTTTACCCTGTGGGGGTTTGGCCTCCTACTCCTTTATTTTCAGACGCTCTTCATACATTCGGGTGTGTTTCATAGACCAGCCCCCGCTTCAGTGAATTGCCAGGAACCATCACAGGATGACAGCGAAAGGTCTAGAGCAACTCCTGTCAGGGCAGGTGGCGCGTGAGGCAGAGTCTGGAGGTTTCCAGGGTCATCTCTGAGAAACACAGGCGTCCTCAATCAGTGCCAGGTCCAATAGCTCACTGGAAGGGATGCCCCAGGGAGGCCCAGGGCCCAATATGTTCCCTGGTCAAGGCACCTTTGCCCAGCGCATCTCAAGACCCAAGATCGCAGAGCCCCAGAGAGGCAGCAGGTGTCCAGCACCAGCTGTACAGTGTACACGGTTAGACGCCGCAGCCACTTCTCTGATTCAGGGCAGGGCAGAACCCCCAAATCGATGAGCCATTGCAGGTTTTCCTTAGGCCTGCAGACTTAGGCCTGCCAGAGGTGTTTAACCCTTTGTGATATAAATTGCAAATGCGTCTTCCCTATGTATAATTTTTTTGTTTAAATTTTTATGCATACCAAAACTGGGGTGCAGGCCAGAGGTGCAGGGGGTGAGAGTGTTCACCAGAGACAGAGTGGGGAGCAGAACAGGCAGATCTACTGAAATACACTGCTGAGGGGAGCAGCAGGGAGACAGGAGAGGTCTGCCCGCACCCTGTGGGCAGCTCCGTGGCGGGGGATCTGACTCGTCCTACAGTGGCTCCGGATCGTTCATAGTGCTGAGACTTTAACCCCTGCGCCAGCAGGGAGGCCCGCCTAGCATTTCTCAAAGCAGCCAATTTATTTTTTCCTTGTTTTGGGATTTTGAGCCATAGTTAAGAGAGCGCCCCTTCCCCCGCTTCTCAAATCATACGGCTTTTTTTGAATGGCTTAATTTTTTCCCCATTTAATTCATTTGGGATTTATTCAGAGTTACGGTGTGAGGAAAGGACCCAGGTGGACCTAATTTTCTTTTCCTTTTATTCTCCTGTTCATGTCAGCATCTTTGATGAAACCCCCAGTGCCTGGAGAGGCTGCCGTGCTCATGTACTAAATTTGTCTCCGCAATGGTGTTTACTTCTGGATGTTGTTGTGTGTTGCATTAATCTGTCTTTTCAAAACCAGCAACGCAGGGTGCAATTGCCGAGGCTTTAGGATGATCCAACATCTCACAAGTCTGGCCTCCCCTCCCCCCCCATTCTATAGTATTTTTTTAATCTTATTTTTTAAAGATTTATTTATTTATTTAACAGATTTATGTATTTATGCATACGAGAACTGGGGTACAGGTCAGAGGTGCAGGGGGGTGAGAGGATTCACCAGAGACAGAGTGGGGAGCAGAACAGGCAGACTGACCGAAGTACACTGCAGAGCAGCGGGCGAGTCAGGAGAGGTCTGCTGTGCCATGTGGGTTGCTCGCTGGCTGGCCGGGGCTGCAGATTGCTTCATAGTGTGGTGCTTAACCTCTTGTGCCACCGGGTGGCCCCTAAAGATTTATTTTTCTTATGCATACAAGAACTGAGGTGCAGGCCAGAGGTGGGGGAGAGTGAGAGGATTCACTAGAGACAGTGGGGAGAGACCAAGCGGATCCACTGAAATCCACTGCTGAGGGGTACAGCGGGGAGACAGGAGATGTCCACTGTGCCATGTGGGTGAGCTCCCTGGCTGCGTATGGAACTTAGGTGTAGCATTGACAACACTGAAACTTAACCCCTAGGCCACCCAGGGAGGCCCCCCCCACCATTCTTTTTAAAGAGGGCTTTCTCATCTCTTCTTACTATTTGTTCCACCAAATAAACTTTGTAATCACCTTCTCTAGCAGGAAAGTTGTTCCATGGCATTTTCATTTGTGTTGTGTTAAATTTGCAAGTTAGTCCAGTGAGGACCTTCCCTACGAAGTTGCGTCTTCCCACCAGAGAACACGCTCACGCTCCTTAATTCACTGTCTTGTAGGACAAGTGTGTGTTTTACCTTAGGTGGATTTCTTGTTATGTTTACACCTTTGTTTGTGATTTTCTATTTTGCTATTGTAAGTCATGTCTTTTATTGTATTTTGTTTTTTTGAAATCTATGAAGGCTATTAGGTAGGGCTTGCCAGTTACCAAATCTTGTCATTGGCAACTAGAGATAGGTTTTCCTCTTCCCTTCCATTTTTTGGGGCCTCTGGTTGACACAGTGCCTGTCACTTCTGAAATACTGTTGAGTAGGAGGGGAGTCAGTGGGTGTTATTCTTTTGTTCCTTACTTTAGTGCAGTGGCTTCTGGTGTTGCTAACATAATTATGCTGGCTTTGGCCTTTTGTGTGTGTGTTACACATGCATGTGTGTACACGAACATATGTATGTATACACATGCATGGATTTATCATGTTAGGAAGTGTCATTTTCTATTTATTGGAATGTTTATAGCATGAGTTGGGGTTGGATGTTGACAGGTGTCTCTCATAAATGGAACTTGGGGGTTTCTTCCTTAGCTAGTGAATGTGATGAAATAATGATACTTAATGGATTTAGTAATTAATGGCTTGATTTATGGATTAATGAATTCCTGATGTTGAACCACTCTTGCATTCTGGAATAATCCACACTGCATTGTGATGCATTATTTTTTTTTTTTTTATTTTTTTTAGAGGCATGGTATTTATTTATTTATTTGTTTGTTTGTTTTTGTTTATATAAGCACTGGGTACAGTCAGAAGCGCGGGAGGGTGAGAGAATTCACCAGAGCCAGAGCGGGGAGCAGAGCAGGCAGAAGGACCGAAGGACACTGCTGAGGGGAGCAGCGGGCGGCAGGAGAGGTCTGCGCGCCATGCGGGACCCTCCTCCGGTGGCCGGGGAGCAGCCGGGGTTGAACCGGCACCGCAGAGGCTGCGGGCAGCTTCGCAACCCAGCGCTCAACCGCTGCGCCACCGGGGAGGCCCGTGATGCATTATTTTTTGATGTGCAGGTGGATTCTGTTTGTTACTAGATTTTTGCATCTACATAAGTGTGACTGATTTAGAGCTTGTTTTTTGGTGCAATTTTTGTCAAGTGTTGGGATCAGAGTTATACTTCCTTCAGATAACAGATTAGGCAGTTTTCCTTTCTTTTCTGCCTTTGGAGAAGTTAAGTCACATGGGGCTGGCTTGGTGCCTGCCCCGTGCAACCACTGGGCTCCTGGCTTCCTTGTCCTGTTCTGCTCCTCTCCTTATTTCTTTTAGATCCATTTCCACGTCCAGTCTGTGGAATCAATTTTGGTGGGCTGCGTTTGTCTAAAAAGGCCCATTACCTCTAGATATTGTATGTATGACTCATGACTGAAAAAAGTCTGTTTTGATGGTTATTTTTTCCTCTTTCACTCAAATGTATGCGTTTTTTTGTCTGCTTCCTTTTTTTCTTGATGGTTTAGCGAGTGACTTGTCTGCTACATCCACTGTTTTTCAAAGGGCAAGTCTTGTTAGTTCTGTTATTTTTTGGCTTGCTTATTTCTGCTTTATTTCTCTTAGTTTCTTTCTGCTTTTCTTTTTTTGGTTTTTGATTGGGATGTTAAATTCATATATATTTTCCCTTATGTCGAAGAGGCATTTATTACTAGGAGATTTTTTGGCTGATACATCTTTAGCCGTACGTATCCCCTTGATTTGGATCTAGCCTTTCATTATCATTTTCAAAAAATTTCTCTGTTTATGTTTTGAATTTCCCTCTTAACTCGGTCCTTCCATTCCAGCATGTTTTAGAGTTTGCGGGTAGAAGGGACTCTGTGCTGCTGATCACACCGTGGCCGGGGAAGGCTGCCTGAGCTGCTGTTCTGTGCTGTCACTGAGGCTAAGGTACCCTCAGTTCTGTGAGCATCCTGAAGGTCGTTAAAAAGGGGTATGTTCTTGGGCCTCCCTGGTGGCGCGGCGGGTTGAATGCTGTGTTGTGAAGCTGTCCGCAGCTTCTGCAGTGCTGGTTCGATTCCAGACTGGCCAGGGAGATACCCACAGGGCGCGGCAGACCTCTCCTGTCTCCCCGCTGCTCCCCTCAGCAGTGTGTTTCAGTCAGTCTGCCTGTTCTGTTCCCCACTCCGTCTCTGGTGAATCCTCTCACCCTCCCGTGCCACTGGCCTGTACCCCAGCTCTTGTGTAAATAAAAATAAATGTTAAAAAAAATTACAGAACTTAAAAAAAAAGGGGGTACGCTCTCTGCTCGTGTCCTCAGAGCTGGACATACGTCTCCATGAACGGCCTCATTGGGTGTCATCTAGATCCTCCGCTGTCTCTCTCGCCGTCCGGGACGGAGATGGTGTATTAAGTCTTCGCACTTCAACTGGCTCCTGTTTATGCTCCTTGAGGAAAGTCGCTGCCGCCGTGTTGAGTCCCTGCGCACTGTGTTTCTGCTTCCACAGTGTTCTGTGTTAGGGTGGCGTTGGCTTGTAGCCCTGTGTACGGGTCAGAAATAATAGCATCCCACTCTTCAGGTGTCTGTCACCACCCTGCACCCCCCAGCGAGGCACCCACAGACCTCCCAATGGGCCACTGTGCCCCCGCTTTGCTCTCCTGCCGGCCCCTCCCCCCTCTTCCCCCCCCCCCACCTCAGGTCTACAGTCAGCTTCCTGGGGTTTGGTGGTGTCTGACTCTGTTCTCTGCGCTGCACGTATGAGCGGCACCCTCCTGTGTTCGTCCTCCTCCTCCCGTCCTGGTCCTCAGCGCCAGGCACGGGCGTGAGTCCCAGGCACGGGCGTGAGCGTGCCCCTTTCCCTTTGTGGAAGCTGAGGGGGGCCTCCCTGGACGCACTGCCTCTCCCCAGGCCCCCTGGCCGCGGGCTCGGCGCTCCCATACCTGCCTGTTGGGACGCGGGTGCGGACGGCCTCTCGACGCAGCGTCTCCTTGTGCTCTGGGTCAGTGCTCCGGGGCAGAATTGCGGGTCACCTGGCAGATTGTTTTAATGTTTGGAGGCACCCTGGACTGTTCCCCCAGGGGCTGGCCATTCCGCTGGCAGTGGTGAGGTTCCTTTAGTGTCCTGACTGCTTGGTAGGGGCCACTCATGTGGGAAACAGTTTCTCGTTGTGGTTTGATTTGTGTTTCCCTGAGAATAAGTGAGGAGTGTCTTCACGTGCCCGCGGGCACAGCAGTCTCCCTGGGAGAGGCGCCCCTTGGGGAGTGCCTGCATATTAATAGCTCCTGTCTGCCCCGAGTGGCTGTTTTAGCTTTAGCAAGTGTCCCCCTCAGTGGTTTTTAGTCTAAATTCAACTTTGTCAAAAGTAAAAGGCTGGTGAAAAATATGCCAAACATATGGTGGTGGGAGGAACAAAACCCCCCACAAAAATGCCAAACAAATGTGAACTGGGAGAAAGCGGGAGTGTGGCGGGGCGCGGCCCAGCGCTTCCGAGGAGGCAAGTGGCTATTTAATGACTGGCTTTTCAATGAAAAGTTTTCATTCTGTTAAACTAACGTGCCTGCCAATGAGAAGAGTCCAGGGGTGCCCAGAGGCTGACGGGAGGACACACCGGGGCTGTTCTGCCCCCTTCCCCGTCCTTTTCCAGAAGCAGCTGCTGATGCCGTCCACTCGAGCGGGCGGGGCCTGGCATGTCCTGCTTCCCACCCCCGCGCCCTGCGCGCGCTGGCTGTCTTCTGGCTCTTCTCACCTTCCCTGGCGCGCCGTGGCTGGAGGAGGGTTTGTGTCCCCTCCTGCCTGGTGCTGTCCTCCCCGTGGGCGCCAGTGTCGCCCCCCGTGTGCACATCACGCCTGGCGCGTCCTTGCTTTTCTCTCACGTTTGGATTTTACCGAAGTCAGCGATGACCTTGTTTGCTCATTTGCTTTGTTTTCTTTGTGTCTGTCGTTAGTTATTTTCCCAGTTTCCACGCCGCCACCCTCCGTGCGCTGGCCCGCGGCCACTCCCCTCCAGGCGGCGGCGGAGCGGGTGCCCCTGCAGCTCCGTGGGCAGACCCGGGCCCTCCTACCTGGGCCGCCGCTCCGCCGGGGTCTGTGGTTTTCCTGGGGTCCGTCCCGTCTCCCGGAGCTGTTTGGAGAATCACGTTCCTTCCTGCTGCCCGCTGGCGGCCTCCGCGAGCAGTGTTGCTGGGAGAGACGGGGCCCGGGGTGCAGGGGGCCCCTCTCTCCCCTCTTGTCTGGCGTGGGGTCTCCCACCCCATCGTTTTGGGGTTCGCAGGCCTCTCTCCCGGTCTTTTCTAGTCCGTGTTTTTCCTCTGGCTCTGGTAGCAGGCGTTCTCCGGGGACGCTGGCGAGGGCGTGCGGGGCTCCTGGGTGCAGTCTTCGCGGGGGTCCTCCCTGCCCCTGCCTGTGACGCGGGCGTCATTTCCCGCGCAGTCCAGACACGCTGATTCTTTGTTTTCTCGCTCCGGGTTTTGCTGCTGAGGAGCCTGGAGCCTTTGTGAGTGGCTGGGCTCCCCCGGCCCCCTCCTGGAAGCCCTGGCTCTTTCTCTTTGTCCCGCTTCCGTCTGCGCTTTCTTCCTGCGGCCTGGGCGTTTTGTCAGCTCCTTCACTCTGGAGAGGCTGGCTCTCTGGGTTTTGTGCGGTACTTTTTTTTTTTTTAAGATTTATTTATTTATGCATGCAAGAGCTGGGGTACAGGCCAGAGGCGTGGGGGGTGAGAGGATTCACCAGAGAAAGAGTGGAGAGCAGAACAGATAGACTGATGGAAAACACTGCTGAGGGGAGCAGCGGGCAAGCCAGGAGAGGTCTGCCGCGCCATGTGGGTAGCTCCCTGGCCGGCCGGGGATGGAACTCGTGCTGCAGAGGCTGTGGACAGCTTCGCAGGTTGCGTCTTAACCCCTTGAGCCAGCAGGGAGGCTCTGCGCAGTACTTTTGAGTTATTTTTCTTCCTTTTCTTTCTCTTCTTTTCCCCGACTTTCTCGTGTTTTCCATAGTTCTGTTTTTCTTCTAGGTTTCCTCACTTTAGTTCCAGCCTGTAGGGTAAGGTAAAAGGTATCAGGCTTTTCTGCCCTCCCGCCATCAGGAGAGATGATGGATCCCTGCGGTCCTGAACGCATGGCTGATGGCGGCACCTGGACTAGGGTGTGGGCCTAGGCAGATGGGATTCCCCTGGGCTGAGACTGGGCTTTTAAGGGCGGCGTCACTGGGACGCCAGCAGAAGCCGAAAGAGAAGCCGAGAGAGAGAGAGAGAGAGAGAGAGAGAGAGAGAGAGAGAGAGAGAGAGAGAGAGAGAGAGAGAGAGAGAGAGATCACCGGAGAGCCCAGATAGAGTGAAGACCTGCTGGGGGCTGGGGGCCTGCCAGCCTCCTGGCCCCCCAGCACCCCTGCCTGCCATGTGCCTGGTGAACCCCAATAAAAGACCTGCAAAAACCACTGAGGACCCTGACTCCTCCTTTACCCGGTCTGCTGGATCAGAAAACCTGCTCCGTGTCCTCCCTGTCCCGACACAGCCCCTTTCTTCAGGTTTTTTTTTTTTCATTTTTGCTGTGGAAAGTTGAATTTCTGACATTCAATTTAATTAAGTTTTCCTCTTCTGTGTGTTCTTTAAAAAATAGCCCATGTGCGTGCTCCTCGGCTGCCCGGCCCCTCGCAGGCGCGCTGAAGGGGTGTGGGCCTTGCCAGTGTCAGTGCTTCTGCCCCCCTTTCTCTTTCTCCCCCACTTTCTCTTTCTCCCCCACTTTCTCTTTCTCCCCCGCTTTCTCTTTCTCCCCCTTTCTTTCTCCCCTTTCTCTTTCTCCCCCTTTCTCTTTCTCCCCCACTTTCTCTTTCTCCCCCTTTCTCCCCCCTTTCTCCCCCTTTCTCTTTCTCCCCCCTTTCTCTTTCTCCCCCACTTCCTCTTTCTCCCCACTTTCTCTTCCCCTTTCTCTTTCTCCCCCACTTTCTCTTTCTTCCCCTTTCTCTTTCACCCTGCTTTCTCCCCCTTTCTCTTTCTCCCCTTTTCTCTTTCTCCCCCACTTTCTCTTTCTCCCCCACTTTCTCTTTCTCCCCCACTTTCTCTTTCACCCTGCTTTCTCCCCCTTTCTCTTTCTCCCCTTTTCTCTTTCTCCCCCACTTTCTCTTTCTCCCCCACTTTCTCTTTCACCCTGCTTTCTCCCCCTTTCTCTTTCACCCCGCTTTCTCCCCCTTTCTCTTTCACCCCGCTTTCTCCCCCTTTCTCTTTCACCCTGCTTTCTCTTTCTCCCCCCCTTTCTCTTTCTCCCCCACTTTCTCTCCCGCCCCTTTCTCTTTCTCCCCCACTTTCTCTTTCTCCCCCACTTTCTCTTTCTCCCTACTTTCTCTTTCTTCCAGGCTGGTGGAGCGCTGCTGCTCTCTGTTCTGTAGGCGGGTGCCCCTGCGATGAGGGCGGGTCGGTCCGTCTGTGACTAAGTCAGAGAGTTGAAGGGGTGGTTGGACTCACCGCATGATTTCTGGCTTCCCTGGGGCTGAGAGGCAGGTTGTTTGTTGGGGCATCATCTGGTTTGGGGTCTCTTTCCTCTTGGAGGAGTCGGTCTCCCCAGGGACCGGCTCTGATGTCCCACTGGGTGGCTGGGGTGTGGGCACTCTCTGGAGAGCTGGCTGGGAGAGGGCTGCGCGAGGGAGCCTTGGCCCCAGCTTTCACCGTGGATTCAGTCCATACCCTTCTCTTTAGAACGTGCCTGTGCCCACCGAGGCCACCTGACTTTGAGCTGAAGACCCTTGGTTAGGCCTCCAGGGAATGCTGGACTTGGGAGGGACAGTCTCCCATTGAGTGCCTCCCCCCAGCCCCACAAACCCCAGCCCCCCAACCCCCGGGCCTGTGGGGATCCTGGTGGGTGGGGCAGGTTCTTGGCTTTTGCCTCAGCTGCTCTCCCTGTGTTTCCAAAGCCGCTTACCGCCGGTCCTCAGCTCCCACGGCCAGTTAGTTGCAATTGCTGTGGTTTCATATTTTTTTTTTTAAGATTTATTTATTCATTTATACAAGAACTGGGGTACAGACCAGAGGTGAGGGACGGTGAGAGGAGTCACCAGAGACAGAGCAGGGAACAGAACAGGTAGACCGACGAAGGACACTGCTGAGGGGAGCAGTGGGCGGCAGGAGAGGTCTGTGCGCCATGTGGGACCCTCGCCGGCGGCCGGGGATCGAACCGGTGCTGCAGAGGCTGCGGGCAGCTTCACAGCCCAGCGCTCGACCACTGCGCCACCAGGGGAGGCCTGGTTTCATATATTTTTTTAAGAAATCATTTTGCTTTGGTTTTGGGGGGCTTTGGGAGAGTGAAAGATTGTGTGTTTGGTCCACTGTCTTAGCCGGAAGTCAGAGGCCACAACGTAAAGCCTGGCATCTGCGGAGAGCCCGCCTCCCCATCTTCTGCTTGCGAGCGTCATCGGGCTGAGTGTGGTGGAGAGCTGCCTGGCCTGCGGGCGTGCCAGGTGAGGGCTCAGGTAGACAAAAAAGGATGTTGGACTCAGATAAAACCGTGGATTTGCATGTCCAGCTCTGCAGCCTTTAAGCAGAGACCCTTTTCTCCACCACAGCCAGGGCACGCGTGGAGAACGCGATGGCGTGCTCGTGGTGAGCGTGAGGTGTGCGGCGTGTGGAGTGTGTCTCAGTGACTCCATGAGGATCTGGGAGCACTGACAGTTTTATCCAAACCATCTTCTAAGGCAGTTGTAGCCACTTTTTAAAACCCCAAAGGGCAGGTTTATCATAAAAGGCAGCGAGAACGAAGGGCGCTGTGCAGACCCAGCTGGCAGGAGAGAAACACCTGCAGAGTCACAAGCGCCTCACGCGCTGCTGCCCACTTTTTTTTTTTTTTTTTGACTGAGAAACCTTGGCGGGGAGCAGAGCTCTTCTGGCTGAAGTTCGGGGTTGGAGACTGGGGCTCGTCAGGGCTCTCCAGTAGAAGAACCGCCCTGTCGCTGCCATTTGAGAGACACTGTGCTAAGAAGTGACATTTCCACACTCAAACATAATTGCGCTCACACCGTCGCCTTCTGCTCCTGACATGTGGCTGCAGGAGTTTCAGCTCTGTGTAAATATGGAAAGTTGACAGCAGCTAGATGGAGTCTTCTGCCTACAGATTTGAAAATTCTGCCTGTGGCTGCTTGTTGAGAGAGCGGCGTTCAACAGGGAGGGTGGAAACCTTTGCACAGGGCTGTCTAGACGTCGGGTGCAGAAGGAGACTTGGGAAGGGCACACCCGGGGCCAGGATGGGCAGCATGGGCAGCGGGCTCCAGCGGGAGTCAGCCTTCACGGCGCCTTTTCGCAGTCCTTCGTCGGAGCGCGCATTTGCGCACAGGCGGGACTGCGACGTTGGTGTCTCTTTACGCAGCGCTGGATTCTGTTTCCATAGCTCTTTTCTGCCCTGACTTCCCTATGAGTTCAGGCCAGGGGATGCACAGGGAGGTTGGGGGTCAGGGGGGTCGAGTTTCCCAATGTGCCTGGTACTCGTGAGCATTTTTTTTTTAAGATTTATTTACTTGTGTGTAGAAGAACTGGGGTGTAGGTCAGGTGTGGGGTGAGAGGACTCGCCAAAGACAGAGTGGGGAGCAGAACAGGAACAGAAACACACTGAGGGGAGCAGCAGGGAGACAGGAGAGGTCTGCTGCGCCGTGTTGGTCAGCTTCCTGATTGGGGCTCGAACTCAGGCTGCGGCTATGATCGCGCTGAGACGCAACCCCTAGGCCACCAGGGAGGCCCCTCCGTGAGCATCGTTGATGCATTTTTGGGGAATGATGCCCGCCTCTGCCACACCGGCTGACCTTTGGGCGCAAGTCTGGAAGTTGCTGGTCCTGCTTCCTCAGCACACCTGCTTGGGGAGGCCTGACTGATGTGACAAGGGATCCATGGACTGGAGGGAACCACGAGAAATGTTAGTGCAGCGGGGATTTTAGGGTAGAAGCAGTGAGGGAGGTCGCACCCTGGAACGAGGTTGGTAGCTTTGCCCCCTGGGGCTGCTGAGACGGTCGTCTGTCAGGACAGCTGCAGCTGCGGTCACACGCTGGGAAGGGGTAATGTGTGTGACAGGCGTCCGCGTCCTCAGAGCGTCAGCGTCCATGCGCAGTAAGATGCGAAACTGGAAGAAAAATCACCTGAGGACAGTTCATGGGAGAAATACAGATTTCCAGCGGCCGTCAGATAACACTCGGCAATGACGTGAAAGAGGTACCGAATGACGATGTTCTTTACTCGAACGGGGAAGTCTCGTCCGGCCTGGTGACGGGGAGCCTTCTCGCTCGCCTGCAGAGCTGAAGGGGCTGTGCTGAGGCGATGCCGGTGACGCCGGAAGCTCCCGGCTCTCGGGCCGCCTGGCCCCTCAGGCCCTCACGGCATGGAAGCTGCTTGGCCGCCACTTTCCAGCTGTGTCATGTGTCTGTAATGGTCGTCACGGTCAGCCGTCCGCTGGATGGTTGCGTGGCCTTTTACTGAATGGCCCTAGGTGGTGTGACGGGTTTCAGGTTCCCTCTGTCTGAGCGTTCCCAGTCTTCTTTAAATAACAAATATTTTTCCTTGGAGGTAGCACTGACTTATCACTCTCTTCCACGCCTCTTCCATGTCTGCGGCCGCACCCACCCAGCACCCAAGCCCGGTATCTTCCCCTGCCGCCCCTGGGCCGCCTCCCCGCGGGTGCCCCTGCCCCTCCCCCACCCCATCTCTGCAGTTGTTTCTCAGGCTTGTTCTGGGTCAGTGCTGCCTCTCTGTCATCCTCTGTGCGGCTGCTGTGCCTTTTTTGTGCCCATCTTTGCGTGCGTGTGGGCTGCTGTGTGTGGCCAGCCCCGCAGACATGCCGCTCGGCTGTGCTGTCTGCGGCGGTCACCTCTGGCAGATGACGCGAGGCTCCTCAGGCCCTTGCTGCCCTGTGTGGGGCCTGCTGCGCCTTGTTCAGGGTCGTTAGGTCTTGAAGGTCTGCGTTCGATTGGCAGGTAGCTGCAGCGACAGTGGATGTTTCTTTTACGACGACGGGCCCTCCCTTGGAGACTGAGAGCGGTGCCTTCGCTGCCTGCCCGCGTGTGCACACGCCCTGTGCCCTGTTCTTTTCTGTTAAAAAAAGTAGGTTTACCGAGGCAGTGCTGGTTCAGTGTGTTTTAGGGGTCCAGGTTCGCACCTCTGCAAATGCACGTTATCCCACTGCGCCCACCAAGGCCCCGCTATGCTCCACACAGTCCATTTCCATGTTACCCCAGCGTGAACGGGTCCTATGTCAGTGCGTGGCCTTGGATTTGGGCAGGAAAGTTACTTATGCCTATTTGTTTAGCGAGTGGCTATCTTCCTGGATTTTCTCTTGCTTTTACCTTATTGCTTGACACTCCTGGGCTGAGTTGTCACCTGCAGACATGTTCGTCTTGTCCTTCCCTGTGCTTCCCCTCTGCCTTGTAGCTTGTGTTGTGTGGTTCTTCCAGAACAAGCAAGACGTGAGTCTTCTTGATTGACCACAGACTTTAGTGGGGCCCCTGGTGCTCCTCTGTCTTTTGGTTTCAGGGGTTCCCCACTCCCCAGTCATCTCACCCTAGGAATTAAAATGTTCTGTTTTGAACCTGGGTTTCCCACTACTAGACACACATGCCCACCGTATCCTAATTGTATAAATAGTTCAAATTAAAAAGCAGCTTCTACATTTTTTTCATAGAATGCCTAAACACACAAATATTAAACAGTGAGATCACATTGGTCCACGTGTTTTTATGTCTGAATTTCTGAGCAGTGTTTACCTTCACCGTTGTAGGTCCATCTTATTTGACATGGTGGGAGGCGAATGGTCTTGCTAGGGTGGCAGCCTGGGCTGAGAGAGCGCACTGTGTATGGAGCGTCAAGGAGCTGTTCAGGCTCTGACTTTGGAGATTCCCTTAGTGGTCGTGGGACAGGCTCTGAGAATCCGAATTCAGAAATTTCCCAGAATGTGATCAGCCAGGTTAGGAACGTTCTTTCTGGAAGCCCGCCCGGGCGATCTGAAGCTTGCCTGCCCGGTGAAGTAGGCCGTGCTGTAACACAAACTTCAGCTGGAAACCCCATTTCTACAGGTGAGCCCCTGCGGCTCCCCTCAGCTTTCCCCGCGTGCGGCCCCGGGCCAGGGTCGAGGGCAGAGCTGCCGATTTGCTCTTGGTTCTGTCGGCACTTCCGGATTTCAGAGCTGGGTTTTGCTTGTTGGGTCTTTCCCCATTGGTTCTGCTCCTTCTGAAGCTGAGCTGCTGTACGAGCATCTCTCCTGCGGTGTCCAGGCCAGTCCTGGTTGTCCTGCCTGGGACAGTTGGGGTGAGCACCTGTTCGGGTGCAGAGTTGTGCTGCACAGCTCCTGGTGGCAGTTTGGATGAGCCTGTGTCGGTCAGCTTGGACACCTGGTGTCCTTGCAGTGTCATGTGCTGACGGTAAGAGCGCGCTCACCTCGGGTGTACAGGCTCGGGGAGGACTGGCGCTGGCAAGGTGAGGGTTGTTCTTAGAGGGCCCGCAAGTGGCCTGTGCGGTTTGTGCCTTGAGGTGGTTTCCGTTTTGATCGGAGGGCAGATCTCATGGTAGTTGTCACGCACACGAATGTGGGTGAGTCTGTTGCCTCCTTCACAGAAGTCATCGTTTGCTTCGCGTTGTGATGCTCAGGTGCCCACCTGATGGGGCAGTGGCCTTGTCAGCATTTAGTTGACCCCATTTCGGCCAGGACCCCTCTGCTGCTGGGGACAGGGTGTAAGGTTTCAGGGCACACATCTTGGGTGTGAGACACAGTCGTTGGAGGGGTGTCAGATGCCTCCCGGGCTTACCCGCTGTGGGTTTTGTTTCCACCCTGCACAGATCCGGGCTCTGGGGTGTGCAGAGAGAAGGCAGACACCCAGCAGTGTGCCTGGGACACAGCGCCTACTGGGTTTTTAATTTTGTTGCACTTTTCAGGGTTTAAATTGGGAACTCTTTCAGACATACAGAAAGAGATGGCAGTAAAACCCAGTAAACTAACTTGGAGAGCTGGTCCCAGTGTGTTTATATGAATTTATATATATCATATGTTTATAGACAGATGTGTCCTATGCAGGTTTATTTATAGATTTATATGTACGTAACTCACCTGGGAGGAACGTGGACTCTTGTCCCCACCCTGCAGGTGGACAGACTGAGACTCAGCCCGGCCGGTCACTTGCCCAGGGCTCGGCAGCGTGGCCTTCTGGAGCCACACGGGGGAGCGTAGCGGGCTTGAGTGGGATGCAGCACCTAATTTATAAGTGTTAAAATTTCCTACTTTTTTCCAGGTTTTCTTTCTGGAAATAAGTCCTGTCACACAGACACGAGCGTTTTTTCCTGTCAGCGAGAGGTTGTCCTCGGCAATCTCTTTGGCTTTTCTGATTCTATCAAATCATCCTTCTGACTTTCCACCACCCACTCTCCAGCACCGGGGCCCATCTGTGGAGGTCACTCAGGGGACGCCCACATGGGTGACCCATGGGCCAGGCTTCGTGCCGAGGAGAAGAGAAACGATCTAGGCAACGGGTTTTTTGGGGGGATGTGGGTGATGTGAGAGGGCTGTGATAAGCACATAGATCTGATGGCTCTAGCGGTCCCTGGGCTGCCTGTCAGTCCGCGGACACTCTGGGCGGGGGCAGTGCTTCCCTTTCTTCACACGTGCTGTCGGGAATTGGGAGGATCTGGGGTTTTTTAAAGTTCAGTGTTGGGCTCTGAAACCTCCTGTGGGTGTGGAGTGGGGACTTGGGGATCCACTTGGCTTGTGGATCTGACAGTTTGGGGAACATTCAGAAACCCTCACACGTCCCACTCCCCCACAGGCCTGACAGGCCTCAGGACCTGCTCACCAAGCCCCCCAGAGACCCGGCGGTGAGGCCT
The DNA here is from genome assembly GCF_014898055.3 of Talpa occidentalis. Lineage (NCBI taxonomy): Eukaryota > Metazoa > Chordata > Mammalia > Eulipotyphla > Talpidae > Talpa > Talpa occidentalis. Next base: position 153,841,040 of record NW_026555331.1, read on the forward strand.
GAGTTAAGAGATGCTGACTTGTGCTATTTTTTTTTTTGTCTTCTCAAACTTAATTCCTTCACCATGTGCTCAAAAATCATAACATTAGCATATGGTAAGATACATTTAAAACTTTAAAATCACAGGACTAATTGATTAGAATTTGGAATGTGTTACCATATCAAACGTATTTAGTATCAAGCATCTTGAAATTATTTGCAAAATAGAATGAATGAATTCATTTACTTGCAACACTGTTAGGAAGTATTTTATTCATTCAAGTGTGATTCAGACTGCGGTCCAGGATTTACGCTTCACGGCAGCCGTCCTGGCGGGAGAGGCAGGGCCGGAGTCTTTGCAGTTTACTTATTGCCTCTCAAGTTTGCACTTCCAGCAGATGGTTCTGAGCTGGGCCCCCTCCCACCTCCTGTTTTTTGGTTTTTTTTTTTTTAAATCTTCAGGCGATTAGCAAATGCTTCTGGAATAGATAGTAGTATTTTGGCATTTGTTTTAATTCAGACTTTTGGAATCCATCATACAGAGTGTCTTGACAGAAAATGGGCTTGTTCTGAAGCGAGATGCTGAGAAGCTGCTCCTGGCAGATGATTTCGGGAGGTGGCTGTTTCTAGACACACGCGGTGACATTTCCAGCAAATTATGTAATCATTTTTAATACCCCCTTCCCCCCAAGTTCATGAAGTTTATGATGTAAGTTCACTTCTTTGAGAGCCAGCTCTGGCACTTGAGTTTGCATATTTAGACTTGGGTTTCCCCACCTGTTCACTAGCTGTTTGGCTTTGGGCAGCTTTATTAGCTTCTCAGTGCCCCGGTTTTCTCATCTGTAAGACAGATTTCTTAGATTTGCTTCATAGGGATTTTGATAAAAAAGCGTGTACAAGCACTTTTAGGGTTATGAGGGCCCACAAATACAATTTATGTGTTAATATATGTATGTAAGAATTTTTCCTGTAGAAACTAGTGTAATACTTTGTTTCTGTAATTGCTTGCTTATCTGAAATTAGTGCTTGATTCTCAGCCCCTCCATGTTTTTTAAAAATTTAATTTCAAGGGAATATTCTGAGGCTTGATGTATTAGGACATGGAGAGCTCATAATAAAAGACATTAATGGTGCATCGAGGAGATATTACTGTCTAAACATGTGTTGATGACTTTGTGCTTTTAGGTATACCAAGCTTGGCTACGCAGGCAACACTGAGCCCCAGTTCATTATCCCTTCATGTAAGTAAAGCTCCACCTCGGGTTTATAAAGGATTGTGTTTCTCAAAATTGTTCTAAGTGTTCTGATTCTGTGTTTCAAGGTGTATTAATTTCCTTGCCATCTTCCTTTAGAAGATTGTGCTGGAGCTGGGAGAGTTGTTTATTTTGGCACCGGGTTCCTGGACAGTGCGGTCAACTGTCGCTGTGACCTCAGGAGCCCCCGCTTTTCCAGTCCTTGGACTCTCTTGTGACACGGCTCCTGTCACGGTCGTGGGAGGGTCGGCGTGGGTGGTTGGCGGGGCCTTTCACTCGGTCATAAATGTCTGCACCATTTAGAAGACTCGTGACCTCATTAACCGTCATCACCTCCTTCCAGGCTTATCTCCATGGTCAGCGGGGAGCTCAGGTGTCAGCGGCTCTGCCCATGGCGGCTGGCGCTCTGGGTCACTCGGTCTCCTGTGGTTCTTCTTGTGCGTGCCCGGCTGACCTGACCCGTTGGGCTTCCTGGCGGTTCAGAGCTGATGAGATGGTAACCCTGTTACGTGCAACAGCTCTCCTGGCCGACCTCGCATCTTCTGCTGGAATGCTTTGCATTTGGAGCTGTCAGTAGCGTCCAGTGGCCGTGCCAGGAGCCCGCCATTGCAGGCAGGGCCCACTCGCTGGCAGACGCCAGGCACCGCTCATGTCCCTGCTGTCAGGCCTCAGCAGGGGCTGGAGCTAGAAAGAAAGGGAGAGCACAGTTATGTTTTTGGCCGAATTTGTTGAAGTGCTAGTGAGGCTCCGGAGGGGGGAGGCTTGGGAAGGTGGTGGGTGTTGGGAAGGGTCGGGGCCCCGGGGACCTGGCCTGTTTCAGTGCCAGGGCTGGCCTGTCTCTGCTTGTGGGGACTCCGTTCACATTTTATTAGCAGTTTTCTTTTTCAAAGATTTTTATTTATTTGTGTATACAAGAACTGGGGTGCAGGCCAGAGGTGCGGGGGGTGAGAGGATTCACCAGAGACAGAGTGGGGAGCAGAATAAGCGGATCCAGTGCAATCCACTGCTGAGGGGAGCGCCAGGGAGACAGGAGAGGTCTGCTGCGCCCTGTGGGTCAGCTCCCTCTCTGGGAATGGACTTAGGCCGCAGCAGTGACAGCCTGAGACTAACCCCTGTGCCACGAGGGAAGCCCAAGAGTTTCCGCCCAGCCGCCCAGCACCTGTTCCTTTCCTCCTCTCTCTGAGGAGCTGTCCCTGTCCTGTCGGGTGGCGCAGCCCCTGGCGGCCGGTGTGGTTTCTGTGGTGATCAGGGACCGCCTTTCGTGTGCCTGCGCCCGGGTCGTCTGGGTGTCTCCTTTGGAGAAACATCTGTTCAGATCGTCTGCCTGCTTTTCCACTGAATTGTTCTTTTGCTATTGAGTTATGATCTATCACTTTTAAATTATTGTTTTAAACTGAAATTGAAAATTTTGATATAGTCACATTTTTTAGACTCCCATTATAATTTGTTTTGCTTTTGAAAGAAAGTATTTCTACTCTGAAGTGATAAAGACTTTCTATATGCTCTTCTAAGAGAAGTTTAGTGTTTGAACATGATCACCTGGAGGGACCGCGTGTGCTGTGGGGACCTTGTTCCACTCACGCGTGCCCTCACCTCTGCCCCAGCTCCACACGGGCTCTTAAATACTGTCACCTGGCGATCATCTTTATTTGGTCTGGTTCCTCTTGTTTTTCTTGATCAGAATAGCTCTGGTCAGTTTTAGACCCTTACTCTTTACTATAAATTTTAGAATCAATTTAATGTCCATGAAAAATCCTACTGGAGTACGGGGTATTGATTAAAGATGCATTCAGTTTATAGATGAATTTGGTGAAATTTGACATCTTCACGAACAGAGCGCCCCTACCTGAATGTGGGATGCATGTTTTATAGTGTATCCATGTTTCCTTTTCTCAGCCATGCTTTATGGTGTTCTTCACAAAGCTCATGCACACTGTGAGGCAGGTTTTTATGTTAGGAATGGGGTTTCCTGCCTAGCTCTTGCAGCCTCTGGGCCTGACCCCGAGTCTTTGATACTTCCTGTGAGGACAGCTGTGCTTCGCTGCAAGTAATGATTATTTTGTTTCTTCCAATCCCACTGCTTCACCTGCTGTCATGGTCCTGCTGCACGGCTAGAGTTTCCACTACTGCAGTGACCAGAGGTGAGGTAGCAGGTGCTCTTGTCTTTGTGACTTTAAAGAGAGACTTTGGGTCTCCCCAGGGGTCGCAGCAGGCTTTTGAGGAAATGCTTTTCTCCCCTAGGTCCATGCTCCTCTGCTCCTGGCTTACTGGGAGGCTGTATTATTATTTTTTTGAATCATAAATGCATACTGACTTTTTTTTTTTAAAAAAGATTTATTTATTTTTATACAAGAGCCGGGGTACAGGCCAGAGTCCCGGGAGGGTGAGAGGACTCACCAGAGACAGAACGGGGAACAGAACAGGCAGACTGATGAAATACACTGCTGAGGGGAGCAGCGGGCGTGACAGGAGAGGTCTGATGCACCATGTGGGATTCTCGCCGGCCGACTGGGATCGAACCAGCACTGCAGAGGCTGCGGACAGTTTCACAGTGCGGCGCTCAACCCGCTGTGCCACCAGGGAGGCCCCATACTGACATTTAAGGCTTTTTGTGCATCTGTTGAGTTGATTATATGATTTTGGACATCTTTAGCTCCTGATATGATGAATTGCATTAGTATGTTTTCAAATATTGAGCAGTTGGTTATTTCATTCTTCAGGTAAATCTTCCTTGGCTTTGAAATTCTAAGTGTGTGCTGAATTATACCTCCAGATACGTGCGATTTTTGCATGATTGTTTAAAAGTGAGACTGGGCTGTAATTTTGCTTTCTTACACTGTTTTTGTTTGGTTTGCATAGCACCTTTATACTGGTTTTACAAAATGAGCTTGTTAACTCCCTTTTTTGATTTTAAATGAGCTTGTTAACTCCCTTTTTTTATTTTCTGAGCATAAATAAGGGGGTGTCTGGATTGTCCACTCTCCTCTGCTGGCCTGAGCGGTGAGGCAGTGCGGTTTTTGTTCTGTTGGAGTCACGAGGTTGCTGTCCAGGTCTCCAATCATTTCAGGCTGCCCTTGCTGTCTGCGGTGGCCGAGCTAGCTGTCTCCTTGGGGGCCTTTTTTGTTTCCTTCCGTGGTTGTTTCTGCATTGCCCACCTCTCCAGCACCAGGATGGGGTACAGGAGGCAAAAAGGAAACTCCCCACCGTGTCGTCCTGGGGTCCTGAGGCCCCTAACCACCCTACCTTCTCTTCATCTTTCAGTATCTTTTTATGTTTATCCCCAATAGGAAGTCCAGGGATTTTAGTTGTGCTTTTTAGTTGTATGTTTGCTCTGTCTTCCCAGAAGTGGAAGTCCTACTCTTGAATTTTGCACAGGACAGAAAAGCTAAATGGCATAGGATGTACAGGGAAAAGTGACTCTTTCCTCTGCGAGGTGCCCTGCCGTCACTGCTCCTGGTGTCTCCCCGAGACAGGCTCAGTCAGAGGTTTACTTGGTGGTGGACACCACATGCCCTGCCTTGCGCCTTGCTTTTTTTCCTCATGCCTCCTCCAGCGAACCTTCTAGCTTATTTAGTACATGGAGAACGGCCTCACTCTCGTCCTGGCTTCACGGCACACGTTGCCCGGAGTTGGGGCTGGAGAGTGGGAATGTCGGGTCCATGCTGTGTTGCGTTTATTGTCCTTCCATCTTAATGGCCTCCGCACATTTCTTGCCTTCTGGTCGCGCCTAAGTTAGGGTGCCGGAGGTGGCTGTGGGGAGAGCTCGGGTTCTGGGATGAGTCTAGACCCTGCGGGTGTCGCGGGTGGCTGCAGCGGCTTCTCCGTCACGTTCACGAGGCCATTTGAGCACATCTTGCTTTTCATAGAAAAAATGTAAGATTCTGAACGTAAACTCTTTTACGCTCAGTTGTTTTCAGTTAAAAGGGTGTACTTTATGGTTTTGTTTTTGCTGTTCTGGCGGTAGCTATAGGTCTGCTCTGATCTGGGGGCAGTTCACTGTGATGGACGTTTTCGGGAGGCATAAGATTAACCTTGTGGTCATTTAAGCTCCGAGTCAGGTCGTTTCTCTCGTTCTTACCAAGGTTAGCTATTTTTCTTGAAGGTGGTGATTGTGGGTTAAATGTGTTAGACCCCCAAGTGTTTGGCAAACCGGGGCGACTCCCCGGGAGGCAGGGGCTTCTCTTCCGGCGCTCGGGACTGCACAGCAGGTCTGCGCTCTCGGCGCCCGGGCACGGCCTTGTCCCCAGGGCAGCACTCGCCATCGGCTGTCCCCTGCGGGCCTGAGCCTGCTGCCGCCGTCGGGCTGAGCCTTTGGGTCCCGCCTGGGCGGGCGACGCTGCGCGAGGCTGTCGGTGCCTGGTGGGTTTTCGGGGACGGGCTTACTTCTTTCTGCGGCGCCCAGTTAGTGGGGCGCTCCGGCCCCCTGGCCTGGCCCGGCCCATGGGCGCTACCCTGGGTCCCTCCATGGAGCCGCCGCCTCCCCGGCCCGCGATAAATGCCGTCCTGGAAGCTTCGCAACTTCCCGGGTGGAGCCGGCGGGGAGAGAGGAGGCGAGGGGTGGGCAGGGGTTACCGCGAGCTGCCGCCCTGGCCACGGGCCCCGGAGGCTTCTGGAGTCTGTGCTCTCCCTTCAAAATGGGAGCTTTCGGATGATCTACTTTTCAAAATAACTGTGTGCGCTTGCTAATTTGTTTGGCACAAATTTGATGCAGACGAGTTTGTGGAAGCTCAGCGTGTTAGCATTTAGTGGTAAGTGGAATCTTTGTCAAGCTCTCCGCCGGGCACGGCGCGTTGGGGTCTCGAGCGCAGTTTCATGCGATGATTTATGACTGCGTAGATTTCCAGATATCCAAGGCTGAGCTCTTACTAAAACAGTGTGTCATCGAGGCCTGGTGTTTCTTACACGCAACGGTTGTTGGATTATTGTGCTTTTCTTTTTGTGACGGATACTAGCCAGCCACCTCCTCGGTCCTCCTTCTCCTGGAAGTGATTTGTTTTTCTGTCGGAGGCTGAAACACGTGACATCTGAGGCCGAGTTTTATTAAAATCGCTTCAGAGCACACGAGGGTGTTGTTTTTTAGTTTACTCTGTTCTGCATTTTATTTAAGATTTTGTCTCCTACATTGTGCTTTGAAACGTAGAGCCTGGCGGTGTATGGCCTGCGGGCGTCTCCCTGTCTCCAGGGGTTTTTCCAGATGAAACACATTTAGTAGCTTCTGTCAGCAGTGAGAGTGGCAGCTGCGCCCACTGGCGCCTGCTAGAAACGATGCGGGGGGATGCTGCTGGAATGTGCAGTGCCTGCCTCTGCACCCTGGTGCGCCTGCCTCTGCTCCCCAGTGTGCCCGTCTCTGCACCCATGTGCCCACCTCTGTGCCCAGTGTGCCCATCTCTGTGCCCGCCTCTGCACCCCTGTGTGCCCACCTCTGCACCCCGGTGTGCCCTGTCTCTGCGCCCTGGTGTGCCCATCTCTGCGTCCTGGTGTGCCCACCTCACGCCTCTCCCGTGAGCGCTGCGGGCTCTGTTGCTCTCCTGCCCTCAGGTAAATGTGGAGACTGACGGGGCCTCTGTGCTGTGCTTTCAGGTATCGCCATCAGGGAGTCAGCAAAGGTGGTGGACCAAGCGCAGAGGCGAGTGCTGCGGGGGGTCGACGACCTGGACTTCTTCATCGGGGATGAGGCCGTTGACAAGCCCACCTACGCCACCAAGGTGCGCCGGAACAGGAGGCCGTGCTGGGAGCTGGGAGTTGTGCCTGTGGGTTGTGGGAGTTTTGTTCTCTGCACGGGGGTTTGTTGTTGTTTTGGGGTGGGAGTGTTTTTGATGAGGGAGCCGAGTGAATCCCCAGGCTCCAGAGTACAGGAGTGGCTCAGCCCCAGCCCCCCAGCTGCACCTGCTCCCTCCTGCCGCGGAATGCCGCAGGCCGGCAGAGGAGCCTGGCAGGCGTGAGAGGTGCAGGCTGATTAATTAAAAAGAAACTGGATTATTTAATTAGACATTTCCTCTAAAGAAAGGACAAAAGCTGCACCTGGAGTGATGCAGTTGATGAGCTGCTTCCACGAGACCCACCTTTAAGGTGATGGTTTTTAGAAATGGGGTGGGTTGGGGCATGTGGACATGCAAGGATAGACTTAGCCCCCGGGGAGGCTGTCCCCTTCCTGAGCCTCTGGCCGGGAGCCTGCGCCCCAACACCTCTCACTGTCGCTCCACCTGCCGCAGTGGCCGATTCGACATGGGATCATCGAAGACTGGGACCTCATGGAGAGGTTCATGGAACAAGTGATCTTCAAATACCTTCGAGCAGAGCCTGAGGATCATTATTTTTTAATGGTGAGTAACTGGGGACTAGGCGGAATATGTGCCTGTACATTCCAAGTGACTTCAGTTTGAAGCTCAAGATACTCGCTCTGGGGAGTTCTTGATTCCTGCTGCAGATAATTGTATGAGTTGGGGTGCTTTTTGGGCAAAAGTCTCACCCCAAAATGGCTCATTCATTATCTCACAAAACAAAAGGCCAGAGTCAGGCAGGCCCAGCAGCTCAGTGGTGAGCCAGCGTGGCCTCTGCGTTCCCTGCAGCCCCAGCGTGGCTGGCAGAATGCCTGTATCACCTCTCGGTGTATTTGCTTTCAGAGGCAGAAGTGCTTCCTCCACCACCCTGGCCCCTACCCCAGCGTGCATGCCTGACCTGGTCACTAGCTGGGGGAGAGGAATTGCCTTGTTGGTCTCGACTAATCAAGGTCCACTCTCTGGGGCTGGGCAGGGGCCGTCTCTGATCACCTGGCCTAGCTGGGTAAGTACCTGACGAAGCTTCCAGCAAGAAAGGCGAAGGGACAGTGGATTTGGGGAGGAAACCAACCCCGTGCTTCGATCTCCTTGTGAGGTAGTTGGACAACTATAATTTTTGCTTCTGTTATTTTCCAGCGCTTAGATCTTGTAAAATAAAATTGAGCTGACTTAGGGGTCCTCACTGTGGTACTTAATTGATCTTGCTCCAACAAAATCAAACTGCGGAGAAATGAGAAGAAGCATCTCTTGACTATGGCGTCTGTTCCGATGGCGCCACTGCTGCTTTCTCCCCCTGTGGAGGGTCCTTTGTGAGGCGAGATTAGTTACACGCACCATGTGCTTCCTTTATCAAGAGCAGCGTCATGCAACGTAAGCTGTTATGTTAAAACCTACATTGGCTGAGGATCTTTTTCCATGAAGAACCTTGTCATGTGGTCCCAGGTCCAATTTTATAATTCCTTCTTATGTTAACATTGGAGTATTGCTTAGAATTATCTGGCATAACCTATGCTAACTGCAGCTGCTGTTGTAGTAGTGGGATGTCCAGACAACACCTATGAAAGCAAGTGCTTGAAAGTGCCCAGCCTCCCCCTCCATCTTCACAGCCAGGAGCTGCCCCATGCCTGGCTGTGCTGGACCTGCCTCTGGGCCTTTCTCCCTGAGCTGCTGCTGTGGTTTGTGTAGAGTTGGGGGGGCTGAAACTGACAGTGTGTCTGACTGTCTTTGTCTTATAGCAAAGCAAGTTACAGATTCCACCTGTCGCGTTGGCCTTTTTCCTCGTCCTCACATCCCATCACTACCTGTTGGACAGGGGCATGGGGCCAGGCACCGTGCCCAGGTGCATCCTTCCGTCTGCTGCAGTCACCATGCCAGGCCTTGTCCCAGGCCTCAGAGCGGCGTGCAGTGCTGGCACACAGGACATTTTCCCTAAAAGATGTTTCTTTCTCTGATTAGCTTATGCAGCTAGTAAAATAACCTCACTTGCTAGGAAGGAATTGGAGGTGTGGGGGGTGAATGTGAAAAAACTAAAGTTCACTGCAGAATATCCAAAAAAGAATCACATTTAGCAAAGAAATGATTTATATATACACATACACAAATACTGTGCTTTGAATCCTGCTGTGCTTGAGCAAGTGATGACAGTGGTAAATTTCCTTCAGGTTTATGCAGTTAATTACCAGTTAATGAAATGGTTAAAGAGAAAAAAGTAGGCACGGAGATTTATGGCCAAGTTGGAGACGTCAGTTGAAGACATTTACTCAGCTTCTTCGCTGGCTCAGTGTAGGCACTGAGTTGTAAGGCTACTTAATGCCAGTCTCTTCCAGAGACACCCTCTCACACCCAAGACGATGTTTTCCTAGCTAACTGGGCGTCCCTCTAGGAAAAAGGAAGTGAATCAAGTCTTTTTTTTTTTTTTTTCAAAGATTTATTTATTGGGCCTCTCCGGTGGCGCAGCGGTTGAATGCTGGGCTGTGAGGCTGTCTGCAGCCTCTGCAGCGCTGGTTCGATCCCCAGCCGCCGGCGAGGGTCCCACATGGCGAGGCAGACCTCTCCTGCCGCCCGCTGCTCCCCTCAGCAGTGTATTTCAGTCAATCTGCCTGTTCTGCTCCCCACTCTGTCTCTGGTGAATCCTGTCACCCTCCCACGCTTCTGACTGTACCCAGTGCTTGTACAAATAAATAAAACAAGAAAAAGAAAAAAAGAGAAAGATTTATTTATTTATGCATACAAGAGCTGGGGTACAGGCCAGAGGTGTGGGAAGAGGGGTAAGAGGATTCACCAGAGACAGTGTGGGGAGCAGAACAGGCAGACTGACTGAAACACACTGCTGAGGGGAGCAGCGGGGAGACAGGAGAGGTCTGTGCCATGTGGGTAGTTCACTGGCTGGCCGGGGAACGAACTGGTGCTGCAGAGGCTGCGGATTGCTTCATAGTGCTGTGCTTAACCCCTTGTGCCACCAGGGAGGCCCCGAATCAGGCTTTTTTATCCGCTCCCACCCCGGGTTGCGGCAAGGACACAGGGATCTCTCAGGAGAGAAAGGGCCGTGTCACTGAGGCGAGAGGCAGATGACAGGAGACCGAGAGGGAGAACACAGATAGGATGCCAGAGATTGCTGGCTCCCCTGGCTGGCCTGTCCTCTGATTCAGTGTTAAAGGCCTATAAAAACCCACTGAGGGCGCCGGGATTCCTTTGCCTGAACCCACGGTGAACCCGTCCACCCTGTGCCTGGTTGCCCTGCAGTCTCTTAGACAGACCCAGGGGGTGACCTGCCCTGCAGTGTCTTCCCGTGAGGTCCCTGGACCTCGAGGCCCGTTCAGACCTGCTGCGGCCCCCAGTCGGCAGAGGCAGCTTCCTCGGCCGCTCGGTGCTGAGTCAGTCACTGCAGCACGTGCGTCCCGCTCCTTGCGTCGCCACCTCCTCTCCCGGCCTCCCTTTCTGGAGGACCTACGTTTTCAAAAAGGTTTCCTTATTGCCATGTTAGAGGGGCATGCGGGTGGAGCGATATTAGGCACTTGTGTTCATTTTGCCATCTTTATCCAGAAATATGGATTGGTTTTATGGTGTGGATTAATTTTCATTTAAAAATCAATACCAGATGATGTTTACCAGTGTCATGAATAAAAATGTTTATGTAGCTTGTATTCATGCAATGTTTTAACCATATGCCTCAGTGTTAAAAATAAGACTCAATACCTCCAATTTAGATCTTACAAATAATGTTTTGAGCAGGTCATTTCCATTGGTCTCCGAAAGGAACAAGGACTGGACGTAAGTATAGGAGAAATGGGCTTATTACGGTCGTGGTTCCTGGAGCCCATGAGGACGCAGCCTTACTGGTGCTGAATCTGGTTCAGGAACCAGGAGAAACTAGTTCTATTGCAAATGTTTCCTTAAATGGAAGGACATAGATTTTAATGTAAATTCTTCACAGATGACGAGTTGTTTGGCAGCAAGTAATAAAAGTATAAAAATCAGCAGTGAAGAAGCTAGAGATTTCATCTTCTCCCGGTAAAGTTGTGGTGGAGACGCGTGCCTGCGGGCCCGGCCTGAGCAGGGCTCTGTGCTCGGTCTCGGCCTGGTTCCATGCCGAGGCTGCTCTGCGCGCGTGCCGGCCCCTGTGGCTCCAGTCACCAGCTCTGCGTCCCGGGAAACAAGGGGCCGGGGCGGCGGGAGCCTCCTGCTCAGTCTGCTTCAGTTTTGTGAGCCACCTTCCCCAAAGCCACCCTCGTCGGCTTTTGCTTCCGACTGGCCAGGCTGCGCCCAGACATCCCTGTCCACGTGCAACCCTGTCCACCTCCGAGATTGCCCGGGGTCTGTCGGAAGAGAGTGGGCGCCAGAGGGAGGCTCGCAGGGCCACAGGACATGGCCACCAGACGGCGGTGTGACTGGGATCCAGCTGTTTGGCAGTGGCGCCTGCAGTCGGCCCTGGGGACCGTGTCATCCCTGACAGGGAACCTCGGGTCCGGACGAGCCATGCCCAGAGGAGCCGCTTTGCCCTGCATCGTGGCCATCTGGCTGTGCCCAGCGTCTTGTCGGGGGCGAATAAGCAGGAAGAGCAGCCAGGCATCTCTGGGCTGCTCACAGCCCCAGCCAGGGCTCCCCGGTGCCGTGAGGCATCCCTTCCCTTGTTAGAGCAAAGCTGCAAGTGCGAGCTGGAGGTTGGGTCTGACTCCCGCAGCCCGGTCCCACCCCCGCAGCCCTGTCATCTAGCTGCCGCTGGCCCGGTGCACTGCCACAGGAGCGAGCCCCGATTTTACCAAGATCGGATCCTCCACGACCATTTTCTCACAGGGTTTTCCTGACCCTCACTTAATGGCTGTGCCGTGACTTACCTGGGGGGTCCTTCCTAATGGTTCAGCACTTCCACAGCTTTTAGCATTTACTTTTGTTCCCAATTTCTTGTTTGTATAAGAAAGATTATAATCCTTGTACATCATTTTCCTACATTTAGAACATTTTTATTTATTTTTTTTATTTAAAAAAAATTTATTTCTTTATACAAGCACTGGGTACAGTCAGAAGCACGGGAGGGTGAGAGGATTCACCAGAGCCAGAGCGGGGAACAGAGCAGGCAGAAGGACCGAAGTACACTGCTGAGGGGAGCAGCAGGTGGCAGAAGAGGTCTGCGTGCCATGTGGGACCCTCGCTGGGGCCAGGGATCAAACCTGTGCTACAGAGGCTGTGGGCAGCTTTGCAGCCCTACACTCAACCGCTGCACCAGCGGGGAGGTCCTAGAACATTTTTAAATTTAAGGGCATTATTTTATTTAAAAGAAAATTGATTATGGGGCCCAGACACATGATCTGAGTCTTAGCACCCTCTGTCTCCAGAACTTGTTCATCCTCCCAAACCGAAATCCTGTCCCTTTTCAACATTTGCTCCCTATTTCTTCTGCTCCCAGCCCTCGACACTCACGATCTACATTCCGTTTCTGTCAGTGTGACTCCAGTACCTCATATAAGTGGAATCAAACTGAATTTGTCCTTTAGTGACTGACTTCAATTAACAGAAGTCTTCAAGGTTCAACCATATTGTAACGTTTTAGTTGAGGCCAGGTGTGTCTGTCGATGAGGCTCGAAGAGCAGAGCACAGTGGGTACAGACTCCTGGGCCAGCTGCCCCCCTCCTACCCCTAGCTGCCCTCCTCAGCCCCTGCCTGAGGGAAGCCACCTTCGCCAGTTCCTCACCAGTCGTGTCTTCCAGAGATGGTCGTGTGCAGCCACACGGATCATACATAAACTTGTTTCATACAAACAGCTACAAAATGTACCTGTCGCCGTGCCAGCAGGCCACAGGGCAGGCTCACTATGGTTTTGGGCAGACGGGTCAAGAGAGTCCTGGAGCTCTCAGTGGGTTTTTCAGGGAACCAAGTACACAGGCACACCAGGCAGGGAGTGCAACTGAGCCCCTAGCCCCCAGGGGTCTTTACACTCTTTCTCTGGGCGCTCCCTGGTGTGCTCGCATGGTCTCACCCCTTCTGAATTCATGCTGCTCGTCCTCTCACCGCTGCCGCTGCTTTTAGCCCCCCTCCAGGCCCAGGTGTGCACACTCACGCATGCGCACTCTGGGGCTTAGAGGTCCACAATCTGGCTCGCGTGCCTTGCCCGTGCCCACGCCCCCAGCACCCTCTGCATCAACACCGTCAAGGCCGCGGGTGATGGCCACAGAGGCCGGTGGCATGGAGAGCCAGAGTGGCTCACTCACCCTGCAGTTAGTCACTCTGCGGCCGCAGGGTTCTTATTTAAAGGCCTGCGCTCAAAGCCATGGTGTGGAGCTGACCCTCCTGCCTGTTCTGAAGAGTGCGGCTGCCGGTGGTCGTCTTTCATGGTGGAGGGAAGGCTGTGGGCAGAGGCTGTGGGCAGCTTTGCAGCCCTGCGCTCAACTGCTGCACCACCGGGAAGGCCCTAGAACATTTTTAAATTTAAGGGCATTATTTTATTTAAAAGAAAATTGATTATTGGGCCCAGACACATGATCTGAGTCTTCAGCACCCTCTGTCTCCAGAACTTGAACAGCCTCTTCCCAAACTCAAACTCTGCCGTTGACGGACAACTCCCAGCTCCCCCACCACGCCTTGTTTTTGTAAAGGAAGTTTCCATTACAGATTGTCAATAAAGACGTTTCAGAGTGTGCGCAGCACCGAGACACGTTTCCTCCTCCAGATACAGTCACTTTGGGGCTTGGGGCTTCAACATATGAATTTTGGGGACAAGCTCAATCTATAACAGGGTAATGTGGACTGATCTGTCTTTCATCTCTTGCTCTAGCATCTATCTGTCTGTCTGTCTATCTATCTATCTATCTATCTATCTATCTATCTATCTATCTATCTATCTACTTTTAGCCAAAAACCCAGATAATTTTTATTCTTTTTTCCCAGCCGTAAGTATGTGATGTACATCCATATTTGTTGACATGCAAAAGTGTTCCCAACCTATTGGTGAATGAGAGAAGCAGGTGGATTTCTCTGATCCTGTCCTTTCCTCCTGTTTGATGGTGGTTATTCTAGCAGAGGTATTTGAGCTTCTGGAAGTGTCTTTCATCTAGTGTTTTTATACTTTGATGGTGTGTGTTTCTGTCCGCTGTTTTCCTGTTTCTCTCCCCCTCTCTGGCGTTGAGGTGGTCTCTGGCGGCTTCCTCATGCTCTCCTGTGTGCGAGGGGAGCTCTTTGTCTAGCTGTTGGCAGGAGTTTGGGGGGTGGGCTCGCCAGGGCAGCTCTTGTGTGAATCTGCTGCACGGGATTTCTTGGCTGATGGCCAAGCTGGCCTCTGCTCTCATGGCAGGTGGGCCTTGGGGGCTCCTGCAGCCGCCCTGCTCCCACTCAGCTGTTCCCGGCCAGGGCCACGGCTCCTCTGGGGCAGCGGCTGTGTACTGAGAGGTAGTCCCCGGCTCTGTCCTCCGGCTGAGGCCTTGCGCCCCGGCTACTTGCTTCAGGGCTCTGGTTTCAGGGTGTGTGTGGGTGTTAGCCCTCAGAGCTAGCTCTCCTTTCTCTAACTTGTTCTCGTTTCGGGGTGGCTAAGGGGAGCAGGTGTGTCTAGAGAGGGCCTCACGCGGCCATCTTAGCGTGTGGGAGACCAGCGCCAGCACCAGCTGTCTCGCAGGGATCTCCGGAGGCTCTCTCGGGCCAGCTCCTCGGCCCAGCGGGGGAATAGGGGGGTGGGTGTGGGGGGTGTACAGGCCCTGGCCTATGGGTTGGCGACCCTTATTTCTGGTGCAATTACATGAAATTTGGGTAAACACTAAATCTAGTGAATGTTTTCTTACAGACAGAACCTCCACTGAATACCCCAGAAAATAGAGAATATCTGGCAGAAATCATGTTCGAATCATTTAATGTACCGGGACTCTACATAGCAGTGCAGGTAAAAACAGTTATTTTTATGAGTCCCCAAGGACTCTGGCTTCCGGGGTGAGTCTAAAGGTTCTCTGCAGTAAGACCGTGCTGCGTGTTCTTCCTCTGCCTCAGCACATGTGCGTGCACGCACACGCACATGGACACACACGTGGGACATGAGCACAGCACACACATGTCCATGCACACAGATGCGTGCACACAAGGACATGCGCGCACACACGTGCACACGTGTGCACACACACCCCCCCCTTCAGGTTCCACCTCATACTGTAGAGGGCGTGTCTTGTGATTCTGTTTCTATACGTGTGCCCTCGGCAGAGCGTCTGCCATCTCTGCATCACCAGAAGCCAATGCATCTCCTCCTGGTGACAAGATCAAGGTGTGGGCATGGTTCTTGTTTTTTTAAAATTTCATTTCTGATCAGAAAAAGGAGCTAGAGAATTTGCTGAGAAACAAACAGCAGCAGCAGCTCGCACCCGCTCCTGCACCTGCTGCCCTGGGTCCCCGGATCTGTTGCTTCCGAGAGGCCCCGGCCCCAAGATGCCCCAGCCCTGAGACTGGCAGAGCCTCCTTTGCCGCCACGTGTTCTAGGGGTGGGGCTTTGTGGGGTTTGGTGCCCACCGCGCCTCCGCCCTGTGGCAGGGAATGGACTGAACTCTTCAGGGATGGATGAGCTAGTGTTTCTCCAAGTGTTCGCTGCACACTGGTCCCGCACCACTGCGAGGACGGAGGAGGTGTGCAGGAAAGGAACCCTGGGGTGGCAGGGGCTGCAGCCTGGCCAGGCTGGGAGCGGGAGCCTCTGAGAGCCCCCGCAGCAGAGGACCGGTTTGTTCCAGCCCTTCCACAGTCTCCCCTCCCCTGGGGGATTTGTGGTCAGGAAATCCCCTTAGCACAGCCTGTGCCTTCCCAGGGCCTGGAGGGTGGTGGGTAAAAGTGTAGCTTCTAAGGCTGCATCTCAGGCCGGGGCTGTGGACCCTGTGGTTCTTGTGGGGGGCCGCCTTGTCGCAGTCCCTCTGCCCCCACCCCCTAGAGTTACGAGCGCCCCACAGCCCCCCACGCCCAGAAGTGACAGAGTGGCCTGGGAGACACCCGCCCTAGACCTGCAGGGAGGCCCAGTCCCACCTTTAGAAACCCCCACGGAGCTTCCTGCAGGGTGCCTGCAACCCTCGCCCCCACCCGGGTCAGAAGTGCAGGCAGGTTCTTTGACCGACAGTAGAATTGCTTTTTCCACTTGAAGGATCCTCAGTTTGCACGTTCATCCAGCTGGGAGCTGGTGTTTGGGGAGAAGGTGGGAGGAGAGACCTAAGTGAGAATCGCCGGCCCGGGCTGCGGCATCTGGGGAGCCGCCTCCTGTGCTCACGGCCTCTGCTCCTGTCCAGGCAGTGCTGGCCTTGGCTGCGTCCTGGACGTCCCGGCAAGTCGGCGAACGTACGTTGACGGGGATTGTCATTGACAGCGGGGATGGGGTGACCCACGCCATCCCAGTGGTAAGCGGTGCTCACCCTTGCGCTGGGGGCTCACACCTGAATTGAGGTAAGGGAAGCCATGCAGGCGCCGTCACGGTTAAGATGCCGCCCTTAAGGCACAGCCAGGCTTAGAAAAGGTAGCGAGAGCTTTTTAGACCCAGATGTGTGAGGACGGGGTGGCCACTAGACACCCCCCCACCCAGCATCACCGGAGGGTCCTGCTTCTGTGCAGAGCTGCTGGACGTTGGCTGTGGGGGCTGCGGGGCCCCCAAAGTGGCCTCATGGGGAGATAAGTGTGGCTTCATCCAGCTCATGCTTCATGCAGCTCAAACTGAAGCTTGTTTTTTTTTTTTTTTTTTTTTTTTTTAATAGAGGCATGGCTTTTATTTATTTATTTGTTTGTTTGTTTTGTTTATACATGCACTGGGTACAGTCAGAAGCGCGGGAGGGTGGGAGAATTCACCAGAGCCAGAGCGGGGAGCAGAGCAGGCAGAAGGACCGAAGTACACTGCTGAGGGGAGCAGCGGGCGGCAGGAGAGGTCTGCGCGCCATGTGGGACCCTCCTCCGGTGGCCGGGGAGCAACCGGGGATCGAACCGGTGCTGCAGAGGCCGCGGGCAGCTTCGCAACCCAGCGCTCAACCGCTGCGCCACCGGGGAGGCCCAAACTGAAGCTTGTTTTTAAAATTTGCTTACCAAGAAAGAGATTATTGCACATTCTAACTCACAGGAGACTCTGTGATGTCACTTTCTGGATTTTGTCTTCAAAATGTTAGAGATGTGATTCCTAATTTGGGCTTTAAGAGACACGTGTGTTTTCCGTGGGGCCCAAAGGAGTGCTCGGTGACCCGCTTAAGGTCTCTTCTGAAAATCAGCTGAAGGTGTCCCGGGGAGGGCGCGGGGAGGCCTCCGAGCTCTGGGCTCCTGCGTCCCGCGCCTGCAGCGCTGCTGCGTGTGGCTCCCATTAAAAATGCAAACCAGGGTTGTTGGAAAACAGTTCGTTTACTTTAACTGAAAAAGTCGTCGGCAGGAAGCTGAAGCAGCGGCCTGCTGATACAGATGCTTTCAGTCCTTCAAGGGCGAGGCCAGCACCTGCTGAGCCTCAGGTGACCAGAGCCAGGGTCCCCGGCCTGGGCCGCCCTGCTGGGCCTGGGCAAGGCCGGCGCCCGCGGCCACCTGGGTCCCTGGGCAGTGTTGGGGGAAGGTTCTGGCGTCCGGCTGTTTCTGTCTCCAGGGCAGCACCCTCCGAGCGAGGTGTCAGGCCTGTGAGCCAGGGAGAGGGCTTGGGCCCGGGCATCTGCTTCGGGGAGGAGTGAGCGCACAGGCAGCCACGCCCAGGGAGTGCTCATTACATTTTTATCTGTACCTTAGTTCAGTTTTTTTCCTGATTATAAAAATTTCATTTGTTGTATAAAATTTGGGTAAAGTAGAAAAAGGTGAAGCAGAAAACTGCCCGCGAACCGCTCAGAGAGCCACGTCATGCGTGCGCGGCCTGTGCGCGACCCCACACGCACACATTTCAGGCCGACTTGGAACCCCTGTTTTTTATTCTTTTTTAAGATTTCTTTTTTTAATTTATATTATGCATACAAGAACTGGGGTACAGGCCAGAGGGGCAGGGGTGAGAGGATTCACCAGAGACAGAGTGGGGAGCAGAACAGGAGGATCCACTGAAATCCACTGCTGCGGGGAGCAGCAGGGAGACGGGAGAGGTCTGCTGTGTCATGTGGGTAGCTCGCTGGCCGGGATGGAACTCGCGGGGCAGGGGCTGCGGACAGCTTCACAGTGCTGACTTAACCCCTGCACCCCCAGGCAGGCCCCCGACTGTTGACTTTTAAATAGAAGTAGATTTATAGTCGCCTTAGCAATGTGTAGGTCACACTTTTTCCTTTTGCTTAGAGCAGCCAGAAAACATTTGGGGTCCCCGCTGTAACAGGCAGCCTTCCTGTTTCGGAAGTGAAGGCCCGCATGGTTTCCTTGTCTGCTCTGCGGGGGCTCCCGGGGGAGGGGGCCCTTTGTAGAGCCCCCTCCCAGATGACCAGGGGCTCCTGTGAATGCTGGCTGGGGGCGCTGCGCGTGAGGGCTCACGGGCTTGCTCTGCTCCTCTCCCCTAGGCCGAAGGCTATGTAATTGGAAGCTGCATCAAACACATCCCGATTGCAGGTAGAGATATTACGTATTTCATTCAACAGCTGCTAAGGGAGAGGGAGGTGGGAATCCCTCCTGAGCAGTCACTGGAGACCGCAAAAGCCATCAAGGTAAAAACAGTCGGGAAATGGGCCGGTTTGGGGGTGAGCGAGAAATGCTGTCTGGACACTTCCCCTCCCTGCCCCTGTCTCCCCTCTCCCGTCCTCTCCTCTCCTCTCCCCTCCGCTCCCCTCTCCTCCCTCCCAGTGTGGGGCCCCGCCTGTTTACCTGGAGGGAGGGGCTCACAGTCTTGGCTTCTGCTCTGGGCCCACAGCCCTCCCTCGGGCACACCAGCCTGGGCCCTGCGTCCTCTCCTGGCGCTTAAGCAGCTTGAGCGCCCTTGACCCAAATGTGTCCCAGCAGCAGTGACTGTTGGGTCTCCCGAGAAGCGGGCCAGCCTCCCGGAGGTCCCCTGTGCCTGCCATGCGGGCCCTGTGCCCTGAGGAGGGCAGTTCTGAGCTAGCCCAGGCCCCCGAGTCGTGACATCCCCCCATGACTCAAGACCCAGAGTCATGACCCCCCACCCCCGAATTTTCTAGATTCTACTCACCAAGCTGGAAACGTTACCAGAAACTTTAAAACTTGATAACAATAGGAGAATGGCCTCTGGGCCTGACTGAGGGCCGCTGGGCCTGGCCCTCCGGTTGTCCTGTCCATAGCTGTTGACAGACCCTCTTTAAAGAATTTTTCCTTTTCGTGTTGTAAAGTCAGGACAATTTATTTTTTTGCTTGAAATGTAAGCGAGTCCTAGGAACGCCAGGATAATTGTATAGGTGAAGAGGGGACGGTTTGGTTTTTCTTGAGATAAGAATTTAAGCGTGGGGTGTGACGTGAACTGGCAGCTTTTGAGAAGACTTTGGGGGAGGCGGGTCTGACACCCCCTGTCTTCCTCCCACTTCAGCACCTGTCGCTGAGGCTGACACTGCCTGCAAGGGCTTAGTTTGGGGCGGGATGCAGCCCGGGGAAGGGCTGGCAGCCCCGGGAAGGGTTGGCAGCCCCAAGCGGAGGAGGCGCTTCCCCAGGCAGGTCCGCAGACACTTGTGCTGCTCAGCCCCCCCCCTTCAATGGGGGAAGTTTGGAATCTGACCCAGGCTCTGGGCACCCCAGGTCTGTCAGGATGTGAGTCAGGAGGCACCCTCTTGTGGCTGGGGGCTCCCTCTGGGGAGTGAGTGTCCCTCCTCGGGGAGATCTGGCTGGTGGCCCTCAGCTCCCAGCTCCCAGCCAGCCCTCGTGTGGCCCACACGCTTGGGCTCGCTGAGCTCCGGGGCTGACCCTCAAGTTAGATTCAGGTGTGACAGCATAGCGCGGGGGTCAGGAGTCAGGATGCCCCTTGGGTCCTCTGGATTAGCTGTGCTCACCTGGGGGCTGAGCCCTGGGGTGCCCCCCCTTCCATACAGTAGGCGTCTGGAAGGTTGTTCTGGGTCCCCTGGGTCCTTGTCTCCTGGCCCTGGCCACTTGGCCCCTGCAGCCTGAGTCCAAAGCGGCAGAGGAGGCTGCACCCCGCCCCCCGCCTTCCTGGGGCAGCTCATCCTCTGGTTTGGGGCTGCCTGAGGTGCCTTGAGTCTCCGTGGACACCTGGCCATTTGCCTGGGGATGAGAGTCCTATGGACCTCGGCCCCCACATCAGGCCGAGGGCCAGGGAGCAGGTCTGATTCTACTGGAGGCCCTTGGGGCTCAGGGATTCTCAGAAACTTTAAATATAAGGTCCTGGAGCATCTCACGCTTCTGCCCCCTCTTCGCCCCCAAAGCTCACTTTCCGAGCTGGACCCCGGTGCCTTGGGGAGGTGGAGCTGACAGGTGGCGGTGCCAGGGAGAAAGCCAGGGCACCATGGCACCTCTAGCCCCCTCCCAGCGCTTCCCCTCCCTAGGGGCCTGCCCTCCCTCTCAGGCCACGCCTTTCTCTAGCCCTTGCTGGTCACATGGAGCTCAGCTGGAGCATGTGTTCCAGCGGGCAGGGTGTGGGCATGTCCTCTGCTCACACTCATCACTCCACCCCCTCCCAGGGGCAGATGACTGTGCCCAGGAGGATGCCCAACCCTTGCAGTGGCCATGCCTCGCTTCGCCCATGCTGGTGCCCAGATGGCACTGGCTGCCTCGGCTGTGCCTGCAGCCAGGTCTGCTGTGGGGCAGAGGGCGCCAGGGAGGGCCTTGGGGGAACAGGGGCGGAGGAGATGGAGACAGGCCTCCTGGTGACATCATTCAGATAAGGTGGCATGAAGGTGATAGGGTGAGGCCAGATCGAGGGCGGAGCCGCAGAGCAGCCTCCCCCACGCCACGCGGTGCACCTGGGCTGAGAGGGTCATGGGTGGGTGTGGCTGCTTGGCGGCGGGCGCGGGTCGGAGGGCAGGCCCGGCCTCTGCTGACGCGGGCCGCGCCTCTGTGTGTGCTCGCAGGAGAAGTACTGCTACATTTGCCCGGACATCGTCAGGGAGTTTGCCAAGTACGACGCGGACCCCCGCAGGTGGATCAGGCAGTACATGGGCATCAACGCTGTCAACCAGAGGCGCTTCGCCGTGGATGTTGGCTACGAGCGCTTCCTGGGGCCCGAGATCTTCTTTCACCCAGAGGTGAAGGGCTGCTGTCCAGCCTCGGGGGTGCTGCGGTGTGGCGCTGCCACCTCGTGTGCAGGCAGGGCGGGTCTGGGGGTGCGCCGAACCCTCCCGCAGGTGCACCCCGAGCCCTGCCCACTCACCGCTGCCTGCCTGCTTGCGGGTTTGGCTCGGCCTCCCCGCCTCATGTCAGCCCAGGCACCTGGGGATCCCCAGGGGCCCCGGGGTCAGGGCAGAGAGGCTGAGTCAGGAGGACTGGGGGCTGAAAAGGGTCCTGCGCTAGCAGGGGAGCCTCCTGATGCCAGGGGTCATGCAGGTGGCTCCTCCCAGAAGCGGAGCGCCGTGGCCCCTGCCCAGGCCTGGCGACCAGCCAGCCCTGCCCCGTCCCCGTCCCAGCGCCTTGGTGGAGCCGCCCCTCACGCGGGCTTGGGTGTGGTGGCGCCCCAAGAGTGACTTGTGCTTCTGCCAGACGCAGCATTTTAAATAAGATAAATTTTATTTGGTATTTTGGTCTATTCTCCTGCTATTTCAGTTTATAGCGAGTAGGTAGGCCCTCAGCACAGCCTGTCTCAGCCTGTGCGGGCGGGTCTACGCCAGGACACGCCCAGAAGGTGGCCCAGGAGCCGGGCACTCGTGCCCGAGCTGCTGGCTTGAGCAGGTGCAGCCGCTGGGCAGACACTCACCACCCCAGCCCGCTGGAGACTCCCCTGGTCACCCCCCATCCCAGGGCGCATCAGGGCTCCCCTGGTTTTCAGCTGACCCTCGGCTGTGTCCCGAGTGGGCCTCGCTGGCCTTTCCTCTCCCTTCTGTTCTGGCCTCATTGCTCACATGGTCTCCAGCGACTCGTGTGTGGCTCCCGCCCCTGCGGGTCTCTTGCCCCGTGTGCTCTCTGCGTCTGGTCTCGGGGCTGGTCTGTGTTTGTGACCAGCCGACGACTGTCCCTCCTGAGCCGGCACGTTTCACCTCTGGGGACACAGGCCGTCCTCTCAGGCTCATGTCTTCCCCGGGAGTCAGCTCACCTTTTTAAAAAAGATTTATTTATTTATGCATACAAGAGCTGGGGTGCAGGCCAGAGGTGCGGGGTGAGGATTCATCAGAGACCGAGTGGGGAGCACAACAGGCAGCTCATGCTTTTAGAGGCATTGCAAGCCCAGTATTTGTTAAAGTGGCTTTTGAAAAGTGTTGTGCCGTAACGTCTGATATGTCTTCGTGAAATTCAGTTTGCCAACCCAGATTTCATGGAGTCCATCTCCGACGTCGTCGATGAAGTCATCCAGAACTGCCCCATCGACGTGCGGCGCCCGCTGTACAAGGTATGGCTGTCCGGTCCCGTCCTCCCCGAGGCAGGCCCGGCGCCCTGCTTGGAGGATTCGCACTGTCCACCACGTGGGGAGGCGGTGGGGCGGGCTGGGCCGGCCGGAAGTGCTGGTGTGAGGCTGTGGGGTCCCGTGTTCTTGCGACGCTCAGCTGTGCCTGTTGCTGAGGGGAACATGGCCGCCCCTGGCTCCGGGGGCCTCCCCTCAGGCACGTTTGTGCTCGGGGCCAGGGGCGGCCAGCCCAATAGCAGTCAGAGCCGACAGGAAACCGTGGAATGGGAGTGTGTGGTTGTATTTTCAGAATTCTTTGATTGCAGGGAATTTTGAAACTTGGAGTGAGAAAAAGCGCTTCCACTCACTGATGGTGTAAAGGGTGCAGCCAGCCTGCGAGCAGGCCCTGGCGGTCAGCCAGCCGCCCTCTGTCCTCCACCCCGAGGGAACTGGTGCTCCCGGCAGGGCTCAGCCCTCCCCGGCGACCTCAAGGAGTGTTTTTACTACTGGAAAAAATCTTCCTTTGTAGGCAGTTGTTACTGGTGAAGACAAATTACCGTTCTGTTTTCACCTGGGCCCCGCGGTGGAGCCCGTCTGCTGCGGCGTGCGGGGGAGAGCCCGCCTTCTCCGTCCAGCCGCGGGCAGCGACGGTGCGTCCTGGGCGGGGGGAGCACGGCCCGGGCACTGTCTTCGCTTCACCCCGGGGGCCCGACACGTGTGGGCGCTCCCGCGGGCAGTTCAGGTCACTGGCAGCAGGTTTCCCGGGTTCTTGACATAGCCGTGACCTTGGCGACCCGTCCATGCTAGCTGGATGACGACCCCGGCCCCCCCACTCCCCAGTGGGGAAGGCGGCACAACTCGGGGGCTGTGAGACGTGGCACACGGGGCTTGGACTGTTACTTTGTGCGGGAGCGGACCTCGTGTTTCTCCTTTGTCAGCAGCAAATGCTACGCCCCATGGGGAGAGTAGGGACCCCACCGAGACTGCCTGGGCACCGTCCTCAGACAGCAGCGTGCACTGGAGCTCGCTCTGAGGCCTCTGTGCCAATGGCGCAGAGTGCTTGGTGTGCTCAGGGCCACATCTGGGCCCTCGGGCGTCTGTCTTGCCGGTCCCTCCGCAGCGCGCCTCCACTCTCCTGGGCCCCGACTGGTGCCCTGACTGCCGGGCCCAGGCTCCAGAGCCGACCTTCCTCTGCCTTGGCCGCTGCGGAGGGGCTTGTTCTCGAAGCCCGGCCTGGGAGTGGGGTGCAGGCCTGTTTCCTGTCCGCTAACCCGCCGGAGATGCTGTCGTCGTCCTGCCCACCGTGATTGTGGATCAGGGCTCGGCCAGCTTTTCTGCAAAGAGCCAGAGGGGAGATATTTTTGGTTCACGGCCACACGATCCGCTTGTGTTTACTCAGTTGTGCCAGAGCTGCCGCAGGCCAGGCACCTGACCCGGAGGGGCTGCCATCTAGAAGCTTCCTTCAGAAAGCCCCTCCCCTCTCCAAATCCACGCCTTCGGGCTGTGTGAGGCGAGGCTGAGCCCCAGGAGGCTCCAGCGCTGCTTTGTCACAGGCCTGCCCTCCGAGGGCCGGTCCGAGGCAGTGGGGCCAGTCTCTGCTACTGGGTTTCTGGGCCTGTCGCCCCATCCCCAGCTGTGCACAGCCTTGTGGGGGGTCCTGGTTCTGCTCCCGTCCCCTCCTCCTCCTCCCAAGTGTGGGAGAGGCGTGGTGGAGAGAACCTCCCACCTTGCTCATACAGTGCGCACAAGCGCGGTGGGCGGCCATAGGCTCGGCCTGGCCTGCGGCTCGGCCCGCGGCTCAGCCCCCTTCTCTCCAGCCCAGCTGCCCCTCCTCTGCACTCCCCCTGCTCAGTCCTTCCCTTCCCTGTGGCAGGTGTTTCCTGCCTGCTGGGTTTCTCTTGCTGATGGCCCCATCCTTGCCAGGGGCTTGGGAAGTTCTCAGCAGAGCAGGACAGTGGGCATGGGCCTCCCCTGGGGAGACACAGAGGAAAAGGGCCCTGCCCGTGCCTCTGCCCATGCCCCGCAGGAGCCGGTGGGTTCCAGACAGTGAGGCGCCTCCAGGTGTGTCTCCGGAAGTGCGCCTGACCCCTACCAAGAGTGTGAGGCCACCCCAGAAGGCCTGGACTCCCCCAGAGACCACGTCGTCTACGGAGATGTGCTGCTGGAGCAACAGTTTCAGCTCCAGGGATCCCCATGACTGGGCTGAGCGTCCAGATGCTAGAGACTTCCCAGGGCACCCTGGCTGTGGCTCAGTGGGGTCCCCGCTGTGGTGCTGGGGCTGGGCCGGCGTGGCAGGGGCTTTGTAAGCAGCTGGGCGCCTTTTCCCCGATTCTGTGTGGGATAGCTGGGTGCCGTCTAAACACAGGCCACTGTCATTGCTAAATGAGAGGCCTGTGTGTTGTGAGAGACTGCGCCGTGAACAGCCTGAAGTCGGAGCGAGAGGGCCGGAGGGGCCGGCTGAAGCGACACGACATTCCCGAGGCACCTGCCCTTGACGGCGACGGGGAGGGTAGCTTGTGTCCAGCTGTGGGGCAGGAGGAGGCCTCCGAGAAGGTGGCCTTGGCCCTGAGCCTGCAGAGAGGAGGGGGGAGAATGATGGTGGCTGGACGAAGGGCCCGGGTGAGGGTCCCCGCACCCCTGACTGGAGAGTGGGACGGCAGGGCCGGGCCCCACAGTCTAACAAGGCCCTGGGGAGGTGGTGGAACAGCCCCGGCAGGAGGGTGGCCGCATGTCTGCGCCTCTCTGGTGATGGCGTGGGCGGGGACCCTCGCTGTGCTGCCCAGCAGGAGCTGGTGCATTCGCTGCCGACCAGGGCTAGGTGTTCTGTGACACACCACTTCAGAAAAAAGGCACGGAGGTGTCTTTTTTTTTAAAGATTTATTTATTTATGCATACAGGAGGTGGGGTGCAGGCCAGAAATGTGAGGGGTGAGAGGACTCCCCAGAGACAGAGTGGGGAGCAGAACAGGCAGATCCACTGAAACCCACTGCTGAGGGGAGCAGCGGGGAGACAGGAGAGGTCTGCTGCGCCGTGTGGGGAGCTCCCTGGCCGGGGATTGAGCTTGTGCTACAGAGGCAGCGGACAGCTCCTCAGTGCTGAGACTTATCCCCTGCTCCCCAGGGCGGCACAAGTGTCTGTTAACTCTGAAATCAGAAGCCAGTGGAGAGGTACGTGCCTTACAGGTGCGATTTTTTACTCTTACTTTTGGAAAAGTGCAAATGTCCTAGTGTTTGAGAGGGAGTCCGTGTATTTTAAGCTCGTCCTTCCGGCCCTTTCAGAGTGGCCTGTTACTCAGACGGAGCCTGATGGAAGCCTGACCCGGGACAGAGAAGCTGGTGACGCTGGCGGTGGGCGGAGAGTTTCCAGAACTCCACCCTTTCTGCCCCGCTGCACACTTACCCCCGAAGTTTAGGTGCCTGCTGTGGGGGTACCCAGAGTGGCCGGCTGTTGTTTCTGGGGTGGGCAGGCTGCGGCTGGCCAGCGGGAGAGCGAGGAGGGCAGTGGGAGGCGTCACTTGTTGAAAAGCCTCCTCCTTCCGCCTGAGGCAGCTTGACAGGCCTGTCTGCAATCATGAGGCCCCACGCGGCGGGTTCTCAGGCCGCGTCAGGGCGTGGAAGAAGGAGCCTCATACATCAGGCCTTTGAAGGCCACTCAAGATGTTGCAAATCTTCTGAAGTATTGTAATGAACATTTATTTTCATTCTCTGGTGAATTATTTTTTAATTAAAAATTCCATTACGGAGGAATGACCGGCAGTTGTAGTCACTGCCCCTGTGCTGGATCCTGGGCTGGAGAGAAAATGCTGGATTAATAACGGGGATAATAAAAAAGAATATTAATCGACCAAGTGTCAAAGTCGGAGAAGGAGTAGCGGCTCAGCCAGCAGCTCTGCGTGGGCACGTGGGGAGCAGCCGGCCGCGCGGGGCGGCGGGAGCTGCCCGGGCCCGAAGGTCCCTCGCGGAGTCTGAAAAGGTGCGCGCGTGTGCGCGCGCGCGTGTGTGTGTGTGTGTGTGTGTGTGCGCGCGCGAGTGCGCGTGTGCATGTGTGCGCATGTGCGCGCATGAGCGCGCGCGTGTGTGCACATGTGTGCGCACCGGCGCGCGCAGAGCGGACATGCGGCGCGTGAGGGCGGGTGACGCGGCCCGGCCCGGGGGCCCTGGGGGCGGCCCCCACCGGCCCCTGCGCCCCACGACCCCGGCTCTGCCTGCGGGCGGCTCCGCGGGGCGCCTGGGCCGCTGTGGACACGGACCCGCCTCTGCCCGAGGCTCGAGGTCCGGGAGCGCCCGTCGGGCCGCCGCGCTCTCGCCGCGCCGGGCTTGGGGCCCTGGGGGCGCGGAGGACCCCACTTCCCGCGCTCTTGGTCGTGGTCGAGGGACGGCCCGGGCGGGGGGGTCTGCGGCTCCGCAGCAAACACCTCGGCTCTTTGGGGCGCACTAGCTGCACCTGCACTAAGACGCCCGCTTCCTGCGCCGGGGGGCGCGGCGCGCGGGGGGGGGGGGGTGGGGGGCTGGGGTGGGGGGGCTGGGGTGGGGCGGGGGGGGGGGGTGGTGGGGGCCGCGCGGGGGCGGGGCGCGCGGGGGGTCGGGGGCGCCCCGCGAGCCGCTGCCGTGTCGCCCAGAACGTCGTCCTGTCCGGGGGCTCCACGATGTTCCGGGACTTCGGCCGGCGCCTCCAGAGGGATCTGAAGCGGGTGGTGGACGCCAGGCTCCGGCTCAGCGAGGAGCTCAGCGGCGGCCGCATCAAGGTGGGCGCGGGCGCGGGGGGCTCCCTGCTCTGCGCGAGCCGGGAGGGGCGCGGGGCCCAGGGGACCGTTCGCGCGTGGGGGACCCGCGCGCCTTGGAGCGCCCCCCCAGCGCAGGGCCGGGGTCTGGCGGGCGGGTCCTTCCTCCCCCGCTGACCCGTCCATCCCCGCCTTTGGGGGGACACCTAAGTGTTATTTGGAATTATTCCTGCGATGCTGAAAGTCTTTGTTTAGTAAAAAAAATTGATTGGCTTACTGGCTTGATTTTTTTTTTTAATGCCTTTTGTTGTGGAAGATCCGGGCTCCCGGCTTGGGGTTGGGGGAGGGGCTGGTGCAGGGGATTGGGGATCTGGGTCTTGGGGCTGGGGTTGGGGTCTGGGGTTGGGGTCTGGGGGTTGGGGTCGGGGTTGAGGTCTGGGGGCCGGGGCAGCGGCTGGGGCTGGGTGGGGGGATTTGGCGGCAGCAGCACGGCCTGGAACCTTCCTGTCAGGGTCAGCATGTGGCAGGTGCCGCCACAGGAGGACATGAACGGGGGGGCTGTGCCACCTAAAGGGGGGACCCCGGGCCTGGGGCGGCGCCCCCCACTTCTGCGGACAGCGCTGGGGGCCCTGGCCACTCTGGTGAGCAGCCGCGCCTTCCTTCGCAGCCCAAGCCCGTGGAGGTCCAGGTGATCACGCACCACATGCAGCGCTACGCCGTGTGGTTCGGCGGCTCCATGCTCGCCTCGACGGTGAGTGCTCCGCGGAGTCCGAGCAGACGGCCCTGCAGGGGCCCAGCGCGTGGGGTCTGGCCGCGTGGGGTCTGGATGCTCCAGTGGTTCTGGGGGGCCTGAGGATATTTTCACAGTCACGTCAGTTACACAGCTAATTCGGAGTGTAGCTGACGCCGGCCAGTGAAATCCAGAAGTGGCCGCCTGGTTAGTCGAGACTTTGCCAGTGCTGGTTCCTTCCCCCTCAGACGTGGGAGGAGAGCGCGAGTGGGCAGCGAGGCCCAGGCCCTGCAGGGTCGGGAGCAGGCGGGGCGGGGAGTCCCCCTCGGGCCGGCGGCCGTTGACAGTCCCCTCTCCGCGCCCCGTCCCAGCCCGAGTTCTTCCAGGTCTGCCACACCAAGAAGGACTACGAGGAGTACGGCCCCAGCATCTGCCGCCACAACCCGGTCTTTGGCGTCATGTCCTAGTGTGGGCGCCGCGGGGCGCGGGCGGCCCCGAACCCCTCGTCGCCAGTGCATGAGGCGCGGCTGGAGTCCGCCCGGCGGGGCCGTCCAGCAGGGCCACCGCGTGGAGTGTGCGCGCCCCTGCCCCTCCGCCTCCTCCCGGCTTCCAGTGACCCCCGGCTCCGAGGGCGTTCAGCCTGGCCAGAAAGCCCAGAGCTGGCGCAGTAGCCCCCCGGGACAGAGTCAGGGCGACCTCCCGCCCCTCCCAGCCTATTTTTGTAAATAAAATGTTATAAACTTGCAATACAAATGGATGTTTATATTTCCTATCATTTTGTATTATGGTCTTTGGTACAACTGGCCGATCTGAGCACGAGAGACGCTGGTGTCCGGGTGCTGTGGTCCGTCCGTCGTCGTGCGGCGTGTCCTGGTGTGTGCAGAGGCGAACAGGCCGGCCTGGGAGCTGCCCCACGAGCCCGCTGGCCACGGCCGCCCCTAATGGGAGTGCTGGGCGCCGAAGGCCGCTGCAGGGGACCGTCTCTTTGTTCCCTGTGTGACCTTTCTGGAACTGTTCTGCAGGAGACGCCGGTTTGCTGTTGGTGATGTTGGATGAAGCACGACCTTGCACTGTTGTAATAAAGCGTAGACTCTTTGTAAAGATTTCCCGTGCGGCGTCGTGGTCATTTGGTTCCCCCGCCCCACTCTTTTCTTCCCTAAAGATTTATTTTATTTATTTATGCAAAAATAAATGGGTGCAGGCCAGAGATGCAGGGGGGAGAGGACTCCCCAGAAACAGAGTGGGGAGCAGAGCAGGCGGATCCACTGAAATCCACTGCTGAGGGGAGCGGCGGGGAGACGGGAGCGGTCTGCTGCGCCCTGTGGGTCAGCTCTTGGCCGGGCATGGAACTTAGGCCACGGTGGCTAAGGAGAGCGTGGCAGTGCTGAGGCTGTAACCCCCGCGCCACCAGGATGCCCCAGCCCCTCCCCACACTTCTTAAAAGAATATTGACATGTACCTCCAGCATGTGGGCGTCCCCCACAACAGCCCCGTGCTGTGGGCCTTGGCGCCCTGCCACATGGGGACACGGGAGAAGGCCCTGTCGCTGGCCTTCCAGGCGTGGGCGCCCTGCCCTGGGGAGAGTCCGTGTGCGGTGCCCGCAGACGAAGGCTGGTGCTGAGGGCCTGGGAGGGTACCCAGTGCCACACGAAGGTGTCTCATGATGCCATAGTCTAGCTTCGTGGCTGCGCCCAGCAGGTGTGTCTCGGACCTGACCACACAGGTGCGTGCTGACGCTGTGGCGCGTCCGGTGTGCGCTGGCGTCCCTCCTCTGGTCACCTGTCCCTGGCAGCCGCGAGAGAGAGAGCCCGGCCGAGGACTGACCTGCAGAAACCTTGAAGATGTGCATTCATGGTAGAAAGATCCAGCCCGTTCTCCAGCTTAACCAACGTGAATAATGAGCTCCTGCGTGACTGCAGTCCCGATCGCTTGTGATTAATTCCTACTTTACGATCCCTCCATTCCGTCTCATTTGTAAAAATTACGACTGCCAAACAAACTCCAAGGTTCATCAAGCACACGGCTTCCTCAGAGCCCCAGGAGAGCCCCGCGGAGAATATTTATCTGTTAAGTAATTCCTTACTTAATTGAAGAATATTTCATAACGTTTCTTTTAAAAATAACTGTCAGGCTCATTAAAGAGAAATATACATTGGTTGGTAAAATAATTGCGTGGGGCACTAATTGGCAAGCATGTTCATTCCATTTGGTCAGATGGAAATAAATTCTTTTAAAAAGGAGCAAAGAAGCTAGAGCTTGACGTCGGCGTCATGGAGACATCTTTCTGCTGTTAAACGCGAGTTCTTTCTACCCTGTACCGGGTCTCAAAAGCAGGCAGCTGTCTGGTCCCTGTGGCTGACCTTCAGTTCTTCAGTTCGTATTCGCCACTAGGAATTTCAAAATTGTGTGATTCATAAGAGAAACTGTGGCTTTAAATTATTAAAAATTAATAATCACAAACCCAAGGATTTCTGATGTCAAAGTCAAAATGACGCGGCACTGGCTGTCGCCGTCAGGCCAGCCTTGCTGTAATAATCCAGCCTCCGGCGGCCGCCCTGGGCGGGCACCCCTCCTCCGGGCACCGCGGTCTGGCCCTGGAGTAACCGGGTCCCACCGCCCCGGGGTCTCTGTGCCGGTGTGTGCTCCGCGGGCGACTGGATGGCCTGGTTCTTGGATGAGGCCTGCAGAGAGCCCCCTCCCCGGGCGCTGCGGTGGGGCCTCGGGGTCTGCACGGAGCTGATGCCCTGGGACCCGCCCGCCTGCCCTCTGTGGGGAGTCATGAGTGGGGCCGTGTGTGGGGCGGGCGGAGGGCTGCAGAGCCGGGCGCAGGGGAAGGGTCCAGCGCGGGGGTTGCAGGTGCAACGCGCAGCGCTCTGGCTGTGGCTGCCGAGCGGCCACATTTTTTCTTTTTTTTGACTCTAAAGCAGCAACTCATGAAAAGGTCCCTGTTCACCTCAGTGTGGCCAGACAGGCCCTGGGTGCACTGGTCCAGGGTCCTGGTCTCTGGCAGCCCCAGGCCTGCGGACCCGGCTCTCCGCAAACCACGTCCACGCTCCCCACCCCGAGCCGGCACGCTTGGGGCGCCTGCGTCTCTAACCCGCGTCCCTGCCCTGCACTGTCTGCGCGACTCCCCCGTCTGGGGATGCCTGGCTGGTTGGGTCACCTGCTCCCTTCTGCGCAAAGCCCAGTGACAGCGCCCTGTGGTGCCGGGTGCCCCAACGGACCTGAGGGTTCTGCCCAATCCCGGAGCAGAGGGAAGCTGAGTGATATCTAAGGATGGAAGGGCAGAGCGGGGTCTGGAGGCTGGTGAGGATGACCAAGGCTCCCTGGGGGGCTGGAGGTGTTCCCCCTCAAGCCTCTCCCCCCGCCAGCCCCCACAGTACAGGAAGGAGCGGGGACAGTCGACGGCTCCAGAAAGGGGCCTGCTTGCTGGGGTTCGTATGCCCAGCAGAGGGAAGACTCGCTGCTCCATGCCTGTTTGCAGATCTCACGCACAACCTCCCACTCCCTCATCTCCTTATTCCACCCACCTCTCCCCACTTCCTGCCGAGGATTTACTTTGTTCCACTTATTTTGCTTCCACCTCGGTGTCAGCACCTGCTGGGGCGTACTTGCATATCTCCCGGAGAATTGCCCAGAGCTGGCCCTGCCTTACTGCTTTGCTGTCCCGAGCCATGGCTTCGGGGAGTTGGAGGTATGACCCTCAGCGCCGCTTACTCTCGATGTGTCAGTCAGGAAGCAGGACGGTTCGGTGGCCCTGTTTACATGGCCAGGCTGCGGAGCGGCCCAATGCCCACCCGGAGGTGAGTAGCTAAGGTGGGTGTCCGCCTTCCACAGAATTCCCCGTGAACCTTCTCCCTGAACCGACCGGCGATCCCAGGGTGGAACCTTCTGGATATTTGCCTAGGCAGCTTGGCAAAGTGGGGGCGACTTGAACTCTGTTTAGACTTAAACCCACTGTCTCTCCCTGGACACCCCTGGGGGCCCTGGTGGTGAGGACGGCGGTGGCCCTGCTGGTCGGGCCCCTGCTGTGCCAGGCAGGCCCGGGAGGCTCAGGCCCTGGACCCCTCGGTCGCGCCGTTTCTACAGGAGAGGAAACTGAGGCACAGAGAGGCCACTCCCCAGCACACAACAAACAACGTCCTCTTCATTTTTTTTGTATCTGAAAAGTCAACAGATTCACATTTTGATTAAAAATTTCCTTTTCACTCTTGCAATAAAATAATTCTGGTCCTCATCTCCAGTACTGTGGGATGGCCAGCTTCTCGGGGATACCTGGATGACTTTGGGGGGAGGGGGGATGCACGCTTACGTTCTTCCAGGCATGGATGTTGAAAGATCTTATTATTTTAAAGTTAGGAGCGGTGGCAGGGAGGAGGCGCCTGGGGATGAATCGATGGAGGCCCTGAAAGCCGCTTGAGTCACCAGCTGGTCAGGGCTGGGGCGTGCTGGGCACCTGGGTCGGGACTGGGGCTTGCTGGGCAGCCGTCCGCGCGCTGACCTCCAACCTGCAGACAGTATTTGAAGAGCCCAGAAACACAGGGCCCGCCTCCCCCCGTCCCGTCGCGAGGAGTGAAATGTAAGTTCCTGGCCCGTCACGCACAAGTTGCTCCCTAACAAGCCGGCCACTGTCAGCAACAGCAGCACAAATGTTAATTTATGCTTCAGACATTTGAGGGATGTCCTTTTGGACTAGAGACATATAATGCTTGCGAGAGCGCAGCCGTGTCCTCCCGCCTCGCGTGACGCAAACCGGTTATATATTGAGGGGATTGCCCCGGGCACCTGTTACCAGTTTTCCTGACGTTACCGGCTTTGCGTCCGGCTCCTGGGGATGCACTTCCTGAAGCTCCTGCTGACTTTCTCTCTGCGCATTCCGGGGTCCCGGCTCTACTCTTCACACACCCCAAATCCTCAAGAGGTCCCGGAGGCCCTGAAGATTGCCCAGTCAGCTTTCAAATAGGGTTGCCAGAGAAAACGCAGGTACCGGCTACCTTTCCATTTCTAACAAACAAGTGAATACTTTTTTATCGTACGAGTATCCCACGCAGTATTTACGGCATTTTCCAAATGTTGCCAGGGACACGTTCACTCTAAGAATTACTCATTTTTAAGATTTGTTTTATTTACTCATACAAGAACTAGGGTGTAGGTCAGAGGTGCAGGTGGTGAGAAGAATCACCAGAGACAGAGTGGGGAGTAGCGGGGAGACAGGCGAGGTCTGCTTCGCCCCGTGGGTAGCCCCCTGGCTAGGGATGGAACTTTTGCTGCAGTGGCTGGTCATAGCTGGATAGTGCTGAGACTTTAACGCCTGCGTCCCCAGAGAGGCCCAGGATGACTCATTTTTATCTGAAACCCACATCTGCCTGGAGCCCTGGACTTTTCTTGGTAAATCCAGTGCCCCTTGCTGCAGAGGCCGCGTCCGTGGTCCCGAGGCTCTAGCTGGCGGGCGCAGGAGCGTATGAGCGATGGTGGATGGGGCTGGCCTGTGGCCATCGCTCAGGAGTAGGCTGCTGTTTCCCGAGTGAGAACAGAAGCAGGAAAGGCGGCTCAGGGCACAGCTGCCTCCGCACCAGCCTCTCCTGCGCCCCGCCCCCCTTAACCAGAGTGCAGGAGGCGCAGGCCTGCAGGACCAACCCAACAGGCTGTGACCGGGACCCAGGGCGTCGCAGGGGCCTGGGCCTTGGGTTTCTGGGGCGCCTGTGGTCAGTGTCTGTGCGGTCAGGTCACCCTTGAGTGCCTTCCGGGCCGCCTGTCCCTCCGGCGGACACCAGAGGGCGCGCCGCCACCGCCGGCCGCCGGGGCTACAGGTTCCGGGGCCTCCAGGAGGGCTGGGGAGGGCAGCGCCGAGCTCAGGGCCCGCGGGGCTTAGTTCTGAGCTGACATCTGACGGACAGGCCAGTCGTTGCGGGAACGGCCGGGCTGTTTAAGGAGCCTGGCCTGGGCGGGCCTGGGGTGATGCTCGGTGAAAGGAGGCAGGGAAGGGCACACAGCTGGGCGCGCGGTGGAGGGGGCAGCTCCATGAAGCTGACACAAACTCCTAGGCTGTGAGGCCAGCAGGGGTGACCAGCTGGAAGGGAGGGGCAGCGGTGTGGCGGGGAGAGAACTGGGGCTCCCGCGGTGATTGACGTGCACGCAGATGTTAGTTCTCAGCAGCGAATCTGGAACGTGCAGAGGTGAGCAAGCCGTGTTGTCTCATAAAAAAGTAAAAATTGCTCCCATTGCATGGCGCCGTACTGAGTCCACGGGGTTTGGGGGCTACAGAGCGAACCGCCAGGCTGTGATTTTACCTTCAGAGTGAACACACCCGTGACGCCCTCCCTGGAACCGGGAGAGCAGCCACCAGCGCAGCCGGTGCCCAGTGCCGGCCTCTGCCCGGTGCGCAGGCAGCTGGGGTCACCTGGAAGGACGCGCTGACCCTGAGGGGCTGCCCGAAGCCACTCCTGCTGGGGGGCAGGGTGCTGGGCTTGGTGAGGTGCAAGGGACCTGGGGGCTCTGGGGGCGCTGGGGTGCAGGGGTCACTGGGGTGCTGGGTTTGGGGCCCTCTGTCAGAGCCGTGCTTCTCACACACGCTCTCCTGGACCCCAGTGCTTGGTGGACTGCCCTCTCAGTTCTGTGTCGGCTTCAGCTTGTGCTTGACCAGCTCTGGGAGGATAACCCCTGACCCTTGTCAGCTGCCCAGAGCATTCCAGGGCCCAGGCCTCGCTGACCAGAGGTGCCAGGGTCAGCCCCTGACGCAGTCCCGGAGCCTCCGCAGCTCCAGGGTCTATTGCCTTCTGGACCCTCAGCCCCCCTCGACCCCCGTGACAGCCCCGTCTGCTCCCCCTGGGCCCTGGCCACGGTCTGTCTAGAGACAGCTTATAAACGTGCGCAGAGGCCTTCTCTCCGGGCACGCGCCGGGCCTCTGCTCTCCCAGTCACGGCAGCGTCACGTGTGTTCCCAAACGCACGCATAGTCGATACGATCAATATTTATTCAGTCGATGCTTGTTTTCCACGCGGATCTGTGGACCCCCTGGGGTTCTTTCTCAGCTCCCAGCAAGGACTCAGAGCCCTGACCCGTCATAGGTCACTGGAAATCAGGGTCATCAATCACCGTTGCCGCGAGCCCTCTGTGACTTACGCTGTGGTCCCCACAATTGCCTGAGCCTGGAACATGCTGACCCCAGCTCCAGCCCACACTCTCTGAGGTCACCCCGGCGCTCAGCTGGTCACCCCCGCGCTTGCTCACACACCATGACCGAGGTGACAGGGAGGGGATTCACTAAAGGCATTTGCCAGCGGAGCCCCACCCTGTCCTGACGACCAGGAGCGGGTCCAGCGCGGCCAGTGGTGGGGACCAGTCCCCGTGTCCCACGTGACAGGGCGTCAGGGCTCCAGGGCTCCTTCCCCTCCTGGGGGTTTGCAAAGTGCCATCCCCAGCCGGGAGCGGCTGGCTCTGCTCACGCCACGGGGCCAGGACAGCTGCCGTGGGGTCTCCACGTGCTCACCCTCCACGTCACACTAGGGGCTCCCGGGTACACTTGGGAGGGGCCTTAGTAAGCCACTCGGGGGGCAGCTGCCTGGACAACCTCCAGATCCACAGTGGGCTTTGAGTGGGCACCAAAGAAACAAGGATGGTTTGCAATGCTCTGTCCCCACAGGAAACCGAGCCTGACCCGGCTCATTTCTCGTGGAGACACTGGCCAGGCACATGCGTCCAAGATGACGCAGCATCATGGGAAAATGCTTCCTGCCAGGTTGCGTGAGGACTCAGCCTCCGAGGGTGCGTGTAGCTGACCTCCCAGACCTTCCTGGGCGGGGGGAGGGCAGGACTTGTGGTGAGGGTGTGCCCTCACTCCCCCTGCCCTCTCCAGCTCCACCCCCGCACAGCCTGGCCAGGCCCCTGCGGCCGCGTGCCAGCCTCGGTGCCTGTGGCTGGGGGTGGGGGTGCCCATGAGAGTCCATCCTGATGCTTAGGTTGATGGGTTCTGCTCCTGGTATTTCCTGCAATGACAACGTCTGCCCTGCACCACGGGGGCTCAACCAGGGCCACTCGTGCCCCTGGGGACTCTGTGCTCGGAGCGACACCCCAGGGTGGGGAGGGGAGCTGCGTCAGGACGCCCAGCTGGAGGGGGGCAGCGCCAGGCGCCAAGCCCAGGCCACCACCACGTGGACAGACGCGGGCACAGGCATGGCCGCCGCGGGCCCCTTCTCGAGTCTCCGGCGACCTGCTCCGAGTGCTGGCGGCAGGAGCCGGGGTCACAGCTTGTCTTTCCTGCCGCCCTCGGGGTCCTCTTGAGGGACAGCCTGAGCCACAGCGGCTGCTGCACAGGCGTGTCACCTCCAGTTTACGCAGAACGCCAGCGGGTGGGCGCGGCGTCGCCTCTGCCTGGGGAAACGCCGAGCCCCGTGCGAAGGAACGGCTGCGTCGTTAACGGTGATTTGTGTCTGGTTTTGCCTG
The DNA here is from genome assembly GCF_014898055.3 of Talpa occidentalis. Classification (NCBI taxonomy): domain Eukaryota; kingdom Metazoa; phylum Chordata; class Mammalia; order Eulipotyphla; family Talpidae; genus Talpa; species Talpa occidentalis. The sequence goes on from NW_026555331.1 coordinate 153,877,304, forward strand.
ATTGTGGGTTGGCTGGCCCGTCATGTGTTCACGAGTAATTAATTTCATTAAACTAGGTCAAGCGAGCACGGTGCCCTCGCCCTCGTGTTAGCTGTTAGCAAGCGCAGTTCTTTTATATTTAGTTTTTTCTTTTATATGTATTTACACTAAAAGCTTTCGGAAAACTCAGACCTACATTTTATAGTTAACCTTCGAGTTGAACAGTGTTCCGGCGGCCCAGGCCGCGAGTCCGTGGAGCCGCACCCGGGAAGGCCGGGGAGGGGAGCTGGCGCCGGGCTCTGGGTTAGCGAAGCCCGGCCTCTGAGCCAGGGCCCTCCTCTGAGCCAGGGTCCTCCTCTGAGCCAGGGCCCTCCTCTGAGCCAGGGTCCTCCTCTGAGCCAGGGCCCTCCTCTGAGCCAGGGTCCTCCTCTGAGCCAGGGCCCTCCTCTGAGCCAGGGTCCCTCCTCTGAGCCAGGGTCCTCCTCTGAGCCAGGGTCCTCTGAGCCAGGGTCCTCCTCTGAGGGGCCCTCCTCTGAGCCAGGGTCCTCCTCTAAGCCAGCCTTTGGGTCCGGGGGGTGCAGGGCGAGGCCCAGGGGCCATGCAGGAGCAGAGCCCGCGGGTGGCCCTGGCGTCACCCATCAGCTGGCCCCGGCTCGGTCCGCGGCGTGGCCGTCTGCGCTTGCAGTGTCCGCTGCGGCCCACCCGGGAAAAGTGACGTGAGTGTTTTAACAAAACCCTTCACTTGCTCTCCCTGGTCTGCTCTGGGGTCCTGGGAGATGCCCGAGGCGCCGCAGCCCCCGTGCTGTTCTCACGCCGAGAGCGCCCCTGGGTGCCTGAGTGCCTGGAGGCGGGGGCCGGGCTGACCAGCGACCCCGTGAGTCCTCCGCACACTGCAGCCCTCCTGCCCTGCCTGCCCCCCAGACCCCCGCCCCTCCTGCCTCCCCCCTCGGCTCCCCCCATCAAGGGCGCTTGAGGCCGAGAGGAAAGAGCCATTCAACAATAAAGAGGAATTGGTGGCGCTTGGGGGGGCGTCTGGGTGTTGGCCGGCGCCCTGCAGGATAAACGGGCATCCTCTGACTTACCTGGGTTATATTTCACCCCTAACTAAGGCTCCCCGGGGGAGCTCCCCGAAAGGGAGAGCCCGGCTCGGGTGCAGCTGGACACAGGCTCTGCCTCTGGGGGGCCTGCGCCGGGGGGACGAGCTTGGGCCCTATGACACAGCCCCCCCTTTCTCCGTGGGGCCCATGGGGTCACGACCGACCCTGCCCCCAGCTCCGCGGCCCCCCGAGCCCTCCCATTGGCTTCAACGCCGCTTGGTTCAAGGCTCGCGCTGAGAGCCGCTGCGCGGGGCTGCGCGTCCCACTGTGGAGCTCGTGGGTGAGGTGAAGGTTTTATTTCAAAGATTTATTTATTTATGCACACAGGAACTGGGGTGCAGGCCAGAGGTGCGGGGGTAGGAGGGTGAGAGGATTCACCAGAGACAGGCGGGGAGCAGAACAGACTGACGGAAAACACTGCTGAGGGGAGCAGCGGGGAGACAGGAGGGGTCTGCTGCGCCCTGTGGGCATCTCCCTGGCCTGGAATCGAACTCGTGCTGCAGAGGCTGCAGATTGCGTCACAGTGCGGTGCCCAACCCCTTGTGCCACCAGGGAGGCCCGAGATGAAGGTTTTAAAGGCAAAGCTGGGGCCTCCCCGGTGGCGCAGCGGTTGAGCGCTGGGTTGCAAAGCTGCCTGCGGCCTCTGCGGCGCCGGGGGATCCCCGGCTGCTCCCCGGCCACCGGAGGAGGGTCCCACATGGTGCGCAGACCTCTCCTGCCACCCGCTGCTCCCCTCAGCAGTGTACTTCGGTCCTTCTGCCTGCTCTGCTCCCCGCTCTGGCTCTGGTGAATTCTCTCACCCTCCTGCGCTTCTGACTGTACCCAGTGCTTGTATAAATAAATAAAAAAAAAAAAAAATAAATCTTTAAAAAAAAAAAAAAAAAAAAACGTGTAATCGTTATAAAAACCATTATACTGGGCCTCCCCAGTGGCGCAGCGGTTGAGCGCTGGGTTGCGAAGCTGCCCGCGGCCTCTGCGGCGCTGATTCGATCCCCGGCTGCTCCCCGGCCACCAGAGGAGGGTCCCCCATGGCGCGCAGACCTCTCCTGCCGCCCGCTGCTCCCCTCAGCAGTGTCCTTCGGTCCTTCTGCCTGCTCTGCTCCCCGCTCTGGCTCTGGTGAATTCTCTCACCCTCCCACGCTTCTGACTGTACCCAGTGCATGTATAAACAAAACAAACAAACAAACAAATAAATAAAACATGCCTCTATAAAAGAAAGAAAAAAAAAAAAATAAAGGCAAAGCTGGACGCGGCATCGGCCATTTCCCACAGAATCCACAGGGAAAATGCTCTGAGAGCGGCGTCCTCTACAGGCTCGCGCCGAGGCTGTGGTCCTCCCCCGCGGCCGCTGACCGGTGTCCTCGCTGGGGTCCAGCCTCGGGCAGACGTGGCCCCTGCGTGAGTCAGCTGCGCCGGGTCGTGCGCCCGCACCCTCCGCAGGGGCGTCTCCCAGCAGGTGGCTTTCCCGTTGCTCCGGCCTGCGGCCTTCAGCTCACCTGTTCGCACAGGCACCCCAGGTGCCACCCCAGGAGGCAGAATGTGGGCCCTCCCGGCCCCCTCCCAACCCCTCCCCTGCCCGGCCTTGCTCCCTCTCTGGGGCTCCCTCGGGGCTGACCCTGGCACTCCCGCTGGCTCCAGCCACCCTCTGCCATCGCCTTGTCCTCAGGCACCGTCTGTCCCCCAACCCCACATTGTGGGGACGGCAGCTGTATCCCGACCCGCCGCGTGGACACTGGCACCTCTGCCCGGCGGCCGGCCAGGTCCCCATCGGGTGCCCAGCTGGCTGGGCTGGTGCTGCTGCTGGGGGTGGGTCTCCCCTGGGTGTGGTGCGTCCTGCTCCCAGAGGCCTGGGGGGCTCACACCCGTGCAGGGGTGCAGACCCGCCTGGACCTGGCGGAGGCTCCCCGTCCCTGCGCACCCTCCTCCCTCCCCTGTCCTTGCTGGACTGTGTGTGCCCCGCACCCTGGCCCTGGCCCCCCACGTTGTCCCCCTGGGGAACGCTCTCACAGCTTCTGTGTGTGAGTGTGTGTCTGGAGGCCCCGGGGGCTGGGGTGCTCGGGGAGGGGGCGCTCCCTGGAAATCTTGAGGTGGAGGTGCCCTCGCTCTGTCCAGCTGTGCGGCTTCACAACGGCGAGACATTGGAGACGATTTTCCGTCTAGGTTTTTGGTTTGTTTTGGGCTGAACAGACCGAAAAATAAAGGGACGCGAGAGGACGCTCCCCAGTCAGCGCCGGCGGCGGGTCGGGCTCATCCCTCGCAGTCAGCGTCAGCCGCGGCGGCTCTTTTCAGCTGGAGGCTTCCCGGGCCAGGTGGGATTCTGGGCAGTCAAACATTTAAATGCTTTTGTTGTTTCCCGTCCTTCCCGGAGTTTCTTTTTGTTATTTTCTGACTGGTTGGAGGCGCAAACAGACGGAGAGTTTGCGAACGGTCTGGCCCGGGCCTGAGGAGACCAAGCGCCTTCCCCTCCCCGGGGTCGTCAGCACCAGGCCCAGCGTCTGGATGTGCCGGGCAGGGGGCAGCCTGGCCTGGCCGGCGGGGTGAGAACAGCCCCGGCAGGCGCCGCTTCAGCCCCTGCCCCTGAGCCGCGAGGCTGGCGGGTGAGTCCAGGCTCCCCTCGGGCGGCAGAGGCTCGGCCCGGCCGCTGTGAAGATAAAGACAGTAAGGGCAAGTCACTTGGGACGTGCCCGGGGTGTTGTGCACAGAATAATCACTATTTTGAGCATCTTATTTTCCGGGAAATACTGGAATCATCTGGAGGAAGAGTTGAACCCTCTTGTGCGAAAACCCGGATTCCGGGAGGCACGTGGGAGAGCGGGCGGCTCCCAGCACCCCAGGGGCCCCGCGCCAGGGGGGAGCTCCTGAGCCTGCGCCTGCTCACTCACTCCTCACGCACATTCTCACTCACACACGCACGCGCTCACGCACTCACACACTCACGCACGCACACGCTCACTCACACACTCACTCACACGTTTGGGAGTTGATGCCGGATCCCGCTGAAACCCCGAATGGAACGCTTGGCTAGAGCCTCCCTGGGGCCTCTACTGGGGCTTGGGCTTCCTAAGAAACAGGCGCCAGGGTTCCCAGGGCAGGGGAGGGGCGGGAGAGGGCGGGGCCCTGGCAGGCCTTGTCTTGAGGGGCCAGCGGGGTTCTGCGAGAGCGTGGCCGTGGCCGGGAGGTGTGGCCGTGGGCGGTCTGGAGCTCCGCCTGCCCAAGCCCCGGCCCCATGACGCCCCGGTCCCGCTGCCGCCCTCCCGCCCCCTCTCCAGCTCCAGCCGCTCCCCTGCGCGTGTCCTGGCCGCGCCGCGCTCAGGGGCGGATGGGCCGAAGTTGTGCTTTTTCACGTCCTTGCATCCAAGCAGACGAAGGCATCAGGGTGACGGCGTGAACCTGACAGAGCCGTGGGGACGGCAGCGCGAGGCCGACGTCTGTGTCTTCTCTTGTCAGGAAACCGATAGATTTAGGGACTCGCAGTCAGCAGTGAGATTTAAGACGTTTGGTCGCACAAATCAAAAAGCACAGGTCTTCCGGGTTAACTGCACACTTTTATGATGACGAAATTACGTCTCGAAAAGCCACGCGACGGCTCTGCCCACGGGACACTCGGTCCTTCTGAGATTTCGAATTGCTCATCAAGGTGAACGGGAGGTGGAAGACCTTGTTTACGACGGGAGAGCAACGTATCTGCAGAGCGGGCTCCTCCCTGGGAGCTGCCTGTCCCTGGCGGAGGCGGGGCTGCTGTGATTGATCCGCAGACGACTCTCCCCGGGCAGAAGGATGACGAAGGGGCCAGCACCCGAAGTGCAAGCAGGGCGGGCAGTCCAGACGGCCAAGCCACTGGCCAGGCAGATCCTCTCCACCAGCACCTGGAGGCCCTGGGCCAGGTGTTTTGAGAATGTTTGTGGGATGAACAGAAAAGCAAAGACGGTTGATGGAACTGGAAAAACAAATCCCCTCTTCGAAACTCTGGCGTCAACATGGAAGCCTCCCCAGCACTTCGCAGAGCCAGGGCTCCAGACACGGCTCGAGCAAGCGGGATGTTTGCTTAAAGGATGACCAGGTGCTCCCGGCCGGCGCCCAGCAGCGGTGTGTGGCCGGGGAGGCCGGGGAGCGCGTGTGACGTCCTGAGAGGCAGCCTGGGCCGCAGGCGTGCGCAGCCTGGCGGGGCGTGTGGCCAGCTGGTCACGGCCTCCAAGGATGTCCTGACCCAGCGTGACCTTCCCCTGCAAGAGACACTTCTCAGATGTGATCGGGCTGAGAGCCCCGAGCGGGGAGGCGGCCCTGGGCGGCCCTGGCTGTAAGCACAGGGTCCTCATGCCGGGGAGGCAAAGGGGTTTGGCCAGAGAAGGTGCGGCAGATCCCACGGGAGGCAGGTGCTGTGCCGCCGGCTGCGACGGGGAGAAGGGCCCCGGCCCCCGAAGCCAGAGGGAGTGGCCTGGCTGGCTCGCTGGCTTTGGTCCCGAGACCCCGCGTAGGCTGCCGTCCAGGCGGCGAGAGAGAAGTGCGTGTGCTGGGGGAGCCGCGGCTGTGGCGGCCTGTTCCGCAGCTGCAGGAAGGGCTGGGGGTGCCATGTGGTAGGGACGGACAGGACGGGGTGCTAGGGGGTGTCCTCTCGCCTCCAGGGGATGCCCATCACTTCCTGTGCGTCCCTGAGGGCCCTGCGCCGTCTCTTTGGCTCTGTCAGCGTCCGTCCAGCAGCCGCCGCCCCTGCGGCCAGGGGAGCCTGTGGGCCGGACAGCCGGCCGTGGAGAGAGGGTGCCTGGCCGGAGGGCCGGGGGAGATGGCGTCGGGTGGCGAAACAGACAGCAAATGGGCCCGACAGGCGGGTGCTCACGTGTCCAAACTCAGGTGTGCCCGTCCGGTCCCCGTGTGGCTCCCTGTGGCCACTGCCTGTGCCGCCCCCCGGGGACCAGGTCAGGGTCCCAGCCTCCGTCCGCAGAGGCGGCGATGCCGGCGTCCAGTGAGGGGCGGCAGCTGCAGGCCGTGTCTGGGCCCCCGGGTAGGGGCGGAGCTTCTGTGAGTTCTGGGGGACAGCTGGCCCCTGGCCGCTGCCACCTCGTCACCACACACCGCGGGGGGCCAGGCCAGTTGCCCTTAGCAGCGACTGCTCTTTTTCAGAAATTTTATTTTCTGTATTGGACTTATTTTATATGTTGGCAATGGATTGAAGAACACACTTTAGCCTGACGGGGAGCGCTTTGCCCCGGGGCACGTGCTGCGCGCCTGCAGAGGGAGTCTCCGGACGCTGCGGGGACTGTCCTGAAAGCTCCCCTCAGCCCGGGGCACGCGGTGCGTCCTCTGGCTCGGGAAGAGCAGGCGAGGCACCTTCTGGGAGGCGCCCTCCCGCGTCCCCGGGCCTCCCGGGGCCTCTCGCCCCCCCCCAACCCCGCGGTTTCTGCGGCGGGTCACCCTTCCTCGGACAGAGCATCTGCGCCTGGGCGTTCTCCTCCAGGCCTCTCTGGCTCCCTAACGACATTCTGTGCTAATGCAAAGTCAGAATGTCCTCGTTTAAAAAATGTAGCCTTTTAAAAATCAGCAGGCTTTGTGAAAGCCGAGCTTTAGGTTCACGGAGAAATGGAGCAGAACACACAGCGCAGCGCTGAGGGGCCCTTGCCGCTTCCTTGACAGCTGTTTGGAGACATTTTATTTTTTTTTAATTTTTAATTTTTTTAAATTTTTTTTCTTTTTTTTTTTAATAGAGGCATGTTTTTATTTATTTGTTTGTTTGTTTGTTTGTTTATACAAGCACTGGGCACAGTCAGAAGCGCGGGAGGGTGAGAGAATTCACCAGAGCCAGAGCGGGGAGCAGAGCAGGCAGAAGGACGGAAGTACACTGCTGAGGGGAGCAGCGGGCGGCAGGAGAGGTCTGCGCGCCATGAGGGACCCTCCTCCAGTGGCCGGGGAGCAGCCGGGGATCGAACCGGCGCCCCAAAGGCCGCGGGCAGCTTCGCAACCCAGCGCTCAACCGCTGTGCCACCGGGGAGGCCCTGTTTGGAGACATTTTAATGAGCGACTGGGCTTGGGGTGGGCCGGACGCCCCCTTCTCCGTGAAGGGACAGGTGTGGCGGCTGCGGCCACCTCCCTTGGGGTCACCCTGTCCAGAGGCGGGCTGTCCTCTGGCCACACCGAGACACCGGCTTCTGCTTGGCTTGTCCAGCTGCAAGTCCACATGGTGCCTGTGTCCGCCGCTGGCCGCTTGGGTGAGCAGGTCCATATTGTGAATAAGCAACAGTTTAGATAGCTAAGGGGTTGGCTCAAGGTCAGATGCATCCAAGGGCGCTGTTCCCTGGCCCTGGACAGTGGGGCAACCCCGCTGTTTATTTCTGGGCAGATGGGACTCTGCAGCCTGCGCCTCACAACAATTTTTGAGGAACAGAAACCTGTGCATATTTATTATTAAGGTTTATTTATTTATGCATAGAACTGGGGTGTAGGTCAGAGGTGTGTGTGGTGGGGGTGAGAGGATTCCCCAGAGACAGAGTGGGGAGCAGAACAGCCGGATCCACTGAAATCCACTGCTGAGGGGAGCAGCGGGGAGACAGAAGAGGTCTGCTGGGTAGCTCCCTGGCCGGGGATCGAACTCGTGCTGCAGCGGCTGGAGACAGCTTCACAGGCTGAGACTTAACCCTGCGCCACCAGGGAGGCCCTTGTGCGTGTTTATTATAAGACAGAAAATCTCGCCCTCGAGCTGGTCCCTGTGCAGATGGAGATACCGCGGAGAAGGCGCTTATGCTACTGCAGGCATTAGTGGGATGGAAAAGGGCCTTCTAGATCCCCTTTGGCGTTTTCAAATGGTAATTGACTTTTTAGACAACTGAAGACGTTCTGCTTCCTTCCTTTACTCTCTCCTGCTTGCTAATTTATCCTCAAATGCTATCCCCAAAAGGAATGAATCCTAGTTTTTTTTTTTAAAAGTCTTTAAAACACTTTCATTTAAAAACCTAATTTGCAAGGACTATTGATTTAATTAGCCCGAGGTCATTTGTTGGATTACCGACGTCTCCGTGTTCTCTCCTGGAAGTGGAGACGTGGGAATTGTGGTGGTGGGAGAGCTCACGAGCTCAGCTCCTGCGAACCCGTCTCCGCGACGTCCGCCCTGCTCCCTCTCCTGCCTCTGCTGCGCTGGCCTCTCCCGACTCCTGTGGATGACACGTAACCGGGGGCGACTCTGACGTCTACACGGGGCAGGACGCTGTTCGGGGGACAGTTGAGCCAGAGTCCACCTGGGCCTCACGGCTAGAACAGAGCGCTCGAGAGATGTGACTTTCCCGATGCGGCTTGTCACGGCAGGAAGGACCAGAGCAGGATCTCCGTGACCCGAGACGGGGTGAAGGAGGAGAGAGTCCTGGAGCCCTCAGGGTGGCTTTTCAGGCTTTCATTGGGATTTACCAGATACACGGCTGGCAAGGGGTGCCAGCAAGTCTTCACTCTGTCTGGGCTCTCCTGTGTTCTCTGCTTCTCTCGTGGTTCTGCTGGCGTCCCCGTGACGCCGCCCTTAAAAGCCCAGCCTTAGCCCAGGTGTACCCCCCTACGCACGCCCACACCCGCTCCAGGTGCCACCCCAGGCATGCGTGCAGGACCGCCGGATCCATCAACCATCCCAATGGCGGGAGGGCAGAAAAGCCTGACAGCGTTTTCACTTACCCTACAGGGGCTCTGTAAAGGCAGGAACAGACACGGGGCAGGTTTTCTAGGATCCAGCAGACCGGGTAAAGGAGGAGTCAGGGTCCTCAGTGGCTTTTGCAGGTCTTTTATTGGGGTTACCAGGTACACGGCAGGCAGGGGTGTGGAAGGTGGGAGGCTGGCAGGCCTCCCAGCCCCCAGCAAGTCTTCACTCTATCTGGGCTCTCTGCTTCTCTCTCGCCTTCTGCTACTTCTTCCTGGGCTTCTCTTTCGGCTTCTGCTGGCGTCCCCGTGACGCCGCCCTTAAGAGCCCAGTCTCAGCCCAGGTGAATCCCATCTGCCTAGGCCCACACCCCACTCCAGGTGCCGCCATCAGCCATGCGTTCAGGACCGCAAGGATCCATCATCCATCCTGATGGCGGGAGGGCAGAAAAGCCTGACATTTTCCTTACCCTCCAGGCTCTTCGGGGATCCTTCCGTATTTCACGCAAGCGTTTTTAGAGTGTGAATCTGATCGCTGGTGGGATTGGGGTGACAGTGATGACGGCCACAGGGTCCTGCTCTTGGCTTCTCAGCCACTAGCGGCAGAGGCAGACCCGACGGCGGTCACGTTAGTCCTGGCGTCCGTCACTCGGGGCACCGGGGTGGCCAGTCACCTTCCATCCAATGAGGGCGTCTCTTGGCGGGGCCACCGGAGAGCGCTGTGAAAGGGGGAGCCTTGGTAGAGGGGACTTTCCTCAGGACCCCAGTGGATGTCCCCTCCCGAGTGCATTCACCGCGTCTCCGCCTCTTCCTCTCTGTCCAGTGATTAATTTTAATATTTGGTTCATTGTGTTTTCTCTGTTGCTGGAGGTGTCCCTCATTTTTTATCCTTCCCCCTTGGATTATTCCCACCTGCAGCGCGCTGCGGGCGACGAAGCCGGGAGGCTTCAGAGGAGGCCCAGAGGCCCTGGGCTGGGAACACAGGCTGGGCAGTCCCCCCCGGGGGCGGGTGGGTGACTGGCACAGCAGCAGAACCAGTTGTCTTTTGACAACAGAACCGGCTCACTGCGAGGCCCCCGGCAGGTGGGGGCGAGGCCCCGGCCAGGCCCGGGTGGGGCTTGGGCAGCGTCAGCAGGGCTGAGAACAGAGAAAGTGCATGCGGGGGAGCCTGAGGGGGCTTTTCTGCTAAACCAGCCACTGTGTGACTCAAAATTGGAGCCAGAGCCGCAACAGTGCACCCCGGCTTCCGAATGTGACCCCGCGGGGGTCAGCAACGTGGCTCCCCACACCCCATCCGTCGCCTTTGTGGGGACGCTGGGCACACCCCAGAACTCGCCAACTCAGGAGAGACCTTTCCTTCCCTGTCCTTCTTTTTAAAACGGCTGGGGTGTTTCTGTCCTGGGGCAAGCCCGCTCGGCTGCTCTCGCAAGAGGAGCAGAAGCAGGAACGCCCGTCCCAGGCGCCGCGGTTTCAGCTGTGACCCCCCCACGTGGACGGCAGGACCGCGTCACCGCAGCGCTTCCTGCCACTTCACTGCCCGGGAACCCTACGGGGCAGGTGCTGTGAATATTCTCACGACACAGAGGAGGAAACCGAGGCAGGGAGCGGTGACTCGCTGGCTGGGATCGGGATCTCACTGGGTGAGAGTGCTGTGTGATGCCAGGTCTTCAGGCCTCGTCCCCGGCCAGGACAGACCCCTGGCTGCAGTGACAGTGCTGAGCCCCGGCCCGGCCCCCCCGGTGTGTCTCACGAAGCCGCAGCAGGAACTTCACTGGCGCTCAGGCACGCGAGCGAGAAGAGGCAGGTTTGTTTAGGGAGAGAGAAAGTTCACTAAGGAGAGAAGGAACAGAAATAAAGTGGGACCCCAGCCCGTGGACCAGGCCAGGGAACACAGACCTTCTCCCCGACTGTTCCCACGCCCCGTCGCTCTCTCTGGGATTGGCCAGTTCTCGGTGGCCTCGCTCACTCTGCCCTCATGTCTGCGCCCAGAGCTAAGCCTCCGTCCCCGCCCTCAGCATGCTCTTCTTTATCGTCCTCGTTCCGGGGCGTCCTGCTGCCCCTCGTCCTGGGTGTTTGATTCATTCCCTTTGGAGTTTGTTGCCCTTACCTCTGGAGCGTCCTTCACTCTCCCGAAGTCGCTGCCTGCTCTAGAGCTGCCTGGTTACCCCCAACCCGCCTGGTTACCCCCAACCTGCCCTAGGACTCAAGTTCAGCTGCGGAGTCCGTCAGACAAGACGCGTTCCAGGCCCCCGGATGTTTGTGCCCTTGTAGAGGGTGTGTGCAGACGTCCCTGGGGGCCGGGCCCCAAGAGGCAACCCTCAGGCCTGCCCCCAAGGAGTCTAAACCCCGGCGCTGACTTCACTCAGGGCATTGAGGATGATTTGGTTTGCGACACAACAGCCGATTCTCTTGTTATTATTTCTGTCGTTATTTTCTGTTGACAAAAATCCCCCCGCATCGCCCTGGTTTCATGGCGAGGTGGCCGACGCGCAGCTCTGAGTGCAGGGGCCCCCACCGGGCCTGGCCCACAAGCTCTGCTGCGACCACAGGCTTAGGGGACACCCACTTTCTCATATAGTGGCACGAAAATTTTTTCATATCCTACTTGCAGCGCTGATAAATTAGTGGCTTCTAAATGAAGCCCAGCTTTTGGTTTGCATCACAATAACTCATCCTTGCGTTATTATTTTATTATTGTTGTGGTTATTTTCCACCGGCAAGACGTCTCTTTGGGTGTTATTTGCGGTGCTGATAAATCGATAGCTTCTAAATGGAGCCCAGTGCAGCCTGGCTATTAGGAATTCTGCTGCAGCTGCCCATTACGCTTGGCAAGAGCACCGACCGGGGTGAGCCCTGTATTAGCATTTTAATTGCTGGCTGATTGCTTTCCTGTAGCAAGGCTCAGCCCACAAAGGTACAGCAAGCAAGTTTCAATTAGTTCTTACCCTGTGATTTACTGGGCCCATGAAGATCCTCCCCCTGTAGCACTGGAAGTAATACCCTTGATATACTGAAGACAACACAGAACAGTCAAGAAAAATAATTGCCTTCACCAAAGGATGAGCAGCCAGGGACCCGAGGAAAATCCCTGGCTGAAGGGTGGTCACTTTTCCTGGGTGGGGTTTCCCAGAAACACGACGAGGCCAGCCCAGTGCCGCGCTCCCCCACGTTCCTGAGCTGGACCAGGGGCTGGGGCTCGGGCTGCGGCTCCCTGTGGCCGGCTTTGTCCTGTCGGGTGCTGGCTCATCAAATGACAGCTGTTGAACTCAGCCAATTCATGCCCCAGCTTCCCAGCTGCTTGGTTTATTTGATCTGGTTTATTTGTTCATGGAGGTTTGGCCCCTCAGGAATGCCTGGACCGTTTGTTCAAATGCACCTTCCTGGCCCAATCCAGGGGGTCTGGCCTGGTGACACAAGACAGCCTCGCCTTCCCCCTGCTTGACCCAGCTCTTGACCCAACTCTGGACCCAACTGCTTGATCACAACTCTGGGCCCATAGAAAACTTGTAAGGGCCTCCCTGGTGGTGCAAGGGGTTAAGCACAGCACTGTGAAGCTGTCCGCAGCCTCTGCAGCACAAGTTTGAGCCCCTGGCCTGCAGGGAGCTACCCGCATGGCACAGCAGACCTCTCCTGTCTCCCCGCTGCTCCCCTCAGCAGTGTATTTCAGTAGATCCACCTGTTCTGCTCCCACTCTGTCTCTGGTGAACCCTCTCACCCCCTGCACCTCTGGCCTGTACCCCAGCTCTTGGATGCATCAATAAATCTTAAAAAAAAGAAAAGAACTTGTAAGTGTAAATCCTTTCTCTTCCCCATGAGATGTAAACCTTCCTCCAGTCTCTCCCCAGTTTCACAACCTAGGAGTGTCCTTCCGGAGGACCCAGGAGCCGTGCAGAAAGCTCGTGTCCCATCCCTGCCTCTGGCCAGAAGGAACCAGCAGTGACGGCCGATGCCCAAGCACCCACCCCTGCTCCCGTGACCTCCCAGCCCCTCCCACCAGCTCCCCGCAGGGCTTGAAACCACTTGCTTTTTGTTTGAGTTGAATTAAATCTCCTCCCTGTTGCAACAGGCCTGAATAAAACCCTCCTTGACTGAAGCCCATCCGGTGTTCAGCCTCTGGTCCTGCTGCCTGAGCGCCCTGGTGGGGGTGGCCTGCGGGGTGCCCAGACCCCCAGGAGCCCGGAGCCACGGAGCGGCAGGACGAGCCTGACAAAGGCCTGGGTGCACGGGGCCTGCCCTCTGCCCTCGGGGCCTGGGCATAAGGCTTCAGCCACCCTGGCAGGGAGGACGCACCTCTGGGCGGGCGGGTAGGAGGCCATCCTGGAGACAGCACCCCTCTGAGGTCGCGACCCCTCTGAGGTCACAGGGCGCTGCTAAGGGGTCTCACTGGCCAGGTGCCCGGGTCCTGGGTGTCTTACTCTTGTGGGGAGCCCGGAACTGCCCCTCCCACCCCAGCAGCTACAGCTCCTGGTTTTAGTCCGAGACTGCGAGGGGACTGGTGACCGGCTCAGCCCCCAGCCTGGGTGGAGGCCGCTTTTTTTTTTAAATCAATTCTATAAGAGGTTTCTCCCGGGCAAGCCATTCCTTGTATTTAAAAATGTCCTTTGGGAATTAATTCCTGTGCTCTGGCCCTTCACGAATATTAGAAGGTTCCCGTGTCAGGGCACGGAATTGTCTTCACCACGCCGGGGGGTTAGCTCCTAACCCTGCTCCCCAACCTGACCTGTAACAGGTTCGAGCCTGAGAAATGCGGGGGCGAGTGGTTCATTTTCCTTTTTCTTTCACGCCTTTTCCTTGACATGCCCTCTCCTCCCCTCCAAGCTGCCTTGCACCCCACCCCGCCCTGCTGGCCCGCGGAGACCTTTCTCCTTCCATCGGCGTCTGCTCGTCTTCATAAGCCTCGGCTTTGCAGACTGCTCGGTGCGGCGCCCGGCGTCTGTCCTCTGCCCCGCTGTGCGTGGTGACGCCCTGGGCGTCGGCGGCGTGTCTGTCTCTCGGTGGGTGAACAGGGTCGGGGTGTGGATGGGTCACGTCTTCCTGGTCCAGCCTCTGGCCCCGGCGCTCAGTGGGGTCCGTTCCTCGCCGCTGTGGCTGGCGCTGCGCCCCAGGCTGTGGGGAGCATCATTTCTTGAGTTGACGGGTTCATGGTCCCTGGAGACACGCCCAGGATGGGGCCTGTGGTATTTCCATTTTTAGCTTTTTTGACAAGCCGTGCTGGAGACGTGAAGGTTCAGGGGAGTTGTAACCATCTTCCGCCTCTGCACCCCGGTCCTCTTCCACCTCCCTGCTCCAGGGTCGATTCTGCCTCCAGCTCCGGCCTTGGTGGTCTTTGCAACTCCAAGGACTTTCCAAGAATATTTTTTCTTTAAGGAAATATAGTTCCTTTCCCAAAAGCATTTCTGGAGCCAGCTGTTAAAGTAGAGAGCCACGGGATGTGGGTGCTGTGGAAGACCGCGGAGGTGCAAACAAGGGGGTTATTTTCAGGAACTCTCCGTGCAGAGGCTCTGGGTTTGGGAAAAGTTGGTTCCTATAGCGCTGAGGAGGGCAGATCTGGGGCAGATGCCCTGAGAGGCTCGGGTGCTGCTGGTGGGGCCCCTGTGGTGCCCGCAAACCTCTATTGCTCATCAGGCAAGCTCAGCGGGTCCCTCCTTATCCGCCTGCAGAGTGTGGGTGCCCCTCAGGGGGACCGGCCGAGAGGGAGTCTGGGAAACGAGGTTCCCGTACAGGGGATGCTTGGAGCCGGCACGCCCCCCATTAAAGATGACTCCCGCAGGTGCAATGAGGTGCTTGGGGAGAGCGGGTGGCGAGCGGCGCTGGGGATGGGAGGAGCGCTGCCCCGCTGGTCTGGGCGTCCAGGTGTGGGGCCCTGGGGTGCCAGCCTGGGGGCACGGGGAGCCCCTGCACAAGGTCTCTGGATGATTGTGGGGTGGGCTGGGCAGGGTACCTGCTCCCCGACTCCCGCTCCCTCCCCTGACGCGCTTCCAGATTTGTTCCCTGTGCAGCCACAGGGGACGCTGGAAGGAGAGCAGGTCCTGCAAACGGCGTCTCGTGCTGGGCTGCCATGGCCGAGCTTGCACCTGCCAGGCCAGCCGCGTGCCCCCCAAAGCGGAGCCCCTGTGTCCCACCGAGCGGCGGCCTGTGCACCCCTGGGCCCTGCCCGCCCCGGTCGTTGGTCAGCGCATCCCACACAGCCCCCGGTGCAGTGCCCGGCACACAGGACCCGCTCTCCTCCCGGGAGCGAATCCGTTACCCAGAAGGGAAGTTTTGGGGGTCGGGAAGAGGGTCTGGAAGCCGACAAGGCTTTCTGCCCCAGGAAGGCTCCTGGGGCTCAGGCTGACGCGGCCCGCGGAGGTCGCTGCGGTGGGAACTCAGGGAAGGCCCTGAACGTCCAGCCGGGGGTCTCCAGGGAAAACAGCCCGAAGCTTGAGAACCAGCACCGGCGAGGAGCCGCGGCGGAGGCAGCACACCCGAGCGTGCTCTTCTAGAAACTGCATGGAAGCAGCATTCACTGGCGTTTACGATAGTTTCCTCAAGCGTTTTCTGAGGCCCCCCGCGGGGCACCGGGCACCTGGGGGTGGCGTCCTGTCGGACAAACCCCAAGCCTGGCACTGGGAGCTCTGCAGGAGGCCCAGGGGCGCGCGGGTCCTGCCGACGGCGGGCAGGGGCTTCGCAGGTTGGGGTTGCTGACTCGGGGGTCGTTTAAAACAACACAGCTCAGCAGCCTTACGCCCGCCCGGCCGGGCCTGCTGGTGGCACGGCCCTGGCTCCTCACGGCGTCGCTCAGCCTTGCGCTTTGGGCTTTGGTCCTGCCGTCTTCTTCCTCGCTGGCGGGCGAGAGGAAACCCGGACAAGCCGAGGGGCTGTGCTCTCCCGGCCTCTGGCCGTGGGCGCTGTGGGAGGGCGGTTTGGGGGTGGAGGGCTGGTGGAGTCACGTGGAGGGGAGCTGCCCCCCCATCGCCTGGACCTGGAGCTGTCTCTTTCCCCCCTTCCCCCCTTATCTCTTGCGCCCCCTTCCCCACGCTGCCCTCTCTCCCCTCCCGGCCTCCCTGGCCTCTCCACTCCCCTCTGGCCCTGCCTCCCAGACCCGTCCCTTCCCACCAGCAACTCCAAGGCCCCAGCGCCTGCCCGTGGGTCCCTTTCTCATCCCAGGAAACCGGGGTGCATGTGAGTGGGGATATTTAATTCCTCTGAGTGTGACAAAGAGCGGAGGCGCTGCTGCCTGGCGGGGGGACCATCCACATGTCCTCCCAGGGCCGCAGGTCGGGCGGAGGGAGAGCAGGACAGAGAGGCAGAGAGGGAGAGTGACAGCATGAGTGACAATGCGCACAGGCTCTCTGCGATGTTGTCTGACTCCAACGCTGGATTCTAATCAATAGAATGCATTTTTTATTATTAAGTAGCCCATTGTAATATAATGGAGCAATAAATACTGATAAAAGTGTTCCCAGTGACTCATTCCTTTTGGAGTAATGGCGCTTTGATTATGGAATGATTGGGCTTTTAATTTACACCAGCACTTAGTGTGTCCCACTAATGCCCCAGTTCACACGCAGCCTCCCCCAGGCCGAGGACGGTGTCACCCCCATAGCTTCAGCGGGGAGCTGCTCTGGGGGCCCCCAGATATCATCATGGGGGGCTTAGTCCTCGGCATCGGAGAGGGGCCCTGTAGGGACATGCCAAGGTCTTCTCAGCAGGTGGGGGGCCCGTGGTCACAGATCCAGGCCTTGTCTGCTGGGCCCACGGAAGCGCAGGTACCCTCTGCCCTCTACCCTGTGCCCTCTGCCCTTGCCTGCTGCAGGCATTGGAGGGCGATGGTTTTATCACGACGTGATGGAGAGGGGCCCTGCCACCTGGCCCCGCCCCCAGCATCTGCTGCCTGCCCCGAGGGGGAGGAGCTCCCTCCTGCCTGCCTGGCCTCTGTGTGTACCTGGGGACAGCCTCCCCTCCACGCGGCACAGCCATGTCACGCCCCTGGCTCACAAGGTCCATCTTTTTGTAATAACGGAGTTTAAAAATGTTATAAATTTGAGCCTCCCTGGTGGCCTAGAGATTAGTCTCAGGCTGTCACCATGACGGCCTGAGTTCGATCCCCGGCCAGGGAGCTACCCACAGGGTGCAGCAGACTTCTCCTGCCTCCCCGCTGCTCCCCTCAGCCGTGGGTTTCAGTAGATCCCCCTGTTCTGCTCCCCACTCTGTCTCTGGGGAGTCCTCTCACCCACGCACCTCTGGCCTGCACCCCAGCTCCTCTACACAAACATTAAAAAAAGAAGAATTTACATCTGTATCTTTCCTTTATAAAAAATTAAAATTCTATAACTTGTATGACTCTACCCACCTTCGCAGGTGCACGCGGCCTGTTCGTCTGCGGCTCCGCGCGGTGCGTGCCGTGGGCTTTGCTCCGGAGCGCGATGGGGCCGTGTGATTTTTTTTAAACCAAAAGGGCTCAAGGGAACAAATGGTAGACATTTTGAAAAGAGCATTTCTGGAAGTATATAGTTAAATATACTTATTTCTTGAGTTCAACATGGTGCCTTTCTTGCTACACTTCCATTCTGTTTCAATAATTGACTTCAATGCGAGCCCTGGGTCTGGCGGGGGCAGGGTGGGAGCTGGGGGCAGCTGTGGAGAGGGGCTGCTGTCCTCGGGACCACACAGGCGGCCATGCCAGTGTCCCCCGTGGTCCCAGCACCCAGCCCCCACCCCCGTCCTGTGGTGCCAGCTTCCTCCCTGCACGAAGATGTCTGGGTGGGGCTCCTCACAGCCCTGGGCTGGGGAGAGTGACCTGAAGATGGTTTTTCCCCCTGTGGACCCTCCGCCTTGCCCCCCAGACTCATTGTTATGGTAAAATAAGCATAACGTGGCCAGTGGGCACAGCTCTGTGGGCTGAGGCCCCGTCACATTGCTGCCCAGTCATCGCCTTAGAGACCCTGGTGACGCTCGGAGCTCCTTTAACAGGAAGCCCCTCTCCAACCTCACCCCTAAAACCTGAGGGCCCCAGTGGAGGCATCACTGGGCATCTGCCCCCCCGTCTGGCTGGTCACTCTCCTGAACGTCCTCAGGACCTCACGGCCGCTGGCCTCAGGCTCTGCTTCTTTCTCGGGGTCAGGAACGCGCGGGTGTGGACGCCCCGGCTGGAGGGGCCTCTGGGTTACTCGGCCCTTTGCCAGTCACGAGGGACCTGCTCCAGACCTGGCGTGTCTGCTCTGCTCGTGACCAACGAAGGGTGCGCTGGCCGCAGCCAAACCTCGCCAAAGTCTGTCCGGTGGCCACAGCTTCCTCTGCTGACCAGGTGCCCCGCCCCACGGTGCTCCCGCTCCTGCCTCTGCCATCTCCAGCCTTTCCCTGCCGTCTCCAGCTCCTCCCTGCACCGCTGGCTGGTCCAGGCGCCCGGCCCCAGCCCCATCGCTGAGCCCCGCGGCCCGGCCTGCCTGGCGGGACCTTGCGAGCCCACTGCCCTTCCTCGTCCTCCCGGAACCGGCAGCGTCCGGACAAGGAAGGCCGAGCTCACGGAGCAGAGCTCAATATTGATATTAAATAAAACTACAAAGCTAATCGAACATGTAATTAATTACACGCACCGTGGTTATTATGCCGCTTGGTAATTAGGCACGGATAATAAGCAGCTCAGAAGTGATGACCGTTAGTTTTACTTTGATGTGGACTTCAGGAGAGAGAGGGGGAGGGAGAGAGAGGTGGGGCGGGGGTGGGGGAGAGGTGGCCTGGAGGGGTGCCCCAGGAGAGCAGCCCTGTCCTGAGGGCGGGATGGTCCTATTTCTGCTACAGCTTCATTTTCTCTCTCCCCTTCTTGCTGCCTCTCTCTGCCTGCACCCCCTGAAGCAGCGCACCTCGCCTGGAGGGCGGTGGCAGGGTGTAGGTGCAGGCAGGGGGAGCCAAATGTGGGGAGGGAGCTCCCTGCTCCAGCCTGCCCTGATGCCCTCATGCCGACTCAGTGTTACAGGGAGCGCGGGACATGGCACCCTGGACTGACTTAGGGTGTCTTAACGCAGCACCCCAGCTTGCGGGCTGGAGGCTGCGGTGTGGGCTGAGGCCGCCGGCTTCGGGCAGTGGTCTGGCCTGTGTCTGCAGACACGCCTGCGGGGCCGGGCTGGGGAGGCTGGCGACGACTTGAAATGCCGCGAATCTGGATTTCTTTGGTGTCACTCATTCCTTCATCAACAGACACTGAAAGCCAAGGCCTGTCAGGTGAGGCATTTTTGCAGGTAAAAGGGTCTGTCCTTTAAACCTCACATCATTTTATTTCTGTTCCAGGCTCCCCGACACCCCTTCCCTGCACACGTCTGCCCTCTGCGCGTCTTGTAGGTCACACTTTAAATCCTGCTTATACTGACTCGCTGTTTTGTCAGGTGAGCGCCGGCTGTTTCCGGGGTTCTCATCCCCAATCGTCTTCTGGGCTGCCTGCCCCTCCGCGAGTCTGGCGGTTTCGGGGCCCATCTGTCCTCAGCGGCAGGCAGCACGCCCCTCAGCCGCCAGCCTTCATCTTCAGCGTCCAGCGGACCTTGACCGCCCCAGTGATGGTTTTGAGTGGCCCTGGCGGGAAATGCCGCAGAGAGGCGGAGAGGCAGCTGGGCCATGTGAGAGTTTAGCGGAACTATCGGCTAAACAGTCTGTGAATTCCAGGTTCTTCCTCCAAAGCCTCCCTCATCCTCTCAGAGGATTAAACACTTGGTGTTCCAGCCCCACAGACCTCGCCCTCACCGCGAGCCCTCCTCGTTGGTGCCAGAGAGTCAGCAAGGACAGAGAGGCATTTCCCACGTGCGGACAACTGCTTTCCTTTTGCAGTTCTTGGGGGAAAACAGCTCGGGGGGGGGGGGTCCACCAGAAGCCAAGCTCCCGCGGCCACAAAACCCGAGAGTGCAAACGTGTCATGGTTTTTAAAGGAGTAACTTGGGAAGACAAAGGAAGGTTTGAAATGCTGAGCGCACACCCTGATGGGGAACGAGCAGACTGAAAACGAGTCGGAAGGCGCTGCTATTTGGGGGGACACTCGTGACCGGTCACCTTCGGCCCCTGTGAAGCATGTGCCGTCACGCGGGAAGGGAACCGCCGTGTGACCCAGGACGAGTGATTTCCAGGCTCGGAGCCACCGGGCATGAAAGAGGACTTGACCCGTCCCGGTCGGCAAAGGAGGGGGCCAGTGAGGCTGGCAGGAGCGCGGCCCCAGCACCCCATGCTCCGCATGAAGATTCAGTTCACTGAATATCAGCATCGCGGGGGGTTCTGAGATGGCATTAGAGATGAGCTGGGTCTGCATGTGTCCAGTGGAGGGGCGAATTGTACATTTGAGGAAATTTATGTAATTTAAAAAAGCACAGTAAGAAATATTAGGGGGGGAAATGTGAAAGATGCCGAGGAGCATAGACTCGTCCTTGCCCGGGGAGGAAGTGAGAGCAGGACGAGAGAAGGCAAAAGGTAGATTTTACATTTATGCAGTGCTTTTTTTTTTATTTATTGGAATTTTATTTTTTATAGTCCCCATACAATTACAAGGCCCTTATTTTGATCCCAACCCCTCCTTTCCCTGCCCCCACCCCCCTCTGTAGTGCTTTTTTTAGAGAAACAATTCTGATGTGAAAATGAAAAAAAAAAACTAGCTTGATCCTTGCTGTCTGCTCGCTGTCAGCGTGCGGCGCCACCAGTGTAAGGCTTTTACTCCATGAAATTAACTAGGTTTGGCGACAGACTCAGGTCAGCCCCGGGGGGGGGGGGGGGCTGCTGCCCAGAGCCTGGCGGGGAGCGAGGGGGGGGGGCCCTGCGGGAGGCCAGCAAAAGCAGGGCCAGGAGGGGCAGCAGGCAGCGCCCTCTGGGGATGACCGACACCCTCGGCTCCCGCCAGGCTTCTGCAGGGAGGCGAAGGGGGTGGCGACGTGGCCCCTGCTACCTCCCGGGAGCCTTCTCGGCCTTGACTGCACTGGACACCCCAAGGAGCAATTAACACCTGTGGGCCTCTCTTCATTGAGACCAGTTGCCTTGTTCTTAATCCTTTATTACCTTAGAAGTGTAGAAACAACGAGGTAGAGAAAAGGAGGAGGGAGCTGGAGGCCAGCGGAGGCTCAGCAACCCCTTCTAGGGACTCATTATACTTTCATTTTACCCATTTTTTAAATCTGTTCTTTTTGACATTAATTCTCTTAGTCTTCTTAAAGTTGAGGTGGGTTGATGGATAGTTCATCTTCCACAAAGTATTAGACACCATCTTTGAAGAGCTGAGGGGCAAGTTATCAATAATGATATTAATGTTGCATTATGTTCTTCATCCCTCTGACAGCACTTTTATGTATCTTAGTGCAGTTCATGCTTTAAACATTCCTGTTCCACGGGGAAGACTTTCTACAACAAACCCTTAACATTAATGGGTGATTTCTTCCAGAAGCTTCCACAAGTCTTCAAAACCAAGGTGTCATTTTCCCCATAAAATGGAATAAAATATATTTGAGATGTTTGAGGAACAGCCTCAGGCACCACAGGCAGAGAACACGGGGCTGTGTGAGTGAGATGCTGGACTCCCAGGCCCGAGTTTGGGTGAGCTTCCTGCCCCTGAACTCGGCCCACGGGACGCTGCCTTTCCCTGGCGAGTCCGGGGTCATCCGTCAGCTGGGATAGCTGAGGCTGGGGAAGTTAAGTTTTCCAGGGTTTACTGGAAGGATGGGAAATTTATCCACATTTCCCACTCCAGACCCTTTGGCAGAAATACGTCATTATTTATGGACACCTCTCGCACTCATCTCTAGACTTGGCCTCAGATCCCTGTCTGACGGTGTTGGAAGTGCTGCTACCAGTCGATGAGAATTGTGCTAGATGGATCCGTCTCTGCCAGCCTGGCGCTAAGGGTTATTCTGCACTGTGGGGCAGGCGGGTGGCTCCTACCTGAGTCATGCAGGCTTGGGGAGTCGTAGAGCACCAGGATGGAGGTGACCTCAGAGATGGAGCCTCCTTTTACTTAGTCACCCAGACCCTCCAGAACTGACCTGCCCCTCCTTTGCCAAGGGAAATGTGGAACCAGGACCGGAACCCTGATTTCTCTGCCCAGTCACTCATTAACACCTTTAACAGACTTCCCAAAGGGGAGGGCAGAGCCCTGTGTCCCCTGTGTTCTGAGCTGGTGATGAAATTGCAGAATATCTGGGTCAGAAGGCTGCGCAGCCGGGGTCCCGGGAGGGCCGTCCGGCCGCTGCTGGACCACTTTGATGGCGGGAGCTGCTGGTCAGGACCCCATTCCGTTTTGGGTGCCCATTGAATTAAAATCTGCTCCCCTGGGTGTCCCAACAACTGACCCCTAACTGAGCCCTTCGCTAACTGATGTCTGGTCTTTCCACGGGGGACAGAAATTTAACTGCGTCGAATCATCTATTTCCCCCGACTCTTCGCCAGCAGAAGTAACGGCCACGCGCTGGGCGGGGACGCTCTGTGGGTGGGCGGGGGACTCTGTGGGTGGGGGGGGCGCTCTATGGCTGGGGGGCACCCTCTGCGGGTGTAGTGGACCCCTCTGGACAGCTGCCTGGCAGGCCTGGGCTCCTGGGCCAGGGGTGTGGGGGCGCCTGTGGCCCCCCACCACCCCTCTTGGAGGCCTCGTCTCCAGCACAGGAGCAGCTCCAGCACACAGCAGTGGGTGGGAAGCCGGCACTGGAGGGGCTCCCTGCACCCCCCAGCGGAAACTGGGGAGTCTCTGTCTCACCCTCTTGATCCGCAGCTGGGACCTGACTGTCCGTTTGGTGGGAAGCCCCCAGGCACACTCAGGCCTGCCGGCCATGGTGCCCACTGAGAGCAGAATTCAGAAGCAGGAAACAGGCCCGTGACCTCGGAGAGGCCAAGCGCCAGCCGTGGCCAGGCCTCTCCAGAGAGCAGAGCCCGCGGGGCGGCCGGAGGCGGGTGTGCAAACAGGGAGAAGGAACTGGCTCTGGCAGCTGGGGGGCCGGCCAGTCTAGCCCCGGGGCCAGCAAGTGGGGGCCCCTGAGGTCATGGCCGCCACCCACCTGGAGCCCCTGCCCCCTCTGGTGAGCTCTGAGAAGCTAGGGGGTGGGGGGAGATAACATGAACGTTGTGGGTTCCTATTGTTATGGCAGAACTCCCCCCTGGAAGCAGGTGCAGGCTTGGGGGGGAAACTATCACCGCGGCGCCTGAGGAGAGCTCCCTCCACGGCACAGCCTGCTTCCTGACCAGACTAGGGTGCAGTCATCTGGGACGAGTCGGTGAGTGTGGCCTTGAGGGTGCTTAGCAGCTGTTCCCTGAGACTTTCAGTCTGGAGGCTGCGTCCCGACCTCAGCTCATCACCGGGTCAGCCTGACATTTTCCACTTCACTATGAACTGGCCACACGGGGGCCACTGTGACCTGTGTGCTGTCTGCAAGTCCCAGCGCAGCACGCCTTGACCCCTCTGGAGAAGCCGGCATCCCGAGGCAGGCGGGGGCCTGGGCCGCTGCTGACGGGATCACCTGACTCTCTCCCACGGGATCACCTGACTCTCTCCGGGGGTGGGGGGGTGGCCTCGGGGTAACCCTGCCGTGATAACATCAAGCACTTTGCTGACGCAAATGTCTCTTGACATAGGGTGACAACGACCCCTTCTCTGTCCCTCCTAAAGCTGCCCCCCGCCCCCCGGACCTTACTCCTCACGGCGCTGTGGCACGGCCAGCTTTCACCAGCTGTGCGCCGTCACGAGCCACACAAGAACGTCCGCTCCAGTAGCAGAGTCTCGCCTTGCGCACCTGCTCCACGCACGACCGGTGTGTCCCCCTCGCGTCCCCGCCGCGGAGCGGCCGCAACGTTCCTGTCGCAACAGAAATGCACAGCCGAAGCTGGGTGACCCTGCGGGGACCCGCCTCTGCGTCCGGCCTGAGTGTGCCTGCTGTGGCCTCTGAGTGTGCCTGTTGTGGCGCCACCTCCCGCTCCACTGTCCTCCTGCTGCACCCCTGCCTCGGAGGCGGATGTCTCCTGGGCTCTTGACCCCTGGGGGGCTGCACCTCAGTCCCTCCGTCTTTGAGATCAGCCCGGGTCCCAGCAGAGGGGGGACAGCCCCCTTCCCTGGCCTCGCCCTGGCCCCCACGCCCCACTCTGCCCTGCTGGCTTTCTCCATCTCCGCGGCCCGTCGTCCCTGGGGGCGTCACGGGGGCCACACTCGCCACGGAGGCCCCGTGACTCGTCTGGGGGGACAGAGAACACATCAGGTATTTCTCAGCCCCATTCTGCAGCTTAGCGGAGCTTATTAGATGCGATTAAGGATTTTGTGCCAGGCTCGCCGAGGAGGTGGGGGTCAGCAACGGGAGCTTTTCCCTCCCCGGGCCTCCGAGCTCATCTCCAGCTGCGGCAGTGCCCAGGCTGCTGCTCGTACAATGCCGGATCTTCGCCTTCATTTGCAGTAATGAGATCCGTCAGAAATGATCAAGCCTCCTGTGGTTCTGCAGCCCATAAATTATCCAGCACACAAGCAGGACGGGAGACTAGCACCGACCCCTGGCCCGGCACCTCATTTTGTAGCTTGGAGAGCCGGAGAGGCCGATTGACTTGCTTGGGGTCACACAGCGACTTCCAGGAGCGCCCAGCAGCCCTGGGACCTCCGGTCTCCTGACCTCTCCTCCCGCTGCCCCTGAACACGGGGGTGCAGCACTCAGGCAGGTGCTGAGGGGCCAGGAAGGGCCGTCCCTCCCTGTGCAGCTGCCCACTCGGCTCCTGCTCCATCTCACTCACTCTGTATTGGTTCTCTCTGTCTCTGCCAAGCAAGAGACATGGGTCTAAGCAGCGAGCGGCTCTGGCATCTTACTAGAAAATACCAGGGGCCGGCGACGTGCTGGGAGGGTTATGGGGTCACGAAACGGGAGAGCCTGGACTGGCCACTGGAAACACGGCAGAGAAAGTGGCCCTTGGTGGCGGGTGTGCTGGTGTCCTGTGCTCACCACCACCTGGGCTGGAGCTGGGACCGCGAGATGCCCCTGAGGGGGGCGGGGGCCCTGGCCGGCTAGCGGGGGTCCTTCCCAGGGGAGAAGAGACGTGGACTCCCAGGCAGGTGGTCGTCGGGTCACGGCAGGTCTGAGGGCCAGCGGATGGGACGTGGACCCTGACCCCTGCCTGGGCTTTCCCCAGCGCCTCTGCCCAACTAGGACCTGAGGCCCACCTGGCCGAGGCAGGTGTTGGCAGCTGGGCACACAGGACTTAGAGGCCGCAGGTCTGCAAGTCTTGGGCTACTCTCTCTCTCTCTCTCTCTCTCTCTCTCTCTCTTTCTCCCTCCCCAGAGCTGGGGTACAGGCCAGAGGTTTGGGGGTGAGAGGATTCACCAGAGACAGAGTGGGGAGCAGAACAGGCAGGTCTACTGAAATCCACTGCTGAGGGGAGCAGCGGGGAGACAGGAGAGGTCTGCTCTGCCATGTGGGTAGCTCCCTGCCCGGGGATCGAACTCGTGCTGCGGTGGCTGCGAATTGCTTCATAGTGTGGTGCTTAACCCCTTGCGCCACCAAGGAGGCCTTGGCTACTTTCTTAATGAGGTGCTGATTTCCCTCTGTTTCATTGAAATCTATGGCTATGGGGGCGTTGCCCAAGCCGGTACCCCCTGTTTACCTGAACCTGGGTTGACTCTCGGCTGTTGCATGGGGCGCCTGGAAACACACCTGTCTTGACCGGGCCTGGTTTCCTCTAGGTTGCTGGACAAGTGGCCACTCTGAGGGGCGTGGGGAAGAGGCTGCACCTGCAGACCACACCCCCCCCACTCCCGCCACACCCACCCACCCGCACATGGCGTCACATGCGCATCATGGCAGAAGCTCCACAGGGCACTTTGGGTCACGAGTAATAGACACGCAACTCATACTCATTTAAAGGCTTCATTGACTTATTGAGCCACGTAGCTGGGGAAAGTTCCAGAAACTGATTGGATTTTTGGCAGGTCAATGAGATTTCTGTCTTTCCGTGATTGTTTTAACTTTGCCCTCCCTCTCCCCCCCATCAAATTATCTCGTCCTTGGCTCGGATTGCCTCGGGGACGGGAAGGGGACAGGAAGTAGCCTTGGCGAGAGCAGTCGGGCCACGCCCTTCCTTGGCTGCCGTCAGGAGAGAGGGTGCAGCTTTCCAACCAGGCGGCCAGAACCCGGAACTCCACCCCACCTGGATCACGCCTGGCCCGAAGCTGCTGCAGGTGGACACAGAGGATTCTGGGTCTAGTCTCAGAGCTCTGGGTGGGGACACTCTTCACCGATGGAGACCAGTCCAGGTC
The DNA here is from genome assembly GCF_014898055.3 of Talpa occidentalis. Classification (NCBI taxonomy): domain Eukaryota; kingdom Metazoa; phylum Chordata; class Mammalia; order Eulipotyphla; family Talpidae; genus Talpa; species Talpa occidentalis. The sequence goes on from NW_026555331.1 coordinate 153,903,200, forward strand.
CTTCCCTGCATGTATCCTAGCTGTGTGGCTGCGAAACAACAGGGGGCTTGGGGTGTGCTGGGGGCCACGGGGCTGCTAGGACAGAAGGGGGGCCCCTGAGCCGGCTCTTGAGGAACGGCCCACGTTTGATGTGGCTGCCACAGCAAGGCCCGGGCCCTCCTGCCTGTCGAGTCAGGACCCGGGAGCAGACGGGTTTCCATCACGTTTATGGCTCCTGAGGGCTGCCAGGAGGTGCTGCGAGCGGAGCCGAGTGAAACAGATGAGGCCGAGCAGCTGGAGGAGGAGCGAGGGGGGCACCCGCTGCAACTCTCTGCGGCCCCAACAGCCCTCGCTGCCCCCCATGCTGGGAACGTTATCTGATTGGCCCGTCACGCGCTGTAAGATCAGACCAGACTCTCCGAAGAAACACTTGGATGGAAATAACGTAGGTAGAGTCATTTTATTAGTGTTCTTAAAGACCTCTGATGAGGAATAATGACGGTAAATCATTAATATATATTTTGGGCTGCTTTAAAAATTAAATCTGTTCCACAATGTGTTCCACAATTTTATAGCCATTATGGAGTCCTCGGGGACAGCCTCAGAAATGGCATCCCATAAATTTCATCTCTCCTTGTATCATATTACATTTTACGGCCATCATCTGGCATTTCAGAAGCTCCAAGGCTCCACGTCTTTCAGAAGCAGCAGGAGGAAAGTGCGGGAGAATGAGAAATAGTGGGTTCTGGGGCGGCACGGCCTGGAGAAAGCCGGGGGCTTGGGGTGTTCTGGAGGGATTTACTCCAGGGGTTCCCGGGGCCTCTTGTTAATCCTGACGGATTATGCTCCTTCCTCAGTCACTGCTGCCCAAGAATTCAGGCTGGGGGTTCCTCTACTCGAGTCACCAGCTGGGTCAGCCTTGCCTAATGGCAGTGGGTGGGGGGTGCAGGGCTGAGCCCAGCCCCCCCCCCCCCCCCCCCCCCCCCGTGGAGACGCCACAGGCCAAGGTTGCTCAGCCGACCCCTCCCCGGCTCTGGGCCGCCAGGCAAGCCTGTGCATGCGTCTGAAAATTCAGGCCCAAGATGTGCAGGTATCAGTGACGCGAAGACAGGGTCCTCCCCATCTGTGGGGAGAGAGTTTTCTCAGCCACCTGGGCGCTGCCTTCTTTGTGGGTTGGCAACCAGGAGGGGAGGGCATTCTGGGTGTGGAGGGCCATGGCTTGGACCACGTGCAGGGCAGCCCCCCAGCGCCCAGGGGACTAGGGGCGGACAGAATGCCACTCACAGTCAGTTGGAGCACATCTGTTCTCGGGGCTGCAGTTGCTGCAGAAGGGACCGGGGCTCTCAGGGAGAGGGGGAAACTTGGGGGGGGGTGCGTCCTGTTCAGGACTCTTAAAGGCTGAGGGGAGACAGGTGGACAATGGCTCTGACCAGAGCTGCTGGGCCGGTCCCTCAGGGGCGCTAAGCCCAGTCCCTCCCCTTGCTCTCACGCATCTCTCAAGGATCTGACCATTGAAGCCCCACGCTGGGCCTGTCTCACTCTGCAAGGCTCTTGTTGCCTCTGAAGTTAATTTTGAACCTTCATGAACTAGCGATGGCATGGAGGTGTAATTCTTTTTCTCGCCTTCATGTCCACTCCCATCTCCCCCTGGACTCTTGCTTCCCTGGAGCAGGGGCCGTGTCTGTTTCATCCCAGCGTGTCCTGCTGCTGCGTCTCTGACCATCTGCCCCCAAGGGGAGGTCGTGGAGGGCGGGCAGGACATACCGGCCAGGCTGATGCTGTCCACAGTGGGTGCGTGGGGGTGGACTTTCTGACAAGTGCCGCTGGCCAGCCCCATCCTCGGGATCCTCGTCCTGAGGTGGCGATGATGTTGCGACTCTCGAGTGGCCTCATTTCGGACAGGGGGCGTCTGCCGTGACCACCCGGTGAGAGTCAGGGTGACGGAGGCTGGTCTGGAGAAGAAGGTTCCGGGCCGGGCAGACTCCCCCCGCCCCACCACGCACGACAGCAGTGACAAACTTCCCTATTTGGGGTTCATTTGAAAGTCCCAAGAATGAAAGTCCCTGCAGGGGCCGGGAAGGCACAGGGCGGTGGGGTTGGTAGAGATCCTGATGGCGCCTGGGGCCGAGGGCGGTGTTCGCCCAGACCCGAGAGTGGTGGGTCTCCCGGAGGACCCTCCGCCCCGGTCACCCACCTCCCGCGCGATGCCCGTGCTCAGCCGCAGGGCCCTGGCATCTGTGCTCTCGGGGAGAGGAGCGCCCCTTGGGCAGAGAGTTCTCTGCTCGTTTTCTCTGTTCCTGGAGGCTGCCCAGCAGGAGCAGGGCGGGCGGAGCTAATCAAGGCATTAAGATGTTTCTCGGCGTCCCAGTGTCTCAGCGGCAAGGTACCGAGTGAGCAGTTTGTCACAAATTCGTGACGTTTGCAAAGTACATAAAACAGAAGGAGAGAGCGGACCGGGCAGGCCCCGCAGGGAGCAGATGGAGCCTTCGCACTAGGAATTGGGGGAGATTTAATGAAGGGATGATGGGGTTCGGGAAACCCAAGGGACAGCTGGGCCCTGGGGCTGGCGGCTGCCCCATTCCAGGCAGCCCCTGCTGGTGACCTCGTGCTCCCAGGGGTGGGGAGTGGGGGCACAGACGGCCTGAGCGCAGCGGGATCACGGAGCTCACTGCTAGATCACGCCCCCCAGACCGCACGGAATCCTTTGAGTCAGCGTCCTCCGGGGGTCACAGAGGAACAACATCGGTCTAGGGAGGGGCTCAGTGAAGCGGGTATGAAGAGAGGGCGCTGACGCGGGGTGGCTCCTGGCTGTGGGCACGAGCATCCAGGGGCTGGCAGTGGCGTGGAGAGAAGCTCCTCGCGACAGCCTGGTAACGGAGACTCGGCCGAGTGTCGGGCCTGCTGCAGGCGGAGGGCGGCGGTTGTTTCGGGCGAGGACCCCAGCACTCAGCAGGGCGGGGGCAATGGATGACCAGCACCGTGAAGCGGCTGGACGCCGTGACGAAGGACTGACAGGCTCAGCCGGCCGCTGTCCGGGGCCTGGGGTGGCTGGCCAGGCCGGATCTGACTACGTATACTTAGTCTCCCCAAATATCCAGGCCCTGGGAGTGGAGGGAGCTCTGAAGTGCTGACTCGGCTCCGGCGGCCAACACAGCCATCACGGCCGAGTCCTGAGGATTAATTCTTCTTAATTATGTTAGTGCCGGGCCATCGTTCAAGTTTATCGATGCTGTCTGGGCCTGTCCGGGAGATTTATAGCCATCTCGATCCCCGCATCGCACAGGCCGCAAACAACCGGCCCTCCTCTCGGCGCCTTTTCCCGGAGCCGGGGTCTGCGGCGATGGCAGCGAGCCCTTTAAGACACGAGCGCTTCCTCCCTGGTTTCCTCTGCGGGGCCCGGGGGTTTGGGGGCGCTTGGGGTTGTTTTTTCAATTCCCGTTCCTTCTCCCCTGTGGCCGAATCAAAAACCTACTCTCTGCAGTCAAAGTGTTTTATGTCTCGTCCCGGGAACATTCTTGAGAATTCTCCACAAGCTCACTAGGCGGAATTTAATCACTTTTATGCATGTGGCCTTTGGCTTGGCATCCCTGCATATGAAACAGGTTTCAGACAGCCAGAAGGGAGAGGAGTGTATCTGGAGACACGCGCCGTGAATCAGCACCGGCCCACGGTTCTGCCTCTGCCTGCTGGCCGCCTTTGTAGAGACTGTGATTCTGAGAGCTGGGGGGTGACGCCCCAGCATTTGTGCAGCTTTAAACCTGACAGGCGAGTCTCATGTCCATCCAGGCATCGAAACCCCAGATGTCAGCCCTTCTTAACCCAGAGAGCGGCAGGACCCCGCAGGTGAAGGGCGTGTCTCCACGGGGAGCAGCAGCCTCCAGGTTTCCATCTGCGGGGATTCAGACCCAAGTCTCAAGAAAGGGTGACAAAGCCAGGGTGCTGGCGTTGGCCAGTCTGGACATTGCACGAGTAGGGCTTGAGTGGACACTGCCCAGGTGCTGTGCTAAGCTCCCAGCTCATGGCCTTTCACACAGCCTATGGCTCTGAAACACGAGCCTCGTTTTGCAGATAAGAAGACTGAGATCCAGAGAGAGCCAAGGACAAGCCCCACAGGGTATAAATGGTGATCAGGGGTCAGGGGCCGAACCCAGACAGACGTCTGATTGAAGGCGACTGTCCCCATCCCCCCCACGAGAGACCAGCCAGGAGACCTGCAGGCGCGCGTCTCTCCTTTGGGGGCGGGTGTATAAGGCATGTGTGCATGGGCCGCCCTAAAATCCTAAGCACGGTGGTTGGTCAGTCTTAGTATACCTCCATTATGCAAGACAAGGAAGCTGTAGGTAATGGCGCGGGGGAGAAAGGAAGACCGGGAGAAAGAAAAGTGGAGGAAATTATCATCACCATCATCGACAGAGAACATCCTTGGGAGCCGACAAAAGCCCACGTCCCAAGCTGCCTGGCCAGGGCGGACGTGACGTCCCCTGCGTCCAGGGCCCGATGGGGCCCGCGGCAGCTGTGCTTGTGGCCGTAGAGAACCCCTGTGCCTGCCAGAAAAACAAACACGATCGCGTGTCTGGCCCCGACTCCCCCCGTGTCAGGAGGTGAGGACGTCCGCTGTGGCCAGCCTGCCTCTCCCTCCGGAGCAGCTCGGGGACAGAGCCAGAGCCGGCTTGGGCCCTCCGCCGGGAGCCCCGGCCCTCCCGGCCCTCCCGTCCCGTGTCCGCGTGTGCGCAGGTGGCCAGGCGGGCACAGCGATCCTGGATTAGAGGGGCTGGCCAGAGGCGCGCACTCCCAACTCCTGCCTGCGCTCGCTGGGCACGTCCCCGCCCCTCCAGGACCTGGCACTGGCGATAGTTGAGCCAGTCCTGGCGAGGGGGCGTCTCGGCACCCCAAGGCACATCGGCCCCCAGAGCCCTGGGACAGGGAGGCGTTCTCGTCGCAGTTACCCTGCCACTGGCTCCTCTCGCTCCCCTTAAATTTAAGGGCACATTTTCTGCCATCGGTGGGTCTGTTTTCCTCACATCCTTCCTGTGTAATTGGCTTTTACATAACAGATTGTAGTGTTACTAATGAACTTTCATGCACTATTTTAAGGCAACGGGCTCGCCAGAGCCGGAAGGTTATTCTATTCTTTCTCTGCAAGAGCCGTTTCTGGCAGTCACCACACAGTGACCTCTTGAAGAAAATGAAAGCTCCTGCTAGAAATCCAAATAGCTTTGCACTTACCCACCTTGCTTCCAAAGGAGAAGTCAAGGAAATTGGACCAATTATGAGCACACAACTAATTATTTAAATACTTGTCTGCCCTGCTAGATTGTAACGCCACTGGGGGGCTCTGGGGCTGGTTTTTCTCAACGTTTCTTCCAGTTCCTACTTTAAAGTTTTATTCGTGGCTACTGTGCATCCGTCGCTCTTGGGGTGAGCCAAGGGGAAGCCCCACGGGGGTGGGATCCACATTTCCTAGCCGAGGGGAGAGGTAATGAACAGGTAGTGGAATGTGACCGGCGGGGGAGGCGTGGTTATTTACAAAAGCAGCAGCCTGGCGGGCGGGACTCAGGCCGCTGCCCATCTGCACGAGGTCCTTCCGGAGACGGGGCCCTCCCGGTCGGGGCGCTGGCCCCCCAGGCTGGGGTGTTTGCCATCTGCACGCGAGGCTGTGTAGCCCAGCGTCCGGAGAAAGCAAATGTCTCACACCCAGGGGTAAATCTGGGCTCTCCTGGTGTAAGAAAATGATCCACTTTTCTCACGGTGGGGGTGGGGGGGAGTGTGCAAAGAGCTGGCGTTTGGGGGAACCCGGAGGAAGCCAGCCCGGAGTGGGAGGGGACTGCTCGTGAGGCGAGCCTGGCGGGCTCCTCCGCTCCCGGCCCTCTGGTGCAAACATGGGTGCAGAGAGACCCTTGTCACCAGCTCAACACCATGGCTTGGGGTGGAAAATTTCCTGCCCCCGTTGAAGTCTGAGGAGATGGTCCGTGGGCTTCTGGGCGGCAGGGTGCAGCGGGGCTGCTGCTCCATCTCGGGGGGGAGTCTCCCGCATTCACCTTCTCCTCGACCCCGAGTGGCTCTAGGCCGGAAGAGGGGCGGAGAACATCCCTCTGCCCTAGTGAATGAAAATCCAGCAGATTTAATTTCTTGAAGGTTTCATGACTTTGACACATTCTCAACTGAAAAGGGTGGATCTTGTCCTCACATTAAAAAATGAATAAACGCTGCCCACAGGAGGCCTCTGGGCGCATGGTTTGCCTGGCATTAGATGACCCGAGAGCGCTTCTGAGTCAGTCACTGGCGCCCAAGTCCCGGCTCAGCCACTCGCAAGGCAGGGGCCAGGGAGCAGCTTCCCCTTAAGCCCGAGTCTGCGAAGTTCTGGTATTTAGCAACCACGCGCCTTGGGCCAATGTTTGGAAACATCCTCAAAGGGACAGGAAGCTTGACCCTCTCCTGGGCCGCCTCCGGCCTGCTGGGGGCTTCCCGCGAGGGCGTCCATCAGTCCTTGGCCCCCCGGGAGCAGTGACCAGGGTTTCCGCAGCAGGAGCCAGACTCAGTGAGACCCTTTCATGAGGGAGAAGGGGGTTGATTTCCAACCTGTGGACTTCGGGAGCCATTTAAGAGCCATATCACGACTCAGGGGAGTGACGCTCAGGAACTCCTGGGGAACAGATAGAGGATGCCTCAGAGGAAGATGAGGGGCAGGGAGGCCAGCGAGGGGCAGCCCCAGAGTGAGGCTCAGAGTCTGGAGTCGATTTCAAGGTCTCGGTGATGTGTTGCCGAGGAGGGTGAGGGAGGCCGGAGGAAGATTCGGGGGGTTCGTGCCTGGGGAAAGGTCATCAGTATGTAGATAGAATATTCTGGATCCTAACCTGTGGGTGAAGTTTTTGTTTTGTTTCTGTGTGCGGAGAAATCCCAGATTGCCCGTGGGGCTGTTCTCACGCTAATGCAGAGCGCGCTCCAGACAAACGGCCGCAGCAGGTGTGGCTGCTTCCCTCATCCAATGGTAAGAAAACAACCAGACACGTAGCATCAGCTGGGGATGTAAAAGAACAAATGAAAACAGAATTTGTGACTCGATAGGAGTTAACTGCTCATCTTGACTTGCCCTTTAGGATTTATAAAAGCAGATTATTTGGCGTGTGATTATTTTTCTCATTCTAATTCCAAACGACAGTTCTGCAAAACCTGACAGTTCCTGTAGAGGTCAGAAAACTGCCAGTCTCTGAGGAGACTCCACCTGCAGATGTGACTTGACTTACATAGTGTTCTGCTTAAATTGTTACGGGGAAAGGCTGTCCTGAGCGAATTCCATACAGGCTTTGTGGAGGACACCCCACTCCATCAAGACACTGGGAACTATGAATCCCATGATCCCCAAAGGGAAGTTGCGAGGACCTGAGGGTGGGTGGACTTGTAAATAAAACCAGCCATCTTAGGGGGGTGGGGCTCCCTTGGCTGGTGCTCTTGGCCAGGCAGGTTTGGTCAGGACCCACAGTCAGGCAACCTGTTTTAGAGGGGTTGCCCTGTAGCAAAATGACAGAAATGCCTTGGGGAGGCATGCAACCTCCATTTGGCCCTAGTCCCCACCATTCCTTATTGCCTGTTTGTTATTTGTTACCCTTGTGGGCCATGAAATTATTTGACCCTGGTCTGGCCATATGCTGGCAGTGACGGAAGATTCCCCTCTGTTTCTGCCTGAGCACCTGTAGTGGATTGCTGACTGGTTCCTGGCAAAGATTGTCCCTTTTTTCTTTCCTAAAAAGAGCTCAGTTGTTGTTGGGGTATTTTTAACCTTTCTGCTCACAGTCCGTTCCAGGGTGGCACGGATTCATCCGTTGCCTGGGTGCGCTCTTTGTCCCATGATCAGTTGAGGGGGATACTGCTCCGGCCAATGGAATCGAGGAAGGGTTTTCTAGCACCTTCTGGGAAGAGGAGCCCTTGCTGGTCTGGGGAAGTGACCGGATGTCCCCAAGTCTCCTGGAGGCCGTCGGCGCCAGCGTCCAGCAGCAGGCCCAGCCGCACGCATTCGAAGGCAGAGGGAGAGAGAGATTTAGGTATCATCTCAACAATGAATGACATCAAAACTGGAGTATTTGTAAACCATAGAGGTTGGGACTATCTAACAATCATAGGAAAACTGGGTAATTGCTTAATTAGTAAAAACTCCCTTCGCCTTCCTTTAGCTTTGCCGCTTGGATGTCCCGCTCTGTAGGATCACAGGCAGGCTCGGCCCTTCTTCAGCGCCGAGCAGCGTCTCCAGGAGATAATTCAGGTCAAGGTGGCGGCTGGGGTCTGTCTTCGTGAAATCAAATTTTCTTGTTACTGATTCTAAAAAGGGGAGACCATATTGTATTTCATTTTTCCATTAGCGCCCAGGAGCAGAGAGCTGCCTTGTGATCCCGAAAACTGCCAACCAGCAGTTATTTCTTTTTAAATGTTTCTGGAACAGCAGGTGCGGGTATTAAGGAGCAGGAGCTGGGCAAGGTGCAGAGAGAAGACTCCTAGGAATTCTTGTTGCAATTTGTTGCTTTGCAGGTGGCGGCTCCCTGCTACCCTGGGCGGAAGCCCAAGTGGAATCATCTCTGGTGATTTCAGCCAGAGCTTGGGGGTGTCGGGGACAGGCGGGTGCAGATGGACATGGCCACCGGGAATGCGGCCCCTGGGCCTGGTTCCCCCAGGCAGAGTGCCCCGGAGCTGATGCCCCCAGGAGGTGGGGGCGTCTTTCCAGGAGCATACACCAAAGATGCGGGGGGTGGGGTGCGTGTGTGTGTGTGTGTGTGTGTGTGTCAATACCGGGAAGTAAAAGCAGCCTGCAGGCCACACCCCTGCCCCCACATCGTGGTGGACCCAGACCAGGCCCCCAGCAGCCTCCCCCTCTCCAGAACCAGAGCGAGCCCTGGGTGGGGGACCCCGTGGACGCTGGCCTTGGTCAAAGGCGGGCTTGGAGGAGCTTCGCACGCGGACGCGCTTTCCTTCATTCCTTCTGGCCGAGCTTGCTTCCAGCCCCACGCCACGACCCTACCCGCTGGGAGGATCCTGCAGGATGTTTTAATCCAAAATTCAGTCAAACTGAGAACCCCGCACAGCGCGGGCTTCTGTGTCGGTTCCCTTTTTAGTATCCATCGCCCAGTAAATGGGGGAGCGAGGGGGTCAGGGATGGCGTCAGGAACATGGCGTCAGCGTCCACATCTCCACGGTGGACGAAGCCAGCTCCCGGGTCGCTGGGCAGGACAAGGGGGGCACGGGGCTGCCTCTGCCACATTCTACCACAGACGAGCAGCCAGCCGGGCCACGAGGAAGCACCGGGCAGGCCGGGAGGGCCCCAACACCGGCCTGTAGCCTGAGGATGGGCCGGGTGACCAGGGCAGGAAGCCAGAGCTCCCTGAGCGTGGACGACGACAGCCCACAGCGTGACGTGCTCGGAACAGGACCTTTTGCCCAAAAAGGGTTATTGTGGCAACTGGTAAAACTTGCACGGGTCAAAGCCTCTCAGCTGGATCCGGTGTGAGCGCAGGTACCAACGAGGGGACGGGGGGACGGCTCTGGGGAGAGGATCCACTTGGTGGGGACCACGCGCAGGTGTGGGTGGGCCCAGGGACAGCTGCCGGCGCGTGGTGCAGGCGTCCTGTGCGGCGGCGGCGAGGACAGTGACAGAGAAGATGCTGCTGACCCAGGGCTTGGAGGCTCAGCACCCCCCGCGCAGGCCCCAGCCTTTCTCTCACTGTCGCTTCAGAGGAAGGAGGGGGTGCCTGACCTCATGGACAGGACTTCATCTCCTCTGACTCCCACCTGCCTGGGCCAATTCATGCTCCTCACTCCCCTGGGCTGCCGTTGGGGTCAGCCTGGACCAGACAGGGTGGCCGGGGAGAGTCTCTGCCGGCCACGGCCTCCCCATCTGAGGACCTGCCCTGGCCAGAAAGTGAGTTTTTTAAACAGCAAAGCCAGGGACTCTGGTGCGGGTCACGCAGAGGCCTGACCCCGAGGAGATTGGACGTGGTGAGCGGCCCGAGGGGTCATGGCCAGCATCTAGTCAGTGCCGTGTTCAGGATTTCATGATGGTGCAACGTGGCTCCCTGGTCCTCACTGAATTTTGGGACCATGGTCCCCAAAGCTGGGTCTAGCACGCAGGCACCCTCTGTCTGGGGTGTCTGGCCCCACACATGTGGGTGCTGCAGTGGACAGGCGGAGAAATCGCCACAGAAACACTCGAGAGTGATTTCTCCACCACTGAAACTCTTGCTCTTGCCCCTCAGAGGTGAGAACAACCACAGTTACCCGGGGTTTCCACCACCCACCCCCGCCCTGTGCCCTGTCCCCACCCCTGGAAGGCTGCCTGCGGAGGAAGCCAAGTCGGCTCTCCAAGGAGGCCTTGGCTGCTGAAGAAAGTGCCAGAAGCAGGAATGTTTTTCTCTTGAATGTGTTTCCCCCAAAGAAAACCAGGCCTGGACTGTTTGAAAATATGCAGAATCCCCGGGAGCGCTTCTGATCTGCTGTTTTTAAAGGAAGCACAGCCCGAACGGAGTGACGCAGACGAAGCCTCAGGAAAGCAGGAGGCCTGAAAAGCCGCGGTGAACGGCCCCTCCTCATGGCCTGTCGGTGGGGGTGGGTGGGTGGGTAGGGTGGCTCGGTGAGAGCCCCCACCCCCGGCCCCGTGGGCAGTGCGCAAAGCCTTCTTCAGCTGCCTGGCTCAGCTCTCCTAAGCCGGTCACTGGCTCTGCCAACTCTTTGGAGCTGGAATCCTTCCAAACCAGGGCCTGCTTAGGACAGAGCGGGACGCAGCTGTGCAGGGTAATGAAGCCGGGGTCCCTTGAGCTCCCCGTGATGCTGCTTTAATCGAGAACTTCCAGATCCAGGCTGCAGTTTTATGCAACACCCGTTTCGGCTCCTCATGGGAAACTTCAGTGCTATTTAGCTCTTTCTGAGGCCGGAGCTAACAATTTTGAACAAATCAAGAATTTGCTGTGGGGCAGGAGAGCGTGTGTTCTCGGCCTTAGAGAGAGAATAGATAGAAAATCCGAAGTTGCCAACACCTGCCCCTGCAGAGCGCTGGGACCAGCCTGCCCTTCCTCAGCACCCTCTGTGCTGCGATGAAAGCCGGAGGGGAACCCCTGTATCCCTGCATCCCTCCTTGATGGGGCACCCAGCACTCCCCTGGCTTCTGTGGCCGCCCTCCCTCTGCAGCTGCCCACCTCCGGCTCAGCCTACAGATCCTGGGGTGGGGGGCGGTGAAGGTTCCAGAAGAGGGCCCCGCCCCCTCTGGGTTGGCCTTCTGCAACCCCAACCCCACCCCTCAGGCCCTAGCCCCGTAGGGGGCCTTGCTTCACTCACCTTGTCAAAATGGGCTCCGCTTTTCACAGGGTTCAGGTGAAAACAATCATCGGGGTGCTGGTTAGAATGGTAAGGGGACACCTTTTTATGACTCATGGGTGCCAAGACTCACCGCAGGGGCGCGAGCGCACGCGGGTCCAAGTACAGCCCCCCCAACAGATGTCACAGAAGCGGGGTTACACCAGGGCAGGCCGGGGTGGGTGGGGTGTCTGAGCCCTCGGGGCGGGGCTCCTGCTGGAGGCTGAGGGTGAGCAGAGGTCACCTGGGGCTCCTTCAGGTAGCCAAGGTGCAGCGCTCTGGCGAGGCGGGCGCCCGGGGGTGGCCTCCTGCTCCTCCGGCCCAGAGCGGGGACCCCGCACGCACCCCGTCCCGCTCGCGTTCCGGGCCAGCGGCTCGGCTCTTCGGGCCAGGAGGCCGCGGTGGGGCTGGGGGTGGGGAAATGATGGCGTCTCCATGGAAACGAGCGGTCGTGGGGCGCGTGGACGTGGCCCCTGCCGGCCCGGCGGGGCGCTACCTGCGGGTCTCCGCAGCCCCCGCCGGGGGACACCCCTGGCCGCGCCATCCCGCGGCTCAGCCGGGCTCCCGCGCGCAGGGGAGGCCGCGCTTTGGTTTCGCGTCGAGATGTCGCGCCCACCCTTCCCGCCCCGGGGCCACGGGCGGAGCCCCGGCCAGTGCGGACGCGGGCGCCTTCGCGGGGCTCTGGGGCCGGGAGGCGATGTCCCCGCGCTCCCGGGGCTGGGGCTGCGGCGGGGCCTGTGACTGCGCGGGGAGCCCCGCCTGCCCCGCCCGCGCGAGGCCCGGTCCTGCCGGTTCTGGCGCCGGCCCGGGACACGCGCCCCCAGCAGCGCGGGCTCCACCTCGACGGCAGCGCGAACCCCGCGCCCTGGCGGTTCTCGGTCATCAGGAGGCCGATCCCTGATCCCTGTTTCTCCCAACAGTCGTTTCTCGAGGCTCTAGCGCCAGGGAACTGGGGGGCGCCGGTGCAGGCGCGAAGGCGCTGGGGGGTGGTGACTGCGGAGCGCGGGGAGCCGCCGCGGTCTGGGGGAGACGGTGCGGGCGCAGGTGCCGGCCGGCCGCTCCCCGTGGCCTGGGTGACTCCGTGTCGGTCCAGCTTTGGAGCGGCCAGGTGGGCCGGTTCAGAGCTGACTCCGGGGAGGCCCTGCAGGTGAGACCCAGGAAGGCAAAGCCGCTCGGCCCGCGGGCAGCAGTTGCCTGGGCTGCCCTCTGCTCGCTGCCCGAGGGGGCCTGGCACAGGGAGCAGGTCCTGGGCTTCCTCAGCGGCTGGAGGAGGGCGGGGGACAGCGTCCCCTGAGGCCGAGGCTGAGGCGGGGTTAGACTGCGGGGGCTCTGGGGGCGCTCCCAGGGCAGAAGATGGGGAGGGCCGGAAGGGGATAGGAGGTAAGCGCCCCTACCTGGCCTGTTACCTGTTACCTGTGGCGCGGCGAGGCCACACCTGTCCCCGCTCTGAGGCTCGCCCTCCGCCACACGGACTCGGGCAGGCCAGGCCCAGGACCCGCACCGTGGAGTCTTCCCTGTGCAGGGAGGGGCCTTTCCTGCTTCTGTAAGATGCCACTTGTCGCACCCAAAACACCACGCTGGGCACTGGCCCTGGAAGGAGGTGTGCGGGCGCCGTGCGGTGACGTCGCTCCTGGCTGAGGGCAGCAGGAGCCCCCCGGCTTCAGCCCCCAGAGGCCCTTGTGGGATGGTGGAGGGTCAGGAGTGGCCACGGAGCAGGTTTTCTATGATCCCATGCAGACGGGGTAAAGGAGGAGGGAATCCTGGGGACCTCGGCGGGGTTTTTGCAGGCTTTTATTGGGATTCACCAGGCACAGGGCAGGCAGGGGTGCTGGGGGCCCCGGGAGGCTGGCAGGCCTCCCAGCCAATCCTCACTCTATCTGGGCTCTCTGGCCTTCTCTCGCTTCTCTTCTTCTTTTCTTGGCTTCCGTTAGTTCTTGGCTTCTGTCTCGGCTTCTGCTGGCGTCCCCGTGACGCCGCCCTTAAACAGCCCAGTCTCAGCCCAGGGGAATCCCATCTCCCTATGCCCACACCCCACTCCAGGTGCCGCCATCAGGCATGCGTTCAGGACCGCAGATGCGTCATCTATCCTGATGGCGGGAGGGCAGAAAAGCCTGATGCTTTACCTTACCCTACAGATGGGTGAGGAACGTTGGGTGGGAACGGGGCCCGGGCCGTCGCTGTCCGCGCCCCGGGAGTCTAAGCTGGCTGTTTCATGTTCCTTACTTAAGTGGAATCATGGAGTGCCTGCCCCTGGTTCTTGCTCCTATCCCTTGGAGGGCATGGTGCTCTCCAAGTTCCTGCACATTGTTGCAAGTGAAAGTTTCCTTCTTTTTGAAGACTGAGTAATATTCTACGTGTGTTTGGACCACATTTTCTTTATCCTCATCGGCTGTGAGCACGGAGGGCGTCTCCCTGTCTCCCTGAGTGATGCCGCAGTACCGTGGAGTGCAGGCGCCTTCGGGGCCTGTGGTCACTGCTCATCTGGATGAACGCCCAGAAACGGCACAGCTGGAGGACGCGGCGGCTCTTAGTGTTTCCCAAGGAAGCGCCACACTGCTTTCCACTGGATGCGCCATTTTGCTTTCCTGCCGACAGCACTCAAGGAGCCTGATTCGTCCACCTCCTTGCTGCCGCTCACCTTCATGTCTCTCCTAGATAACAGCCATCCTGGCGGGGGCTTGGGGAAGCGGGGAGTCATTGGCCAAAGTGCACAAAGTTTCCTTTTATAAGATGAATATATTCCAGAGATCTGTTGCAAGACACTGCAGCCACAGTTAACAGTATGTATGTGCGAAGGGGGCAGGTCCTATTTTAAATATTCTTACCACAATTTAGAAAAGAAAAAAGGAGAAAAGAAAAATAAGAAAGGATGGAATGCAGAGAGTAATGAAATAGACCACAATAGTGTAATTCTAATCATCAAAGTTACTAAGTATAATCATGGAAGGCAACACAGGTGCCAAAGGTGGGTGCAATGGCCATCCTGTCGCGACATATAAATATATGAAGTCATCACATTGTGCACCTGACTCTTAAACAATGTGGTATCGATACATTTCAATAGGAAATAAATGCTGCTGAAGAAAAAGTAATTGGCTATAGGCGCAGAGTCTTCTTTCTAGGCTCCCTTCTCATCTACTGATCTATGTGTGGCCTTATACAATCTCATATTAGGATTATTTTGTAGTTTGATGGTAGGTGTTGAAGCAGGAAGGTGTGAATCCTCTAACTTGGTTCTTTTTTTTTTTTTTTTTTTTTTTTTTTATATAGAGGCATGTTTTATTTTTTTATTTATTTATTTGTTTGTTCGTACATGCACTGGGTACAGTCAGAAGCGCGGGAGGGTGAGAGAATTCACCAGAGCCAGAGCGGGGAGCAGAGCAGGCAGAAGGACCGAAGTACACTGCTGAGGGGAGCAGCGGGCGGCAGGAGAGGTCTGCACGCCATGTGGGACCCTCCTCCGGTGGCCGGGGAGCAGCCGGGAATCGAACCGGCGCCGCAGAGGCAGCGGGCAGCCTCGCAACCCAGCGCTCAACCGCTGCGCCACCGGGGAGGCCCTCTAACTTGGTTCTTAAAGATGGTTTTGGCTGTTGTGGATTTCTTCAGTTCCATATGAATTTTAGAATCAGATTGTCAATTTATGTAAAAAGAAGGCAGTTGATTTTGATAGAGGTTGTGTTCAATCTGCAGATCCACTGGAGAATATTGCCATTTTACAGTATTAAGTTTTCCATTCCATCAACCCAAGATGTCTTCCATGTATTTTGAAACCCTTTGATTTCTTTCAGCAGTGTTTTGTTTTGTAGTTTTCAGCACACACTCTTGAACGTCTTTGGTTAAATTTATTCCTAAGTATTTTATTATTTTTGATACTATTGTAAATGAAATGTTTCCTAATTTCATTTTCAGATTGCTCATTGTTAGTATATAGAAGTATAAATGATTTTTGTATGTTTTCTTGTATCCTGAAACTTTGCTGGAAGTTTTTTCCCCTGCAGTGTGTAGATTCCTTTGGCTTTCCTATAATTAAGGCTCGATCATCTTTGATTAGAGTTTCTGTCCTTCCTTTCCTGTCAGGATGCCCTTTACTTACTTATTTTCTGCTTGTTTCACTTCCCTGCCTGGAACTGCAGGTCCGTGTTGAATAACAGAGGCGAGTGGTCGTCTTTGTTTTGTTCCTGCTCTTCAGGGGAGAGACTGCAGGTTGCCACCATTCATAGCATTGCTGTACGGAATCAGCTGTGGTTTTCATAGATGCCCTTTATCAGTCTAAGGACATTTCCTTCGGTCACTTTTGTAAAGTGTTGGTTTTTTTAAATCACTACAAGTGTCAGATTTTTTAAAGTGTTTTTTTGTTTGCAACAATTCAGATAATCTTGTGTTTTTTCTGTATTCTATTAGTGAGGTGTATTAGATTAATTGATGTTTATATGTGGAACAACTTCACATCCTTGGGATAAATCCCTCTTGGTTGTGCTATACAAGCTTTTGATAAGCTGCTGGATTCAGTTTGCTTTTCTTCTCCATCTTCTCCTTCTTCTTCTAAAAGATTTTTGCCTTCATAAGGGATGTTGGTCTATAGTCTTCTTATGAAGATTTTGTCTGACTTTAGTGTCAGGAGAATATCACTCTCACACAATAAGACTGGAATGTTTTTTTCTATTTTTTGGACTAGCTTGTGAAAGATTGGTGTTAATTCTTTAAACATTTGGTAGAATTAATCAGCACCACCATCTGCTCCTGGGCTTTTCTTTGTGCGAAGTTGCTTAATTAATAACACAACATCGCTATCGGCTGTCGTAACTATTCACATTATGTTTCTCACTGAGTATGTTTTGGATGTTAGTGTCTTCCCAGTAAAACAGTCCTGAAAGCAGTGCCGAGAGACACACTAAAACAGTGCTCAAGGGTACTTAAAACAGTACTGAATAGGGCTGAGGGGTGTGCCCAGGGTGGGGACTGTCAGTGGGTTCTCACCCACACATGTACAATTGCAAGACACCACTCAGGCTCAGAGGACAGCAACAATGGGATTTACTTAACAAATGAGAGATTGGGGAACAGGAAAGAGTTTTCGAGGCCACAGTGGCTGTCTGTCTCACCCTAGATAGTGTCTGCAGTGTCCAGAAGTCCTAAACAAAGGCCACTTGTGGAAGTTGAGGTGACTGTCTGCTGCCCCGGGCAGTAGTCTGAAGGTTGAGCCAGATGCTGGACCAGTGAGTAACCAGACTCAATGCTACCAGGAGGTGGTGCTGGAGAGCCAGAGGCTGGCCAGCTTTTTTTTTTTTTAAAGATTTATTTATGTATACAAGAACTGGGGTACAGGCCAGAGGAATCAGGGGTGAGAGGATTCACCAGAGACAGAGTGGGGAGCAGAACAGGCAGATTTACTGAAATACATTGCTGAGGGGAGCAGTGGGTGAGGCAGGAGAGGTCTGCTGCACCGTGTGGGAATCTCCCTGGCCTTCGGGGAATGGAACCCACGCTGCAGAGGCTGCGGACAGCTCCATAGCCCAGTGCTCAACCCGCTGCGCCATGCCACCGGGAGGCCCTGTTTATAATTTCTTATGGTGGAAGGTTAAAGTGTTGACTTTAGATCTTTTTTAGCTTAGGGGTTGACAGCTATACACTGCCCTCTGATCATGCTTGCATTGCATCCTGTAAGTGTTGATTTGTTATGTTTTGAATTTTATTAATTTTAAAGGATTTTCTAATTTTTGATTTATTTGACCCATTGATTTGTTTAGGGACATGATGTTGAATTTACATGTTATGAATTTCCTTTTTTGTGTGTGTGTTGAAGAACTGGGGTACAGGCCAGAGGTGCAGGAGGGTGAGAGGATTCACCAGAGACAGAGTGGGGAGCAGAACAGGCAGATCTACTTAAATCCACTGCTGAGGGGAGCAGCGGGGAGACAAGAGAGATCTGCTGTGCCATGTGTGCGTCATTTCCCTGGCTGGGGATCGAACTCAGGCTGCAGCAGTGGTAGTGCTGAGACTTAACCCCTTGGTCATATAGGGAGGCCCCCCTTTTATTAATTATTTATAATTTCATTCCTTAGTGATCAGGGAACATATTTCATATACTTTCAGTCCTTTCAAATTTATTATCATTTTTAAAATATGGTCATTTCTAGAAGCTATTCTATGTACACTTGAGAATGATGTGTATTCTGATGTTGTTGAGTGGATAGTTCTGTAGATTAAAATACTCTTCCTTGATTATCTTCTTTCTAGCTTTTCTGTTTATTATTGTAAGTGGGCATTGACTTCTCCAACTATTATTGAAATAAACATGTCGACATGTTTATTTCTTCCTTCCGTCCTATTAGTTTTTGTTTTTTCATTTTAGGGCTCCATTTTTAGGTGCAATTAAAGCTTTTACTTTTACCTATTCTGAGTAGATTGACCCTTTTAAAATGATAACTCACCCTTCTTTTCCTCTATTAATAATCTTTGTACTAATATTTTCCTTGTCCGATATTACCTAATGCCTTTTAGTTAGTATTCACAGTCTATGTATTTTTCTACGTTTTACATTCAGCCTCCTTTTGTCTTTGAAAGCTTAATTCTAACCCTTTGTGTCTCTTGTACAGAGCATGTAGTGGGATGATGTTGTATTAGCCATTATGTCAATCTAATTCTGCATTTTAAATTGAGATTTTAATCCATTTACATTTAATGGAAGTAATAATAAGGTAGGATTTACATCCACCATTTTGATATTTGTTTACTCTGTACTCTGTGCCTCTTTAGGTTATTTTCTCTATTGTTGCTTTCTTTTCATGTTAAATATATTTTTTCTTGGGTAGAATTTTAATTCTCTTATTATTTCCTTTGCTATATGTTTATGATTATTTTCTTAGTAATTTTCCTGGAAGTTACCATTAACTTCTTAATTTATAACAATGTAGTTCAGATCAATACTAATTTAGTGTCAGTATTTTATAAAACCCCTGTAGAGCTCCATTCCCATCTTATGTTGTTATTTTCACAAATTACATCTTTATATAGTATGCAGTAAGTAAGATTTGTAATTATTGCATTATGCAGTCATATTTCTTTTTTTTTTATTTATGCAAGCACTGGGTACAGTCAAAAGCGCGGGAGGGTGAGAGAATCCACCAGAGCCAGAGGGGAGAGCAGAGAAGGCAGAAGGACCGAAGTCCACTGCTGAGGGGAGCAGCGGGCGGCAGGAGAGGTCTGCGCACCATGTGGGACCCTCGCCCGGCAGCCGGGGATGGAACTGGTGCTGCAGAGGCTGCGGGCAGCTTCGCAACCCAGCGCTCAACTGCTGCGCCACCGAGGAGGCCCTGCAGTCATATTTCAAAGCAGATAAAAAGGATTTTAAAGCAAAACATGTTTACACTGTGTAGTTATCATGTGGCTGCCTTTTATTCTTTGATGTGAGTTTGGGTTACGGTAAGTGTCCTTTAGTTTTAGTCTGACAGACTAATGCTTCTTGTAGGGCAGGTCTGACAGTAATAAACGTTTGCATTAAGGTTTTTCTGGTGATGCTTTAATTTCTCAGTTAAAAAGCAGCTTTATTGAGATGGAATTCACCCAGCATCCAATTCAAAGTTAAGGTGTACAATTGTAGGGTGTTCACGACCACCGCCACTACCCTACAAATCTAAATTGGCTGTGGTGTTGGTGGCTACACATATTTGTGGATATCCTAAACCCTGTACCTTTCAGCTGTTAAAACCTTAGATAATTATCATCTATAAAGTTTGGAAGAACTGATTTTCTCTAAGTCTGATCTGAATTCCATTTGATGACTGGGTGTAGATTAGAGGGCCTGTGTCACATCATATTATTTCTACATTCCTTGACTCTCTGCTAAGAGATTCACAATCAGTTGTGTGAGCTAAACAGCATCGGTATCAGGTGACGTCCGTCACTGTGCTCCCTTTCTTGTCTGATGAAGCTTCTGACTTCACTGAGGCTGAAGCAGGCAGGAAAAGGTCAGCGTGGCTGTCATGGTGTTTCTCCTGGGATGGCATGGGCGTCTTGGGTAGACAGTTCTCATCAGATCAGCTTACCCTGGACATTTCAGGATATTTAGCATTTTTGGTTCCTCCACACTGATATCAGGTTTCACCACATATTTGTTCCAGGCAGTAATACTCCCTAATATTTCCAGGTGCCCCTGGGGAGGTGCCACTCTCTACTAAAGCCCTTTTGTCAACTACCAGAAGACACAAAAGGGCTTGTGGATGTAGGATGTGGTCATGTGGCATGTGATTATATA
Organism: Talpa occidentalis; assembly: GCF_014898055.3. Classification (NCBI taxonomy): domain Eukaryota; kingdom Metazoa; phylum Chordata; class Mammalia; order Eulipotyphla; family Talpidae; genus Talpa; species Talpa occidentalis. Next base: position 153,922,764 of record NW_026555331.1, read on the forward strand.
TGTGTCTATATAATATGACATGTGAGATATACATGTATATATTGAAAGAGAGAGCGTGCACCAACATTTTTTGGAGATAGGAATGTGACTCCCCCCTCCCTGTACCCTGCTTATATTTCAGTTTTTTCTGGGTCACTGAATTTGCCTTAGGACTATAAGTGATATGGAAATGCATTGACTTTGTCTCGTCATTCAGAGTTAGAAATTGTTGAATCCTGGACTTTCAACCTTAAGCTCCCTCTCCTGTTATTATCAGTATATACGGGTGATTTCCCCCAACCAAACATCTGCCTCATGCTTGCTTTTAACTGCAAAGGTCCTGAGAGATTCAGAAACCCCTGAGGGTAGAAAATTTTCATTTGGGATGGCAACATCAACTCAAGACCTTTTGTGATATTAGAGCTTTCGGAATAATGAAGCCTTGAATTTTCTCACTTTCATTAAAACCAACCACTGAAACAGAGTGAAATGCCTCCGAACTTTGCCCTTCTGCCAGCGAGCTTCTAGCACTCCGCGCTGCTGACCGTCTGCGCAAGGTGTTTGTGCGAACACGTGAAGAGCCTTCTGTGCTCGCACCTCCCTGTCCTCCATTAGCCTGGTCACTCTGCTCACTGTCCCCCCTCCCGCAGACAGCTACTCCCAGACAGAGTAATTCGCAGAAGGTCACACACGACATTCGTGCTGGCAGCTCGTCCTCCGCCGGCGAGATGATTCTCGGAGAATTAGAGAAATTTTTTTCTTATTACTGCTCGGAATAGCCGTCCCATCCCTGGCCCGCTGGAGTAGAACTCGGGCAATGGTACAACTTACCCAGCTGAAAACATTCAAGTGCTGTCCGCGGGGACAGTTCGCGGCCAGAGTCCTGCTCCAAACCAACGTGTCTCACAAACTCAGTGTCTTCCGTGTCCTCCAGACGGTGGCTGTCAGCTCCCATTTCTGAGCTCTTGTTTATACTCTTTTTGTGCCCAGAATGCCCTGGCTTGTTTCTTCCTGTTCAAAATGTTTGCCAGTCATCCTTCAAGGTCTAACCTGAGTTCTCTTTTCTCGTAAACCCTGTCTGGTTATGACACCCTTTAATGGGATTTTTTCCAGACACGTGTATATATATATCTCGCTGTGTATTTCCCGTAAAATCCCCGCCACCAGCTCACCTGGGAGCCGTCACCACAGTCCCTTGTGCTCTTCCCTGCCTTGCCCTGATCCCTTTTCCTCCCCCTCCCTCACAGAAAGTCTCTTATTCATGGCTGCCTGCTGGTGTTGTTTATTATTATCATTATTGTTGGTTTTGTTTTTCCTGATCCCTTATTTGGTTCCCCTGTGTTCCTCTTATAAGTGAAACCACTTTATTTTTTTAAGATTTATATATTTATGCATACAAGAGCTGGTGTAAGGGCAGGAATGGTCACTGAGCAGGTTTTCTGATCCAGCAGACCGGGTAAAGGAGGAATCAGAGTCCTCAGTGGTTTTGCAGGTCTTTTATTGGGATTACCAGGTACATGGCAGGCAGAGGCTGGCAGTCCCCCCAGCCCCCAGCAAGTCTTTACTCTTTCTGGGCTCTCCGGCTTTCTTTCTGCTTCTCTGCTCTTGGTTTCTCTTTCAGCTTCTTTCTCTGCTTCTGCTGGCGTCCCCGTGACGCTGCCCTTAAAAGCCCAGTCTCAGCCCAGGTGAATCCCATCTGCCTAGGCCCACACCCCACTCCAGGTGCCGCCATCAGGCATGCGTTCAGGACCGCAGGGATCCATCATCCATCCTGATGGCGGGAGGGCAGAAAAGCCTGACATTTTTCCTTACCCTACACTGGGGTACAGGCCAGAGGTGTGGGGGTGAGAGGACTCCCCAGAGACAGAGCAGGGAACAGAGCAGGCGAATCTACTGAAACACAAGGCTGAGGGGAGCAGCGGGGAGACAGGAGAGGTCTGCTGCGCCCTGTGGATAGCTCCCTGGCCGGGGATCGAACTGGTGCTGCAGAGGCTGCGGACAGCTTCATAGTGCTGGGACTTCACCCCTTGCGCCAGCAGGGAGGCCCCTAAGTGAAACCACTTTAATGGGATTTTTTTGCTGAGTGTGTTTGCTCCACTTGAAGCCCTTGTCATCCTCGTGGCCTCTGAGAACGGGGTGGCTCCAGGAATGCTGCCCCCAGCCCCGATGGCCAGCGCCCCCACCCTGCCCGCTGGGCAGGACACACAAGTCTGTGGGCCAACAACGTGCCGGGAAGCATTTGCCCTCCCGCGCTGACGCACCGCCCAGCTGGTGTTTGTGTCTTGTCCGGCGGAACGCACTGGCACAAGTGGCCTCCGTGGCGGTGGCCAGCAGCTTTGCCTGTTTTGCAGCAGAGACCGTCGGGTGGGACGCCGGCCCTGGCTCGCTTATCCGCGGGCTTCCTTTTAATTTGCTTTTAATTGCCTATTTACCACACCTAGCGATGAAGGTGAAATGGCTCTTTGACAAACGTGAGCGCTTTTTAACTAGTGCTAATTGCTTTTGTTAATTAAAAGTAATGCTTTGTATTGCGCTGTGGTGTTCTCCTACGTAAAACGGGATGAATGACACCCAGTCAGTCCTGCTGCGAAGACCCTTCCAGGGTGACCACTGGGCGTGGGTGCGCCCCTGCCGGGCGGGGGAGCCAGACTCCAGGGCCAGGTGAGTTCCGAGGCCGGCTCGGCCCCTCGCGCCCCCCGGGAGTCTCCTGACAGCCCGTGGTGCAGCCGCTACCCCGACTCAGACAGCAGTGGGGAGGACAGGTGTTCTGGGGTCAGGGCGCTCGGAGTCCCGCTGGGAGTGGACAGCAAGCCCCAGCCGGGCGGGGGACGGCGCTGCTGCTCCTTGCGTGGGGAGGGAAGCGTGGCCGCAGGAACCTGCAGTCAGGGTGGGTCAGGCTGCTCTGAAGCTCAGTGACCGCGAGTGGCCGCTGGGCGCAGGCTGATTCAGGCTGAGCGGCCTTGCGGGGAGGACCCAGGGCCTGACCGCTGGGCTCGCTCTGACTGCTTCTCCCCCTGCCCTCCTGCTCGGTCGCCGGCTGGCCGCACCCCACTGGCAACAGAGAGGGAGGCCCAGGTAGGTGAAGTTCTGGAAGTCAGACCTTGGGCAGCCGCGGAGTGGAGCGCGACTGCTCGTGGGCGAGCCTGTCCAGTGCCGCTGCCATGTCCAATCAGGCCTCTCTGGCCGGCTGGGCAGGCCCCCCCCCCACCTTCCCCTGTCTCTCTGAGTCTGGTCTGGCACCATCTGCCCTGGTGCTCTGGGGCTGGTGTCCCTCAGGAGCTTGGGGCAAGCAGGGGCCACACTGACAGCTGCCCTGAGGCCCAGGGCCGGGCTGGGGTTAGACCGCTGTAGGCCAGAGGCCTCCTACTACTACTTTACGCACAGTGGACTAAATATTAAAAAAGTTTAATGTTAATAATCTTGGGTTGGGTGACCGACACTTAGGTACGCTGCCACACTGCTCAGCCGTGCTTAGTGGAAGGTGTCTTGTTGGATCCACACGGCCCTGGTGCCCTGGCGCCCTGGGGTGCCAGCTCAGCCTGCGCCAAAGGCTCAGTAAAAGGCTGTGTGAGAATGAGCATCCTCAAGAAAATGTAATTAAGATGAGAGCTTTGAGTTATAGTCACTGATATATGGAAACTTGGCTTTTGTCAGAGTAAAAATCAGTTTTAAGTATTTTTGAAAAAGGATTATGAAGGATTTGCATTCGTTTAATGTGAACTGAAACTCCGCAAGTTGTCTCAGCTGTCACCACTGCAGATTTAGTCCTTGAAATTACGGTCCCCGGCGTGGCTGTCGCGGAGGTGCTGGCGCGTGCTGGCCGGGGCGGTCTCGGGGTATTTTAAAGCCGCCGCGGCGTGGGAAGGGGTCACTGCAGCCGAGTGTGGAAGATTCACCCTCGTGCACCTTGTGGTCTTGGCCAAGCCGCCTGCGGCTCAGCTCCGTGTGGGCGTGAGAAATAGATTGTAACAGTACCCCAAATCCTCTTCTCAGCCGCTCTTCCCTTGCTCCCCGCCAAGTGACTCTTTTGTAAAACATGAGAAGTGGGGACTTCTCGGGAAGGTAGACACCTTGGGCTGCATCGACGGTCCAGGGGCGCTGTCTCCGCTCCCCGGTATTTCCCAGCTTCTGTCCTTCGTCTCACCCTTGTGTTTGGAGCTCAGCACGGGCACAGCCGCGCCCGGGGCGCTCACGGAGAACTGGGAGTAGCGGTCCTGGTCTCAACCCGATCGCGTCGGCCGCCGTCTTCTGGCGGTGGGCGGGACGTGTACCCGGGGTAGCTTCAGAACCTGTGTCCACTCGACGTTCGTTCTGTATAAATAGAATTGGTTTAGTCTCGTCTGTACCAATCTCCAAGACACCTTTGACCCGTCTGTTGTTATTGAATTTCTCTCTTATGCTTAGCAATTAATATTTAGGATAAAAAATTCCCCACGTTGGAAGAGAATGAATCGGCCCAGAGGCGAGATGAGCGGGCAGCTGTGGGAGGCCGAGAAGTCTGGCTGATGAGACGTTTTCATCTGGAGAGGGGAGGCTAGGTTTTTTTTTTTTTTTTAAAGAGGCATGTATTTTTATTTATTTATTTATTTGTTTGTTTGTTTATACAAGCACTGGGTACAGTCAGAAGCACGGGAGGGTGAGAGAATTCACCAGAGCCAGAGCGGGGAGCAGAGCAGGCAGAAGGACCGAAGGACACTGCTGAGGGGAGCAGCGGGCGGCAGGAGAGGTCTGCGCGACGTGCAGGACCCTCCTCCGGTGGCCGGGGAGCAGCCGGGGATCGAACCCGCGCCGCGGAGGCCGCGGGGAGCTTCGCAACCCAGCGCTCAACCGCTGCGCCACCGGGGAGGCCTGAGGCTAGGTTTTGGGGGCCTTTAATGCCAGGGGGAGAAGTTGGAATTTGATGGAGAAGAGATCAGGCTCTGAGATGGAGACCCGGATGCAAAACCCTCACCAGGCGCTTTCCAGATGGACACCATGGGTGGGTGCAGAATTGGCAGCGGCCACCCGGACAGTGCCGGCCTCCGCTGGCTGTGCTGGGCTCTGAGGTGGGGGAGGGGGCTTCCGCGGTGGTCCAGGGAGTCCTGATGGACCGGGCCTTGCACCCTGGCAGCTGTGGACGCCCTGACCCAGTGGTGGATCTGGGGTGACCGAGTGCCCTTCACTGAGGCCAGTGTGCAGAGAAGTCCTAGCTAAGGCTGCCAGGGAGCAGCAGCCTCCACAGCTGGGGACAAACTCCTCAGCCTTGTAGGAGACGCGGCGCCCATCGCTGCGTCCATGTTGGGCAGTCGCTGCCATTTAAGAATCTGCTGTTAGGGGCTGATGGTCATTTGGAAGAACAACCAGTGAGTCTTGTACACTACACAAGAGCAAACCACCCCAAAGGCTGTCGGGGGCCCCCGGAAATCTCTCCGGGGAGCGAGTGGCCTGAGGACAAGCAGCGCTGGCAGGTGTGATGGCCTCGGCTGGCCCGCAGCGCTGCTTAGACGCGCCCGCTGCTTGGCACTCTCCAGGCCGCCCTGGCTGCGCCACGCATCTCATTACCCTTCTGTCTGGTGTCAGCATTTTGGTGATGCAATGAGAGGCCTGTAATTCCCCAAACAAATGAGCCATTTCGAATATCGTGAGACGTGTGATTCAATATAACGTGGGCCTGTAGGGTGAATGAGTCTGCAGAGACAGACAGGCAGGAGCTGCGCCCGCCCCCTCGGGTGAGAGCCCCCGTCTGCAGATGCGCCATCCGCGGGTGGGGTGGGGGAGCACCCAGAGGCCCCCTGCAGCCTCAGGCTGCTGCTCCTCCCCCTCCACCGTTTCCTGTAAAATCACTGGCAGAAGCTTGGGCCCTTCCTCCCCCCACGCCTCTCCCCTCCCACCTGCGTCTCATCACGGACCTGACCCCCGGCTTCCCCGTGGCCCGTTGCCTGCCCCGCTGCCTTCCCGGAGCCTAGAGACAAGCTCCTCCCGGGAGCTCCCCCTGCACCCTCCTGCCGCCGGGGCGTGCTCACACCCCAGGACGCGACATCACCACCAGCTGCCCACCTGCTGGCTGCAGGTTTGATTTGATTTAGTTTTTAGTGTGGGAACGTGGGGTCAAGGGAGCCGTCAGCTTCTGCCCCCGCCCGCCATCAGCATCTGCGATGGGCACCTGTGGGCTGACCCGCGCCAGCGGCAGCCCCCGAGCTGGTGTGGGCGTGTTGATGGGTGCACCTGAGCAGAGACAGCCTGAGAGGGCGGCAGAGAAGGGGGCGGAGTGTGGCAGTGGACAGCGTGGAGGACGCCAGAGAGCACAGAGAGTCGCCGGGGTCTCCAGGCCTCCAGCCTCCGCCCCCCGCCTGCCCTGCGCTGGTCCCCGCACTGCAGGTGCTGCCGAAAGAGCACAGCAAGCCTGAAAAAGCCCCGAGGGCTCTGGACTCTCCCTGTCCGCTGGGCCCTGTGCCCGCCCGCGCTACAGGTAAGAGCACTGGGCGTGGATCAACCCTCCTGCAGATTCCATGTGCACGAGGTGGTGCCAGTCGCCGTGGGGTGCAGAGCTGTGTGGTGGGGTACAGGGGTGCCACGCTCTGGGACATACCTCTGCCCTCTCCTCCTGCAGCCACCGTCGACCTAGTTTGCTGCGTCTGGCTCCTGTAGGTGCCAATGCAATAGTGCGGGCAGCGTGTTTCTAAAATTGTCTTATTTTTATTGCAACAATGTTGATTCACAACACTGTATGATTTAGGGGTACAGGTTCACCCCTCTTCAGATGTGTTACCCCACCACGCCCACCAGCAAAGCCCCCATCATCCTCACCACAGACACTGTGCCCCCTCCATGCCTTGCTCCCCACTGCAGACCCCCTCGGGTAGATTCGGTTCCACGGTCAGCTCTGTGGTGGTTGCTGCTGCCCGTTGCCTTGCGGTCCTTCATCCTCCACAGGCGAGTGAAATCGCGCAGGGTCGACCCTGGATGAAATCACCCGGTAAGTCTTCCGCCTTGTTCACTTAGCGCCATTCCCCCCGGTTCCACTCATGTTGCAAAAGGCAGGGTTTCATCTTTTGCAGAGCTGCGTCGTAGTCCACCGTGTATACTGACCCCCTCTGCTTGGTCCCCTCATCTGTCCTTGGGCCCTTCGGCTGTTTCCATCATTTCGCCACAATAATAGCGCTGCCATGGTCACCCGCCCGTGAGCAGCAGCGCCTCGCCCTGGCCCGTCTGTCCTTGCTCTGCTCTGTTCAGCTTATGGACAAACCCCAGACAAGCAGGCGAAACCGGCACCAGTCGGGTGGGGTTAAGCCCCAGCATTACCACCACAGCCGCCGCGCGCTGCAGCGCGACAGGCCCGGGACCTAACTCGGAAGGGAAAGCAGCGTGACCACAGCACCTCCACCCCAGGGCTTCTCTCCAGCCCTGCAGATGGGGACCCTGGGGCCTCCCCCTTCCTCAGTGCTCCCCTGTGTAAGTCCCTGCTCCTCCCCAAGTCGCGAGGTGGCTTTGGAGACCGTGGCTCGCCGCGTCCTCAGAACGGGGCTCCTGACTTACCTGATTTCCTCCCACGGACGCTTCACGCGAGACTCGGCTGGGAGCCCCTGTAGCAGACCCCAGACTGCTCACTCGTGGACGCAGGAGAGCACCTAGCCTTTGGGGTGACCACCTGTGCACCCTGCCCAAGACACGTGGGGGCGGATGGCCGGGCCCCTGGCAGGACACCTGGCCTGTCTGAGAGCCTCCCGCTGCTGTCCGCGGGGACCAACCTGCGCCCTGCGACTCGGGGTTCCAAGGCCCTGGGGGCGCACAGCGCCCACTAGACGGCACCTGTGCCATGGCCAAGACCCTGCGCCGGGAAGGCGTCTGCGCCAGGTGGGCATCTGCGCCAGGTGGCCCCATGCCCAGCACCCGCGCACCCCTGCTGCCTCCGGCTACACCCCGGGCTCTAGGGGGACCCCGTCTTGAGTCATCGCCGGCTGCCTGCTCCCGAGGAGACGTGCTGGGCCTTGGACCAAGCCTGTGGCCGCCCCCGCGCTCCGGGAGCCGCTTCAGACCGCGCGTCCTCAGGGTGACTGACGCCGCGGGACGACAGTGCTCACCGCAGGCCAGGGCTGTCGAGGACTCAGAGGTCTCCTCCGGGAAGGACACGCCATCGTGCCGGGGCCACCCCGGAGGCGTGCGGGTCCCCCCATTGCAGGTCACAGGCCTCCATTGCTGTCCAGAGAGCGGCTTGTCTCCGCGCAGCAGCTGGCTGTCCCTGGGTCTGACATGTGAGCGACTCTCTGGAAGGTCCATGAGCACAGCTTTGCTGTTGGAACTCCAGGCAAGCGTGTGCCTGCAGGTCAGCCGCCCCACCACGGGGACTGGCCCCTGGCTGATGGCATCTGGGGCTCCGTCCTGGCTGACATCCTGGGGATTCCAAGTCTGAGGCTCCCCCGCCACGGTCAGAGACCACATGGCGTCCCGACAATCCATGTTCCAGAAGACTCTCAGCTGAGCAACAGCCTGGGATCGCTTAGTGTTGTCTTGATGACGACGTCTGGACACTCAGCGGGTCTGGGGGGCGGCTCAGACTCCAGCCCCCAGCCGGCAAAGCTGGTTGCTGCAGTTTCTGGAGCAGACCCAGGAGCCCCAGACCAAGCCTCTGCTGAGATTCAGAAACGACTGGGGTGTGGCTGCTGCTCTGCTCTGGGCCCGCGGGCAGTGGGCTGCAGATTGCGCTGACATTTAATTTTCTAGCTGATTGGCTCGGCCCGTGTAGCCATGGCCCTTCCGTTTCTTGCTGAAGCCCAGACTCGCTTGTTGGTCTCTGAATGCAGAATCCAGGCTGCGGGGTGGGGTGGGCGCCTGTGCGCGGGGGAGGCCCAGACTCACGCTGCGTCCTCAGGAGGCCAACCAGACTGTCCTCACGGCGGGAGCTGCGGACCCAGACGCAACACTGCCCAGGTGTGACCTGCTGCTCCTGCCGGCCAGCCGGGCCCTGCGGTGGTGACGACGGCTCAGGATGCCGCACCTGGGACAGGTGGTGTCCCCAGAAAGGGGAGGTCCCAGCTTCCCTGCCCCCTCAGGGAGGGTGGAGCCGAGTGGTGGGGAGGAGGAGAAGAAGCTGGACAAAGGGCTTGGGAGAGAAGGAAGCCGCCGGCAGGAGACCTGGAGGAGGCACGCGGAGCAGAGGGACGCGTGGAGAAGCTGCACTTGCTGCTCAGCCTTGGACTTGTGCCAGGGACTTGGGGGCGCTGGGCTCCCTCCTTCTGCCTACCACAGACCCCCTCCCGGTGGTCAAGCTCCCGGGGCTGCACGGGGGCAGGCGCACCTGCGGTCTCCCCGGGGCCCCTGACCAGCTCCTCCCACACCCGGCCGCAACGCTGCTTTCCTTTCGCTGGAGATGTTTCCTGGCTGCAAACGACATTGATGCTCACAGATTCCAGCCAGGGCCGACCGCGGGCGCCTGTCCTGCTCCAGTCCCGGCCCGCCCCCGCCGTGCTCACTGCTGCCTGCCACCTGCCCCGGCACCCGGGTGACACCCTCACGTCCCGGGCGGGAATCGTGGCCCGTGTCCCTGTGAAACAACACCCCCTGCGCCGGAGAGCTCGCCCCACGACTCATTCACACGTGGGAAATAAACAGCTGTTGGCACCAGTGCCGCTGGCTGCAGGCTCTGAGCCATTTTAATGGCTAAGTAAGCCTGTCGGGGCCGCGCTGTCGGGGCTCGGTGTGGCTGCTGCTCGGCGGGCGCATTTCTGAGGGTGGGGTGTGGAGGTGGCAGGTGACAGCTGAGCTTTGGAGACTTGTGACAAAGAAGCTTCCAACCTTTTATAACAAGTTTACAAGCAGCAGCTTCTAGAAGATACTGGTCTGCTGAGCCGACTCCCGCAACATAAATAATTCAACCACCTTAATTAAATATTCTAACCCAGGGTTTGCGCGTTTCCTTTTCATTTAGCTTATTGTGCCGGACTCAGAGTTAAGAAGCATTTTTTAAATTATTAAACCAGTATCTCCCACCCGTTAGGTAGCTGTTAAAGTTCTACTTGAAACAGAGCCTTCTTGGCGTGGACGGGCCGAGACTGGGCTTTGTGGCCGGCACGGACCAGAGGAATTTGGGGCAGAGTTCAGAGAGTCATCTATGCTGACACCTCAGACTAAATATGCTGCTAAGGTGAAGAAAAAATCAAAGAGCTAGATGTGTCCTCACACCCAGCAAAAATCAGCCGTGGGCGCCTCCGAACCCCCTTCCTCCTCGGCCTCCCTGGGGGGGGCGCAGGGGTCAGAGAGCCTTGTTTTATCCCGAGGGCTGGCTTCGAGGTTGTGTTACTCATCTGTGCGGATGGGGAAACTGAGGCCAGCGGCCCTTGGTGTCCTTCTGGGAATCTACTGGAAAGGCTGGACACCTGAGCACAGGAAAAGACCGATGTCCTGGTCACCCAACCCTGTAGAAGCCCCGGCGCCCCTGCACCCCACCCTCCACCCGTTGCGCCCCACTGTGGGCTCCAGCCCACCCCAGTGGCCCCGGAGAGGCTGCGGCACTGCTCCCCCCAGCCCCCCAGGGTCACCGGCGTGACCAAGGCCCCGACCCCCACCCCCTCGGCCCTGGGGGCCTCCTGCGCCCTCGGGAAGCGACAGCCCCGGCTGCGGCCTCACCCCCGCGCGTCTGGAGGCCCGGGGCGCGCCGTCTTCAGACGCCCGATCCCCCCTTCGCGGGCCCTGGGGGGCTCCGGGGCGAGTGGCCCGCGTGGGCCTCGCCAGGGCCGCGTCTACTCTCGGACCCGCTCGGACCCCAGGGCGCGGGGAGGCGCGTCAGGCCGGGCCCGGCGAGGCCTCCGCATCCGGGCGCCGCAGGGACCCTGTGCTCGGCGGGCAGCGGCCGCCCCGACGGCCCCGACGGCCCCGAGCAGCGGCCGCGCGTGCCCTGCGCAGAGGCCGGGCCAGGGCGGCCCTGCGCGCCACGGGTTCGCAGCCCGGGGGGTCCTGCCGTTCCGAGGAGTTTTGAAAACGGTCACAGGCGACGTGATCGCCCCGGGTGCGTCGCTGACCCGCCCGCTCGGTGCGCGCTTGAGGAGACGCGACCCCGAGGGCTTCTCCCTGGGGGACCCGCGCCCCGGGCACCCCCGCGCCCCGGCTGGACCCCGCGCGGCCCCGCCGGTCCCTCTCCCGCGCAGTCAACACCTTCCCCTTGGGGCTGTTGTGCCGCGCGCGGCGGGAGAGAATCCAGGGCTGTCAGCGCGGCCCCGAGGCCCCCCGTGTCCCGCGCGCCCGCGTCCCGCCGCGGGGCTGCTTCGTCCTCGGGTCAGAGCTTCATTTGAAAGATGGTTCAAGGCGGGTCCCGGGGGCGACAGGGGCTCCCGGGCGGGCGCGGCAGGTGCCGGCGCCCCCCACCCCCAGCCTCCTGGGGCCTCCCCGCGCCTCCTGGGGCCCCCCGCGCCTCCTGGGGCCTCCCCTCTCCTCCTGGGGCCCCCCGCGCCTCCTGGGGCCTCCCCTCCCCTCCTGGGGCCTCCCCTCTCCTCCTGGGGCCCCCCGCGCCTCCTGGGGCCCCCCCGCGCCTCCTGGGGCCTCCCCGCGCCTCCTGGGGCCCCCCCGCGCCTCCTGGGGCCTTCGCGCTTCTGAAAGCCCGGCCGCACATCGGCAGCTCTTAGGAGCAATAGCCGTTTGTGGAGAAACAACTGAAGCCAAAGCTGATTTCCTAGTTTAGTTTTTTGTTGGTTCTTTTTTTTTTTTTTAAAGATTTATTTACACAAGCACGGGGTACAGTCAGAAGCGCGGGAGGGTGAGAGAATTCACCAGAGCCAGAGCGGGGAGCAGAGCAGGCAGACTGACGAAATACACTGCTGAGGGGAGCAGCGGGCGGCAGGAGAGGTCTGCGCGCCATGTGGGACCCTCCTCTGATGGCCGGGGAGCAGCCGGGGATCGAACCGGTGCTGCAGAGGCTACGGGCAGCTTCGCAACCCAGCGCTCAACCGCTGCACCACTGGGGAGGCCCTGTTGGTTGTTTCCTACTAGCACCGTCATCAGTTTGCCTTAAAACCTGGCTGGTGTGGCTTCTGCTGCGTCTAAATGACCGCAGGTGCCCTCAGAGCCTGAGGACTTGGGTGGAAGACGCCGTTAAGGGTGGCCTGGCTGGAGCGGAAGGTGAGCCTGGCGGTCGGGGGAGGGCCGGGTGCGGTGTGGAGCGGCTCTAACCACACATGGTGTCGCCTGCACTTGCTGACAGGGTAGAACCCAATTATCCCCCCACTAAAAAAATGGTGATTGCGTGACCCGATAGAGGCAGTTACTGTTGCTACAATTTAGCTATTGCCATCAATGTAGATGTAATTCTACATCTTAATTTTATAGTTTTGTATGTCAAATATATTTCAATTAAAATATGCTGGATCATATGATATTTCATGATTTTTAGTTTTTAAAGGAATCTCCATGCCATTTCCCATACAGGCTGCACCAATTTACGCCCCCATGTTCATCCTCACCCACGACTTGTTGCTTATCTTCGTCATACAGACCATTTTCACTGGTCTGTATTTAACTGTAGGTATTTAACTGAAGGATGTGAAAACACTAATACAAAATATGTGCACCTTTATATTCATAGTGGCATTATTCATAACAGTTAAGTCGTGAATCACCTAGATGCCCAGTGACAGAGGACCAGATAAAGAAGCTGTGGTACATATACTCAGTGGAATACTACTCAGCGATTAAAAAGGTGCCATCATACTTTTGTGCCAATATGGCTGGGACTTAAGGGCTTATGAAATATGTCTGACAATGAAAGACAATTACTGGATGTTTTTGCTCATTGGTGGAATATGAATAACTAGGGAAAACAAAAAGAACACAGCAAAAATAACTCTTAGACGCTATGAAAAATATGGTTACCAGAAGGCAGGGGTGGGAGATGTCCTGGAATACCGGCCTGGCGCTTGGTGGAGGTTGAGGGAGGCATGTGGGCCTGTCCAGTTGTGAAGCTGCACTCCTGAAATTATATGGTTTTGTAAACCAACAGCAAATCAATAAAAGTTGATTAAAAAAAAAAAAAACTGAATTGGCCCAATGGCTGGTTAGGAGCTGACAAGGGTTTTCTCTGGAGCGATCAAAACTCACAGGTGCATTCAAGTACCTGTCAGGCGACCCTATAATCATGTAGCCGCACAGACGCCGCAGACAACTGAACAAGTGTTTGGTGAAGAGCAGTGACAGTGGGCTTGGATTAAGTAATGAAAGAACCGGACACGAGCGCCCCTGACTATTTCTGGGGGCGCTGTCTGTCTGTGTGAGTCGGTTTCGGTCTCTGTGGCACTGTTTTCGGCACAGCGGATAGCACAGGGTTCCGATTTCAGCCCCCAAGCTTGCGCTTGGTTTCTTGTTCTTTCCATGAGAGCCAGAACATCTCCTAGGTGAGGCTGACTTTTTCACTTGCATCCAATTCAACTCAGACACCATTATTGGGCCCCTTCTGGGCTGGGAAGCCATAGCACTTATTTCTGGCATTGCCACCTTGCGCTCGTGGGCAATTATTTGCTCTCCACAGGCTGCCTGCCCCTGTAAAAGGGCACAATGTCTAATTAGTCCCTGGCACTATTAGGATAAAGTGTTCATTACAGCTTCTTCTCCGTTTTAGTCATTGCAGAATATTTGTTAGTACCGCTACCTCCTTGTTCACTGCCCTCCTAATACCTCAGTAACTGCCCCTAAGTGCTAATGAAAAACACTGATTCTGGCTTTAAATCTGGAAATGAGCCGAGCCTCACAGCAGGTCCTTCTGTGTTTCTCGGTGTTACAAGCAGCCCTGGTCTAAGACAAAGCAACACACGGCTGAGTCCACCCTCCTGTCTTGTTGGCTGACCACGTGCTGTTCCCCCCCTTCTCTGACCGCACGAGGTGGGCGTCACCCCGATGTCTTTCTTACACATCAGGACTCTGGTATCAGGGTGATTATCTTGTTGTGGAGTGTCCAGCCTGCAAGTTTCCCTTCCATCCCTGCTCCCAGCTCAAGCAGAGACTTGTCAGCAGGAGCATATTCGGGGCGTCCCTGCCATCTGGGGCCAGGTTGAGGCGGTCAGACCTGAATGTGCCGCTTGGCTTGCACCCGACTCATGTTCCGGCCACTCCTTGCCCAACCCCCTACGTGAGTCCTGCTGTTAGTAGTCCCAGGGCCTCAATGGTGGCCACAGGGTGTCACTTAAAATTAACCAGGCAGGCCCTGGTGCTTTCTAGGGCAGGCGGCCACCTGCGGGCTAGCTTCTCCCCCCCGCTCCAGCTCCTGACATTCTGCCCCTACTAGTCTCTCCTCTGGGTGAGAACCAGCCGTGGGCAGCTCCTGGGCAGGTCACCTGGGCCCTGCCTGCTGCAGGCTGAAGGAAACCCTGAGCCGGGGAGGGGCTCGGCCCTGATGGCACTGGCATCCTGCGCCTCGCTCAGCACAGGGGCTGGCAGCCTGAGTCTGTTTTCAGATTAAAAAAAAAAAACAAAACAACCCAACCCTACAACTTCTGCCTCATGACAGGCACCAAAATGAAAAATAGGCGGGTGGCATGACACCCCATGTAAACTTCTGCACGTCCAAAGAAACGATCCACAGAGAGGAAAGTCTGCTCTGGGAGGCAGATCATAGCTCGTGGACGGCTGCACAGGCAGCAACACAGACAGCTTGATTTCAAAGAGGGCAAAGGGCGAGCATAGACCTTCTCGTGCCCTGCGAGCACGAGAGATGTGCCACGTCTGGTGAGCTGCCACCCCCTGCCCGTTGCACGGCCACAGCATGAGGACAGCGAGCCCAGAGCTGGTGAGGACCGGAGAAGCCGCCCCACGCCCTGCGGGGGTGTGAGACAGGGCAGGCGCTGGAAACAGAACGGACGCCCATCAACACGTTACCGTGGGATACGGCATCGTCCAGCAGCCCCGCATCTGGGGATACAGCCAAAAATTGAACTCTGGGCCCGGAAGGGTCACTGCAGGGCTCTTCAGGGTGACTGGGAGGCAGGAGCACCTGAGTGCCCGTGACCAGCCGGGGGGTAACAAGATGTGGCCTGTCCCCGGCGAGGACCTGCACCGCCATCAGGTGACTCTTTTACATCAGTTGGATTATCCCGTGTGTGTGGGGGTGATTCATGGGAAGAGCCTGCAGAGTGTCGGGGGTGCACATCAGCGGTGGGAAGAGCCGGGAGGTGCGAAGACAATTAGAGAGGCAGGGAAGTCAGCAGCGTCCTCACCCAGGGGTCACCGCGGAGGCGCAGAGCAGCAGCAGGTCCTGCCCTCAGCGAGAATGGGGCTCTGCCAGCTCAGACCCTCCCGCCGCCTAAGGGGTTCGTGTCCTCGGTGCTCCCCTGGGTACAGCAGCGACGGCCAGTTTTCCAGGAGTGGCCACTGAAGCCCAGATTCCAGGCTGACCTGACTTCCATTTTCTGCCCTTCTCAAGCTGGTACTTGACTGTTTTGTGTCACTTTTACATAAAAATGGTTGCAAATGACACTCAACGTTTGAGAAGCATCGCTGCCCACCTCATCCCCATGCCCAGCCCGTGAGGCTGACCAGCTCGCCAGACTCAGAGAGGGTTCTGACACCAGACGAGTTCAGCTTTATTTAATCTCGTTTTCCCAAATGGGTGTAGACTCAGCACGTTGTTCATATTACCTGGACTGGTTTCTCCAGAAACACCAGACAAGGTGAACCCCCAAGTCTTGAAACACACTCCAGTTTGCATACTGAGACCCCCAAATCAGTCTGCTTGCACCTGCTTCTCCACACACGTGCTCGGACGGGGAGAAACTCCTGCGGGCGGCGTCTTCTGCAGGTGTGTCGCTGTCGAAGGCCACGGCCATCTGCTTCATCTACAGCCCTGGGGATCACCACCGTCACCCCTTAGATTTTGATGAGCAAATAGAACACATTCTTCTATGCAGCCTTCTTAATTTCCTCTGCTGCTTTGTTGATGACAACGGTCGCTACTCGGTGAATGCTAGCGATGCACCATAGACACCAACCAAAGCCTTAAGGCTACTGGCTTTGTGCAAAAGTGGCACATACTCAACTCTACTCCTCAGCTTCCTGATGCATGAAACACACATGAACGCCCTGACCGGAGACTGCACAGCAGGGGAAGCGCGAGGTGACGCAGGCCCTCCTGCCTGACGTCAGCGCCCCGTCTCAAGCCGCGTGCCTTGTCTCGTGACTCCTCCGCTCATCCAAATCGCGGAAATTTTCCATCGGGCTAGTTTTGAAATGTGTTTTTTCATTGCTTCTTAACATTCACGACTTTATCAGTGTCATATATTTAATTGAGTTGCAAATTCAGAGCTAAGACAAGACGACGGGCAGCTCTCCACAGGGACGCGTTGGCCTGCAGGTAGCTCTGGCCGGCGGCGGCGGCTGCAGTGGCGCTCTCTCCCGAAGACAAAACAACGCAAAGGCGGACATAAAACTGTACAAAACCCAGCACAGGGGTAACTAGAAGATAAGGAAACGACAGACTTCCGGTTGCTTTTAACGGGAAAAAAAAAAAAAAAAAAAAAAGAAAAGATAAAGAAACCAGGGCTCCCTGGGGCCCAGGGGTTCAGTCTCAGGTTCAGACTCAGCCGTGGCCCGAGTCTGATCTCCACAGGGGAGCTGACCCACACGGTGCACAGACCCCCCCGTGGCCCCTCAGCCGTGTGTGTTGGTGGCGCTGGGTTGGGCAGTGAGGACACCAGCAAGTAAGAGGGAAACTGGGGTACAGTCAGGGTATTTCCTCCCTGGCTCCCCCTGTGCGGCATCACACACACCTGCTGTGGGGGCCTCTCTGCACCCCCTGTGGGTTTCGGTGATTGCTCACTCCGCCCCCTCGCAGCACGGGGACGCAGCTCCCACCACGCGTGGCTCGTCTGGCAGCACTCCGGGGCCCGGCCTGTCTGCTGTCGCTGGACCTTGTCTCTGCCCCAGGCTCTCAACTCAACCAGCCACAGACTCATTTTCCTGTGAAACATCCTGCGTGACGGAGTCTCCCGTAGCACCCCTTGACTCGCACCTGTTGCGGGGGACAGAGTCCAGCAGCCCCGAGCTTGCTGAGCTCACCCTGGGGCTGCTCCTCGCGCCCGATCCTGGAACTGACCCCCGGGCCCGCGACGTAGTCACCGGCCCGGACGCTGCACTGGCCTCAGCCAGCGCCCGCATCTGCGTCTCCCGCTGCCTTCTGCTGCCCTCGCGGGTCCCCAGTCCTGCCGGGGCTCCCTGGGCGACCGGAGGCTGTCTCCTGGGGGGCGGGAGCTCACGGGCCATTTCTTGCATCCGTCTGCGCCTCCAAGCTTTCCTGCCTCTGCAGGAATTCATAATATCCCGCCTGGGGATTGCTCCCAGCCACCCTGGGGAGGAGTCACGTGTTCCGGACCCGCACCAGCCGCGACCAGGAGCCGCTGAGTCCACACGCTCCGACCACGATGCGGACACGCAGGTCCTGCTGCCCCCCCGGGCGAGGGTGGGAGACATCAGGCCTGACACCCGGAGTGGGAGGTTTTGTGACCTTTGCCTCTGTGGCTGCCGTGAAGCCAGCCGATCCCTTCTGCGTGAGTCTTTATAGTTTGTTAAAATTCAGGGTTGAAGACGGCATTAATAGTCGTCTGCTTTTTAACTCAAACATTTCAAAGAAATTATCAAAGAAAAGATCAAAGACCTTTCAAAGAAACGGCCGGCGCTCCGCGGCTACCCCCGAGTCCACGCCTGCGCTGCCGGGTTACGGCCGTGGGCTCCGCGCTCGCCTCTGGTTTACGGGCGGTCTTCAGGGGTGGCTGGTCCCGGGGGTGGGACCCCGGCAAAGGGCTGAGCACATTCCGGGGGGACAGGCCTGAGCTTTGCAGTGAGGGCAGCCCGTGGGGACCTCAAGGTGTCCTGCAGAGGCCAGGGAGCAGATGCGGGTTCTGGGTGGGAGAGCCCCCGGCCGTGCCGCTGCTTGTCCTGCCGACCCAGCAGACAACTAGCCCCGCGGGCTCCGTGCCGCGTCTGGACGGGGCCACGGAGCAGCCCTCACGGCCGGCGCCATCCTCCATCCGCCGCTGGGCATGTCTCGTCACTCTAAGTCATGGCCCCTGCAGGCCGTTGCATCTTAAAGTCGCCGTGGGCGACGCCGCGCCTTCTGCTCCGGTTGGGCAGATGGCCAGGCCCAGCGCCTGCTCGGGGAGGTGGCTGTCCTCATTTGTCAGCGGCCGGGAGCGCGAGCGCCGTTCCTGCTGACGGACGGATGGCTCTGAAGAGGGAGCGCGAGGGAGGAAGCTCTCCCGGGAGAGGCTCCGGGGACAGGAATGGACTGCTCACACCTTTCCGTTGCAGTGAGAGGCTCTCTCTGCTTCCATTAAACGAGCTTGTCAAAATAAAGAAGAGGCCTGGCCGCCTGGAATGGGGGACTTGGTGCGTGGGGGGCGTCTGTGTGGAGGGGCCGCTTCTTGGAGGCTCTCTCCCCGCAGGGACACCCCCAGTGCCGTCCACACCCACTGTCGCCTGCACGCGCTCCTCCCGCCTCTGGCGCCCGTCCTCCGCGCCCCGGCGGCTTCCTCTCCCCGAGCCTGGCGCGTCCTCTGAGTGTCCACCTCCGCGGAGGAGCTGTGGACTCGGCCCGGGCACCGGTGTCCCTCCTTGCCAGGTCACCGTTAGCAGTGGCGTCTCCCCGGCTTCTCTGGGGGGCTGCCTCCTCTCCCAGCTCCTGCTCCTCCAGCGCCCCTGTTCTGGTGGCCGCTCCTGGCTCCCCCAGACCGGGGCAGAGCCCAGCTACCCGGCGGGGCGTCACCACCTCTTCGTGGTCCTCTCAGCCCACACCTCCGCAGCGGCCGCCGCGCCCGATCTCTCACGCTCCGCTCGAAAACTCATTTGCTCTCGAGGGTGAACAGACAGTAAATGGAAGACGTCAAGACGCCTTGCGCGCCGATCCCTCGGTTCATCGGCTGGTCCCGGCCCTGCCGTGTGCTGTTCGGCACCATCTTCCCCGATGTGCGTGTGCTCGGTCCGTCCGCTCGGCCTCGCCTGGCGTGCTCACCTGGCTCCGTGTGCGGCTGCCCTGGGGGCCTCGGGGACACCCGGGTCATGACAGCACCGGCAGGGTGACGGTGACACTGCAATGCTTCCGGCGCTTCCTGGGCTGCAGCAAGCCCAGCGCCGCGGGGCCCCCGGACGGCTGGAGGGGCGCTGAGGAGCGGGGGGTGGTGGTGGGGGACTGGGCCGCGGGTGCACCTGGCAGAGTCGCCACGCAGACGGTGGCTCTGTTGGTTGGGGGCACGTCGTGTGAAGCTGGTTGTGTCGACAGACACCGCATTTCTTGCAGTGGGTGAAGGGAACCACTTTCCTGCACAGAGGCCGCCGGGCAGCCCCACACCCGCGCCCACCTGGACCTCCCAGACCCATCGGCCGGCCCGCGCAGGCGCTCCTTTCTGCTTGTGCATCTCTGTCCTTAAAAAGAGGAACAGCAGACCCCAGACGGAGACACTCACCTGGGGACCCCCAGGACCTGACCTCAGGGCAGCGTCTACCTCTCCCCACGTTGTCCTCCCAAACCCATGTCATATTTGGGAGCAAATAAATCAAAACCTGAGGACTGTGACCTCCTCCGGGGACAGTAGGGACCCCCGCAGAGTTTTGTTCTAGTAGTAATCAATTCCAGCTCCTTGATTGATTTAAATTGTCCAAAACGCACCTGTAGGGGGCGGGACAAGCTCTCAGGAGGGGCTGCAGTGAGCTGGCGCCAGGGCCCGGGGCTCTGATGTCTGTTGGACGTCCTGGGCAGGGCCTCGCCGCCCCCAGCTTCACGCTGTGTCCTCACTTACTCGTCACCTGAACAAGAAGGCTGGGCTGGCCAGGGGCCTGCAGCGCTGCCGTGACTGCCCTCGGCCCTGCTGAGGAAGGCTCCAGGCCCTTGTTCTCTGTGGGCCCGACTCTGACCCACATCTGAGGGGGGTGAGTGGGGACCTCCTGTACCTTTGATTGCCTTTGCTGGGCCCGTGGCCTTTTCACGGACAGCCTCCGTGTGCCTGTCCAGGGAGATGGGGTCCCCATCGGCCGGCTCGGCGGCACCTGCTTCTTCTGGCCTCAGCACCGTCCAGCACTGTCCACAGCAAGGGTCCGAGAGGCTCCCACAGGCCCTTGTCAGCAGCTGTGTGTCTCTACCCCCTGTTCTCCCCCTGCGGGTGGTCACTGCTCTAACTGTTCCCCTCGGCCTGGGCTTGCAGGCCTCCGAGCTCTGGTCCCAGGCGCCCAGGCCTGCCTCTGCCCCAGCGTCCCTCTGGCTCCACCATAGTGCGCTTCTCTTACCTTCACTTTTCTTTTATCTCAATTTCTTTATTGAAAGCTTCTCGTGTCATGTCTACAATCATCTCCAAGCTGGTGGTGGGGCCTGGAATTTTCAAGTCAGAGTGGCGGGTCTGGGCCTGGGCAAGTGATACAGAGAGCGAGTTCGTGCCCGGAGACCGTCTGGGAGAAATCAGACTAGCACCGGCCTGTCCAGAGGTAACATTCCGAAAGCAGGGTGCTGGACCCTGGACACTGGAGACTCCAGGAGGCCTTGAGGTGGGGAGATGAGGGGTGTGGGGCGTGGCACAGACACAGCAGGACCGCGTCTCAGAGGCAGGGCCGGTGGAGACAGCCCGAGTGCTGAGTGCCGTGGCCAGGAGAGCGGACCTTGGCCCTGACCTCCTGCAGCGTCCTGACGCCAGACATTCATCGCTGGTTAGACCGATGTCCTCGAATGGATCCAGCCAGCATTAAAAATGCAGAGCGATGAGCATCTTTAATACCCAGGGCTGAAAAACAAGGCCAGACCATTCAATCAAGCTGACCTGATGCTCTGGATCCCAAGGACTGGGGGACCGACACACAAGCCGCTGCTTGCAGGCCTGTGCTGGGTCATAGCGATCCCTAGTGGGAAGCTGAGCTCTCCGAGCAAAACTTCACCATGTGAAATAATTTGGAAAGTGGCCTGGTCGGCCCCGGGAGCTACTCCCTCAGCACCTGCCCGTCCCTGCTCTTCTGTGGGGAGAGAGCAGCCGAGAGCGGTCCTTGTCGACGCGCCTCGCCACCTGCGAGCTTGCAGGGAGCCCAGAGCTGGCGGGGTGGCTGGGTGGGGTACGCCGGTCCACCGCGGCTCTTCCTGCAAGTCCGCTGGCAGGGCTGGAGGGACTGAAAAGATCCGTGACTATTTGGGACAAGATTTGGAAATGACAGCGAGGGGAGGACGGAAGCGAGCAGCTCAGGTCCCGAGGTCTCGGGACTCGTCTTGCCCGTCTCTCTCGGCAAGGTCCAGGCTGCCCGCTGGCCCAGTTCTCCGGCACAGGCCGCGAGGAACACTGAGTTGACGAGTCGGGTTAAACACTGTGCCACAGCAGCGGCACCCTTGGTGGGGGCTGTGCCACCTCAGGGCGCAGTGGAAAGGATCTAAAGGATTTGGGTGATGCCCGGTGATTTGGGGGGTGGCTCAAGGAAGTGAGGTTCATTGTCTTTCTTGTGGTTCTCTCCTCCCTGGGATGCAGCATCAAGAAGACAGGAAGAGGGAGCCCCTGAACTCACTCAGAAGTGTAGACCAGGAGAGCTGGCCCCGGGGAAGGGCGCTCCCCGCAGATGGGCTGATCTGTCCCCCCCAGGGCATGTCAGCCAGGTCCACCCTCCTGTGCCGGCTCCCCTCCTTAGCTGCTGAATCTTAAGTCCTCTGTTCTCAACCCTCCTCGCCCCCCAGATCAGTATAAACCCCTTCTCTTTCCTGGGTGGCAAGACAGATTTCAATCTTTTTGCTTCTGTCTTGGCCAATTGACTGTCAAACCCTTTCTCCTTTCAGGCTGCTGGTGTAATACTGCGGCCAGGTGCCCTGGGCAGCAGGCCCCTGGGTGGGCATCACTAGGGCTTGCCAGTGTCATGGGCGCATGGGGGCACTCCCGTGTGCATGTGCTTGGCAGGATGAGGAAGCTGGCTAGGCAGAGTGGCCAGCCTGGCCTCGTCAGTGACCAGCCTGAGGACCCTGAGGGGCCACACAAGACAGGTGTGGTCAGACTGCGGGCCAGGAGGAAGAGATCTGGGGCACCCCTAAGAGCAGGGCGCCTTGTGTTCAGATTTGCCTCGGGCAGGCTTTGTCGCAGGGTGATTATTAATAACGTCCCTTTTGTTCTCAGAAGTGTCCCCAGGAAATTATTTGGTCACCCTCTCTGGCAGGGAACCGGGAGTCATGGCAGGCGCGCAGGTGCCACGCCGGATGCTAAGTCAGGCTTGTTGTCCTGTTTTCTGTCTGGTCCCACCCCAGGCCGTGACCTCTCACCCCGCTCTGTGTCTGGCCCAGCCCCCGGTTTCCTGTCTCTTCCCGGGTCTGGCGAGGGCACAGCTCTGAGTGTCCAGGCTGCGACTTCGCATTGTCCCAGCTGCCTGGGGTTTGGGCTCGAATCTTATGGCTTAATTGCTCATTGTCTTCCTGTCTCCTCCCTGGGGCTTGCAGGCGCGGCCCTTCCCGGAGGAAGAGGAGGCCTCAGCCAGCAGGAGTACAAGGAGGAGCAGTTGCTGGAGCCTCACGAGCTCGGCGCCGGCTCGCATTCCGCATGCACAGAGCGCTTTGTCTCAGCCGGCTTCAAGGACCGCCTTGAAAACATCAAAACAGAATTGTCTGAAAATGCGCTTCACGGCGCTGTCTCCAAGCATCTGGGCCCGAGTCCCGAATCCCTAAGCATCTCTCGATCACAGCGGCTTTCTCTCCTTGCTGCCCCTCGTGCATGACAATGAAGTGTGGGCTTCGAGCTCGTTCTTCGCACGGGGACAGACAACGCGGGGCCTTCTGCTGCTCCAGACTCGGCCGGCGCGGCTGGGTGCTGGGCGCTGTCTTAGAACACGGCGCTGTGCGTGGCCACCTGAGGCCATTTAATCAAGCCTCTGTGATCGGGAGGCTGTGGGAACGCGGCCGTCTGGGATCCAGGAGCCTCAGATGGGATGAAAGGGCTGCCGCGGGCCGTCCGGGTAGGAGCCTGAGCTGCATATCAATCACGCGGCCTGCGCCCGGGCTTCTCCACACAAGGCGCTGTGGGAAAAAGAACATCTGAGCCACATGTGCCTTCAGCATGTGCCATGTGGGGCGGGGGTTTCCGGGCTGACCTCTGTGCCTGCACAGACACTTGTCTGGGTGCTCCCAAGGCTCCCTGGGGCTCCACCCGCAGGACCACCCTCCCCCTCCTGGCTGAGCCATGCCCTTTGCTCAGGCGCCCCCTCCTCCGTGCGGCCTCCCCGAGCTCTCTCCAGGGCACTGCTCTCACCCACCCGGCGACGGTCAGAGACGCCACTGCAGACAAGCTGGGAGTCGGTGTCCACGTAGCGACTGAATGTCACCTTTCCAGCTGAGATTCTTCCCCTGTAAGCTGTTGGGGGCAGAACAGGGACCCGGGAGCAGCTGCCTGGGGCTTACTGCCAGCACCCACTACACCAGGCCACTGGCTGCCCTGAAGCGGGGGCCGGTGCTCTGAAGCCGGCTCCAAATACACTGTGCAACGGGGCTTTCTGCTGCTGCAGCCCCCAACCCTTCCCCCGTCCCCACGTCCAAGTGTCCTCGGTCAAAGCTGAACAATAGATTTCATTTTCAGGGGAGCTGGGGCTGCAACTTTCTCCAGAGTGAGTCCACCTTTACTTCCTCTGCCTCCAGGATTATGCCCTCCCCCCAAGTCTATTCTGGGTTTCGCTAGTGTTTTCTGACTGCATTTCTGGCAGCATGGTGGCCCAGATGGAGTGAAGGACGGGGGAACCCCCAGGGGCTGGGGGACTGGGAAGGGAACCCCAGGGCCAGGTGATGCCCTCAGCTGCTGGGGATGCCCTGCGGGTCAGAGAGCGCCACCGGGCAGCAGCAGCCGAGGGCCCCGGTGGACCTAGCCCTGTCTTGCCCATGACCAGCAGGTGTTGGGCGGCTCCAACCTTCGCAAGCGTCACAGTTTTTTGTGCTTTTTGTTAGAGGGTCACTGGCTGGATAGTGGGTCTCGAGCAGCACGGAATGCTGGAGGCCGCGCATGTGGGCACCAGGACGCAGCAAACGGGAGCAGGACGCAGACCAGGGCTGGTTGTCCATGTCTAAGCCAAGAGAAACAACACAACCAGGTTAAAAGGAGAAATCTCACCCCCGACCTGAAGGCCTGCACAGCTAGAAGCCAGGTGATATCTTTCTTTTGCAGAACTTTGTCTCCCGTTGAAGCCCCGAGACTGATCTGTAGATGGTCCAGCCTTGCCACGGGGCCCTCGGTTCTCTGCCGTCGGAGTCGACAGCGCTATTTTGATGGAACCAGCACCTGTTTATCTTCGTGGACCGTCGCCCAGGCCAGGACCATCCTAGGGGACAGGAGTCAATGTATAGTGAGGAAATAGACTCAGCTGCGATCGACAGGTTGCAGGGAACAGGTTTTGTGCGACAACCCTCACACCAGGCGTCGGGTTTGCTTCAGTCAAAACACGCCTCATCACATGTTGCCACGCGTCGCAGGTGAGGCTTGGAGCCACTCGCCGGGCGCGGTTCTGTTTCAGGGCAGAGATGATCTGAAGGGGCGGAGCCTCAGTAGAGGCCCTGCTGGCCAAGGTCTGGACGGGAGCTGCGTCCCCATGTGCGGCGTTGTTCCCGCCCTCGCAGAGATGCGCTTCTGGAAAAGCTCAATTACAAAGCAGCACCTGTGAGAGGCACTTGAGAGCTATTTTTGTGAATACAGAAAACTCTCTTTAGCACAATACAAGAGGATTTTAGCTTTCTGGCCGTCTGTCCTGTCGTGTTGCCGGCGTCTGAAAAGTGCTTCGTGTTTGAGCCCAATTACCAAGGAATCCAGCCGCCTATTAAAAGAAAGCGGGATCCAAGGAAGATGAGAAAGTGATATCGAAGGCTGAGGAAGGAAAGGGAATACAAACCCCAAGTTTCAGCTATTCGCATATTTGGCTAAATCATTCATAAATTATATTGGGTGATTGGAAAAGTCATGACACATTTTTTCTATGTTTTTCAAAAAAAAAAAACATCATGGCTTTTCCAACAACCCAGTATTTCTGTTTTGGACTCATGCTAAGGAACAGCTGGAGATACAAACCCATAGGCCGATGATAAAGATCTTACAAGCATCACCGCTGATAGACAAAGTGTCTGTTAACACCCAGACACTGGAGTAAGCAAAGAGAAAGCCCGAGAATCTGACTCCACGCATCTCGAGTCGACTTGTCAACTTGAGAAGACGAACTTGATCTGAGAGACGTTGTCTGAAGCTGTTGTCATGCAACGATTATCTGCTTTTGGAAACCTCCAAGTAACCCTCAGTTTGAGGTCTCCATACAGAAAAGATTTTCAGTGACTGAGAGAACTTTTTTTTAAAGGGGAAAGCAAGTACATACGCAAGGGCCAGCCCCCGGGCGTGGTTGCTGGGCTATTTAACAGTATCTAATAGGATCGTGTCTGCCAGGCTTTAGGGTCGTCCCTGCCAGATGTCTCTTAAGAAAATCAATTTCCCAAGTTTTTGATTATGCCAGGGTTGTTCAGGGGGATGCTGAACAAGGCTTACTCATGCCTGTGGGTGTAAGACTGGCTTTGGCATGTGAGGCCTCTGGGGTGTATGTCCAAGCTCACTGCCAGAGGCACAATCTAAAATCAGAGATGAAATTCCCAGTGGCAGGGCGTGGGCACTGCCCACTCACGGCAGACAGCCGGAGAGCTGATGGCACCGTCGCTAAGCCGCAAGTAATACCTCGGGTTCTATGAGTTTGCAGGTCTCTGAACACTGGGCTATTTTTAGCCTGTGGGTGCTATTTACTTTTATTAACATTGGGCAATTAAATTTCTGCAAAGGTATCGGCTTTGCAAAATTCTTCCAGTCAGGGGCACACATTAGAATGGATTTTCATTTGCGATAGTTCAGAATCCCCCAGATTGAAAGCAATGAATCAGGTAATAGTTCCACCACCACCAGACTTGTAGCTCGTTGGCAAGGGAAAATTTCAAACCATCCCAAGAATAAGTAATGACCAAGAAATGTTCAAAATCCGCCACAGAAGGCGGTCGAATGAGACGTTCACACACATTTAGAGAGAAAAGATTCAGGCTCTGGCCTCGTCCACAGAGTTCTGGGGGCCCCTCAGCCCCCCACCTGGGTAGCGGAGGGCAAGATGTTCTCACGAGCCTGCAGGCTTCCTCTGGCCTGTCTGAATCATTTCCCTGCGAAGCCGGGCGGAGGCCGGCCTTGTGCATCTCGGGGACGCCTACCTGAATGTTGTGGGGAGACCTACCCTCATCGGTCATCACCCCCACTGGGCAGTGCCTACAAGGGAAACCCGAAGAATGCCACCCCCTGGGGTGGGAAGGTCCTGCTCGCTCCAGACGCAAACACTGGGCTCCTGCCTGGCCGAGTCCCAGAGCAGCCGCCACCAAAGCTTCCCCATCCTGGCAGCCCCCGGGGACGCTTCGTCCCACCCCAGCTCGGCTGAGCCAAGGAGCATCGCGCGGACTGGGCTTCCTGTGGGAACGGCTCTCGCCTTCCTCGTGGCGTCAGCCCCAGGCCTCCGCTGACAGCCAGGGCCGGTTCTCGGGGCCCTGTCCGCCGCGGTGTGTTCGTGAAGCGCCAGCGAGATCAGCAGGTCGGTCTGTGAGCCGAGGGCAGACGCTTCCACCCGCAGGGTTAACACCCCGGGCCCTGCTCCTCCCGGCCCTCATCGGAGATTGCGGGTTCTGACTCGCTGAACCTCAGACCAGTGTTGTTTTTACTAAGTTAAATTCGTGGTCGTGTCCTGTATGCCACAGGGATTTAAAATGAGGCATGTAGTTGGCAACCCCTTCCCGTGGCCGAGCTCCTGCGCTGTGGATGCTGACGGTGCCCAAAGACTTCAGGACACAAGGCGGGGACCGGAGAGCTACCCGGGCCTGCCCCCCAACTCCCGGCTGTGGGGCGCCTTCCAGCATCCCTGCCCCAACACCTGCGTTTCTGCTCCCGACCCTTCGGACTCTCTTCCACTCTGGCCTTGCCAGACAGCTCCGTTTTCTGGGATTTAAATACGTGAATCTAAAATGCAAGCTAAATATTTTTAAGTGGGTTGACGTGAGATACAGCCTTCCTCCTGTCAGAACGTGTGAGCTCAGGTTTATTTGTGTGCCCTGCTCTTCTCCAGCCTGTCAGCTTGGCCTCTCAACTGCATGCAGCATTTTTTGACAAAATCCAAGATGAAGAAATGACGCAACTGTCCATTGGCAGATTAATGGATAAAAAACCCCGTGGAGCACTATTCGGCCAGAAAAAAGAAGCGACTCCTGCCACAGGCATGACCTGGGTGAGCCTTGAGCACGTCACCCTAAGTGAAAGGCTGACACTGGTGACCCACTGTGTGAGTGAAATTATGGAAACAAGGAGAGAGTAGTGGTTGCCGGGGCTGGGGGCGGGGTCGGCCACTGGTGTGACCTGGCTGCTACTTGGGGTGACCCGTCCGGCGTCTGCCCCAGCGTCGTGCCTGCAGAGGACGCCGCCCTGTGGGACGGTGGAGCTCAGCGTCGCATGCTGTGCTCAGGCCTTTTGAAGGAATCTAACTAGAATTTTTTAAAATGTGAAATCTGGTAACGAATTTCTGACATTTAAAAAGCTGAATATGAGTTTGAAAAGGAAGTAAATTGAAATGAAAAATACAGTTTTCTAGTCCTCTGATAGAAGAGTCATTAGAGATCATTTCTGAAGTGGCACCAAAGCAAGATGGATGCAGAGTAAATTTTAGGACCAAATGGATGTCAGACGCAAATCAGCAGCTTTGTAAGTGATTCAGGTCGTTTGGAGGAACCGATAACTACGTGTGGGCACCAGGGATGCCGACAAGGCCTTGAGAAAGCCGGGGCTGGCCGGGGGAGGGGACCCCCAAGGGCTGCTGGATACCTGCCTGCCGGCCTCTGCTCTCCAGAGGCGACCTCCGTCCAGGCCTGGCCCGGCCGCGTGAGCCCTTGGGCCTCCCCTCCCGAGTCCAGAGCTGACTCGGCTGAGCTGCACGAAGCCTTCGGTGGACCTGACCAAACGTTCAACAGGAGGAGGGACGCGGCTTGTCGTGGAGGGAGCCAGCTGGAGCCCGTTCCCGCTCAGGGCTGCGCTGTGTATCGAATGGCGCGATTTTCCCAGGGAGTTTCTGTGATGGCTGCGGCTTTCTAAGAGGGGATTTTGGGTGAGAGATGTGTTCTGTGAAGGAAAGGGATAAGGTACAAAGTGTAAAAGAAAAGAAAAAGCAAAAAGGCCAATATGGGCCTGAAAGGCAGACGGTCCGGGCAGAATCTGCCTCGACTGTAGATGAGGCATCAGGTGACATGAGATGGCGCCTGCGGGACGAGCTCCCTCCCCGCAGCACGGGCGGGGAAGGCTCACGTTGGCAAATGGAATAGGACTTTTGAAATAAGGCAACCAATGGGGAAAAAAAATCAGTGGAGGAAACAAAATCAGGGATGGGCGTTTCCCTCGAAGACCCTTAGTGTCCGACAAGCGCTCGCTGAGCTGAGTCGGCGCCAGGCCAGGCCGTCGTGGCTGAGGTAACGGCTGCCTTTCCGAAGGCGCTTTGAGAAGGGCTCTGAGAAGGTCATTCTCTGGCGGCAGCAGACAGGGCGATAACTCTGCCCTCGAAGGCCTTGCTGTTCCTGTCCCTCCCTCTGGCGG
The DNA here is from genome assembly GCF_014898055.3 of Talpa occidentalis. Taxonomy (NCBI): domain Eukaryota; kingdom Metazoa; phylum Chordata; class Mammalia; order Eulipotyphla; family Talpidae; genus Talpa; species Talpa occidentalis. The sequence goes on from NW_026555331.1 coordinate 153,951,305, forward strand.
GCGGTTACCAGCATCCTGGGCCCTGGAGGTGTTGTCTTGATCGTCTGTTTTGGCCAACAGTGTCTTCCTGAACTCGGGGCGACTGGTGACCTTGAGCGCACTCAGAGGCCGGCTGGTCCCTCCCCTGCTGGGCCCTCATGCCCAGCCCGGCCTGGGGAGCTGGTGCAGAGAGAACTTGCAGACAGAGCACGGAGCCCCCGGGGGTGGCCAGCCGAAGAGACGGACACTGCCTGGCGGCTGGGTTCTTCCCGCTTGGTCTCTGGCCAAGTCCACTCTTTGGAGAGTGTCGACTTTCTTCTTGAGGTGAGATCTTTGCCGGGAACCTTGAGAGCTTCTGTCAACAGATGTCTGCACCCCCCAAAGCCTGGGGCCAGGTCCCAGGCGCAAGCAGGGATCCCAGCCTTCTGGGGATCCCCCAGCTTGTCTGTCCACATGGAGGGTGCAGCTCGGATGAGCAGACAGATTTGATGGCCTCGAATAATGAATATCAGGGCAAAGAAGGGATGAAGAGCTGTGGGGGGCTTTGGACAGCCTGGTGAGCTCCGAGCTAGCTTAGGGGCCAGCCATCCTGGAAGGAAACTGCTCCGAATCCCAGGGACACGTGGGGTAGACTGTAGACTTGGGGGGTGCAGAGAGTGGGGGGTCCCTATTTGAAATGACCCAGATTTTGCAAAACTGTGACAATTGGAGACCTGGAATGGAGCCGGGCACGGTCACAGCAAGACAGGGACCCCGAGGGGGTGGAAGATGAAGCCGTAAAGTGAACGAGGCAAGAATGACCCCGGCTGGGACTTTCATGTTCTCGGTGACTCCTTTTTATGCTTCTGGAACAGACTTGAAAGAGATGGTTTCCGAGGATCCTTATGCCTGAGACTTTCCGTGGTTCTATCTGGACACTTAATGGAAACTTTCTGATGTTTTCTGTTGCTTCCTGATGCAGCTGCCACACGGCTGCTGTTTTAATGGGCTGGTTTTATATCCTGAACCTCCAGAGGAGATGGAAGTAAATCATCCTGCGCCGCATCTAATCCATCCATCGAGGAAGAGAGAATGTGGCAAAAAATTGGGAGAGGGAGTTTGGAAATTTTTTTGCTTTCTGGGAGAAAAAGGACGATGGAGTCCTTTGCAGACCCAGTGTTTGTGGGGTTATAGCAGCCACACCAGATGGGGGTGGAGGGACTCACGGGCCCGGGAGGGGGGCCAGGTGGGGACTTGGGGTTGGGCACACGTTGGCTGTGTTTAGATTCACCACGGACACTTCCTGCTTTGCTAAATTTCAACCTTTAATTCACCCACAGAGCTCACCCTGCCGGTATTTCCATGGAGCAAAGCTGATCGCGAAACCTTTATTCTTCACCTTTTGGCTTAATCCCTCGCGTTAGAGACGAAAGAGAAACCCCATCACCCCAGACCTGCCACAGGAAATCCCTTTTTGGAAGCAAGTATGTTTCTTTTGTCTCCAAAATCCTCTGATTTGTGACTCATAGACTAAGAGACGGGCTGGGGTTTATCTTTGTTCCTTTTGAAAACGGGGGTTATGAAATCCAGCTAATACTCAGCGGTGAAACCAAGGCGATGCTTGGGCGACTTAAGAAACTCAGCCAAGACTGTCACGGAGCCCCCCGCCTGTCCACTGGCACGCCCCGAGACGCCCACACGTCACTGACAGCCGCACATCACTGACAGCCCCACGAAACTCTTCTCTCTTCCCAAGAGTAGGTTCGAACAAGCCCTCCGCCCGCAACCTTCAGCGACGCGGGGTCTCCATCCTGTGTGTGGGGGGGAGGCCACCATCTGCTTTAAAGCAGCTTATGATATTTTTGAATCACTCCAGTGAGACTTGTTCTCCACCCCTTAATCAAGGACCAAGATTTACTGAGCTGAAATTCTGCACACATTACCCACTTCTGGGGATGAAAGGGGAGGCTCAGGGGCCTCGGTCCTGGTGGAGACAGAGGTTGGGTGGAGCAGACCGACCCTCGGGCTGCTGCACGCGGAGAAAGTGGTTCTCAGCCCTGGACCGTGCAGAGCTCAGCCTGCGCCTCTGGGCGGCCTCGCTCCTGGGAGGCAGGAGGGTGTAAGTCACAGTAACTGTCCTCCCGTCAGACAGCTGAAAGGGAGCCTCCCCCCACCCCCGGCCCGTCGGCCAGTGAGGGGGTGACTCGGAAGGGTCCGTGCCCCACGGGAACTCCTGTTTCCCAGCTCCAGGCTCTGCCACCCTTGCACAGAGTCCTGCCTGGCTCCGGCTTCTCCCAGGCCCTTCACCGGCTCCTACCCCACTGTGGCCTGTCTCCTTGATGTGGCACAAGAGCGACAACCCCCCGGGACGGCGTGCCCAGCTGGAGCAGCGGCGATGGTGGCATTGAGCGCTCCTCCCACCCCCACATCAGCCAAGAGAACGCATTTATTTGATTTCAAAATTCATGACTTTTAAAAAATAAACTTATTTGTTTAAATTGAGGTAACATTAGGGCCCCCCACCAGGTAGCACCGCCATGTGCACCCACCCCGGCCCCACCCTGGGGTGCCCATGTGCTCCCTCCCTTTCTGACCCCCACTCCAGATGCTTCAGTTCCAGGGTCGGCTGAGAAACGCCAGCTGTTGAGGACCCGGCGGGGCTGCCAGGCCCCAGCTTGCCCTGCGGGTGCACTCAGGATGCTGTGCTGGAGGCCCCCCCCATGCACACGGGCTCTTGAAACAGACCACGCCCCAAGAGGCAAAGACGGAAGCTTAGCGTGTGCGGGAGCGTCACGCCACACGGGGCCCCGGGTTCTGGACCTGGAGGTTTGGCTCCTTTCCCTGCGCCCAGAGCCGGGGGATCAGGCCGGGGAGGCGGGGCTGGGGCCTCCATTCCAAGACTTCCCCATGGGGTCAAACTGGCCAGGAGTCTCCCTTTGACCAGAGACGCAGAAGGGTCCCCTACGGACTTCTCGCCTCCCACTCTGTGGCGACCTCCTCTGCGGCCAGTTCCAGCGGCCTCCAGGGCGGACAGCAAGCGCCGCTGGCCCCGGCTCCCTGCACTGCCTCCCCCTCAAATGTCCCCAGATCCTGTGCAGTGGTTAGGAGGCCCTCCCGGCACAAGGACCCCCGTAACACCGGTGGGGGCTGGGGCCCCTCGGGGACCCCGTGGGGGGAGATGCTGCTGAGTCCCCTTCTCTGTCACTGGACAACCACCTGACTCGTTGCTCCTTGTTGCAAACTTTGCTATGTTGCAACCCAGGGCGCTCCGTAAATAAAAGATAATTTGTGTCCAGCAGACGGAACAGATTTTAAAGGAATGGCTCGTGGCGATTTAGTGAAATGTCAGGTTTCTCCTCATAAATCACCAGGCGGGAATTAGGAGCGTGTCAGGCTGCATTAGCACACGCGCATAAATAAAGGGGGTTTTACTAGGACGGGTGAGTTACGCTCCCGGCGCGGCCGGCCCCGGCATATCTATTCTGTGGGTTTTTCACTCCCTGGATGTGTCACCGGTCAGCAAGACAAACACACCGAGGAAGTGATATAATGAAAGGCGATTGTGAGTAAATAAATCTTGTTTTCTCGTGCTTCCTGCAGTTGCCATCTGTTCCCGGGCCCCGGCGTCCGAGGCGGAGCCAAGTGCGAGCGGGAGGCTGCGGTGCTCGCCCGAGGCGCCCTCCCCTGAGAGGGTCACGTGTGGGTATGACATGAACCGGTGGAAGTCGCCTTGGGCTTCGGAGGCCGTGGCCCTGCTGACGCCACCTCTGCAGGGGGCCTGGGGCTGGCCCTGGGGCTGGTGTCCGTGTCCTGGCCTCTGGCGCTGGGGGCCGGACAGGTCCAGGGAACACGCGGGGGACGGGTCAGCCTAATTGGAATTGTAGCCAGAAATCATGTGACCTGCAACCGCGCGGCGCAGTGATTTCGGATCATGTAGTGCCCTGGTCCGTGGGGCGAGTCGGGTCCTGACGTCAGTGTGACGGGTGTTGAGAAAAGTGACCGCCAGACGGACCGTCTCCTGCGCTGGGAGGGCGATTCTCAGGCGGCCCTTCCACCCCGCGGGCGACACAGGCCCCGTGTGCGGGGGAGCTGGGTGCCTTGGCCACATGGGGGGAGCCCACATGAGGAGGTTCAGAGCTCAGCACCCCTGGCCCTCACCTACCGCTGGCCTCAGCTCCCGGGGGACAGAGTGTGAGAGCTCGGGATCTCCCCACAGGCTGGGGGCTAGGGCCCCGCAGCAGCTCAGTGGGGGCCGCAGGAGTGTGGCTCCTTGCAGGGGACACCCGGGGGACAAAGGGGCAGGATGAAAACCTCATCCCAGGCAGCTCTCCCGACGCGCCTGGACGCTGGATTCTGGCCTGTTTTGTCTGCAGGGCAGCATGGGACCCTGGCCTCTGCCGCTGGACTCCGAGGCAGGGGCAGTCGGGGTCCACATTGCTGACCCGAGGTGGGGCTGCAGGTGGATGCAGGGCCAGAGTGGCCGGGAGTGGGTTCCTGGACGCAGACGGCCTCACCTGGATGCCGGCTCGCCTGCAAGGACGGGGTCTCACCTTGCTGTCTAATTGAGCCATGCCTCAGTTTCCCCATTGCTAGGTGGGCTCTTCCCTGCTTCAGGGTCTTCGTGGGGATAAAGGGGAGCAGAACCCCGCAGGGAGCTGGTGCCACTTCCAGGATGGAGCTTCCCTGCCCCTCAGTCAGGTGGTTGGACGGGACCCGGCGGAGGCCAGGAAAACCCACTCACTGGGCAGGAGCGATTGACCAAGGACGTTCTTTTAAAACGCAAGGGTGTGTTTGCTGCGGTCCCTATGCTCGGCGATGCTCTTTTTCTCTGGGACAGGCTGAGGGCCCCAGGATACCAGACCAGCAATGACCCTGGGCTCCCTGGCTGCCACCGAGCCCACTGAGCGTGCTGCACCCGATAAAGAGGTTGGGGACCACGGAGGCCCAGGATAGGAAAGCCTGGAGGACAGCCTGGAGGAAGCACCATTTAGGCCTCCTTCCTCTGTTGGGGATTTGTGCCCAATTTCCAGAAACGCTGCCTGTCCAGCCCTGCCTGGGCCCTGCTGTGGGGAAGCTCAGCTCTGAGCCCCGAGCCTTGGCCGGAGGCCTTGCCAGGACGCTGCCTGTGTCCTCCCAGCAGGACCAGCGGGCCACACATGCCTGTTAATATGCAGCCAAACACCAATCACATCCTCGTTCAGCGGGATTTATTTATCATATTGATCTGTGCCCTGAAGGCAGGAGCAGACGCAGTGAGCGTGGCTCGTGATCCCTCGAAAATGCGATGCAGATAAAAATCAAATCCCTATCTCCCATGTACTAGGAAGATTAATTGGAAACTTCATGCTTCCGGGGTTGCATGTCCCGTGCCTGCCGTGGCTGGCGGGAGCCGGGGTCTGTCCGGCCGCAGCATTCATCAGCCGTGTCTGTGTTCAGGCGAGCTACAGACAAAGCTGCTCGCGCTTTTTGCTTTTTCTAAAATGGCGTCAACATACTGGCCGCTCCCCTACGGGGCCACCCCCGTCCTGTCGCAGCAGGCCGTTCCGTGGCCAGGAGTCTGCGGACACAGCTGAATCCAAACGCCCCTCCTGCAGGGGCCAGGACCCCCGGGGCTCTGAGCTGCCGGGTGTTGGGGATGCTCGGCCGAAGGCCGGGCTGAGCTCACGTGTTGCAGTTGTCAGCCCAGCCCGCGGCTTTCCTTGGGAGGATCTGGAAGACCTGCTGTCTGTAGCTCAGAGGACGGAGCAGCCGCCACCGCCAGTCACTGACCACACGGTCAGGGTATAGAGATGTGACGCTTAGGGTGGGGCGTCCAGCTGGGTCTCTGGGGTCCCGGCTCCCACTGCACCTGCCCCTTTGCAAATACCTCCGCTTCCTCACCTGCCTGCCTGGGGGGTCCAGTACAGGGGCTACAGGACCCACCACCCCTTCCTAACCCCCGCCTCGCAGCTGCGAGTGAGTCACCCCCAGAGTGCAGGACAGAGGGTCAGCGCGTTCTGACATCTCCCCGCGGGCTGCGGGAGCTGGAGCCGGCGAGGGCTGCTTCCTGCCCTGTGTGTCCTGCACACCTGCTGGGAAACTGTCTCCCCGCGGGGCCCCCCGGCCCCTGGGCTGATTGTGTGGGTTCCTCGGCTTGTTCCCTGCCCCTTCCATGTGCACACACGTGTATACACACATGTACATACACGTGTATACACACGTGTATACACATGTGCACACACATGTGTGCACACATGCGCCTGCTCTCTCTTCTGTTTCCAAACTCAGTAATTACGTCTTCCCTCAAAACCCCGAGTCTGGACGAAGCTTCAGTCCAGCGCCCTCTCCGGCTGTCTGTGCGTTCCAGGGACCTTCATCCACGCAAGTGGCGCCGAGTGGCCTTTGGGCATCCTGCAGAGCCAGCACCAGGCTCGTGGTGGACGCAGTGATGGAAGAGCTGGAACCTCACTGTCAGGTCAGAAGGCGTGCACGTCGGGGCGGTCTCTCAGCTGCTCATGATGCAGCGTGATGCTCGCCCAGGCGCAGCTGCTCCTGATGGCGGCACCGCCGACCGGCCCCCCAATCCCACGGTCACTGTCAGGTCAGCCTCCCCTGTCCTGCGGTCACTGTCCGGTCGGCCCCCCTCGTTCCATGGTCACCATCCGGGTCGGCCTCTCTCGTCCTGCGGTCACAGCAGCTAAATTTCCATCACTCTGAGCAGCCCCAATTTCTCTTTGCAAATATTTGTCAGCCCCTTTTTTTCTCTTACGTTATTTTCCATTTCATGCTATAGCAAGTCTTGGTGATTTCATGTGGCCACATGTCACCTGCCGCATTCAGGAGGAAGGCCGTCTCCTGTCCGAGGGTGGCTTCTGCGTGTCCATTGCTGTGGGCCTGGGGCTGCCCCGACTTTATCTCCTCCACCCTGGCTTGCTCGTGTCAGCCTGACTTCAGAGCAAAGCAGAACCCACTTATCAGAACCCAGGTCCGAGGTCAGGCCAGTTTGGCATCAAATTTGATTTGCTCGTGTTCTTGAATGATAACCTCATGTGCACATGATGCTCTGATCTCCGATGAAATGGGCCCACGGTCTTGTGGGGAGGCCTGCTGGCAGGCATGGCGGCCTGGGCCGTGGGGTCAGACCGACTCCTGCAAAGTGTGAGCAGACGTTTCTCCGAGGAGCCACAGGGCTCGTGTGTTGGTGTTGGGGCCAAAGGAAACCACCCCCACCTCCGGTTCTTCTAGGCCGGCAAATAGTCAAACAAGCATGGGACAGACAGACAGACGAGAAACAGCCAGGAGAAGTCCGGCAGTGGAGGGGTGCCCCGGGAGAGGGCGCAGGGCTGAGCAGCACCCGCACGCTCAGACACCCTCTTAAACGGCTGAGCTAAGACGAGGGGGGTCGGGAGGCCAGAGAGGGGAGGCTGGTCAGGGGGTGTATCAGGAAAGCACCGCAGATCAAAATGCTGATTTAAGTTCTTCCTTCTCCAAGGGAAAGAATGGAGTTTGGGCCTGTCACGGGCTCCTGCAGCGAGAAAGTCACCGGGAAGATTCAAAAGCAACTTCCGACCCAGCCCTCAGGGCCTGACTGTGAAGTCAACCTCCTGCCCACACATTCTGGGTGGCGCTTGGGGTAGCGCATGCCAGGCACGAGGGTGTGCGGGCCGCTAGAGCGTGCCGGGTCCCCACTGCCTGGGCACGGTCGGGGTCTCTCTGCAGACTCCAGGGCCGCAGGGCCAGCTCCGCTGCCAGAGCCCCCGAGCCTGGCTCTGCCCCTCCCCAGTGCACCGCGTGGGGGAGAGGGTGAGGATTGGAAGGCAAGCGCCCCTTCTGAGCACATCAAAAAGATGAAAAGCAAGCGGAGGGGCGGAGAGCGTGGAGCAGCCCCAGCCCCAGCCCCAGCCCCGAGACTTCGGAGGAGCGACCGGAACAGGAACGAGCCATAAAATGTTGACGGCGTCCTAGGAATAATTGAATCGTTCCCGGGTTGTTGTGCTGAGACTTTATGAGCCAAACAGGGACTTTAAAGCTTATTTTCTTTTGCTCTTCAATAGGTTTAATTAAGGTTGGACTCGAGGTTTAAAGTTTGAACACTTGAAATTTAAAACAAAGCAACCTGAGGAGACTAGTTAACCATGGAAGCAGGCCGGCGCCTCGAAGGCCCCTTCTCAAAGCCAAAGGTTAGCGTGACTGCCTCGCGGCCGCTCAGGGGGCAGAGGAAAACCACCATTAATACCATGTGCAAATGTCTTTCTTTACGTTCCCTGCGCCCACGGCCTCCGGGCCCCTTCCTGGACAATGAGGTGCGACTGTTCCTTGCTTTCCTCAAATCTTCCCTCCATCCCGCCCCTACAGGGGCTTCCTTCATGACCAGGTGATTCCCTTCGGCCTCGCTGGTCTCCGCACACCTCACTTGGCCATTAGGAACAGCCACCGCGGAGCACAGGCTTCGGCTGGCGCTGACCCGAGGCCGTTGCACAAAGGAAAAACATGTCTGCGTGTAACACCAACCATAAAACAGCAACAGACTGTCTAGCTAATAGGCTAGCCGAGTGCAAGACGGGAAACTTACTCTTAATCCCGATTAAGACCAGAACTAGGTTTTATTATATCTTGTGGAAATTGGAGTTAACTGCTGCAAAATTTATACCAGTTAAAATTCTTTAACTAGACTTGATTTTTAAAGCAGTTTTGGGTTCACAACAGAATTGATCAGTAAGTCCAGCGAGTCCCCATATCCTTCCTAACCCCCCGTCGACACCCGGGCCGGGCGGTGCGCGATGGCCTGACACCATCACCCCCAGGGCCCTCCGTCCAGGGGCCGCCCCTGGAGTTGTAGCTCTGTGAGGTCTGGCAGAGAGATAGCGACCTGTGTCCAGCGTGTCAGCGTCCCTCGGAACAGCCTCGCTGCCCAAACACCCCGCGCTCGGCCGTCCAGCGGCCTCCCCGCCCCTGGGACCCACCGGCCTCGGCATCGCCACAGTCCTGCCCGGAGCGTGGGGAATCTCACAGCAGCAGCCTTTGCAGAGTCTTTCACTGAGTAACATGCTCTTGCCTTTCCTCCCTGTCTCTTCACGGGTGCCTGCGTGTCAGAGCGACGGTGTTCACTGTCCTTTCAGTGGGATGCAGGAGGCGTCTACGCTGGCAGCCCGGCCGTGCCTTCCTCAGGCCGCCTCCAGCCCAGCCGGCAGCAGCGGAAGCCCAGCTCCCGTGGCGCGGGCAGGGGTGACCCGTCCTCCCGGCGTGAAGTCGGGAAGGATGTCGCTCTGCATGCGGAGGCCTGGCCTGGAGCGAGGACCGGACAGATGGGGGCGCCGGTGCGGACACTCGGAGGCCGGTCACGCGTCCAGATTGGGCACGACCTCTGCTTCGACGGCCTGATTTTTAGAGGGCATTTCATAAGCCCTGGACGAAAGGGCAACGGTCCTTGTTTTAAAGAGCAGAGCATTCGACCGAGAGAGGACAGACGGCGGAGCTGTCTGCTGAAACGCCAGCGTGGTCGCGGCCATGGCTTACGTGTCTCCGACTGGACGGTGAGTGCAGGACGGTGGCGGGGGCCGGGTGCGTTCCCGCCTGGGCCCGGCCTCCTGGCTCCCCGACTCCGCCACGGAGGGCTGCGAGGAGCAGACGGAGTGAGCGGTGGGTTGAGAGTTGAGCCCTTGGGATGAAAGCGGGCCCAGGGTACTCTCGTTTCCCCAGGAGCAGAGACCGCCTCCGAGGACACGGGGTCCGCAGTGCCCACAGAGCCCACCCCGGTGGGATGATGGCAGAGCTGTCTGGGGCTCAGAGAGGCGCCCACTGGCGCCTCCGCCACACTCTGTAGTCCCTGACGCTCCAGGAGGCTGTGAACGCCCAGCGACTCCAGCACGATTTAATGTATTTCCTCCCCTCTGCTCTGTATTGTATCAGTTCCTGGCTCTTGGTCCAGACCCGAGCTGGCCGGAGGCGTGCGGGATGATGCCCCTGCAGCAGACTTTTCTCCCACGCGCGGTGAAAGCGTCTCCTGACGCCCTTTGTAAGAGGCACGGGGACCGTCGCTTTCGATGGAGAACAAGGAATCGTCACCACTTTCCCGTTCCAGTTCCTCGTTTTATGGGTGGGAAAGTGAGGCCCGAAAGAGCCAGTGACCCACTCAGCGCTGCTCAGTCTCCGGCCGGAGAGCCGGGGCGGGGGGCGGGGGCAGGGGGCGGGGGCGGGGAGCGGGGGGCTCTCGCCAACCTCCTTCCCCCTTTCTTTGCGCAGGTGTCAGGGCTGCCACGTCTGACACCATCCCACGGAGCAAGTACACCCAGTCTCCGCAGCTGGTGTTCTGCCCCTCGCCGGAACACGGGGCCGCCGTCAGGAGAGACGGGGCAGACGGGACGGAGGCAGCTCCACACGTCCCCGGGGTGGCCGCAGTAAGGAGGGTTGTTCCCCGGGACATCAGGGCTTTTGCTCACGTCTCAGCCTGACCACGGGGCCTCTGCTGCTTTTCTTCCTGTGTGTTTTCCTTTCCTGCAATAGCCGGTGCCTTCTGCCTCCTGCCTCGAGCGGGTGGTGAGTCCCGGCGGGAGTGACCAGAGGCCAGGCTGAGGCCTGCGGAGGCAAACACAGTCTTTTCCCAGCTTCGCGGGCGTTTGCAAATCACAGGCAGTCACCGAGCACACAGCAGCCCGGCAGCGCCCCTCTGCTCGGAGGAGGCGGGGGGCATCCCCGAGTCGTCAGCTGCAGACACCCGGAAAGGTGAGGCCGGCGGGACCTGGAAGCCTTTCTGCGCCGCAGGGGGCAGCTGACCCAGGCTGGCCGGACTCTGAGCCCCGCGGCCCTGCCGTGCTCCCCAGATGCCCCGCGCTGTTCTCCCCACATCGCTGTGCTTAGGGCTGCAGAGGGGTGGGGGTCGTAGGGGTCGTGGGGGGGTGGGGGAGCGGGGGGTGCTGCTATGCTCCTCGCCCCCTTGCTGGGTTCTGGTTCCACCTATTTTCTGTGCTATTGCTCTGAAGCGCACCCGTGTTTGCTCTTCCAAGCCGCAGCCCTCCTGTGCGTCCTCTGGGCTAACCTTGCTCTTCTTCCTCTAGGCTCCTCCAGGCGTCTAGTGCGAAGCCGCGTCTTGACATCCTTCCTCTTCGGTCGCCGCGTGGGTGCCCCGCTGTTCTCTGCCCCGCCGGAGCGGTGTCCTGCGCCTTCGAGGTTTCCTTGTCACGGTCTTTCAGCCCAGTGTATTTAAAAAATTTTCCTCGAGACGTTTCTTTCACACGTGGGTGGTTTAGAAGCGTGTTGTTTCGTTTCCAAGTATTTGGAGGTTTTCCTATTATCTCGCTTTGATTTGATTACGGCCAGAGAATGCGCTTCGTGATTTTAATTTTTTGAGATTTATTTTATGGCTCGGGATAATGTCTATTTTGGTTTATGTTTTTTTGTGGGTACTTGAGAAGCATTCGGATGCGACTGTCAGTAGATGGGGTACCAGCTGAACGTTGGTTTGATCTGATGGTCAACACTGTTGAGTGTGTCTAGATTCTTCCTGATCTTCGTCCGGCTCTGTGGGTTGTTGCGGGAGAGCCGGTGGCGTCTCAGACTAACTGTAGATTCACCTGTTTCTCCCTCGGCTCCGCGGCTCTGCAGCTCTGCCGCTGGCTGTGTGTTCGCGCCGTCTCTGCTAAGTTTCTTTCCTCTGAAGTCCACTCATAGCTGATATTAATGTGACCATTTTTGATTTCCTTTGCTTAATGCTTGACCAGATCTTTCTATCTGAAGTGAGTTTCTCAGACAGCACAGACTTAGGTGATGCTTTATCCCCCGCTCTGCGCTCAGACCATCACCTGTAAACAACTCGTGATCTGTCAGGCCTCGAGCCTGCTCTTTTGCTTGTTTGTGTTCCTAGTGTTTTGTTTCTCTGTTTTCATCTTCTTTCTTTCCTGTGGGCTGCAGGAATGCTTTTGAATGTCACTTTCAGACGGCTGTCATGTTCTGAGGAGATCCGTCGTCAGTGGCTGCTGCAAACACACAGAAGCGGCCGCCATTCACCCGGCTCCTCATTTTGCCAGCTAGGGTGTGTTTTTCCGGCTTTGTGTGTTTCACTTTCCAGGAACTGTGGTTTGGTGTCTGTCATTTTGCCGACAGTGAGTCGTCCTTCTCAGCTCGATTCTCCCCGTCCAGCGGGTCCTCCTCTTCCTGGACAGAGAACCAGGCACGGGAGAAATCCAGCACCCAGTGCTCCCTAAATTAACTTTTGTTAAAGTTCAGCCTTTTGGGACCTGACTTAATGTGTCCACTGAGGTCATTTTCAACCTTAATGTTCCTTCCCATTTCTTCCGTCCTGAAAGTGAGAGATTAATTTCTTGCTTTTTAAAAATTAATGGTCACTGATTGGAAGTACGATAAAGGCCGACCGGAGGATCATGAGGAATTGCCCGCAGGGATCTCTGGGGGACCGTATGCTGGCGATGTGCCTGGTACCCACTTTTTATAGCGGGTCTTCACTGCAGAGTGTGAGGAGAGCGCACTGCCGGCCAGGCGGGCAGCTCTGGGGAGGCCTGGGGTTGGGGCGAGCGGGAGGACATGTGGAGACACCTCCTGACCAGGGACACCCTGAGGGGAGACACTGGACGAGGCACCGAGATGCAGCCTCTGACATGGCCACTAACAAGACCCGGGTCCTTGAGGGAGCGTTTCACTTCTCTGTGACACGTGCATGACGAGATGGCAGTTACGGTCCCAGCACCTGTCATGGCCGAAGTGCCCAAGGTGTCCTCGGTTTCTGGCGCCTCTCCTGGCCCAGAGGAATCCCAGGTGTGCTCAGGTCCAGGGGCAGGTGTCGGGCTCCCCGGGTCCAGGTGGGAATGGCCAGGTGGGCCAGGACCATTTCGGATGGGAGAGTCTTTCAGCAAATTTTAGAAAATACTTTCTGCCTAAATGACCATTTTAATGCTTCATCATTGCCTCTGAATATGGAATTTTAGCACTTACTTAAATATTTTGGCTATAATTTCTCCAGGAATATCTATAGACATATCTATCTATCTATCTATATCTGTATATCTGTACGTCTGTCTGTCTGTCTGTCTCTGTAGATGACCGTGCCTTCATCCCCAGACAGTCTGCGGTGCGGTTACTAGTTACTCTCCGGAGTGTCCAGTGGGCGTGAGAACTAAACGGTGCAGCTGCCACGGCCATCGCCGCCAGAGAGGGTCGTGTTTACTTATTTTTTTTGCTTTCTTAAGTGCCTCTTCACTGGGCTGTCTGAACAGGGACTTTGTACCAGGCAATTATGTAGGCAGAGGGGACAGCAGTGCCCTCCAAATTCCAGGAACTCAATACATATTTTTTGATTAAGCCAATTAAGTGAATGAATCACAGGCCTTTACAGAGCACATTTGGGTCCAGGCCATACAGGATGAAGGTGAAAATTTTGGATCAGAGTTTTACTGAGTAATATATAAACAGCGCTAAGGATACACTTCTCATTTGGAGAAAGGATCGCCACCCTGTCTTTTAATTTTTAGGTTTTTGTGAAATAATACATAAAATATGGATTTGATTCAACCAAGCCTTCATGAAACAACTTCAGGAATTTCAGAAATTTGACTTCTAGAATGAACAAGCCTGAAATGAGATGCTAAGTGACTGTCAGAGAGTTGATTCCAAAGAACCTGGCTTTAAAAGGTCACTTCCACATGACCTGGACTCCCTGATGAGGTCGGAGACTTCTTGATTCATAGCCAAGCTCCTCTCTTTACCTTTATCAATTTGTTCTTTTCAGTATCTGCCCTTGGCCTGCGACAAGTTATTCTAGATGACGAGGCAACATTATGCAAAAAATATTAACATAGAGAAAAAGTGTCTCCAATTTAAAAATGAGGCCAGTGTCCACTGGGCACCCCCACTTGGTGTTCAAGGCTGACCGTTTGCCAGTTGCACAGCCAAGGGGCTGGGCCCGGTGCTCAGCCTGTCCCCATTTGGTCCCCGCTCTGCGCCAGGAAGAAGCAGACAGGGCAGGAGAGACGAAGTCCTGCATGTTTATTACTTAGGGCAGGAGTTGATTTACCGGAGGACAGTGACGTGGGCAGAGCTAGCTTTGGACCTTGGAGCCACTGCGTAGACGTAGCACAGAGTCTCCTTTGAGAAGATAAATTGGGGAAAAGGCCCTCCGGGCAGTCCCCCACTGACAGACACCCCTTTGTGCAGACGCCCTTCAGAATCCCCTTAGAAGCCCATCTTGGGTAGCAAAGTGATTTTATTGTGGGACGCAGGGGGGGTTGCAGGAACTCAGAGAACGACTTCATGGGTCTTTTTAAAGCAGCCTGGAGCCGAGAACACAAAGAAAGGAGTGTTTCCAGCCGCAAAGCAGGCCTTTCTGGGAAGCAAAACCGAGCCCCCTTAACCGTGTCACTCTCCGTTGCTGTCCTGTGTTCACGTGGTGGGGCAGGGCAGTGGCTCTGGATCGAGATCCCCGGAGCAGGAGGCGTAGCCAGGGTCATTTGAATTTTGACAAAAGGGCCAATGTGACTGAGGACTTTGGAAGTCGCCTGAAGACAGACCTCGACTCTCCTGGCCCAGTCAGACGGTCATCAGGGCGGGTTAGGCAACTGAAAGCAAGAGCTAGAATCACGTATTTTAAAGAAAAATGTTGGAGAAAATCTTTCCAAACTTAGGGCGGGCAAAGACTTCGTAGGCAAGGCATAAAAAGCGCCAGACATACACGAAAAGAGGGTTCAGCTGAATGTATCCATTTCTCATCATCAAGACACAGCGTAGAGCAGACAAATAGACATACTTCAAACCCGGGAAATATTCACAGTGCAGATGTCTGAACAGTGACTTGTACCCAGAACATGCAACAACTTCCACAAGTATTAATAAAAGATCATGAAATTAAGAACAGACACGAGATTTGAACAGTTTAAGAAGGGTGGCCAATGTGTTCATCATTCACCATTTAATAAAAATTAAAACCACCAGGGACACGATACCCCACACCCACCACAAAGCTGGAATGAAGATGCCCAGTGCCAACAGAGGTTGTCAAGCTTATGTTACATGGCCCCCCCACCTTGGAAAAATGATCTATCAGTTCTTATTTTTTTTTTTTTTTTTTTTTTTTGCACAATGTACGCATTTTTCATTTTTGGTTATACTCCCCATACAATTGCACCCCCCTTATTTTAACCCTAATCCCTCCTCTCCCCCACCCCTCAACCCCCCACCCCGTAGTGTGTCTCTGGCTTATAGTTGTTTGTTGATTTTGATTTTCACTTTCTTATAGTCATTCATTTTCCTGGTCCCTTATTTAAGTTTTCTAGATTCCTGCTATGAGTGAGACCATCCGGTATTTTTCTTTTTCTTTCTGGCTTATTTTGCTGAGCATGATCCCTTCCAGCGCCATCCATGTGAGTGTTTTTTTTTTTTTAAAACAATTTATTTTTATTTGCAGCGACGAGACAGGAGGGGTCTGCTGCGCCATGTGGGATTCTCCCTGGCCGGCTGGGATCGAACTTGCGCCACAGAGGCTGCGGACAGCTTCACAGCGCGGCGCTCAACCCGCTGCGCCACCGGGGAGGCCCCGATCTATCAGTTCTTATAACGTTCTTCATCCTCTGAGCCCGTGATTCCACTGCTAAGTTTTACCCAAGACAAAAGAACACAAGTGTCCTTAGCGGCATCCGCTTCTATCCGAGAAGGCAAAACATGTCGTGGTATGTCCACGTGATGAAATACTACACTGCAATGAACAGAGCAGGCCCCCGTGCTCCCCACGGCACAGCGGGACCTCACCAATGTCACTTGAGCTCACACCAGGCATGAAAGGGTCCGTGTGATGCGACTTTGCTTGTGAAGCTTCAAAAAGGGTAAAAATCTATGGTGGTATAAACAGGACAGTTGTTTTTTGGGGTGAGTTAATTTCTGGAAAGAGGATCTTTTGGGGGATGATTTTTTTGGTTCTCCATCTACTTTTCTTGGTCGTTCTGCAGGTGCAAACAACTGCCCGAGTCAGTGAGCTGTGCACTTGATGTGCGTGTGCTTTATTACATGAAAATTATGCCTCATAAAAACAAAATGAAGCAATTATGGAAATGATGTAATTTTCAGCAATGAGAATTGTTACTCGTTTTCATGAGCATGTGTGGCTTAGCAGTAATATGTGTTGCTGCTTTATTAAGCACTTTTACACTAATGCTCTAATTTAATTCTCACAACAAACACATCCCATTTGTGATATTATTCCCAGACTCCCGGAAGATGAACGGCTTCCTCCGGGGCTGGGCGATCAGGATGGCAGGCCCCGCACAGGGACCTCTGTTCCTGCTCCCACGTTGTGCTTTTCCAAGAAGCAACTAGTGCTTTGCTGTGGCACTCTCTCTCCACAGAAGAGGCCCGCTGTAGCCAGCTTTTGCGGCTGAGTTCTCTGGGATGCCGGTTTTGCTTAGAACTTCTAAACTTTATTCACTAAAAAACTCAACGACTTTCTTTAGCACAGTTACAACCTTACAGCATTTGAAACTCAGACTCGACTCAGATTCACTCAACTTTCGGATTTAAAATGTTTTCTTTGCTTTCACTGTTGGACTTGAAGCCCCAGCATAGCCCCAGCCCCGGCCCCAGGTCTGGAGTGGCTGTTTTCACCTGCCCTCAGGACACCCCCCCAGCCTAATGCCCCTGCACGGTTCTGAACGTCACTGTCTGTCTGTCACTAGTCTCAGAGCTTTGCCTGTGAGGCAGAAGAGAAGTGATTTCGTATTCATCTGGTATCTCAGTGCTTAGTAGTGTTTGGACTCAGGAATCACTCAGTAAATATTTACTGAGCGTCTGCGCAAACAGGGTGGATGCCTTAGGACAGAGGCCCACGCGCCTGCCAATCTCACCACAGCTACCCACACGCGCTGAAAAGCTTATCTGCAATAGAGACCCTTTATACCTGGGCTGGAGATTTTAAAAGGAACATTTTCATCACGCTGTTAAGCGCAGCTGGCTGGCTTCTCCGTTCACACGCTGGACAGAACCTGTGTGGGTTTTGCTTCTGTAAGACCCACAGCAGTTGGAGAGTCTTTGATGCATTATACTTGCTCAGGTGTTGAGTGAGTACGTGTTTATGTTGGTTATGGGCTCTGTGCCCAGCCCTGCACCCGTGAAGCACATATGTGGATGCCATGTTACAGGAGTGGCATGCATAACAGGTGAGAATAACTGAAAACTTATCCAGTTACTACTTCATTAATTGTGGGGGTTTTTGTGTTGCTCATAAACTCCTTTCTTACCCCAAGGCAGTGTCTTCTGCTTCTGTAAGATTCTAGGGTTTCCTTTTTACATATTTAACTCATTACAAATCATTTCTGTTTATGGTTAACTCAGGGATCAGTATTTTTTTCCCCAGTGCTACAGGAACAGCTAACATTTCCCCTCTGATTTGTGGTGTTCCGCGACAGTACGTGATTGTCTGGATTCTTTATTCCTCCCGGGATCGGGGTTGGCTTTCATATTATGTTTAATTATTACAGCTTTGTAATAAATCTTGCTATCTAGTAAGAAATTCTATTCCATTTCTCCTCTGTGCTTGGTTTTTCTTCTTACTTTCCGAAAAGGAAATTTTTGTTTTGATGAAGGTTATTTCTTTTTCGATTTGATTAATCCATTATGAGCCTGCCCTGTTGAAAACAATCTTAGTCTAAGTTTGTACCTTGTCGCAACATTTGCTTTCAGTATCTTCACTATGCCAGTGCACAAATTTTGCTTTAAGATACTTTAAGAGACACTTCTTGTCATTCATTCTAAATATTCCACAGCTCCAGTGCAAACGGCACCATCTCAGCAGTTATTAGGATTTATAAGTTTAAAAGTTATAAGTTACAGTTATTTCTAATTACTTCACATCTTGCTGTGAGAACTGCTCTGAATGGCACCAGTCTTAACCCCGACAGGGCACAGTGGGTGGCCGAGGAAGGGCTAATGGGGAGACTGCCAGGGCACAGAGGTAGCCACGGGAATGGGCATCGGTGTGGGGGAGACTGAGAGGTTGGGGCCCCTCTGTGTGCCTCTGTCCTAATGGGAGGGCCCGCCCAGTACTGTCCCCAAGGCCCCAGACCCTCCCCGCCAATGCCAGGGCAAGTCCTTTGCGTTCATCTTCATGGAGGGAATCGCGGAAAAACAGAAACAGGCCACCAGCTACCTGGCCGGTGTGGGGGAAAGTGGGTGCTTCTGTGAAGACCTGGGCGAGGGCGCGGCATCTCCCGGGGTCACATCACAGGCAGGCAGGGGCGGGGGTGCGTTGTCTGCACTGACCCTCAGGCTTGCTAAGTTGGCAGAGGAAGCCACTCGGGGGCTCCCGGGGCTCCTGTTGGCTTTTCCTCCCATGATGGCTCTCACCTGGGGAGTCGTGTGGGGCTTCTGCCATCTCTGGCTGTGCCTGCTCTCAGGTACCCCAGGCTGGACGCAGCTTCATGCCGTGCTCGCCTCCGGGAATGAAACCTCTGGCAAGACCATGTTGCCGGCGTCCCTGAGCCCTCCCAGCCCCAGCTCGGAACCAGAATCCAGGACCTTCCCGGCTCTTGAGCTCGAGAGCCAGTAACCACCATAACCATCCTTGCTCACCGGACACAAGTCCCACCCTGGCGTGGCTCTCATGTGTTTCCGAGACGCCGGGCAGTCCACGGGAGGTGCGCACTGGCACGTGTGGCTTTGGGAACTGGGGCGTAAGGGGCAGATCCCGTGACGCCAGCGGCAGGTGCACAGTGCAGTGACACCATGTTTGTGGCGTGCCACCCAGTGATTCCACCTGCCCGCCCAGGTGAGGGGGAGAGGCTTCCCGGAGGCTTGCCCCTCCCCCAGCCTGCAGAGGGCCTGCCAGGCAGGGCAGGTGCTGCCCCTGGTGAGTACAGGTGAGCATGGAGGTGAGTACACGTGAGCGTGGAGGTGAGTACAGGTGAGCGTGGAGGTGAGTACAGGTGAGCGTGGAGGTGAGTACAGGTGAGCATGGAGGTGAGTACAGGTGAGCATGGAGGTGAGTACAGGTGAGTGTGGAGGTGAGTACAGGTGAGCATGGAGGTGAGTACAGGTGAGCGTGGAGGTGAGTACAGGTGAGCATGGAGGTGAGTACACGTGAGTGTGGAGGTGAGTACAGGTGAGCGTAGAGGTGAGTACAGGTGAGTGTGGAGGGAAGTAGCCAGAACCTGATCCTAGGAACTGGGCAGCCGCAGAGTTGGACTGACAGGAGAAGGAATGTGCGGCAAGGGCTGCGGGTGGCAAGGTGAGCAGTGGAACGCGGCCGTGGGATGAAGGAGAATAGTATGGAGACGAAGGATGGGGGAGAATTTTGGAGGATCTGCGATAAAAAGGGATAAACTAGTTGTGAGGTGTTAGAAGTTCGATTACCTTTAGCAACCTTTGGGAGTTGGCAGTAGAGATTGAAAATTAATCCCTCCTTAATTTCCCTCCTGTCTGTACCTGTTTTTAAAATACATGTGACAGAGCTCTGCGTGAGCCACATGGGGATGGAGCCAATAGAGACCGTGGGGGCCGGACTCTAGGTCCTCACTGACGGGAGGTGCCTGCAGAGGCCGGGGCAGGGCTGGGGGGGCTGCCGCTGGAGGAGGGGGGCTGGGCACTGCAGCGTCAGCACGTAGGGAGCTTCAGAACAATCATGTGGACACCAGAGTTACCCTGGCAGGTGCCTCAGTAGTGCTCCCCGTTAGTCTTCCCTCCACGAGTATTGGCCTCTGAATTGATCAGGAGAGGCTTGGGGCAGGACAGGCTGCCCCCCTGCAGGGCCTCAGGCTGGCCACCAGGAGGCAGTGTCGTCACTTGTCAGATACAAGGTGAGCAGGTCTCACCTGGGAGCCCTGGGTTAGTCTCATCAAACCTGATGAGACCCATGGGGCCATGACCCCAGGAAGTGCTGGGGCTAGTGTGGGAAATGCGAGGACAGGGGCAGACCGGGACAATCAGGATTTCTTCATGCGCTCTGCTGTCATGAAACCGGCTGTCCCAACCTGTGGAGTTCTGATCCCAGGTGTGTGAACAGGGGTAAATGACCCCCTGCAAGGGCCTCCCCAGTGGCGCAGGCAGTTGAGCTCAGTGCTGTGAAGCTGTCCGCAGCCTCTGCAGCACGAGTTCGATTCCCGCCTGGCCAGGGAGATTCCCACATGGCGCGGCAGACCTCTCCTGTCTCCCCGCTGCTCCCCTCAGCAGTGTACTTTGCTCTGTCTGCCTGTTCTGCTCCCCACTCTGTCTCTGGTGAATCCTCTTACCCTCCCACGCATCTGGCTGTACCCCAGCTCTTGTATAAATAAAATAAATCTTTAAAAAAAATGACCCCTTACTCCAGGCAGGTGGGGAGTGAGTCTCCCTCCAGAAGCTATTTGGCTGGTTACCTACCTAGAAAACATCTGATAAATAAAAGAATGAACTTGTAGCCATCCTGGGTCAGGGTAACAACCAAACAGAACAGGGAGGCTATGAGGTTCAGGTCCCGGCACCTGCTGGCCCCAGCATATTGGGGGTTAGGAGTGTCCACAGGGTGAAGACTAAGAAATCACAGCAACAGGCCACGCCCAGGATTGACAGTCACCCAATCACTGCTTGACAAACTCTGCACCAATCAGAACTGCACTATTGAAACCTTCATTTGCATAAACAGACCTGGCCCCGCCCCTGTTGCCTATATAAGCTGCTCTGGCCACTGTCCTGGGCAGGCCGGGTCCTGCGCATTCTTGCAGGTCCTTGAGTTGTGTCCCCTGGACTGCAGTCTCGCGGCCCCACAGACGTTTCGTGAAGCTGAGCTGTAACATGAGGGTGTGACGCTCGAGCTGGACCCAGTTGCGGTCAGTCAACTAGAATTGGTGACTCAGTGGACACGTCTGACTCTGTGGTTTGGTCAAACGAGCTCCAGAAGGCAGGGCTACCAACTCTATCTTTTTCCTCTTGTGTGTGGGTCTGACTTCATGCACGTTTATCCAGCAAATTATTTAAAGAAGCCTGTGGTCTTGGGGAGACACTTCTGGAGGCACAGAACCGGGTGTTTGTCTCCACCCTGTAGCCTCAGCTGTGTGTCCTTGAGGGAGAATCTGTAAGAACACTGATGCCTCAGCCCCCGGTGTCACAGCACTCACAGATGTCAAACTTAATTTTAACGAATGCCAGGCCATGGTTTCTGAACGGCAGAGAATGGTTATGAATGAGAAATACAGGTTTCTTTTTCTTATTAGTTCAGAACATACAGGGCAAAAACATACAAACTGTGTATGTGAAGACGCTTAGAGATTTGCCTAGTGGACCTCAAGGGAGGGTGAAAATAGCAATGAACTTGCCTGAGTTGAGGATGTGAAATGCGTGGAGAGCCCGCCACCTGACTATGCCCAGGACAGCGGCCTGTGTGTCTAATGAGGAGACCGGCCGACCTGTCAGGAGAGTGAGACATGACTCATTTCACTGAAATTCCTGAATTCTCACTGACAGCCCTCGGTCCCTGGAATGCCAGTTGGCAAGAATTTTGGGACACGCTGTCTCTGCTGCAAACTCCTAGTCCACCTGCCTTCTTTGATTCTCCAGCGTTGTGTCTCCAGGGCAGGCACACAGGTAACCCCGCCAGACACAGTAACCCGCGCACCTGCACCACCAAGCATCACTCTTAGGGCTCTGCCTCCTCCCATGTCAGCCGTCTCCTGTGCCTGCATCCCCTCCACCACTGGCACCAGTCCTCTCACCCCACTCAAGCCATAGGCGCCGCCGACGCAATGGCCCTTCTTCTTCTGCTCCCTGCCAGCCCACTAACTGACCACATGTATTGTTGTTTTGGGGAGTCTGGATTCCTGGAGAACTTGAGATTTGCCATTTTAACCTGCTCTGTTCTTCCTTTCCCAGCAACCCTGACATCTCCTGAGCTCAGCAGGGACAGGAATGTCTGTATCTCCAGTGTCTCTCCCATGGCGCTCAGCGTACTCAAACATTGCAAAATGATTAGGTAGGGGAATGGTTGGACTGGAGCCCGTGGCGGCCTGATCAGGGTGTGTCACGTCCTGCATCCAACGTCTACTGTCCTCTCTCGGGGAGATGCATCCGACGTCTACTCTGGGGAAGCAGGCATTTTCAAAGCCTCTTGTTTCCATAAAATCATCTTCCACACACAGAAGTCCAAGATACATAATCACATCCTCGTGAGGCAGGCAGAGCAGATGCTGCCCTTCTGAGCTGTATTGTAAAATGAGAAAATTGAGCCTTACAGGGGTTAAGTGATGGTCGAGGTCACGCAGCCGCTCCATGACTGGTCTCGGCAAGAGCTGGGCTCTCCAGTTCGGGCTGCGTAGCCTGAACCGAGATTCCTTCCTCGAATCTCATGCCTCGTGGCTTGTGGAAGTTCTGATGTGTGTCTCTGGCCCCTGCTCCAACAGCTGATGGCTAGCATCCTGTGAATTCGGGCTCAAGGAAGACAGATGCTAACTGGGGTGAAATGAACTGGTTTAAAATGCATTTTGAGATACTTCACCTGCAGATACACTACTGACAGGCAGATAAATGAATCTAGAGAAATCTCTTCCCTGCCAATGAGCAACACATTGCTTTTGGGTGAGTAGGTAAATGCTGGAGCTTGTGTTTTCCAGCTATACTTAAAAAGTTTAGTACATGAATAATTGAGCAGCTTCCTGGCACCCTCAATATTTATTTGTAGCCTGCTCCAGGCAGAAGAAGAGAAAAAACATTTTGAAATCAAGTTTTGCATTAGCTAGGAGTTTATTTGTTTGCCAGAAGATTACATAATTACATTTGCAAGGGAACATATTGGTATGTCTCATTATTTCCTTGTTGATACAGCGATATGAAATATATTAGACAAATTAGAGGGAGAAGAGGAAGCATCGCCTGCCTGTGCACATGTGTGCACCGCAAGAGAGCAGAATGGACCTTGCAGAAATCTGCTGGCCTCTGCGATGATCCTTTTAGAAGTGGGCAATACTGGTGTGTTGGAATCACTTTTGCACTTGCCTTTTCTCCTCATTTAGGCCAGTGACCAGGGCAGCAGGGGCACAGGGTTTGCAGGAAGGGGATGCTCCGTAACTCTGGAGTAGATATTTCTTATTCTAAAATAGTCACCATTTTCCTTTATCGAATCTGCGTTACGGGCAGCTAAAGGGGCAGTGAGTGTTGCCCTCTGCTCTCCGCCCAGTGGGGTAGAAGCCCCGCCCACAGAAGGTTGCCCGGCTTTGCTAGTTTTTGAGGTGCTTTTGGGTGTGATGATGAGCGAAGCTCACCCTGTGCGAGGTGCGTGGGAGGTGGAGGCTGGAAGCCCATGTTGGGGTGGGGAAACGGCTTCTCCCGATGCGTGCGGGAAGCGGCGAGTCTGCTTGGGCCTGGCAGGCTCATTTTCTTCCTTCACTGAAGGAGTTTTTCTTGGCGCGGCAATGCAGCAGGGGGCAGAAGACCCGGCCTTCTCTGCCCTGGCAGCCCCCCGTGTTGGGGAGGACAAGCCACACCGCGGGTGCGGGACGCGCCGGGCGGAGACTGTACGGAGATTTGCTGTGGGGTGCGGCTCACTTCCCGGACCGGGGCCATCCCTGAGCTGGGGCCAGGCAGCTGCTTTGCTGGAGCAGGAGCGGAGCTTAAGCCTTCCGGGGCTCTGTCCCCCGAGGAATATTGATAGGACCGTCAATTTGCTGCACTTACTTGAACACTGATTAGAAAAGCCTGGTCTGCTTTAAGCAGCCTTCACCAAAGACAGAGCAGTCATTCCTCACAGCAGGGTGTGAAGGGCCGAGGCTTTGCCCAGCCCCTTGTCCGTGCTCTGCTTGGTCATCACGCTTCTCTCCTCCCTCCTGCTCTCTCGGCCTTGCACGCTCGCTGCTGCCTCATAGGCCTCCATCAGGAAAGGCAACGCTCGTCTCTGTTCTTGGCACAGGTGTCAGGTCCAGTTAGGTAAAGAGTGGTGCATTGGGCTTTTTCCTTTAATCTGAACTTAGGTTCCTGATAAATGTGGCAGATAAAGAGACACGATGGGAGGCACCGAGCCACCTTTCCTGTCAGTTAAACTTCAAAAAAAGGATCAATACCTGTACAGGGCAGTCTTCATCCCTGCACGCTCTTGCATTAGTTGCCTCTTGGTCCTCACTGCATGCACGCTGGCTGCGTGGTGTGGGTGCATGTGTGTGCGCGAGTATGTGTGTGTGCATGCGTGTAGGGGGGGCATAAAAGCCACACAAAGCCCCCACACTCTAACGTCAGGGCTCCCTGGGGCCTGACCACGAGCTGCTCCTGTGGGCACCCAGGACACGGTGGCCAGGGCCCAGCGGCTTGCGAGGGCCCTGGGTCCTCACAAAGGCGTGCTCATGGGAATGTGTGTTGACCACAAAAATCAGGGGAGCAGGAAAATAGAAAAAGCCACTGCCGTTAATTACCATTAGCATCGTGCTGGCTTGGAGAGAAGGCTGGAGAAGTCGGGCAGGGAGACAGCAGAACTCCGAAGCCGGGAGAAAACTATTACCCCATTTTATGGCTGCGTAATTGTCCGCAGTTGATGAATCACGGAATCATGGAATCATAGTTTATTAAGCATCTACCCTACTGCTGTATATTGAAATTACCTGCAAATTTTCCATTATTAAAAGTATATGCCGAGGAACTAAGCAGATCTGTGCGAGCCGCCCTGGCCTCTTCCCGGCACCTCTGGGTAGGTTCTCGGAACCCCCGCCAGGCTGCGAGAAGGGCCCTGAGGCTCTTTCCTTGTGTCCTGAGCTGCGGGTTTCTGTGGGGCTGGCCGCTGTGAGTGGACGTGGCTGGCACGGCCGTGTGGGCATTTTGTGGGGTGACAGTGGCAGTGCTGGGGGGGTCCAGGCTTGGACGGGGTGGGGGAACCGAGTCCTCAGCCCCTGGCAGGCAGGTCCTTCAGCCTGGAGACCCTGCCCCGTGGAAGCTTCTGGACAAGGGTCCCAGATGCCTCTGCCTGATGCTTAGGCTTCCCCAGATGTTTGTGATGGAGGCCCTGGGGTGCTTGTGGGGGCCTTGGGTCCCCACTCTGTGCTCCCTGCAGGTGACCCCATAAATGTACCACTATTACCAGCAACAGTTACAAACCTCCAGGATTAAAATCAGTCAATCAATCAATCAGTTGATCAAACAGAGCTGGAACAGTTCTTTCACCTGGAGAATACAGCTTGAGCCGAGTGAAGGAGCCCTTGGGGATTAATTGTCCTTTGGAAACAGCAAAAGCCATTTATGCCGACGCTGGGAAACCCACGCAGAACGTCAGGCACCATACTGGTATTTTGCTACTATAGCATCTAGGGGGAAATCGACCCCTCACAGAACATCCTTGCCAAGCCACGCCTCAGGGCTGCTCACCTCTGGGCCCTGGCAGTCCGGAGGGGAGCTGGGGCCTTCTCCCTGGGACCCTGGGGCAGCTTGGCCCTCCCCTTACCCAGTGGTGGTTACTGAGGTCGCGCGTGCTGGGCGGGTGGCTCTGCAGCGCCGCCGTGACCCGGGTGACGCCAGCAGCACAGCCAGGCCCTCCCCACCTGCTATGGTCCACGAGGCCTCGCCCCCTTCCCGGCAGGCCTTCTCTGCTCTGCTCGGTACTAGGCAAGGCTGGAGCCAACTTTCAGAGCCAGCAGTCTTTCCAAACAAGTGTAGCTGTATGTCATTTATATCGCAGTGGGGGCGCATGTAGCATTGCGCGAGTTCCCAGCGTGCCTCGTTAATGCCCGTGTACACACCACATCCAGGCCACCACTGATGTCCAGGCGGAGCCCTCCCCTGCCGCTGGCCTCTTTGTCTGACTTACCCTCCCTCCCCTCCCCTTCTGGTAACCACTAATTTGTCTTACCTAAAAGTTTGCTTTTGTTTTATTTAGTCCATTCAGTTCTCTGCGTGCCAAATCCCGCGGGTCATTATGGTTCTCCAGCTGACATTTCACTAAGCACCAAGCCCCCTAAATCCAACCATGTTGTTGCACATGGCAGGATTTCACCATTTTAACGGCTGAGTAGTGTTCCACTGTGTCTAGATCTCACTTTCTTTCTCCGCTCACCTGGCCATGGATTGTTCCCAGGTCTTGGCTGCTGTAAATGGTCCTACAACAAACACGGAGGGGCAAATATCTCTTCAAAATAGTGTTTTTGTATTTTTCAGGTGAGCCCCCAGAAGTGGGGTAGCTGGATGGTGTGGAATTTCTATTTTTATTTTCTAAGGAAACGCCACACTGAGTGCAGAATGGCTGCACCAATTCACATTCCCACCACTGGAGACCCACAGTCTTGATTCAGAAATTCCACGGTGCGTGGCAAGACACTAGTCAAAATGGGAATGTGACTCAAAGGTAAATCACCTGCCAACCAGTGGGACGTGGGGTATTCTGTCTACTGACCCCAGAGGCCTGCAGGCCGTCGGGACACTCCCTCCTGCTCAGCCAGCTCCTGCCGGCAGCACACTGGCTCAATCCTGGCATTGGTCTGCGTCTGACCCCTGTCCACTGTCCTGGCGTGGTGGCCAGCAGACCTCTGTCCTCCCTGCTCCCGGGAGTGTCTCTCCGAGCCAAACACCCTCTCCCCTGCCCTGGGTCCTGCGCTGCCCGGCCCTGCTCTGGCTGCCAGGCTTCAGGGTGGTCCTCCTTCCTAGGGGGCTCCCTCCAGGTGGCCCACCCCTCCTCACCTCCCCTGGAAAGTGCAAAGCATCCCCCATGCCCCAGGGCAGATTCCAGTATCTTCTTGTTCTGGGGTGTGGGCGCTCCAGGGCTCCCCAGTGAGTGCTGCTGCTATTGTCAGGAAAGCAGTTCATGAGCCACTTGGGGTCTCCTCTGGAGTGGGGTTCCTGTGCTCATTATTGGAACTGGTCACCCTTGAAATAAAATGGAGGAAGTCGCCGGTGGGTAGGGAGCGTGTTTCCTATTTATAACCCAAGTAGCTTATTTGTCTCCCCCCTAATCACCACGGGGACTGCAGCTCTGGGACCCCGGGCGCTCCTGGTCGCAGGGTTAAATCACAATTCTTGTAGAGCTTTTATTGACTCTCCTTCCCCCTTTTTTATTTTGACAGGGCGTGAAATGAATTTTCTAATTAGTTTTCTCTTCCTGACTTGCATGGTCTTATTGCTTTAATCTGTCTCTGATGAGATCAAGTGCATTTGTCAAGCCCACACTGCTGCTGAAAACCCAGCACTCAAAGAACTTTCCAGACAACGTGCAGTGCAGATGGAGGCCACCCAGGTGCTGTGTCCCCCGTCGCACCCGCACGGCGCCCACACACGGGCTGTTATCTCTGGACCGGCACCAAGGACTTCTCAGTGACCCTCCAAACGGGCCAGCAGTGTCTGTAAAGTGACCTGGCTATTCCAAAGTGGAAGCGGGGGCAGGTCTACCTCCAGGTAGTGCATCTCACAAGGGCCACTTTGGGAGCAGGTTTGGGGTGTGCAGCCTCCAGCACATCCCATCCGGCCTGTGCACCAGCTGTGTTTGGAGATGCATTTCCCACACACGTTTAGATGATCTTTTGTGACACCAGCGTCAGGAATGGCTGCACTCGAGGGACGTGGCAACAGCCACAGCTCAGACACATCGATCCTACACCAGACCCACCGCAGTCAGACGTGCCCCCCCCCCAAAGCTTTTGTCCTACCTGGAAGCATAAAATGTTAGGTATTTAGGGTTAGACCTGCCAGTTCAGTGAGCTCATTCTCAACCTGGCAGAAACTTTTCAAGGAAAAAGTCATCTCGCTGTTTACCCCAGAGTAAGAGGGGCTGGTTTCTAGTGGGGAAGATCTGGAAGGTCTTGATTTCTGGGTCATCAGAGCACCTGAAATCTAAAGGATGTGGCCTCTGGGACCTTGCGTACCCTCTAAATCATGCCAGCCATGGAGAGAACTTGGGGATGAGTTGGCAGAAGAACGGGCTCGCCGTCCAACCCAAGCGCCACACTCTTGTCCACTCTCGGTCAGCAGCTGCACGAACCCAGCCACACAGGATGAGATTGCCGAGTCGGTCTCGTGGGGGGCTTCAACCTGCCTGCAGGTGAGGTCCGCTTTGTGTGAGTCACACGGAAATCAGTCTCGGGAAGTCTGACGGGCCCCCTCCCTGCGTGCTCGAAGAAGCTGGTGGTTGGAGAAAGGTCTGAGCTATGATTTGTGTTTCCCACTCATGCCCCCCCACCCCGCCTCTGCCCCCGTCCTTCCAGATCAGCTCCCAGAGGATGGACCAGGACCTGGCAGGGCGGACGGGCTGGGGCTGTGGGCAACCGTCATGGCCGCGGGGTGGGGACCCCAGCAGGAGGTCAGCCCCCAGTCACAGAGGTGCCACTGCCCGCCCCATGTGCCACCCCCACTAACAGACGCCACCTCATCACGCGGAACCAGCTGGCTCCAGCCCGGCCATGTGTCCCCAGCCCGTGACCGAGCGGGTGGGGGTCACCTTCTATCAGCCACACCTCGACTGCTGGGAGACGAAGTGGTTTGTGTCCACAGGACTCTTCTTAGCCGCCGCCGCCCTGCGGCTGGGGCCCACACGGAAATCCTTGGCAGCGCCCCTGCCAGCTCAGCAGGAGCCCATGCACCCTGCGATTAGGACAGGCCGAATGCCCGGCCTTAAAGCCAACCATGCCCTCCGGTTCCCGGGAGCCCCAGGGGGCAGCGGGCACCCAACAAAGCAGCGGGGACACAGCAGAACTGGCCCTGCCGCCAGGGAGGCCCGGGGAGGCCCAGGGAAGCTGGGGGCCAGTGGGGCTTGCCTGGCTGCTAGTGCAGAGTTGGGGCGCTCCAGGCAGTGGGGAGCGGGGCTGGACCCCGAGTGGGTCCCATGGGCAGCCTGGAGGGAGGGTTCTCTCAGAGGAGGAGGCAGGAGCCCCTTGCGCCTGGGGCTCATTTCCAGGAGGGCGGCAGGAGGGTGGCGGGCGCTCGGCGGCGGGAGGTGTGAGGGCAGAAGGGGCAGCACCTCCCTGGACTGAAGACCAGGGTTGGGCTTCCTGAGTGACCTGGGCCCAGGAAGCCCAGCGCCGGGACTTCTCGCCCGCGTGGGACCAGAGAAGGGCACGGACGAGGGAGCTGGTGACGGCAGGAAAGTCGGGCGGACACGCCTGCCTGAGTGTGGAGTAGACTGAGCCGCTGCCGCCCTGAGGCCGTGGCCGGGCCGAGCTCGCAGCCGCCCGCACTCTCCCGGGCCGCCCTGGATGGCGGGGGCTCCGCCGTCCCCCACAGGTGACAGCAACGGCAGAAGTGACAGCGCCCGCGTCTCACATGTCCTGGGGAACGAGAGAAGTGAGAAGAAAACCTCGGGCAAAGTTAGCGGCGTCTCCCACCCTTCACCCCCCTCTCTGAGCCCCCGGGAGGCTCCCACTCGTTCATCCAAGCGGCCCCAGCCCAGGCCCGGGAGGCGCCCTGCGGCCCACGCGCTTCTGGAGGGCATCGGAAGGCGGCTTTGCATGGCCGCAGGCAGGGAATTTCCTGTTTCCAGGCAGAACAGTGAAAAGGCGCCATCTCTCCCCAGGAGCTGTCTCCAGAAGACACGACTCTCGGGACGGTCGTGGTGGCGGCGTCAGCACACGTGCTCCGCGAGCGGCAGCCTCAGCTCCCCGCAGCTTCCACCGGCCGCGCCCAACAGGAGCGCCAGCTCGAACCCCAGCCGCGGGACTGCCGGGCCTGAGCTCGCAAGGGCTCGGGCGGAGCCTGGACTAGCTGCCAGCCCAGGTCCAGGTCCCGGCCAGTGGGGGGACGTGCGGCCCCGCCCAGGGCCTGGACTCAGGCGGACCCCCGGGAGGGGCCGGGGAGCAGACGCCGGCTCCGAGAAGGATCAGCCTTTGATGACAGATGGCTCAGAGGCCACCTGCTCTGCCGCTGGGGGCGGGGGCGTCATCTTGCCCGCGCAGCGGTAATTTCAGGTGGCAATAAGGTCTCCGCTCTGTCCTCTCCGTAACGCGTGGGGCCTGAAAATCACCTCGGTGAATGCCAGCCAGCACCGTGCAGTGCTGGCTGCCTCAGGACGCCCACACTCAGGAAGAGAAAACACAGGCCTGGGAAGCCAGACCCTTCGCAGAGCCCAGGCCACACCCAAGCCCGCGGCGGCCCAAGGGTTTCGCTGATCTTGTCAGCTCCTGAGAGCCCGGGCGTGGATTCTGCTGCACAAGCCTCCTCCTTGCTTGGAGCACACGGAGCCCTCACTAATATTTCTGGATTGATTTATCACGGAGGGAATGCGCGTGGAAGTGTGGCATCTGCATCCCAGCGTGAGGAGGAGATTAGCTGGACCGATCCCCGGGGCCCAGGGGCTGTGATGAGAGGGGCAGATGGACGCCGTCGAGACTGAAGGGTGAGGATGTGGGGGGCACCGGCAAAAGACAGATGGAGAAGACTCAGGAAAGCAGAGAGAAGCGGCAGAGGCCCCTAGCAGAACGCGTGCTCGGCGACGCCAACACTGCGTGACGTCACCTGCGTGCGGCAGCTGAGGAAACTGGTAGAAACAGAGTAAAGCGGTGATTACCAGAGGCTGGGGTGGAGGAGAGGGCGGACAGGTGTGGCTTGAGGTATAAGCCTGCAGTGAGAGGAAACAAGCCCCAGAGAGCTAACGCACAGCAAAGGGATTTGGAGAACAATGTTGTTTCGCAGTCACCAGGCTGGCTAAGCGACCGCATCCTAATTATTCCCACCACCAAAAGGAAATTGTACTTATGACAGGAGAGGGGTCAGCTGACGCTGCAGCGATCGCCATGATGTGCCTTTGTGCCGATCAACTTGCCGAACACCTTAAGCTCACACGATGTTCCATCTCAAATGCATTTCAATTAGCAAGAGAGAGGGGGGCTGCAGGTGCTCGGAAGACAGGTGCGGGCTTTCTTCTGTGCTCACCTTGGAGTGTGGAAATGGGTCTGCGTGGGCAGTTGGGGCGCCCCCCAGGCGAGGCCCCTGAGCAAGCTCAGCACATGCTCTGAGACCACTTTGCCCTGCTCTGGAGTCTTCGCCTCTGGGGAGGGATCGGGGCCCTTGTCCAGGAAACACACACTCCCGCCGGGTGCGCTGCGGCGGCAAAGCCCTCCAGACCCGGGGCGGTGGGTCCCTCTTCAGCATTAAGGAGCAGCTGCTGGGCTGGTCTGACCAGACGCCGGCTCCTCCGACAGCTCCTCGGGGCACCGCGTTTATCTCACTCCAGGTCCCCCCTCCCTGATGCCTCACTGTTGTTCCCCTACAGAACATGGGACATTTCATGGCCCCGGAGGAAGCTGGCTTCTTTGGTTTCAAACTGCAAAAGTCTCAGAAAAGAGAAAATTAAAAAAGTCATCTGTCTACACAGACCGAATGCCCCTCTTTTCCCACCGAGTCTGTCAGGGAAACTCAAAGCCTGCACAGAGCTCCCGAGAGACAAGGGGTTCTTCATAGTTCAGAGATAAAAGCCCCCACACCGCAGAGGACAAGCGCATTTCGCCCGGGGGTTGGAAGGGGAAGGAGGGACAGGTGAGGACCCTCAAGCTCAAGCACCTTACGCTCCTGGAGCAGAGAGCGGCCCAGAGCGGTCGGCGGGGGCTGTTTTGAAAGACGAGCGTGTTAAGCCAAGTGTGTGAGAACTACTGACAATGAGGAAAACTGAGGATGATGTATTCTCATGTCTTTATTTCCAGAAAAGTCTTAGGAACAGACATTCTGGGCCTTCGGTTGTTTTTTCATTCAAAGACAATTCTGGGCTTTAGCCAGATGCTGCAGGGTGAGGGAAGTTACCAGGTGTCCCGGCCTCCCCCGGCAGCACTGGCTGACACCCCTGCTCTTACTCGCGCTCCCGCGGCGGCACCTGCAGCAGGGGGTGGGCGTGCGCAGGTGGGCGCACCTGAGCCGAGACGGCGCACACAGGGCGGCAACACGGGCTCCGCGGCAGAGGCCGGGAGGCAGCAGCGACCACGAGAGACGCCAGAGAGCCTAGAAAAAGTGAAGGTTCTCTGGGGCCGGGAGGCCCGCCAGCCTCCTGGCCCCCCAGGACCCCCTGCCTGCCCTGCACCTGGTTACCTCACGGCAAATGGTGTAGAAAGATCATTAAAAGCCTGAAAAAGCTACCGGGGGCTCCAGGACTCTCCTTTCTCCATCTGTCCGGATCACAGAAAACCTGCTCCGCGCCTCGCTGGCGCTCCAGGCGCCCGGGGAATTGCTTCAGAGCCCGCGTCTTCTCCAGCGCAGCCTCCCAGAAGTTCGCTTCCACGTCCACGGCGCAGATGGGGCCTGCGGCGTCTCAGCGCTCACTGGTGGGGAGGACGGTGTCGAGTCAGCCACGTCGTCTCCAGACTGGGGTTCGGGACCTGAAAGGGGGAAGCTGATTTCCAGTTAGAAAACTTCCCTGGCTACCTCGTGCCCTCGGCAGAGGCGGCTCTGACGTGGGAGAAGGAAATGCAAGAAAAAACGCAGGACAGAGGGTAAGGCTGCTCGCGCCGCCCCAGCTCTGGGCCACGGGAGTCTCGCAGTAGCCACGGGGTGGAAGGTTTTAAGTCTCCGCAGGGAACTAGATTCACGGGCCGGAAGGTCGCGCTGCCTCAGGACCCCGCCAGGGTCCACTGTCCGCACGTCAGGTTCTCAAACTGTGACGCGTGGGTGCCTGTTTCGGTGTCAGGAGCCTGGCTGTGCTGGGCGCAGGCGTGCGCGGGGCGGCCGGTCCCCTGGCACCCAGGACGGCCGCCTGCAACCAGCCGTTCCAGGTGCCGCTGAAACGCGCGTGAGAGTGAGCAGAGGAGACGGGATTTTCAAAATGAGTTCTAGACACGCGGGTCGTCGGAAAAGCAGATCTGGGTAGAGGGGGGACGGGCATAAGGTACAAGGGTTTCCCCCACAAGGGAGAATGTTTCCTAGATGGTGAGACGTGGGGTGGGGGCGGGGAGGCTGCTGCTGTTCTTTGCTCTCTTTGAGAAAGACCCTCGAGGCTCCTCAGAGTGTGCTTGGGGCTCCTCGGCGTGTGCTTGAGCGCGGAGGCAGCCCTGGAGAGGTTCCAGCCTGACTCCCCGGGAGCCAGGAACTGTATTTTTTATTCTGGTTTCTATATATTTCACATCATTGTTCATTTCTGCACCATGCTTGCAGCACTGCTTACCATAGGTGAGATGTGGAAACAACCTCATGGCCCCCAACAGGAAATGCTTTATGGGGTGGGCCCTTCAAGGCAGGGAGGGGGCGCAGCAGCAGGTGGGTACACATC
Source organism: Talpa occidentalis (assembly GCF_014898055.3). Lineage (NCBI taxonomy): Eukaryota > Metazoa > Chordata > Mammalia > Eulipotyphla > Talpidae > Talpa > Talpa occidentalis. The sequence continues at coordinate 153,984,339 of NW_026555331.1, forward strand.
ATAAGCATCTCAGGCCTCGATTTTATTATGCCAAAGAGCCCCCTCCCTGCCCCCCCAAATCAGATTCATTCACCGCCTCGCCCTCTGCAGGGAGTCCTGCAACAACCCTCCCTCAGGACAGCAGGGCCTGGAGTCTCGTGGGGCGCTTTGGCATCCCCGTGGGGCAGGCTGTTTGTTTTTATTTTTATGTCTTCATTTTCCCAATTATTTTTATTTAAAATATAAAAAAAATCATTTGCTTTTTCACAGGATAGGGTTTCTTCCCTCAAGTGCGGTCGCCCTAGTTTTCCCTCCACCAAAGGGGTCGCCGTCCTGCACCAGCCTGCACCAGCCTGCACCCTGCTCTCCTCCCCCTGCCCCTCTCTCCTCCTCAACCCCCCCACCCCGTGTCTCAGATCGACCACCTGCTTCCCAGGGTCAGTCTCGCAGTTTGTCCTTGACTGACCCGTCTGCGGTTTCTCTGGATCCCACGTGCGGGTGACCCCATCAGGCATTCATCTGCTCCTCCTGCCGCCCCTGGAAGCCCCGAGTCTCCGCGCTGCCCTCGGGCCCAGTTGGGCTGGCGCGTCCTTTGCCAAGCCCTGCCTGTCCCGGGAAGGTCAGACACGCCCCGCTCACTCCTGGGCTGCCTCACACTCCCTTCCGCACAGACGTGCTTCCGCTGGCGTGAGCGTCCACACGAGACGTGAGATGCTGCGGGGAGAGCCTGGTCAGCGTTGGCTCAGGCCCGGGAGCCTGAGGGCAGCCTGTGCTGTGGGTGGGGCGAAGCGGTGGGTCCACGCGGTCTACTGTCTGCTTCTGTGAGGACTTGGGGTCACGAGGCCCAGGAGGGAAGCTCCTTGGGGCTCAGAGCGAGGGCTTCGCCCCGTTGGGGTGAGTTGTCTGATCTTCCCGTACCACCAATGAAGAGCAGCTCAAGAGGATGAGAAGCCGCGGGCGCCTGCGGGGGCAGGATGCAGCCTGGGCCCAGTGCCCCTCAGAGGCTCCAGAGGAGGCTGGGCTGGACGCTGGGGCCAGCAGCGCCGCTCCCAACGGGAGGCGGCTGGGTCGGCCTTCAAGCAGGTCTGTTCCCAGATGACCAGGAGGGGAGCCGGGTCCCGAGAGAGCAGGGGCAGGGTCAGAGGGTAGACGCGCAGGGTCAGCTGAGGGGCGGCAGTGCTGGCTGGAAGACAGGGTGCAACTGTGAGGGGGGCGAAGGAGGAGAGCTGTGTTGTCCTGTGCCCAGGCCGCCAAAGCCAAGTTCCCGCTGCCCCTGCCTGTGTCGCACGTACCTTAGCTCCTCGCTCCCCCTCCTGCGGCCTGTCCAGCCGCGTGGCAGGACCATCTGTCGGGCGCTGCAGCCTGAACCACTCTTCAGTCGTGCTGTATTTATTATTCAAAAGTGATCGTCTGAGTGAAGTCAGATATAATGAACATGTCCTGTGGGCTTTTGCTCCTAGAAACTTCTAGGTTCTACAAACTAACACTTGCTGACAGAAATAAGACCCGGGCTTCTGTGCTGATGGGCAGGGATAGACAGAGGGATGGACAGAGGTACGAGGGGCACGGGGTGCTTGGTGCTCTGCACCTGCCCAAACTTATTAAATTATAACTTTCGAGCATGCGGTTTATTCCATCCCAATTTTACTTCAATAGAGCTATTTAAAATATGTTCATAACAATGAACAGCAGAAGACAAATCACACACACACACACACACACACACACACACACACACACATTGCACACAAAGGTGGGGAAGCAAAGGCAGAAAACAAACAGTGACATGAAATTTAAGCCCGAGCACATCAATAATTACATTGGACAGGAGAGTCATAGACACACTAATCAAAAGACAGATTTTCAAACCTGATTATAAAAGCAAAATCCAATTACAAGTTGCCAACAAGAGAAATGCTTTAGATTCAAGGACACAAATAGCTGGAACACAAAACGTCAGACGCTGAGGTGCGGCAGCCAGGGCAGGCGGGGCCTCCCGGCGAGGAACACGGCGAGACCCCGAAGACGGAGGTCCTAGTAGCGCAATGGCCGACCTGCCGGGATATATACCCATGTTAATGTGTAAATAACAACAAAGACCCCGAATGCATGAAGCAAAAATTGGCCATTTGGAAGGCGGAACAACGCAATGATTTAGACGGGGATTTTGATGTTCTTTTCAGCGATTCACCGAACACCTGCACGACACACCCCTACCAATACAGAAGACTTGAGGGGGACGAGCCCCCCGCGTGTCCGTACGTGTCACCTACTTAGACATCCTCAGTACAGGTAGGACAGAAGCGCTCGACCAGCCACAGCAGAGCCCTCCCTCTTTCAGAATCATGTGAGCCAGGAGAGGGGCGCAGCGTGCTGGCCACGGCCCCCAGGACCCGGCGGCATCTGACACGCAGCCAATCCTCAGTAAGCGTTTGCTGAGTGGAGAGGCCTGGAGGGTGGACACTCCCCGGAGGGGACTCACCGCCAACACAGGCGAGACAGGCAGACACCCCGGTTCTGGCTCTGAGGCAGGGCTCAAGGTGGGGGCTCTTGCTGGCAGCTCAGGGGCCACCTCGCCCGCAGAGGCGGGGCCGGGGGCTGGGACTGCAGGTCTCCAGGTGTTGGAGCCACAACCAACCAACCGACCTGTGCGCAGACCCCCTCAGGGGACAGCTGAGCTCCTGGGCGCGTCACCGTAGCTGTCTGTCACCTGTCACCGGAGAAAGCGCGCTGGAATCCACTTTCCTCCCCAAAGACAGCAGACACAGACAGTGACCTGTGAAACCGGCTCCCTGGGGCTTCGCGTCTGCTGACCCACGGGTCTTGCCTCTGACGTCCGCTCTCCTTCCTAACTCAGCTGCAGGCCCCTTCGTGGAGACACGAGACCCCCAATTTGCACTCCCCCCTTTGGCGAATAATCCATGGGGCTCCATCCCGCTGCCCCCCACCCCAGCCTGGCTCGCGCCTCCCAGGCTGGCACGTGGCTGTCCTCACGCCGGTGGGGACGGTGTTTCTTCACCCAGGTCAGTGGAGGGCGCGGACCCTGGTGGGCTGTCCAGGTCTCGAGGCAGCAGGGTGAACAGTGGAGACCTGGAGGCCGCCTCACCCCAAGGTCGTCCTGAGCGGCCCCAGGAAGCCCAGCGAGCCGGCGCCCCCTTCCCCTGGCCCTTCCCGCCTCTGCCCAGCACGCCTGCAGGAGCGAGCACCAGAGACGACCCAGGCGGGTCCCCCAGCGAAGGGGGGGTGTCGGGGAGACAAGAACAACACGGTTTGCTTTGGGGGGCCCCATTGCAAGGGCCCGGGAGCTGGGGTGGACGCGAGTCCTCTCTGGGGGCAGGAGTGTCCCGGCTCTCCCCATGGCCGTGGGGCCTCCACGACTTTCTTAAAAAGTTAGTTATGCTCATTGAGGTGACATTGGTTTATGACACTGATTTAGGGGTACACTTTCACCCCTCGTCAGATCTCTGTGATCGCCCACGTGCTACCCGGCCCGTCAGGCCCCCACCGGCCGGCGGCCCCACCCCTCTGTCCCGGGCTCAGTCCAGGGGCCTCCCTGCCTCGTCCACGGCGTCAGCCACCAGACATCCCCCCACCGCCCTCGCCCTGGAGCTGGGTTCATCATCACTGTTTCCAGCCACAGCCCCCCTGTGTCCTGGTCCAGGGGCGCGGGGACGCCTCGCTACCCTGCGGGGGTGGTGAGGGTGTCAGATGCGGGGTTTGTGCCTCGTTTCTGAAGCCAAATCTTTCCAAGGGTTGTTAATCTCGGTCCTCACGCTCCCTCCCGGCAGGGGGTTATAGCCAAAGTCTGCGTGTCCTCGCGTCAGCCCCGCAAAAGGCGGTCTGGGCCCCTCAAGCTTTGTTCCAGAGCAGCGGAATGAGAAATAATCTCCAGACTAGACGCCATTATGGTTTAAGGTTTCTTCTTTTTTATTTTTCTATTGAATAATTGAATTTATTTAAAAACTACAAGAAAATGTGAATATTATTTATCAGGCATCCCTGCAAGTGCTTCAAGCTATTACCACAGAAATGCCACGTAACTGATGAGACTGCAGCTTCCCAAACTCAGAGACGCGTTCTTACCGCACCCCATGAAACTTTAATAGTTGAATATTGTGCACTTGTCATTCAATTATCGCGCTCATGCATTATGGATAGGAACCTCCCTGGGGCCTGTTCCCTCGTTCAGATTCTTGAGAAGACGGACATGCAGGGGTGAGTGGGGAGCAGGAGGCCGAGGCCCAGTGCTGGGTGGGCGCGTCCTTCTGCAGCCTGGATGGGGAGACGGCAGGAGTCGGGGAGACAGCAGGAGTCAGGGAACCGCCGGGCCCAGCTGCCAGGTCTGGATAGTCACAGCTGCCGCCGCTGCCAAGGAGCCGCGGGCCTCGGGCCACCCAGCCTGCGGACCAGCTCCAGCACCTGCACCTCCTGAGATACAGGCTGAGATGTGCAGGGCCGGCCAGACTGTCCCACCCGTCGGGCCCCTGAAATGAGGCCTCCCGGACTTCCCTGCCTGCCGCCGGGGCCCAGCATCTTGGGGACCCACACCGGACCCACACCGGACCTGCACCGTCTCCCAAACTCCAAACCAGGCCTGCGTCTCCCTGCACGTCTCCCCTGCACTGGCTCTGACCCCTGCTCAGATGGGCACACAGGGCCCTGCCCCCAGGCCTCCTGCAGCCAGTGGTGGGGACGTGGCCCGGTCTGACCCTGCTTACAGCTACCCCTTGAAGGTGGGGCTCCCCTCGCCCCCCCGCAGGAGGGGTTGCCGTGATTGCATCCAGATGGCTCTCACGGCCGCGTCAGCTCGCGCACCCACCAGCAGCGCTGAGGCCCCACTTTCTCGCTGTCCTCTCCAGAGCTGGCTGTGGGGGACTTTTTTTTTAATTTAAATTTTATTTTTATATTCCCCATACAATTACAACCCCCTTATTTTGACCCCAAGCCCTCCTTTCCCTGCCCCCCACCCCCCATAGAGTGTCTCTGGTTCATAGCTGTTTGTTGATTTTGATTTTCACTTTCTTGTAGTTATTCTTTTTCCTGGTCCCTTATTTAGGTTTTCTAGATTCCTGCTATGAGTGAGACCATCCGGTATTTTTCTTTTTCTTTCTGGCTTATTTCGCTGAGCATGATCCCTTCCAGCGCCATCCATGTTGCTGCAAATGGCATGTGTTTGTCTTTTTTGAATGCTGAGTGATATTCCATGGTGCATATGGACCCCATCTTCTTGATCCAGTCATCTATTTTTGGGCATCTGGGCTGTTTCCAAAGCTTAGCTATTGTAAACAGTGCTGCTATAAACATAGGGGTGCAGGTGCTCTTTGGAATGGATGTTTCTGTGTCCTTTGGGTAAATACCTAGGAGTGGAATTGCTGGATCCTATGGAAGCTCTATGTTTAGTAGGTCCAGAAGTCTCCACACAGCTCTCCACAGTGGTTGGACCAGTTTGCACTCCCATGCTGGGGGACTTTTTAGGCGTGCCAGTCTCACGGGTGTGGGGTGGGACCTCAGTGAGGGGGTGTCCTGCCCTCCCATTGAGGTGGCAGGCAGCGCTTCTCCTTGTATCTCCTGGCCTCTGGTTATTCCCTTTGGTGACCTGTCCAGACCGTTTGTGGGTTGGGCTGTTTCAAACGACAGTTTCTTTCACCGGGCGACACCGCCTTTCCGTCACAGTAACCGGAGAGAAGCTGCTTCCTCCCCGGGCCCCGCAGTCTGCGCGCCCCGGGTAGAGGCCAGGGCGGCCCTTTCCGCTTCATTTCTCTCTTCCCAACCTCAAAACTGGTGCAGCTGGACCCACGGCACCGCCCTGCTGCCGGGCAGCACTGGCCGCTGTCTGCCCAGGATCCTGGTGCGGAGTCTCCAAAGGGGGCCGCCAGCGGGCACCCCGCTGCCACCCCACAGATGGCTCAGCTGCGGGAGGACCCGCCGCTCCGGTCCCCTTCCCGGCTGCTGGGGCTCCGTCTGCTGCTCCAGCCCAGTCCTTCTCCGAGGTTGGCGTCCAGTGAGAGGGCGCGGACGCAAGCTGGGCTTTGGGGGCTGCCCGCACCCCTGTCACGGCTTCCTGGTTCTCCCATTACCAAGCCCCTCTCAGGAATGGGGCACGAGAGGAGCCCATTCCAGGCGCCACTTCACACGTGGCCGCCGTCCACAGCCACACCCCTGCCCACTGCAGTCCCCTCTACCCTGCGGGTGTGAGGGCCGCGGGCCTGAGTCCCAGCACTGGAGGAGGCGCTTCCGCCCGAGGAAGGTCCAGGGCACGAAGTCCGACGGGACGGGACAAGCCGAGAGACAGCGGGAGAAGCTGCTGCCGTCCTCAGGGACCGTCGGCCAGCCCTGAACTCCGCGGGCAGCCGATGAGTGTCCTTTGGAAGATGCCAGAGCAGAAAAATAAGGTCTAAGCAGCAGGAAAATGTAAACCAGACCACAAGGCAGCTTCATGCTGCTGGCTCAGCTGTCATTAGAGCAGGAAAAGTCAAGGGGTGGGGCAGGCTGTGGAGGGAGGGAGCCTGGCGTGCTGAGGCAGGGCTGTGACCGCAGCAGCTGTGGAAACAGCCCGGCGCTTCCTCCAAGAATTAACACCGGAGCTGCCTTAGGGCCCGGCCATGCCGCTTGGGAGCACGACCCACAGGAAGGGAGGCCAGGCCAGGCCCTCCAGGAGACGTCTGCCCCCATCACAGCCTCGCCCAGCAGCAGACCCAGGAACCGCCTGAGTGACCGTCAAGGCTGGACGCCCCAGGGCTGGTGGTCAGTGTCAATGGCCAGCGGAGGAGGCTCCCCACCACCTGCTGTGTCACGGGGGACTCAGGGGACGCCACTCTCCGGAAAATGAGCCAGACGAGGGTGACACACAGCTCGCGCTCCACGTGGCTGTGATCCCAGGGATGGAGACGGAGGGACGGCCCCGCGGAGGGCACGGTGCTGTCACTCGAGGAGAGTCCGCCCTGGAGGCTGCGGGGAGCAGACTGTCCCGTGTCGACTGCCCTGTGTCCAGAAGGGCATCCCAGCAGGGATGCGCTGCGGGCAGCTCCTGAGCTCCTCTGCCGTGCTGCTGCCCGGCGCGAGGGGACACGACAGGGAGGCAGACGTCTCTGAGACAGCCTCAAGCCGAGCGACAAGCTGAGATACAGACCGATCTGCTTCACAGCCTCCACGCCAGAAGAGTCACCGTGGGGGGAATTTGCTTGGGCATTTTTGTGGAGGACATAAAAGTAGAAATGGGTCTCGGAAAGTTAATATTCGGCTCCAGGAGTCTCTCTGTATTTCAGACAGACACCGAGGTAAATACACCCACTGAAGAACGTTCAGAAAGGCTGCAAGGGCTGGAGAAGGCAAACTTGCCCGTTCCCAGCGTTCGCTCCCGGAACACGGCAGCCAGGGCCCGCTCGCAAGGCGTTTGCTGCCCGTTGACCCAGTTCACGTCTCGCGTCTTGACGAGGATTCTCGCTCCATCTGGCACTAAAGCGGTGTTGGGACAGCCTGACATTCCAGCACAGTGCAGAACCCAAACAACATTTAAAATATAATAATTGTCTTACTGGCGAGTAAAACCTTTTTGACTTCTGTTAATTGATTTTATTCTTCTTAGCGTCTTCTTGGCGAGACAAGAGAGCCATTGATTTCTGTTCCTGATACTTTCTGAAGACAAACTTTCTGCTTTATTTAGCTTTTCCCTGAAATGGCTCTTGAGTGGGGCTGAGTTAGAGGGCGGCACTGACGGGCGTTTAAATACAGTTTGACACCTGCCTCCGTGCTGTTCGGAAGGAAGAGGCCCTCAGAGGCGTCGTCCTCCTCCCCGCCACGTCGTGGGCCTGCTCACCCGCCAGCCGTGTTCACGGCCACCTGACGTCCTGGCTCCCTGGGCTGGGAACATTGCCGGGAACGTGCCGGCTGTCGAGCTGCGGAGAGGGCGTGTGGGCAGGCGCGGCTGGTACCGCCCTGCAGCCAGCACCTGCATCCAGCGTGGCTGGTCGGGTCCGAGTCTTGTGTTCTGAGCCCGGCTCAGGCGTGAGGATGAGAGGCAGGTGGAGACCCGGTGGACCCGAGGGGCGCACAGGGCCCAAGAGAGGGGCTCTCCATTCCTCAGGCGGAAGAGCCTCCCCAGCGCTGGGGCTCAGGCCCGGGACTCTTAGCCCGGTGGGGCGGGAGTGGGTGGGCTCTAGGGAAAACGTTCCTCGGTTTCTCCGTGTTCGTCTATTTATTTTATTAATCTATTTTACCAACTTGGTTTGCATCGAGCTGCATCTTGGTGGGCCACAAGCATGGGTGGGCTACAGAGTGAGTTCCGAGCGGCCGTGACCTGGGCTGATGGGCGTCGGTCACTGTCCACTGCAGTGGCCGGGCACACTCAGCGCCGACAGCTTAGTTTTCACATGTTGGAGGCCGAGCTGCTGAGCTGAGCCCAAACTGGCTTTGCATTTGAGAACATCGGCGATTCCCAGTTATGTCCTCTGAAAGGGAGGACAAGCTATGGCTTCCGGAGGGATTAGGTTTTCCTTCCCTCAACCGTAGACCGAAGGCGCACAGGACAGGCCCGAGGTGGGTCTGGGGGGCAGGGGGAGTGGGCAGACGTACGCCCCCAAGACAAGGCGCCTCAAGAAAACAGCCCACAGAGCAGCTCTGCTGGGAAGGCCCGTCAAGAGTGCTGGTCTTTCTCTTTCTCAGCAGCTGGTCCTGAGAAACGGGTTGATTTCCAGAACCCGAGCTGCGGACTCCGCCTGGCCGCTCCTGCCAGGCCTGCCCCGTCCCGCCTGTCCGTCTCTCGGTTCCTGCCCCGTTAGAAGCTCTCGCAGCCGGGTCAGCATTTTCCCTTCTAGAGCGCTCTGCAGTGGGCACGGGACCTCCGCGTGTCGGTGGATTTAACAGACGAGAACAGAGATGCCCTGGTAACTTGTGTTTCCTCTCTCAGCTGCGTGCCTCGGGCTCGCGTGGGGCACTTGTCTAAGCGTTGACTTGGGAGGCTGCAGCCTTGGGGCACCTGTCTCACCCCACACGATGCTCACGGCAGTGCCAGCCACTGTGCCACGGGCAGCGCTGAAACAGTCATCGTTACGATTCTGACGCCCCAGGGGTCACCTAGTACAAACCGCTCGTTAGTTTATCAGGAGCGGAGGCTGACAGCGGCCCTCCCTGTCCCGCCCTGGGTTTCCAGAACATCACCCTGGAAACAGCAGCGCCAGGTCGACTGTCCTGGAAGGTCTGAGGCCCCGCTGGTGTCCCTGTGCCTGTTCCTCTCGGAGCCTCACGCTGTTCCTTGTGAGACGACGTGGCGGGAGGCGGCCAGCTCGGCCAGCTCCGTGGAAAGGCCGACCCGCGTCCCCCTGTGCCTGCGTCGGCGTGGCGGGTGCTCCGAGAGGCTGCTTCACACCACCACCGTCTGGGAAACCCTTTCCAGGCTCAGCCTCCGGGCACCTTGAACCTTCAGGACCGTGGTTCTCAGTCCTGCCAGCAGATGAGTGACACCTGAAGAGGTTTTAGAGGCGAGGACGCCCCGGGACGTCAGTGCCTGCTGAGCTCCAGGGATGGGAGGGTTTTCCTTCAAGCCTGGGTGATTCTGCTGGACCGTCTTGGCGGAGAGCAGCCGAGGAAGTGGTGCTCCCCCACCCGAGGCGGAAGATGCCGAGGACTCTGCGTCTCCCACCAGGGGCTTCTCCTTCCGCATCCAGAGATGGAACATAAGCAGCCGAGGCCAGACCACAGACGGAACCAGAACTCCGCCCTCGTCTTCAGCAGCCAACCTCGGAAAACAACCCACTGTCCTGGTGGCCCACCGGGGGGCGGCTGCTCCCCGAAGGTCAGATGCTAGAAAGTTGGGGACCCTGCCCAACAGCTGGCCCCCGACAGCCAGGGCTTGATCCTGGCGGCCAGCCTTGAAAAGTCTGAAGGGACAATATGTAGGTTCCAGTGTGTGCTGACAACACTCCCCACCCGAATTCTAGTGTCCAGCCTTCACCAGGGCCCGTTGCCTGCGCAGCCCCTCCCTTTCCTCTGGTAACCACTGTTCTGTTATAAAACCCGGTTTTGTTAGTTGTTTGTTCATTTGTTCTGTGTCTTTATCATGCACACGTGAGTGAGATCACACAGTATTTGCTTTCTCCATCTAAACTCAGCATAGGACCTTCTAGGTCCACCCATGGTGCTGCCAGTGGCCGGTTTCATCCCTCTTCATGGCTGAGTAGTACTCCACTGCGTACAGACACCACGTCTTTGTCCACTTGTAGTTTCCAACTCTTGGCCCTTGTTCACGATGCTGTGGTGAATATGGGGGTGCAGATAGCTCTTTGAATTAGTGTTGTTGGATTCTTCAAGTTCTCAGATGTGGGGTGGCTGATCGGATAGAATTTCTCTTATTAATATTCTGCAGGGGTCTCCTTATCCGCCTCCCAGGAGGGCAGCAGCAGTTTACACTCCCACCAGTCGTGTGCGAGGGCTCCCTGACCCCACCCCTGTCCACATTTGTTGCTCCTGGTCTCTTGGGTGTTGCCTTCTCGAGGGGTGAGGCAGCATCTCACTGTGCCTTTGACTTGTGTTTCCCTGACGAGCCGTGATCACGAGGTCTTGCCACGTGCCTGCTGGCCCCTGCGTGTCTTCTCTGTAGAAGGGTCTTTCAGGTCCTCTGCCTATTTGTCAGCCAGGCCATTTTGTTCTCTAGGTTGCACGAGGCTGAGTTAACCTTCCTCCAGAGAGGGTTCCTGGTACCCCCCGAAGTCGAGGTGCTCAGCACTTCTTGTCCCGACAGTTCTCTCCTTCACCCCTGTTTTAAAGAGGTGCAAAGTCAGGCTTGAAGTCCCCTTGAGTGACGGGGCCTTCCCTTGCTCAGATTCCCAGATTGCGCCCTGCAGTGGGCCAGGGCTGTGCTGAGAAGGGCCCCCGTGACTGGTCGCAGGAACCCCAACCCTCAAGGGGCCTCACAGCTGTGGGGGGTGAGAAATCTGAATGAGGGAGAGTAGGGAAGACACGGCAGAGACCTTGGTCTGAGATCTAAACAGTGGAGAAAAGCTCAAATGGAAAGGGAGTGCGTCGAGCATGTGGGAGGCGAGTGGGAGGAGCAGAGACTCGGCGAGAACCTTCCTGACAGGAAGACCCTGGTGAGAAAGAGCCATCGTCAGGAGCCAGAGAACTATCAAGGCACCGAGCTGGTGATATTTGGGCTCCAGCCAAACAGAAGTTGCCTGTGGTTCTTAACCAGAGGATCTGAATCAAGGAAATTGCTTGCTTTGGTGAAGAAAATGCTGAGAAGCCAGACACAGGGCCCTCCAGAGGGAGACTGGAGCGCTGAGCAACAGCCAGCATCTGTCCTTCGAGCCAAGTCCTTAAGTCTGAGAACTTCTGTACTTCAAAACACACCATGAAGACAGTTAAAAGACAGATCACAGACTCTGAGAAAATATTTGCAAATCATACCTCTGATAAAGGAATGGTATGCAGAGTGTATAAAGAACACTTACAACTCAGTAATAACAAACCACCAACTGAAAAATGGGCCAAGGGCTGGAGTAGACATTCCCCCAGAGCAGATGTCTAAGGGGCCGATCAGCCCGTGGAAGGTGCTGAGCACCATCAATCATCAGGGAGATAAAACTGAAGCCACTTCATACCCACTAACATTTCCATCAGACACCCAGGCATTTCCTTGAGAGAAATGAAGATGTGTCTTCCCAAAGACTTAGGCACACAGGTGTTCACAGCAGCGTTATCTCTTGTGAGAGCCACAAGCTGGAAACAACCCAGATGTCTACCAACTGGTGAATGCAGAGGTTAGTCTAGTCATACAATGGAATACTATACAGCAATGAAAAGGAACACGTGGCTGATACCTACTAAAACATGGCTGTCAAAAAGATGGTGTGGTTGGCAGAAGTCACACCTTATTAAACGTATGATATGTTTACTTATGGAGCCAAATGCAGGTTCAGAGCTGCTGAGGCTGGGCCCGGAGCACCGAGGGAGCACGAACGGAGCACAGTGACTCGGGACTTTGAGGGCTGATGGGACTGTCTTCAATCTGAACCCAGCGATTCACTCAGCTCTGCACAGTGACTACAAATTATTTAAAGGTAAAAGTGAGGTCAGATTAGAGCCCCATAAAGCTGTTAAAAACTGAAAATAATGTAACGTGGACTCAATCCCTCCTGTTGACAAAGTCATATTCTCGCCTCCCCTCCTGTTTCTTGCTCGTGAAGATTCCCCACCCCCTTCTGGAACAGCTCTGCTCAGTTTCCAGTTGAGTTCTCACGGGAACACGATGTTCCACACCCTGCAAACTGCTTTCCTTCAGGTTGTCACTAACCACTCCTGTGGACAGTCGCCTCTCGTGCCGGCTGGCTAAAGTCAGAGCGCTCCCGGCCTTCTGTCACAGGCCATGTGTTTATTCTCTCCCGGCTTTGCTGCCTTATAAAGTCGGGGCCCCTCGGCCCCCTGGGCCCGCCTCCCGATCCTGACCTTGTTCTGGGGCTGCGTCTTTCACTCGGAGCTAATGCCAGCTGACCTCCTCCTCCCTCCACAGGGAACAGCACGCAGGCGTCTGCCCTTCCACAGGACCTGCCCGCAGGTGCTGCAGACTGGGTCTGGGCCCCAAGGCTGTGTTAGAAGCTGAAGTCCCAGGGAGATGGGGCTTGGGAGGTGACTGGGTCGCGAAGGCAGGGCCCTCGTGGGTGGAGTGGAGGCCCCTCTACCTTGTGAGGTACAGCAAGGAGGCAGGTCCTCGCCAGGCTCGGAGCGGGCCAGGGCCCTGCCTCAGGTATCCGGCTCTGGAACTGGCAGGAATCATCTCTGTGTTTCTAGGCATGTGTTTCTAGGTCCATGGGCTTTGTCGTGGCAGCCTGTGGGGCTGAGACGCAGTGCGGCCACATGAGGTCAGGACTCAAAGCAGGACGAGGGACTGGGGCAGGCAGGCCCGAGTCTGGGCTCCCGCTCACAGGAAACTGTATTTGTTCTTTCCTTCTTTTCTAGAAGTGAAAGAAGTATTTTCCCAACTTAGGTCTTTAAGGTGAAATCTGCTATCTTTGGTTCTCCACTGTTTACTTTCAAACAATCAATCAAAAACCAACCAAGCACTGCACCAAAAAATGCCAATTTCCCCTGCTTCCACCCAAATCTCCAAAGAAAAATTCATGTCGAACTCTCCAGAAGTGTGGTATAGACAAAAACCGACTTCTGACCCACTACTGTGTGACCTGAACCAAGACCCCAACAGTCTTTGAAAGAATTAATTTTATCCAAGAATCTCCTGACAAAAGAGGGACTGACTGTGTCCTTGGTGGTAGAGAATTTGCATGAAACTCATTTTTATAATAATAGCCCTAATAGCACGTTGAAAAACAGGAATTTCTAAAATTTTTTAAAGATTTATTTATTTATGCACACAAGAACTGGGGTACAGGCCAGAGGTGCGGGGAGTGAGAAGATTCACCAGAGACAGAGTGGGGGGCAGAACAGGTGGATCTACTGAAATGCACTGCCGAGGGGAGCAGCGGGAGACAGGAGGGGTCTGCTGCGCCATGGGGGTAGCTCCCTGGCCGGGGATGGACTCAGGCTGCAGAGGCTGCCGATGGCGTCACAGTGCTGCGTCTTAAGCCCTGCGCCCCCAGAGAGGCCCCATTTTTCTAAATATTTTGATCAACTTCGTACACCACATTTCCTGACCGCTGAGTGTGGCACTCACCGAACCAGCAGAACAATTTGCCCATTTTCATGATGAACGGAGTGATCTGATGCTCAGAGGCACGCGCAGGCGCTGGAGGAAGAGTCGGTGATTCATCAGGTGGGCGGAGGGGGTGTGGGAGGGGCCGAGGAGCCCGGTGCCGTTGCAGGAGGCCGTGTCCCGTCGCTGAGGCCTTGTGGTCTCCTGGATGTCACCTTTGTCTCACGGAGAATTTCACTGGAGCGGGGTGCAGGGCTGCTGGGGCCCTGGGCGCTGGGTCCTGGGTGTGGCGGCACAGGAGCCGGGCGGGGGCCCGAGGCAGATGGCACAGCACGTGCGGGCCGCTCCTTGCCCCACCTGCCCCGCAAAAGGCCACGGCCGGGCTCGTCCCTCTGCTCAGAGGCCAAGTCTGAGGCCCAGGGCCAGGGGCTGCCCCCCCCCCAGGCCTTGGTCCAGGCCGCCACCCCGAGGTGTCCTCCCGTGGCCTCCCGCTGTGCGGGCCTGCGTCTCGTCTCTGAAGACAGCAGCCGGCTTGGACCGGGGCCACCCGCGTGACCGCTCCGTCGCCTCCAAGGCCCTGTCTCCAGACCCAGGCCCGCTCTGGGAGGGGGGGAGGGGGCGTCCACCGGGAGCGGGCCCGGTCCCACCCTCGCCCCTCCTGCCCCCGGAAACCTGAGCTCTGCGGTAAGCGGTGCAGCTCCCAGAGCCTCCCGGCTCTCGCCTCCCCAGGGCCGGGGGCTGCCCTGCTGCCCAGCTCACCCCGAGGGAGCAGGGGGGCACCTCGGGGCCTTAGCGCTGCCATGGGGTGTGGGGTCTGTGTCTCCCCTGAGCACCGCCCCTCCATGCGAGGCCCAGCGCCGGCCCCCTCCCTGCCGGGCAGGGAGCCCCGAGGGCCGCTGTCAGCTGCTGGGTGTCTGCGCCCTGTGCTCAGGCTCCGGTTCTAGCGCAGACACAGGAGGCTGGCGCGGAGCTGTCGGGACGTGTGTTTACACAGTGGCCGGAGATGCTGAGCAGCCTCCCGAGGGGCAGGCGTTTGCAGGGGCAGCGGGCCTGTCCAGGAGGGCGGGAGGGAAGCTGGAGCCAGGCCGGGCACAGGGAGGAGGACAGTCCTGCTCTTGGCTGCCCCTGGTCACCAGCCGTCCCTTGGAAACCCCACGGCACCAGCGAAGCTCCTGGCTGCCCAGTGCGCGGGCGGGACACCCCCAGCCACGGGTCCTCGAGTCCCAAGGGGTGGAGCTCCAGTGAGGGGCATCGTCTTCTCCGGGCTTTTGGGGGCAGCTCCTTCCCTAGATGACCCTCTGGGCCCTGACAGCACCCAGGCCGGTCTGGAGGCCCCCCCTCCTGGGGCAGGGGTGTGTGAATGCAGAGGCCCCATTGCAGACCTTCCAGAAGGTCTCGGTGTTGTGTTCCGTTTCCTGCTCCTTGGGCAGTGGTGTGTGGCAGCCCCGGCCACGCGTGGTGTAGACGGCTGGACAGTGAGTGCACGGTGGGCCCGGAGCAGGGCCAGCGACGGCAGGCGGCGAGGGGCTAGACCTCTGAGTGTTCACGTGGCCTGCCCGCTCCCCTCGGGATCGTCCATCTGGCGGTGTGGGCGCCCTCAGGAGACCAGCTACACGGGGGAGACACGCCCAGCGGCAGGTGTGACTTGGCGCTCGGGGTCACCCAGCCTGTTAGATGGCCGTGGGGCGGCAGAGGCCAGGCCAGGGCTGCACAGAGCCGCGGAGGACACGCTGCGAGGCTTGGGGCAGGTCGCCGCAGAACCCAGGTCAGGAACAGTGTGTGCACCACAGCCTGGCCCCGCGTCGCCCCAGGTGCTGCCCAGGCTGGCCGCTCTGCTGTCCACTTGTGCCCGGCTGCTCCGGTCCCACTGCCACCCTCCAGGGCTCCCACGCCCGGCGCGCCCCGCCTTCTCACCAGGGGCCAGTTTGGAGACGCGCGCCCCGATGTTGCGGCTTCAGGAGGGGTCTGCCGGCCGGAGGCGCGGGCTTGGGGCGCTCTGGGACCAGGGGACATGGGGTCTATGTGAGGAGCCACACCGGCTGTGCTCCTGGGGCGCCGGGGGACACGGGGCCTGCCCACCCACACTGCCCGGCAGACCTGGGTGCTCTGCGGCAGGGCTGGCTGCAGGGCCCCCGGATGGGGCGAGTGGGGTGGGTCCAGGGAGGCCCTTGCCTTCCTGGGTGTTCACTGTGCCCCCCGCACCCCCAACCTGGCGCCTGCTGGTCATCGAGTTTCCCCCTGCAAAGGGCAGGAACAGACACGGTGCAGGTTTTCTAGGATCCTATGCAGACCGGGTAAAGGAGGAGTCAGAGTCCTCAGTGGGTTTTGCAGGCTTTTTATTGGGGTTCACCAGGCATACAGCAGGCAGGGGTGCTGGGGGGCCGGTAGGTTGGCAGTCCCCCCAGCCCCCAGCAAGTCTTCACTCTATCTGGGCTGTAAAGGCAGGAACGACCGACCACAGTACAGGTTTTCTGATCCCATGCAGACCAGGTGTAGAGGCAGGACTGGCCACAGTGCAGGTTCTCTGATCCCATGCAGACCGGGTAAAGGAGGAGTCAGAGTCCTCAGTAGTTTTGCAGGTTCTTTTTTGGGGTTCACCAGGCATATGGCAGGCAGGGGTGCTGGCTGGGGGGCTGGGAGGCTGGCAGGCCTCCCAGCCCCCAGCAAGTCTTCACTCTATCTGGGCTCTCTGGCGTTCGTTCTGCTGCTTCTCGGCTTCTCTTTCTGCTTCTGCTTTTACTGCTGCTGCTGCTGCTGCTGCTGCTGGTGTCCCCGTGACGCCGCCCTTAAAAGCCCAGTCTCAGCCCAGGGGAATCCCATCTCCCTAGGCCCACACCCTGCTCCAGGTGCCGCCATCAGGCATGCGTTCAGGACAAGGATCCATCATCTATCCTGATGGCGGAGGGCAGAAAAGCCTGATATTTTCTTTACCCTACATGGGCTCTCTGGCCTTCTCTGCTTCTGCTTGGGGCTTCTTCTCTTTCGGCTTCTACTCAGCTTCTCCTGGCGTCCCCGTGACGCCGCCCTTAAAAGCCCAGTCTCAGCCCAGGGGAATCCCATCTCCCTAGGCCCACACCCTGCTCCAGGTGCCGCCATCAGGCATGCGCTCAGGACCGCAGGGATCCATCATCCATCCTGATGGCGGGAGGGCAGAAAAGCCTGACATTTTTCGTTACTGTACAGGTGCCCTCACACACGCGGGGTGCCCAGGGCAGGTGTGAGGCGTGACAAAGGCTGTGTCCCCAGTGTGACCTCCTGCCGGCATCACCCCCAGCGTTTGAGGAGACCAGTGAGGAGCCCCCAAAGGTTGACACAGGCCGAGGTCCTGGATTTATCACACCTGCCGCCGGCCGTGGGCACACCTGGAATTAAGCCTCATGAGGCTAGTTGTCAAGTTACTTCAGTTGTGTCTGGTTTTAAACACAGCAGCCCCGAGTCATCCTGGGGTCTCTAGGTGTTTCTGCTGGTAAAAGCTTGGTGGTTGGAGACGGACCCCACAAAAAGTCCCTCTGGTTTGAAACAGAAGGAATGTTTTTCCCTCCAGTTGTAGGAGCTTAAAATAACGCTTTTGTCCTAATTTCTCTGCTTTCTCCTTAATTAAAATCTGTGACTTTTTGCTAATTCAAGCTGCGATTCTCAAGTGAAGAGCAGTAGTGCGTGGCGGGGTCTTGTTTCAGAGCTGGACGTGGCTCGCCTTTGGGGGGGACTTGCGGCCAAGCTAGCATGGAATCCCCCAGGGTCTGTGTAGGGAAATGGTTGTCAGGCTTTTCTGCCCTCCCGCCATCGGGATGGATGATGGATCCTGCGGTCCTGCACGCATGCCTGATGGCGGCACCTGGAGGGGGTGTGGGCGTGCGTAGGTGGGCACACCTGGGCTGAGTCTGGGCCTATAAGGGCGGCGTCATGGGGACGCCTGCAGAGCAAAAGAGACCAGAAGGGGAGCTCAGGAAGAGCGAAGATTCGCCGAAGACTGGGAGCCTGCCAGCCTCCCGGCCCCCCCGGCACCCCCACCTGCCGTGTACCTGGTAAACCCAATAAAAAGCCTGAAAAAACCACCAGGGCTCCAGGACTCTCTCCTCCTTTACTCCGTCTGCTGGAATCATCGAGATCCTGCTCTGTGGCCTTCCTGGCACTACAGTCTGCCTTCTGTCTTCTCCTATGGGCATCCCATTGCGTTGCCACACTTGCAAGTTTCCGCTCGTCACGGAGAAGCAGCACACGGCACACTCCCGGTGCCGCGCAAAGTCCACTTCTGCTTCTGCGTCCTGCTCAGCCCACGCAGTCACAAACTCTCTCCCGGGGGTGGGTGACACAGACGCAAAAACTGGACCCATCTTTTGGAGAAAATGAGTCTTTACAGGATGCAGAGCAGAGCCGGGCTGGGAGGGCAGACCTGGGACAGACCCTTGGAGTGGCCGGCCCCGGGCTCCAGAGCTTCCGGAGACGCGGGCCCGGTGACGAGAACCGGGAGACGGAACATGGTGCAAATGACAGCACCGCCCCCCCGGCCCCTGTAAAGTCCATCTGGCCCTGGGGATACACCAAGAAAGCTGCAGGGAGGTCCTCAACTCGGGAATGGGGGAGGCACGCAGCTCACCTGACCCCGGCCGACAGCTGTGATGGACAGGTGTGACGCCGGCCATCCGGAGAGGCAGGGGGTGACCTTTTAATAGCTGTGGCCACAAGAGCATTTCTGGTTCTTCAAATGTTGGAATCAAGTTATAGACAAAGTTCAGGGAGTAAATTAGGGATGCAGGAGGGAGTAAGTGGGGTGAGCCTTGGTTAATGCGAGCTCCGTCCACAGGATCTGAGGGCAGGAGGCACCAATGCTAGGAGCGCGTGGGAGTGTGTGTGCAAATGACGCAAACCAAAGGGAGGCAGACCAGAGAGACAGGCCCGCGTGGGAGCAGGGCCAGTGGGAGGAGCAAGAGAAGGCGCCGTGTTTCCCACAACTCGGAAGAAGCACAAGATGATCACACAGGAACGAGTCCCGGGCTCTCACAGCTGCAGGGATGACGCATCAAGGAGCAGTGACTCAGCATCTGCCTAACCACGTGGAAATGACCAGTGGAAGAAGCTGCAAGAGGCTGCAAACGGGGCCTCCCCAGTGGCGCAGCGGTTGAGCACTGGCTTGCGAAGCTGCCCGCAGCCTCTGCAGCGCCGGTTCGATCCCCGGCTGCTCCCCGGTCACTGGAGGAGGGTCCCGCATGGCGCGCAGACCTCTCCTGCCGCCCGCTGCTCCCCTCAGCAGTGTCCTTCGGTCCTTCTGCCTGCTCTGCTCCCCGCTCTGGCTCTGGTGAATTCTCTCACCCTCCCGCGCTTCTGACTGTACCCAGTGCCTGTATAAATAAATAAATAAAATTAAAAAAAAAAAAAGAGGCTGCAAATGGTCACTCTGGAAGGGACCAAGGTGTGAGCTGTAGGGTTTTAATCCCCCTGTGAGGTGACTTTAACACCTGTTCAAGTATCACTCTGATACAGGCATTGATTAAAATCTGTTTCAAAACAACTGAAGACTTCGCCATCGACAAGAATCTGCTTGTGGGAAAACCAGCAATAATCTAGTTGTATGAGCACCCTGTGATGTGCACAGTGACACGCGCGTGTGTGTGAGATGTAAGACACATCCTCGGCTGGATACACCCCCGCTCTGCGGCCTTGGCTGAGTGATTCCTCTAGTGCATACATTATCTGTTTAGATTTAATTTGGTTTTTTTGGGGATTACTTTATTGTCTGATTGTCGGAGAGTAATTTTGTCTCTGGAAGACATTATACCCTGCCTTGCTTCCTCCTCCTGGCCGGTTTTGGGTGGATTTTAGAATTCCAAGGGCTTTCTGCTCATTTCCAACGTGCAAAGGGCATCTCACTTTCCCTCCAAGGCAGTTCAAGGGAAAAGCAGGCTGGGGCTGGGGATTAAGGAATGTTAAGTGTCTTGTGGATGATCCAATTATGGTGCAAGCAGGTGGGACAGGTGTCGCCGTCCCGGGGGCAGAAATCCAGGGCTGGGGGGAGGTACTGATTTTTAAATTTTCTAAATTCATTTAAGGCAGAAGGAATCCTTTGCTTTAGAGTGCACTGCATTACGCACATTCAGCCCAAAGCAGGAAAACCTAATTCTCAGTCATAACATTTTAAATGTCATTTAAAAAATACAAACAACCAGACTTTACATTTCGGCCCGCATCTAAGGGAACGTCTCGATGATTGGGGTCCGAAACAGTCCCAGGCAGTCCTGCCGAATGGGGGACCGTGGCGGCCCCCCGCTCTGGCCCAGGTGCGGAAAACAGCCCGTCGAGTGGGCTCAGAGCGTCAGGTCTGAGCTGGTGTCGCGTCGGCAACACCACGCTGCTAAGCGGGAGGCGTGGCGCAGGCTGCCCAGCGCAGGACGCTGCTGAAGGGCAAGAGCCTGGCCGCTTTATTGATGAAGCACACAGCGCCGGCGACGTGGGCAGGACAAAAGATGGGTGGGGCTGAAAATGGGCTTATGTCACCGAGGGCTTCGGGGGGACAAGCGTCTGCTGACCACGTTGTTCTCATCTACAAGTGTTGTCTTCGAAATGTTACAAGACAGGGAGGGGCACCCCAGAAACCCCAAACCTGCCTGCGCTAAATAGGTTCTGCCGTCTGGCACATCAAGACAAAACATGTAAGACTTTAATGGAAAGGAACTTTAACACAATTAGCGTGTAATACAGAAAAGGGGAAGAATATGGTTTCCCAACCAGACACCCAAAGTCATCCGGCCCCTCGTGGGTAAATGTCCAGCCAGGCAGCGTCTGAGGCCCGAAAGCTGCCGCCGTCCGAAGCACCTTTGGCCTGGACCACAGAACAGGGTCGGCAACAGCCGGGCAAGTCTGGGAGGAAAAGAGCAAAATCAAAACCAAGACAAAAGCTGCCTCTGTCCCCTCCCCACGGTCTCCCACCCGCGTCTGTCCCAACCCGCCCAGGCCCAGGAAGCCAGCGCAGCTTCTTCACACGTCTCTGCTCCACGTGGCTCCTCCAGGCCTCCTCCTGCTCCGCATCCTCCTGCCGTCCCCAGGCTTCTCTCCCGCTTCCTCCCCTCCCTGCGCAGCTCCACCCTCCCTCGGGTGGGCAGGGAACCCGGAGCCTCCCCTTTTCCTGGGGACCACCCTGGTACACTCTGGCGACATTTCCTTTGAAATTTGTATTTGCTCCTTCAGTGCTTTATTTTTATGCAAGCAAAGAGGTAGTAGAGATTTAGTTTTCTTTGACAATGGCTAGCCATTTTTAAAGGCTATTAATAATTCGTCTTTTAAAATTATAAAAAAAATTTTTTGCAAGAAGAACTGGGGTGCAGGCCAGAGGTGCGGGGTGGGGTGAGAGGACTCCCCAGAGACAGAGTGGGGAGCAGAACAGGCAGATTGACTGAAATCCACTGCTGAGGGGAGCAGCGGAGAGGCAGGAAAGGTCTGCTGTGCCCTGTGGGTAGCTCCCTGGCCGGGGACTGAAAGGGGACAGGGCTGAGACTGAACCCCCAGGCCACCAGGGAGGCCAAATAATTCATCCTCTTAGTCTGTTACTTAGAAAGCGATCTTTGTCACATACTCAATCACGGAATTTACCAGGGCCAAGCAGAAACATGTTCAGTGTTTAGGAGAGACATTTCGGCAGGAGCGATTTAAAAAATAATGCTCCACCTGGTCGGGCACGTGGGACGCCTCCTCAAATCCTGCTTCGCGGTGAGTCCAGAGGGCAATCTGTGGTGTTGCCCCCACCGGGGGACGGAGCGCGCGGCAGCTTCTGCGGGGTTCAGCAGCTGAACAAGCGTCCCTCTGCACCCGCGGGCCCGGCACTGCGCTGGGGCTGGGCGCACGTGTGTCCCAAGCGGGCAGCGCCCGGCCTTGCAGCGACCGCCTCCTCTGCGTTTATTCTAGATCCAGGTCCCCGCGGCCGCCGTGGTCACGGACGGCCCTGAGCCCTGGTGTGATGCCCCTGGGCCTACGTTGCTTTCCTGCTTACTGATGATTTCCCGTTCGTGGGTGCTTCCTTAGCTTGGGGGTTGAACGGGAGCGGGACACAGGGCTGGCGGAGCAGCGGCGTCTAAGGAGGAGGGACCGTCTTCCCGCGGACGAGAGCGTGTCCTCTCTTGGGGACACAGAGGGACTGGGCTGGGCTTCAAGTCTTGATGTCTTAATCACATTTTCTGGAAATTCTTTTGAGTTTTTCCCTCTGGCTAGTCTCTCCTGTTTGGAGATTTTTGTCGGACTGCAAGTCCTGTGAAGCTTTGATTCATTTCACCTGAGAGGGCATTATGCAGATGGCGAGGAATAAATAATGGATTAAAATTCCTCTCCATTAATATTTATCAGCCCAGATACTCCGAGTGTATCTGTTCTCGCCAGGCCTGAGCCAGGCCACTGGAGAGCTGCGGCCGGTAATGTCACCACTGCCAAGTCCCCCGCAGGGGACCTTAGCCTGGGGTGGTCAGGCTGCAGAAGTGGAACTGTTGTAGAGCAACCCTGATACAAAACGGGGTGCCTGACTGTGGGTCCTCACCCGCGCGCTTAAAAGGACTTATCCATGCTCTACCGCAGGCACACGTGAAAGGTTCATACAAGGTTTATTTACAAGGGAAGGGGAAATGAGGAAATGGACAGCTCTGGGAGAAAAGTGGGAGACAAAGTTTTAGATGAGTCCTGCCCGATCCACCGATCTGGAATCCCAAAATGGCGCTCTCAGGGTTGGCCGCCAGCCAGGAGCGGTGAAGCCAGGAGGCGAGCGATCGTGAGCCAGAGAGAGCCCAAGGCCCACGTGTTTGGTTTTTATACCCAACCTGGCTGCCCAACTCCACCCTCAGGTCCCAGCCACCCTCCCTTGGTGGTGATGGGATTTGTCTTTCCCAGAGTCTTGATGGCTTTAGTCTGGAGTGGGGTGGGGTCCACAAAGCCTGTATGGGATTAACTCAGGACATCCTTTCCCCCTAACAGGATGGCCTTGCGGTGAGAAAACAGCCAATTTCTCCCGTCCACGCATCTCTGCTTTCTCCTCTCGCCGCTGCCCACAGCTCATCACGCAATTACCTGCTGTCTTGGGTGATTCATTACGTACCGTGTGTGTGTGTGTGTGTGTGTGGTGTGGGTGTGTGTGTGTGTTTTCCTTTAAACTAGATATCAGGCTACTTCAGGGAGGGCTTGATTTTGCTTTTTGCTTCCTATTTATCCCGAAACCCCAAGGTCAGCTCTGATACATGTGATAGAATCAGAGACTCAGTAACTCGTTGCCCGCCCATCTGCCCCGCACTGCCCTCAGGAGCCCAGCGGTTCATTCAGCCCACGACCCAGTGGCCCGGCCACGTAGCGAGCTCAGCCGGGTGGCTGCTGGTCCAGCTGGCCCTCTCCATGCGTGGTCAGCTCTGTTCTGTGGGGAACAGGCCAGGGTCACGAGCACCGTGAAAGAGCAGAGGCGAGCGAGGCCCTGGGGGCCAGGCTGAGAGCTGAAGGCTGCGGCTGCTGCTGTCAGGACCAATGAGCCCCCGGCCCAGGCTCGGGGAGAGGCTGCAGGATGACCTTGACTCTTGGCCAGGGTTGTCTCCTTGGCTCCCGCCTCGTTAGCTCCGGACTCAGCTCAAAGACAATCTCTGATCACGCCCACGGGATGAACTAATCGCAGCCACGCTGACGGCATTTTCCATAGAAACACAAACGTGCTGGCCAGGCAGGGCGAGCTCAAACCCTTGGGTGCTGGCTTCGCTTCTCCCCCGATTGGTCCCTGGGGACCCCGAGAACAGCATGTGATTGGGGAGCACACATTTATCACCGCACAGAGGTTTCTGGATGCCCTTCCACGAGCTCACCCCTCCAAACCCGGCTGAGCCAGTGTGGGGCACACGGGCGCCCAGACCCACCTGGTGTGACAGGCCCCCAGGGGTGACCCTGGGGCTGGTGTCAGCAAAGGTCAGACAGGAAGTGTCGCCAGCCTGACAGGACGCTCCGGGACGTGGGGGCCTCGCTGTGAGGTAAACACGGGAGTCCCCCCGTCTGCTCCACGTCCGGCTTCTCTGTTCCCTGAGGTCTCCTCAGCGCCTCTTCTTAGGGGACTTTCTGGCCCCTTGTTCTACGGCTTCAGTAGGAATTCGTCTTCCTCCAGGCCCAGCTCCCCGACAGTGCCCACCCCACCTCCACCCCGCCGGGGCCTCTCTTCTCCCCACCGCCAAGGCCTGCAGCTCTCTGCGCCCCCAACCCCAAGACCCCTCCTCTCTGCAGAGCCTCTCAGCCCTTGGAGTCCATGCCCAGAGCGTCAAGTGCGCGGTGGTCTTCGTGGCGGCCATGTGCGGACAGTGGACAGAGGGCGTCTCCCGGGGCAGCCTCCTTACCCCGCCCCTCGCTCACTTGGGCATTTAGTTAATTCGCGGGAGTCACCGGCTGGTGGATGGACGGGGGCGCCTCAGACCCTCCGCCTGGCCCCTCGAGCCTCAGCAGCAGGTGCTGCGTGGGCCTCGGTGCGTCCAGCCAGGGGGCGCTCGTGGGGTGGAGCCAAGACTGGGAGGCGGCCCGTCCTGGCCACGGCCGCCAGGCGTCCAGGTGATGTTTTCATCCGTTTGTGAGATTTATGGCAATTCAGCTCTTTTTACCAAAATTGACGCATTCATGCAGTGTCCACGAAGAAGAATTCCACACCACGTGAGCTCTTCCCTACGAGGGGGCGGCAGCGTGCCCTCGTGGCACTTGTTTTATGGATCGTTGACCAGTCTTTTCCAGGGTTCCCTCTGAGCACCATCCTCTGGCATCGGCTGTTAAATGTTTCTGAAACAGTCTTTTAACAGCCCCCTGCCTTGGGATTGATTTCAAGGCCAAAGGCTTCCTCTGTCTCCCCTGCGCTCCTGCAGCTGTGTCAGGGGCAGAGAGTTGTGGGCGGCGGCGTCCGTGCCCCGATAGACGGACAGACAGACGCAAGAGACATGCCTCTGCCTCGGCTTGCGCTGAAACCACCTGACAGGGCGGGGGGCGCTGGGGCGCAACCGCCTCTGTGGGGTGGGCTCTGGCCGACATCAACTAAATGTTCAGCAGCTGTTATGGAGAACGCCTGGTTGGTCGCTGTCCTGCAGAGCGCTCCCTTAGGAAACATAGATTCTGGACTAAAATTTGATGTGATGGGAGGATTATCTTTAGTAAAGAAAAGCAAGAAGCTCGTCACTGCCCTGAGACAAAGCACTCAACGGCTCAGAGTCTCCCTCCCTCAGGGGGCCGCCCTCGGGAGGGTGGGCAGCCCCGGGCGTGGGTGCACAACACGAGTGTTCTGCGGTGGAAGCGCGTCACCAAGCAGCGACAGCGACTGAGCTGGCATCACGCGATCCCGGCCTGTCTGGAGCTGAGCCTTCACCACGGGTCCGGCCAGGAGACCCTACTCCGGACAATTGCAGGGACCCAAAGGCCAGTGGGTTTGACTTGGACGTAGCGAGACGGAGCGGAGGATTCTCACACTGCAGGCAAAAGTCTTTCTCCCAAGAATGCGTGGACCCAGATGTTCACTCACCAGAAGGTCCACCTACTCCAGCCCCCCGTTCTGTGCCTCGCAGGTGCCTCTGGCTCTGAACAATAGCAGCGTAACGTCTCCAGTAAAGCCTTGCTGCTAACTGGAAATTATCGTGTCTCACAGGACAGTGCAATAAAGGAAAAAATGGCATTTTATGTTGACATAATTATTGTGGTTTATTTCAGGGACATAAATGGTAACGCTTCAGCTGACTAAATTTAACACAACTTAAAATTACATGTAGGCGCTATAGAGAGCGGCGTACGCACGTAGTGTCAGCGAAAATGCGACTCTTCAGCGTTTCCAAACTTTTGGCAAACTTTTTTTTCGTCCTAGAAGCATTGCTCGAATTAAGTTTTATGGGGAACTCCCTTGTTGCAAGCGGAGAGAGACTGCTTTTCTGTGCTCTGTGCCCACAGCGTCAGCCATTCTGTGGCTGTCGCCTCGGTGTCCTTGGCCGTCTCAGCAGCTGGGGGTGGGGAGTCGCCCCAGGCGTCACTGGCCCTGGAGGCCTCGGGAGGGACGGAGCGTCTTAGTCTGCCTGACTCGCAAGCGGTGGGACCTCGTTGAAATGACCTCCCTGTGCCCTTTACAAGGAACAAGTGAGACTTGAGAGGCGAAGGCCTAGACTGTCCCTCACCAGGCG
Source organism: Talpa occidentalis (assembly GCF_014898055.3). Taxonomy (NCBI): domain Eukaryota; kingdom Metazoa; phylum Chordata; class Mammalia; order Eulipotyphla; family Talpidae; genus Talpa; species Talpa occidentalis. The sequence continues at coordinate 154,010,097 of NW_026555331.1, forward strand.
GAGCCCGAGCTGCGTTAGCGCTCTCCGAGGCCACGGCCGTCGATTTTCCATGGCACAGACGTCCCCCTTAGCTTGGGTCATGGGGTCAGTCCTCCCTGGAAACTTCTACAGGATTGACATTATTTGAAAGTAGAAGTTAGTACCCATGAGTACTATGTTATCTTAAAATTAATGTGTGTGTTTTAAAACATCATGTGTATGTTTTAAGGCAACAAACAGATTTTTTTCAATTCGGTTATTTTTCTTGTCATGGTTGTAAATGTTCTTCGTAGATTCTGCGTAGAAATCTCTCACTGGAGAAATGATTTGCAAATGTTTTCTCCCGCCCCGTGGGTTGTCTTTGAGTCTCTTGATAGCATGGACCGCAGCGCGGGAGGCTCACGTTTGATGAAACCGGTTTTCTTTTATTACATAACACAGCAGGGAAGGCGGCGTTGGCGTCTTAGTGTTGCTGAATTGTTTTCCCAGCGCCCTCCCTTACAGCCCTTTCACGAAGGGGTGACCCTTTCTCCCTCCCACCCCCTCGGCCTTGGGAGCCTCACTCAGTGTTAGCGTTGTTGGTTGTATGAGCATTTTGCTTTGAGGAACCGTCTGCCGAGTCGGCCTCCAGTATGCATCTCGCCCCTCTGACCTTGGCTGCAGGCGCCACCTCGATGTACACGATGGACACGTCCTCGCCTCTCGTGAGACCGTCTCTGGAGAGAAGGGACGAGGTAGGTGAGGCGCGAGGCTGAGCCGACGGCCACGTGGGCCATCTCTGGACACCGCCTTTCCGGGCTGGATGCCGGCCTCCACCTCCCTCTCCCTTCCTCTCCGCCTCTGGGGTGGACACACAAATCACAATTTTTCCTTGACCATTTTTCTAGGAGATTATGGCTGAGCCACCAGCTCACCTCTTCCAACCTCAGAACCATCCACTGAGCCTCAGAATGGCAGCAAAGAGAACTGACCCCGAGTGAGGTGCGAGAGTCCTCTGGGTGGTTTTTGTTCTATTTCTGTCCCCACAAGACACCAGCAAGGGTTTAGGGAGTCCAGGTGCCGACCACGAGTGGCCAGGGCTGGGGGAGAAGGGCACCCCAGGCCAGTCCCCTCATCTGGAAGCCCCCCACCCCGCACGTGGGCCTCCCCTTGACCCTTGGTCCCACTGTCACACATGTGAACTGCGGGGAACAGGCCCAAGATTTCGGGGACCCATCTCTGTGGGGATGGATTTTCTCCCAAGCTCAGTTGTCTTCCTGGAGGAAGGTGTGTGGGGTCGAGGGGGGGGGGCACTGGCTGTGCCCTGGGGGTTCATTTGCACTTGAAAAGCTTGAGAAGCAAAAGTGCCCCCTCCCTGTCTGTTTCTTGCGCCCTCAACCCCTCACCTTGGTCCACAATTTTTTCTTTGCACCTGCGTCTCTACCTGGTGCTGGAGCCGTGACTGCATACTGTTGTCCTCTGCCTGCACAAAACACCGGTTGGGTGGTCAGGCCTCGCGGGGTTGCCGGTGGGTCGGCGCAGAGCGGCCTGTCGTCTGTCTTCCCTCGCCCTCCGACCTCCGGTCCACCATTTCGGGGCTGTGAGCCATGCCGCCCCAGAGCAGAGGGCGCCGGCCTTGGCTCGTTTATTTGTTTGCTTGTGTTTGCTCCAATTAGAGCAGGTGACCCGGAGCCCCGGCCATGGCGGGCTGGGGTTGGGGGTTCAGTGAGGAGAACGGTTCTCTTGTCCTCCCTCCACTGTCCTGGGTGGAGTTTTCAATTCCCTGGTGGCGTCGGGGGGAGAACCTTCCTGTGTCTGGGGACCGGTGCCCACCGCCCGGTCAGAGCAGAGGGCAAAACCTCCACAAAACACTTGTGCGTTAGGATATTAATTGTTGGAGTTCTCCAAATCCTTTTTTCTTTGTGAGAATTGCAGCTGCAACACAATTTAATTTGCATTTGAATGGAATGCCTTTTAAAAATCCATTACGATATCAATTATCCTTTTTTATCTTGGGCATGTAAATGGCCATTTATCAAACCTAGCACTAAAAACAGTGGAACTCCAAATGAAAACACTAACCAAGGCCTAGGTTTGCTGTTCAAATGGGCAAAGGTACTGCAGGTGTGAAGTGCCGGGTTTTCTGCTCCCCGTGTGTCCAGGCCTGAACACACACCTGGGGTCTCCCAGACGCCTCCCGTCAGCCCCCCACCCCCGCCCCTCCTGTCTGCGGCCTCCTGTTTCCATTTGCAGCTCTGATGTTCTGTCCATCCTGCCAGAGCGCGGGAGCAAGTCCCCCTGGACTCGGCAGGAACCGCCATCTCCGGGGGCCTCAGCCCCCCTTTCAAGTGGCGGGACCAAGATGGATTCACTTTTCATGCATCCACAATTGATGCTGCAGCTTCCCTGAAGGTGTCAGCACCATAAATAATGCGTCTGTAAACATCTTTGTTCTCGTACTCTTAGAAACTGGTGGTAGAATTTCAGTAGGATAGATTCCCCATAGGTGCTTTTTTTATGTCAAAAATGCAAGTGTATTTTTACTTTAATAGGTTCTGTCAAGTTATTTTCCCAAACATTGAAGCAATTTATCCCCCTACCAGCCACGTAGACAGAACGTTCCTCTCCCGTGATAACCACCCGGGATGCTGTCACTCTCCTAATTCATCGTTGCCGGGATGTTAAGAAGAATTATTATCTGTTTTTAGCAAGAACTACTTTTACTCCCAGAGAAAGACTCACAGAGTCTCATTCTTGGCCTGAGTCTGTCTCTGAGCAACATGCCATTCAGCGATATGGAAGTGGTGGGTTATGCCAGGGACCTGAGTTCATGCTGCCTGGTGGGTCAGGCCAGGGATCTGAGGTCATGCTTCCTGGCGGGTCAGGCAGGCTGTCCGGGACCCGAGGTGAGCAACACTTGGATCATGTCCAAACATCCCAGGCTGGGTCGGGTCATCATCTGTTCAGCCAGCTTGAAAGAGAACCTGTGAGCCCTGGGCATCACCCCACAGGTGAGGGGAAACGAGCCAGCAGGGAGACAGCAACACAGGCCCCCTGGCATCCCTGTACGCTCCTTCCTCTCATAGCGGTTCTCTGATGCTCCCCACCACTTTCCACTGGTCCTCTGCCGCCCCCGTCCTCTGCCACCCTTACATGCTCAGTCTCTCGGCACAAGTGCGCCCACCTATCCACGCTCACCACACTCCAGGTGCCGCCATCAGGCCCGCCTGTAAGAGAGCACAGGTGTTCATAGATTCTGATGGCGGGAGGGCGGAAAAAACCTGAATACTTCTATTTACCCCACAATGTCCCTGCAGAACACCCCAAACGCTGAACTAGACATGGACACATGACTCTGGGAAGCCTGGTCCTGCCTCCCCTCGCCCCATGGGCTGCAGTGAGAAAAAGTGAGTCGCTAAAATCCTAAAAATTCCTGTAAAGTAGTTGCTTTACTCTATCACTCGTCCTGCATTAGTTCTTTGGCGTTTCATCTAAGGAACTGCAACACTCTCCTCCCTCCGTCCACTCTGCTTTTCCCTCCTCCCCACTTTCTAATCTCCCCCTCACCCCAATCCCTACTCCCCTTACTCCCACCCCCCCTTCTTCCTTCATCCTTACCTTCATGATGCCACTGCCTCTTCCAACCTCCTGGTATTGGTCACAGTGAGCCACAAAGCGGTTCCAAAGTCAGCCTGGAGGCTCCCGGGGTCGACCAGAAGGCTGGCCCAGGCTCAGCTTGGACACTACTTAGGTTGACCAGCAGGCCGGCCTCAGGCTTAGCCTGGAGGGCCCCAACAGATACGTCCTAGAACCTAACTCATCTAGAAGTTCCTAAACTAAACAGCAGGGTGGTGCCAACACAGTATGAGGCTATGGACTCAATGTACTGAATGTCTGGGCCTCATCCTGGAGACTGCGTAGGTTGACCATCAGCCAGCCCTAGGTTCTGTCTGGAGGTGCAGAGGTCCATCACCAGGCCAACCCCAGGCTTGCCTGGAGGGCCCCAAATGAATAGCACGCAGGTCCTAAACCCTCACTCAACTACATGTTCCTAAACAGCAAGATGGTGTCAGCACAATATAAGGCTAAGGGATCAATGCGCTGAATGTCTGGGGCTCAGCTTTTAGATTAGGCTTGTGAATAGTAGGCCTGTGACCGTTCAGCCTGGAGTCTCATGAAGTCAACGAGCAGGTGTCTCAGCCTTGAGGCTGCCAAGGTTTGGGCAGCAGGCTGGCCCCGGGATCTGCCTGGAGGTTGCAGAGATCTACCACAGGCCTGTACCAGCATTGCATAGAGGGCTCAGAAATGGACAGCAGAGGATCCTAAACACAAACTCAACTAGAATTTCCTAATCTAAATAGCAGGACAGTGTTGGCACAGTATAAGGCTAGGGGCTCAATGTGCAGAATACTTGGGGCTCAGCTTGCAGATTAGGATCGTGGAACAGCATTCCCATCTAATCAATCAGTTTGGAAGCTGCTGAGGTAGACCAGGAGGCTGGCCCCAGCTCAGCCTGTGAGGCTGCTGAGGTCAGCCAGAGGGCAGGCCCCTGCTCAATCCAGAGGCTGCTGAGATCCCCAGTAAGCCGGCTCTGGCTCAGCTTTAGGGTACCAAGGTTGACTGACTACCTGGCACAGGCCAAGTCTGCGAGGCGGCTGAGTTCAACCAGCTGACAACTTGGCTCAGCCTAGAGGGTCCTGAGGTTGACCAGAGGGCAGTCCCTGGCTCAGCCTGCAAGGCTACCAAGGTCGACCAGCAGGCCAGAACTGGTTCGGCCTAGGAGTCTGTTGAGGTTGGCTGGCAGGCTGGCCCTGGCTCAGCCTGTGAGGCTGCTGAGGTCGACCAGCAGGCCGGCCCCAGCTCAGCCTTGAGGCTTCTGAGGTTGACCAGAGGGTTGGCCCCAGCTCAATCCTGAGGCTGCTGAGGTCGACCAGCATGCTGGCCCCTGACTGAGGCCGAAAGGCTCCCGAGGTTGACAAGCAGGCCAACCCCAGCCTAAGCTGTGGGGCTCTGAGGTCGACCAGTAGGCCAGCTGCCGTTCAGCTTTGAGGCTGCTGAGGTCGACCAGTAGTCCGGCCCCGGCTCAGCATGGAGGCTGCTGAATTGAGCAGCAGGCCGGCCCCATCCTAGCCTGCGGGGTTGCTGAGGTTCAGCAGCTGGCGGGCCTGGCCTAGCCTAGAGGCTGCTGAAATTGACCATCAGGCTGGCAGAGGCTCAGCATTGAGGCTGCCGAGGTCAACCAGTAAGCTGGCTGGGCTCACCTTTAGGCTGCTAAGGTTGATCAGCTATCCAGCCCAGGCCTAGCCTGCCAGAAAGCCTAGTTCGAACAGTTGACTACCCTTGGCTTAGCATAGAGGCTGAGCCAGCAGGCCCGCCCTTGGTTCAGCCTGTGACGCTGCTGTGGTCGACTGGCAGGCTGGACCCAGCTCTGCTGGGATGCTGCCAAGGTCACCTGTAGCTCTGAACCCACTCAGGTTATGAGGCTGCCGAGTTCAAACTGTAGCTCAGCCCCAGCTCAGACTGTGACGCTGCTGAGGTTGACATGCAGCTCAGTCCCCGCATAGCCTTGAGGCTGCTGATGTCGACTGGTAGCCAGCCCCATGTCAGGCTGGGAAGCTGCCGAGGTCGGCCTATAGCTCAGCCCAGGCTTAGCTTGTGAGGCAGCCGAGGTTGACAAGCTGGCCAGCCCAGGCTCAGTCTGGGAGGCTGCTGAGGTTGACCAAAATGCCAGCCCAACCCAGGCTGGGCTGGGGCCAGCCTGCAGGTTGGCCCCCTCAGCCTCCAAGCAGGGCTAGGGGCCAGCCTGCATTTGACCCACTCAACCTCCAGGCAGAGCTTGTCCGGCGGTGTGTGGCTCGATGCCTCAGCCTGGAGGCTGATGGGTCCGGCCTGCCACTCAACCCCCTCAGTTTCCAGGCTGAGCTTGGGCCGGCAGGTGCTCTACCCTCTCAACCTCCAGGCTGAGCAGGGTGTAGCCTACTGGCAGACCCCTGACCCTCCAGGTTGAGCTGGGGCTGTGCTACTGGTCGGCGACTCAGCCTCCAGCCTGAACTTGGGCCGTCCTGCTGGTCCACCCCTCAGCCGCCAGCTCTATTTAGGGCCAGCCTGCTGATCGACCCCCTCAGCATACAGGCTGAGCTGGGTCCTGCCTGCCAGTTGACCCCCTCAGCCTTCAGGAAGAGCCTGACTGCCCTGTGGCTCAAAGCTCTCAGCCTGGATTCTAAGCTGGGACTGGTCTGCTGCTCGACCCCCTCAACCTCCAGGCTGAGCAGGGCGTAGTCTACTGGTAGACCCCTCACCCTGAGGTGGGGCTGTACTACTAGTCGACCCCTCAGCCTCCAGCCTGAACTTAGGCTGTCCTTCTTGTCCACCCATCAGCCTCCAGTTTTACCTAGGGCCAGCCCACTGCTCCACCCACTTAGCACAACCCCTTCAGCCTCCAGGCAGAGCTGGGGTACCCTCAGCCTCCAGGCTGAGGTGGGGCCAGCTTGCTGCTTCAACCTCTCATCCTCAAGTCTGAGCTGGGGCCGGCCTGTTGCTCAACCACCTAAACCTCCAGGCTGGGCTGGGGCTGTGCTGAAGGTCAAAATCCTTATCCTCCAGCCTTGGCTGGGGCCGGCCTGCAGGTAGACCCCCTCAGCCTCCAGGCTGGGCTGGGGCTGGGCTGGGGCTGGGCTGGGGCTTAATCCCCTCAGCTTTCAGTCTGAGGTGGGGCCGGCTTAATGCTCAACCCCATGGCCTCTAAGCTGAGCATGTGCCTGGTGAGGCTGGACCCCTTTCAGCCTCCTGGATTAGGTGTGGCCAGCCTGTAGCTAGACCACCTCAGCCTCCAGGCTGGGCTGGGGCTGGACTGCTGCTAGACCCCCTCAGCCTCCAGGCTGCTGCTTGGCTGGCCCTTAGGTCGACTCCCGCAACCTTTAAGCTGGCCTGGGGCCGGCCTGCAGGTTGGGCTGGGGCCAGTCTGCCCCTTGAAACCTTCAGCCACCAGGCGGGGCTGTGTTCCGGCCTGTGGGTTAGCCCCCTCAGCCTCTAGGCAGGTCTGGGGCCTTCCTGCTGCTCGACCCCCTCAGCCTCCAGGCTGGGCTGGGGCGGGCCTGCAGGTCGACCCTTTCAGCATCCCTGCTGCTTGGGGCCGGCCTGCAGGTTGACACCCTCAGCCTGCAGGCTGGGCTGGGGCCTGACTGCAGGTCCACCCCTTAGCCTTAGGCGGGGCTGTGGCTGGCCTGCCTGTCGACCCCATCAGCCTCCAGGTTGGCTGGGGCCAGCCTTCCACTCGAACCCCTCATCCTTAGGCTGGGCTGGGGCCAGCCTACAGGTCGAACTGTTGTAGAGCAGCCCCGATACAAAACGGGGTGCCTGACTGTGGGTCCTCACCCGCGCGCTTAAAAGGACTTATCCATGCTCTACCGCAGGCACACGTGAAAGGTTAATAAAAGGTTTATTTACAAGGGAAAGGGAAATGAGGAAATGTACAGCTCTGGGAGAAAAGTGGGAGACAAAGTTTTAAATGCGTCCTACCCGATCCGCCGATCAGGAATCCCAAAATGGCGCTCTGAGAGCTGGCCGCCAGCCAGGAGCGGTGAAGCCAGGAGGCGAGCAATCGCGAGCCAGAGAGCGAGCAAGGCCCACGTGTTTGGTTTTTATCTCCAACCTGGCTGCCCAACTCCACCCTCAGGTCCCAGCCACCCTCCCCTTGGTGGTGATGGGATTTGTCTTTCCCAATGTCCTGATGGCTTTAGTCTGAAGTGGGGGTGGAGTCTACAAAGCCTGTATGGGATTATCTCAGGACATCCTTTCCCCCTAACAGAACCCCTCAGCCTCCACTGGGCTGGTTGAACCCCTCAACCTCCAGGCTGGGCTGAGGCTGTGCTACTGGTAGACCACTCAGCCTCTAGCCTGAACTTGGGCTGAGGGGCCAAGTCTGGCTGACCCAAGCTCAGCCCCAGCTCACCTTGTGAGGCTGTGGATGTCGACCTGGACTTTGGCCCTGGCTCCACGTGTGAGGCTGCCGAGGTCGACCTGCAGCTCAGTTCCCGCTCCGCTTGTGAGGCCGTTGTGGTTGACCTGCTGCTCGGCCCCTGCTCAGCCTTGAGGCTGCCAATGTTGACCAGCAGGACATCCCTGGCTCTGCTGGGAGGCTGCCGAGGACGACCGGCAGGCCATCCCCAGCTCAGCCTGTGAGACTGCCGAGGTCAACTACTGATGGACCCCGGCTCAGCCTTGAGAGTGCTGAGGTTGACCAGCAGGCCTGCCCGGCTCTGCTTTGAGCCTGTTGAGGTTGACTAACAGGCTGGCACCCACTCAGCTTTTAGGAGGCCGAGGTCCCCCAGTAGGCCAGCCTTGGCTCAGTCTTGAGGCTGCCTTGGTTGACCAGCCGGCCTCCCCATGTCAATACTGAGGCAGTGGAGTCCCACCAGCAGGCTGGCCCCGGCTCAGCCTTGAGGCTGCTGAAGTCAGCCGGTGGCCAGACCCGGGCTTAGCCTGGAGGATGCTGAGATGGGCTAGCAGGCCAGCACCGAGGACCCACCAGGAAGGTGTAGCCCTTCTTAGAGGCGTCCAGTTTTTATTATGAATCAGACAGAACATATGCCAAAGAAGCAAGTAGGCAACCGGGAATGCACACGTGTGGGGTGGACGTGGACCCAGCTGGCCCAGCTCTGGCTGGGAAACCGAGAAAGGCAAGGAAGTCTCAGTGTTCATGCTGCTCTGCCCGAACACCTGTTGCTGTTGTGCGCACGCCGCTTCTGTTACAGGGCGGCCCTGATATAAAACGGGTGGCCTGACGGTGGGTCCTCACCTACGCGCTTGAAAGGGACTTGTTAATACTCCGCTGCAGGCACACACAAGGGTCAATAAAAGGTTTATTCATAAGGGAAGGGGAAATGAGGAAATGCACAACTCAGGGAGAAAGGAGGGAGATAAAGTCTTAAATGCATCCTACCCGATCCGCTGATCTGGAATCCCAGCTGGGAGCTGGTGGGGAGCCAAGAGCCTTGAAGCCAAGAGACCCCCCAAGGCCCATGTGTCTGGTTTTACCCCAAACCTGGCTGCTTAACTCCACCCTCAGGTCCCAGCAGCCCTCCCTTGGGTGGTGATGGGATTTGTCGTTCCCCGTGTCTTGAGGGCTTTGGTCTGGAGTGGGGGTGGAGTCCACAAAGCCTGCATGGAGTTTGCTCAGCACATCCTTTGCCCTAACATTTTCAGCATGTAGAGATCCTCACACCAGGGCTCTGCCCTGAGAGCTTCCTATCAACGCTCCCTGTTTCTGCACACTGAGAGGCAGAGAACAGTCGAACCAAAGAACAGCCAGACAAGGACGGAATCATTGCGGCACACGGTCACCCCTCCCACCAAGCACTGGACCCCAGGGTTCAATTTTCGGTAGAAACTGTGCTTTCCCCCAAAGTCAGAGAGGTGGGTGTGCAGCCTCTCAAGGTGCTCAGACTTAACTGGAAATCATAGCATGACACTGCCTTCTGGAAGCTTCCCTGGAGAGTCAGTTGAGCCTCAGCAATTATCCTGGGAGGCCATTTGGCAAGCCCGAGGGCACGGGGTAGGACAATTCCCAGACGTGAGTCAGGCTTTCATTTCCTTCTCCCCTGGGCAGATCTGATTGTTCTCTCTGTTGCGGGCTAAAGGTTCAGGCAAATCACTCACAAATTTCGCAGTCCAGAAATTTCAGATCAGGCCCCAGGAAGCCAAGACAGTCTCCAGTTTCCCACAGTTCAAGGTGGCGTTGGCTGGAGGTTAGAAACACAGCTTCACAGAAGGTGACAGGCCCCCGAAGGCGAGCTCAGGGGCTCAGCATCCCCTCCCCGGCCCACAGACCTGCGCTGACTCCCTCAGGCCCAGGGAGCATGAGCAAGGAGCTGTGTAATTGATCTGGATCTAATCACATTCCCTGCCAGCACCACCGCTATCTGAAGGCCCCATGCGACGGTCCTGCGTTGAGGCAGGTGGGTTTGAGAAAACATCCCATGTTTCCTGTCCCTCCGACTCATCAGAAGTCTCTGTCCCCGTCTCATCTCATGGCATCGGGGCTGTGGACTTCCTTCCTGCCTTCTTCCCTTCGTCTGCATCAAGAAAATCACTCGTGAGTCTGGGGTCCCTCGGGGCAGCTGCTGCTTAGTGCTGTGGCCGAATCTGTCCCCCACGGGCCCCGGCAGGGAGCAGGCTGCCCTCTGCGGCCACCTCATGCCCTAACAGCCCCGATCCAAACTCAAGCAAGGCCCTTGGTTCCCTCCCTTTGTCCTGGGGGCCTGAAGGAAGAAAAGAGGCAAGAATGCCTGGCAGCTGCCCACCGGGTCCCTGTGGCCTCAGCTTTCAAAGAACTTCCTTGGCCTAGTGTCATGTCAGCAACACCACGCTGCTAAGCGGGAGGCGTGGCGCAGGCTGCCCAGCGCAGGACGCTGCTGAAGAGCAAGAGCCTGGCCTCTTTATTGATGAAGCACACAGCGCCGGTGACGTGGGCAGGACAAAAGATGGGTGAGGCTGAAAATGGGCTTATGTCACCGAGGGCTTCGGGGGGACAAGCGTCTGCTGACCAGATCGTTCTCATCTGCTTGACGACCAAGTGTTGTCTTCGAGATCAGACCTTAGGCCCCCGCCATGGTTCCGATCTTGTCAACGAGGTGTCCACTAATCAGCTTCTGGGTCCCTTGTCATAAAGGTGGCCAAACAGGCCGCTTAAGTCTCATAGACCCACACCCCGGCTTGATGCTTCTTGCTCATTATAAATTTTTGTATTTGTTTAACCTGTTATTATTTATCAGAAAGTCAAGAAATAGTGTTGGTGAGCGTGTGGAGACCCTTGTGCGCTGCTGCGGAATGTAGATTGGTGCAGGACTGTAACAGGGTGGTCTCCAGGAAAGGGGGAGGTTCCCTGCCCCACCCAAGGGAGGGTGGAGCTGAGCAGGAAGAGGAGAAGCTGCAGAAGAGACTGAGGAAGGAAGCAGGATGGAGCCAGGAGCCCTGGAGGAGGCGCATGGAGCCTAGAGACACGTGAAGAAACTGCGCTTGTCTTTTGGTCGTGGACGGGGTGACACAGATGTGGGTGAGACCCGTGGGGAGGTGACCATGGCAGCTTTTATCTTGCTGTTGATTTTGCTCTTTTCCTTCCGGGCTTGTCTGGTTGTTTGTGACCCTTTGCTGTGGGTCCCCACTGGAAGATGCTTTAGACTTGTGGCAGGCTTTGGGGCCTTGTTCTGGGCCGATCCCATTTGGATGGAGTTTTACCCACGAGGGGACGGGTCACTTTGGGTGCTTCACTTAGAAACTAGACTCTTTGCCTTACCTGTATTGTTTCCTAGTTTTATTAAAGTTCCTTCCCATTAAAGTCTCCTATGTTTTGTGTTGATGCGGCGGATGGCAGAACCCATTTAGAATAGGCAGGTTTGCGGGGTTTGGGCTGTCCCTCTCCCTGTCCTATAACAGGACCACAGAAAGGAGCATGAAGTATCCTCAAAAAAAGGAAAAGTGTGACCACGGGACCAGCCGTCCCCCCAAGAGTCACAGAGGCGGAGGAGGAAGAAGCAGAGGGAACAGCTGGGTCCCCGAAACCAGCTGCCGAGGCTCCCTCCTGTGTGCTGGGGGACAGCCAGCCCTGCCCAGTCGTCTTCCCTTCTGCGGAGGGGCAGGTAACGAGTGCCCATGGAAGGCCAGAGGCCACCAAGTGGACAGTGAGCCACGTCCAGCCGAGAAGCAGCCATTAGACACCTACTGTGTGCTTCACCACCTGCTGGGCCTCGTGAAGGCCATCGAGCCTCTTGGGGTTTTCTGTTACCAGCTTATAAATCCTCTCTTTCCCATACAAGAACAAACCATGTAGCGCATTCTGGAAACACAGGCTATTATTTCTGCCTCATCAGAATCCGGTGCTGATGAGCATCAGGGAAGCCGCCCCAGAAGATGTGGACTACAGTGAGGACTCGGGAATCTGGGCTGGCAGAACACGGGGAACAGGTGTGCCGAGTGGAAGGGGTGGAGAGGGAAACAGACCCGGGAGTAGGAGGAGTGGAGGCCTGTCCCTCCCTTCCCCGCCTGCCTCACCGGCCAGTCCTGCGCCCCGGCTGGGGCCTGGGCATCTCTCACCAGGCGGAGAGGCTGGGCCTGACCAACAGCGGCTCCCGTCACTGCCAAGCAAAGGCTGGGGCGTTTGGGGCAAGAGCTACCCTTTTCCTGTTAGCCTGACTTGGCCTGGATTCAGGGGACAAAGGAAACCAAAGTGAGGCTCCTCAGGGGGCCTGGGTTTGCCTGAGTCCTGCTGCTGCTCCTCCAAGCTCTGGCTCCCTCAAGATCCTCCCAGGGAGGCTCTCAGTCATCTTTGCTTCCTGCCCAACAGTTTTCAAATTTAAATGTTCTTTGTCCCTTGGCAACTCGGATTTTAATAACAATAGCAACTTAACGGGCTTGTCCTACATAATGGGTGCTTAGTAAGTGTTGGCTGAACTGGCTGCAGGATTTAGATATGGAAACTGAGGCACGGAAAACTCCTATGGTGGGGAGCGGTGAAGGCCTCTGCCCGGCCCTTGACCTCCTCCCAGGGAGGGCACGGCCTTGTCTTCCTCCCGCTCATTAAAGGTGCTCTCCCCCCTCCTCCCCTCCCCCGCCCGTCTCAGTATTAGATGAGATTAATATATATTAATGTAATATTCGGCAGACGCTTAATGTGTATTTAATGTGGATCATGAATAAAAAATATTGGTCCACTCCGGAGATGTCTGGACTTTAATTGTGTTCCTCCAACAGAACGGCGGTTTCCTCCTCCAGGGAGAGGGCCCCTGACCTCCTGAGCGGGTGGCTGGGGTGGGGCAGCCCTTCCTTAGGCCAGCCGGGGCCCCCACGAAATGCACAGCTTGGAGGGTCCAGCGCAGCAGGGACCCCGACCTCAGCAGAAAGAGCAGATCTGGCGCAGACGTGGGGAGTCAGGTCACAGGGCTGAGGACGTGGCGCGTCCTCAGGTGAGGAGAGGCCTCTACTCTCCCTGTGGACCTGCAGGCCAGGAGGTCTGGGATTTCAGCCGTCTGCCGTGTGGGCTGTGCGTGGGCACACCGTGTGGGCCGGGCCCTGCAGCCTGGCGCCCGGCTACCCCTCCCCGGGCCCCGGGCCCGAAGGCCCAGGGCAGCTGCTTCACCGGCTCTGGTCCTGGTCCTGGTCCAGGTTGTGGTTGGGATGTGAGGGGACACTTGTCAAGGAAGACCCTTCCCAGGAGACCGCTCCCCTCCCCGCCGGCCTTGTCCCCCTCCCCCGACCCCCTGCCAACCCTGCCCCTGCCCTGCCCCCCACTCCCGCATCCTCCCCACCGCTGACCTCGCCCCCCTCCGCTGGGAGGCCTGGGAGTGAGACAGGGCAAGCTAGGGTTATTAGGCAGTTTTAGGGACAGTGCAGGAGGGGACCTCTGAAGAGTTTAGGGAGGCTTCAGAGATAAGGACAGCCAAAGAAATATAACCAATTCCATTAGGAGAACAAACACCCCAGGACCACGAATAATATTAATACTGTTAATGCTGGTCCTGGTTTCCTTCAGGTGGGAAAGGGAGGCGGAGATCGGGGACATGGAGCGTGGTTCAATTTATGGTCCCATTAGAAGGGCAGCTGTTCAACTTCAATGCAGGGATGTCCATCCAGAGGACTGGGCCATAAATTTAAAGATGCAACAAATGGGGAAAGAGAAAGCTGTTAGGTAAGGAATGTGAAGATCCCCACTCAGTAGCAAATTAAGCGAGACAGCCGAGAACTGGCCAATCACAGAGAGATGGGTGGAACTTTAGAATAATGAGGGGAAAAAGGTCTATATTCCCTGGGACACGACTCCACTTGGGCTTCCTTGCCCCTCCCAGGCCTGGTTCCCTGGCCTGGGAGTCCCCCTTTATTTCTGCTCTTTTTCTCCTCAATAACCTTTTTCTTCTTCTAAACAAACCTGCCTCTTCTCGCTTGCTGGCCTGAGCGTCTGCGAAGTTCCTGCTGCGGCTTCGTGAGACACCAACCCTGGGGGGTCTAGCGGCTGGGGCTCAGCGCTGCCCTGCAGCCTGGGATCCGTTCCTGGCTGGGAGACTAGGCCTGACAATTCCGGTATCAGGAGCAAGTGTCGAAGGCCTCACGCGTCTGGCGGCCTGCTCCAGGGCCCTCCCGATCTGCTCAGAGGTGGCTGCGTGAGGCTGTGACTCCCACACCAGGTTGTGACCCCGGGGTGTGGCCGTGCAACAGGGTGGTCCCCAGGAAAGGGGGAGGTTCCCTGCCCCACCCAAGGAAGGGTGGAGCTGAGCAGGAAGAGGAGAAGCTGGAGAAGAGACTGAGGGAGGAAGCAGGATGGAGCCAGGAGACCTGGAGGAGGCGCATGGAGCCTAGAGACACGTGAAGAAACTGCGCTTGTCTTTTGGTCGTGGACTGGGTGACACAGATGTGGGTGAGACCCGTGGGGAGGTGACCATGGCAGCTTTTATCTTGATGTTGATTTTGCTCTTTTCCTTCCGGGCTTGTCTGGTTGTTTGTGACCCTTTTCTGTGGGTCCCCACTGGAAGATGCTGTAGACTTTTGGCAGGCTTTGGGGCCTTGTTCTGGGCCAATCCCATTTGGATGGACTTTTACCCACGAGGGGATGGGTAACTTTGGGTGTTTCATTTAGAAACTAGATTATTTGCTTTTCCTGTATTGTTTCCTAGTTTTATTAAAGTTCCTTCCCATTAAAGTCTCATATGTTTTGTGTTGATGCGGCGGATGGCAGAACCCATGTAGAACAGGCAGGTTTGTGGGGTTTGGGCTGCCCCTCTCCCTGTCCTATAACAGATTTGGCGTCCAACGAAGATTTAGGACAGCCATCCGTGGTTAGTCAGCCCCATGGGGAAACTGGGCTTCCCTATGGCACTGGCTACCATAAGCGCAAATGTGATTTTTGGTTTCTCTAGTGTGTTTGTTTCATATGTTGATTTGCTGTTGAAAAACTGGCTTGGGCTTTGTGAAGATTCTGTGTGTTTGTAATTTGTTTGTAGTGACTTGCTAAGACATTTGATTTTGTGGAAATTGTTCTGTGCCAGTTTTACTCAAAAGATTAGGCAGTACATTGGACCATGTGGCCAGATCAAAGATGGCGTCTGAGGCCACTTGGAACTTTTTTTTTCTTTCTTTTTGTAATCTCTGCTGTCTCATTAGCATTTCTAAAGGCAATAATGGTTCTTCAGTGGTATGTTGCTTTGTCTTTGACTACTTCCTGCCCTGTGTCTGACCGGTTTTGCAAGCCAACTGTGGAGCGGTGGTGTTTTTAATTAGCAAATGTATGCCTGGGTGTTAAGGAAAGAGTAGCCTTATCAGTAACTGGTAATCGCTGGTATCCTTGATGGATTCTTGGAGATAGATAACTTGAATTTTTGCAAAGTCTGCATCAGAAAAATTAACAAGATTTTGTCTGAGTCTGAAAGGATTTGCTGCTGTGAATTCTGTCTACACAATTTGTTTTGGGCATGTTTGCCATTTTGAATACTGGATTTGATCAATTGCTGGTGTAAGACAAGATTCTAAGTTTCTGCTTCCTACTGAGGAAGGTCTGTTATGGAAAGCACTCTTTAGGGTGCATCATGTAACTGTACCAGGTTTTCATACCTGTGTTGTTGTTGTCCCTCCCTAGTGTGGGGGAGGTGTAATCTGTGCTTAGATGTTTAAGCTGCTCTTTCAGCTTCTGTCCCAGAGTGGCTAACAGAAGTAAGGAGATGACTCCTTTTAATTGAAAGTTAATTACAGATATTTTGATTTTGCTTTTTCAGGTTCTATTCCAGGAAACCCAAGGAGTGCCTGCTTGGTGCCTAAAAAGAGATGACTCCTTTTGCTTAAAAGTTAACTTTTATTCTTTCAGTTGCTGTACAGAATACCCCAGGATTGACTTCTAATAAAAAGTCTTCAACACTGAAAACCCTAAGGTGATAAACAAGGTCATGTAACTCTTGTGATTAATAAAATGTTTCCTTCCTATTTCCAAAGTCTTAGGTTTGTAGGATGACAACTGGAAATTTTTCTGCCAGCAACACTCCACATTTTTTTTGGACTTTGACTTTTTTTTCTGAGCCTATGGAGTAAAACTGCAGTTACATAACATATTCTATGTGGCATAACTAAAAAAAAACTGTCTTTGTCTATATGTTGTATGTCTGTATGTCCTTGTGTCTGTCTTGGCCTAAAGAGGTTGAAAAATTGGTATACGTGGTGCCCATAGACGTTGAAAAAAAAATAGTCTCCAGTTATGAGAAAAACTAAAAGTTATGGTTTGATTGTCAACATTGTGCTACTGAACTAAGCCGGTGCCTTCATAGAGATTGAATATTGTTGTTTCTGTTAATTTCCTGATATTTATGGCAAAGCTTCCCAGAAATCTAAATTCAAGTTCAAATTTGGTAGCCTGTCATTTGACTGATGCAAGGAAATTTTGTGGAACCTCAGTAGAGCTCCTGAGACACTCCACAAAGTTTCTCCCTTTCCTCCTGGGAAGGCATTAAATGAATTTGTTCTATTTGGCTTTTACCTAATGAAGTAAAACTGGAAGGGAAGCATTGTCACTTGGAAAATGGTAAAACTTTGGTATGTACAAAATGTTAACAGTAGTATCTGGTATGTATGTAAATTGTCAATGGTGATTGTCACCTTGTAATATTGTATAATTCAATTGTTTCACACCTACAGAAATTGTTTCCAGAAATATAGGGAGAAAAGGCCTCAACAGATTCCTATTGATGGAACTGTTGAGAGGAAAAAACTTTCCTACAAAGGACTGAATAGACCTGGAAATACACCTGACATTTACTAAGGTTTCTTTGACATACTGGAAATTTTTTTATGCATTCTGTCCTGAATCCACGGAGTTTTTGTTTTGTTTTGTTTTGTTTTGAGTAACCAGGATCTGCAGAAAGGTTGTAATTTTTTTCCAGCAAAACTAACTTGTCACATTTTCTCTCCCCTTGATACCAACACAGCATACAAATAGTGGTAGTAATTTTACTACTTATCTTAGAGTCTGTTTTTGCATAACTTCCATAGGGATTTTGTCTGTTTTAACAAAAAAATTGGACGCGAGTTTGATTGTGTGGCTTTGTGTGGAGTTCTTCCAGAAAGTTGAAAAAGAGCTGAACCAAGAAGAGGAGAACCTGTTTGCCTTGTTTGTAGGGTTCCAGAGACCTCCAAAGAAGGTGAGGAAGCTTGCCTCCATTGGCAGGACTGGACAACCCGGCCAGCGAAAATGCCCTGGTACCCTCGAGAAGAGGAAAGCCCAGGTGGAGTCTGATGAGACCAACTTTATACCTGAAGCATACATCGACTGGATGCCGCCGGTTCGCTCTGATCCTATATGGGGTATTTCAACAAAGCCAGCTAAAAATTGCTGTTAGTTATTTTTGCCCTGTGATTTTATGCAAAAATAGGAAAAATGGTTTAAAAGTAGATTTAGTTTGCAAACTTTTGCTATGCTGTTAAAAGTTTGGGATCAAGGTTGAGAAAATTTGTGTTTTACATCAGTTGAACCATTTTAACATTATTTTCCCTGTGATTTTGATATATTTGCTATCTTGTTTTAGCCAATTCTCCAGATTTTTTTTCTTTTGGCTGGTATAATGGACTATTTTTCAGAATGGAAAACTGTCATACTGGACATTCATGGACAATGCTGCTGACTAATTGTTGCTTCTCTTACACACATTGGAACCCTGAAAAAAAAACTGTCTCCTAAGACTACACCATGACATTGTGCCACCATAGATATGGTGGAATAAAAATTAAAAGGGGGGATTGCAACAGGGTGGTCCCCAGGAAAGGGGGAGGTTCCCTGCCCCACCCAAGGAAGGGTGGAGCTGAGCAGGAAGAGGAGAAGCTGGAGAAGAGACTGAGGGAGGAAGCAGGATGGAGCCAGGAGACCTGGAGGAGGCGCATGGAGCCTAGAGACACGTGAAGAAACTGCGCTTGTCTTTTGGTCGTGGACTGGGTGACACAGATGTGGGTGAGACCCGTGGGGAGGTGACCATGGCAGCTTTTATCTTGATGTTGATTTTGCTCTTTTCCTTCCGGGCTTGTCTGGTTGTTTGTGACCCTTTTCTGTGGGTCCCCACTGGAAGATGCTGTAGACTTTTGGCAGGCTTTGGGGCCTTGTTCTGGGCCAATCCCATTTGGATGGACTTTTACCCACGAGGGGATGGGTAACTTTGGGTGTTTCATTTAGAAACTAGATTATTTGCTTTTCCTGTATTGTTTCCTAGTTTTATTAAAGTTCCTTCCCATTAAAGTCTCATATGTTTTGTGTTGATGCGGCGGATGGCAGAACCCATGTAGAACAGGCAGGTTTGTGGGGTTTGGGCTGCCCCTCTCCCTGTCCTATAACAGCCGGAGCGGCCTCGAGAGTCCTTCGTGCTCTAGATCGCCACGGGACACGTGTGGTGGACGCCATCCCGGCCGGGCCCTCCACAGAGGCAGCATGTCAAGGGGTTACGAACGGGCTTCAGAGAAGCGTTACCTTTCCCGGGTGATTGGCCCCTCCTCGGTTGCCTCTTCGCCCTCTCTGCTTATTTCACTACAGCCCAAGACGTCGGAACGACATGAACTCAGCGGGAAAACACTTTCAAAATGTATGAATTCTCATCTTTATCAAGTCACAGATCTTTGATTACTTGTAGATTAATTGGAAATAGCAGCAACAATGTTCTTATTTAATGCGAAGATACCGGTGTATTTTCTAAGTAATGCCTTGCAATCTGCCCTTTCTTTGAACAATTTATTTTGTAAAAACTGATTAAAATTCAAGAGATCAGCCAGGGAGGTCTACATTTCAAATTATAATGGAGCTTGCCATAAAGCCTTTCGCTTGTTTCTTCAGGATGCATTGGCATTGCCTCTGTCTAGGTTATAACTAAATACATTTCTGCTTTTCTCCCTTCTGTAGCTCACCCACCATGAATTATCTGGATCCATCAAAGTACCACCTCACCCCTGGAGCAGACCCTCTGATGGGGTTTGAGTAATATGCTGCTCGTAGCAAGATATCCCTATTTCCAGCCAAGGGACCACGATTCTCATTCCAGGCTTTGACCTTGGCCAAGCATTTCTGCAGATTTGACGTCCCCTGGAGGGCTACTTATCTCACAAGTTCCAGGCCAGATACACAGATTTGTTTTCTTCCCTTTGGCTACAGAAGTTGCAAGTCTTCATGGACTGCCAAGGAAGTTTCCTCGTTTTCACACTGAGCTTCTAATTGATGATTAATAACCCTCAGCCTTTTACTTCTTTCTCCCAGGTATCCATCATCTGACTCCACAGTCCTTGTGATTACTGCTTTCCCCACCTGCTCCAGCAGCAGAGGCGGAGGTGCCGGGAGCTGCCCGGAGGCACGTCCCTCCCTCTGGTGTCTCATCGACACCGCTGGCCGTTCTGGGGCTAGCACTGCCCTGCTGCCCAGGCCCCCAGCCTCCATCACAACGGGAGCCCTATTGCCAGCCCACCGGCAGGTGCCCAGCTCTCAAATTCCTTTTTCAAGTCTGTGTCTTCAGACCGCTCCTGGGATTAAATGTCACGAATCAGGTTATCTGAGAAACTGACTAGGAGTAGAAATGGTCTCCGTGAAGGAGATGCCTTGGTCATGCCCGGGAGGGCAGGCCTCTTGGGGGAGGGAGGGTGTGGCGAGGGTAGAAGAGAAGTTCGTGGTGACCCAGTGGTCAGAGGGCCCGGCAGATGCCCTGGGGAGAGCTGGAGGGCAGACGCTGGCCAGGGGTACCTGCAGCAGGCCGGGTGACCTCGGAGGGGGCCGTCCACTGAAAGAGGCACGGCCCCGGGGAGACCATCTTTACCCAAGAGCAATACCAGAGCTTCAGCTAAAGCAATTCCTGAGAGAGAAACCAACATTCTCAGAATTGGGGTAGATGAATTCTTCAGTCCGAAGGGCCGGGGAGGGCCTGGAAAGTGCATCTCAGAATCCAGCGTGGAATTTTAGACAAAGATCCCCCAGAGGAGCTCAGCGGGTCCTCACCAGGTGGTTGAGCAAATGAGACATGGGAAGGGGCAGAGAGTCTGATGGTGAGTTGTGCCAAGCCTGGGGCACACTCGAGGCTCTACCTTCGATGCCGTGATGCCGACACTGGAGCCCGGGCGAGACCAGGCCGCGCCGGCCCTGCGGGATGACGAATGTTAAAGCAAATTCTTCCGATGGAAGGAAGTGGACGCGGGATGGGAAGGTGGAGCTACATGAAGACATTAAAAACACAAGATATTGTAAACACGCTGCTAGATGTAATTTTAAAACATTGATTTTAACACTTTTAAAGAATATTGAATTTTTAGTATTTGAAAAAATATTTTTAAAGAAAAATGTTAATCACATTGTGTGCAATTTATGCAAGAAAAAAACACGGAGGAGATAACACAACGGTGGGTAGTTGAAGGCAAGGTCAGGTGCATGTGAGAACGTGAAATGGTGCGTTATTCCAGGTGGGCCGTGACCTCTGAACCCGAGACCAGTCTCTGCAAAGGAGTAGAGCTGACAGTCCATCTGGCAAAGAAATCGACTTGCAAAATATACTGAATCCATGGTTAGATGAGAAAAAGAGGACACTGTGGGCATTCAACCACAGGCAGGATGGACTTCCTCCAACATCACCTGCACGGCAGGTGTTCAGCCTCAACACCCCGGGGGAGGCGGGGGTGAAGGAACATCCACTCTCAAACCCTCCCCCCTAAACAAAGACTCATCATTAGATACCCCTGTTCAATTTCGAACAAAATTCAAGAAAGCTTTAGAGAATACTGTTTCAAATAAACTTCTTTGTAAGTCTTAGAGGTCCTACAGTAGACTAAGATGTTTGGAATTCACTGCGTAAATAATTAAAAGCTTCCTGTTGCTGTGTTTACACAGTGACTCAGCAAGTGGTGGAGACCTTTGTTGCATCTTGTGAAGAAATTGTGAACATAGCCCCTTAGGGAAAAAGGCAGAAAGAAGAAATTAAATTAGTAAAAGCTCATGGCCAGTGACCTGTCTTCTACAAGACACACTCCTGAAACATCGCTGCATCATGTACCGACCTGCCTCAACTTAAAAAAAAAAAAAAAAAATCTAAAGTAATTGCAAAATAAATACTCAGAGAGGATAAGATGGCAGCACTCCTCTGCTGAGGGGACGTCATGCTAACATAGTCTAGGTGGACGTTATTTGCCCCATCTTACGTCTTTATAAAAAGAAAATTTGATTTCTAATACATATCTCTTGGATTCCTTATAAGGTTATTTTTTTTTTTAGGAAAAAAAGGAAGCATAAACAAAAAAGAAACCAGGAAAATCAAAACAAGTTGATCAAACTTTAGAAAGAAATGAAAGAAAATACAAAATTATCTGATTTAAATAATAAGTTGTAATATATAGCCTCAAATGAAATTTAATGAGACTCACTGGAGAAAGGCAAGAAAATAATCAAAACAATTTAAAAATAAGATTAAACATGAAAAGAATAAAAGCAGTGGGAGTAGAAGACAGACAGAGTGGAAGTAACATTTTTATGGTTGGGGTCTCCAAAGAAGGAAAACAGAACATAGTAATTCTTGCAACTATCGTCCAAGAATATTTTCCACAAAAGAAAACAGCAGGTTAATCTATATTGTGAAAGGATTTACCTGCTACCTGGGAATTTTAACTCACAGTCATCAAACCTGAGACACAGTAAAACTTTTATGCTTCAAAGACAAAGAACAATTGCTCAGAGCTTCAAGCAAGAGATCAAATCATTTACAAAGAAAAAAAAATGAGGCTGCCAATGATTCTTCGAAAAAGAGCAAAAAAGGAGAACAAAAATGAAGCTTTTTTTTTTAAAGAATCAAGTGTGTTGGAAACAGGCTTCACCATCAAAAAGGTGAGGGACTCGTGCCCACGGCCCTTCTTGAAACATTTATTAGAGAATGTGCTTCGTGTATCCCGCAATCAAATCTGGAATAATTTGAAGAAAGTAAATAAAGAGAGTAAATAATAGTAAGTTCTAGAGCAAACTAAGAATATATGGTTCTATATCAGTAAGAATACACGGTCTGCTTTTTCTTATATTAGAATTCTAAATAACACGGGCAGAGGGCTGTTGGGGAACAGTAACCATCAGGCAACCCCCCTGGATTCATCGTTACAGGGAAGAGCCGTGGCTAGATGCTGAGGTCAGTGGACGGAAGCGCCACGAGAACTGGGTGGTTCACGTGGGTTTAAGGATCACGCCGCCGTGGAGGCTCTGAGCAGGCAGAGGCCTTGCAGCCTTGGTTACCGCCACTGTCTCATGGGCGCCCGACTGCGGCCTCCGGTCCAGGCAGCCCTTAGAGTCTCTGAACGAG
This sequence comes from Talpa occidentalis, assembly GCF_014898055.3. NCBI lineage: Eukaryota > Metazoa > Chordata > Mammalia > Eulipotyphla > Talpidae > Talpa > Talpa occidentalis. The sequence continues at coordinate 154,032,374 of NW_026555331.1, forward strand.
CAGGTGAAGGGACGTCGTTACCAGGGGGAGCCTCCCCAGCAGACCTGCGGTTCCTTCCCACGTCTGTCTCGAATCTTTGGCTGAAGGGACAAAGCCCGGAGGTAGGTTTTATTGAAAGGGAGGTGCATTAAGTCAGGGCTGCTCCTGGCCTGCCAGGACACCGTGTTGGGGTCTCGTTGTTCCAGCGCCCCGGCCCCATGGCCTAATAACAAGAGCCCATGTCATCATTTATTAATGACTTATAATAAGTTCGGCACTGCTCCAAATGATGTATATTAACTTGTTTCTTATAGACTCTGTCCACTTAGAGAAACTGGAGCAAGCGAAATTAAGTGAGTTTATTAAAGAATTGCGCGCGAGAGGAGAGCTGGGAAGCAGTCCGCGGGGCGGCCCTCTGAGAACTGCCACAAACACGAGTCCAAATTTAGTTCACCTGGTGGGGAGGGGGCGGGGGTTGCTGGTTCTTAGTGGTTTTCACCTGAAGCTGCGTTGGTGCCCACAGCAAGGCCACGGGGAGGCCGATCACTTTCCTGAGCACGAGGCGGCGCCGGGCGGCGGAGCAAGGCTGGCACCTGTGGTGAACACCTTATCTGGCTCCCCGATCTTGGCCGGGGCTGCAGGGTAGATGGAAGTTACCCGGGCTGCCCGCCCTCCCGCCACCCACGTCTGTGATGGATGCCCGTGGTCTTCCGCGCGCCTGAGGGCGCACCTGGAGCATGGTGTGGGCGGGCGTAGTGGGCGCACCTGAGAAGGGCGGGTCACGGAGGAAGGTGGGGAGCTGGCAGGGGATGGGCAGCAGAGGGCGGCGGAGAGCGTCTGAGATGGGCTCCGAGGGGAAGGCCCGTGTGGGGATTCCAGGGGGCCTGTGGTGCTGTCTCCCTGCTGGCCTGTTTCCCCCCACTGCGGGGTGTGCCCAGGGCTGCGAGGTTCCCTCTTCCACGCTGCTTGAACCAACAGTGGCCCCCCCGGCCTGGGATGGCTGCAGAACAGGGTCGAAAGGCGGGTTCCCCTCGGCAGACCCCGGCGCAGGCTGCAGGTAGGAGCCTGCTCTGACTTAGTCTCTCCTTGCCTGCTGCACCAGGCGGGCGTGTCTCACAGAGGCTGAGCCATGTTCACGGCCGCGTGACCTGGAAGCAGCTGTACTGTGTGACTCGGAAGCGCGGGAGCTGAGGGCAGAGAGGTTGAATAAGTTGCTTAAGGTGCCACAGCAGGGCAGGGGTTGAGCCCAGGCGGTCTGTTCCGGCATCTGAGCTGGAACCATGAAGTGAGGCCACCATGTTGGGGTGGCCGGGGCAGCTGAGCTCGTACCTCTGGGCAAATGATGAAGGGCAAACTCTGCTCTCTGGGGTCTGCCTCCGCCGTCCTGGGGGTGACGGCCTTAGCAGGAAGGATGCACAGGCTCGCTTCTCTTGGCTGCTGTGGGGAGGCCCGGCCTGGGCAGCTGCAGGCCGCTGTGCAGTGTCTCCTGTACTGCGATGCGCCTTGCGCTGCCCGTCCTGGTTAGGACCAGGCTCTCTCCCTCCCTCTGCCCTGCTCCTTCTAGTAAGTTGCTCTGTTCTCTCGCTGCCCCAAGGGGCCTCTTGCCTGCGCTTGAGGCAGGGCGCCGACCCAGACCCCGTTAGACAGTGGTCACCCCATCGCACAGAGGCCAGAAAACCCACACTCACGTCCCCTGCAGCTCCGAAGGACCGTGGTATGGCCCAGGCCGCTTCGCTGCTCGGCTGGGAGCTGAGTTGGCCGTCGGTCTGCTTTGGGGGCGCTGGGGCACTGGGTGAGCCTGGGTTCTGCACGTCCCTCTGTCCGCCTCGTTCAAAGGCTGGACGCTGCGTTCAGACTGCAGAGGGGTGAGCGTCTTGGTGGGCGACCGGAATGGAGGGCTCCCCCCACCCCGCTCCTGGCTCTAGCACGAGCGTCCCTCAGCCTAAATGGGGAGCTGCTCCGTTACTCCGGGAGCTGTGGTCCCTCAGAACATGAGCCCCAGGTTTCCTGGGGAGACTGAGCACTTGCTCTATGCGCCCGGACGCCTTGTGTGTGCCCGACACACATAGCTCCGGCTCAGAGAAACCCTGGCCTCGGCCGCACAGCGGGTGTGAGATTGTGCTCACAGAGATGTGCACAGGCCGGTGCGGGACAGACTGAAAATAATTGTGTGGACCTGAAGGCCCCTTGCAGGAGGCTGTGTGGCCCAAGTCATGGCTTCAGCTCTGTACTGGATTGCCCTCGGGGCTCCATCACCCCGTCAGCCCTCCTGAACTTAATCCAGACCCGCCCTCCACCTCTCAGCCCTGGGAGGATGTGAGATCCCAGGAGGGTCCCCCTAGATGAGGTGATCTCCTCGACAAGGGCCGCTGGGGTCATTCTGTCTATGTAGGCTTCCTTCCCGCTGAGCCCGGCACAGGCTTCCTTCCTCTTGCCACTGAGCGGCAGAAAGACAGTGTCCGTGTTTCCTCCTCATTGCAGGGGTGCGGGCTGGACGCGCAGACGACCATCAGCGGGGACCCTGCGGTCCTGACCGCCATCGGCCAGCCGTACTTGTGCCTGTTGGAGTCTTGATTGATTAAAACAAAGTGTTTCTTGCTGAAAAATAAACACTGGGAGTGACACTGTACTTTAATAATGTAAGACTCGCAGCACCAGGCGGCCGGCCTTGCTTGATCAGCATCCGCAGCTGCGAGTTTCCACCGGGCAGCGCATGGAGACTTCAGTGAACAAAAATGATTTATTCTGGGAAATTCTCCTGGAGCAGTAAATTGGCTCCATAGTCTGTGGATTTTCTCTTCTCTTAGAAGTTTGGAAGCGGCTCCTGTGTACTCAATATTTTAGAATAGGAAGGTTTTTGATTATTTTGTCTCTTAATACCTAATAGTTGGGCCTCCCCTGGTGGCGCAGGCGGTTGAGCGCCATGCCGGGAAGCGGCCCGCAGCCTCTGCAGCGCCGGTTTGATCCCTGCCAGCCGGCGAGGGTCCCACACCACGCGCTGACCTCTCCTGTAGTGCTCGCTGCTCCCCTCAGCAGTATTTTCAGTCTGTCTGCCTGTTCTGCTCCCCGCTCTGACTCTGGTGAATCCTCTCACCCTCCCGTGTATCTGGCCTGTACGCTGGTTCTTGTATAAATAAATAAATAAATCTTAAAAAAAAAAAAAAACAACCTAATTGAGTAGTTCTTATCTGCAGCCAACATTGAGACATCACTGTGCTCCCACCAGCATCGGGTGGCTGATGGGTTACTTAGGCAAGGTGCGAGCACAAGTAAATGAACTATCAAGAGCAAAATGCATTGCTTACCAGACTATATATTAATAGAATTTTCTTGATTTAGTGTATTTGCTGGGTCTTTGGTCTACATAATTTTTAAGTGGACATAGACAAACAACATGTCTGGCATCATGAAATGAGTGATCTCATTAGCAACAGTACATTATATTTTCCTAATTACAAGAAAAATCTATAGTCATTTTTAAAATCACCTACGATGCTATAATTTTAGTGCCTGAGGCACAGTCTCTTACCATCCTGATGTAAATGGTTTTAGTTTCGTTTCTATGCAGACTATACATTCACATTTCTGAATAAATATCATTCTCAGCATAAAATAAAACCTCCCGCAATTAGATCCTGCTCGTTAAATTGTGTGAGAGTTTGGCTAGAGGCTGGACCCAAGATGACATCATTTTAAAAATGAGTATGAGAAAAGGATTCTCCAAATAAATCAACACTGGAGATAAGACAATGTACCTCTGCGTGGGAGAACAACTGTTCTCAATTACTATAGAAAATCTAGTCACATAAAAATTAACTCATATACTAATTAGAAATCATTTTGGCCCAGCTCATTAGATGTGGCAAAGTTTGCCAGAGGTTCTGCACTGAATGCTGAAGACCTTGTACCTTGAAATCTTATGGAATTCCGACCATAGCATCCAGTTTATCTAAATCAGTGACGTTTGCTCTTGGTTAATTTTATACCTCTCCAGCACAGAAGCAGGAAGATGAATCCTCTCCTGTTTTCCTAAGTTATTAATATTTCAAAGTTTTTATTTCCACGGGGGCTGAGCTCCAAGGGTCTCTCGGAAAATGGCTCGGGGATAGAAATCAAGTTATACTGAAAAGATAGTAGAAGCCCTGACTTCCTCAGAGGAATTCTAACAGGGTGGTCCCCAGGAAAGGGGGAGGTTCCCTGCCCCACCCAAGGGAGGGTGGAGCTGAGCAGGAAGAGGAGAAGCTGCAGAAGAGACTGAGGAAGGAAGCAGGATGGAGCCAGGAGACCTGGAGGAGGCGCGTGGAGCCTAGAGACACGTGAAGAAACTGTGCTTGTCTTTTGGTCGTGGACTGGGTGACACAGATGTGGGTGAGACCCGTGGGGAGGGGACAATGGTAGCTTTTATCTTGATGTTGATTTTGCTCTTTTCCTTCCGGGCTTGTCTGCTTGTTTCTGACCCTTTTCTGTGGGTCCCCACTGGAAGGTGCTTTAGACTTGGGGCAGGCTTTGGGGCCTTGCTCTGGGCCAATCCCATTTGGATGGACTTTTACCCACGAGGGGACGGGTAACTTTGGATGCTTCATTTAGAAACTAGACTCTTTGCCTTACCTGTATTGTTTCCTAGTTTTATTAAAGTTCCTTCCCATTAAAGTCTCCTATGTTTTGTGTTGATGCGGCGGATGGCAGAACCCATGTAGAATAGGCAGGTTTGCGGGGTTTGGGCTGCCCCTCTCCTTGTCCTATAACAGAATGATCTTTTCTCTTTCCGTCGCGGCCAGGCAAAACTCAAATCCTGAAACGGGAGGAGGCGGTCAGGGAGGTCTGCTCGGAGGGGGCCGGCGGGCTGCCACAGGTGCTGAGGACCCCTGTTGGCCACAAGCGTCCCTGGGGTGTGTCTGATTCTGGGCATATCCCCCCAAACAAGAAACAGATTTCGGTTTGCCTGAAAAGCACATTTATGTTTCAGTGGGGCCCTCCAGGGCTGCAGAGGAATATGGGCTAGGAGGGCGAGTAGAGACGTCGCCCGTCTAACCGCCTGGCGGATGCGTCTGTGCTGTCTCGTGCCAACGCTGGTAGCAGAGCAAAACTCTCAGCCAAAGTTGAAAGTCACGGGATCCTGAAGGCGAAGGGGGCTTCACCCGCCTTCTGGCCTTGCAACAAGGCGGTGGGCAGGGGCTCGCCAGCAGCCACAGCAGAGCCCCCAGTGAGGACAAGCCCTCGGCTCCCCCCCACTTGGGGCAGTGCTGCCTCAGCAGAGACTGGGGGAATCTGCACCCAAAGGACTAGCCAAGTGTTCAGGTGATCCTGACGCCACCCCATTCTGCCTCCGTCCCCACCCCCAGCACGTTTCCTGAGAACCCCATGCTTCACAGAAGTTTCCGTCCCGGAGCATCCTTGAAAGAGCTGAGGCACCTGCCCTAAGTGTTTATGCAAACTGCCTAAGGGCCGTACAGCATTTGGGGAGCTGCTGTCTGGTCAATCAGGCTGTACACGTCTCCAGGGCTGGACCCTCCGTGCCGGGATGCAGGCTTGGGGCTGCCCCCCACTCCACACAGGCCCGCTAAGCCTCAGCCCTCCAACCTCGCCCAGGTCCTGCCCTGCATTCTCAGGCTGCCTGTCCGTCCTCTGCTGGCCCTGGAGCTGACTACCTGGGAAACCCGGACCTCGGAGGACCGTCTTAGAAGGAAAAATAAGAGGAATGGGTTTCTAGAGGTGCCCAGAGGGCTGTAGAAGGGGCGAGGAGAGGGGGCAAAAGAGAACTCGGAGCTCAGTTTCCAGGCCCCGGGGGCCCGGGGAGGCAAGGCGAGTGCTTTCAATTCCAGGAAGCAGGCTCCAAAGCTGAATAAATAATTGACCATTTTGAATTATTTAGACCACTGGTTCTTAACCTCCTTTGAATACTGGGCCCCCGTGAGAATGTGGTGAGCGCTCCGGACCCCATCCTGAGACAAATGAACAGAGACACAAATCTGGGCGATTCCGTGGCCTGTGGTGGCCGTCCACACGCCGTGGCCTGGACAGCGTCCCAGAGGCCGGGTCCCACCCTCGGCAGCTCCCCAGCAGCGGGGGTGGAATTGGGCCACCGGACGGAGCTGGGCTGCTGCCTGGACCCCAACTCAGACCTCACGGCAGTTTCTCGTGAGAAAACGTCGCCGATCCTCGGGGAGAGGAGGCCGGCGGCGCGGCCTGCGTGTGCAGGCGTCAGGCCCGCGGGGTGGCCTGACTCGGGTTCTCGTTTCCCTCCAGGGCTCTGGCAAGTCACGATAAACACACTCAAGCCACCTCGGGGGTGTGGCTCGTCCACCCCTGCGGGGTTCCTTCCCCGAGAGCCGGGCTCCCCAGGAAGCCTCTGGCACCCGCTGCCCGGGCTGCTTCTGGTCCTCGTTAAAAGGGGCACGTTTTAGGCAGAAGAAGTCAGAGAGGAGCTGGGCTTGTCAGAGGAGCTGATGCGGGCACTCGTGGTCGGGTGAGGGCTGTGGGTCAGCTGCTCAGCAGGAGGCCCCGTCTTCTTGCCTCTTGTCCTGAGAGCAGCCAGCGGCGGGCGCCGGAGGAGCGCTTCAGCAGGGGAGCCAAGTGATCGGACCTGGATGGAAACAGGAGAACCAGCGTGGGTTCGGGTGGGCGGCCCTGCAGGAGACCGCGGTGTGCACTGAGGGGTGGGCCCTCGGGAGAAAGGGGGGGCAAGGTAATTGGGTGCCCTCAACGGGAGACCCCTCTCGTCCCTTCGTGGTCACAGTGGGGCGTCCGAAACCACAGCCTTCCCAGGAATGAGGCGCGTGGGGGGACAGCCGGGGCTGCGGAGTGCATTGGCCCCCCCAGACTCGCCTCCGGTTGGGATTTATTGAATGTGAGAAAATAGAAGCTGAAGATCTTCCCGTCAGTGCCAAGGGGAGGGGCCTGGACTGCGGGTTCTAGAAGTTGACGGGGCTTTGGTGGCAAGAAGCTGGGCTCAAGCTTGGCCTCGAGGAAGACCGTATTTAGATCATCTTCGGAAAGCCAAGCACACAGGAGTAGGTGTTTTATAGGAAGACCGCCATGTTCCAGCCCCGGGTAATCAGCGCGGAGAGCAGCATTCTCATTAAAATAAACACAATTCCTCACCCTTGAAGGGCGATTAAACTTCAGAGGTAGATGGAAAAGGAGCTTAATGAAGCTGTAAGTGTTTAAAAACTCATAAAAGAGCCATTTCCTCCTCCTCCTTCACGGACGAGCTCTCCTTGGCTTCACGTGCGAGGGACACGCGTGGTCCCGGGTCTGGGTTGGGCCAGAGGCCACACTGCGTCTGGGACCAGGGAATGTTACCCCAGACCCTCAGGGGTTCACTCACCGACTGCCGTTGTCAGAATCCTTGGTCAGTGCTCACGGCCCCAAAGTCTTTGTGATGTTCATTTTGTGTGTCCCAAAACTGGGCAGCAGGATGTCCAGGTATCTGGGCACACATTCCTCTGAGCATGTCCGTGAGGGCATTTTTGGGTCAAGTTAATGCTGAATCAGCGAACAGTAAAGATGACTGATTCCCTCCCTAACTTGGGTGGGTCTTGTTCAATCAATTGAAGGCTGAACAGTGTTACTTGGTAGCCCGGCTTCATGCTTAGCAAACCCTCCACTCCCCATTAACTGCCTGCACCCACACCTTCCAGACCCCCCGACACACTGCCTCTCAGTCACTTCCCAGCCAGTGAATGAGCCAGGGCCAGCTGTGCCTGCAGCGCCTCTGGGGTGGCTGAGGGTGCGCTTTCCGATCCATCCCTTCGCACTGCTGCTTTAAGTGTGTCCCCAAGTCATGAAGCCAAGGCCGATGCCTGCTGGGCCCCACGTGAGACCCTCCTGTCGGGAACCAAGACTCCTCGGGAGGCCCCGGCTCAGAACCCGCCCCAGCCCGGGGGTGCGCCTCCGCTTCAGTGGTCCTCCTGCTGCTTCCCTTTTAAATTATTCCCCTGAGAGCGATTTTGCAGCAGGTGTGGTGCGTCCTCTGAGAAGCAAGGATTTTATTAGGGGAAATGGGTGTGAAAAAAAGAGGGGGGCTGGTCCTCATGGGTGCCTAGAGTTATTGGAAAACCACGTTTGTGAGGAAGTATTTTATACACCGCACGCCTGCTGGCGCTGGGGGGGTCCAGAGAAACCCAGAGATCCTTCTGTTCAGCTTCTTGCTCCTCCTGCCTGGCCCTGGCCGCGCTCACACCTGGGTGGTGAGTCTCCCCTGCGCGGAGGCGGACTTCTCTCTCTCTGCCTGTTCATGGCGGTTACTTTGGCATCTTGGTTGAAAATCTATTTACTATACATGTGTGTGCTCACACACCATGTACACATGCAGACACACACACATGCGTGTGTGTGAGTCTATCTCTGATCTCCCTGTTCTGTTCCATCCATCCATTTCTGTGTCTTTGACAGTAATTCCCACGATCTTGATGGATAGCGTCGTAGTAAGCTTATAATCACACAGTTTTTTCCAACTTTTTCTTCGTTAAAATTATAATATTTTCGCTATTTACAATAGGCCCTTTTATTCTAGATAATTCAGAAAGAGCATTCCAATGTCTACAAATAAGCCTGGGATTTGGGTAGAATAGCACTGCATCTGTGCACCAGCTGGGGGTAGAATTGATATCATCACAGTATTGAGTCTTTCCATTCGAGGGGAATGTTTTTTTTTTAGGTCTTTAGTACTTCTCAGCAGGGTTTGCAATTTAGATTGTACCAATTTTGCACATATTTTGTTAACTTTATCTTTAGTTATTGCAAATAACGGTTGCCATGTGACTTGTCATTATAAAAATGCAATTGTTTTCTTATTATTGGCATTGCATCCTACAACCTTACTAAATGTATTTCTTAGCTCTAGGAGCATTTTGTAAATTCCTGAGCATTTTTCATAGAAACAATGACGTCATCAGCAGAGAATGACGATCTTCTTGTCCAGTCTGCATGACTTTTATTTCTGTAGTTGCCGGAGGTGGCTGGCAGAGGCATTCAGCCAGTGCTCAGTGGGAATGGTGAGGGTGGGTATGTTGGGGGGGGAGATTCAGTTCTTCACCATTAAATATGGTGCATTTTGTTGAGTTGATTATCAGGCCCAGGCAGGCTTTATTCCACAGTGTTCTGAGAATCCTTGTCATAAATGTGTGTTGAATTCTGGAAAATACTTTACGACAACCAGCGCAATGATTATAGGCACCTCCTCTTTGTCATATTAATACAATGACTTAGAATGGTTGATTCTGTAATGTCACACCAACTTGTGATGGTTCTGAAATAGGGCTCCCAAGTTCTTTGATTCTCTGCTGGAAGAAGGACCTGTCTCCTCCCCTTTTTTCTGGACTCTTGACTACTAGATCTCTAGCAGTCAGTAGAATTGAGATTATGGCAGTCTCCACTTCTTGGCTCTTTGAATACTCACCTTTGAACGCAGTCACCATATTGTGAGGAAGCCCAAGCTACTTGTGGAAAAGCGACTGCAACCCAACTTGAGTGAAACGTGTTCTCCAACCCTTGTCAAGCTGCCTGCACTTGCCAAGAGGAGCAGAACAAGCTCTCTTGACAGTACCTCCTCAGATTTCAGGATTCCTAAAATAAATAAATGACTACTCTTTTTCTTAAGTCAGCAAGTTTAGTAAGGACCAACAGGTGACTGGAACACCATTCTTGCATTACAGTCTCCAGGGTCAGCCACATAGGTGGCCCCCACAGATCCTCCCTTCCTAATTGATGGACCCCCCTATAAATGAGGCCATTTAAAAATAAGCTATTTCTGAAATGAGGGGTGACTTCTGATGCTAGCTGTGATTCCTTTCATCCTTTGCTTTCATCTTTATTTGCTTTGTATTTAACAAGTGTCTCTTTCAGAGAGCATGCATTTCCATCTGGATTTTTTTTTTAATTTATTTTTATAAGAGGCATGTATTTTTATTTATTTATTTATTTGTTTGTTTGTTTGTTTGTTTATACATGCACTGGGTGCAGTCAGAAGCGTGGGAGGGTGAGAGAATTCACCAGAGCCAGAGCGGGGAGCAGAGCAGGCAGAAGGACCGAAGGACACTGCTGAGGGGAGCAGCGGGCGGCAGGAGAGGTCTGCGCGCCATGTGGGACCCTCCTCCTGTGGCCTGGGAGCAGCCGGGGATCGAACCGGCGCTGCAGAGGCTGCGGGCAGCTTCGCAACCCAGAGCTCAACCGCTGCGCCACCGGGGAGGCCCTCCATCAGGATTTTAATCCACTTTGACAACTCAGTCTTTTAACTGCAGCATTTAGATTATTAACATTCAGCACGTTCTATTTTTAGAACAGTTTTATGTCCACAACAAAGTTGAATGGCAGGGACAGAGAGTTCCCATATACCCCTCCTCCCACACACGCCGCCTGTTCCATTTTCAATGCCCCACAGAGTGGCTGACTTGCTAAAATCAGTGAGCTAACACCGTCACACCATCATCCCTGAGCTCCTTAGTTTACGTTCATTCTTGGGGTTCAGTGCTCTGTGGGTCTCATTTCATGCATAAAAGCGTGTGTCCATCAGTACAGTGTCTGCTCCTCCATCTCTGCTCCTCCCAACCCCCAAATGCCCAACAACTACTCATTGTTTTTATTGTCTCTGTAGTTTGGAGTTTTCCATAATCTCATATAGTTGGAATTATATAGTAGATAATTAAAAGATTGACTTCTTTTAATTCACAATAGTAAGTTATTTACATTTAATGTAATTATAGATAAGGTGGGATTTAATTCTACCCTCTTGCTGTTTGGTTTTTATTTTTCTCAGATAGTCCTTATTTTGTCCATCTCTCCAGTCATATTTTAGGTTATTCGAATACTTTTTAATATCATATCTTTACATTTCTTATGATGCCGTTCTGCTAGTGATGAATTCTGTCAGTGTTTGAAAATATAATTGCCTTCATTTTTGGTTTTTTATTTAAAGATTTATTTATTTATACAAGAACTGGGGTACAGTCAGAGGCTTGGGAGGGTGAGAGAATTCACCAGAGACAGAGCGGGGAGTGGAACAAGCAGACGGACCGAAGACAATCATGAGGGGAGCAGTGGGTGAAGCAGGGGAGGTCTGTGGTGCCATGTGGTTTCTCCCTGGCTGGCCGGGAATCAAGCCTGCGCTGCAGAGGCTGCTGACAGCTTCACAGGCTGGAGCTCAACCCACTTCGCCACTGGGGAGGCCCCAGACAATTTTTTTCTTTTAACATTTGAAAGAGATTGCTAAATTATAATCTTTCATATTTTCTGATAAAAATCGTTTGATTTAATTTCTGTTTTTTGACCCATAATTTGACTTTTTCCTTTCCTTTCAAGGTTTCCTTTGTACCGTAGTTCTCATTATAGAATTTTGCTGTGCCTTATTTGATTTTTTTGTGTATATTTCTCCTACTTGGGGATTATTGACTATCTTGAACTTATGGATTTATAGGCTTTATCAAAATTGTGCAATTTTTTAGCTATAATTTGTTCAAAAATTTTCTTGCCTCCCGACCTTGTGGTAATCCAGTTATGCATATTTTATGTATTTAGGTGTTTTCCACAGGTCACTGAAATTTTGTTCACTCTTATTTCCATCTTATTATCCTCTGATTCACTTCAGATAGCTTATATTGCTGTGTCTTCATGATTACTGAGTTTTTTTCCTTCTGTTGTTTTTAATGGGATATAATCTCCAAAGAATTTTGAATTTCAAACAGTTTTTCAGTTCTAAAAATGTAATTTTTATATCTTCCATTTCTCTGTATGATTTTGAATTCTTGAGTATATTTTAATTGATTTTTAATAATATCGTCCTATAAATATTATCATACCAAGTCACTGATTTTTTTCCTGACTGGAAATATTTTCCTCATTTTTGCATGTCTAATAATTTTTCATTTGGTGTTAGTCACCTTGAATGTCATCTTGCAACATTCTGGATTTTGCTGTCTTCCTTCAAAGAGCATTGAAGTATATTTATTTTATCAAGAAAGTAATTTGCCTGTAATCAATTGACTTGATCCTTTTGGAGTTTTTGTAAAGCTTTGTTCATGTAAATTTAGACTAACCCTTGCCTTGAACAAGTTTTGCCCTAATTATTATGCTTGAACTTTTGGGGGTATCTGCTGTGCATCCTGAGTCTCACCAGAGTCTTCCCCTTTTCCGTAGCCTCCCCTGCAGGCTCAGCATCCCTGAAATGAAGCCTCAGATTTCTCAGCTCAGTGAGACTGTGCTGGTCTGTGTTTTCTTCCTCACATGTCGTTCAGGCGGCATTTCCAGATACAGAAGCAGATTTGTGGTAAGTTTACTTTATTATTCTTTTCCCCTCAGAAATTAAAGTTCTGTACTGACTTTTGTGAAAGTTATGAAAACTGTTTTTTATATATTTTGTCCTTATTTTTGGATTATTATACTAGGAAGCCAGTCTGGTGTTACTTGCTCATTGGCTAGAATGATGTGATCATGCAATTTTTCTACCAAAAAAATATTGCTTCAAATACATTTTTTTCTATATCATACTGAAGTGTTTCCCTCTTGATATGGTTATATGGTTTCTGCCCTGCTACTCAGCTATATATAACACAAAAGCACACGTAGTAAATCTTCATTTCACGTCCTCTGCCTTTTCAAAAAATTTTGAGACTGATAATAATCATGCTCTATACTCATACTGTATTTTAGATTTGACAGTGATTTCCTAGTCTTCAGCTCATCTTGAATTTTTTAAGTTATGTAAATAAAATACTTATTCATCAAAGTTCGAGCTTAGAAATATCAGGTGAATTGTTCAAAGCTAAACTGTGCTTGATCATGTCCCTGGCCAGGCTCTAAGCTTGCCTTTATTTTGGATTCTGCATTTACTATCAATAGGCGTAGCAGTGCAGCTACACCACGGCCTCCCCACAGACATGCGGGTAGTTTGAGATATTCTTAGGTTTCTTGCACCTTTTTCCACCACCCCTGCTAATACACATCAGGAATATAGAGTTCAATGACTGGTATTAAAAACCAACCTTCTTCATAAATCAGCTTTTATTTTTGCACCACTGCTGCAATGAGGATATTATGAACTTTTATACAGTGGGTAGGAGTCGCTGAGCAATTTGATTGGCCCATAATGGCACTAAACCTGGTGTGTAAATCTTTATGAGCATACAGGTGGAAATTCATTAGTTACATCACCCTCCTTCATGCTGTTATCCATAAAAAAGACAAAAAAGGTACTTGGGAAAAGCTTTAACACTATTCCTATAACCATTTTCCCTCTCCTTTAACTCAACATAAATATACTACAGGCTGGCAGCTCCCTATTGGAAAAGAGGTTTAATGGTGATGCAACTTTCAGAAAAATAAAGCAGTGAATTTCAGACTTTAATGTCACCATTTCTTGGTGGCAAAAACAGGAAAGAAATTGGTGTTAAACCAAATTGAAAACCTTTAGCTTCGAGACTGGATCAGAAATGAAACAATAGTTGGTTAAGAAGTTCATCTCTGGGCAAAAATCTTTTCTTTATATAAAACAAAATGGAATTTTGTGGCACTGGCTGCTGGAGGGAGGGGCTATTACTAAAAAGCAGAAGGAACCTCATAGTCTCTTTAAAGCTAAAGAAACATTACAGAAGCAATGAGGAAAATATATCACTGATGACCAGCTGGTGTGACAATGATAATAAATTAAATGCAATTCGGAGAATTAAGAGGTGATGAGAATCCATTTGAACAAAACGAACTTCAGAGAGCGGAGTGTCAGATGAGGCTTTATTTATGAGACAGCAGAATTTAGATAAAAACTGGAAACAGGGCCTCCCCGGTGGCGCAGCAGTTGAGCGCTGGGTTGCGAAGCTGCCCGCGGCCTCTGCCGCGCCGGTTCGATCCCCGGCTGCTCCCCAGCCACCGGAGGAGGGTCCCACATGGTGCGCAGACCTCTCCTGCCGCCCGCTGCTCCCCTCAGCAGTGTACTTCGGTCCTTCTGCCTGCTCTGACTCCCCGCTCTGGCTCTGGTGAATTCTCTCACCCTCCCGCGATTCTGACTGTACCCAGTGCATGTATAAACAAAAACAAACAAACAAACAAACAAATAAATAAATAAAATAAAAAAAAATGCCTCTATAAAAAAAAAAAAAAAAAAGACAGTTCCAGCAAAACAAACTTCTTTAAAAAAAAAAAAAAAAAAAAAAACTGGAAACAGAAGTCTGAGATTTAGTAGATGGGCGAAAAGAAGAGACAGAAACCAGGCTCCGTCACGTGCTAGCTGGGCTACCCGGAGACACCCCCTTACCATTCTGTTTCTTCATCTGTAAAATCAGTGGAGATGACAGCGCAGTGAAGAGCAACAGCCATCGGGATAGGCCGGGACGCTAATAAACATCAGAATTCTCAGTGGGTGAAATGTAGTTTTATTCCTTAGTCACATGTCCGCTGTGGGCCTACGCACCCCCTGGCCACCCCCAGTTCTGTAGGAACCAGTGGTGGGCCCTACCGCTGGCCAACAAGGTCTTTGAGCCAAGAGACCAGAGTCGAGGGGAGGAGGCCACGCCAGCGACTTGGTGGTTCTGCCGGGAGGCCTCGTGTTTGTAGCTCATCGTCCAGGGCCGGACACGCCTCCCCCAGGCCAGGACCAGAACCTGCTCGTGTTTGGAATTGGAGAAAGCAAACAATCCTTGAAGGACATGAGTGTCCTGTGAGGATGCAGCAGTGGCCTGAGGTCTCGGGAAGTCTCTACTTCTAGAGCTGAGTAAGGAGCGAGCCCGGGGAGCTTATGGCACGCGCTGAAGCAGGGCTCTTCGGTAACCACATGATGTCTCCTGTGTGCAGCTCTTGAGCAGCCTTGTCAGCGCGTTACAATAAGGACACAGCTTGGGAGCCCTTGGGTGACTGTCCTTGTGTTCAATAGCCAAGTGTGGACGGGCCGGTCCCCAGCTGAGTCCGACTCCAGTGCTGTCCACTGTGGGCTGGACTTGCCTCTGCCAGCCTCCTTTTTCTCTAATGATATGGTTGCGTACTGCAGTGCCCTTGACTGAGAGCACTTGAGCGAGGCTGGAGGGCACACCCCTTCAGGTAGACATCCCCGCTCACAGCCGTGGCCAACACCCAGTGACCCTCCACATGCGCCGCTGGGCCTCCCCCCAGTTCTGCAGCCAGATTTCTCTCCTGCTTTGGTTTCATTGTGTCTGTTCCTTTGTTTTGCTTCTTTATATTTCACACATGAGAGTCTTTTTTTTTTTAAGATTTATTTTTTATTTCTACAAGAACCGGGGTACAGGCCAGAGGTGTGGGAGGGTAAGAGGACTCACCAGAGACAGAGCAGGGAGCAGAACAGCAGACTGATGAAATACGCTGCTGAGGGGTGCAGCGGGCGCGACAGGAGAGGTCTGCCGCGCCATGTGAGAATCTCCCTGGCCGGCTGGGAATCGAACACGTGCTGCAGAGGCTGTGGACAGCTTCACAGCGCTGCGCTCGACCCGCTGCGCCACCAGGGAGGCCCAAGAGTCTCTTTTCAATACTATTTTTATATGGAATATTGTCTACACTATTGCAAAAGTACTTACTTCATGTAAAAATAATTCAACTCATATTTCATAAATACATATTCTACATTGCTAGACATGCTGAGAGCATCCAAGGATTAAGAGGCAGAACTATCTCTGCCTTCAAGTTACCCAGACATTGCCGGCAAGGTAAAGGACTGCAGGTGCACAGAGCCCAGAAGATGCTGTCGGTTGGTCGTCCTGGAGCTAGGGGAGGGGGCGTGGCTCCAAGGAGGAGGGGTCAGGGGAGGCCAGCTGGCACCGGGCTGGGTCTGCAGGGTCTGGTGCCAGAGGGCACGGGGGGCGGGGGGCACATTCCAGGCTGTGGCCTGCACAGAAAGGAGACACAGATCTGGACACAGGCGCATGCGGCTGTGGTCTCCGGGAGGGACTGGTGAGAACAAAGCTCCCTCGACGCCGCCTGGAGGGCTTTCTAAGCTGTCCTAGCATTATTGGATTCTATCCCGAAGACCACGAGGAGCCATTAAATGATTTCAAGCAGGAAAGTGACATGATTAGACTGACTGGTATTTCAGAAAGATCATTCTAGCAAATGAGATAAATTTGGATTAGAAGGGGCTGGATCTGAACAGCATGAAATGAGTTGGTGGTGTATTACAGTAAGTGTCTTGGCCGGAGATGATAAGATTGAACCAAAGCAAAAGAAGCCAGTTGGAACAAAGGGGGTGTCTGGTGCGCCCTCCTTTCTTGCCCGGAGGCTGCATTTCTCACTCCTTGTGGCGGGTTTGCTCTTCCCTGAGACGTTTTCCGCTTGGTCCGAGCTCGCCATTCAGGTGTAGGTCAAAGTCACTTCCTCAGAGTCATCCCTTCCAAGGTCATTCCTGTGTTTACTTGCGCTGGCCGCTCCGGCCTTCAGCATCCCGTCTCCCCCTCACAGGCTCGGGCGGTCCTGCCGAGGGTTTGCCGCCCCTTGCAGTGACGCCGTGTTCTCTGCTTCGTTTGTCAGCCTTGTATGAGGACAGCTCGGCACAGAAGAGAGAATCAATAACACACACCAGAGACTCTGTAAAATGGATTTATGAATTGACAGCTGTCACCTCAAAGTGGACTTCTCTGGTGTGTGTTACTGATTCTCTTTTTTTGCGTGTTTTGCCCGCAGATCTAGAGCTCGGCTCTGGAGACACAAGAACTCTCAGCCCTGCTGAGCTGCCTCTGCTTCCAATTTGAAAACACCTCAACAAAACCAGCAGGAATGGCAGGCTTTGTGCACCGAGCAGTCCCGAGGTAGACAGACGCCGGGATGGCGCATGTCCGGCGTCACACGGCTGGGCTCCGGGTCACCTTCTCTGATTGACCCGCGGTTTCCTAAGACGGCTGCTCTAGTTCCCTCTTTCCACCTATAGACGTGTTTGCTGCTCTTCATATCCACAAATGTAGACATCTCTTCTTCCCGGGCGGCCTCGTCACTTGCTCTTAATAATGAGGTGTGGCCCCGGGGGGCCCCGTCAGCGCCTGCTGCACCCCCTCTAGTTGCCGAGTTTTGCGGTCAGATAGTCAGGGCTCATTGTTGGTTTGGTTTGGACCGACGCTTCGTTTCTCTGTGTCCACGAGTAAGTGAGACTACACGATGCTGGTCTTTCTCCTTCGCCTTATTTCTTTTTTTAAAAAAAAGATTTTATTTATTTTTGCACAGAAGAACTGGGGTACAGGCCAGAGGTGTGGGGGTGAGAGGACTCTCGGAAGACAGAGTGGGGAGCTGAGCAGGTGGCTCCACTGAGATACACAGCTGAGGGGCGCAGCAGGGAGACAGGAGAGGTCTGCTGCGCCATGTGGGTAGCTCCCTGGCCGGGGATCAAACTTAGGCTGCAGGGGTGATAGCGCTGGGACTTAACCCCTAGGCCCTCAGGGAGGCCCATTCTTTGAACTTATTGCTCTGAGGTTTGAAGATCGGGAGGTGGCTGTTGGGATTGATGAGGACTTGCATGTGACTGGAGCAGAACGACATTGGGAGGGGCCAGGAGACAGGACTCTAAGGGCAGGGAACAGCCACATTCACAGGAAACCACGGGGGAGGGTGGCACGCAGTGACCTGTAGCTTGCAGGCCCGGCTGTTCGGGGTGGGGAAGCAGCTGGTCTCTGCTTGGCGGACAGATAAGGAGCCGTCTTAGAAACGGGAAGAGACAGGTATAAAAGCTCTGCTTTGACTAGCGCCCAAAGCGGTTGGTTGTGCCACAGGCAGGAGACGTCACCTTGAGGGACAGGTAGACGCGCAGGGCGGAGCTGAGGGTGGGGGCGGCCGGAGGTTGCCTGGGTGGAGTCTGGCGCTGCCAGGTGAAGAGGGACGACGGCTTTGCCTCTGGGGGTGCCAGGGCTGCGCTGAGCGGTGGATGTTTATCAGAGTGAACGTTCTGGAATGCGGAGAAGATCAAATTCAAGTAAACCAGAGACAAAGAGAGAACAGACAGCCCTGCGCCCGGGAAGCTTCCCCGCTCCGTTCTAGTTACCAACGCCGAGCTCCCCGGCGAGCCGGGCTGGGAAACCAGGCTTTGTTTCCGTCCTGCTTTTGTGGCTGGCACCCGAGGCTCTCAGCTGCCCATCAGCAGGCTCCCCTGTGCCAGCCTAGAGCTCACTGTGTTTGGAAACCACGAGCAAGATCACAACAGATAACTCTCATGTTGTAGAGTTTCAGTATCTTTTTAATGTTCCTGAGAAAGAACGAGGTAATTGCAAACGAATCCTGCCCTCCCGCCCCGTCTGTCGCGTCTTCAACGAGAGAGGCGCCCGCAGCTGGGCGGCAGGCGGGCACGATGGCCACTGCAGGTCCGCTGGGGAGTGGCCCGACCCGCCACCGTGTCCCCCAGGAGTCCCCTGGGGTGCGGCCGTTTCCAGAGGGGCCAGCTCGGCTGTGCAGGTCGACGCTCACTTCTGGGCTGTGTCTTTGGAAGGAAGTTCTGGCCGCTCCTTGGGGGGACATTTGGGGGCGTCCATTCTGCCAGGCCGTGTCCGCCACCTGCCGCCGTGCGCCTTCCTCCCGGGCTGCGCCGCCTGCCCGTGGGCTCGCCCTGCCCAGGGTCTCCGTGGGAGCCTTTCCTTTCCATGGCGCTTCCACGTCACCGCCGGCTCGGGAGGGACGCACCACACGGCTGTGACCGCGGGGACCGAGTGCGGGTTCCTTCCCCTCCGGCGAGAGGGGCGCACCTGTCCACTCTGAGTGGACACCGCCCCGGGCGGGCGAGGAGAGGAAGCCTGGGCCCTCCTGCCCTCCCCCTGCCCCGCCTGCTGCCCTTTGGGGATCTCAAAGGCTCGCACTGTTCCTCCTAAGACGCTGAATTAGGAGCCTGGAGGCCAGTGTCCACATGAGACACCGCCGTGGCAGCGCCAAGGAGGGAGACTCGTGGCTCCCGCGGCAGGGCCGGGCACTGGGGCGGGGGGCGCCGGGGCGGGGGGCGCCGGGGCGGGGCCTCTCACCAGCCTGTGTGTCGGGACTCAGGGCACGAGGCTGGGGCCTTGGAGCAAGCGCAGCACGAAAGCCCCTTTAATTGGACTTTCAACCACCTTTTCATCTAGCAACATCCCAAATACTGTCCTGGCTGCTCTTATTACGCGAAAACATGATTCGTTGTTTTTTGAACATTTGAACTAAAAAAATCAAAGGTTTCGAGCACATAATCAGTTTTCCAAGAAGACACAGACACGCTGTCTCATCCACTCGCCCTGTGCCCGTGTCTGGCTAAGGGGTCTCGAGTGTCCCTCCTGCGCCCCAAGCGGCCGTCCTGTGACTCAAGCGGGGCGTGGGGTCGCCCCAACACCCTTCCCCAGGACAAGTGGGGAAAGGGCGCGGTGCTGGCGAGGAAGCCAGGTGGTTACCTGGGGCACACCTGCAGAGGCCAGTCGTTCCTCATCTCACGGGCCCGGGAGGGGGCACCACCACCGTCACGAGGGCCCAAGGGAAACAGGCCACAAGTTCCCCTGCAGGGACAGTGGCCAGCACTCCCCACTGCAGGTGCTTTCCTCAAGAATCTAAGGACGGGGCCTCCCGGGTGGCGCAGGCGGCTGAGCACAGCGCTGTGAAGCTGCCCGCAGCCTCTGCAGCACAGGTTCGATACTGGCCAGGGAGCTACCCACATGGCGCAGCAGACCCCTCCTGTCTCCCCGCTGCTCCCCTCAGCAGTGTATTTCGGTCCGTCTGCCTGTTCTGCTCCCCACTCTGTCTCTGGGGAATCCTCTCACCCCCCTGCACCTCTGACCTGTACCCCGGTCCTTGTATGCATAAATAAATAAATCTTTACCAAAAAAAAAAAAAGAGAGAATTTAAGGAAGGCGAGGAATGCCTCTCCCTGCGTGGAAACGCCTCCTCTTTGTCCCAAGGAAGAGCCTCCTGTTAGAAAATGAATCGATCCGTGTGCAGATTATTACAGATAATGTCAAATTCAAGTGCAGCCGTTATCTAGGTAAATGGTATTTAAATAGAGACCACAAGTTGCTATTTTAATATTAACTATTTGTGTGTGATTTGGGCCTGGGACAGACCTTGTTTTTCACATACTCTTTATCCACTTTTGAATTGTACCCCAAGCATCCTGCACCCCCCACCCCCACCAGCCACAGACGTGGGACTCGGGGGAGATGAATGAACAGGGGCAGCTGGATTTTCTTTCCAAACCCGACACGCGTGTCCATCCCCCCCTCTCACCCACTCGGCGAGCTGAAGGGAGCTTTCCAGAAATTTCTGCTGGGATGATATTCCTCTCCCTTGCATTAATATGGAGCGAGCAAAGGCCAAATCGTGAGGGGATGCCAGCTTGTCTGAGGCAGTGGCATAATTTAGGTTTCAGAAGGACAATATGACTTTAAGGAGGTCACAGACGGGGAGTCGGCTCCAGCAAGGGCAGCCTGTGGGCAGCAAGTGCCCACCAATACTAGTCATCAGATCATTTGCCCAAGTTAAGTCTGATTACATTAAGTCTCACACACAAGAATAACATGCCAGCGGGTTCTGCGCTTGCCAGGAGAACCATGTCAGTGGGAGCACCACGCCCGTCTCGAGTCTGGCCAGCCACAAGGGAGCTGGACTTCGCTTTCCACTGGACACATAGTCCATGAGCACCAGTGACCCCTCAGCGCAGACATCTGAGCCTTCAGCTGTTCAAGTGTGTGCATTTACTGAAACATGCATGTGCATGTGTGTGTGGGGGGTATGTTTCTGTCTGTCAAAGAATTTACAACACGATTCCAGAGCAAGACTTCTGGGATGGAGCCCCAGGGCTGCCCCTGTTTGTCACAGACCTTAGTTCACTGACCTGATTACACTTTTCTGTCCCCCGTTATGAGCAGCATGATAATAATTACAGGGAATGTGAGTCCAGTCATAAATAGCAAGGGGGCAGAGACCCCAAATCTGGAAATACTTAAGTGACATCCCCAGACCTCACATTTTATAGTAGAACATTCTAGACCATCACACCCTCAAACACCCAGCCAGGCACCTGACCCCGAGCAATTTTTTGACCCCTTCTAATGTTTTTTCTAGTTCCTGACACACAGCTCCCTGCGGGATCCGGGGACGCGTCCAGGCACACAGTTTGCGCCCATATTTGTGTCGTGACACTAAAAGCAGGATGTGTCAGGCTGGCAAGTTCTACTGACCAGTGCGACCTAACTAACTAGTTAGCCTAACTCTCTGGTGCAGCCTCAGCAAAGAAGGACGAGAGCAGGAGGGGCTGGGCAGGGCCTGCATGCAGAGGGGAGGCCAGCTTGGGGACTGATCTAAGAGAAAACATATAACAAGTGACAGAACAAACTCAGGAGAAAGTCCCCAGCGGAGAGTGACTCCCCGCCCAGTGTTACTGCAGAATGAGCTATTCTGGAAAGGGATCGCTAATTCGAAAGGAATCCTGCACGCCTGTGTTTACTGCAGCTCGATTTACAACAGCCAAGTTATGGCAGCAGCCTAAATGCCCTCAGACAGATGAGGGCATCTGATCAAGAAGACGTGGTCCTTGCAGACAGTGGAATACTACTCAGCGATCGAAAACGATAAACCCACACCATTTGCAGCACCGTGGATGGAGCTGGAAGGGGTTATGCGCAGTGAAGTCGGTCAGAAGGAAAAAGATAAATATCGGATGGTTTCACTTACATGCGGAACAGGCAAAACCAGACAGAAGGTCAGGAAAAAGACAACACTTGCAGGCCGACCGCTGGTCTGAGGCCTCCAAGAGGGGAGGGAGAGGGAGAGGGTGAGACCAGGGGAGGGAGGAGCACAGGGCTGTGGTGATGGCGGGCGCTGTGGTGGCGGGAGGATGAAGCGGACGACACCCGCGGGGAGAAGCCAAATACTGTCCAAAAATGAACAACGATATAAGAAAATAAATTAATTAATAAATAAAAAAATAAAGCAAAACAGAACAAAACTTTCCAGCCCGTTTCCTCCTCCAGCGCTGGTTCTGGGAAGCTGGGAGGGCGCCGGCCTCTTGGGTCCGGGGCTGTCGGAGCAGGAAGGACGGGTCCTGAACATCAGCTTCCTCCGAGACCAGTGTCCAGGGGAGAAAGCCAGGGACGTTTTCCCTGCAGTCGTTAGTGCAGCCCGTGCACGTGGAAAGGCCCCCCCACCCCCCGGGAGAACAAGGAAACCACCCCCCAAAGAATTTCTACCTCTCGCTGCGTGGTTCCTGTTTTCACTCCAATCCACCGAGTCCCTGGACCATCGGACGCGTCGGGACGCCTCTCACAGGCTCCGGAAGGGGGTGTCAGCCGCAGGCCTTTGCAGCCGTCTTCCCCCGACTTGCGTGTTCTCATCAGATGAAATGAGGACCAGAGACCAGGCTGTGGTCACGCGGGGCTGGGCGTGGACACGGGCAGTGGCGCTGACCTCGCCTGAGTCTCGGGGCTGATTCCCACAAGTCCTCCCACGCCCTGCCCCGCCCCGGGCGCCATGGCCTTTGCAGATTACAGATCTCATTAAGCGCTGCAGATCTTAATTTGCTGGCGTCCGTAGTAATTGAGTGCTCAGTCATTGTTATATTCACTATCCTGACAACATTTATTAAAATGAAGCAATTAACTATTGTCTTAAATGGGTTTGGAGGTAAGGCTCGTTACACAGAGGCTCATCACCATTGGCTTAAATGATAAATGCACAACTGTCTCACCCCAGCCCTACCCTGGAAATTGGCTCAACTGCATCTCTTGGAAACTCTTTCTCACACAAGAGCAAGACTGCTGGGAGAGGGTGGGCGAAGCACCACATGCATGGACAGGGCATTATTGAAAACAGAAAGCCCCACCCACAGCTCACAGGGGGGCCTGCCCCCTGGTAGGGTGGGGGCGTCCCTCCGAGGAGTGGAGAAGGAGCTGCCCAGGGGACTGGCCCGGCCGTGCCTGCTTGTGTCACTGGAAAGACCAGCCCCTTGCGCGGGCCGGAAGCGGGGACGTCCGTCTGCCCCGATTCTCGTCGACCCCCAGGCTCCGACGCCAGGTGGTTTTCTCCTGTGCTCACCATTGCAGAGACCTGCAGCCCCGCCCCGGCTCTCCTGCCAGCCTCCGGCACCAGGCAGGGTATGCAGGCGCTGTCATTCTTCTCAAGCAGTTTTGTGAAAAGGAAATAGACACAAAGAGGAATCCCGCCTGGCTGCAGCCTGGCCCTCGTCCCCGTCACGAGTCAGCACTAGGAGCTTTCGGACAGGCACCGCCTGAGGGGCCGTGACACGCACTTGGCGTCAGGCGAGTGTATGTCGCTCCTGCCGGTTGCGACGGCCTGTGCACCCTCACACACGCAGCCTCGCCACCTCCCTTTGGGTGTGAAAATGGAAATAATGCTTCATCTTCCCAAGTGTGGGAATAGACGAGAAAATGAGTAAAACCCTCAGCCTGGTCTGGCACGAAGCCCACAGTGGATGAGTGTTTCTTTGCCCTTGGCTGTTGCCAGTCATGCCAGCCGCGTGTGGTGGGGGAAGCTTCCGGGAGGGTGTGTGGCCACCGCACCCCACACCTGGCACCTGCACCCACACCTGGGCCTGTGAGCAGCACATGAATATTTTAGGTTTGCCTTTCGTGTCCGAGTCCTAGGACCAGCCTCCTCCGTGCGGTCCCTGAAATCTCTAACAATCCGAAGACGCGTAGTAAGGAAGTCCCCTTGCGGACGAGGTCCCTTGTCACCTAAGGGAAGGAATTTAGAAAGGAAGAAGAAAAAGAAAGAAAACCTTGATTTTTAGCAGCGGGGGGAGCGTGGACTAACGCAGACCATGGCTGCAGAGGTGTCCCCCTGGGTGAGTGGAGGCTGTACCGGGGAACAGAGAACAAGCTACACAGAAGCTTAAACTAGTCAAGTTTGGATTTTTCCACATCAAAAATATCTTCTATTCAGTATTCAGGGGTTTTTGATGAAGTGGTTCAAAATGATGCTAGTGCCTCAGGGTCTTAGTAATATTCTGCTTTCCTATCATGGATTTGTCTTCGTCCTCATGGTCACAACATAGCTGCTGTGGCTCCAGGCGTCTCATCTGTTTTTAAGTCAGAAACAGTCAGTAAGGACAGAGTCAGCCATGCCTTTTCTAATCAGGAAAGGAAGAGCTTTCCACAAATGTGTTTCAGAGATAACTGGTTGTCAGATCTGGGTCATATGACTCGCTCTTGCGTCCAAGAGAAGCTACAAAGGTGTGTTTAGTAGGTTTGCCTCTGTTGTGAACAAACTATGGGTTTGATTTATGAGAAAGGAGGGCACAATATTGATGAAGCAACTAACCAGATCCACCATATTTTCTGCATCTTATATTAAATATAAGCAACGTCTGAATTATTATGCATAGAACACCTGAAATTTAGGAAGTGGGAGCTGAGCAGTTTGTGGGGCCACTGAAAAGCCTGGGGAGTCAGGATTGTGGGGACCTGAGCCCAGGCCCACAGAGGACCCACTGCCCGTGCCTCTGCCCCCTCCGCGGGGGTCTGGCTGAATTCCCGCAGGGACCACACCACTGATGTGGACAACAGAAGCTTTAAAAAAGACCTGGAGTTTTAAAAACTCTGTCACTTTGCAAAAATCCAAAGAGCATTTATTCAAAAAAAAGAGAGGGATCTCAGAAGAGTGAGCACTGCCCCCTCCCCGCCCCTGCGGGCGGCAGGCCATGGACCCCTGCAGAGCCTCGCTCCGGGCGCCACCCCTGCCTGCTTGTGGGCTCCCTGAATAGGCTCCCGGGACGTCTTGTGTTCCCTTGACCCGGCACAGAACGTGTTCCGTGCACACAGTGCCGTCCCGGGGGACACTTGTTGACGAAATAATCATCAGCAATTGGTCCTGAGACGGCCGCTTGCGGGGATGGTAACGGGCGGAGGGGGCCCGACAGCCCGAGAGGACACGCTGGTGTGAGAGGCTCCCAGCAGGCGCCCTGCGCGCCAGCACACTCGGAGCTGAAGGTCCCGCACCTGCTGAGAGACAGCGGGCGGCGCGGGCGGGAAGGGGACGCTGTGGCAGCCCGTCCTTCCTGGAGCTGCGGGCATCAGAGCTAACAAAGGCAGGAGGCGCTGGCGGCAGGGGGAGGGCGTCTCTCTCCGCCTCTAGCCGGCCACTGGAGGGCCTGCGGGGGTCCGTGGCCAGAGACGCCCAAGGGTGCGGACTGCAGAGCTGCTCACGAAAGGCTCTGACTTTAAAATAGCGGCAGCAGCAAGGGGAGTCTAGCTGCTGGGGCTGCACCCCGTAGTGTTCAGGTTGGTCCACCTTCAGCAGTAGCTCAGGAGAACGGGGAACAGGAAGGCGCAGGCCAGCTCCCCGCTCCCGGCCCAACGTCTGCATCACCCCGAGGGCATCGCAGTGGCCGGGCCCGCAAACCAGTCCCGCACTTGAAACATCATCCCCGCGCTGCGGGACAGCCCGGGGAGAAGCAAAGAAAACGCTGGACGTGTCGCCTCCCCGGGGGCCGCCGAGGCAGGAACGTGCAGGCGTTTTTCGAAATAAAGTCGAGGGCAGGGAGGACGCGAGGAGGGAGGCTCAGGGTGTCCACGCGTGGGCCTGGAGACCCCACACCGCCCCGACCCCGCTCCTGCGTCCCGCACCTCGAATTTGTTCTGGGAAGTCTCTTGCCGGGTCCAATTGCTCAGGCTGGGGACCTACGCGTCTCCATCGGCTGTCGTCCCCCCAAAGAGAGGCGGGCCCCGAGCGCAGCCCAGTTGTGCTCAGGACAGGGAGAGGCTCCTCGCTGGGCCCGCGGTGCCGGGGCCTCCAGTGCCATCGCAGATCACCAGGGCAAGCAGTGCCGGGCAGACATCCTCATCGGGCGCGTTGCACGGCCACAACGCCCGCCGGCTTCCCAAGGTCAAGGCCAAGTAGGGGCAGGGCTGGGCTGGGCGCTTCCCCGCCCCCACCCTGGTGCTCTCTGGCCCTGGCCAGGGCTTCCCTGGGGGTGAGGACACGAGATGGAGGAAGAGGCGCCTCCCCCATCACATGTGGCCGCCTCCCTCCTGGGGCGGACAGATTTTTGTCTGGGGCGCTTCTGAGCAGCAGAGTGGGGCCGGGGCACTCCCAGGGGGGCCGGAGCCCGTGGGCCGCAGCTCAGGCCCCTGGATGGCCAGCTGGGTCCGCTCGGCCGGCTGTTGCGTCGCCAAGCGGACTCGTGGCCTCTGACTTGATTCTCAGCCGCCGGCCCCGGCGAGCACACCCGCCTTGGCTTCAGCAGCACGTCAGGGGTGCAGGGGAGCCTGGAGGTGCTGGAACAGGCAGTTGGACGGCCCCACCCATGCCCAGCGCTCTGGGGAGGACGCCTGCTCCCGCCCCCAGGATGTAGAGCGTGCGCACACACATATGCACACGCGCGTGCACACACAACCTTTCTCTCTAAGGTAGTCTAGACATAGTCATTTTCGTTATTTTACTGCAGGGTAATGACACACAGCCGAGCTCCAGCCCCCCTGTGCCTGCTCGGCGCCGTGGAGCCACTGGCAAAGCCACATGTCAATCGCGTCCCCGTCCCCCGGGGCTCCCTCAGCAGCATCTACTCTCCCATGTCCAGCATCTTTGTCTCACTGGCCTCGGGACGCCCGCCAACAGGCCCTCCAGTTTGTGCCGGCCCCGTGACCTCGTCGGGCCCGCCGGAGGGTCACCTCTCAGGCCCTCCGCCCGCAGCTTCCTGTGCGCTGGGATCCCTCCTGTCGTCAGGACTCAGCGGCTGGTTTGCAGAGCGCGTGGGGCTGCCTCCCGTCAGGGCTCTGCTGGCTAAAGCTGTGAGCTTGTGGACGTGATGGTCGGGGTGTGTTTTCACAGCCTCACGGAGAAAGAACAGACACACACCAAGGTGTGAGACCGGGGCGTCCACCCGTCACAGCGGCGAGTGGCCCTGGGACCTCCACTGTCCTTCCCAGCCCCACCTCCCTGCTCCCTCCACGACTCCGCTGGCAGCGCTGAGTGGCTTCCTGCCACTAGAGATTAGTCCGAACTCTCCAGAATGTAACAAAGGAGTCACGAACGATTCCATCAGCCTCTGCCGCTGAGGCCGACCGCAGGACGCATACGAGTGGTTATTCCTTTTGATCTGCAGTCGGATTCCCTTGTGAGGACAAACGCTTGACAAACGCTTCTGTTTACTTCGTCTGTTTAAAACAAAGCTTCAAGAAATATCCACGGACAAGTCTTTGAAGGGTCACGTGCTTTCGTTTCTACGGTTCACTGCGGAGGAGCACAATGACAGAGTCGCAGCGTGGACGGTAGAACTTTCCAGGAGCTCCTGGACCGGCGCCAGTGTCCACGTGCACCAGCACCAGAGCCGCTCAGTCGTTGGCATGCCCGGCCCGGTCTGGGCAGGCTCCGGTGTGGGGCGCGAGTCCTTTGCGTGGCACAGGAAGCTGCTGCTTTGGGCTTCCGCAGCGGCTGCGACGCTGACCTCACTGACCGCTCGGGAACCCTCGTCCGCGCCTCCGCTCTGTTGAGATGTTTTGATCTTTTGACTTTTTAAAAGCAAGTTGTTGAGGGGCCTCCCTGGTGGCGCAAGGGGTTAAGCACAGCACTCTGCAGCAATCCTCAGCCTCTGCAGCATGAGTTCGATCCCCGGCCCGCCAGGGAGCAACCCACAGGGCGCGGCAGACCCCTCCTGTCTCCCCGCTGCTCCCCTCAGCAGTGGGTTTCAGTAGATCCACCTGTGCTGCTCCCCACTCTGTCTCTGGGGAGTCCTCTCACCCCTGCATCTCTGGCCTGCACCCCAGTTCTTGGATGCACAAATAAATAAATCTTTAAAAAAAAAAAAAAAACAAGTCGTTGAGTTCTTGTAAGTGGCTCTTCACCTACCGTGGAAACAAGCCCTTTATCAGACGTGCCGTTGCAGGTGTCTCCCCGGCCCTGAGGCTCCCCTGCTCACCCCTTAATGGTTTCCCTTCAGAGAGAAGCTTTTTTTTTTTTTTTGAAATGTTATTGCAATCTTAGTTATATTTTATGAATTGTAGTCTGAGATCACAGACTGTCTCCTGTGTTTACATCTCGGTGGTTTATAGATTGATATTTTACTCAGGACTCTGTAATCCTTGAGTTATTTCCGTGTGGGGTGAGGCCCAGATCCAAGGTCCTTTCGTATGTGGATAGACGATTGTTCTGGAATCATCACTGAGAAGACTTGAGCCACGGAATCACCTTGCAGCGTTGTCAGAAATAGATCCACCATTTATCAGTGGACTAGTTTATTTTTTTCTCTCTCTCGACAATGATGTTGCAGTGACTGGATCAGGGTAGTTCTGTGCTCTCGCACTTAGGCCTCGTCACTCTTAAAACTGCTCTATAATTTCTTTAGCTATTCCAGGTCATCTGCATTTCCACATGCATTTCAGGAACAGCTTGTCAATTGATACAGAAATGTAGATTATAATGAATCTGTAGAATCTGTCCGAACACTAGCGCAGCGTTCATCCTCACATGTGGCGCAAGTCAGTTGCTTTAGGCCTTTGATTTCTCTCAGTGGAGATCTGCTGCTGTCAAAGCGGAGCGTCCACAGCTGCGAGATGACCGCCTAAGCAGCTGCTGTGGTTACGGCGTGTTAAAGACCAAGCGTGGCTGCAGGACAGTCCGGGTCTGCTGGAGCCTGAGACAGCAGAGGCCCCAGCCCCACGCCCAGCCCTGTCCCGCCGTCCCTATCTGTGCGGCCGTTATAGTAGACAAGCCCGCACCCCAAAAGGGCCCCGTAGGCCAGCTCCCATCCATGGGGTGGGGTCGGCCGGCCTGAGGGGAGCAGCGTCTGCAAATCACCGAGGATTCTCTCGCTGGGCAGGATTCTCCCTGCTTCACCATCTATTTGTTGTTTTTTAAAAAAGATTTGTTTATTTATGCATCCAAGAGCTGGGGTGCAGGCCAGAGGTGCGGGGGTGAGAGGATTCACCAGGGACAGAGTGGGGAGCAAAACAGGAGGATCCACTGAAATCCACTGCTGAGGGGAGCAGTGGGGAGATGGGAGAGGTCTGCTGCGCCATGTGGGCAGCTCCCTGGCTGGGCACGGAACTCGTGCTGCAGAGGCTGCGGACAGCTTCATAGGTTGAAACTTAACCCCTGTGTCCCCAGGGAGGCCCCATTTACTTTTTTATTCAATGGCTCATTGGCACTTGTCTGGGCCCCGGGTTGCCGCTTACTGGGGGCTGGACCCCGTGTTGCCTGCACAGTCCTCGCTCGCTCATACCGGTCTGGGCCTTGGCGGCGCCTCAGTTTGCTCCGGAGTCCACGACGTCCTCTGCTGCTGGCTGTGGTGCTCCCCCCTTACTCTCTAGCCTGGCAATTGCTTCCGTTGTCCTTCATGTCCGTCCTACCCCAGGCTTCGAATCAGTCATGTCTCCAAGGAGGCCGCTTTCTGCTATTGGAGAATGACGTCAGAAGCCGAAATCTGGTGCTGGAGGTGCCGGCAGCTGCCAGCGAGGGCCCCGCGGTTACAGGGCCGGGCTGAGGCGCCTCCAGCCGAGCCGCAGCGGGCCTCCCGGGGTTACCCCACTCACACTGCCATGGCAGCAGGCCGTCCTGCCCCAGCACAGGGTGACCAGCGTGACGCCCATGCCTACTCTGATGTCCTCCACCTCCTTGGGGGCCACTCAGCTCCCGCCCGCCTGGACCCACATTTTCCCAGTTCAGCCCTCAACTGGCCTGGGCAAGCCTTTGTCCACCAACTCTTTAATTCCTGCGAGACTTTGCACACTGGACGGGACATTCGGACAAGACAGTGACGTCTAGTGACGGACGTATCTCAGGTCGTGGAGGAGGCGTCTGCCCTGCAGTGACGCCCATGGTCTCAGGGGCCCCCCAGACGGCACATAGGGGGAGCCGGGAATGCAGGGCCAAATGGTCCTTAGGAGGTCGTGAGCCCACCTAAGTATGACCGGTCAAGAGCCCTCAGGCCCCAGAATTGCAGGGGGCAGAGCAACACCACGAGATTCAGACAACACAGAATAACTCCCCGCCACGCCGGGCGGTGGGGTCCCTGTGGACAGTGGGGGTGGGCCCTGAAGGGGCGTCTCCGACACTTGATGCTTGAGCGGATGATCCCACGTAAACACAGCCATTACCTTCAGGAAAGGCTGTGTCCATTAAAACGCGACGAGCAGCTGTGGAGAGGAGAGGCTGTTTAGTGGACATGCGGCATGTCGGGCCTTGTCCTAGGGGCCTTGCCTAGGACTCGCGGAATTCTCGCAGCCGGCTGAGGAAATCGAGGCACAGAGTCGTGCTGGCCCGTGTCTGCGCAGGAGCTTGGCCTGAGAGCCGGCCGCCGGCCCGGAGCTGCGTCCCGCTGGCCTCTGGGGACCCGGGCAGCCTCGGCCTCGGAGCCCCTGGGGGTAACGCTGGATTTTTCTAATTGATTGTAAATTGATTTTCTGGTCCAGCCTCAGGAGCAGCTCCCAGCCCCTCCCGCTGCATCACAGCGGCCACCGGCATCCCAAACCCTGTCTGTGGTTTGCATGTTACCGGGATTAATCCGCAATTGATCCTGGCTTTGTTACGTAACGCCAGCCTCTCTGTGCGGCTCTCTCCTTCTTTCTTCTGCGTCAGCCGCTCAGGGCGCAGCCCCTCCTGGGTGTCCTCTGCCAGGAGAGCTCCCGGCGCGGCACCGGGGTCCGAGCGAGACAGACACAGCTGGCCCCGGGGACCCAGGGCCGGGCTCAGCGGAGAGTCGGGCCGACGGCCGGTTCTCAGGGACGGGGCCTGCTGGGCTCCGCTGAGGGCACACGTGACCCCCCGAGGGGCGCGAGGGGCTCCCCTTGGAGACACGGTGGGAAAGGCCCGTAGCTCCCATGACGTCCCGGCCATTGGGACTCCGTGAAAATGTCTCACGGTTGCAAGGAATGTTCAAGGCCCTGCACTGGCCTAAGGCGGGACTCGGCCCCTCGGCCCGCGGTCCTGGCCTGGAAGGTTGCTCTGGGGGAGGAGAGCAGCGAGCGGGCGGGGATGTGGGAAGAAGGAGCTTTTCTCAACTGCAGGCTTGAAGGAAGGCGGAGAAGCTTCCAGCACGACTGTAAGTCACAGACTGCTGCTTTCCTTCTGCGGGCTGTCAGCGGCATTCAACGGGATTCTCCCCTTTCGGGGCCACTGGGTCGGGCGCCGCGTGCTGCATGGAGCACATCCGTCCTGTGGGTCCAGTGAGGGCCAGAAGGGGTGCGCTCGCTGCTTCCGGCACAGACGCTGACGAGGGGGGCCCTGGGATGACCCTGCCTCCTTCCAGCCCAGCCCGGTCAGAGGAAGGGTAGGGACATGGGTGACGTCCGGTTCTGGGGGGACTCCGCGGTGCCCCTGTGGCTCCGGGGTCTTCTCAGCCCAACTCGCTGTGGACAGCCCCTCCCCATGGGGCGGCGACGCCCGGGCCTCTGCTGTCGTGTACCCGAACGATTCCACTTGCTGGCGTCTGTGCGTACAAGCAGGACAGGTGAGGGCAGTGGGGCCCGCATGGGGCGTCACCTCCAGACCTGGCCCCCGCGGCTCTGGCTGCCCAGTAGCCTGGTTTGTCACCAACCCACATGCCAGAGGCCCCCGGGATGGAAAAATGGAGTCTGGAATTTTAATGAGCTGCTCCCTCACACAGAATCTGGCTCCTAATCTGTTTTCTCACTTTAAGAATCTAAAACAGCACCTCCCTAGTGGTGCGAGGGCTTAAGCACCACACTATGAAGCAATCCGCAGCCTCTACAGCACAAGTTCGATCCCCGGGGTCCAGGGAGCAACCCACATGGCGCAGCAGACGTCTCCTGTCTCCCCGCTGCTTCCTTAGCAGTAGATCTGCCTGTTCTGCTCCCCGCTCTGTCTCTGGTGAGATCTCTCATCCCCCGCATCTCTGGCCTGTGCCCCAGCTCTTGTATGCATAAATAAATAAATCTAAAAAAAAAAAAAGAATCAAAAACCCCATCCTGGCGGCCAGAAGCCCAAGGCTGCACTTTCCTTCCTTCTGCATCTTGGATGTGAGGATCCTCGGGAGGCGGCAACAGACTCTCCCGCTCTGCTGCGTAAGGGGCACGACAGTCATTTCTCTGGAGAAACACCGACGACGGCGGCGACTCTGAACGCTCTGCCACAGTTCACAGCCGCGCGGACGCTGCTGACTGGGCAAAGCTCAGCTGCTGACGGCCGCAGTGCTGGGCACGGGAGCTGGCCGCGGGCACACACATGGACACAGGGGAGGCCGCTCAGCTGTCATGAGAGAAACCCGCCCCTGGCAGCAACTCAGAGGGAGCTGGAGGGGGTGGTGCGGAGCGAAATGTCAGGGGAAAAAGACCGATGCTGGTTGGTGGCACTTCCACGGGGAACGCAGAGACACCGAGGGGTCTGGTAGAGCCGAGCCAATCGCTTGGCTGACGACAGGCCTGAGGCCGTGTTGGGAGGTGGGGGACGTGAGTATGAGGGGCTGGGAGTGGACTGCGGGGCCTTCCGGTCATGGCCCCTGCGGACGGCGCCTGTGCGCCCCCCAACACACAATCACACCAACCCGCCTTGTCTCCAAAAAAGGCTTTCAAAGAAATGCAAACATTATTAAACGAAACAAAAAGGCACTGGCAAGAGGAGACCACATTCGGGGCTGGACGTGTGGGGTGGGGCTGCCTCCCCCGCTCTGGGGGCGCACCGAGGGTGCTGGGCATGGAGGTGCCCCGCAGTTGCTGAATAAAGGCGCCGTCCAGGGAGGCTGGGGGGAAGCAGAGGAGGGAGGCAGGGAGAGGGGTTCACGAACCTGGGACGAACGCTGGCGTACAAATCCCGATTACGCTAAAAATCAACATAAAACTGCGGCCCAAATCCTCAGTAAGTAAACTCACAAATCAATGGTGTGTAATTAGCATCACGGAGCTTTGCGCCGACAGCACGCGAGGGCTCTTCCAGGGTGGCTAAGCCCAGACTCATTATTTCTGGATTATCTTTAAATGAAGAGGCCGGCACAAACCCACGAATAAAGCCTGCGACGATAGTTGCACCAACTGGCGTTTAACTCTTGGGCCGAGGCTGTTTCCTTGCCCGCGATCACCCGCCGCGTCGGGCTGTGAGCACCACCCGTTTCTACGCTGAGGCGGCTGCAGTGAGCAGATGTTACTTTTTTAATCCTAAGAAATAATCTAGGATAAAAGCAAGTTAGAAACTTGTTTTCTTTTTTTCTTGCAATGGCTCAGCGGTGGGGGTCTGGCTGTTTTCTTTTTTTTTTTTTTTTTAAAGATTTATTTATTTATGCATACAAGAGCTGGGGTGCAGGCCAGAGGTGCAGGGGGTGAGAGGACTCACCAGAGACAGAGCGGGGAGCAGAACAGGTGGATCCACTGAAACCCACTGCTGAGGGGAGCAGCGGGGAGACAGGAGAGGTCTGCTGCACCGTGCGGGTAGCTCCCTGGCCGGGGATCAAACTCGTGCTGCAGAGGCTGCAGACAGCTTCTTAGTGCTGAATCTTAACCCCTTGCACCTCCAGGAAGGCCCCGGGATTCAGACTTTTGGGGCCATCGCTCTGACCCCGCAGGTGTGATGAGTAAACCCTCTCTCTACCTCTCTGTGCGCCGCCTGGTTTCTCTGGGAAGTTGCCACAGCAGATCGGCTGTGCGTAGCCAAGCGGGAGGCCACGGCACCGTGTGACGACTGACTGGTAAGCGTCTGGGCCTCTGTGGCGCTAGAGCCACATGCGGGCGCAGCAAGTGGGCTCTGGGTGTCACCACCTTCCCGCGGAGCTGTCCCTGCACGCATCCGCCACGAGTCTTGTTTTGAACAAGCTTCTGGGGCAGTTGGTGTGTTCACGCCCCACACGTCGTGGCTCCCGTGGCCTCTCTGTCTGCTGCAGCTGACAGACGTGTCTTCTTAGCGTTTGTTCTACTGTTCCCTGCTGCACCTCCCCCTGCAGTGACCCTCAGGGCTCATGGCTGTTGCCATGGTCCCTGAGGTCCGGCGTGGGCAAGGAACCATGCGCGCAGGGGGAGAACAGCAAACTCCCTAAGATGCAGAGAAGCCGAATGCCTGCCAAGAGATAACGACCACCGGAAGCCGCCACAGAGATGATTAAAAGAAATGCTGACCACCTGGAACCTTATCTCGCTGTCTCAGATCTACAAACTTCATTCTGCTACAACTGTCTTTCTAAAATCTTTCCCTTTTCTGGTCATTAGTTGCTAATTAAAAAATAAAAATATACTAAGGCTGATACAAATGAAACATTACTAAACTCTGTGTAACCATAGAATTGTTAGTTTAATGATTTCTCTGTTGTCCTTGGCTTTGTTAGCTTTTATGATAAAAATATTACTTTGTGAAAAGTATATTCACTGTTCCTATGCTTTTAGAGAACATATAAATACTGGCCACAAACCCAAAGAAAATGACACTCAGATTTACACTCCCTCTTGAAGTGTGTCTGTTTGTCATTTCTTTAGCCGAATCCCTGACCGCCCTGCGCAGTCTCTCAACCCTGAGACGGCCTCATCGTCTCCTGCTGTGCTGGTCCGCGGCAGTTCCCCCAGCTGACATGTTGCGTTTGGCTCTGAATTATCTTTTGCTGCTTTATGGCAACATGTCCACATCTCTCACTCCGCTGCCCCAAGGTATTTCTTGTGAGCAGAAGATAAAGATAATGACCCTTTTTATGAGAGGAGAAACGTCTTCCAAATCGTCTTCATTTCAATAGGCCTGAATCCCCTGACAGAAGGGGCTTCAGAGCTGATTGTGACGATGGTTTAAAAACTAAATAACAGCCGGGGAACTAAATAAAAGGCTGGGAACAAATCTATTCTCATGAAGTTAGTAATGAATCAATAGATTATTTTCACGAAGACTGAGGACGCAGGACACAGCAGGTGAACTGGCATTTGAGAAATAGAATAAAATTATTTTAAAATCAACTTCTAAGTGTAACTTTTTGAAATTCAGAGCCTTCATCACAATATTGCTAAATTTCCACAAGAAATTTCCAACAGACATGACCTCGTTCATTTTGGGGTCTCCACCCACTCAACAGCGGATCTCCAGCCAGCATTCTCCCCTGCAGATGATGTACCCAAAGTATTAAATACCCCTCCCAGCTGGAACATGAACCCCCCAGACAGAAACTCAGGAAACTAAAAGGGGAGCCCCCAGCCCAGTGCATGCAGGTGTGGAGCTGGAGGGCTGCCTGGAAGAGGTGTGATTTGACACCAGCTTTAAAAACTGCATACGTAACATCTGACAGGGTGGGGAAGAAGGCTGGGCCCTGCCTCCAAGCCACCAAGCAGGGGTCGGCAGACCACTCCTGACCTCAGATCACAATTGTGATAAATTTTAACTTGTCAAATATTGGTAAAAGCCCTGATTATTTTAGGTAGACTCTCAAGGAGAACAAAAACTCCTCTACCAATTACTGATACAATAGACTGTTGTCGGTATTTCTTCATTCTGTTTCTTCCTCTGCTATTTTCGATGTTACTTTTCTCTCTAGTTTTGTAGCCCGAGGGGTCTAGCATCTTGTGCAGCTTGAAAAAACTGGAAGGGTCAGCGATCTAGCCGCAAATTAGGCAGATCTTTATGCTCTACGCGGGCTGTCTGTTTCTAACCACTGTCTTCTTAGGCTCCTGACGTCTAAGACCAGCTTGTCTCAAAATGCATTTATTGTTCTTGTTGCATTTATGGATTTGCCGACTCTTTCCCCCAACGGTGGCTTCCACATCTGAAGCCTTCTGCTCTGGACCTCGGCCCTCACGCGTGGCCTGCGCATCACCGTGGTCACCGCCTGACCAGTGATGAGGGGCATGATGCAAAGGTGGAGTGACCGGGTCGGGAGAGCGCTGCCCACCGCGGCCACGTGACCCAGCCCGAGCCCCGGGGGACGGTCTGGCTCCCGAGAGGGCCCCCCACATGGGCTTGGCCGTGCCACTCTGGGCTCCTGGGGCCTGTTCTCTTGGTGTTGAATTCCCTTTGTTTTTGTTTATTATTCATGTTTTCTTTTGTCCTCATTCTGGAAAATAGTTCTGTTTCTAGAGACTTCACAGTCGAGGATGTGGGTGTTAGCGGGGCTGACTTGAGAGACTGGCCGCCCTGGAAGGCGGCTTCGTGGTGCCGGGCCCGGGCGGGGGCTGTGGCGACGTCTTATTTCTCCTGCTCAGGACTCGCTGCCTTCCTGGGCCAGGGGGTGGACGCGACAATCACAAGGAATCTCCCATCGCATGTCCCCAGATGTTGTCTCTGTACAGGCGACCCTTGCGGTCCCCCTCGGTCTCCACTCCAAAGCCGCTCACCCCTCACTCTGCACCCCACGTCCCCACTCCCACCCGTTCTGGACTTTGTGTTGTTCTGTAAGATCCTCTTCCAATCATCAAACCTTTGATGGAGAAGGCGCCGGAGGGCGGCGAGGCCGGGATAGAAGCCTGTTGTGCTGAGACTTCATTTTGTCTGGGCCTCAGGGTCGGGGGCCTACTGGGCTCTGGGTGAGTGTGCGGGGCCTGGCCCCGAACAGTGTCAGGGTGGTCTCCCGTCCCCGGAGGAAGTGTAACAGGGGGGTCCCCAGGAAAGGTGGGGCTTCCAGGTTTCCTGCCCCACCCAAGGGAGGGTGGAGCTGAGCAGGGAGAGAAGAAGCTGCAGAGGAGATTGAGGAAGGAAGGAGCAGGATGGAGCCAGGAGGAGCCCTGGAGGAGGCACATGGAGCCAAGAGATGCGTGAAGAAGCTGCGCTTGCCTTTTGGTCGTGGACGGGGTGACACAGATGTGGGTGAGACCCGTGGGGAGGGGACAGTGGCAGTTTTGTCTTGATTTTGATTTTGCTCTTTTCCTCCCTGACTTGTCTGGTTGTTTCTGACCCTTTTCTGTGGGTCATGCTTTGGATTGTGGCAGTTTTGGGGCCTTGCTCTGGGCCAATCCCACTTGGGTGGACTTTTACCCATGAGGGGACGGGTCACTTTGGGTGCTTGATTTAGAAACTATGTTCTTTGCCTTTCCTGTGTTGTTTCCTAATTGTATTAAAGTTCCTTCCCATTAAAGTCTCATGTGTCTTGTGTTGATGCGGCGGACGGCAGAGCCTATTTAGAGCAGGCAGGTTCGCGGGGCCTGGGCTGCCCCCTCCCTGCCCTGTGACAGATGGAGAGGACCTGCCGGCAGGGAGGAAAGGGGCAGATTATGGCCTTGGGCGAGTGACAGGGAGGCTTTGTGGCTTTCCCAGTAGTAGCTCCGGGGAAGCACCCCATCGGCACCAGTTCTCCCTTTCCAGGAAGGCTTCTCCTCACTCCCGCCTGGAGGCTCCGGAGCAGCGTCCCAGCGGACGGGGTGTCTTCAGCCCCTCTGTTCCCATGAGATTCGCCTGGCTTCCTGCCCTGTCAGTACCTGCTCGTCACTAATTCCGCGCTTGCCCTGACTGTCAGGCGGAGGTGGGAGAGCACCCAGGGGCCGTGTGTTTCTGAGTCTCCCTGCGCCACACCTGGGAGCGCAGACAGGAGCGCGGCGGCCGCAGAATGTCATTATTATCTCAGCAGCGGCAACGTGGGCTCCACCCAGACGCCTTCCCAGCAGCAAGTGCAGCGGGAAGCAGGCGGGGGCGGTGCACAGGGGACCCCGGCCCCCCAAGGCTGCCCGGCCCGGCCGGGCCCTGCCTGGCCTGCGGTGCGGGCGCGCAAGCCCACGTCTGTCTCGCCAGCTGTAGCCAGGCTGACTAATGCGAAGCCAGCGGATTGTTGGCAGGAGCCCAGTGCCCCTGTGCCAAGGTGGCAGGGCTGCTGCTGGAGATTTCTTTAAAAGGAAAACATGGCCTCGCTCATGATTGAGGGGTGCCTGTCTTCCCGGGATCAAATACATGGGAGTAAATTAATCGTAATGATGTCATTTTTGGAGGTGCTGGGTTCGGAGAGCAG
Organism: Talpa occidentalis; assembly: GCF_014898055.3. Classification (NCBI taxonomy): domain Eukaryota; kingdom Metazoa; phylum Chordata; class Mammalia; order Eulipotyphla; family Talpidae; genus Talpa; species Talpa occidentalis. The sequence continues at coordinate 154,070,070 of NW_026555331.1, forward strand.
GGACCTGGCGTTCACTCTGGGAAGGTCTCCCCAGAGCCGCGCTTTCAGCAGCACCGGCGAGGTCCCAGGTGAGCTTCTCCACTGCGGAGATGCGGGTTATATCCAAAAGGGCAGGTTGATTAAGGAAAGGGAGAGAAGAATAAAAGACACTGGCACGGACACCCGCGGGCAGGACGGCTGCCCCGAGGGGACGGGTCTGCTGGGGCGGCCTGGCGGTGGTGGGCGGGGCCGTGAGGAGCGCGGCCTCCACGGAGGGCCGTGGGGAGAACCCGGCGGGCGCAGGCCGCGGGTGGGCAGGAGGCGGCCCTGGAGGGGGAGCTGGTGAGGAGAAGCCCCCGCGCGGGCGCGGGCGGGCAGGAGGGCCGTGGCCTGCGCCGGGGCCGAGGCTGCCCCGTGCCGTCTTCTCTCCGGAGGGCTCGCTCTCCCGGGTGGCCTGTTTGCTGCGGACGTGGGGCGACGGTGCAGCATCTGACAGGGACGGAGACTCCCCAAGGCCTCCGTCTCCGTGTCTTCCCCTTGGGTCTGAACTCCTGAGGCCACAGCACCTGCTGCCTGCCGGGGTCTGAGCTCGCGGACCTGGGCGCTGGCGCCTGAGGGGCTCCGTTCCTGCAGCGGGTCAGTGGCTGTGCTCATCCCTGCACGCCTCCTCCCTCCTGCTCCTGCATTGGTTCTGCTCTTGTGGCGCCTCCTTTGCAGTCCTCTATCCTTACCCTACACTAAAGCAACGTGGGCGAGAGGTGTCTGGGAGAAGGAACAGACTCGAAACCCAAGCAACTTTCAGGCTTGAAGTAGAAGGGGGCTGCCCGCGAAGTCCAGGAATTCCCTTAATCCCAAGCTGAAACGGAGCCTCTCCCCTCCCGACGCCCAGACCACAGCCCCCGCTCCCGCCACCTCGCCCCGCTAGAAACCCAGAGCTTCGAGGTGCAGTGGTGGAATAGAAGAGAAATTCCACGAAGTGACGGCGGCCGCACCCACACGGCTAGCTTGCAGGTGTCGCCAAGAGAGACATTTATTGGGAGAATATTCTTCTTTTCAACATGTACGTTCATTTATTTTCCCCTCGCCCGTTCCTGTGCCCCTGGAGCCCGTGCTCCCGGCCCCCCCGGAGCCCCAGCGCCCTCCCCTCAGGGTCTCCCCTGCTTTTTATAAGTGTTTGCTTTATTGGATTCCTTGTTGCGTAGAGTCCAACCCTGGTCTTTGTCGCTCTGACGCGCTCTACGGCGAGTCCGTGCCGGGGCCACCTCCATGCTGCTGTGAAGGGACCACCTCTCCTTACGCTGAGGAGTGTCCCCTGGGGGCAGACCACGTCCTCTCGGCTCAGGCCTCTCTCTGCAGGCACCGAGGGGCTTCCATGCCCGGCTGTTGTGAATGACGCTGCAGTGACGCGGTAGAGCAGACATTTGGGGGCTCAGGTTTCAAGTTCTTGGCATTTCTGGGTTGCACAGTATTTCCACTTTCAGTTCTTAGATGAACCCAGGTCACTTTCCACAATGGCCGCGCCAGCCGGCATCCCAACGATGGGGGACAAGAACAGAAAAACTGGAAAGGAGGCGCCTCGAGACCAGGACCCTGGCTGGAGGTGGGGGTAGGGGATTAACACAGCCATTGCCCGGCTACAGAAACCAAGATCCTCAGGCGCCAATGCCCAGATCACAAAGCCTGAGACCCCAGCAGGGATCAGACGCGGTAGGGGCCTCCAGAGCTCAGGCCCAGGGGTGAAGGCATGGCAATGGAGCCCATCGTGGAATCTCCGTCCCTTTCAGATTCTGAGACTTATCCAGTCAGCAACTAACTGAAGGCTCACAAGGGGTGACCCCCCAAAGAGAAGACTGTATCAGGGAAGTCTCTGCACAGGCTGGGGCAGCTGTCCCTCTGCCCACCTGTGACGATGCAGGTTCAGCTCTCTCCCTCCAGGGCGGCCGCCTCCTGCCCGCCCGCGACCTGCGCCTGCCGTGGCTTCTCCTCACGGCCCCTCAGCGGAGGCTGCTCTCCTCAAAGCCCCCCTCCGCGACCACCAGGCCTCCCCAGCAAACCCGTCCCTCTCGGGGCAGCCGTCCTGCCCGCGGGTGTCCGTGCAGGCGGCCTTTACCCTCCCGGCCCCAGCGTCTCTGTCTCGTGGAGAAACTTGCCTGAGAAACTCTCCGTGTGCTGCTGAAAGGGGAGCTCTGGGAGACCTTCCAAGAGCGAAGCCAAGGACCCCACTCTCCAAATCTTCTAACCCCCAAAATGACATTGTTACGTGGCACAAAGGAAACTGGGACCCCAGAGCTAGCAAGAAGCAGGTTTACTGCACCGGTGCTGACCCAGCGGATTCGCGTCTCAAGACTGAGCCCGGCTGCAGGACGTCAGGGGCTCACAGACACCTTCAGTTTCTATAAGGTTCCGGGGTTGGGGGTTGCACCGGCAGCTGGACATGGTCAGAGAGGACGTGGCTATACACTGAGAGGTGAGTTGTATGGTTGCGCACCAAGGATGAGGGAAGGGTCAGTGATCATGGGACCCCCGGGTCCATCCCGCCTCATGGCAGTGCTTGGTCTAAGAGTCGTAGCAGGGACTAAATTGCACACCAGGAACTGAGCAAAGTGTTGTTACTAAGGTCCCCAGGCTGCTCATCCCTGGTCACCATGCTTCAGCATCACCAGCAGCGGGCACAGTGTTGCCGAAATAAATTCTAGCCTTTCACCCAGGCAAGGGAAGAACTGCTACAGGGCAGGGAGAGGGGCAGCCCAGACCCCGCAAACCTGCCTGCTCTAAATAGGCTCTGCCGTCCGCCGCATCAACACAAGACACATGAGACTTTAATGAAAAGGAACTTTAATACAATTAGGAAACAACACAGGAAAGGCAAAGAATCTAGTTTCTAAATCAAGCACCCAAAGTGACCCGTCCCCTCGTGGGTAAAAGTCCACCCAAGCAGGACTGGCCCAGAGCAAGGCCCCAAAGCCTGCCCCCAAGTCTAAAGCACCTTCCAGCGGGACCCACAGAAAAGGATCAGAAGCAACCAGACAAGTCAGGGAGGAAAAAAGCAAGATCAAGACAAAAACCGCCATTGTCACCTCCCCACGGGTCTCACCCACATCTGTGTCACCCCGTCCACGACCACAAGGCAGGCACAGTTTCTTCACTCGTGTCTTGGCTCCACGCGCCTCCTCCAGGTCTCCTGGCTCCATCCTGCTTCCTTCCTCAGTCTCCTCTGCAGCTTCTTCTCTCCCTGCTCAGCTCCACCCTCCCTTGGGTGGGGCAGGGAACCTGGAACCTCCCCCTTTCCTGGGGACCCCCCTGTTACAGAACAAGCAGTACTTCAGGAACGGTGAGGTCAGGAGAAGCTTTATTACTCATGCATGAGGTCTCGGACCTGGGCAGCCCTGAAGGTCTGAGCACCCCTGCAGAGACAAAGGGTTTCTTCTCCACACAACCGTCTTGCATCAGTCACATCGGCCAGTGAGCATAAAACTTCCTGACAAAAGGGGGAAAGATGCAGCTATCCGAGGATGGCCTGGGAGAGCAACCAGCCTGGCCGCTGTCAGACCTTGTTAAAACGTGACCTTGCTTAGAGGGGCTTATTAAGGAGCAAACTTGTGATTCACACTTACTCTGCATTATGTACTGCACCAGGCCTCTGACCCTTTAGCAGGAAACAGGAAAGATTTTGTTTGCTTAGCAGCTCCTGCCACAGGCCCGCGCCCTCTCCAGCCCTTGCTGTTGGGGATCTTTCTAATGTGCGTCGTTCTCAAGGGGGTGAGGTGACATCTCCTTGTGGTTTTCCCCTGCACCCCTTCCCCCCACTTTCGATGTGTCTGCTGGCTTCTGGATTCCTCTTTGGTGAACTGTCTGTCCAGATCTGTTGCCTGCTTGTTAGTGGGTTGTTTGTGTTTATTGTTAAATTCAATAGGTTTTTTGTACGTCTTGGCTGTTAACCCTTTGTTAGTGTATCATGGGAGAATATTTTCTCCTATTTGATTTTTACCCTTTTTAATCCACTTAGAGTTTCTTTCTCTGTGTAAAAGCTTTTTAACTTGAAGTCATTTGAATTGTTTTTTGCTATTATTTTCCTGGTAGGAGGGGATAGATTCCCCAAAACATCTTTATTTTTGATGTAGAAGTCATGAATATTTTCTATCGTGTTACAGTGGCAAATATCTTGAAATATTACTTGCTGTCAGCATCTCTTTGAAGTTATTATTCATACTATTTCAATAAATAATCACATAAGGTGCTTTATCACATCTGAGTAGGTTCTGATACCAGTGATGTCAACATAATTCATTTCCCTGCAGCCCTGCACTGGTCTTCTCCTCTCTGCGTTTAAAGGCTTCATTCCCACGAGGTTTACAGACCTTTCCAGGCCGCTGTGGGATCCATAGCCCCACAAAGGGTAAGACCCGGCCTTCAAGGTTAAAGAAGAAAAGAAAGGTCACAGATTTTGCTGGAAAAGTCCAAGACCTCCAACTTCACAACTTTTCTCTTGGCAAAAAAAGCCACTGCTCCCCGTTGGTATACTAATGCACAATTTAAAAATCAATGTCAGGCTAATGATGGTGAGCTCAGCTTCCAAACAGAACTCCTCCAGGTTGCCGGCCAAAGAGCGTCCAGCCCCCAGACCTTAGGGGAGCCCAGAGGTCTGAACCCTATGCAGGGACAGTCACTCTTTACAGCAAAAAACCCCATTTCCTGCGCAGGGAGACTTCTCGTGATGGGTATTAAATGAGGCTAGAAAACAGGCTCAGGGATTAAGTGGGCGCCAGGGGGCCAGGAGGGTCAGGGTCCAGGCTCTCCCTGTCCTCTGCAGGAAAGGAACAAAGGAGGAAGCCGGCACTGCACGGGGGAGGCTGTTGATACCAGGTCATAGCGCAGTGTTTCTAGACTCTTTCCTGGTCTAATCTTGGCCAGTCCCTTGCAGTCCCCTAAGAAACGGAAGTCAGCCTTTGCCTTGCGGTCCCCCCTAACTTTCCGTGACACGGTGTACCCCCCGCACCAAACAGCAGCAGCCCGAGGAAGGCTTCCTTCCCTCCTCCAACGGGGTGGACCTCAAGGCCTCTGTTCTGCAGCCACACGCCGGCGCCACAAGTCACTGGAGGCTCATTAGACCAGCAAAGTCAAACCAGGAGGCTGAGGCCAGTCCCCAAGCTCCAGCCACAGTGGGACATCTTCTGAGGTCAGAAGACCAGCGACTGGCTCGTGGATGAAATGGGGACGCTGTGGCCAAGTCTGGGCCTTGGAAGAAATGGGAGGAGCTGGGGGGACAGCAGCAGGTGCTTCAGACCCTTCTAGATTTCCTGGCACCCTAATGGCTTTGGCCCAGGACGTCAGGCTCCCTGTGGTCAGCTACCCACTGTCCCCTCCAGCCTCCCTTCGCTGCAGACTGGCTGGGGACACCTTCTGGCCACTCCTGTGCCACCGTGCAGAGCTGGGCAAACAACAGGATGGAGCAGCCGACACTCCTCTTAGGATGCCCGTGCGCTTCACTGGGGAGATGGTCTCAATACCCAAACCGTCCTCTTCGATAAAAACTGCCAGACAGGGGCCTCCCTGTTGGCGCAAGGGGTTAAACACCTCACTATGAAGCAATCCGCAGCCTCTGCAGCACGTGTTCGATCCCCGGCCTGTCAGGGAGCTACCCACATGGCGCAGCAGACCTCTCCTGGCTCCCCGCTGCTCCCCTCAGCAGTGTACTTTGGTCGATCTGCCTGTTCTGCTCCCCACTCTGTCTCCGGTGAGTCCTCTCACCACTGCTCCCGCCCCCCGCACTTCTGTCCTGCGCGCCCCAGCTCTTGCATGCATAACTAAGCAAATCTTTAAAAAAAAACAAACCCGCCAGGCAGATGCGGTCGCTGGTGCCCATTCCCTCTCCCGCGAGCAACACCTGTGAGCTCTGAGCCCCTTCCTGGCCCTGTCAGCACCCCGGCCCTGCCCCTCCCCTTGATGTGCTCCATGTCTGCTTTTTGAGGACAGGCGCCCCTGAGGGCCTGGCAGTGCCCGTCCTTACAGACCAGGCTCCTCCCGGAGAGTTCTGCCGCAGCTGCCTCGTCCGTGCCTTTCACTGGCCACGGAATGAACCCGTCCTGGAGGCGGCAGCCCCGGAGGGAGCCCCGGGCAGGCTCCGCTCCCCCACTCACCTCACGGCACCCGACTCCCACGGCTCATTCCCAGCTCACGGGGCGCCAGACACCCTCCTGCCACAGACACCGGCTGTGGCGCCCCCCGGACACCCCACACCCGAACTTGGGCTGCTGGAGCCAGCCAGGGCGGGACTGGCCCTCAGCCCCCCGCACGGAGAGTCTGGCTCTCCCAGGCACATGTGGGTACAGGGGTGCAGTGGGGCGCCATGTCCCGGGAAGGGGAATATCGAGGGGACCCAGGGCCCCCGGGGACAGAGGAGCAGCGAGGAGCACGCGTCTCCCGCACGCGGAGAAGAGCCAAAAGCAGGCCGGGGCCGTGAGCTGATGGCCCTGTGTGTGGGCACTGCTGGGCACGCACGGTTCCCGCGCTGCGAGGGGGAGAGTAGCCCTTTCAGCTGGGGCTGGTAAAAAGATTCCTTGGAGTCAGGGTAACCCTGAATCTACTTCAGTCTGCATGCGAGAGAAGCCCCCGTGCAACCCGCCCGTCCCCTCACCCGCCACTCTCTCCACGGTGACACCCCCGCGGCGCACGCCGGCCTGGCGCTCGGTCTTTTCAGGCTTTTAAACCTCGACTACAGCATGCAGCCTTTCACAGTGTAGACAAAATCTATAAAAACCAGATTTAAGGAGGGTTGGATACTGTTATAATTCAATAAACGGGTAAAAAGCATTTTTATTAAATTAAAAAAATTACTCTGTTTAAATTTGACTCATCCAGAAAGTTGTTCTTAAAAAGAGAAGAAAAATGCAACTAATTTAAGTTTTAAAGGCATTGTAAATTCAAGAAAAATTTGTAAAAAATAACGACTTGGCCAAACTTCAATTTAATGACGGAGTTAAGAAAGATGTAAAACACGTAGTGATTATTGTGAATAAATTAGCTACAATTAAATTGGAGGGGCAGGCAGAGAACTAGAGACTGCAGCATGGGGTGGACTAGGAGTTAGGGGATTTCCATTTTCGCTGCCCATTTCCAGGCAAGCAGGTCCTGCAAACCCCCCGCTCAGTCAGTCAGTGCCGTGAGGTGTCTGCAGCACGAGTTCGATCTCCGGCCAGGGAGGTGACCCACAGGGCGCAGCAGACCTCTCCTGTCTCCCCGCTGCTCCCCTCAGCAGTGGATTTCAGTCAGTCTGCCTGTTTTGCTCCCTGCTCTGTCTCTGGGGAATCCTTTCACCCCAGCTCTTGTGTGCATAAATAAATAAAAACTTAAAAAAAATTCTGTTATTTGCAGAAAGACATGAAGAGGAATCGGGGCGTATCAGTGAAAACAATGCTGCCACTATTGCTTCCACAATTATCTATTTACCCTCCATCTGCTTACAGGGACCACCCTGGCAGTGTTGCCCGGTCTTCTGGCTCTAGGCACTAGTCACCACACAGCAGCGACTTGCAGTTTATCTCCAAGTCTGCAGCTTACAAAGAGAACTTCTCAGTGAAGAGTCTATACTCTACCTGAAACCATGTTATTACCTTGCTCGTTCAACTGTATTTAAATAAATCAGAGCTCCTATTAAGGGTCTCTAAGACTGTGATTTAAGCACTGCTTTGTTTAACAACTCTTAGTTATAAATTATTCCAAACACTTGGAAGAGTTTGGGTGCTGCTGGGGATCCTCCAGGTATTTATCCATTGTTAGCATTTTGTCACATTCGCTTCAGTTTTGTTGTTTTTTTTTTAAGATTTATTTATTTATACGAGAACTGGGGTACAGGCCAGATGTGGGGAATGGTGAGAGGACTCACCAGAGACAGAGTGGGGAGCAGAACAGGCAGACTGATGAAGTACACTGCTGAGGGGAGCAGCGGGGAGACAGGAGAGGTCTGCTGCGCCCTGTGGGTAGCTCCCTGGCTGGAGATCGAACTCGTGCTGCAGAGGCTGCGGACAGCTTCACTGTGCTGTGCTCAACCCCCTGCGCCACCAGGGAGGCCCATTGCTCCTTTTTAAAGTAAGCCCTGATGGTCACCCACGCTGCAGCCCTGACTTAGCCTTTGAAAGGTCCGGCAGGGACGACAAGGAGGGAAAGACGCGGATGACAGAGTCAGTTTACAAGGGGGCTTTGCTGCGTTCCGGGCGAGCCTCACGGACCCAAGGTGGGGTCGGGGAAGCCGCGCCCATTGTTAGGGGAAGGCAGGTTTTTATAGGGTGGGGAGAGGGAGCCGGGCTTGCAGGTAACGAGGAGCAGTTGTTGTCTGATGGGACCAGCAGGTCCTCGTTCTCGCGTGGTGGGCTTCCCGCCAGGTGCCTTCTCGCCCCAGTGACGCTGGTCCCCACAGCCCTTGCAGCCGTCGTGCATGAAGCCCAGCTACACGCCCGAGGACAGGCGACACGTCCGGCTCCAGTCTCCACCTTGCTTGTTTTCTGATCCTTTCCTCGGCTGCGTTTCTCGGGCCTTCCCGTGAGTGTGCAAACGTGTTAAGGATTTCATCTTCACTATTCGCAGCATGTTTGAGCACAGTTTTTCTTACAATGTCCCCATCAGTTGCTCCGGGTTTTGCACCTCCCAGTATCCAAGGGGTAGGAACCGGACCTCGATTTAGGTCTCCGCCCGCCCCTCCCTCTTGTAAATACAGTTGTCTCAGATATTTCCTCTGTGTGCCCGAGCACCGCGTCACGTGATGTGATAAACCTTTGCCTTAGTCATTAAATACGATTCTGAAAACACGCAGCGAGCAGGACAGTCCATTTCCTGGCCCCGATCTTGCCCAACCCGAGGGCTTCTCTCTGAAGGGAAAGCCTCTGCCGGCCGCCCAAGCCACTCCTTCCGGGCAGCTGAGCTGGCAACGGGGTCCACTGGTTTCCCTTCGCCCGACAATGTCCTATTTCCCTTCATGCCCAAAGGGTGTTTCTGTGGATGGAGAGCTTGCCGTGGACACGGCGCCCCTTTCGGCTCCTGAAAAGCGGGCCGACTCCTCAGCTCCCGGCTCGAGGAGAGGCCCCTGCCGACATTGGACGCAGTGTCCCCCCTACAAAGGGGGCCATTTCTCCCGGGCCACTTTTTGGATTTTTTTGGTCTTACTCTTCAACACTATGGGCTCTTTTGCTGTTGCCCACCGAAGCCTCATCTGCTCACTGACACCCTCGCCTGCGTCTGCCTGGTTCCGACGGGTCGTTCCTCGCGAGCGCCTCAAGCTCGCCGACTCTGTCTTCTCCCGTGTCTGTTCGTTATTGAGCCCATCCGTCCCGGGAGGTCCTTTTATTTGAGCTATTCTATATTTCGGCTCTGTGGTTTCCTTTTTTTTCGTTCTAACTTCTATTCTTTGCTGATTCTTTGGATCAGCATTTTGGATGTTATATCACGAGACTCTGAATGTTTATTTATTTTATTTTAAAGATTTATTTATTGATGCATACAAGAGCTGGGGTGTAGACCAGAGGTGCAGGGATGAGAGGACCCACCAGAGACAGAGCGGGGAGCAGAACAGGCGGATCTACTGAAATCCACTGCTGAGGGGAGCAGCGGGGAGACAGGAGAGGTCTGCTGCATCCTGTGGATAGCTCCCTGGCCAGGAGTCGAACTCGGGCTGCAGTGGCTGCGGACAGCTTCACAGTGCTGAGACTTTGGCCCTGCGCCACCAGGGAGGCCCGAGACTCTGAATGTTTAATCTTTTTCAGCAGGCAGACCTGAAGACATGTCGGCAAGGTCTCGGTGGGTGGGTCCAGTCCCCTTCCCGCTGGGTCCCTGACAGCAGGAGATGAGAGAGGAGAGCATGCCGACACCTGCTCACCGATGAGGGTGGAGGTCACAGGGGTTCAGAGCCCAAAGCCCACGTTCCTGCCTCGCAGGGCTGGAGAGCGTGGAATGCCAACTTCCCGTCTGATGCTGCTGAGACTGTGTCAGGGGTTGGATCCGTTGCTGTTTGGCTGAAACAGCCCAGGCTCTGCCAAAAATGTTCCTGTTAGACTGCCTTTTGCAGACATTTTGGCTGGGGATTCAGCTTCCCCTGGAGTTTTATCTATCTGGGCCTATTTTGTCTATCTGGGCTAGAGGTCGGCAGTGCCCTGGGTAAATTCTTTCATCAAATCTTTTAACTCTCATCCATGCAAACCTCTCCTGGAGGAAAACAGGGAAAAGTTGTGCAGGGAAAAAAGAGCACTGAGGTCACCAAAATGCTATTTCTTTAAAAGCTCACCCTTTCAGAGCTTAAGGAGACCCTGTTTAGCCATGAACCAGGCAAAAGTGGGCGAGGGGAAACTGTATTATGTCTCATCCAAGTGATGGGCTTTAATTCAACCCTGTGCAATCTCCCCAGTTTTGTTTTTATTTTCATCCCAACTAAACACAGGGTAATTCAACCAAGATTACTAATATTCTTTTTTTTTGAGATGGCAGTATTTTATTTGTTTATTTATTTTTCATAAGATTACTAATATTCTATTCATTTACTTGCCTTAAGGATGCGGGCACCCCGTTTTAAAGGTGAAGAGCCTTTGAAAATACTGTGTGTGGCACATCTGCAACTTTACTGTACATCTGGCTGTGGACTGTGTCGCTGGAGATGAGGGTCCACGTTTGCAAATCAAAGTGGCAGCTGCCCATCCCTTGTGCCACACAAAGGAGTCTGGGCGGCCCCCTGGACCAGCACCCGCCCTATCCTACCCATGAGCCCCTGCGGGGAGGGCGTCACTGGACAGGATGTGTGGATTCACTGGCTGGCTGGTCTTAGAAAACTCCAGGCAGAAACGTGCAACCTGAGGGCTTGCTTTTGATCTTTTCCAACCTAGGAAAATGGCACTGAAGCTGAATCTGCAAATACAAATGGAGAGTGAAATTGGTTCTGTGGAATCCTGCTAAGGAAGAGTGACTGCTGAACCAATTTCTGCCCATTAACCATGAGACGACATCCTCACTCTGCCGTCAAGCTTTCAGAAACCCACCCTGCTCTTCTCCCGCACAGCCGTCTGGCTGGAGAGGGCGCCTGGCCTGGTGAGCCGCGGAGGGAAGGGGCAGAGAAGATGGCACAGAAGACCAGTAAGGAAAAGCAAGCAGCACTGCTCAGCTCTGCTTTCCAAATTCAACTGGCAAGATTTTAATGTTTAATTAAAACAGCAAGGCCCAGAGAATGGACTTTGTCAGGGGACTATTTGATAGAATTTTAGAAGTGATAGTTTGGGGCACCGAGTTGAACACACTCCATCAATTTAAAAGGCACCAGCGTGTTTTCAGCAGTGCCACGTAATCAGGCCAATAAAGCTGAATTATGATTTGGGCCTTTATTTGTCAAGGAAAAAGGCAGTAGAGTGCCTTTTCACAATGGCATTGTTTATTGCAGGCTGGGTTCTGGCCTGGATTATCATTTTTGAAAAGCTCCTGATGCTGTGTCCCCCTGCAAGGATAGAAACAGTGGCCGTTACCTTGTCTGGCAGATGGGCAAGAGGCACCCTCAGGGAGAGCTCGCTGCCCGGCACCCTAGCGGTGCCATGGGGCTGCTCCTGAGCCACTGGCATGTCCTTGTGGTCAGTGAGCTCTTGTACTGTCCAGCCTGACTGGGCCTGCACTGCAAGGAGCCCACCGCTGTGCCCCTGGGGGTCACAGCACGCTTGGCACTCTCTGCAAATACTGGGGCGGGAGCCGCCAGCACCAGCGATTCTGTGACACTGTTTGGACACGCTCTTCATACCCCAGAGCGCTGCGTGATGACACGTAGGTTCAATAATGTTGTGCCAGTGTCTCTTCCTGCCTGGGCCTCTCCGAGGGGCAGGTGACTCCTCTCATCCTTCCTAAGGGACCTGCATGTGCTGGACGGCCCCACGAGTCTGCCTCAAGCTATAAGTGGGGTGTGATTTTACAATGTAAGTGGCGGGGGGTAGGGGAGGAGAGAGAAGCAGCCACTAGGGGTTAAACCCGTGGCAGTCACTGTGTGGGCGCGGGGAACTCTGAACAGGGTGGGCGAGAACTTGGCTGCCTCCTGGTTGGAGGGCCGGGCGCTCGTCTGTGCGTCACCGGCCAGTGCTTTAGGAGTGTCTGCAGGACTGGACATCCCATGGCCCCTCCAGCCTCACACCCAGTGCAGAGAAAGCCTCAGGCCCTGGACACAGAGGCCTGCGGTTGGAGTCAGGCTGGTGGGCACAGCAGGGACAAGAAGAAGTGGGTGGGGCCCCCCCAGAGCTAGCTGCCCTGGCTGGATGGACATGGCAGTGGGGCCCACCAGCCCCACAATACATTCCCTCCTCCAGCCTCATGACCACTTGGCTGAGAGATGACAGACAGGATAGACAGAGCATAGACTGACAGAGCACAGGTGAGAGGTGATAGGTGAGGCTTTGCCATGTGGTAGCTTCAACAAAGCCAAACCCCTGCAGTGTTGCCTGTGTGCAGCTGCTGACTTTCTCAACAAAAGGAATAAGATGCAGAACTCGCGGGCCAGCCTGCTCCTCCGTCAACGGCTGGCATTTATCCCTGTCACTGCCCACCACAAGAGCTCCAAGCCCCTTTTTCTCTTTTTGTGAACTGCATGGAGAAGGCTGTTTAGAAGTCTTGGGTCTTCAGCTGGGAAGACCCAAGAGACCCGAAGGGCCGAGCTTGCGTTGTGACAAGGCCAACGGTGCGGAGCAGTGGGGACGGCCGTGGGGTTGCAGCGACTCGCAAGGGGAGCCTGGTGTTCCTGCGAGTGTGTGATCGTCAGTCACGCCCAGGAGTGCGGAGCTCAGGTCGCTGGGGATTTTCTCAGACATGGTTGAATTGAGGAGCCTCCCAGAACTGCCTGCCATGGCAGGTGACAAACACGGACCTGGCGTGGGTGTCTGCAGAAGCCAGCTGCGCCGAGCAGTGCCCCCCGAGAGCTCAGGAGGTGCTCAATAAATATCAGTGCGCCAACACTAGATGAATCAGGCGAGCAGGGAGCGCTGGTCGTAGGGAGACCTTCGTCACCCGAACGTGTCGCTCTCGACCCTGCTCCTAGACTGACGAGAGGGAATGAGCTACGATAAATTCAACGCCGTCCTCCCCGGGCCGGGCGAAGGTGGGGCCGACCACACGGGAGCCACGCGCGACAAATGTCCGGTTCCGCGTCCCTCCCCGGCCTCGGCTGCGGGTCGGGGTTGCGTCTGCAGAGCAGGGGGTGAGCCTGGAGCCCCCCCGCTTGGGTGAGATCATCCCAGAAAGGAAGTTTAGTCAATGAAAACATAACTGGGTTTTCCTTGCTGTGCAGCCTGCGACGTCAGGAGCAGACCTGAGAGCGGCAGGAGGCCCGGGGCTCCCTCCAGTCTTACCCCAAGGGGGGGACTCCACGGACATGTGACTGGAGGACTCGCGGCTCAGGGGCGCGGCGGCCTGTCTTGGGAGAGAGTCGGCGGGCGCCGGGCGCTGTGCCCACAAGCCCGCCCTCCCTCAGCGTGACGCCAGCCTGGTGGCTGCGCTGCCACCCTCCTCACAAACACCGAGGGTGCTGGCTTTCTGGAATTTCTAAAAGCATTACTTTTTGTTGCGGTGGCATCGGTTTACAACACTGTGCGTGATTTAGGGGTAAGTGTTGGCACCTCTTCAAGACGCGTGTGACCACACCCACCCCCAAAGCCCGCTGGCCCTCCAGCGCCGACGGTCCCGCTCCCCTTCACCCCCGTCTCCACTCGCAGTCTGGCTCTCAGTCTGGCTTCAGCGGGGTCCGCTCCTTTTTTTTTTTTTAAGATTTATTTATACAAGAAGCCGGGTACAGGACAGATGCGTAGGAGGCAGTTGGGTGAGAGGCTTCACCAGAGCCAGAGCGGGGAGCAGAGCAGGCAGAAGGACCGAAGGACACTGCTGAGGGGAGCAGCGGGGAGACAGGAGAGGTCTGCGCGCCGTGTGGGATTCTCGCCGGTAGCCAGAGATCGAACCCGCGCTGCAGAGGCTGCGGACAGCCCCACAGCGCTGCGCTCAACCGCCTGCGCCCCCAGGGGAGGCCCCTGCTCCTTTCATTTCTTCATGCTCCACATGCGGCATCTCCTGGCTGTAAGGACAGGAAGGACACAGGGCAGGTTTTCTGATCCAGCAGACCGGGTAAAGGAGGAGTCCTAGAGCGTCCTCGGTGCGTTTTGGAGGCTATTTAGATTTACCAGGCACACGGCAGGCAGGGGCACTGGGGGGCCGGGAGGCTGGCAGGCCTCCCAGCCCCCAGCACATCCTCACTCTGTCTGGGCTCTCTGATGTTCTCTCTGCTTCTCTTCTTCTCTCAGCTTCTCTGCTCCTGCTGGCATCCCTGTGATGCCACCCTTAAAAGCCCAGTCTCAGCCCAGGGGAATCCCATCTCCCTATGCCCACACCCTAGTCCAGGTGCCGCCATCAGGCCTGCACTCAGGACCGCAGGGATCCCTCATCCATCTGATGGCGGGAGGGCAGAAGAGCCTGATACTTTTACCTTACCCTACGCTGGTATTTCTTTCTCCTGCTGACTTGGGGCTGGCTGGCCTCTGTGGAACACGGTATCACGCAGGACCCAGCACGTCCACTCCTAGTATCCACCTGAAGGACACAGACACTAAAAGGAAGGGACCCTGCCCCTGTGCCCACTGGGTGCTACTCACCAGCCAGGTTATGGCACCTGCCCGAGGACAGGTGAGGGGAGCAGGAAGGTGTGTGCCCAGCTACAGAAAGGGGTGGCACCTGGCTGCTCATCACAGCATGGACGGATGTGGAGGGGAACATCTTAAAAAACGTTTAAGCACAATGGAGACTGTTAACCACGAGACAGCAGCCAGGTGAGGCCAATAACGTGAGAAGGGCGGGGTTGAACTTTGAAACCTTCATCATGTTGGGTGTGTGTTCGCGGCCAACTGCCCTATTCCTGGCCAGAAAGGAAGCAGGGCCATCTAGATAATCGTCACATTTCATCTTCAAGAACTCCTCTGTCACCCTAATCTTGGGGGTTTGTAGGGGCAGGAAGGACACGGTGCAGGTTTTCTGATCCAGCAGACCGGGTAAAGGAGGAGTCAGAGTCCTCAGTGGTTCTGCAGGTCTTTTTATTGGGATTTACCCGGTACACAGCAGGTAAGGGAGCTGGGGGGCCGGGAGGCTGGCAGGCCTCCCAGCCCCCAACAAGTCTTCACTCCATCTGGGCTCTCCGGCCTTGTCTCAGCTTCTGCTTCTCTTGCTTCTTTCTTGGCTTCTCTTTCGGCTTCTGCTGGCGTCCCCGTGACGCCGCCCTTAAGAGCCCAGTCTCAGCCCAGGTGAATCCCATCTGCCTAGGCCCACACCCCACTCCAGGTGCCGCCATCAGGCATGCGTTCAGGACCGCAGGGATCCATCATCCATCCTGATGGCGGGAGGGCAGAAAAGCCTGACATTTTTCCTTACCCTATAGGGTTGCATTTGCTCTCATTTGAGGGGCCTGGAAGGCGGTGCCTGCCTTGGGGAGCAGCAGCCGGATAGCATGAGCTGTATCCTTTGGCATTTGCTTCCCCAAGATTGGACGGTGGATCCCCAAGGAATACTGCTTGTGAGCTCCGACTTTTACTTTCAAAAAAGAATGACTTGTTCGTAAGCTGGACTCTCTACATGGGATTTCCGGCCTCGGAGCCGTCATCAGAAGTGGCGCCGGGGGCTGTGGCTGCGCGCAGCGGCGCTCGGTCCCGCGGGAGGCCTGCTGCCTCCACGGCAGGCGGGGGTGTCTGTGTGCGGCGGCGGCAGCTGTGCGGGACACACAAGGTGTTTCCGATGTTACTTGAGAAACTTGGCTATTTAAGAGATTTCCGAGCAGAGTGGAAGGCGGCACCTGGGTGTTTCTTGCTGCTCATCGTGTATTCTGAGGAGATGCAAGAAGGAAACCTGGCTGCCCCGAGCCTCGGAGACAGAGCCCGCGGCCTCTGGTTTCAGGCGCGCGTGCGGAGAGCTGCACGCCATCACCTCCACCTTCACGGCGAGGGAATCTGAGGACACTCAAGTCAATGCCCTTTCTTGGACCCCGAGAGAAGTGGGGTCCGAGCATGCACAGCTCCCCGGAGGCCTGCGGAGGTGGGGACAAGCTTCCTGCCGCGTCCTGCCTTTCTGGGGCAGGAGCCCTGGAGACGAACCGAGAGGCCCCTGTGGTGACGGTGATTTTCATGATGTGGGGACTGAGCGTGGCGGAGGGTGAGAGCAAGGAGCTGCTGAGGCGTCTTCTTGGGGGACTGCACGTGTGTGGGTTTTACCTCCAGAGACTCTGACCAGTTCCCACAGTGAGGGCTGAGCAAGATGCCCCCCCCCAACCCCCGTGGCCCGGAAGCAAACACTGTGAGGGGTGCCCAGGCTCTCTCCACAGCAAAACCCTGCTCCCCCGCGGGAAAAGGTTGCCGGGGCGTCTGTCACTGAGACAAAGGCATTTTTCTGACTCCAGGTCCTGATACCTTTCTTGTCCCACCCAGGAACTAGGTGACTTGTAAAAGTCACACCCCGAGACAGGCCGCTGAAACCTGAGATATGACCATCAGATTATAGGGTGCTCCCTTCATCATACTGACAGGGTTCCCCTCAAGGACAGCAGATTCCTGTGAAGGAGACGTCCTCTGGGGAGGACTATGTAGAGAAGCCCAAAGTCAGAGGAACTGGAAGTCACCCGCAGCTACAGGAAATATTAAAAGCATCTGTAGGGTAAGGTAAAAGTATCAGGCTTTTCTGCCCTCCCGCCACTAGGATAGATGAGGGAAACCCGTGGTCCTGAATGCAGGCCTGATGGCGGCACCTGGAGTGGGTACACCTGGGCTGAGAGACTGAGTTTATAAGGGTGGCATCACGGGGACGCCAGCAGAAGCCAAGAACGAATGGAAGCCGAGAAAAGAAGAAGGGACCCCCAGAGAACGCCAGAGAGCCCAGACAGAGTGAAGATTTGCTGGGGGCTGGGAGGCCTGCTAGCTTCCCGGCCCCCCAGGGCCCCTGCCTGCCATGTACCTGGTAATCCCAATAAAAGCCTGAAAACCCACCCAGGTCTCCAGGACTCTCTCCTCCTTTACCCCAACTGCATGGGATCCCAGAAAACCTGCTCAGTGTCCACTCCTGACCTTACAGCATCCTAACTGGATGAACAAAAACTTCACGGTAAAAGTCTATTTATCACAATCCTCACTATCCAATATGTCACGTTAGAGTTTCAACAGCAGATGTCAAGGTAGGACGGAGAGCATGGTAAGACAGACCCAGAATAAAGCAAGCGTCAGAGCCAGATTCAAATTTCACACCGATTTGGGGATTATAGGATAGGAAAATTAAAATAACTTTAATTAAATTTTAAGGGCTCTAATGGAGGGAGTAAATAGCACGTAAGAATAGATGGGTGATGGAAGCAAGTGACATGGAAGGAATGAAAGGAAAATGCTAGAGATTTTCCTGACAGAAACAAAGAAAGCCTTCAACAGTCTCATCAGCAGGCGGGATAAGACTGAGGTAAAGCCAGCAGCTTAAAGATAGAATAGAAACCACTTCAAACGCGTAGTAGGTGTGCAACTAGAATATCAGAATGAGAAGAAAGAAAGTAGCAGAAGAAATATTTGAAGAAACTGGGGAAGAATTTTTGAAAAGCAATGACAGACACCAAACCACAAGTCCAGGAAACACAGGAACACCAAGGAGGATAAACACCCAACGGAAACGTACGTTCACACGCACACAGTGCAGACACAGGTGCTCACAGCAGCTGGATTTGTAACCGTCAGACACTGGGATCGATGCGTGTGGTCACTAGCAAGAGAACGGCTGATGGGTCCCCGCGAGAAGGTCAAAAGGAAGGAGCTCCGAGCACACACAGGCCCCATGGATCTCGTGAACGCTGCGTTCAGTGAGGGGGTTCAGGGTGGGGGGTTTCATTTACATGAAATTCTGAAATAGAATAAATTCTAAAATAATAAAATAACTACCTGCCTATAGTGATAAACAGTTGTTGCTCATGGGGACTTCACCGGCAGGAGGAAAGACTCTCTATTTCGAGGTGAACAAACGCATGTACAAAAGCGTGTGATGGTCAGCACGACTCTGTGCCTTCACGATATGTAAACCACACCTCGATTAATCAGATGTGATGGAAAAGATCAGAAAATCGAGTGAAATCCGGTATCAGCCGTGTGGAAATCTTCAGGAATCATGCCGTTGAGAAAAAAAAAATTGTCGTCAAAGTCAAAAGTCTTTCATGCAAAAGACAAAAGCAATTGGACAATAAGAGCATCTTGTCATTTTCTTTGCAAACTTCTCAGGCTGGGTTGCAGGAGCTGTATTTCCTAGAGCAGAGGCCAGCGAAGATCCTGCTACGGCGGTCTGGGCTCACCCCGCATGCTGACATTTTCATCAAGGTTCATCTTTTATTTTTCTTCTTTTTCTTTTATATATTTTTTACAACATTTTTGTACAGTGCATGCATTTCCACCTCGGTTATCTGAGTGAAACTCTGAGTGAAACCACCCATCCACCAAGGGGTCCTGTTTTTTCCCGGGAGGGTGCTTCCAGGTCTGGAGGGGAGAGGAGACGCGCACGGCACCGCCCAGGTGAACACACCTGCAGGCACCAGGCCACGGGCCAGCAGACCTGGGAGAGAGCCTGCGGTTCCGCCCAGCGGCCCCCACCGTGAGGCTCCCTGGGCCTCCGTGGAGATGTGGAGATTTTGGAGCCTCGGTTCCCTCACCTGGAAACAGCACTGCCACATCCAGCCCGGCCTCCCGGACTCCCGGGAGGGTTGCCCTGCGGGAGTGCCCACCCGCCCGCGGGCGCCACACCCAAGACGCAGAAGCCTGTGGGTGAGTCTGAGCTCTCCACCGCCGAGGCCCGCACACCGTCATGACTTTTTCCCATCTGGGGATCCCCCGCGGGTTGTGTGGGTGTGACAGAAGTGACCACGGGCATCAGGAGCCACCGGGGAAGAGGAATCTTCCTAACTCTTCAGGGAGCCAGGCAGGGGCAGTCCGCGAGCCCAAGGGGTTGAGGAGCGCGCGCAGGCAGCCCACGGGCGAGGCTCCCTTCCTGGGGTGCAGGGTGAGGCTCCCTTCCTGGGGTGCAGGGTGAGGCTCCCTTCCTGGGGTGCAGGGTGAGGCTCCCTTCCTGGGGTGCAGGCGAGGCCGAGGCCGACAGGGGGTTTCCCTCCCCAGGCAGAGCGGCCTGACCCCAGCTCTCTCACCGGCTGAGTCTGGAGGCAGCCGGCGTGTCTGGCTGCACCCGCTCCTCACAAGGCGCCCGTCAGACCCGGGGCGCTTCCAGGAGCACCCCCGCTTTCCAGCTTCTCTCTCCTTGGTTCCCAAGGGTGAAACTTCCACCTGCACCAGAGGCTGCCCAGTTCCATCGTGACGGGGAGGGGGAAGGTCAGAGAAAGCACAAGGCTGGGGAGACGCAAATATTTCCACTGAGGAGAGGGGGGCGCACCGCCCTCCCCAAGTACCGGGGCGTCCAGTGCGGGACCCCTGGGCCGCCGGGCTGGCCGCCAGTTGGAGCGCGGGGTGCCGGCACCTTGCGGGCGGGGCGGGGGGGAGCTCTGCGGGGCGGGCCGGGCCCCTGCTCCCTCCTGGCTTCGCCGGAGCCGCGCGCCGCAGCGCCTCGGTGCCACCGCCCGCCCCACAGCCCCGGCGCATTCGGCGCGGATTCGGCGCGGAGCGCGCGGGGCTGCGGGGAGCGCGGCGCCCCCGGAGTGGCCTCTCCTGGACCCCCGCGCGGTGGGCGGGGCGGGCCTCCCCGACTGCGGCTCGGAGCGCGCGGAGGGACGCGCAGGAGCGGGGCGCGAACCCGGGGCGCGGGGGCGTTGGCGCGGCCCGGAGCTCTCGCGCGCCCTGGGCCCGGGAAACCCGGCTCCCGCCCCCGCCCGCCGCGGCTGCGGCCCCGCGGCCCCTCCGGACCCGCCCGCCCGCCCGGCTGGACCGCTGCCCGGAGGCTGCGCTGGGCAGCGCGCCCTGGGAGCCGCGGCGCCGGCCGGGCTCCCGCGGGTCCCGAGCTGCGCCGCCTCCTCGCCGCGGGCCGCGGGCTTCGGGTCCCCGGGCCGGAGCCCCCGAAGCTGCCGCCCCGAACCCTGCGGCGCGGCTCGGCCACGCGGGGAGGGAGCCCGCCCGCCGCCCCCGCCGCGCCCGCGCCCCGCGCCCGCGCCCGCGAAGTTCGGAGGCAGAGCCCGCGCCCCGACCGCCCCGGACATGAACCAGACGGCGGGAGCCTCCAACAACGTCCGCTGCCCCCCGGGGAAGGGCCACAAGGTAGGCGCGGGCCGCGGGTCTGCGGGGCGGCTGCGCGCGGGGCTCCCGGGGCCCCTGGATCCCGGGCTGGCAGGTCGCGGCCGTGGGAACCGGGGTGCTGACCCCCCAGGCCGGGCCGGCCGCCGGGGGAGACCCTGGAAGGGCCCCGCGGGCTGGACGCGGCGGCCGCTGTTGGCCCTGCTGGCCGGGTCGCCAGAGGGCAGAGGTCGAAGGTCACCGGCGGGCCCCCATCCCCACCCCACCCCAGCCCCAGCGGTGACCGGGCGCGCCAGGTGCAGCAGATGCCGGCTCGGAGCGCGGGCGCGGTGGGTGTCGCCCCCACGTGCTTCATTAACTTCGGGCCCAGCTGTGCCTGGTTATTCCCGGGGGTTCCTGCGCCCCAGGCCAGACGGGCTGAGGAGCCCCCCTCCCGCCTTGAGGCCGCGGGGGGCCGGGCTCCTGCGCTGGGGGCGCCCCAGCCGCGCGGTCGGTCCCGCGCCCCCAAGCCTGGCGGTGGCCACGCGCCCGCGCCCGTCTGGGCTCCCTCGGGGCGTCCGCGTTGGCTGGAAATGCCGCTCCCGGCTGCGGGGCGCCCCCGCGCTGGACGGATGTGGACTCGGAAGCGTCCCAGGAGATTCTGTCATTAAGAACACCACTTTGCGCGGCAGAGTCTCTGGGTCGGGGGTGCCTCTGCGGCTGGTCCTGGCCTGTTTGTGCGGGCGCCGGAGGCGCAGGGTGGGGGCCTGCTGCCCCGCGGGGGACCCGCCCAGAACGGGGACTTGTGGGGGCTGCTTGTGGGGCTTGGGGTTCCTAATGACACGGGGCTCGCGTGGTGCATAAGGGACGCGGGGTCTGGGAGTTACTGAAGATGAGGCCCCGCTCCGGGCGCCTGGATTCCCGCCCACACCGGTGGCGTCTGGCCCCGGGGTGACCGTGGGAGTCGGGGGTCCTGTCCGACTCTGTCCCCGTCACCTGTCAGTGGAGTAGCCCCTCCTCAGGGGGGCTTTGCTGAATGGCCGCGGGAGATGTCTTTTTAATATGCAGTAGCTGGTGTTATAAGGTTTTAAATTAAAACCGATGAGGCGTCACACACACCGGGGTGTCGTGCCCCCCCGGGGGCGCAGGCTGCTCCGTCACTGGGTTATCAAGCGCCTCGGGCTCTGGCGGTCGGGGGGCTTCTCCCCAGAGTCGGTGGGTGTTGCTGACGCCAGAGCAACTTTCTGGGGAGATCCTGAGCTCAGCAGCCGTGCAGGCAGCGGGGGGCCCTGCCTGTCTCACGGGGTCCGGCCATGCCCTGCGGGCTGCAGGCAGCTGGTGACTCCGAGGCCGCTCCGGCCCCCTCGGAGGACGGGGCAGGTGGAGACACTGACCCACACTCCAGGGCGTGGCTTTCGTGCCCGGGGCCGCCCCTGGGTCTGCCGTGGGGCTGTCACCAGGCACCTGCGGGAAGAACAGAGACTCCAGTTCCCTTTCTCAGAGAAGCACCCGCCCGGGCTGGGTTCCGCCCCGGGAGCCGGGGTCTCCAGGCTGCTCGGAGGGAGAGAACGGTGCGGAGATGGACTTGGCAGGAGACGTGGTGTCAGAGTGTTGGGGCGCGGGCACAGGGACCAGGGTCGGGGCCAACCTTGGGCAGGGCTGGGCAGACCCCAGGAGATCTGCTTACAAGACACGTGGGTGAAACCTCTCACCCCCCGCACCTCTGGCCTGTACCCCAGTTCTAATAAATCTTTTAAAACAACAAAAGAAGACACTTGGGTAAGACAGAAAACTCAGCCGTGCCCGCCGGCTTCCCTGGAGAGCTGAAACGTGTGTTTCTATTGCGGTGCTGTTGGCGGGAGACCCCGCGGGGGACCTGAGGCTCTGGGGGTGTCTCAGTGTCCCCCCTCGCTTCGCTTGTGTCCTGATTGCTGTGGCCAGGACTGGAGGCCGCAGATGGTCACGGTCTCCTCCTGCGCAGGCGCCTCTTGGCGGCCCTCTCTGTCTTCCTCTCGCTGGCCGCTCAGGGTGACTCACCTCTAGCTGCAGCCTCGGATGTCGCGGGGCTGAGGGTCACCAGGGCGGCCGCCCACTGTCACCCGGGTGGCCAGGACCCGCGGCTCCTGGGAACTCAGCTCCAGAACGGACCGTGATCAGAGTGGGAACTTGAAACAGGCCCTGTGGGTGCTGCAGTTGCGCCGCACCCGTCTGGCCCGGTTCACCCAGCGCCCGGTCTGCAGCCAGGGGAGACCCGGGGGGCCTGCTGGCCGCGGGACCCACCCGTGGACCCTGAGCAGCGCGCCAGGGCCGTGTCCGTAGCGCAGACTCTCGCCCACTCTGCGGCGAGGCTTTCTGGAAAGTCGCTGTGAATTACTTTCCACCTGTTTCGTTTCAAATGTGCACACGGGGCGCCGTGCGTGCGACAGGCTTGCGGGCGACGCCTGCGAGGGCTGACGGGACGGGCACGCAGCCGATTTCCCCTCCGTGTCCGCCGCGTTCTCCACAGCCCTGTCATCCGCGTGGGTTTCCCTCTGGGGTGCCCAGGGCTATATTTTGGGATCATATCACTCAACACTTAAACATTTAGTGAACATTCAGATTTTGCTTTTGTCAGTTTCTCTGCCATCGAACGAGGCTTCATCGGACCCCACAGCACCCTTCCAGACCGGGGAGTCGTGGTTTTGTCATTGACAGAAAAATATTTATTTTTCACTGTCTGTGGGAGCTCCTGAGGGCAGAGGCGCTGGTGGCCAGGCCTCTGGCTGGTACAGAATGGACTTTTCACCTCCCGTGTATTCCAGAATTTTCCTGATGTGTTGTCTTTAATTTGTCTTTAATTTTCCCCTCAAGTTTCTTTCCCGGTTCCGAGCCCATCTCACCGGCCCTCCCCGTTTCTTCACTGTGCTGGGAACGCGGAGGCCGGTCCGGAGAGTGGCAGCCTCGAGGGTGAGTGTCCCCGGTGGTGCCACGTCTGTTCCCTTGCCAGGTTTCCCACGCCAGCCCCATGTAGAGGAAAATCAACTTTTCTCTTTAAAATATTTTATTTACCAATAAGCTGGCTACCACATTTTGTGTTTTGATTTTTTGGTGCCACTTTTATAAGCCAAGAATTCTAAGTCCTTTTTGGCGAGGGCGGCGCCTCCTGCTCGGGCCTCGGCGTCGGAGTCCACTGTGCCCGGCCCAGGCGGGCGGGCGCTCTGACCGTGTCCGCATTTTTCATCGGCAGACGCTATTTTGGCTCCGGAGCGCGGGTTGGGGAGCCAGTCGCTGGGCGTCCTGGGTTCTCCCTTTGCTTTTATCCCCATGGGATGTTTCTTCTGGCTACAGATTTCGGGGCCGGCGGGTCTGGAGCGAGGGTCGGGCCTCCACGCGCGGCCCCCTCCCCCGCTGAGCGGAGGACCCGCCCCGGTGGGAGCCGCTCTTCTGAGCCCCCGAGGGCCTCCGTCCCCTGGGCTTCGCCACCGCGGCGCCCGGCAGCTGGCACTCACGTGTCCGGCCAGGAGGCTCCGCGGTCTTTCCAGCCGCTGTTTGGAGTTCTGTGTTGCTCGGCTCTCCTGTCCCGGTGTTACCTGCTGGGGGCAGCGGCTCACATCCAGGTGCTTCCTGTCATCCTATGGGGCTGTCCAGGTCTGCCCACATCTGTCCTTCTCCGTCAGGTGGTCCCCACGACCCCGCCCTCTCGGGGTGCCCTTCCTGCTCCTCCATTTTATTTCTGAATGTTCCCCGATGCTTGCGTGTCCAAGCTGCTGCGCCGAGCTGCCTTTTCATTCATCGCGGACACCAAGGGCCTGGGAAGGAGCCGCTCCAAGCGCCTTCTCTTCTGACTCCAGTGTCTGGGGCCTGGGCAGCGCTGGCCCTGGGTCTGGGCAGGGTCATGCTGGGCTGCTGCCATCTCGAGCCCAGGTGAGCCTCGCGCCGGGCACTCTGAGTGGACACGGCCTTGGTGGCTCCCGCCCGGGAGGGCCACGCTGGCTGCGTTCTGCCCTCCTGACCACATCCAGGCTGCCACGTCCCAGTATGTGTGTGACTCGGGGGCAGCCAGAGGTCTGAACAGCATTTCTGAGCAGAAACCTGGCTCCCCCTCACTCTCTGGCTGCGCAGACACAGGCGCCCGGCCCCTGCTCGCAGCCCCCTCGGTGCAGCGACCCTCTGCTTGGAGTTTTGCAGACACAGCTGCTGCCTGCCTGGTAGCTGCTTTGTCTCCAGGGGCTCTTGGCCACTATTGGGGCCCCATCTCTATTTCCCTTCAGCCCATTCTACCTACAGCTTCAGAATCGGTGCTTTTGGGGGCCCAGCCTGCTGTGGCCTCCGGTTCCTGAGCTAACTCGGCACCTTGCTGGGCTCACCCTCCACTTGCTTTTCTGACTCTCTGGCGCAGGACAGGTGATCCTCTGAGCTCCAGCCTGGCCCCAGCCCCAGGATGGGCGGCCTCCTGTCCGTCGCTGTCCGGGCCTCTTCCTTCCTGACCATGTAGGGCAGGGTCGGGAGCACAGCCCCCCAGGCTGGCCTGTGGCTTGGGGGACTCTCTGTCACACCTCAGGGGCAGTGCCCCCACTTCTCTCTTGGCTTGACCCCCTAGGACGCCCGCTTTGGTCTCTGCCGCAGCTGCTCCTGCAGCTCTGATGGTCCTGGCCATGACGTCAGTCACCTTTAGTGGGGACCTGGCTCCTCCGGTAGAGACACCGCCCCCCTCTACCCCCCCCCAACACACGTATTAGTTCAAACTGGACCTCGCATCAGGGTCCATTTTATTCAAATTCATTTTGTAAAGTGAGATCCAAGAAAATGCAGCGAGTTCAAAGAGAGCTGGACTCGCGTCCTCACCGGTGCTGGGCTGTGGCACAGCCTGTGACCCTGAGCTGTTCCCCGTTTATCTCCTCCGGGGGGCACAGGCACCGGGGCCATGTGCTGGGTGCTTGGGCATCATGCAGGCCAGCGAGCACCCCCAGGACACCCCGCTTCTGTTTACAGCCGGCCAGTCCCAGGCCGCCTGGCCCGCCGGCTCTGGAGCTAAGAGGGGGTTCACTCGCATGGGGGTGATTTCTGAATGAAGTACCAGGGAAACCCACAGATATCAAAAAATGTAAATTCTTTTTGCTACCCAGAGTCTAAATCATCCTGAGGAATTTTAGAAAGTTTAATGTAAAACATAAAGCATAAATTTCCTTAATGACTTCCAGGATATTAGTGAAAATCCATGTTATTTTCATTTTATATTTCATTGATTTTCAAAATTTCAGTTGTCCTCATTTTCTCAGTAAAAGACATAAAATGAATATAAGCTTCACGCAAAAGTTAAATTTCCAGGCATAGGGGGCAGGGAGTGAGCAGCCATTGTTTTTCTGGTTTAACTCGTTGGATATTTTTTTTTTTTTGGTAAGTTGAACACTTTCCTCCAAGCCGACGTTTTAATTTTCTCCCATGTTGTACCTAACAAGAAACAAGACTGACTAGTTTTATAGACCCCCCCCCCCACTGTGATGCTATTTTTAATTGAGGATCTAAAAATCTGCATTTAGCCAGCAGACCTGGGAGAGTACCTGGGGCTCGCCAGCCCTCTCCCGCGTCCTCGGCGGAGATGTTCTGCCTGCCTCCCCCATCAGATGTCGTGCCTGGGCTCCTTCAGTGTCTGCGTCTTCCTTTTTCAAATGAAAATCTGGACTGCAACGCGAGAGCTCCTCGGACATGGAGGCATTGCTACATAATTACAGGTTGTGTCTGCCAGGATGCAGACATGCGGAACCAGGTCATACTGTCACTTCATTTCTCATAAAGTAGAGAATCGAAGATGCTCTGAGTCCTGGTTTAAAAAGTCTTTGGCCTCCCCTGGTGGTGCAGCGGCTGAGCGCTGGGCTGTGAAGCTGCCCGCAGCCTCTGCAGCGCAGGCTCGATCCCCGGCCGCCAGAGAGGGCCCCACATGGCGTGCAGACCTCGCCTGCCGCCCGCTGCTCCCCTCAGCAGTGTCCTTCGGTCCTTCTGCCTGTTCTGTTCCCCGCTCTGGCTCTGGTGAATTCCCTCACCCTCCTGCACTTCTGACCGTACCCAGTGCATGTATAAATAAATAAATAAATCTTTAAAAAAATAAAATAAAAAATAAAAAGTCTTACATGTGCGAGCTCCGATAAGGAAGAACTCCTTGATGGCTTCCTGAGGTGGAGGGGAAAGAGGGAGGAGGAGCCTCAGCGAAGTAACGCCCTGGACAAGGCATCGTGGGCTGGATCCCAAAGGCCACTTTCCAGTAAAATATGCTTCATGCCATTCTTAGCAAGTGGGAGTCATTCACACTTTAGTATAAAAACCATGGCCTCCAGCACGCCCTTTGAGAAGGGATGCCTGACAGTTGTGAGGTGCATCTTTTCAGGGACTCAACTGCTGTTCTCATACTTATATTAACTAAGTCAATAGTTTGTGCCTTACCCGTCCCCACAAAGATGATAATTTCCTCTTTTGCTCTTGAAACATATCTTAAAAATTCTGGAAAGCCGTATTTCACAGCTGGGGTGAAATGCTCATTTGAATGCACAGATGAGGAGTTTGGGCATCTGCGTGGATGAGCCTGTGGGACGCCGCGGCCAGGACGAGGGACTCACGCACCATTGGGAAAGATCCCACTCTGTGACCTCGCTCTCTCCTGGCCGTTCCCCCCAACCCCAAGACCCACGACCTCTTTTCCGGCACTATGTTTCACTTTCCATTTTCTGACATTTTATTGGAACAGGTCATTGAAGTATGTCTGCTCTTCCCGGCAGCTCCTGCCCAGGATCACTGTCAGGGGTTTCTCCCTGTTTTCCCCGGCCCAGCGTGTGTTCACTGTGCCGTGGCGTGTGGCTGGTTTCACGTGGCCAGTGTTGGTGACGCCTCGGGCTGCTGGGCGGGCCCTGTGCGGGCCTCTGAGCGACCACCTGCTGTTCCCTGCCCAGACACCCAGGTGAGGGATGGCTGGGTCATCCCGAAGGCGTGTGCTCTGCTCTTGAAGACCTTTCCAACCTGCTCTCCAGAGGGGCTTGGAACAGGACGTTCCTAGCAGCAGTGTCTGAGGATCCCACGTCCTCCAAACCCAACCCACAAAATAGTCTTCAGGACTACTCACTCAGCGGCGGCATCGTTTTGTCATTTATTTGAGTTTTCCCAATGGCTAATGAGCTTTTTTTTTTTTTTTTTTTTTGGTTAATGTTACTTCTCATTTTATTTCCTAATTACACAAATTACTTGGGAGTTACACTTATGCAATCTTGGACTACTTTTTCTGCTTCATATGACATGATCATTTCTCCATGTCACTTGAGTTCTGTAAGCAAATGCTTCATTGAGTAGATAGATGTATTGACCAATGGCTTTATTACTCATTATTTAGTCCTTCCAGTGTTTCATTTATATTTAATTTAATTTGATTATTTTTAGTGGCACACCCTGTTTTATATCCTTGTTAGTATTTTGGCAGTGAGGACATCTCCCCGCTGGAGGGGCCAGCACCGCTCCCAGCACCCGAGCACCACAGTCCACGGTGCTCCCTGCCATGGCCTCTCCTCTGATGGGGGTAGGACTATGCCTTTGACTGGACACACCGTTAGATTAGGACTGCATGTGGGCCCACCACGGAGTGCCATGGGCTGATCCAGGGCTGGACACAGCTCAGGACCCCAGAGGCTGACCTATTCCCTCAGAGACCGAGATTGGGGATGCTGCATGCCAGCCCCAGAGGCTGATGCCCGGGATGACCTCCAGGAGAAAGGCATGGACAATACGGACCCCAGAAATGAGGGGCCCCTGAAAGTGGGGGAACAGCTCACATGCAGACTTTGTAGTTATGCTCCGTGGGTCTGTCTCCCTGCCCTTTGGATGCTGGTGGAGCGCGGGCGGCCCAGCCACTGGGGACACAGCGTGACAGTTGCTCAGAAAATGAACACTGCCTTGTCATAAGACCCAGGGGCCCCATGACTGGGTATGTACCCAAGAGAAGCACATGCATGTCCACACACTCACCTGCACCCAGGTATTCACGGTGGCGTTATCTAGAGTCATAAATGCTGGAAACCATCTCCAAGCTCGTCGGAGGGAGTGGATGAGCTCTGCCTTCACATGCACATGGCCGGGAGAGGGGTGGGGGAGCCCCTCGGTGCAGAGAGAGGCCCTGCTGACCCCGGTGCCCAAGTGAGTCTCAAACAGCGATGCTGAGTGAAAGAAGCCACCGGAACTGTCCTTTCAATTCTATCACATTCTGAGAACAGCAAAATCAGGGACAAAGAGCAAGTCTTGTAGTTGAGATGCCTTTTTCCTATAGAAGGAACCAGGGTCCGTGGGAGAAGTAGAAGACTCTAGGGCTGAGGCAGGGAAAGTTCGGGACCAGCAGGGAGCGTCTTTTGTGCCCAGGAGTACGAGAGCACCCCCAAAGATGAAGGCGTGTTGGAAGGGCAGGAGGCAACACAGAAAGCCCCATCAGAACACCCCAGTGATCGCTGCGGGCAGCAGATCCACCACCCAGTACCAAAACTAGCGGGAAGAGTTTCCAGAGAAATAAATAAGGGATTTGCATGTCTGCCGAGCCCAGATTTCCCTTGGGGTATTTATTAATTACAAAGGAAAAGGAAATCACTTTGCAGTGAGAAGCGTGGCTGCACCTTAACTGAGCAGCAGAGTGAGTAACACCGTTTACAGGACGGATCAGCCCCCCGCCTGCCGCGGGGAGACGCGGCCGGAGCGAGACCTCGGTCTGATCCATGGAAACGCCGGGGACCGTCCACACACCACTGGCCAGATCTCTGCAAGTGTGTGTGGGCCCAGGACAGGGCCCTCGGGGACCGAGGACGTGATGACCCCGGGCAGGAAGGCCGTGGGCGTGACAGCCAGACACGTTTTTAGGTAACGGTACTGGAGCCGCGTTCATTCTGGACTTGGCTTTCATGCTCCTGGGGTACAGGACCCCGGTGTTCGGGGAGGCAGGGAGACGGGGATAATTCTCTCCTGGATTTGTGACCTTCTGTAAGCCCAACATTATCTGACGGAGTTTATTTTTTATTTTTTTAAAATATTTATTTATACAAGAACCGGAGTACAGGCTGGATGCGCTGGAGGGTGAGAGGACTCCCCAGAGCCAGAGCGGGGAGCAGAACAGGCAGACTGACGAAATCCACTGCTGAGGGGAGCAGCGGGGAGGCAGGAGAGGTCTGCTGCGCCAGGTGGGATTCTCGCCAGCCTGCCGGCATCGAACCCGCGCTGCAGAGGCTGCGGACAGCTTCACAGCGCGGCGCTCAGCCGCCTGCGCCCCCAGGGCGGCCCCTACCTACAGAGTTTCAAAGCCGGGAGCTGGGGCATTGCAGAGAGGTGTGCAGAAGGAAGGCAGACGCTGGTTGTCATTTAAAAGAGAGCACAGAGAGGTGGGAACATCCTGCAAACAGAACGGATGCTGAGAGGAGCCCGCCACGCAGTGAAGGGGACAGACCGGGCGGCGCTGGCCTTGCAGCGCTGGCCGGATGAGGAAGTGGCCCCGCGTCAGCTGTGGGTCCTGGGGTCCAGCTAAGCCAGTCCTCTGGAGAGTGACTGTGCATGTGACGGCGCAGAGCTGGGAGCCGCTCCGCGACTGGACTCTAAAAAAGAGCAAATCCAGTCTGCCCACACCGCTGGCCACACCATCTTTTCCTCTCCAGAGAGCCGGCTGATCCCCACCCCGGGGGCCAGGGCGAGGCTGTCCAGCGCCTGCAGGCCTCTGCGGGTGAGGCGGCCGAGGCCTCGGGAGTGGGCTCCGAGGACCACTGGGAGGGAGCCCCGAGACCCCGGACGGGGCGGGAGCGCCGGCGCGGGGGCGCGGGCCGAGGGCCGGGAGGCGTGGAGAGGGTCCCGGCGGGACAGCCCGGAGGCCGCTGCCCGGCTCTGGCTTCCCTGCCCGGAGGCGGCGGAGACGCGGCCCTGGACAGGCTTTTCCCGGCGGATCCCACCCCACCTGCTCCCGGCCTGGAGCCGGACGCCGGACACAGGGAGCCCCCGCGGGCGGGCCTGGCCTGGCCTGGGCGCGGGCACATCCCCGGCGGCCTCAGCAGAGCCCGGGGCGCCTCGGGCGGGCCCTCGCCGCCCTGCAGAGTCTGGGCTCCGGGCGCGGGCTTTGCCCAGCGCGCCCACGCGAGAGCCGGGCGCGCCCGCCTGGCCCGGGGCACGTGGGGGGCCGTGGTGAGGGCGGCGCTGGAGCGGGAGCTCCCAGGTGGGGCTGCCCACCCTGCCCTGCAGAGGCACCACCCCCCGGCGGGCCTGCGGGTGGGGGGGCCCCCTGACCGTCTGCGCGCCCCGCTGCGCCCTCTGACCGGAGCCCATCGCAGGGGCACTGGCCGCTCGGGGTCCACCTGTGCCCACGCCGGCTGGGGAGACCGGGGCACGGGGCTCGGCGCCGCAGGTTCTCCGCCTTTTCCTCCCACACCTGGTCCCGGGGTGCAGCCCCTCCTCGGAGGCGGGTCCGCGGTCAGTGCCCAGGGGACCCCCGCTGGGCCGCACCCTGGGGCGCCCGCTCCGAGCGCCCTTCTGCCGTGAGACGGCGCAGCGCCGGCCTCGGACCTCGACGGGCACGACCTGCTGTCCTCACGGGGACACGCCTGGGCCGGGCAGTGTAGACCGGGTCCGCGTAGATCGGGTCTGCAGAGACGCCCTGACTGCTGGGCCAGGCCCGGCCTCCTGGTGTGTCCGCTGCTGGGGTCGGAGGGGGCCAGGCGCGGGTGCCCCTCGTGCCCCATTCCCAGGCTGAGCACCCCTTGGTGAGTGTGAGCAGGAGGACGCGCAGCGGACGGGGGTGTTGCTCGTCCTTCCCCTGGGAATTTAAAGGCCAGCGAGGGAGGCCGGGGCTCAGGAGGCAGATGAGGGGCTTCCCAGGCCTCACAGCGCTCCGTGGCCTGCTCCTGACCACAGCGCTGCAGGTGTGGGTAGATGTGCCGTCAGGTGTTGCAAATAATGCGGCTGTTGTGTGATCCAGCTGTTTGGCAAATCCCAACTCATCAATCCGGAAGCAGAAATCAGGGCGCCCTGTGCTTGGCCTAACTGTGATTGTGGAGGTGGGGGTCCTGGATTTGCAATAACTCGCGCGTGACATCGTGAGGGATGTTCATTCCCAGGCCGCGGCCCCGGCTCGTTTATACTGAGCCCGTGTTGAGCTCCTCATCTTTCTCCCGGTCGAGAGGCAGCGACTGTTTGACAGGTGGATAGTTGATAATCCTGAATGTTTCAGTTCTTGTCTTCGCGGAGAATTAGTTTGAGGTGATATATTGTGATTAAAATGGCTTCATTTCAGACGAGGCTATGCCTGACGACTTCCATTTCACATCGCACACACCCGGGGAGTTCGAGGCACTGGGGCTCTGAAGACCGAGCTCTGGAATTGATGGGGCTCGGGATGCTGATGGTGAGCTCCGGGGCCTGGAACGAGCCGGTGCTGTTATTAATAGGCCTCCCCCAAGCACCTCCGGCTTGTTTTTTTCTGAAATGCTGCATTTCACAGGGAACAGGCAGGTGCAGAGTGGAGGGAAGTAGATGTAAATGCTGTTCCTATTTGCTAGATTGGAGTAACACCACTTTGTCATCCATTATTTCACACCACCTGGGCCTTCCAGGGGGCGCCTCACGGTCAGCCCTCGCCGGGCACTCGCGTCATGGCCCGTGTGGCCTGCTCGCAGCCGCTGCTGTCAGGCCTCTGAGGACAGGGGTTCTGGTCGCGGCTTAGGTTCAATTCACACAGAAACGTGACGCGTTTGTTTCCTGGAAATCCTCTCCTGGCACCTTAGCTGAGACCAAGGGGGTGCTGCGGTGGCAACCAGCGCTTGGGAGGAAGTCGGGGCGTCCATGGGGATGGCCCTTTCAGAAACCCCGTCCCTGGTGCGCCCAGGCGAGTTGTGCCTGCGAGTCGTGACCAGGCGTGTCCTGGTTTAGTTGCAGTACCTGTCTCGGCGCTTTGTAAGTGTCCCGCACAGATTAGTGTTAGGTCCTAAGTCAGCTGCGTCTCAGATTCGACCTAATAAAGAACATACCTTGTCCCCTTTACGGCCTTTTTTATTTTTTTTTAATAAATGATCTTTTTTTTTTTTTAAAGATTTATTTATTATGCATACAAGAGCAGGGGTACAGAAGCCAGGGGTGTGGGAGGGGGGCATGAGAGGAGTCACCAGAGACAGAGTGGGGAGCAGAACAGGCAGACTGACTGAAACACACTGCTGAGGGGAGCAGCAAGCGAGGCAGGAGAGGTCTGCAGTGCCATGTGGGTAGCTCCCTGGCTGGGGATCAAACTCGTGCTACAGAGGCTGCGGACAGCTTCATAGTTTGTGTCTTAACCCCTGCGCCACCAGGGACCCTTTACGACCTTAACAAACCATAGTAAAGTTACCTACATGCTTCATTTCTAAAAATCAACATGGTCATCTGTGGCCTATAGGAAAAACAAATCGAAGGCTATTAATACGTGTTCTCGATGAGAATGGCCTGGCACAGCCACTCCTGACTCATAATGAAACAGATGTTTGTCTCTACTGTGGCGAATAGGTTGGATTTAACCAAAATGAGCCGATCGCCGCTGGCTTGACAAAAAGCACTGAAAGTAAAAGGCACAGGTACAGATGTTAGCTGCAGAGAAAGCAAAGCTCTGACAGATAATAAGTGAGAATTATTTGTTTTGCTGAGACAAAGAAGAAAATAACCTTAATTGAGGTGGAGAGGACACACCTCGAAAATTATGAACCGTTGATGGGGAAATAATGAGGAAGTGTTTCTGCAAAGGAGCTGGGACTTATTTACAAGTGTCACGTCAACACAATTGCCTTTGTTGTGACATGGGGTGGAAGGTGAGAACTGTCAGGGAGAGGGTGCAGCTGTTAGAAATTCTAGTAAGAGCCAGGTGTGAATCAGTTCTCTAGATCTTGGAGGCAATAGACACTATTCTTCAAAGGCCAACAGAAAAAAATACATCTATACAGAGTCTAGAGAGAATTGCCGTGTAGACTTTTGGGATTTTAGCTGAGTAGTTTGGAGAAAAATAACAGCTCACCACAAAACCACTAACTTTAGTAGGTCAGTTTCGTAAAAAACGTTTCTGTCATCGTGCTATGTTTTTTTAAAATATGTGTGTGCTGGCAATAATAGGGACTATTTTTAGAAATCGCCTGAATGAATGAAATCCACCACTGACGACTCATCAGTGTATTGGTTTGGGGTCTCCCCAAGGACGTCACCTCCTCGCTCAGCTCTTTCCCACTGAATGTGACCTTGGGGATTCTGTGACCCCAGGGAAGACGTGTGGGATGAGTCACTTCAGCCCTCCAAGCGCCGCTCATGCAGGCAAGCGCTCTCATCCACGCTGGTACGCTCTCAAATATTTGTCCTTCTGTGTAAGTTCTTATAAGACATGTCCAGCTTGGCTGTGCAGCTGCCTGGGTCTAGCCAGACGGTTCCCCACGTGCCCTTACACACAACAGCAGTTTGTTCCCCGGCTCTCGAGGCTGGCAGTCGGGGCTGGCATTCCTGTCTGGCGGGGCTTGTCCCCCCACCATGATGCGGCCGTGACCCCCCGGCAGGGGTCCAGGGAGCCTGGGGTCTGGGATGGGGCGCCTGTCGCATTCCCGAGGCCCCTGCAGGACTGTTTGCTTCCGATAGTTGTGGGAAGACGCTTTCAACCTGGGGCCACTTTCAATTAAATTCTGTGATTTTGTTCTGTAAAAACCCCCTCTGAGTGCCAAGCCCCCCGCCCCGACAGGCCCCCCCACCCCGACTGGGTCTCCTGTCCCTCAGGGCCGAGGTGCCCTCACCTCTCTGCTCTGTCCTGAGGCTCCTCTCTTGAGAGAGGGCGGGGGGACTCCACCCTCAGTGATGCCCTCAGCCCAGGACTAGGAGACCCCCAAGGAGACCCCACATTCAGCGCTCACTTCCCCCCGAGTGCTTCCTTTCTCTTCCTGTTGGGGTCCTGAGAATTTTTCCTATATTCTTGGCAGTCCAGATCTGCACTGTTTTCCAGTCATGAGGAGAATGTGTGTTCTGTGTCCGTGTCGGCCAAGGACAGGCTTTGGAGCAGCCGAGCGGGGACCTCCAGGCCGGTCTCTCCACCCGCCGGTCCCACTCGGGGGTCCTTTCCAGCCTCCGCAGACCCCAGCCTGGCCTGAGGGCGGCAGGTGCACAGCCACAGGGCGAGGGGCGCTGGGGGCTGGCAAGGCTGGTCGCGTGGCCGCTGCACGGGGCAGCCCTGGGGCCACGGCGGGAAGGGCCGCCCCGCCGGCACCGTCAGGCTCCCTGAGGAGTGACCCACGTGGCGACAGGGGCTTCGGCGCGCTCTTGGGCAAGAAGGACAGAGAAGGAAGGCGGGCAGGAGGGCGGGCCGAGGGGGAAGGAAGGAAGCGGCCGAGCGTTGGCTGTTCTGGAAGGGGCGGGAGCCAGGCCCTCCCCGGAAGAAGGCGCCCAAACCAGCCCGCTGGCACCACGCTTTACCGCAGGTCGTCCTGCTCTCCGCTCCCCCAGATGTCCCCCCACTTCCCAGAGTTCTCCCAGGTCACTTTATTTTCAAAATGCTGCTGTCGGGGCGGAGGGCACTGACCCGGGGCGCAGAGAGCGCGCGTGGCGGCAGCGGCGGACCAGGGCGTCTGGGCAGGAGACGGAGCGGTTGGGCTGGGGCTCAGGGAGCTTGGGCAGGAGCAGGCAGGTTGGGGAGCACGGAGTCCAGGCCCTTGAGCCCCGGGGCCGGTGCCTCCTCTGCCCCCAGCACGGAGGCCCGGGAGCAGCTGGAGGCTGGACACACTGGTGGGACCCCCCGGGCCACGGTTCAGGGCTCCTGTGCCTACTGGGGAGGGGGTGGGGGGCGGTTCTTCTCGGGGGGTCCTCCTGGGCTTTATTGGGGAGCTTCGTTGTTGAAACAGCAACACCTCCTCAGTTACTGGCGATGGCTTATGTCCAACAGCTCCACTAGGGACAAGAGGGGGTTTCTGTCTCGGGTGTAGGCAGCGGCGTTCCTCCGCCCCCGTAGTCTAGACGTCAGGGCAGAGGCCCCGATCTCCTTATCTGCCTGTCGGGGGCCTCCCGCTTCACTGTCAGGCCTGGCCCGGGTCAGGCGGGCACAGCCCGGCAGTGGTTTCTCCCCTTCCGTCTTGCTGAGGCGCGAGCTCCGCTCCCGACGCGGGAGGAGAGAGGTGCTGGGCGGCTGCCAGAAAGCTCCTCGGAGCTCCTCGGAGAGTGAGCTTCAGGGTAGGCTGAGCCCCTCCTGGCCTTTGACCCCCGGGCCATCGAGCTGGGACCCTGCACTGACCCCCATACCTTGCCCACCGGACTTGCCCTTTAAAACCCTGCGGGTCTTTATTCCAGCCCCAGCGCTGCGCCCGCCACGAGGTCCCTGGAGCCCCCTCCGGAGACACCCGTGTTTTCTCTTCCCTGCACTGTCCCGCGCTCACGCCTCGCTCCGCCTCCCTGGCGGCGGCTGCTGTCCGGCCTTCCTAGGCGCAGGCCCCACTCGGGGCGCTGGGAGGCGGGGGCAGGTGTGTGTCCCCATTCCAGAGCTGAGCCGAGTCCTGCGGGATGGGCATGAGGGTGCACAGGAAACACTAGGAAATATACAGGGTTACTCAGTGAGAACTGTAAACTAAACTTCCTCCAACTAAGATACTGAAGTCTAAATCCTAACCAACGCTCATTTGTACTCCACTGGGATTTTTAAGGCTGGTTTTGTGATGATAGAGTGGCGGGAAATTGGCCCAATAGTCCACGAACAATAGCTATAAATGCACCTACAACTCGCAAGGAGCTCTGTCCCCATCACCAAGATGCTCGTCTTAGGCGGAATTATTCTATTAGACTGTGGTTTCAATGCACAGTCAGGCCGCCCTGGTGGTGCAAGGGGTTGAGATGCAGCACTATGAAGCTGTCCACAGCCACCGCAGCACAAGTTCCGTCCCCTGCCAGGAGCTATCTACAGGGCGCAGCAGACCTCTCCTGTCTCCCCGCTGCTCCCCTCAGCAGTGGGTTTCAGCGGATCTGCCTGTTCTGCTCCCCACTCTGTCTCTGGTGAATCCTCTCACCCCCGCACCTCTGGCCTATATTCCCATTCTTGTATCCATAAATAAATAACTCTTAAAAAATATATACACACACACACACACACACACACACAGTCAACCTGTGCCTCACCCAGCCCCAGAACTGAACAACACTCCAAATTGGGGTCTTGCTTCGCTTGCCCTGAGGGTTCCCCAGGACTGACTGTCTCTCTACACATACCTCCACCCCTGCCGCCCCAGCCAGGATAAAGCAGCCCAGGATGAAATGCCCACCTGGACAGATGGCCGCTACTGATGAGCTGGGATGCTGGACCATGGGTTGCTGAGATATAGAGCACCAGCGTCAGAGGGAGGCAGGTGCTGGCCTGCCCTGCCCCCGGGCGCACCTGCCAGGCTCAGCGGGTGCTCGGCAGTCTCAGTCTCCGGACACGGGACATTTTGTCTGAACAGTGGCATCTCACTAGGCTGCGTTGTGGCTTCTCAAACACCCTGTTAAGTACAAAATATCTTGGTGGGGGATAACACCTCAATGAGCTGCTGGGCTGAGACAGCCCCCCCGAGCAGAGTGCAGGGCACAGCCAGGGCGGCTTCTCCGCTCAGAGGTTTCCGCGGTGCGGCGTCCTGTTTCTTCGGGCCTCTGCCAGCGGGGCGGGGGCTGGGGGGGGCGGGGTGCGCTCCTCCCTCCAGAAGCTGCCTCTGGGTGCTGTGAGGAAATAGGCAACATGGGCCACAAGGGGCCTGTCTGACGTCCGATCCGCCTCTGACAGAGACACTGGAGCGGCTGCTCGGGGCACAGGGCCTGTCCACTGAGATAAAGCCCCCCTCCCTTCGCAGCTCGCCCCCCGCCCCGCCAGCCTGCAGCTCTGCGTGGGGCCTGGCGTGTCACAGGTGAGGACAGCTTGCAGCACCAGTTGGCGCTGGGGCCCGTTGGCTTGTGGTTGTGGCTTTGAGTGAGAGCCAGGGCCGGGAGCGGCTGCCCTCCGGAAGCAGTTGCGGTCACGGGCAGATTTAGCATGAAGCCAGGCGTGACCGGAGGCCTCCCGGGTCTGTCGTTCCTGCCCCAAGTGCACGGACCTGGCTTCTCCCTCCCGGTGCTCCCCGCTCTCCGCCGGCCGCGTCTCTCCTCCCGCGCCACGTCCCGCCTCCTCAGCAGTGCTCACGGAGGAGCAGCGGTGTTGATTCCTTCTGTCTTCTTGGAGGAAACTGTTCGGGTTTTCCTGGTCCCCTCTCCTGATTCAATTTGACTTTCTGGTGGTGTTGATTCTTCCTAGAGCTCTGTTCCTCTTTCCAAAGCGCGGCCAGGGAGGGAGGCTCTGCTGACAGGACCGTGCTGTGCCGTCGCCGGGCCTGAGCAGCTGCAATAGGTTCTGGACACTTGGTGGCTCCTGTTCTGTCCAGATTTCTTACCCAGTCCACTCGCGATCGCCTTGAAATTCTGCAAGGCTGAGGGTGTGTCTGGTGTCTGGGAGGACCCTAACCTTGCTAGGTGCAGGAAATCCGCTAACTCACAGGGGCGGGTGGAGATGGGAAAGTCTTTGGGTGGTGAGCTAGGACGCACCTAAGTATTAAGCTGGGAAAAGTAACCGTTGAGACCCTCAAAAATGTGTTTGTCAGAACAAATGGGCCACGGCTGTCTTGTTCTTGGGTTTTTGTGAAAACAAGAAGAGACTCCCCAGACGGCCTGCCTAGCGTCCAGGCTGGGAGCCCTGGGCTGGCTTCAGAGTAACCTCACAAGGAAGCAAGAAGAGGAGAACCCCCCGGCTTCCGTGACCTGCTTGCACACCACCAGCGCCCTGGAGCTCACCGGCCTGCGGTGCATTTCAGCAAAGCCTCGCGCAAGTACTCAATACGCCGCAACTAAGAAGACCAGGGAAATAAAGGGGAAAAACCCTCCGGGCCTCCCTAAGGACAGTGGTCAGGGACAGGAGCCATGAAGGCCGGAAATGCAGGAACCCTGGGCCAGAACCCTGGGCCAGAAACCCGGTGAGGATGGGTTTTAGGTCAAAATGGTCGTGGCTTCCACTGCCAGCGCTGGCCTTTCTGAGATAGACGCCCAAAGCTTCCGGTGTGTCGCAGCGGGAGAGCAGACACATCACCCAGGAACTGAGTCTCCCTGGGTCTCCCTGCAGACCATCCTGCAAGCCCCGCCTCTTCACGCCTGGCTGGCGTGGCCCGTGGTGTGGCCCTGGGAGTGGCGCTCGCCCCAGCCGGCTCTCCCAAGCACTGCTCGTGAGCCTGCGTGTTCTGGTGAAGGATATTGATGGTCACAAGCGAAGACATATTAAGAGGCTATGGCACGTTAGCAGGCTAAGGAACAGCCAACTTTTTTCTCAGTGCCATTTATTATATAAATTAATATTCTCATCACAGATCATACCTCAAATCTAGTTCCAGACAGATTTAAGTAGCTAAATAGAAAAAAAGGATAATATTGTAGCACAAAAAGTAAGACAACAGAGATAAATAATTACCTGTTATCTCAAAAAAGAAAAACATTCTCAGAATAGAAGCAATAAAATGATCACAAGGAAAAACATTCTGAGATTTTTATTGTCTAGTAAATAGATACACACATTTAAGATATGTAGCAGAATAAAAAGGAAAATAAGACTCGGGTAAAATATTTGCAACCAACTCCATAAGTTAATATATTTAACATATTAAAAGATCAAACACATTCACTAGAATAATTGGGCAAAATGCATCATCAAGATGTTTGAAAAAATAGAAACAAATTTGAGCTCATTAATAATTATAACTGTGTCATTTATTATACTGAAAAGATGAAGGAACCAATTCTACCCATAAATATTGATGACAGAATGCAAATTATGATATATTCACATAATATGTATGGTCCTGTATGGTGGGCAGAACTTTTTTTTAATAAATTTATTTTATTTTATTTATTTTTTTTTTTTATTTATACAATAGCCAGGGTGCAGGCCAGAGGCTCGGGAGGGTGAGAGGATTCAGCAGAGGTAGAGCGGGGAACAGAACAGGCAGACAGACCGAAAGCACTGCTGAGGGGAGCAGCGGGGAGACAGGAGAGGTCTGCTGTGCCACGTGGGTAGCTCCCTGGCCCGCCAGGAATCGAACCTGCGCTGCAGAGGCTGCAGAAAGCTTCACAGCGCTGTGCTCAACCCACTGCGCCACTGGGGAGGCCCAGGACCGAACTTATATAATTAATCCTCTCTCTTCTCTCAAAGCTTGCAACACGAGTTCAGAGGGGATGGCAAATTCCTGTAAGACAAAGAAGATGGGGCCGTGTTAATCAGTGTGTGGGGTCACAGCTCCGGAGATGATTTCAGCAACTGAAACCCACGGGTTCGGGATGAGCTTCACCCCCAGCCCTCAGGGGTGTCGAGTGGCTACAAATCGAGTGACGGCTTTGTGCAAGGATACCGGGCCTTCCTGCCAGGCCACCTCCCTGTTCCCCACCTGCCGGCGGGAGGGCCCCCCCCAGAGGCGGCTGCTCTGCAGAGTGGGGAGGATGGATATTCAGTGGGTGACACTCCTGCTCCTTCACCCACATAAACAAAGTCCAGGGTATAAAAGATGTGAGCAGGGAAATCAAAGCTGCAGCTTTTTGAAAAGACATTGACAAATACCCTGATGACCCCGCTTGGGAGGAGACCAGACCCAGACCTTCCAGACCTTATGCCCCAAATGCCGTCCGAGCACTGAGTGCAGAGATAGCGCCAGACTCATCTTCCAGCAGCGGGAACAGCCACACCCTGGGGCAGGTTCTCAAAACCATACACCCCAAGCTCGCCTCCAGGACGTCTGAAGGGCTCCCACAGACCAGCAGGTGGAAGACGAGCATGTTAAATGTAAAACATAAAAGTATGTATTTAGGTAAATATAAAAATGAAAGAAAAAGTGGTTACCGGAGGGGAGGGGGTCACCCGGGAGGCGGAGGCCGCGCTGGGGCCTGCGGCGGGTGCACGTGTGGGCCCCCGTGCCGCCTGAGACTCACCCCCCGCAGGCGCTGTTGCTGCTGCTAGAAATCTTCACAAACAAACAAAGAGCAAGAGATACCATCCAGCACCTCGAGCAGAGAAAGCGCAAATGGCCAATGAATAGGCCTCAAAATCTCATGATTAGGAAAATAGAAATTAAAACTAAAGGCGACATCCTGCCTCGCCCATGGTGAGCAGCAACTTGCGGCGCGTGATGTGTGGGGCAGGGGGACCGTCCGTGGCAGAGGTCAGACAGGACTGGCGCCAGGGCGCCCCGCCAGCTCCAGCCGGTGTAGACGGAGATGCTACAGCCGCGTCGCCCGGGAAGCAGAAAACGGGGACAGAGCTGGATGCTTTGGTGGGAGGTGGACGCGGCAGCTGCCGTGTCACACGGATGGGCGCCGCGTGGCCAGCAGAGGCCGCGAGGATTCCGGGACGGACCTCACCAGCACCGTCGCAGGCCAGCGCCGGGTGCAGGACCTGCTGCTGCTCTGCCGGGGGCAGGGGCGTCTGGAGCCCCATGGGCCGTGGGCGCCGCCGCGCATCTGCCCACAGGGTAACGCCGGCCTGGACGGGCAGCCAGCCCCGGGGGCGGGAGGACGTCAGTGCCAGTCCCAGCGCGAGCCGGGCAGGACGCGCCTTCCGACCCCCCCCGCCCGTCCCAGGTGGCTCAGATGCTGGGAGTCAAGAACGAGGAAAAGAGCTTCAAACTAATCAGAGGCATGGGAGCCTTTCCCAGACCCGGAAAGGACACCGGTCTCCAAACCGAGTTGGCGCAGAAGCAGGACACATGAAATCAGAGCCGCGCTGCACACAACATTCATTTTTAATGTGGAATTGTAAAAAAATATGAGCGCATGATCTTCAAAGCCAGCGTGGGGGAGGAAGGGGGCGAGAGACAGCGGATCGCCCGCCAAGACATCACATTCCTTCAGTGTGTGCCTTGGAAGGCCCCTCCGCCCGACACCCAGCAGCGGGAGGGACAGGGCCGTGGCTGGTGCTGGGGCCGGGATGCGGCGTCCTGGGCGCCAGGATCGATCCTAACCCGGCTTTCCTTGCAGACCGGGAGGCTTTTGTCCCAGGAGCCATTCCAGGAACGGCAGCCGAGGAGACGCTGCAGCGGCCAGGAGCCCTGCACTTGGGAAGAAGGAGGCCGAGGCTGGGGGTGGCGGCCTGCGGGGTGGCGGCCTGCGGGGTGGCGGCCTGCGGGGCGGCGGGCAGGACGGGGCAGGCGTGACGCGGCCGCGCTGCGGGCCCTGGAAGGCGACCTCCCCGGCACGGCCCGCGTCCTCCGCTTATGAAGTGGACGCACGAGCCACCCGCCGTCCGCGTGTCCCTGGCTGGCGCGGGCGGCGCTGCTGGGCAAGCGGCCTCCGTGACCTCCCCGCCGGGAGAAGCCGGCATTTCGTGTTAGCTCGGTGCTCTCGTCGCCTCGCGCTTCCATTTCCTATTTATTAAAAAAGCGGATTTTGAATTCAAAAGGTCATGGATCAAAAGGAAGCATAATTTAAAAGGAGCATGAAGCAGGTTGGTTAGGTGTGGCTCAACGGCTGCCTTGGGGGGGGGCGTTTCCGTAGAGGGCGGTCAGGCTGGGGGCGCCCAGGGGAGGCCGGGGTCCTGATGGACGCGCTCCCCTGTGCTTGGGCCTGACCCCCCAAGTGGCCTTCCTCGCCCTGCGGGGGCGGGCAGCCGCGGCCCTGACGGCCAGCAGCAGGCCTGTCCTGCCTCACGGGCCTGGGGGCCAGGCGGCGCCTGCCGGCGGGGGTCAGACCCTGCCGCCCGGCCCAGAGATGTCTGAACCTGGTGGGGGCGTCTGAGGGTGACTGAAAACTGTAGTTTGAGTCACAAGGTCTCAGGAATACTCGTCCGGCGCTTTGCTGGGTTTTGCTTCTGAGTTTTGCAGTTTTTGCTGGTCTGTGTGTTTTGCTCCCCACCCCCGTTGTTTACACAAAAAGAGGATCCGTTTGATCTTAAAGCCAAGAACGTTTTTCTTCAAGTGGTACAAGTTTAATAATTTAAACTTCCATCTTCTCTGTGACGTTAATTACACTGCTTGATGCTGGAGGGAATAATATTTCCGTAAACCTCCTATTTGACATGTTTTTAATTGCTGCTGGATCCCCCTGCGTCCGGGAAGGTGACTTGCAGTTCTGGAGCCACGTGCCAAGGGTGCCCGCCCGGACGCCGGCCCGGGGTTTTCTCTTGGGGATGAGCTGGGGTTTGCTTTCCATTTTTGTCCTTTTTTATGATTTTCAGGTTTTACCAAGTGCGTTTATCACTTGCATAATTGAAATGTGTTATCTCAGCTGTAAGAAGGAATGATGTGGAGACACTTACTCTTTAAAAGATAAGCTTGGAAATGACATTAAAACCGAATTGAATTCAAACCACTGAAATCTGCGCCTGAGCCTGACTCCGGCGCCAGGCGCGCGGCGCACTCCAATGTGTCTCTTCAGAAACGGAGCTTCTTGGATTCCTCTGCAGCCCTCCCCGGCGCGCGGCGCAGCGATGCAGAAATATTATGGTTGTTCCTGCACCGCCGTCTGTCAGCTCCATGATGCGGGGAGTCAAGCGAAAAGGCAGGACTGTGGGCAAGAGTGACCCACGGGCTCTCTTAGCTGGAGGGCACAGACGCCACCGACAGAGGCCTACGCGGATTCCGAGTCTTTCCTGGCGTCAGGTCTGAGTCATCGCCTCTCGCCGCCGCTCCCCGCCCGGCCCCTCTTCCCTTCCTTTGACAGTCGGCGTCTCTGGGCGCCCGCCCTTCGATCCCGTGTGCCCGGGTTGCATTCTGGACCTTGCGCTCCACGCCCTCCTGTGTTTGTGGGAAGCTGAAACAGCGAGGGGAATAGACTCAGGCTCCATGGGCCCCTGGTCTCCGGTGTCCGTCCGTAAGGCCGGGTCACGTCGTGCAAATCCTCTCAATTGCATTAATTTAATTCTAAGTCTCCCTCCTCGGCCGGCATCCACGTCAGGAGCATTTTCAAGTGTCCCCTCTCAGCCAGGAAGCCTCGCGGAAGTAAGCAACTTGGGGAGAAATATCTACTTCTCCGAGGTGGCTGGAAGGATCTCGAAGTTCAGTCTCTGGGTTTTCCTTTCTCACCACAGCAAAGTGCACGAAGCAGACGTCTCCCCTCCTGCTCTTGGCTCACTGGTCACATCCGTGTGCACGAGCTCCTTTGCTAAGGAAGCAGAGCTGGTGTGTTTCGACATGAACCGGTGTTGACACAGGCTAACGCTGGACTTCGATTCGTGTTTTTGAGAATTTAAAGTGTTTTCTTGAATTTCCGAGAGCGCTTGACCCACGTTGTTCAGCCCCGGGAGGCCACGTGCCCTGGCGGGTGTCCCAGCAGCGTTAGCGCGAGGACTGAGGCCCGAGGAAGGGCAGGTGGGGGTGGTGCCGCGGGAGCGCCTCCTCCATGTTGAGTTCCCAGTTGGCCGCCGCCTTGATTCCTTGCGTGTCTGCTTGGGGACGGTGGCTTGGGGCGGTGGTCTGGGTGATGGGTGTCGGGTGTGTTGTGGTGCACCCCAGCCAGCCTCTGTCACCTCACGTTGAGCGCGCTCGTGATGGAAGAGACAGTCTTGCACGAGGAGAGAACAAGAACTTACGATCCTTTTCACATGTTTTGGCCAAAAAGCGTAGGCAAAAGAGAAAATGTAAGGCATCTTATTAAATACTGACTGTTTTACTTCCTTGAGATAAAGAACTCATTAGTGTTCTGCATTTATTTCATTCGCTTAAAGTCCATAAATATAACTGATTTACATCGAACGTCTTTCCACATCTTTGTCGATCACCTCAGAGAAAAGGGAAATGATCATGGAATGAATTCACTTACCGTCATCTGACCACAGACACATGAACACTGGGTCCCGGGGTGCAGAAGTCGTGAGTGAATGACCCAGAGTGAAAACCGCAAATTGAACTAAGGGATGCCACAGAGATGCGGGGCCTGGGCACTGGGGTACTGACCTATGCTTCGCGGTGACTGTTTCTTCTGCAGGGACGTGGGTGCTCGTCCGGAGGGCGTATGGACTTCCGGGTATGAATGTATTTCCCTCTGCGGTCTTTTTGGGTAATTTATGGTTTTCTGTTTCCAAGAGACACATTCTATTGGGGCAACGATCATTCCCCAAGACCTGCTATGGTCCCCAAGCTCCCCC
The DNA here is from genome assembly GCF_014898055.3 of Talpa occidentalis. Lineage (NCBI taxonomy): Eukaryota > Metazoa > Chordata > Mammalia > Eulipotyphla > Talpidae > Talpa > Talpa occidentalis. The sequence goes on from NW_026555331.1 coordinate 154,114,368, forward strand.
TCTGCTCTTGCAGCCTCGCTGTAGATGGGGACAGCATTCGGGGGTGTGTTTCCTTCATTCTCTGGTGGCACAGATGAGGAGATTTAATTTCCCCTGGCCTTGTGTGGCAAGCTGAGAACACATCTTCAGCTTCTGAGGGGGATTTGGGATATGGCCTCCTGGTGGGGCCTGCCTTTTCTGGGGCAGCTGTCAGTGCTGATTACAGGAGCGCCACAAGGGGCCGCAGCCACATGCTTGGGCGGGGGCTGTCCACGTTGCAGCAGAAGCCTGTGCTCACCAGGTGGTGGCCGCGACCTCCTGACGGGTCCCTGTTTCTGCCCCTACCCTGTCACACGCTGCCTAGAAATTCATCTTCTGTGCAGACACGAGCTCAATGTCAGGCCTGAAAGCGGAAGAATCCAGTAGGTGAAGAGAGTCAAGCTCCTCGTCCTGGCCGTGGGACCCCCGTGGGCCAGTGGGGGAGAAAAATCTGCCACTTGGAGACGGGTTTTTTTGGCAGAAGGTCACGGGAGGGCTCTGGAGACGGAGCGGACGCTGCTTCTCATATTTACCTGTAAACGTCTCTCTCCGGGGCCTCTCCCGGGGAGACTCATTCTCCTCCTTTTCGAAGGAGAAGCAGAGCTGAGTCTGCGTGCTGTGCCTTTCCAGGTAAACACCCTGCTCCCCTTCCCCGCCCGCCGCCCCCCACGCCTGCCGGAGCCGAGCCAGTCAGAGGCCGTGAGTTACTCTCCTGCTGCTCCCCGGAGGCAGCGCGTGCACGTTCTTGTTAAACTTCTCTTTGCGTTTCCGCTTGTCTGTCTGGTGCTTGTCTGATTATTTGCCAGCCCAGGAGAACCCAGAGGGCGGGGGTGGTTTCCTTTGGCCGCAGCAGCCACCGACTTGGAGTTCTGCGTCTTGTACACAGGCCCCGGAGGATCCTCTGCGGGGCTGAGCTCGCCTCACGGGCACGCCAGGCTCCTGGGCTCCTGTGGGGCCTGGACAAGCCCCTCTCTCTCTGCTTCCCCCACGACACGGCCGACCTCCAGACCACAGAGGCGTCCGGGGCCCTTGCCGTTGGACACCTGCTGCGTCTGCCGGTACCCGACCTCCCCGCCGGCCGGTAACCAGAGCACCTCCCAGCGCCCTGAAAACCCTGAAAGGAGCTGGAGCAACAACGGGGATTATCTGTGTCCACGACAGTCACGTCCCCGCGCCCAGGCCTCGGGCAATGAGCTTAGACGTCTGGGGCTCAGCTTCTGGAGCCAAAATGTCCCGATTTACTGTTTCCTTATGTGTGAAAGGAGAGAACCATATCCGCATCCGCTTTGCCGCCTTACCCTGGAGATTGAATTCTACCCTCGGCTAAGCTTGCCTGCCTCGGAGGGCCTGCCTGCCCCGGCCCCTGGGGATCGGCCTGCCTGCCCATCGCCTCTGGCCGCCCCGGCGAGGCACGGGTTTCATCTCTGGATGCCCCAGACCAGGCGAGCCCCAGAACCGGCGAGTGCAGATCTCCACTTGTCAGTGGAGTAAACTGAGACTCAGAAAAATAAGGGCAATTTTTGGGGTAACTTCTTAGCTAGCAAGCAGTATTTACTGGAACTTCTGGATCTTAATGATGCTTGGGTTCCTTTGCCTTGTGAAAGTGATTGAATGAACAGCATTGGACAAGGACAAAGTGTCTTTTCATAGGGAGAAACAATGTGGCGAAGCAACGAGAGGAAACCCAATTTAAGTGCCACATTTTTTTAAAAGATTTATTTATTTTTATACAAGAACTGGAGTACAGCCACATTTTAATGCTAAATTTCAGAGTTGATTGTTCAGGGAAGTGACGAGGAACAGCCCGCATCAGAGCCAGCCCCAGCCCCACCAGCCCCAGCAGCCCCGGGCGAGGCCCTGAGGGCAGGGGGGGCAGGCGGAGCAGCTGGCCTGGCCAGGGCGCACGCACGGGTCTCCCGTGACCTCTGGAACTCCGTGGCGCTGCCCCCTCTGCTGTTCCTTTGCAGGAAACAGTAAGTCGGTGGGGTGAATGAGGCTGGGGGTGAGCTGAGGGACAAGGGAATGCATTTCTCTCTAATCCTGCTCCGTATCAGTTTCCTTCCTTTGTAACACACGTTGCACCAGGCCGCCTGTCCGGAGTGCAGCCCCAGGGGTGAGTCATGCCTCCCTGGCCTTTAAAAAGGGGTGAGCAGGGCTAGGAAACCTTGTTTTAAATATAAAGGCTTCCTGGTGCAGGGCAGACACCTAGAGAACCGAAAGCCGAGCTTGCCCTCTGCTGGAATTCCGAATCACACCGCGGCGGCCCGGGGAGCGAGGGACGTAGGGGAGAGACGGTTTTTACTTGGCACATTTCACATTCCAGCCTCCTTCTGCCAAATTGGTTCATCGACACTGCGTCTGTTCTAAACACAGATCCAACAAAGGAGCCCAGTGCTTGTGTGACACAGGCCTCGCCATAAAAAGGGGGCCAGTTCCCTGCTCCCCATGAGGGGCGAGCTGAGCAGCAGGTGAAGCTGTAGGCGCAGAGGGGGGGCTCCGGGGACACGCAGGAGACCCGGCGGAGAGACATCGTGGAAGGGCCCCGGCTTCTCCGGGGGGACATGGAAGTGAGGCCCCTGGGGAGGCGACAGCGGCCGTGACCTTGACTTGCGCCTTGATTTTGCTCCTTTCCTTTCAGTTTTCTAGGTGCTCGCCCTGCACGGGACGCCTTTATATTTAGAACAAGGTTTCCTAGACCCCTTTTGCCCCAAATAAGTGAATTCCAGCCCCTGTTCAGAACCTGACTTCCGTCTCGTTGGGTGACCTTTCGCGCAGCTCCCTCTTCCATTTCACTCCGTGACTCATGTGTGTGAATTTCTAGAACAGGAGCGATTTAAAGGTTCTCATCACAAGACAAGCCCGTGAGAGGGGATGGTGTTAACTGGACTCCCGTGCTGTCACGCCTGATGTATGTGGATCCCGAGCCGTGACCTGAACCCTGGACACCGATGCGGGTTGTGTGTCGGTTACTCGGCCATGGACTGGCCTCAAGGAAGCCCTGGGGTGGGGCCCCGGCGTGGGAGCTGGGCGGGAGGCCGCATTTTACCCACAGACAATTTCAGGGAATGAGGCGTTTTGCTTTGCTTTGAGCTGAAAGGGCAGAGTGGGCCTGGGGCTCAGGCTGGTTATTGAGAATCGGGAGGGAGGGGCACCCCGGCTCAGGCTCAGCCCTGCCAAGTGCCTCCCCTGCAGGCTTCATGCCAAGAGTGTCGATGCAGGAGGTCTGGGCGAGGACCGGAGAACCAGTACTTCTAGAAAGTTCCCCGGTGATGCTGCTAAGCCAGGCAGATTTGTCGGCGCATGATGTCGCTCTTCTGTTTTTCACCCCTTGGGAAGAGAGATGAGAGAAGGGGCTGAACTCTCACCTGGTGCCCCTGATCAGAAAGAAAAAGAAGGAGAATCTGACAGTCCTGACCCAACCTGGCGGATGCAGTACAAGGTGAACACGAAGGTGTTTTAGCACCTGTCACTTGTTGGCCGTGCTTCGGGTGTTCATCACCTCCTCGCCGAGGGCTTGAGAGCAGAATTCCTTGCTGGAGATTTGCGGGTGACAGAGCAGGGTGTTCAGTAGAGTTGATAGAGCCCAAAGACTCGCTGGGAAGGCGGCCCGCGTGCCCCCCGCCCCCATCCCTGGGTGTCAGAAGAGGGCAGCGGGGGAGCCTGGGGGGATTCCCCCCTCCTGCAGTTGCACCCACACTCACCTCCTGCTGCTACTCTTTCTCCCCTGGGATAGAGAAACATACATTTCGCAGTGGACATATGTGGCATCTTTAAATTTCGTTGCGTGCCGAGACCTGAATAAATGTGGGTGGATGGACCGGCTGGTTCTCCAACTGCAGAGAGCTTCCGTTACTTGGGGGGCCTCATTAAAGAGAAAAAATGCTGGCCCCACCCAGGAGTTTCTGATTCAGGAGGTCTGGGTCCGATGCTGGGGCCCAGACTCTGCATTTCTGATTTCCAGGAGAGGGCGTGAGGGTGTTGCTGCTGGTCCACAGTCGAGAACCAGGGTCTAAGGCAAAAATATGTAGAAAACTCCCCATTGACCAAATGAAGACAATTATCCCAAATGTCCCTATACCGCCCACCCCGTGACCCCGGCCTGCTCCCCGCCACCCCGTGCCCAGAGTCCCCGGAAGAAGTGGTTTCACCAAATACATAAACTGGCCTCTTTGACTTTGGGCAGGACCCCGGTTTTAATGAAGACCGCCTTGGAAACCTAACACACCCAGTCCATCCATCCACATTTATTCAGGTCTCAGGCACTGATGTGCCCATCAGTGGCCCTGGACTGAGGCTGTCTTTGCCTCTGGCTATTACAGGCCCTGTCCCTGTGTCCTTGCGTCACCACCAAGAGGTTCTAGAGGTTTCCCCACTGAGCTGAGCCCGTGAGAGCAGAAGTGAATGGCTCTGGAGGGGCTGCCCACTTAGCAGCGCCCACCGCTAGGGAGATGATGCCGAGGGAGACATCCGGCCAGCAAGTCCCTCCTGAGAGGAAACCATCGAGGGCTGGAAAGAGCAGGACCCCAGCCCGGCCTCCCTGGTGTGGGCTGGGGTGGAGCCTCGCCAGGAGAGGACAGGAGGGCCCCTGAAATGTGAAAAAGTACCAGCCAGACTCACCAGCACTGTCGACACCCAACTGCCCCGGCAGCTGCCGAGTCCCGGCCGAGCCGACGTACTCGCTGCGCACAACGTTTTGGAGAAATGAATTCCCAGCCTGGAAGCGCTTTTTATTACTTCGGCTGTCCGTGAAGATGCATTATTATTTTAAAAGTCAGAACATCCCTTGTTTTATCACTGAATTCCATGAATAATGTCCAGGAAGTGCCGCGGTGAACGTCTCGATTCGCATGTGACAAATGATCTGAATAATTGAGGTTCTTCGAGATGGAAGCCCTCCTGCCGCGCTCGCTGCCGCTCGGCCTTCTCGCCCCCGTGCAAAGTGCTGAGTTCAGGACGCTCATTTTTCTTGTGCTGAATGAGGCATTGAATTAAATTTTCTAAATACAAATTAGAGGGTCTCTCGTATTCCCAGGAAGCTGCGCGGCCGACGTGCTGAACGACAGGATGGTTTGTGTCCAAGGCGTTTGCAAGAACTACGCGCCCCGAATGGCTTTTGCCCATATTTTCAAATCTTCTCACATCCCGCTCACGTAGTCCACACAGACGCATGCATCTTAAAGCAACTAGAGCCAGCTGGGAAAAGAAACGTTCTAACCGCGACTAAAAGGCCTTTGAGGAAGCAGGCCGCGGCGGTGGGGCCCGCCGGGGGGAGCAGCAGTGGCTGGTGGCTGTGCTGATCCAACACGCTTCCCGGGAAGGCCAGAGGCTCCGTGTTTGTGGGTTTTTTCTTTCTATTTAAGATATTTACCTTGCAAAAGACTCCTCAAATGCAAGGAGTCGTCACTCTAGTTTTTATCTGGACCCGCTCTGGCAGATTCGCTAAGAGATGCTGAGTTGGGAGCCGCCCAGGAAGGGGGACAGACGGCCTTTGCACCCACGCCTGCTCCCCTCTGCACCCCCACGGGTCGGCCCCCAGCGCGGCTACAGAGACACGGAACGTGGCCTGCGCTGAGACCCTGCCGCCTGGCCCTGAGGCCCACCCTCCACGGCCCCCAGCACTGTCAGGCGCCGGCCTGCTCCCTAGTCTGCCAGCCTTATTCTTTGTCCACCGTTTCCACTACCCTGTCTGAGCACGGATGAGTGTGTCGGCTCTTACAGTTCAATGTTCTTGTGGGTAAATATTCTTCTTTTTGAGACACGGGAGGGTTTTACTTGCACTTTTGGATTTTGTGACCTATTGTTTCCATTGTGGTTTCTTCTTTGTTCATGTTTAGAATGGCTGCCCCACTCCAAAATCATATTCATAGTCATCGTTTATATATTTGTGTTCTAGGGCTCCCTACAGATATTCCCTAGAAGCTCCTTAAATCTTGACTTTGTAAGAGAAGTTTCAGCGGGTTGCTAGGTCTACGCCGGAAGGGGCTCATCGTAAGAGCAGAGGTGTCCTCTGTTGATCAGACGTCCTCCACCTCCACCTAATTTCCTGCAGCTTTTATTTTCCTCGAGCTCTTTATTTTTTAGAGTTTTATTATTTGCTAATTGCAGAACGTAATTTTATAAATATTTTTAACTTGCCATCAGCATTTTTAGTAAGTGTCCTCAAACTGGGATTATTAAATCTCATTTGCTTTAATAGAGGTCGCTTTCCTTTCCTCCCCCACCACCATCCCCGGGGTCCTGTGGCCCTGTCCCTCGCCCCCCGTCCTTAACCTCAGACCCTCAGGGAGCTGGTTCATGTCCGCAGGATTTTGAAAGTATTTTACGTATTGAACTTCCTGCCATATGCATCTCCAGTGTATACATTTCCATTTGTTTATATTGTTCTGACTTTGCTGCACATAATTCTCTTAAATTCCCTCCGTTTTGTTACAAATGGCTGCATTTCGGCCTTTCGTACGGCTGCATGGTACTCCACGGTGTGGCTATTCCACATCTTCTTGGTCCAATCAGCTGCCATTTTACATTTCTTTAGGTTGCTTCCGTGTAGCAGCTACTATAGCTAATGCTGCCATGAGTATTGTGGAGCACAATGATTTGTGTTGATGGCTTCATTTTTGGTGCAGTGATGCCCAAAGGGGATTGCTGGGTAATACAGTATTTCCATTTTCAGGTTTTTAGGGTCAGTCCAGGTTGCACCCGTGGGCATTCCCACTGACAGTGGACCAGGGTCCCTTTCCTCCGCACCCTCTCCGGCACTTGTTGTTGGGGGTCGTTTAGTATGTGGCGCCCTCACGGGCGAGAGCTGGTCCCTCGCTGTAGTTTCCACCGGCATCTCTCTTGCTGGAAGTGACAGTGGACCAGCTTTCACGTGCCACGTGTCCTTCCGGATCTCCTCTTGGGTGAATTGTCCGCTCATCTGCTGCACATCTCATCGTTAGATTATTTATTTTCTTATTGTTGAAGTGTGTGCATTTTTATGTGTATCCCAGACACCAGCGCCTTTCAGTCATGGACTGTGTGATGGTTTTTTCCATTCAGGGGTGTCGACTTACTGTCTTGTAGAAATCTCTCAACTTGAGGAAATCGCATTTGTTTGTCTCTGTTTTTAACTCCCTTGCCTTGGGGGCTGAGTCGCCAAGAATAGCTTCACTGCTGACACCCTGGGACGCATCTCCGATGTTTTCTTCTATGTGTTTTGTTGTTTATTTTCACCCATCTGTGTCTGATCTTTGCGCGCGGAGTTGGCGAGGCCTCCACCCCTCTCTCACTGTGGCCTTGCCGTGTCCAGGCCCGTCCATCAGAGAGGCTCCTGCCCTGTTTTATGGCCACGGACACTCACTCAGAGACCAGGTGCCGGCCCGTGCGGGGTTTGCCTGTGGGCATCTGCCGTGCCTCGGCGACCCCCACGTCTCCTGGGTGTCTACACCCGCTTCTCCCTGCTGTTGCTCTTTAGAGACGTTTGGGGTCAGGCAACATGACCCCTCCTCCATCTCTCCCATTTCTTCAGGGTGACTTTTGCACCTTGAGGCCTTTTGTGATTTCATATAAATGTGAGTACTCTTTGTTCCGTTTCTTTGAGTAATACTGCTGGGATTGTGATGGGGATTGTGCTAAACTTGCATAAAATTTCAGGCAGGGTCATTGTTTTGATTATTGTGATTCTCCCCATCCATGAACATGGGCATTCTTCCAATTTTTATCTTATTTTTCTTGTGTGATCAGTTTATGATACCATCATTTACATTTAAATGTTCAAACTGAAAAAATATCTGTAAATCATTTAGATTTTACTTTATAGAAGTAAGTGAAGAAGAGATTTACCCTTTGGAGTAATGCCTTCTCTCTAGATGAATATACACTTACCCATACAGTAAATTATTTTTTATAATTATTTTTTATTTTTTATATCTATGATTGAGAGACAAATTTTAGTTCACAAATAGAACCAAATATTGGAGGAGATTTGAGAACACACAAGGTGATCTTGTAATAGTCAAATCTTCTCTAAAAATTGCTCACGGAATCTGAGGTTCTAATATTTCCCAGACCTTGATATAAAGACCTTTTATTGGATAAAAATTGACCCCCTGCACATATGCTGGGGGGGCAGTAAATGTCCCTCAATACCCTGGACTTGTGGCCCCCAGTCTCTGTTGCACAGAAGCCACTTGGCTGCTGTTATCTGCAGAGCAGCCTCTGCGGGGGAGGCGGCTTTGTGGCCACATCCTTGATCACAACCAGAGTCCTAGGCAACACAAAGAAGGAAATAGCAGTCTTCGATTCTTTTTACAACACTTTACTTTTTATTTTGTAATTGAAGTCACGCTGTGAAAGACAATCTCAACTCACAGGTTATACCAGTGGTGGACAGATCTCAGGAGGGAGGTGACTCCTCACTGTGGTTTTGATTTGCATTTCTCCAGGGATGGGGGAGTTCTCGGGTGTCCCTTGGCCCTCGGTGCCTTCTTTGGAGAAGTGTTTATTCAGCTCTTCTGTCCATTTCTTGTTTGGGTTATTTGTTTACTTTTTGTTGAGTTATATGAGCTCTTTGTAGATCTTGAACATCAGCCCCTAGTTGGTTGTATGAACAACGTGCTTTTTATATATAAAATTTTGAATTGAGGGCCTCCCCTGGTGGCGCAGCGGTTGAGTGCTGGGCTGTGAAGCTGCCCACAGCCTCTACAGCACCAGTTGGATCCCCGGCCACCGGCGAGGGTCCCACATCGTGCGCAGACCTCTCCTGCCACCTGCTGCTCCCCTCAGCAGTGTCCTTCGGTCCTTCTGCCTGCTCTGCTCCCTGCTCTGGCTCTGGTGAATTCTCTCACCCTCCCGTGCTTCTGACTGTACCCAGTGCTCGTATAAATAAATAAATAAATAAATAAATAAATCTTTAAAGAAAATTTTGAATTAGCAAGGACATCAGTTAGTGAAGGTAACTTACTTGTAAGTTACATAGCAATCTGGTCTCAGTAAAAATATAAGTTAATGAGTATGGTAAAAGTGAACAAATATTTTTATAGTGTTTATGTTTAACAAATTATTAAATTTTGCTCTGCAATGTTTGGCAGTCGAGGCACAAAGAGCAATGTAAAATGTAGCATATTTTTAAAAATTAAAGTGGACAATTCATAAGAAGAAAGACAATTCAGTACCAGGAAATTTTAAAAAAGAATTTAGTGTTACTACATGGATCCTTTGGGGAGGATGTTTATCAATGTAGAAGAGAGTGTATTTTATTATGTTCCCATTGGGTTTTTTTCTTAAGAGATACCCTATTAGAGATCTTAAATTAGGAGATGTTATAGATCAACATTTTTAAAGCAGAAATAAGAGCCGTACGTGTTATGTATTTTCTCCACTTCTCTTTTGATGAATGCATTTCATGTTCTTAGGTGTAAATAAGTGAATTCCTTTTATCATTTATTGTAGCTCTTTGTATCAATGGCGAAACATTTCTTTATACTTATTTCACCAGATAATGACACACTGCGACCGATGGTTTGACTAGCATGTCATATTTCTCATTGTAGCCCTGCATTCTCTCTGTGTTCCTGTATTTTAGAGATGCCTATTCTAAACAGAGTGAACCAAGATTTTAGTTTTGTATTTATTGGAACAATCTTTGACTTTAATTTTGGATTTATCCATGACTATAATTACTAACACATTGAAATTCTGCTCTTTATTTTTCTGCTTTCCACGTTGTTGTCATACTTGGCTAAGCCGTATCCCCTTGCGTTGCTCTCTTTTGAATTAATTAAACCAATTCTTTTGCTTTCCACCACTAGTATGAAAGTGAGATATTCCATTTCTGTTCTTTGGTGGTTACCACAGGCATCCTTACACGCACACCTTTTGTAATAAGTCAAACTTAATCTATTCCTTTATTCTTATTTCAAACAAACAAGAACTTCAGACTAATTTAAGTCCAATGATCCTCCCCTGCCTTCCATCCTGACTCTGTCTCTTGTTACCCAGGTTTTCATTATACCTTGGCTGTTTTAATTATTTTTAAATTATTACTGTCTTATTACTTTTTCCTCTCTCTTGGATAAATACACAGGAGTGGCAACCTTGACCAAGACAGGCCTGTTTAACTGTGTTGTATTTTCTCTCCTTTGTGGCAGTGTGGGAGTCGCAAGTGCCCCCCGCCCTCACCAACATTTGGTATGGTCAGTTTTAACTTTAGCCATCATCCGCATCGGTTTTAATCTTTTTCCCTCGATCACTTACCGTGTTAAACAGCTTTTTTTTTTTTTCACGTGTTTATTTGATTCTCAAGCTAAGTGTTCAAGTACTTTTCCTACTGCTGGGTGGTTGATGTTTTTGCTGAACTTTTTTGTGTGTGTTTGCTGAGAAGTGTGTTTAGACCTCCTTGAGATCGGCACATGCTCCACGCCAGGGAAATTTCATGTGTGGCCCCTCTCTGCCCCATTCTGTCCTTTCTCTCCTGGAACTCGGGGTTTCTATGCTCTTTGCCACGTGATGTTTCCCTGTGACGCTCCAGTCTTTTTCCATCTCTGCCCCTCTCTGTTCCTCTGATTGGACAATTGCTGGTGATCATTTCTCCAGCCGCCTCCGGTCTGGTGTTAAGAGCATCGAGTTTTTTTTTTTTGTTTTTTTTCCAATTTCAGATATTTTCAGTTTTGGAAACTTTCATTTTTTTTTTTTATTGTACATTCTCTGCTGGAATTACTCATCTTTTCAATTCTAGAACCATTTCCTCCCCATTAAGCACCTGAACTTGTATAAAAGCGCTATCTGACTCATTGTCTGCTAATTGTAACTTGCTGGTGATCTCAAGGCCTCTTTCCCTGACGCCTGTTCCCTTGCGTCTGAGTGACATTCTGCTCTTTCTCTGCGCGGCTGTGACCTTGGAAGCAGACCAGCCCTGGGGGCAGATGCTTTCTGGACTGTGTCTCTGTTGTCTCCCAAGACTGTTGAGCTTCACCAGAGCAGACGCGTCTGCAGGGCCGATCGCCGTGACCTTGGGCAGGTGTGGCTTTGCACTTGATGAGGGCCGGCTCCTGGGCGTGGACCGGGCGGGATCTCAGCAGACCCCTGATGTGTTTACTTAGCCTCTAATTTGGAAAGAGTTAAAATCTAAACTCTGTCTTCCTCCTGGTGGGCGCCACTGAGATCTCAGCTGGTCTGTCCAGCTCTCTGCGCTGCCTTCCGTAGGTGACCTGGGGTCTTTGCGCCTGTCTGTTGCCCTCACGTCACTACAACACGTGGCCCCTCCCCAACCTGGCTCATCCCTGGGATCTCCCACCTGAACTCACAGCCACAGTCTCCAGGGCCAGCAGCCTGGCGTCTCCGCCTCCTCTCTGGCCACTGCCTCCCCCACCTGCTGAGCGCCCTCGGCTGTGAGCGGGGCTCCCCGGAGAATGTCTCCTTTTGAGGGGTCAGCCTATCCCTACGATTGGAACTCTCTAGCTCTGCCAGATCATATCGCTTCTAGAACTCCCCCAGACTTTACTGGGCTAGACTCATCTCAGGCGAGGGAGATTCCTCTCCGCTGTCCTGATCAGCTGTCAGCTCCTGAGCCGAGCAGTCCAGCCGCCCCGCAGCCGTGGAGGCCGTTCGCGTCGGTGTCTTTCTGTCCTTCTGCCAGGGTCTGCTTCAGCTGGGCAGCTGGCCTTGTCATTTTTGCAGTCTCGCGTTCTGCGGTTGTGCTTTGGATTGTTTCTTTAAATGAATTAAGCCTCGTTGTTTTCCTTGGTAATTCCATTCTCCTCCGTCTCCTGGGGTCGGTAACGAGGAGAGGGTTGTTTCTTTTGATTTTAATTCATGACGGCTTATTTCTTTATGCTTATTTGAGCTGTTTTTTATTGGGAGGCCTCTGCTCCCTTTGCAATTCACCTTTAAGCCTGGGGAGGAATTTATGTATTTTTGTAGAGCAAATACATGGGACAGACCCAAAATCGAATTGCCTTAAATTACTGTTTGGCTTGATGTTTTATGGGCCTCGCAATTCGTGTGAACGGAGGCTCTACACCCAGAGGTGCTTAGAAATAATCAGTAGAGATGAATTGTTGTCTCTCGCAGAATGTTCCTGGGGTTTCGAGGCTGACCAGGCCGGGACCCCGCATCTGCAGGGGCTCCCCAGCCCCCTGCTGCACCTGCTGCCTCGCAGCAGCCAGGCCCCCACTTACTGGGGACCAGCTCTTGTCTCCTTTTCCAAGGCTCATAAAACCCTAATTTTCCTTCCACTTCAACTCCTGTGAAGCCGCATACTTAAAGCAACAGCAAAGCAACCACCAAAAAAAAGGCTTAACATTTCCCCATCGTTTTTTTCTTTTGAATACCACAGTCTTTCCAAAGGTCAGCTGAGCAATGCTGCTGGAAATGGAAGTTTCCTGTCAGCTTTTGTTTCCAGGATTTCCAGGCTGTGTTTAGCTACGTAAGATAGTCTGGCCTTTTCTGGGCGTTCTGGAGGACGCCGGGCGGGCGCGGGGGGTCCTGCCTCGGCCACGGGGGTCCTGCCTCGGCCGCACCTGCTCGACTCATCCAGGATGGCGCCCTCCCCCCCTCCAGCGCTGCTGGGCACTGTCTTCAGAGACCTTGTTTCATGCCTCCTGAGGCATCTTAAGTGTCTTTTACATTAAGTGAAACATCAAAATTAATTTGTATCCACTTTCTTGTTCTTGTGTTTTTTTTTTCTATTTAAAAATGATCTGTATTCTGTGGACAACGGCACCTCAGCTATCAACTAGGTGCGCCTGGTGGGCCGCTGGGAAGGACAGAGAATACCGCAAGTCCGGGCCGTGTTCTTCCAGGCTGGCCCTGGCTGTGGGGGGCTGACTCTGGGGGGGCTCTGGAAGGGGGCCTGGCTGTGGCTGGGGGAGGCTGGCTCTGGCTCCGGGGTCTGGCTCTGGAGGAGGCTCCTTTCTTCCCATGTGGGTCTGACAGCTCACTGGCGGCAGCTTGTCCTTCACAGCCCCAGGGAGCAGCTGCCAGGTAGGCCAGCGGGGCAGCCTCGTCACCATCGCTGTGGCTGCGTCCTGGGGTCAGCATCAGTCCCAGGCCCCACACAGCATCAGTCCCAGGCCCCACAGCCCGCGTGGGGGGCTCAACAGGCCTTGGAAGCAGGCGGCAGGAACCGTGCCATCACCTCCCCTTCCTGAACCGAGGCCATTTCTCTGTCCTGTTTTGAATGGTTTGGGTCACTGGCAGCGTACCTGTCCCTGCACCCCTGCTTCCCCAGCGTCCAGGCCTGGGCGGATGGAGGATTCTCCCCCCAAATAGGGTCATTTCATTCGTGACAGCGTGTGTGAGAACAGCATGGAGCACATCGGGGAGGACCGGGGACCGGGGACGATCCAGGGGACAGCCGGCCTCAGGCGTGGCCAGATGTAACGGCTTACTCCCGAGCCATCCACCCACCCGGGGGTGTCCTGCCGTCCGGGCCCACGGATCAGCCTCCCCACCCCACCCTGCCGGTCCTGGGGCCTCGCTTGCTGGTTCACTGCAGTAACTAGGTCAGGCCTAAGCGGTAAAGCATGTGCTCAAGAGAACCGAGGCCTCCGTGCCTCCATCCAGGAGGCGGTGACGTGGCGGCCACTGGCTCCTTAAGAGACTCGGTCCCCCGCGCTGGAGGCTCCGGGAGCCGGCGCGAGCCGGGGCGCGTGGCCTGGAGCTTCTCTCACGGGAAATGCCGAGCCCCGTCGTGTTCCCAGGCCCAGCCCAGCGTTGGCTGGACTCCCCGCCGCCTGGCTCCTGTTTCTCCACCTCCTGTGCAGTTGTGGGGGCTCCGGGGTGCTGTGTGATGCGGCTCGCAGGTCATTCCTTGTCTGGCGTGAGACAGTTTTTGAAATGGAAATAGGCCTGTTTCCTTGCAGGGCACATTTTAGGGTCACAAACTAAAGTTTCCAACAAACATTGTCATCATTTCACTTTTCAAACAAGTCACGTAAAAGCCTTACTGGTTATTGAGACACTCCCGGCTGGCCCTGCAAGTCATGCCTGTTGGTCTGTGTGTCCTTAGAACTGGGACACCCCCCCCCCACTTGCCTCACTGTGTGTGTGTGTGTGTGTGTGTGTGTGTATACAATTGCCGGTGCTAGCTGCACAGTCACTATTTAAAGTGCTAAGCTCAACACAAAATCTAAAATTCTCTCGCAGAGAAGTTATTTCTACCATTGGAAAAGCGACCCCCCCACCCCCCGCCGCCCGCCGGCCCCGCGCTGCTTCCTCAGCGCCACCGGGAACAAAGCTCCGATTCTTCTGCCGGAGAACGTCTGGGGATCCGCTCGGAATGTTAAGTCGTGCGGGGCGGCGGTGTTTTTCCATCGGAGGCCGCGTCCACTGCTCAGGCGGTATTAAGACATCAGAGGAACTAGAGAAGCAAACCCAGCCGCCCCCTGGCATGCTGATGCGCTTGGCGTGGGGCAGCACTGGCCCCTCAGGAGCTGCCCGCCCGGTGCGGTTCACCCGCCTGCGGCCGGCGTGTCGTTGGGGCGGGTGGCAGTTTGGATAAGGTCAAGCCAGGCTGCCCTCGGTAGGAAGAAGACCAGGTGCAAAGTGAAGTAATCGCAAAAAATGCGATCGGTTGTTTCCAGTTGACTGGGGGGCTCTGAGGTGGGGCTGCTGCTGCATCTCTGGCGCCCGCTGCCCGGCTCCTTGATCTGTCCACTGTGTTCAGCCAGGACCATGTGCCCCAGGGGGCCTGTGGGAGGCGCCTCAGCCTGGCCGGAGCGAGGGCTTGGTGTTTATTGTGTCTTTTTCCCTGTCCCTCTGGCTCAGGGCTGGCCAGGCAGCTTCTCTGTGGTCAGACGAGCTGGTTCTGGTGGCCCCAGGAAGGAGACTCTTGCTCCCGGGTTTGGAAGTCACCAGGACGTGGGTGCAGCAAGGCTGGGGGGAGGGGTGGCAGGGGGAGCCGGGTGTGGAGGGAGCAAGAACCAGGGTTCTGTTCTAGGGGAGAGGTCTGGGCTGGCTCCTGCTCCCCCTCTCCTGTGCACCCCCTCCTATCCCTGCCCCCGCCCCAGATGGCACAAAAGGCTTCCCGATGGCTTACAGGGCACGTGCTGGGGCCTCAGGGCCGTTTGCGTCCTGTGCGAGACCCTGCCTCCCCTCCCCGCTCAGCCTCCACCCGCCAGGCCTCCGGTCCAGCTGTGCCCAGAGATGCTAATGCCCTGAGGGTTTTGCTTCCTCTTTGGTGCATGGGAGTCGCGGAGTGCCAGGGAGGGCGCGGCTGGCGGCTGGCGGGTGGAGCTGCTGGAGGGATGTAATCACCATCATCCATGACAATGAAGTACCCTCAGGCTGTGCTGTGTGGTGGCACCGTCAGTGATGCTCCTGCCCCTGCCAGCTTTGCCACTCGGAAACTCCCGGCAGTGTGGCCGCCTCCCCCAGGCACTGCCCCCGTGTCCTAGCAGCCTTGTCTCCCCTGGGAGGCGAGCACGAGCCCCGGGGTGGGCCAGGAGGGCAGAGCTGCTCACACGAGCAAAACGCCCGCCCTTGCAGGCTCCCGGCTGCTGTGCAGTGTCAGGCGGGTGCCCCGGGCAGCGCTGGGGAGAGAGGCGGACACCGTGTCCCAGGAGGGACAGGACTGGATTATGGGCGGGATGTCTGCACCCCACAAAGGCCGTCTCCTGAGGCCCTGTGACCCCTGGGAGGGTGCCTGGGCAGCGCTTGGATGCGGGGGGACGAGGTTGTGCGGCCAAGCCGAGCCACTTGGGGACCTTAACTGGGCCCAGGAGCTGCCGGCAGAAGCCCCAGACAGAGGGGGGCTCTGGGCCAGCGGCCCCAGGCGGCAGCTGCTCTGTGACGGGTGACGGTCGCCTCCATCAGGCAGGGCGACCGCAGAGGACACCTTCCGCCTTGTTATTCAGAAATGTGGGGCTGCGCCAGGGACCCTGGCTGTGAATTGTATTTTGGTGGGGGAGGGGTGGGGGGTTTGACTTTGTTTTATTATTGAAGTAATAGTGGTCAGAGTTCTAGGGGGTCCCAAGGAACGCGTCACAGGAACCCAATTTTGGCGGCAGCCAGGAGTGTCCTCGGTGTTGGGGGCTGTGCATGGCACCTCCACCCTCCCCTGCAGGGGCTGATGCAGGAGGGCACCCTTGCCCTTTGGCCTCTGATGGGTGGGGCGCACGGCAGGCGTGGAGGGCAGAGGGGAGTGAGGTGGGAGCACCCCCAGCCCCCTGAACTGCAGCCCGTAGTCCCCACCGGGTGGTCCCCGCCTGGCCCCTGCCCCCCTGGCCAGCCAGCAGCAGGGAAGGCTCCCCGCCACCCCTGACCCAGCCCATCCCCCCGCACTGCCCCTCACCCCGTTCCCGGAGCCTCCTCTTCCTGCCCAGCGCACCTGGTCCTCGGAGCCTGGTGGTGTCGTGGCTTCCCAGCTCTTCAGGGGTGCTCTGCCTCGCTCCTGGTTCTCGCCGCCGCACACAGCTGACACCCCGGCCTCGGCGTCTGTGCTGACACCCAACGCGGGCGGGAGGGGGTGGGAGGGGGTGGGAGGGGGCACGGCGCTCGGCTCGGCCTTTCCCGGCTCTAATTATGGAGAATAAGTTGGCTTTTAAAAGCGCCCCGAGATGCTTAGCGGGGTGGCAGGTGTTACAAGATGGCACTTTCATTATCCTCCAGGTCCTCTCCAGTTATTTCACCGGTTGCGCGATGTTCCTCGTTGGTTATCACAGATGATGTTTCTTTTTTAATCATATGCAGATAGTTAGAAACTTTTAGGGTAATTAATTTTCTGCATTAGAAGAAAAGACTTCAATGTAAAGTTAGGGCCCTGGGCTTAGTATTAGTGGCAATAACAGTGAGCACGTAGTGGGAGCGCACGTGTAATGTGCAGCTGTGGAAGTGCAGTCCTTGCTCTGGCATTATCGGTGATTTTAGCTGACACCGTTTAGAGTCTCAAAATTGAAACTTCGTGCCTGGCCGCGCTTCCCAAGCAGGGCGGCCCTGGCGCCTGGCGGAGGGCGAGGCTGGGGATCGATGCTACGTCCATGGGCCGTGCTTCTCAATGCTTCTCGGATGCGTCTCGTTCTCCAGAAGCCCCGTCCCTGCAGGGGTCGCGCCGTCTCGCGGGCCGCGGAGGGGGGTTGGTGCAGGGGCAGGAGGGGAGGGCGCCCGAGGCCGGAGGCGGGCGCGGGCTGGTGGCCTGGCCCGCCCGCGGCCAGTGAGCTGCGACCCGCACGTCACCCACCGGCCGAAGCGCCGGCCACGGCAGGCTCCTGCCTGTCTTGGAGCGGGAGGCGTGCGCCCAGGGCAGGGCGTCATGGCCACGCGGAATCGCTCCCGGACGCCGCGGAACTGGCCCTGCGGGGCTTTCTCAGCTGCCCGGTCCACGGAGGCAGACGCGAGCTCAGGGACAGCTGGGGCAGCTCTTCCCCGGGGCAGGCCCCGGGCGGGACGGCCGCTTCCCTTCCCACCCACGGGGCAGGCGGGCCCTGGTGGCGGCTTCTCCCATGCTGAGCCGCCGGGCTGGGCACCCGCAGGGCGTCCTGCAGCTCCGTTTGGATCCAGCGCTGCCTGCCAGGGAGCCCCCCCGTGCCCGCTCCAGGTGTCAATCATGAGTCGTGGGGCCCCAGGTTCCCCACATTTCTCTCCAACTTGCATACAAACTGGGGGTCCATGACCCTGTCCTCAGGTTCAGTCACTTGGTTTAATTGCCGGAGAAGCTCTGCGGGTGGATGCTCTGATCCGGCGCTCCATGCCACCTGCCTCTGCGGCCATCACCTGCGGCTTGATGGTGGAGCTGCAGGGGGCCGCGGGGACGGGGCTACGGGAGGGGCGACCGCAGGAGGACACCGGAGGGAGCCAAGAGAAAGAGCATAAAAATCCGTGGGGCCGGGGCTCAGCCGCCTCCTGAGCCTCCGGCCCCTGCCCCGCCAGCCCTGCCCTCAGGAGACACCTGCTTACACTTGCTGGTTTGCTATGGTGAATATGAAGCAGGACACGATGGACGGCCAGAGGGGTGGCGGTTGGGGTGGGGGTTGGGTCTGGCAGGTGGGGCTCCCCTCTCCAGGTGCGTCGCCCTGACCTGGAGCTCCCAGCCAGGGCGGGGCTGTTTCGCAGGCCACCAGGATGCGCCTGATTATGGACTCAGACCCCAGCCAGCGCGGGGGTGGCCGGGAGCTCAGGCTTGGATCAGTGACTTGCTCTTCCTGGTAACACCCAGGAGCCCCCCACGGAAACAAAAGCCTCTCCTGTCATCGCAAGAATCTCCGGGGACTTGGAGCCCTGGTCAGGAGTCAGGGCCATGGGACAGGCAGCGCAGCAGAGGCCTCTCCTAGCCTGTCTGCTCCTCGGGAAGTGACAAGTGTCTCAGGACCTCTGCAGAGGCCAGGCCTACGGCTCGCCAGGTCGAAGCGGACGGTGGCGCCAGGGCCAGGCAGCTGGTGACGGCTCGGTCACGCATGATGGCCCTGCCCACCTTTGGCTGCACGAACAGAACGGGCAGCTCTCTCAGGACAGCCCCAGGGACAAACCGGCAAACAGTTGGTGGGAATCAGCAAGTGAAAAGATGAGGGAAGGAAGCCAGGCCTGCCTCCTGCTGGACCCGCGGCCGTGCAGCCCCGGGCTGGCGTCCACACTCAGGCACGCGGCCGTCAGCGGGACTTGAGAAATAAAGGGAAAGATGGACGCATGAAAAAGAGGCAAGGCATCACGCCACGCGGCCGGGTGAGCTGGCCCAGACCCCGCTGGAGAAGAGGAAATGACGTTCGGGCGTGAAGGCAAGGAAAGCGCGTCTCTGCCTGTTGCGAGACTCAGCGGCTCTCGGGCCGCCGGCGCCTGGTCAGACGGAAGCGCCCTCCCTGCTGGCCTCGGCCCCCTTGGCGTCCTGGCCTCTGCCCTCGCCCCTCCCTGCTACCCGCGTCTCTCGGCGGGCCTCGGCCCAGCCCCAGCTGATTCCCAGCCCGAGCTTGGGGGTTGGTTCGGTTTCAGAAGTTGGGCCTAAATCGGCCTGAGGCGTTTCCTCTCGGACACAGGTTTGCTGCCTTTGAGGCCGGGGGCAGGCCCAGCCGTGTGCGAGCTCGGGGAAGAAACTGGGTGGTCGGCGCCGGGTTTCGGGGAGTCGCTTCCTCCAAGCAGCTCAACAAGGGACAGCCGATGGGAATGCACGGAAATAGCTTCAGTATATTCATAAAAAGAAGGCGAGAGCTAAACAGCAGACGGGGACTTGGTACTTGAAATGCTTATCAAGGATAATTGTTTTAATGCAAAGAGATCTGGCAACTCATTACGGAGAAAATGAATAGATCAGCGGGGGGAAGGCAGAGGACGTCGAGCAGAGCAGACCATTCAGAGGAAACACATATGTGAGAAGCTGGATTTATCTTCAGTGATACGAAAATGAGATTTTTATCGTAAATGTTTTCTTCCTACTTAAGATAAATGTGCGTCGGCCAGTCTTACAAAATTGGCATTTCATGTTTTATCAGGTGTATGTGTGTGTGGATGAAACGTGGAGAGGTTTTCTTGAGCACAGAACGTGCCTACCGTGCATTGCCTTTCATTTCCAGTTTCAGTTTCTAACTGTGCTAGTCCGAAAGCCGAGGGTTTTCCCTTCTCCCCTCAAGTCTTTTTAAAAACAATTTTATCGAGAGAGAATTTTGATAGACAACAGTTCAGCCACTAAAATGTCCAGTTCAAGCCCCTTAGTTTGTCCCCACCCTTGTGCAGCCTCCAGGTAGGACCCTCAAGGCCCCAGTGTGTCCATCACTCCCCGGAGGGTCCTTACCCGCGAGCAGTGCCCCATACCCCCCCCCCCCCCCCCCCGCCCACTCTCCTGTACCCGGGAAGGCGACCCCGGCTTCTGCCTCTGGGGATGTCCCTGCTCTGGGTGTGTCGGGTGAAGGGGGTCGTGGGCTGTGTTCCCGCGTGACCCCGTCTCCGCGAGGAATGCCAGCATCCCCAGCCGCCCGCAGCGCCACCCGGACGCTGGACCACATCCCTTCATGCGCCCGCCGGCTGCGGGCCCGTGGGTGGCTCCCCCTTCTCCACCATAAACCATGCTGCTGTGAACGCCACACCCAGGCTCTGCCCGCGAGTCCTCACGTCTCCGGAGTAGAAACCCCCGTGGGATCGCTGGATAAATCCAGTGACTCTTGAGTGTATCGAGCAATATTTAGGAAAAACTACAGACAATTCATGATCGCATGGAGGACAGGATTTGGTTGAAAGGCATTTGATTGCTCAGATTCCTGCTTTCCTGGAGAGTTGCACGGAAGCTGACACAATCGTTCAATTGGATAAAAGCAACAATTTACATTATTGGTGACCTACTTCAGCACTTAGTTACACGCCCATTTTTAACTTCTGGGGTAAACGTGGAAATAATAGTGATAAGACTTGCTGAGCAACAAGTCAGTTGAATACTTAATCCAAAGAAGGAAAATGGGCCTAACAGAAAATTAATAAGATACATTGTGATGCCAGCACATCAGTGATATAATTTTTGATAAACAACAAAAAACTGCTGCTACAAACGGGCTAGATACTTAGATGAAAAGATAAAGATTGTTAAACCAGACGAACGCATGCAGCTCACAAAAAAAAAAAAAAAGAAAGAAAAAACCTGCCTCAACAAAAGTTTGTACAAAACCTGAAAGTTAAATAATAGTAAGTTAAACATAAGCGACTAGTAGACAAAATAAAGTTGGGGCACATGTGACTTTGTTAACAACACAAACGCCAAAAGTCACGTATTTCTAAACATCAACAGTGTTTCATCAGGAGTAAGGCCCTGATGCAGTTGATCCTTGCATGGTCTGGACAGGGGCTGGGGTGTGGCCCCTGGCCATTGAAAATCCGGGTATCACTTACAGTTTGTCCTTCATGCTAGGGGCTTCTGCACCCACAGACTCAAATAACAGACATTTCTAAAAAAGAGGACGGACTAAGGAGAAAGAGGCGTATCTGCAATCTTGGATTTTACCACACTTTAGAGTTTACCACTCTGAGTACGTCAAGAGGGTCCCCAAAAATCAATGGGGATAGAGAAGATTTGAAAAGGAACAAAATGGATCTGGTTAAGAAATCCAGAACCCCTCAGCTGCAGCGCGAGGGCACACAGCACCCGCTGTTCAATGTATCGATTTTTTGTTCCAATCAGTTAAAGAAAATCCTTCTCTCATGCCCTGCACCCCCAATTATAGTGATTGAAATTCTGAGTTTTTTTCTCTAACCATGGTGAGATTAAGCTAGATAGCAATATAGAAATATAGCTTGACTATCTCTAAATGTTTGGAAATTACTTTCTAAATGGCCTAGTTGTCAAAATAATTTTACATCGGATGTTAAAAATGATCAATTTTGTAACCTAACATCTCAATAATTTAGAGAACAGAACAGCAAATAAAATACTACAAAAGTGAAAAAAACCTCTTGTTAATTAAATAGGAAAAAATGTGTGATGCAAATTTAAAAATCAAAATTTGTTTTTTTAACAAAAATAAAATTAATAACCCCAGTGGATTTATTGAGTTGTGGGAAAAGTCATGACTTTTTTTTTCCTATGTTTTTCCAAGAACAAACTGTGTCATGACTTTTCCAACACCCCAGTATGATTTTAGAAAGGGAACGTTATGTCAATGTAAGCCAGAAAATGAAAGATTATATTTTTAATACTTTTTAACTGTCAAAATATTTATTCCTGGAAATATTAAACATGTTTAAAAATAAAAACAAATGAACAAGCACATTAACAAATCTTTCACACACACGAAAAACGGTTCCAAATAACTAAGAAATCTGTGAAAGTTTTCCTTTATAATATCATTAATCGGTGGAGAGCACAAGTTACCAGTGTACTCTCATCAGAAGCGTTACTTTTAAAGCAAAACAAGACAAAACATCACCTGACAATATCAGATATTAGGGAGACGGTGGAGCTAAAGGGGAAACCGTAGCCTGCTGGTTTGGGGTAATTTGGTACCATGAACCTTTACCGCTACGATCGCTGACCTCCAGCCTTTAACAAGGCAATTCAACCACTGGGGGTACAGTCCTCTGGGGTGTCCTACACACGAAACAAAGACCTGTAAGGGGATGTGGATAACTAGTGAGCTACAGCAACTCCAAACTGATGTGGCAAGCGGCGTCCCTGCACCACAGTGTGGGTTGGTTACGGTGCAGCCAGGCCTTGGGCACCGCCTGGCGATGGGGTGACTGCAGCTAGGCGAGCGTCAGTGCAGCTGCAGACGCAGATGGGTGGGGTAGCGCGACTACAAGCATCCACGTGGTCTGGTCCCACGAGGGAGGTTCAGGACCCCCCAAGAGGACGGTCAGAGTGGGAAGCAGACTCGTGGCAGCTTAGGACAAGAGCTGTAGACCCCACAACATCTGTTCCTTAATCTGACTCTGGTTACCTGGATGTGTCCAGGCTGTGACGGGTCATGGAGGTATCTGCTCACGCTGGGCCGCGTGTCCTTCTGTATCGTGCGTGTATGTTCTGTATCACTGAGTATGCACTTCTCTGACTATATTGTGTTTTGGGTTTTTTGGTTGGTTGTTTAAAATTGAGAAGTTGGCCTCCTTGGTGGCGCAGGGTTAAAATCTCCGCGCTATCAAGCTATCGCCAGCCACTGTGGCAGGAGTTAGATCCCCGGCCAGGTTGCTGACCCACATGGTGCAGCAGACACCCCCCCCCCCATCTCCCCGCTGCTCCCCTCAGCAGTGTGTTTCAGTAGATCCGCCTGCTCTGTTCCCTGCTCTGTCTCTGGGGAATCCTCTCATGCCCCCACCTCTGGCCTGCACCCCAGTTCTTCTATGCATAAATAAAATAAATCTTTAAAAAATAAATAAAAATTGAGAAAGTCCTTTGCCTTAAGGTAAAGGGGAAAGCACAGAAGAATCCCTGTGCAGGAAGCGAGGGAGGCGGGTGAAGAGGGAAGGCCGCGCGCCTGCAGTGCAGAGAACAGGAAAAGTTAAAGAACAGAACAAAAGTTAAAAATGAGGTTGAAGAAACAGGTGCGCCCAGTCGCTCTCCAAGGGCCTGAGAAGGGGCCTTCTCTGCGGGCCGAGGACGGCGGGGAAGCCGGGAGATGGGGGCAGCGCTGCCTTCCTGACCTTAGAATTCAATGTAATCATGTTTCTTTTACATGAGTTTGTAAAAACGCAATTGCTTGTATTGAATCGTAAAGGCCTCTTTGTGTCCTGAGGTAGTAACCCTAGTTCATGGAGTACCTGTTTTTAGGGGTTTCCTAGCTTCCCTAGTTTCGTTTATAATCTTACTAGAGGCTGAGCTGTATGTGTGTTTTATGTAGCAGTCCCTGCTCTATTGGTGGACGTGTAGCAATTAAATTAAAAAAATGTATTTCCTGCTACTACATTATATATTTTCAAAGAGTAATATACACAGATTCCTGGCTTCTCGCGGACGATCGTCTCTTATGGGAAAGTGAACGGGGACTATTTATGAGTGGATAGCGGAAGCGTCTCTTCTCAAGCTGTGTGTGCGCTAGGGTTATAATTTGAAGCCGTCCATGATGGGAGTCTTTGCGACATATACATTTTGCTATAAGCAAACTGAAATTCCTCTCTACCTAAATGCATTTTCTATGTTCATTACTCTCAGTCCACCGATGAGTGGCTATTTCTCTTCTCTAAAAGATTCCACAGGAACCCTAAGATATATATTGTTTTCTACCGATTCTGTAAAATAGTTTCATTATACAGAGATTTTCACTTTGCCTGAAGATGCTAGGATTCTCGTGCAGTTAACTGCTTATATTTTCCAATGATTTGCTTATATAATGCTTCTTTATATAAATACTCTATGTATTAAAGAGCTGTCAATAGTCTTATACTCCTATGTCCAATAGTCTATACTTCCATGTCCTTAAGACAGCATTTAATACCAGCAAGAAGTCTTCCAATGTTTCACGAAGTCTAAACTGAGTAGTTAGTAGAAGAAAGAACAACTAGCTGAGTATAAGCTGAGGAGTTGAAGTAGCGTGGCTTGGACCTAGAGTGCTGGAGCGGTGTGACATGACTCACACTTGTATCTGGATTCTCCATCCTTTGACCCACTGCCTGTGAATTGGGCATGTGGTAAACACACCCAGGACAGGTGTGAGGAGAGCAGAGCACCCCGGCCCCCTGTGGCCTGGTCCTTAGGAGTCTAGTCCCTGCACCAGAAGATACCGTGGCCGGTTTATATAAAGGCCTGGGTCAGAATTATCTCATTCCTGAGAATGCTGTGATCCTGGTGGGTCAAGGAAATAACCCTGGCTCGAGGTAGAGATGAACTGAGATGGTTTCTTCGACTCTTGGCTAACTTTGGCAAAGTAAGACAATGTCAAAGACAAACACCTTCTAATTAAATTTGGAGGGTTGTTTATATGCACGCTTGGGAATACTCTCATATATTCCTATCAGTAGAGCCACTAGCTACAGGTAGGTTTTGAAAACGAGATGTATTTAAAATTGTATGACGTCAGTTTTTGGTCGAAAGTCGGGGGGAGACACGCTGGCTCACGCTCCTCTGCTCATGGTTTCATTTGTTGGGGACACGCGCGCTGGACACTTGTCAGTCCGAGCACAAGGGTGCACAAGGAAGCCCGGACAACGCGTGGGCTCAGCTGTGGGGGAGGCGGCGCGAATCGGCGAGAGCCGTCGCTGTCACGGGTGCTCCTGTCGCAGGGAGTGTTGAGCAGCCACACGGCGAGCGTGGTGTCACCTATCACGGAGTTGACAGACTCAGGTCCCGTCTCTGGGATGTGCCAAAGCAAGGCGGAAGAACAGTGGACACATGTTAGGAGCCAGCAAAGGGGATGCTGGACTTGCTAGTTTTCACGGGTGGCCGCTAAGGACGCTTCTCCCGTCCTGTATCCTTGTTCCTGCTCAAAACCAGCGGGGGCGCGTCACGTTGCTGTCTCTTTGCCCTCGGGCATTACAGGGGAAGCGTTCACTCTGTCAAACCTGCCTCTGGCTTGTCCTCTTCTCTCCCGAGGACTCACAGGGCGTTCCCGGCCAGTCCGTCTACCCTTGCAGCCTGCACTACGTCCCGGGGGCCTGTCCTCCTGACTCCCTGTCCCCGACGGCCGAGCTCATAGCACTCCTGCGGTCACCATTTATTCCCGCGTTCTCTGACATCCCCCCGGACACTCTGCAGTCCCATCATGGACATTCCTGTGTCATATCTGTATTAGTCACATCAATATTGTTAGTTTGTATTTGTGTTCTTGTAAGTCTGTGGGCTCGCGCGCCCCGAGGGCCAGGGCGGCCGTGATGCGCCGGCGATGTCCACCGGTCTCGGTCGTCCTGACGCCTGCACGTTTCCTCTGTTGTCCGCATGCCTGTGTGTTTTATACAGTAAATACAGGCAGAGCTCATTTGCTCTAGAAGACAGCTTTCTGAAGATTGGTGGATAAATAAAAGGAGGCAGAAGGCATGATTTCAGGGCAGCAGGAAGGCCAGTCGGCGCAGAACATCAGCCCCGCAGCATCTGCAGGGAAGGACCCCCCATCCCCGCCGGGGCCTCCGCGCCCCTCCCTGGGCACCGACCGCGTGTTCTATGAGCCAGCTTGGCTGGGCGGGCAGTGCCCAGACATGTGGTCAGGCAGCCCTGCTGCCGTGGGCATTTTGGATGAGATGGGCATTGAGTTTGGACACTGAGCGGAACGCTTGCTCCCAGCCGGACACTTGAGGACGGGACAGAGCGAAAGGCTGAGCCAGAGGAGACCTTTAGTTCCGCCTGGGCCTCCCGTGTGTCGACAGGACAGGGCCCTCCCCCTCCCGCTCTCCTGGGCCTGCAGCTTGCTGATGCAGTTCTGGGGCTCCCCAGCCTCCACCTTCTGGCCAGACACACACACGCACACACACACACACACACACACACACACACACACTCACTCTCTCTCTCTCTCTGTTCTGCTTCTCTGTTGTAACTGCTTTGGCTTCACTTTTATAAACTGGGGATCTCCATGTCGCGTTTCCTGGGAATGGAAGTCTCCCAGGTAAAGTTAAACTTCTAGAGACAAGTCACAAGAAAGGAGCTCGGATCAGGTCACAGAAGAGTCTGCTCTGAGGTGAAGGTTACCTGATGTCAGCTGTGACACCGAACACCGTCCGGAGCAGATTCAGAGCCCAGGACTGGGCGGGGGAGATCTGGTCACATCCCGCCTCCCAAGACAAGCTGAGGATGTAAGCCCTGGCCACTGCCCAGTCCCTGGCCTGCGCGTCCTCTGGTCTCTCTGCCTCCGTGTCAAAGGGCCAGTTCAGATTTCACCGGGCGGGATCCTGAGGCTGGAACCAGCAGCACCCGGGAAACGTGTCCATGGGCGGCGCCGAGCAGGGCGCTGGGACCCAGGTGCCGAGAGCTGCGGGCTGGTCCGCTCTGCCCTGGGGAGGATGTGGAGAGGGCTCGCTCTTCCTGCGCGGGGGGACAGCGGGCGAAGTGCAAAGACGGCCAGCACTTGCTGACCACCCCGGAGCTCGCTGCCTCCACACCCGCGCGCAGCAGCGCAGAGAAGGAAACCCTTGGGAAGGATGGGAAGAGAGGGTCCCCCTCTTCAAGCAGCTCCCGCTAGTTTCCCAAAAGGTCGTGTGTGAAGCCACGTGGCGAGTGGGCGTCCTCGTCCCTGAAGCAGTTTTCCTCGTTCTCTTGCCTGCCCCTTTCTGCGGGCGCCCCTGGGCTGGCACTCGCCCTGTGCCAGCGCCCCCTAAGCCCCTGGCCCAGAGTGGGGTTCACAGTGTGGGGGCACCACCTGCGTCAGAGCCCCGTTCTCTCTCTCCTGCCCCTCCCCCCCAGCCCTCCACCCCCCCACCCCCGCTTCGTGCAGGCCTCTCTGCAGGTGGGGGGTCAGGAAGGACGGGCCCAGGGCAGGCTCCTGGACCCTGGGAGACGCTCGCGCTACGCACAGGCCGGTCAACTTCAAGCTTAACCCACACGATTTCACTTTCTGTGAAACGGGGCAGGTTAGAAAATGTTCTCGCCCCGTTTTCAAGACGTCCCCTCCCTGCTCAGTGGAGCGGCAGGGCTGGAAGAGGCAGGCTTGGGAGGAGAGCAGCCCCGGGTGCTGGGCGGCCGGCGTGAGGTTCTCCAGCGGGGTTGGTGTGAAGTTCAGCAGAGTGCCGAGGAGCGCCCTGCCTGGCCAGAGACCAGGCCTTGGGCTCTGACGGAGGAGGTGCCTGGGCCGGCCAGAGGGACAGGCCCCCGCCCGGCTCCTTCCGGCCCGTGAATCCCGGTTCTTTTATTTTCTTTTATTTTATTTTAACAATTCGAAACATAGTCGGCAGACTGAGTTTACTCTTAGTGTCATTAATTATTTTTTTTTAAATAATAAATTTTATTTTTATATTCCCCATACAATTGCAACCCTCCCCATTCTGACCCCAATCCCTCCCCTCCTGCCCTCCACCCCCCCAAAAGTGTCTCTGGTTCATAGTTTTTTGTTGATTTTGATTTTCACTTTCTTATAGTTATTCTTTTTCCTGGTCCCTTATTTAAATTTTCTAGATTCCTGCTATGAGTGAGACCATCCGGTATTTTTCTTTTTCTTTCTGGCTTATTTCGCTGAGCATGATCCCTTCCAGCGCCATCCATGTTGCTGCAAATGGCATGTGTTTATCTTTTTTGAATGCTGAGTAATATTCCATGGTGTATATGGACCCCATCTTCTTGATCCAGCATCTATTTTTGGGCATTTGGGTTGTTTCCAAAGCTCAGCTATTGTAAACAGTGCTGCTATCAACATAGGGGTGCAGGTGTTCTTTGGAATGGATGTTTCTGTGTCCCTTGGAATCCTGCTTCTTTCAAAAGCTACTCTGCACGCGCAGCAGGGGCTCGCATGTCCCCAGTCTACCTCTTAATCCCCAGTCACTAGTTTACGGGTATTTGACACCTGGAAACCAAGTGCTTGAGTGTGCACTGACATGCACTGACATGTTATACACATGATATACATGCAATATACACGCGATATACACGTCCTGTGATATGTGTGATAATATGCATTGTGTAACGCACGCGTGATATGCTCCACATACTCCGCTGTACACGGGTGCACTTTATGCACTGTGTGTACGCGTGACGGCCTGTGGAGTGTGACAGCGTGTCGTGTGCTACATGCAGTGTAATCTGCGCACGGAACCCGTGTGTTGTGCAATGTCTGTGTGCGTGAGGCGTTGGGGGAACTGACCTGGGATCGCGCTTGGAGAATTTCCTGCTTGAGCGTGGGCTGGAAACTGGCCTCTTATTTATTCTCGCGTGGGGGGCTGTTTTGTGAATGTGGAAAATGGAAAGTCTTCCCAACCCCTCCCAACTTCTCCCCGCTTCCTCCCAGACCGGGGTACACACGTGCACACACACGCACACGCGCGCACATGCACACACATGCACACGCGCACACGGGCGCACACAGGACAGTGCGTTCAAGGCTGATGCAAAACGCGCCGGTGGCGCAGCGGGTCCGGCCGGAGGGCGCGCTGGGGGGAGCCCCGCTGCGCGCCCCTGCCCGGCCCTGGCGGCTGACCCACCTCTGCGCGCGCCCTGCACGCTCGTCCGCTGCGCCGGGGAACCTTTCATCCGAGCAGGGTCCGGGGCGGCCATCAGGAGCCCCGGCGCTGGCCCGGCCCCCGCGGTTGGCGGCGGAGGTGGGGGTCGCGGCTGGCGCTGGGGCCCCGAGGATGCCGGGGCTCGGGTCCGGCAGCCCCTCTGGCGCCGGGCGGGCGGGATGGGACGGGGCGGGTGGCCCGAAGCGACAAAGGCGCCGGGGGCTGCTCCCGGGCGCGCCCAGGTGCCGGTGCCGGGCGGGGGCCGGTCGCGCGGGAGCGGCCGCGCCCAGGGGTGTCCTGCGCCCCGAGCTGCCGAGCCGGGGCGCCAGCGCGGAGGCGCAACCCGTGTCCCTCGCGCGCCGCGGCCGCGCCAGCCGCCATCGCCGCGGCCTCCCCGCCCCGCGCCGCCCCCCGCCGACCTGCGCCCCGCGCCCCGCGCCCCGCGCCCGGCCCTCCGGCCGGCCTCGCCCTTCCCTTCCCGCCCGGGCCGGCAGCGGCGGCCGCGGCTGCTCGGACGCGATGGCGGGGGCGGCCCCACCCGCGCGCTGTGTGCCCGGAGCCGCCCCGAGCGCCGCGGACCCCGCCGGGGAGGGCCCGGCCCCCCAGGGGCGCGCGGGGGGCGCGCCTGTCGCCAGCGTGTGGGCTCCGGGGCCGGGATGCGGCGGAGGCGCTGTGGTCCCGCCCGTTCCCGGCAGAGCCCCGGTGGCTGCGCGCGCGCGTGTGCGCTCACACACACACACACGCGCACACACGCACACGCGCACACGCGCACACACACGCGCGCGCGCACACGCGCACCCGCGCGGCGCCGCCACCCGCCGGGTCCCCGCCCCCAGGGGCAAGTGCGGGACCGCGGCACCTCGCCCCGCCGGCCCGAGCAGCCCCCGCCCGGCCCGCGCCCCGCGCCCCGCGCCCCCCGCGCCCCGCCGCGCCCCGCCCCCCCCGCGCCCCGCCGCGCCCCCCCCCCCCCGCGCCCGGAGTGGCCGGCGAGCCCCGGACACGCACGCGGCGGGAGCTGCCCTGGCCGCCTCCCGGCTCCGGCTCCCGCGCGCGGCTTTTGTTTGAGGCGCGGCGCCCCCGCCCCCAGGCCCGCTCCGCTCGCGCCGGGAGTGGGGCGCCTTTGTGAGCGCCGGGCGCGCGGGGCCGCGGGAGGGCGCGAGCACCGGAGAAGCCCCTCTGCGCCCCGGCAACTCCACCCGCGCGGCCGGCGCCCGCTCCACCCCGACCATGGATTAAGTTGCGCCTCGGCCGGAGTCGGGCGCGGACCGGCACCATGAAGGAGAAGGCGGTGATCAAGACGGCCAAGATGCAGGGCAACGTGATGGTGAGTGCCCGGCGCGGGGACGAGGGGCGGGGGTCCCGGCCAGCCCCAGCCGCGGGGACCCCCAGCCCCGGCCCCGAGCCCAGCGCGGCGCGCCCTCCCGGCCCCCACGCGCGCCCGGCCCTGGAGGGGCCGCCGGTTCTCTGCGAAGCGCAACTTTGCGGCGTCGCGGTCCCTCGTCGCGCTGGCGGCCGGTGTCGTGGCCAGGAAGGGGCGCGGGGCAGCCCCGGGGCGCGCCCCCAGCCCAGCCCAGCCCAGCGCTGCCGGCGGCGGGGAGGTGCGGAGAGGTCGCCGCAGCCTGGGAAGAACCACCTGGCCGGCCGCGCCCGCCCTGGGGCTGGAGTTCTGGAGCTGGAGACCTGTTGGGGCGGCAGCTGCTGGATCCCGCTGCGGAGCGCCGGTGCCTCGGCTCCGGCTGCTGCCGCTGCGGCCGCGCTGCCCACCCGGCCGGCCCTGCTCCCCGTCTGGGCAGGACACCCCGCCCGGCTGGCTGTGCCAGCGAGCTTGATGCCGCCCGGCGTCCTCCGGGGACCCCCCTGGCCGCGGCCCGCCGGCTGGCGGTGGAGGCGCAGGGCCCGGCCAAGGGGCAGCGCTGCCTCAGCAACTTTGCTAACCAGAGGACCCGCTGGCCTCCCTGGCGACCACCCCGGCAGCCCCTGGCCTCCTGCGCTCCTGCTTGTGGCTCCCCAGCCCCCGCAGGGGTCGGGGTGCTGAACCTCCTGGCGAGGACTCGGTTGCCATCTTGTGCTGTTGAAACTGTGTGTGCCTGTGCGTGTTTATGGGGGGGGGTGTTAACCCTTTGGACTTTGGTTGGGAGGAGGGGGGTGAAGGGGCTCTTGGCACCGCCCGCTGGTCACTCTCTTGGGGAGGGCCAGGCCACAGAGGGCCTGCCTCGCCTTCCAAGGGACAGGGGAGAAGCAGGAATTCTCCCAAGTGCAAGGTCTGGCCGGTTTACCAGGGTTGGGTCCAGGTGTGGGGAGCCAGGGGTGTTGGGGACACCCCCGACCGTGACCCACTTTGAGGTCTTGCCTCCAGCCAGAAGAGGCCAGAAGTGAAACGTGTATCTGAATGGGGCAGGCACCCTGGCGGGTCACCACACCCGGGGCAGCACACCTGTTGCCGGAGGAGGGAGCGCGGCTGTGGGGCCTGACTTCTGGCCCAGGTGCCGTGTCCAGGCCATGCAGCCCGGGGGGCGCAGGAGGCGCAGGCTGGACAGGCCCCCCCCCTCGAGCACAAGCCTCTCAGTCAGGGCCCCGCCAGGGATTTCTCTGGCTGGCCTGGTTGCTAGTCCGTGGACACACGTCTGTCCCCTCGCCTCCCTCCCCCCGTCAGCGGCTGTGCTGTGGTTTCTGCTGTGAACGGGGCAGAAACGTGTACGGACTGATGTTTGCCGATTAAATTCCCACCCACACCCGACATCCCTTCTCCACCTCACGCCGTAACGCACCCCCAGGACGGAGGCAAAGGTGAGGCTGACTCGGCACGCCCATCACGACAGGCTCCGCCGTCGCCCGCCACGTCCTCCTGCTGCTCAGTGACCGTCTCCTCACTGGGCGGGCGGGTCACATCCTCATGACCCGCCTCGACGGGCTCCCCTCCGGCTGGGCCACCTGCTCTGCTCAGAAAAGAAAGGAGTGCAAGTCACATTTCCCTGGAACTCTGAGGAGGGTGTCCCTCGCCTGGAGAGGCCTCCTGGGGCTCCCGCGGGTCATCAGAGCCGGTGGGCCCGAGCCTGGAGGGTTCCCCGCAACCATCAGGTGTTTGGGGTCCTCCCCGGCTGAAGAGGAAGCTGTCACACGGACCCGCTCCGCTTTCAACGGTCCTGTCTGTTCGAGGTCGGTGATGACGCCGCCGCAGCCCGGCTTGGAAGCCTCGGGGCCTCGTGTTCCAAGGCACAACCGCGCTCCTGCATCCAGGCAGGGGTGCCGACCCAGAGGGTTCCACGGGGACTTGGGATCCCCCATCTCATCAGACTCTTGCAGTCGCAGGTCTCTTGGATTATGGGGCTCACAAATCCTTTGCACCCCACTTGGCTGGACTCACGGGTGCTCCAGGCAGGTGAAGGGTGACTCACTTCCGTGGTGTCGGTGGCCTCTCTGGACACCTGTCAGCTCCGGACAGGCAGGACGTCCCCCTGCCGCCCCCACACGCTGCAGACGGGAGACGCAGACACACCTGGGCGCCTGCACTCGCCTTCAGGCTCACGAGAGCTCAGCTCGGCCCCACGCCTCGAGCCGCCACATCCAGCCACGCAGGCGTTCGACCCAGTCTCTCCCACAGGCACACGCGTGGCCCTGGCCGCCCCCTGTGCTGGCGAGGACCCCGCGCACCCGGCCGACAGCCCGCCCGCTGGCTGCCCCTGCGCAGGGCGGCCGGAGGCGCCGTCCACGAGGCCTCGGCTCCCGCGTCCCTCGCACTCCGCTCCGGGGCTCGCGCGCGCCTGACGCAGACGGCCGGGGCAGCAAATTTATGGGACACTTTCTAATGTCATTTTGGGGTGATCACATGAGTGAGCGAAATAACATCGCGGAAACGGTTGGCAGCGTTGGTGCTCGTTGTCGAGCCTGCTTCCGGGGGGCCCGGCCTCGGCGCGGCGCTGCCGCCGCGCGCTGAGAACCACGGAGGCTTTTCCGCTCTTAGGGGAAAAAGTTATTTTTTTAACGCAGCTGTATTTTCATAAAATCTACATTTGAAAACTCTTGGGGGGTGACTTGCATGTTTCTTTCTTTTTTTTTAAAGATTTATTTGTGCACACAAGAGCTGGGGTGCAGACCAGAGGTGCGGTGGGGGGGTTCACCAGAGACAGAGTGGGGAGCAGACCAGGCGGATCGACTGAAGCATGCTGCTGAAGGGAGCCGCGGGGGACAGGAGAGGGCTGCCGCGCCCCGTGGGGAGCTCCCTGGCCGGGGATGGAACTCGAGCTGCAGCGGCTGCGGATGCCTCACAGCACTGAGACAACCCCTTGCGCCCCCAGGGAGCCCCGACGTGCATGTTTCTTCAGCCCGACCTTCCTCCGTTGGTCCCAGTGCTGACTGGACGGAGGCTGAGCGCGGCTGCGCCCGTGCACCCTGGGCCTCAGCAAAGTGGGAAACGTTACTCCCTGAGGGGGACTGTCCTGCCGCAACCCGATGTGGCCACACCAGCTTCTCCCAGAGGCTGAGCCGCTGGTGGAGCCAGAGTCGAGGCTGGTGAAGCAGAAGTCGGGGGGCTGCCTGTGCCTGTAGGGTGCTGTGGCACCCGGCGGGCAGTGGCAGAGCGAGGGTGGCCAGCCCCAGGTGCCCGGGGTCGGGTGGGGGGTCACAGGAGACAGGGAGGACCCGCGAGCCTCGGGGTGCCTGCAGGCACAGTTAGTTGCTGGTGCTGCCGTGACCCCAGGACTCTGGGGACTGACCCCCCGCGTGGGCCCCATGGCCGCTGGCCTGGTGTGAGGGGCTTGGGGACCGGCCGGCTGACCCTGTGCTGTTCCGAAGCCGAGACCCTCCCGCCTCTCCCCTCCCAAGACGCCTCAGAGCCAGAGGCATTTCCTCGCAGCAGGTCTAGGTGGGCAGGCAGGCGCTTTGGGGTCTTCAGACAACTTGTGGGGGTCTGAGTGGGACCAGGCCGCCTTGTGGAGTCCATGTGACATGATTGTAGGGGTGCAGCCTAGGTCTCCCTCCTTCTGGGGTAGTGGGGGACGCTACTGCTGCCTTAGCCAGAGAGGCACCCCACAAAATACAACTTGGTTTCATTCTGAGCAAGAGACCGTGCCCAGGATGTGGGGGACCTGCCTCCTTGCTGGGGTCCCAGCCTTTCTGAGGCCGCCAATTTGGGGGCTGTTACCCTGCGCCCGGGGTGTGACGTCCAGGCTCACAGGACTCGGCTTCCCCGCGGCTCAGCGCCCTGTCACAAACCAGCAGTCCCATCACCCGACTTTCTCGAACTCTTGATGAGTCCCGCCCGTGCGGGAGAACGAGGGGCCCGTCTGCCCACACACCCGTCTCTTGGGACCGACTGAGTCGCCGAGGTTTGCGGGAGGAGCTTCCCAACCCCAGAAGGGGGGCCGGGCTGGGCTGCCTCGGGGCGCGAGCCTGGGGGGACGAGCTATGTGTGGAGCGTGGGCGCGGGGCGCGTGGGGCCTTTCCTGACCTGCGCCCCGCCCACGGCCTGGCCACTCGCGACATCATCCACACCAGCCCCTCGCTTGGACCTGGGATTCTCTGGGTCCCCCTGGGGTGGTGCCTTCCTCAACCCCAGCCCCGTCCCCCATGGGCGGCACAGGCGGTGGGGGGGTGTTAAGTGGACACAGGTGCTGGCCCGATGCCCAGTGTGCCCTATGCCCTGGCGAGACCGGCTGTGAGCCTCCTTGTCCATGTCTTTCTGTTCCTCAGGGCCATGCCGCGGGCGGCGGGGGCAGCAGTGGGGGTGGCCGGTGGGAGCGGTGCTCCGGGCACAGGGATGCCACTTCGCGTGCAGTAGAGCTGAACCTGCTGGCCTCAGGGGCCACCATCTGTGGTTTGTGTTCGCACCGCCAGGCAGTCTCTGACCGCGCCCCCTGCTCGGGCCTCTGCTGGGAGACAGACACCCCCAGGGGCGCGCCCCAGACCTGGGCGGGGGGCAGAGTGGGCAGAACCGACCCGAATCCCCCTCCACTGCGCTTCCCAGGAGGCCGTGGCGGGGCCCTCGCGGTGGTGGAGGGTCTGGGGGGGTCTTGGCGAGGGCTGAGTCTCGGGGCAGCGGGCGACCCCGAGGGCAGGCAGAGCTGAGATGCCGGTTGAGGGCGCAGCGCCTCAGACCTTGTTGCACGTTTAGATCGTGAGAGGAATGTCCCTAACTCCACCGGGCAGTTTGGGGCTCCCACCCCCCCCACGTGCACGCACACACACTCGCGCACACACTTGCACACCAGCGCGGCGCTCCAGGCCGGGAGCTCTGCCTTGCAGGCGGGCACGCGTGTCCTCAGCAGCCGTTCCTGTGAGCTGAGGGCCGAGGTGGGGAGCCCCCGGGTCGCGGGGAGTTCGTTTTAGTGGACGTCGTCGTCAAGCCCGCGCCAGCCGGGTTCCACTTCCACGAAGCCCTTGAGGCCGGCGGGAAGGCACAGCCCCAAGAGGCCTGGAGGAGAGGAGCCCCGGGCTGGGAGGAAGCGGACAGGGAGGCGCGAGGAGGCCGGCGTCTGCCCTCGCTGGACATGCGGGAGCCCAGGCTGCGGAGGGACAGCGTGTCCTTCTCTGCGACTTCCTCCCGCCCAGACGGGGACTGGCCTTCGACCACAGACGAGCAAGCAGAAGTCGGGGTGGAGACGGGACACAGCAGCCGCCACAGGAGGGAAGGCCTGGGGGGCGGCAGCCTGGGGGTGCCCGTGCAGGCCGCTCCTGCGAATGAGGGGCGGAGGGGCGGCTGCTCCTGGGGCCTCCCCCTAGCTGGGCCGCCTCTTCCCTGCCCCTTCACTGCTGACCTCCGGAGGGCCCAGACCCCCCTTCTGCGCCAGCACGGACGCCCTGCGGCACCTCCTCCCCAGCCCGTCTGTCTTGCAATGTGCCGCTGCTGTCAAATTTAGAAGCAGAGAAAATTCATGTCATGGTTTAACATGCCAGTCACCACACCATCCAGAGCAACCCCCCTAAAGCCCAGGCGACTTGGGCGGAGCAGTGCGTGTGCGTGTGTGCACCTGTGCTCACGTGTGCTATGCACGCTGGCCTGAGACGTCAGGTGCGTGCCCTCTGCCCCACAGCTGCCGCTGTGTCGCGAGCGAGCCGGCAGCATCACTTCCTTCGCTCGACGTTCTTAGCTGTGATAAAACAACCACACGAATAAGAGAGCAGTGCCAGGGGTGCTCCGGCGCCCCCGCGGGGGGTTACTGACCCGGGGAAGTAAAAAGGAATTGCTGGCAGCCAGGCCAGACACCAGATCTGCCTGGCGGCAAAGCAGCTGGCTGGGCTGGGCCGGGGAGCAGCCTGGCCCGGGGAGCAGCCTGGTCCGGGGAGCAGCCTGGCCCGGGGAGCAGCCTGGCCCGGGGAGCAGCCTGGGCTCACCCCATGATCTTGATGACCATCTTGTTTGAAAAGTAAGATTTTCCTCCCTCCTTCCCCCGCCCGCTGACAACGCTCCGTTTTGCTTCCAGGAACGCTCCCGCTAGGGCTTGGGTCGAGCGCGAACAGCGGCGTCAGGCTCCGGGGACAGTGTCGGGGCCCTCCAGGGACGTGACTGCAGGGAGTCCAGGTCATCAGAGGCTCCTTCCCTCCCTGTCCTTGGAATGACCTTCCCGCCATCCTCCTCCCTTAGTAGCCTCTTCAGGGGCACAGCCGGGACATGGGGTGTGTTATTGACACCATCTGCACCCCGTGAACCCCAAGGGGCCCCCTGGAAACTTCCAATTCTGGGACGAAATGGGGCGTGGAGACACCTCGTCCTCAGCCCCCGACAAGCCTTGTGTGTAAGTCCCCGTGCTTCGCAGCCTGGCCGGCCAGCCCCTGAGCGTCTGCCTGCCTGGCGCACACCTTCCCGGGGGGGCCTCAGAGCCCCCCTGCTGGGAGCCGGCAGCACCTCAGGCCAGGCCAGGTGCACAGGCTCTGGCTCCAGCCTCAAGCTGCACCCGAGCTTCCCGGCAACCTCCTCGGCGCTGCTCGGCAGCTCGTCCCCTCTCCTCATTCTGTCCTTTGGAGAAACGAGAATTAATGATCTGCAGGCCAAATCCTTGCGTTCTGGCAAATGGAATGCCTGGAATTTCTATACTCGGGCACCGACCTAGAATGAACACATTTTATAAAAACTGTAATTATTTCTAATAGAAAACCAAGCATTTTCTGGTTAAGCACAAGTTTCCCAGCAATTTCTGTTTAGCAGACCACATGAATTCCTGGGCAAGCCGTGTACATGTGAGAACCTTTTTATTTTTTCCCTTTTTTGTCCTAAGATTCTGCAAATTGTGCGTCTATGTTAAGGCTCCCACCCTTTCACTTCACACCTGATCATATTGATAACTTCGTTTGCATCAGGCCTTTACGCATTAGAAAGCAGCCTCACTGCACGCCTTTAAGTTGTTGGAACGACCTGCTGTGCTGACAGAACACTCTGGTTTCCTCTTGATGGAGAAAGAGCTGAGCCTTGGAGGGGAAGCCAGCGGGAGGCAGTGGCTCAGCCCTCCCAGGGAGGCGCTATCCAGTCCACTGTGCACTCGCTCAGAAAGTCTCTTCTTTCCAGTCACAACTAGAGCTTGAATGATGGGGAGGATCGTTCTGGAAATTTCTGCCATTGTCCCTGCTCCTCCTGCCTCCCTCTTCACCTCAGGGCCCTGAGGACGTCTATTAAGGTCTACTAGTTTTTGTGTTTTGTGTTGTCAAGTTGTCTG
Organism: Talpa occidentalis; assembly: GCF_014898055.3. Lineage (NCBI taxonomy): Eukaryota > Metazoa > Chordata > Mammalia > Eulipotyphla > Talpidae > Talpa > Talpa occidentalis. The sequence continues at coordinate 154,151,483 of NW_026555331.1, forward strand.
GTAGGTAAATGTCCAGTGTTTGTTTTTATCATTTTGACTGACTTTGCTGCACATTATTTCCTTCAAATTCCCTCCGTTTTGTTGAAAATGGCTGCGTTTCACCCTTTTTATGGCTGTATAGGGTCCACAGTGTGTATACGCTGCATCTTCTTGGTCCAGTTGTCTGATCTTGGACATGTAGGCTGTGTCCATGTCCTGGTCACTGTAAATGATGTGGCTATGAATGGTGTGGGTTTTTGTTGATGGTGCCATATTTTGGGGATAGATGCCCAAGAATGGATTGCTGGGTAACGCGGTATTTCCATTTTCAGGTTTTTAGGGCCAGTCCAGGTTGCTGTTCACGGTGGCTGCACCCATGGGCATTCCCACCGGCAGTGCACCAGGGGCCCTTTCCTCCGCACCCTCTCCGGCACTTGTTGTTGGGGGTCGTTTAGTATGTGGCGCCCTCGCGGGCGAGAGCTGGTCCCTCGCTGTAGTTTCCACCAGCATCTCTCTTGCTGGAAGTGACAGTGGACCAGCTTTCACGTGCCACGTGTCCTTCCGGATCTCCTCTTGGGTGAATTGTCCGCTCATCTGCTGCACATCTCATCGTTAGATTATTTATTTTCTTATTGTTGAAGTGTGTGCATTTTTATGTGTATCCCAGACACCAGCGCCTTTCAGTCATGGACTGTGTGATGTTTTTTTCCGTTCAGGGGTGTCGACTTACTGTCTTGTAGCAATCTCTCAACTTGAGGAAATCGCATTTGTTTGTCTCTGTTTTTAACTCCCTTGCCTTGGGGGCTGAGTCGCCAAGAATAGCTTCACTGCTGACACCCTGGGACGCATCTCCGATGTTTTCTTCTATGTGTTTTGTTGTTTATTTTCACCCATCTGTGTCTGATCTTTGCGCGCGGAGTTGGCGAGGCCTCCACCCCTCTCTCACTGTGGCCTTGCCGTGTCCAGGCCTGTCCATCAGAGAGGCTCCTGCCCTGTTTTATGGCCACGGACACTCACTCAGAGACCAGGTGCCGGCCCGTGCGGGGTTTGCCTGTGGGCATCTGCCGTGCCTTGGTGACCCCCCGCGTCTCCTGGGTGTCCACACCCGCTGCTCCCTGCTGTTGCTCTGTGGAGACGTTTGGGGTCAGGCAACGTGACCCCTCCTCCGTCTCTCCCGTTTCCTCGGGGTGACTTTTGCAACTTGAGGCCTTTCGTGATTTCATATAAATGTCAGTACTCTTTGTTCCGTTTCCTTGAGTAATACTGCTGGGATTGTGATGGGGATTGTGCTAAACTTGTGTATCATTTCGGGCCGGGGAGGCATGGATGCAGAGGTGGACACAGCAGGCGGGTGGGTGCTGGCTCCCACGGGTGTAAGGGCGGCGCGTCCCAGGCGCACAGGGCTTGAAAGTGCTGCTTTGTGGGGAGTCACTGATGAAGAGTGTGGAGGGCAGGAGCCGGGGTCCCCGACAGCCATGGGTGCCCTGCCGAGAAGGCCAGCCCAGGCCGCGGGGGGACGCGGACAGCGGGGCGAGAACACTGAGACAGGCTGGGCAGTGCTGAGGTCGCCACCTCGGGAGGGCAGCGCTGCCTCCCCAGTGGGCGTCAGAGGCTTTCAACAGCCGCGATGCTGGGGGAGGGAGCTCCGTGGTGGGGTTCGAGAGCTGCCCCCCGCCCCCAGGGCCTTGGAGCTCCCCAGCCTCGGGTCTGCAGCTTCTGCTGGGAGTGGTGATTGCTCAGGCGTGGCTCTGTGAATGAGCGCTTGACTCAGCTCTCCTCACGCTCAGAGAGCAGTTTTGTGCTTTCTGAATAGTTGGCTTTTTGCACAGCAAAAATAATTCTCAGACGGTGGAAAATACACAGAGGAGCTGGGGAAGAGCAGGGGCGGGCGGGCACGGGAGCCCGGGGGCGGGCGAGGCGTGTGCACGGGCCGCAGGGAGGGTCCCGGAAACGCTGTCGTGTCCAAGTGATCAGAAAATCAATAAAATGTGAGAAAAACAATAGCTGACTCTGAAATCTCCTGATGACCTGCTGTTACGTAAGAAGGGAGGTGGAGAGAAACAAGACCCTGGGCTTCCGCTGGAGCTCAGACCCCGAGCTGCCCAGAGGGCCGGAGGGCGGGGCGGAAAGGCCCCCCAGCCCCGGCTGCTCCCCCCACCCCCCAGGCTTCCAATTTGCCTTAAGCCAAAAGTGTGTTGTTAGTCGAGTGTGTGAAGTGCCTCCTGCGTTTGCCAGGAGCCCAGAAGCCAGAGCGCGGGAGCCGAACCTCCAGGCGGTCAGTCCCCTCCGACCTCGCTGCTGCCACCCCCTCAGCTGCAGTGAATGATCCCCAGAAAGTGCTGGTCTCCTCGCTTGCCCCCCGCCCGTGTTTCCCCTGGAAGCTCACACTGGGTTAGTAAGCCTGGGTGGCGGGGCCTCGCCCTCTGGCCACCGGGTCCTGGGGGAGGCGGGTGGGGGGGTGCGCTCGGCCAGGCCAGGGGCGCACACCGCGCGATGTGCAGGCTCACTCGAGAAGCTTCCGCCTCAGCCTCGGGTTTTGAATATCATTAAACTTTTCCAAGACCCTTGCGAGCAGCTGCTTTATACACACGCGCGTTTGATCTAATGTGATCTCGGCCGCGGCCGCTCCCGGGAAACACGCTGTCCTGGCCAGGCCCGCGAGCGCCCGGTCAGGGGGCCACGCAGGCTGTGCTCGTGAGTGTGCGTGGGGGTGTGTGTGAGTGTGAGTGTTTGTGTCGGTGTATAGGTCTGAGTGTGCGAGTGTGTGAATGTGTGTGTCAGTGAATGAGTGTGAGTATGTAACAGTGTGAGTCAGTGTGTGTGAGTGTGAGTGTGTGGGGGTGTGCAGGGCTGAGGAAGCTGGACTTCGCCCCCTTCCCTCATTGAACCGCAGACCCTCGGACGTAGCCCACCTTGGACATGAGACGGGCTTGACGCCCTGAGGCTGGTAGAGGTCCCGGCCCCCCGTCTGGCGTGGGCTCGGAGCGGGCGGCCTCGGGTGCGCGGCCTGGACAGCAGCAGCAGCAGCACCAGGGCCTTGGACCGCAAGACCTCGCAGGTGGGTGGGGGCGGCAGGGCGGGCCGGACAGGGGGCCCTGGACCTCAGACGGTCACTCCCCAGTTCTCAGACCAGCGTTGGTGAAGGGGCAGCTGTTTGCTCTCTTAATGCCCGTCTGTCGTACATTGGTACTGTCAGAAAAGACAATAAAAATGAAGTAATTTAAAAAATAGAATCTATAAAGACTTTCCAAAGGAAAAGGGGGTGGTGTACCCCCCTTACTTTCAACTGGGAGAATGAAGCCTCTTATTTCTACTCTCTAGTTGCCCCCCCCCAAGGAGACAGGACTTGTTCCTCCTCCTTTTCAGCGCGTGGGTGGCCCGCGGGTCTGTGACTTAGGACACTGTCAAGGGACAGCTGTCCCTTCCCTCTGGGGTCTTCCGACTGCCAAATGTTCACATTAACATCAAGATGAACGAGACACCCCCCCAATTCCACACCCTACAAAGGCTTGAGGATTCCGAGGCGCGCCAGGCAGAATGGGGCCACGCGTGTGTCCATGTGGACGGCGGGCAGGGGCCGGGCTGGGAAGGAGGGAGGAGGAGCAGGAGGGAGGGTCACTTGGGCCTGGGCTTTGCCGGCCGCAGGACAGGGCCGGAGGAGCTGTGACAGCTGCACCAGGGACCCTGCCCTCGCCTCCTCGCTGCTGTAGCCATCTGGGGCGCCGGCTTTGCTGGGGGGAGGGGAACATCCCCCAGCCCTGGGGTTCTGCTTGGGCTGGTTGCATCATCAGAGCGACACCAGCAAGGTTCTCAGGAGGAAAAGCCGAGTTTACTTACATCAGGAAGGTTACGGGGGTGCTTTGGGGGGGCACCAGGTCAGGGGAGGGGGCTCAGAGGGAGACCAGCTGCTTGGGGCTTAGATCCCCTCCTGCCATAGGGATTGGGCTCCTGCAGAGAGGCTGTTTCTGGAGCAACCCCGATTCTGGGCAGGACCCCCAGTTCTCATGCTCCTGGGCACTTAAGCAGTGGTGAAGCCTCTGTTAAGCCTGCAGGGCCGCGACTGCCCTCAATTCCAACTAATCCACTTGGCCAAGTGGCATGTCCGGGAGGCTTGTCCTGCAGCTTCTGCCCCGGCATGGGCCACCAGCCCCTCGTGGGGGCCTGGCGAGCTCTTCTTGAACCTTTCGGCCTCGACTGATTTCGGCTTGAAATAATCCTCATGCCAAAGCTCACATCCTGGGGCGCCTGCCCTGCACCCGTAAACCCCCCCAGTGATGTTACCTTCTTAGTAGCAATTGCATTTCAAATTCGATTCATGGTGGAGTGTGAAAACGGGTGAAGTTTGGGTCAAAGTCTCCCTGTCCTATAACAAGATGACTTTCACTTTTTATTTTGTTATAAGGCAGAAGTGGGTATTTTCCCACAGTTCTCTAACGTTTATTTTTGGCCATGATTATTTAAAATGATTCCCTTTTTTAGACATCTAGGAAATGTTAATTACTGCAGATAAGACTCTGTTATGGAACGCACCACAAAGCCTGCCTCTTCCCGCGCACAGAAAGGAGAGAATGTTAAGATACTCTTTATGCAAATTTTTAAAATTCCCTGTTACATTAACAATGCTAATGACAGTTAATGCATTCCCAAAGCTGCTGTGGGATCCAGAATATTCTCAGCACTTAGAAATGCTTCAGGACCACCCAGCAAATACAGGAGAAGTGGAATCTTTCATGGAGATTAGTTCTTGAAAATGGATTGATGCAGCCTCGAGGGCTGGGGGGAGCGGGCAGGCCGGTGGAGGGCGATGGGAGCCTCTGAGGGTCGGGTCTGTGGGAGAAGGGCCGCTGCAAGGAGGCGGGTGGGGGGCGGGCAGCTGGGCGGGCCGGTGGCCATCGTGAGGACCATCCTGTCCATGGAGATAACCTCAGGCTCCCGGTCGGGCCCCCGGAGGGCCGTGGGGTTGGCCCTTTGGAAAGATGGGCTTGGCCTCCGGGTCGGATCAGGAAGAGCCTCTCGCGGCCCCCGCTGTTACGGCTGCTTCCCAGAGAGGCCAGGCGGCGCTCGGAGAGGTGGAGAGAGACCGGCGGGCTCAGTGGGTGGCTCCCAAATGCCTGATCCCCGAATTGCAGGAATGGTGAGGTTTCACCCAGTGTGTGTGCGGAAGCTGGTCACCCCACCCACCATGGACTTCCTTCATTGTTTGGGGGGGGGTCGAGGTAGCCCCGGCTACTGCTGTGGGTGAGCGGCCCACCCAAGAGCTTTTGCTCCAGCCAGCCGCAGAGTCCAAGCAGCGGACTCGGCGACTTCCTGCCCCCACCCCACCAGAGGGCCCTGCCCCCGAGGCCTGGGGGGCGTCCCGGCTCATGCTTCTAGTGCTGACTCGGGGAGGGGGCTCCCCGAAGGCCTCCGCCCCCCTCTGCCCTCCCTTCCCCCGAGCGCCTCGGTGTTGGGACGGAGGAGGCCGGGGCACCCGCGTGGCCGGTGGACGCTGCAGGGACGCCAGCGCGCGCCTTCCGGAAACGCCCGGCCCATCTTTAGGGCAGCGCCGTTTGTGGGAAATGTAATTCCTGTCCCCCTGTAACAGGGTGGTCCCCAGGAAAGGGGGAGGTTCCCTGCCCCACCCAAGGAAGGGTGGAGCTGAGCAGGAAGAGGAGAAGCTGAAGAAGAGACTAAGGAAGGAAGCAGGATGGAGCCAGGAGACCTGGAGGAGGCGCATGGAGCCTAGAGACACGTGAAGAAACTGCGCTTGTCTTTTGGTCGTGGACGGGGTGACACAGATGTGGGTGAGACCCGTGGGGAGGTGACAATGGCAGCTTTTATCTGGATGTTGATTTTGCTCTTTTCCTTCCGGGCTTGTCCGGTTGTTTGTGACCCTTTGCTGTGGGTCCCCACTGGAAGATGCTTTAGACTTGTGGCAGGCTTTGGGGCCTTGTTCTGGGCCGACCCCATATGGATGGAGTTTTACCCACGAGGGGACGGGTCACTTTGGGTGCTTCATTTAGAAACTAGACTCTTTGCCTTTCCTGTATTGTTTCCTAGTTTTATTAAAGATCCTTCCCATTACTCTCATGTGTTTTGTGTTGATGCGGCGGATGGCCGAACCCATTTAGAATAGGCAGGTTTGCGGGGTTTGGGCTGCCCCTCTCCCTGTCCTATAACACCCCGAGCGGAAGTGTCCCCACGAGGGTCGCTGAGAAAGAAGCATTTTATCCGAGGTGCTCAAGCAGAGCAGGTCGCGCACGCGGGAGCCCCCAGAATGGCGAAGAGGGAGAGGTGTCACCCCGTCCTCCGCGTGGCCGCCCCCGGGCCCGTGAGGAGCTGGGCCGGGTTCCCAAGCAGCGGGCTCACGAAGTTCCAGAGCACCCCCCGCGGGAAATGGGGTGGCCTGATGCGGGTCCTCGCCCGCGCGTAAAAGGGACTTAGAGTGAGCCCTGCCCGCAGCACACGCAGAAAGGGCAGTGAAGGGCTGGTCTCCCGGCAGGGGAGTGAGGAGAGGAGTCACTCGGGAGGGAGAGAGAACCCGGTGACTGCGCCCTCCAGCTGCGTCCCCCAGTCCCGCTGAGCGGGGGCCCAGCAGACGCTGAGAGCCGGGAGATACCAGCGGCCCCCAAGGCCCGCAGTCGGGTTACGCCAACCCTGGCCGCTTGCTTCCCCCCCCCCCAACCCTGTCCCTGCATCCTCCGCTTGGTGGTGGCCACGTCATGGGGTTTGCCGTCCCGGTGTCTGGGATCTCTCTGGTCTGGGGTGAGGTGGGCCCAGAAAACCTATTTGTGGAGTTTGTTCAGGACGTCCCGCCCCTCCCGACACCAGCACCGCGTCCTCGTACGCCGGCCCGCGCGGGCCCGGGGCGGCCTTCTGTGGCTCGTGGGGGCCCTGCCGGAGGACGGGCGACCACCGAGCTTTCAGACGGGGGGTTCTGCATCTTGGAGCACGAAGGCATCATGTGGGACTTCGCCCTCCCGGGGCCGGGGCCGGGGCCCTCCCTGCACAGAGGGCGCCCAGGCCTGGTCGAGGCGTCGGGAGGCCCGCGAGCCTGCAGAGCTCGCGCTTCCGAGAGAGGAAGAGTGTGACGGAGCGTCTCGAGGCCAGCGCCCTTCAGAGGGGGGAAGAGGGAATCGCTGCCCCCATTTCAGCCGCGAGAGCTGAGCCTCTTACTTTTGCTCCGTATTCGTCCTTCCAAGCGGGGTCATCCCAGGGGGCAGCCTCACAGCAGCCAGCGGAGCCGCAGACACCCGGAGAGAGGCTGGGCCCCTCCCAGGCGCACCCCAAAAATTGGGCTCAGAAGGCAGCTTGGGGCCCTGGCGCTGGGAGAAAAGCCGACTCCTCGGGAGCCGCGGGCGCGCTGAGAGGCTTGGAGGGCGGCATGGGGCGCTGCGGGGCAGAGGGCGTCGTGGCGTCTCACCCCAGCCGCGGCAGGCTGTCTGCTCAGTCTGGGCTGCGGTGCCCTGGGGACCCCTCAGACCCGGGGACCCCGCCCGCCTCGGGGTTCCCTGCAGTGGCACAGTGGCGCGTGAGCCGAGAATGCGAGTTCACAGCCCACGGCAAGCCCCAGCCCATGCAGGGGCTGAGGAAGTTTCCAGTCTAGGAGTCCATCTTTCTGGCCACACACGTTGTGAAGGAATATTTGTCAGGTAGAGGATGAAACGACCAACTTAATAAGAAAAACGGAGGGTGTAGTTATGGGCTCTGAAGAGAAGCGTCCGGGCCACCTGTCCTGCGGGGCGTCGGGCAGCGGGGGGGGGGGGGGGGCTGGGGACAGGACAGGTCCAGCGTCTGGTAGGCTTAGACCCCAACTTGTCCGCGTGCGCAGGGAGGTGCTGATAGCAGAGTGTCCGTAGTGGGTGAGGATCATCAGACGCGATTTTGACTTCAGTCGTGGCAAAGGGATGGAGCTTATCAGAGCGAGACCCCGTAGCCGTGGCTCCTTCTGAGAACCCCGCGTTCTCCTCGTGAGTTCAGCCTGTTTCAGACCAACACGAAGCCGCGCTCTCTGCAGGGTCGTTGTAGGGTGGGTTCTGGCCGCTGGAAATCTCGGGGGTCCTACCGGGGAATTTACTTGAAGCGAGAGGATTATACCTGTGTGGGTGAAAAGCGTCAGGAAATGCATTACGTTTTTGTTGTGTTAATGCACCTGGGACTGGTTTTAGGAAGGGGAGTTAACCTTTACCCCCCCCCCCCCCCCGGAGTCCCCCCTTCCTGGGGTTTTTGATCCCGTGGATGAGGCGCCTCCTTCACCCTGGTGTTGGAGCAAGGACGTGACTCCCTCCTCACCTTCCTCACCCCCAGCCCGTCTCCCCACCAGCAAGCAGCTCAGGCTTCGACTGTACCCCGAGTATCACGCGCCTCCCCCACCCCAAGACTTCCTCCCGGGCCACGCCAGCATCCCCTCCCACCCCAGCGGAGGTGGCCTTCCCTCGGCCTCCCCAAGGCCTCTCTGCCTCCACTTTGCACCGACTCGCATCATTGTTTTTCTGCCTCCTGGAGATTTTTCTGTAGACGCAGCTCAGTCACGTCGCTTAATCGTGTCTCAGCTTGCGAGGTGGGGCCGTGCTCTGGCCTGGCCTCCTGGTGGACATCAGCCTGCCTGCCCCTGCCCCCCACTCTCTCCTGGGGCCGCTGCCCGCTGGCCTCACTGGGTCCTGGGAGCCGGCAGCTTCCTTAGCTCCCTGCACCTGGAACTTTCTTCCTCTAGATGCGGGTCCCTCTTCCTGGGAGGTGCTTCCTCTCCACCCTCCACTGGGATCGTTCCCCACCCCCACCTCCTGCCCCAACATCGTGACCCCCCACTTGCTAGCCGGCGCCCAGTGCTTCCTTGGAACCATGTTAGTTACTTCTTGGCTGGAAGGCCAGGCTGCCCCGCCCCAGGGTGGCCACGTCGCCCCAGGGTGAGAGGCCCCGGCCCAGGATGGCCGCCCTGCTGGGTGCGTCTCCTGCTGTGTCCACCCGCGGTGCCTGCCCCAGAGCGGAGCCGGGTCTCCTGGGTATGGTCGGGAGGGAGTCGCGTGGGGCTGGGCTGTTCAGATAGGACCTGACGAGGAAGCTCTGGGGGTGTCTTTTTCTCTATCATGATCACGTTTGCCGTGAAAAGTAACTGCGAGGCAAGGAAGCAAATTGGGAGTGAATCTGAAGCGAGGTAGGGGGGCAGGCCGCGGGATCACTCATGGGAAGTGCAGACGGAGGCAGCTGTGTCCATCCTTGTTTGCCGGGGGACGCTGCGACGCGCAGATTCGCAGACCTGCAGCCCGAGGAGGCCCCTGCTGTGTGCACAGAACGCAGAGGCACATCCGTGGCGCTGAAGTTTGGAGCCAACAGTTGGCTTGTGTTTTCACGCCCGGTGTTGGGGGACCTCCGTGCCTCACCCTCTGCTCTTTGGTAAGGCTCTGCGAGGCCTGGTGTTCTCAGCAGCACCATGTGCATGGACATGTGCAGGGGCCGCCAGGCCAGGCCCTGCATCCCCCGCGCTGGCCTGCTCTGAGATCCTTCTCGGAACTCTGCAGTGTATGCATTTAACCAACTCACCGCGTCCTTTTCAGTATTTGGTAGCACCCCCGGTAGCACCCAGGGTGTCGCCCTGTGAGCAGCCCCTGCAAGTCTGGCAGAAACGAATACCCGTGCAAGGTGGACCGCGCAGCTGGCACCTCAGCTCAGTCACGTCGTGCCCCCGGCACGATCAGGCCAGAGCAGCTAGCGCCACAACTTTCAGAGAGCCTTGGGGGCTTGAAACCGTGCTGATCGCAACTGAATCACCACCCAGTCGTCCATGGACACAAGAGCCTGAGCAAACAGGTGCCCACGCAGAGGCCGGGCGGGCAGCAGGCTGGGCCGGGGCGGGCGTGAGCCCCTCAGGAGGCTGCTGACCCCTGAGCTGAAGGAGCGTCTGCAGAGAGCAGAGTCCTCCCAGCCCGGCTCCAAATTCGCTTTCCTATTCCATTCCGGTGGCCAAAATAGCACTTTGAATGTGGTGCTTAGAAGGATTTAGAGAACTAAAAATTGCAGCGTTTCCTGCAGTGCCCTTTGTAAGAAAGCAGTGAAGGTAGAGAAGTGGGTTGTTGAAAATAATAGGGTGAACTTGAAAACGGAAAAAGACGAGGATTAAAATAAGGGCAATCTTCCTCATGTGGAAATTTCTGAAGCTCACGATTTCCCCCGGGCCTGTCCTCTCGCTTTTCTCAAGGAGGAGAAGATTCAACTTTGGGGAGCTGTTTTGCAGAGGGGAACGCTGAGCTGCTCGTGGCATCAGGCTCACTTTCCCTCTCCTGACTTCAGACAGTGGCCCTGGCAGCGGCGGGAAAGCCCGGAGTCCCTCATCCAGCTTGCCCGCGCCCCGGGGGCTGCTGACCCTGTCGCTGTGTGGGCCGTGACCAGGGGCTGAGAGGCCCGTCCAGGATGACCGCGCCTCTTGGGGAGCTCTTCTGTGTCTGGGAGTCGTCCCTTCACACGAGGGTGGCAGTGACCACTCGGTCCCTCCCAGGTCTTGACACTCTTCCTTGACTCGGTCTCTGGGACACCGACTTGTCCCTGAGGCTGAGGCGGTTGCGGCTTCCCGCGCTCACCCCTCTCTCCTGCCTGCGTGCCAGGGCTGGTTAGCAGGACCGTCGCTGCTAGAACTTCCGTGGAAGTTCTTCGGGGACCTCCATGCGCACTGCTCGCTGTCCGGAGCAGCAGGGCGGACGGGACCCAGCGCGTCCGGCGGCCTTCCCTGGACACCGCCTGGTCCCGGAATCCTGCAGCCGCATGTTCTGCGCGACGAGACTCGGGTCTCGGCCGCTCGGGTCTCCGCTCTTGGCCCCAGAAACGCCTGGAAGCTGCCAGGGGCGCTGTGGCTGCTGCCGTGGAGGCCCCGGGACCCGAGGGCTGGCCCGGATGACGAGGAAGTCTTGGCCATCGGTTCCGGAGGGTTCCTGACAGCACCGTGTCACCATTTCCCTACCTGAGAGTTACCAGCTGGAGGCGTGGAGGCGATGGACGGCCTGGACGGGGAGTGGCCGCACGTGAGGCCAGGAAACAGCTTGTCCTGAATAGCAGAGACAGGACTAGCGCCTGGGGGTCGCTGAGAACTGGCCTGTCCCTCTCGACCAGACAGAGTCCAGCAGCGCCCGCCCCGGTGCCCGCACCTGACCGTGCCTGCCCACCGCTGCCGTCTGGGAGCTGCGTCCGAGGTGGGAGCCTGGAGCTGCCCGGAGGGCCTCGCCGGCCCTGACGCTCGGGGGACCCTGAGCGAGCAGCTCTGCGCCAGGATGGACAGGAGCGGGTCGGGGAGACCTCACGCCAGCCCCGGGATGCCGGAGGAGCCCCGACACCCGCCTTCCAGGTGCCAAGGCTCACCACTCACCTGTGTTCCCCGGGAAGTCCCGCTGAGCCTCACACCTGCCAATCCCAATAACCCCGGACAGCCTAGAAAAGAAAGCCAGAGATGAGGAAATGAACCCTAAGGGGATGGTGCCACTTCCCGGCAGAGACATGTGTCCATCCCCCGTGTGGTCTCCACAGAAAAGCCTGAGGCCCACGGTCAGCAGGCGCGGCTGGGGGTGCAGGGGGTCGGGGCAGCACGGTGAGTCAGGCCAGTCAGCCGGGGGCTGGACCCGCGCTTTTGCAGGGGAGAGAAAACTTTCAGTTGTGATGATGGTGCCTGAGGGAGGCGGCCAGGGGCCACGCCCGGTGGTGACGGGCCAGGGGTCCAGCTGAGCAGGGAGTTCTCTGTCTCACATGTTGACGTCGGAATCCCAGAATTTCTGTTGCACCTGAATCGCCCCCCACCCCCGCTGCGGTGTGCAGGACCTTCCGAGCGGACTGTGAACTCGGCCAGAGGGATGCTCGCGGCGAGGGCCGAGCCCGGCCACCGGGGACGTCCTCTGGCTCTGCTGCGGCCTGGCCTCTGTCCCTGCACCTTCCGCAGGCGAACAAGGCGGGTTCCTTCAGAGCATTCTGCGTCTCTCTCATGTCGGCTGATGGGGAGCAGAAGAGAACCCAGATGCAGCCAGGTGAGGTGTCCTGGAGCACCTGCAGGAGGGGGGTTAGGGGAGTAAGGCTGAGGGGCCGGGCAGGACCTGGGGCCGGGAGGGGGGCTGCCGGGGTGGGAGGGGGGACAGGGTGTGGGCAGTTGTCACCACCGCTGAACCTGACACCGGTGGTGCTGAGTGCAGGGGGAGCCCCTGCTGGGGCCCCCCTGAGGTCGCTGGTCAGCTTTCCCAGTGAGCGGGCCGGGGCTGACTGCCCCCCACACTCCTCTGCATTCAAGCATCGCTGGGGCTGGGAGGCAGCCCCGCCCCCTCTTGCTCTTCCCTTCTAAGCTATAAAAGGAATGAACATATTTACCTTCTTTTTTAGTAAATATTATCACAGAGTCAGCGCGCATATGTGTGTGCATGTGTGAAAGCAATATTCCTGTGAGGCTTCTTTGTCACGCACGGCCCGCGGACTCCAGGGGCGTGAGCGGCCGGCGCTGAGGCCCCGACGGCGGCTGTGACGCCGCCTCCCGAGCTGGCCGGGCCTGGGGATCTGCATTCCCGACCAGCCCCGGGCCATGCACCTTCCGGCCGCAGCTGAACAGCAAGGCTGCGCAGGGCTCAGGGGTGCTGGGCGAACGGTCTCCATCACCCCAGGGGCCCCAAGACTCTTCTTTCTGCGGGGCTCCTGGAGATCGGGGCTCCTTCCCACCAGATGGGGGATAGTGTGGGAAGGCCTGCTCGGGAGAGGGGTCGTCCTCTTACGTTAGTTACCATCGTAGCTGGACCCGCGTGCGGCTGTGACAGGGCAGAGGTCTTCCGCATGCAGGTGGGTCAGGCCGTGGCGGTGGACACCCAGCAGTATCCACGGCCCCTCCCAGGGTCATCCAGCGTGTCCGCTGCCCCCTCCCCGGACCACTGGGCTTCTGGACTTGGCAAGGACATGTTCCCGCCTCCCCTGCCCCACACTCAGGTTAGATCCCTCCAGCTGCCCGAGGGCCCAGGAGACGGAAACATGTCCACCCGGGGCAGCACCCGCAGCCCCACGGACCCAGTGCCCGACGCCCGGGGGGCCTGGATGCCCGTGGGCCCTGCACGCTGCCCGCTGTTGCTTCTCCTTTGCCATTTTTATTGTTTGAAACGCATCCGGCTTCACTCAGCAAAAGCATAAATCACTTTATCTTTCCGGTGATGGGAAAATGAAAGAAGATTTCAAAGAATTTTCTAAAATGATTTCTCTCCTCACGTTTCACACCCTCTGTTACGTGATGCAGGCGACCGCACATTTCTTAACCAACAGCTTATTTTGATCATTGGGCTAGTTCCTGTCGGTCTAAGTCACGAGGGCGCGGGTGGACGTCTGCTGTGTGGCGGCTCGTCCTGACGACGCGCCTGCCCGGGGCCGGCGTCCGCAGTGTCCCCCGCCCTGGCCGCTACCGTCTGAGCCACAGCGCCCGGACGTCTCTGGTCTCGCCCCTGGGGCTGCTTTGCTCTAGAGACGACCTGACAACAGAGGAGCCGTGACTGAGACGGGCCCTCGCAGCTCCTGCGTCCTCTGCGGTGCGAGGTCTGGGGTAACGCCCCTGGGGAAAGGCCCCTGAGTAATGCCCTGGAGTAACATCCCTGGAGTAACACCCCTGGAGTAATGCCCCTGGAGTAACACCCCTGGAGTAACACCCCTGGAGTAAAGCCCTGGGGTAACGCCCTGGAGTAATGCCCCTGGAGTAACACCCCTGGAGTAACACCCCTGGGGTAACACCCTGGAGTAACGCCCCAGAGTAATGCCCCTGGGGTAACACCCCTGGAGTAACGCCCCTAGAGTAACGCCCTGGAGTAACATCCCTGGGGTAACGCCCTGGAGTAGCACCCCTGGGGTAACGCCCTGGGGTAATGCCCCTGGGGTAACGCCCTGGAGTAATGCCCCTGGAGTAACGCCCCTGGGGTAGCACCCCTGGAGTAACGCCCCTGGAGTAACACCCCTGGAATAACGGCTCCGTGCAGACGCCTTCCTCCCAGTCCCCAAGGGGCCACATGGGCCACTGGGACCACTTCTGCTGAAACCCAAGGGTGAGGGGGTTTCCTCCACACCCCGGCTTCTGTGACCTTGCCACCCCCTTCTCTGCACTGGCAGCGCCGAGCCGGGAGCCCCAGCGGCGTGTGGGTGGGAGGGCCTGGTGCTGGGGCAGCCGGGGGCAGCGCGGCCTGTAGGGCAGGTCACAGGTGCTTTGCCTCTGTCTCCCCACAAGTGCTCGTCCTGGGGGCTGTCTGGTCCCCAGCCCCACCATCTCTGGAGGAGGCGAGTGCCTTTCTCTCCGCGGCTTCTCGGGTGACTTCCTGAGGCGGCCTTCCTTGCAGGACACCTGGCTGCCGGGATGCGAAGGCCAAAGGCACAGGGCGTCTGACTCCTCTAGGACCCCAGTCTCATCCTCAGCTTCACAACCTGCCCCCCATTTTCTGCACATTTGGGGCCCTGTTGGCCTGCTGGTGTCCTGTCCACCTTGTGTTTCCCGTGTGACGGACGAGGCTGCTTCACAGGCGGTGGAGCCGTGGCCGCCCCGGCACGTCCGTGCCGCAGAGATGCTGCCGTCCAGTGGAGGGAGGCCGCCTGCTGCCCGTCGGCCTCCAGGGCCCAGCCCCGCGCCGGGGGCGCTCTGGGCTTCCGAGCTGTGGGCAGCTGTGTTGTTTGCTATCGGGACAGGATTTAGACGATTCTAGGCAGTTTGGGAGGATCGGAGCAATGAAACCAAGGAAATACAAACTTGGGCCGTTGCCCGTGGAGGTCGCCCCAAGCCCTTCCACTTACAGAGGGACTTGCTACCCTGGTGTATCGTCAGGGTTGTCCAGAGAACCAGAGTCGAGTTTGCACATGCACACACACGCGCACGCGCACGCGCACGCGCACGCACACACACACACACACACACACACACACACCCGCGGCTTGAGGGGCCTGAGCTGGGCTCCACGTGCTTCACAGCAGGCCTGTGGACACTGTGCCCAGCTTACCGGGGGCCGCCGGCTGTGGGACGTCCGCAGAGCTGCCTGGAGGAGGCACAGCCTTCTGACGCCCAGGCCCACTGTGCGGCAGACGCCCCCTCCGGCTGCAGGAGCCGCCGCTCTTGGGGACAGTGCCGGGGCCCGTCTCGTTAATGGACGCTCACCGCGGCGTGAGCCCAGCTCCTACCTCCTCCCCTGCGGTGCCAGCGGCTCCCGCTTCTCATGGAGCCAAGCGAGGTCTCGGCCAGGCTAGCCTGCAGCTGCGGGAGCCCCGCGTGGCGCCCAGGTCTGGGGGAGGGGCTGCGTGCGTGTCTGGGTCTGCCTGGTGAGGGTCTGGGCAGTGGGCTGTTGGCCACGCGGGGTCTCCGGGGCCTGTGGGCACAAGCAGGAAGCAGCCGCCTGCCCTCCTGAGAGCCGGCCAACCTTCCAGAGCCTCTGAGAACGGTTTGTGAGGAACGGGGGGAGAGGAAGGTGGGTGAAGCTTGCTCTGTGCCCCGAGGTGGCCCATGTCCAGAGCGGCCTCAGGCGGGGGGCGCCCCCTGCTGTGTTCCGGGTGGTCAGTGGTTAGTTTCGTGACATGCGGCACCGCCCGTGTCCCTGACAGCAGCCCCGCCGTGGAGGGAAGCCCCAGGCGCCGAGCGGCTGGGACGGGAGCTGCCGTGAGCGGGAAGGGCCTGGGCGGACGGCGCTGGTCTGTCCCATTGCTTGGCTCCGTGCTGTGTAGACGGCAGACCTGGCCACGTGCTCGTGCTCACAAGGGGTGCAGGCAAAGCGGGGAGTTTGTGTCCTCGTGGGGTATGGCTCCTGGCCCCTGGGTCTCCCCGCCAGGAGTCGGCACGGGGCTCTGTCCTCCACCTGGGTCCAGGAGAGGAGGCTTGGCCCTCAGGGCCTCGGGGTGCGGCCTGGGCCTCCCCACCGCGTCCTGGCCGTCCTGACCGGACGACTTCCCTGCCGACACTCAGGCCCCTGCACCGGTGTCTGTTAAAGGCTCATGTCATCTCGTTGTTCCCCAAGGGACTAAGTGCTGCTTACGAGTGCACCTGCCTCGGGGGCCAGATGCATGCGGGGGGCACAGCCACATGCTGGCACCAAAGGGCGGGGCGGTGGCCCATGGGGGCCGCCGTCCGGTGAGTCCTGTGCCCTGGGCATCCTGGAGGGAAGTTGACCGCGTGATGCCTCGGCTGCAAGGCCCTGGGTTTGTGGACCTCACGGGATGCCGGCAGGCCGGGGTCCTCCCTCTGTGCCCACCCACCCCACCCCACGCTAAGCCTGGTTCCAGCAGGCACCGCGGGCAGAGAGGATGGTGCCCCTGAGGAGCAGGCCCGCCAGACTCACACCCCAGCTGTGTCCCCGAGAACAGGTGGAAGAGCCGGCTCGGGCCGGGGCCCTCCTCTCTGCTGGGCCTGAGCGGGGGGCCTGGAAGGAGGGTTTGCATGCCAGGCACTGCGGTCCCGGGCGCTGCTAATCTGTTCCAATTACTGTCCGTGCCTCCGGTGGGAATCCAGAGGTGGGAGCTGAGCATGCAGTCAGGAGGTGGGGCTCCCCCCGCCCACAAACCCAGCCCCACCTGCGGTTCTTTCTTTGTTGAAAACAGAAGCCATGACCCCGCCATCTGTCACCGAGTCGATACTGTATTTCTTCAGGTTTAAGATGCAAATGATTTCCTTGTTTTCCTATCGTGAATTTCATGGTGTGCTTATAAATAATGGCACATCATGTATTAATTAGAAGTAACTTTTATTTATAAGTGGTCCATGAAATAACGTCGCATGTTACAAGCAGTGATCTCCTGGGTTTGATGGAGCGTGACGGAGGCGCCTTCGTCTCCGCGAGGCATCACCTGTGCAGTGAGGGTCTGTTCAGAGTGGGGGACGGGCAGGGTTGGAGGGTCCCCCGCCAGATGCTGGTGCTCCTGGCCTCTGGCCTTGGGAACACAACCAGGGCCAGGGGTCACAGGGGGGCCGTGGCAGGTGAGGGCCCCCGCCCCCACCACCAGCGATGCCAGATGGCTCGGCCGCTGATGACGCGTTGCTGGAAAGCCGCCGCTCAGAATGGGCGCAGCACTCACTTGTAGGAGCAAGTGCTGGAAATGTGCTTCGAATCAGCAAATGAGCAAGGAAGGGAGGATGAAGCCGGGGGCTGCCAGCCCACTGGGGAAGTCGGGGCACCCAAGTAGGAGAGGGACACACAGGATTTAAGATTATGGGGCGCCGAGAACTTAGGGGACCACGCTCAGAATCCTAGTACCTCCTCCGCCGAGAGCCCTGGCCTGTTAGGGAGACCGGCCTCCTGAGACAGGCCGAGGGCAGCAGAGCCTCAGACTAAGATGACAGAAGGCAAGTGCATCTTGGGCGTGTGCGTGTGCATGTGTGCGCGTGGGTGCATGCACCTGTGTGCGTGTGCACACATGGGTGTGCACGCCTGTGTGTGCATGTGTGCAGGTGTGCATGTAGTTTTGGTCCTATCTACTGAGCACTTGGCCTGTTACTTGCACACACCCCCGGCAAGTGGGTGGACCTTCCTTAGGACGATCGAGCCCCCCACAGGATGTGCTCGTGAATACGGAGCCCTGCTAATCTGTGACGGTGTGGAGGTCACCTTCCAGCTGAGTGACCTTGTTCCCCTATTGAACTCTGTGCCTCAGTTTCCGCTTGTGTGCAGGGACTGTCAATAGGCCCCCTGGGCTTTGCCGCGCATTCATGACATGGCCTGAAGCTGCTGGTCAGCACCGCTGTCCCTGTGGCCAGCCCTTCCCTCCACGGAGGTCTTATTCCCCCTTAACTCTCGGGGTCCCGTTCAGGGTCTCCCTCTGTGGATGGCAGCATTGGGCATGTGGCTGGTGTGGGGTCTGTGCTCCCCACTGGCCGAGCCCTCCCCCTGGCGGAGCCCTCCCCCTGGCCGAGCCCTCCCCCCTGGCCGAGCCCTCCTCCCTGGCCCCGGCCCTCCGTGTCCCCACCGGCATTGCCGTAAACCCGTCTCCACCCAAAGCCACGGCCAGCATGACTGGCTGCGCCGCAGCCTCCTGACAGCCGGGAGGAGCCGGGCCCTTCTCGTCGGCCCCCGCTCAGAACCCACAGGGGCTCTTGATCACCTGCAAGTGACAACATGGAAGCTATAAAAGGCCGGAGTAAATCTTCTCTTTTATTTTATTTTTTGCCACTTGGCTTTGATTTATCATTCTGCTTGTATAAATTATAAGCCTCCAGCCTGCACAGAGGGGACTGTCTTCTGATTGATGCCGCGTCCTCATTTGGAAAGCGCACCAGGAGAAGGGCTGCGCCGAAGGCCCCGGCAGCCTCGCTCCCCAATGGGGCTGGTCGCTCAGGGGGCGCGCAGCCTGGCCCCGGGGTGGGCTTCAGGCAGGCGTGTGAGCCTGAGCGGCCTTGGCTTCTGCACTGCCCTGGAAGGCCGCCATGGCTGTCACAGCAGCCTCCTGTGGGGGCTTTGCCAAGGTGGCCGCAGCCCCCACCCTGCACCCCAAGGCAGACGGGTCCTCAGGGCCTCTGGAAGCCCCCTGAGGTGGGCCCGGGAAGTGGGGGTGGACGGGGAGGCACCTAGTGATCACAGGACTTTTCCAGGGACCTCGAGCCGGGCTCAGGCTGGATGGGGTGCACAGATGTCCCCGCATCCCTGCTTCTGGCTGCCAAGCAGTGAGAGGTTCTGGGTGCCTCGAAAATGAAGGTCATTACCAGGAGCAGCCCCACGCCCCTCCTGGTGGTCGGGAAGGAGAGAGCTGTGTGCCCCGTTCTGTCAGGACCCCTTTCTGCAGCTGGGGGCTCACGTCTTCCTCCCCTCCAGAGCTGCCCCCACTTGGGTCCATGTGGTGCAGAGCGGGGTGCTGGGGCTTGTCCTGGTGGGCTGGGGAAGGTTCCAGAGCTGCCCCTGGCAAGGGACAGGCCTCCGGGGGCAGGACACACACCCAGTGGACGCACACAGGCCTAGTCTCCTCCTGCGCCCAGAAAGCGCCAGGTCCCCCAGACAGCCCTGCTGGTGCTGGGCCCCTGGGCGGGGCCTGAGCGGGCAGATCCCCCCGG
This sequence comes from Talpa occidentalis, assembly GCF_014898055.3. Taxonomy (NCBI): domain Eukaryota; kingdom Metazoa; phylum Chordata; class Mammalia; order Eulipotyphla; family Talpidae; genus Talpa; species Talpa occidentalis. Next base: position 154,170,438 of record NW_026555331.1, read on the forward strand.
CTGCCCACTGACCAGGCCTCGCCAGCCCCTGCTCTCCCTGCTTGGAGGCGACGGTGGCCGCTGAGGCCCCGTCTGCCCGCGCGGCTGAGTCCCGCTTCTCTGCTCTGTGACCTTCATTCGGCCCGTGTGCTTGTCAGACGAGCGGGGAGCCTTCATCCTGGGGAGTGGGGCTCCCCATTTCCTACTGAACTCTGGGGCACGCACAGGAGGCGCTGAGGGCGTGAGTTGGAGTTATCCCTGGGAGGGCCGCAGTGGACACTCAGTCCTTTAGGACAAGGCGTTTCCAGGGCGGAGAACAGGCCCCGAGCTGTGGAGAGCAAAGCAAGGAAACGCATTGGGTCTTCAAGAAACCGCGGGGCTCTCCTCGTGGGCGGCTGGGCGCTGGGGAGCCTCGCTGGCGCGTGATGCCCGGCCGAGCCCGTGGCGGCGGCCCCTGTGCCTGGGGGGCCGATCCCCGAGACCACACGGCCCACGCGGCCCGACTTCTCCTCTCACCGTCCCGACCGCGTCGCCTGTCGGGCTTCTGGTCTCTAGTCTGATGAGGGAAGCAGGGGGTGGTGGGGAGTCCACGCGTGGGGGCCAGCTCGGAGCCCCGGTGTCCAGTCCCCTGCAGGGCCCGCCGCCCGCCGCTGCTTCACAGTCTCAGTTTACTCAACCGGTCCTTCCACTGAAAGCCCCTGGGCCGGGGCGCGTGAGCAGGCCTGGCACGTGTGTTCTCAGAACACAGAAGCGCTTCCTTCCCTCCGTGAAATGCGTTTTCCCGAGCTTCCACGGCGATCCTCTAGACTCAGGATAAAACACTCGGGGGGAGGTAGTCTGTTATTTTTATTTTTCGGAGGGCTGGACGGGGTGCATTAAGATCACCCGTTATGTGGAGGTGCTGCGTGGCGGCCTGTGTAGGGCGCCCGTGCTGTTACCAGTGTTGACTCGGCGCGTCTAGTGCTCCCGACGCCACGCAGAGTGCACGAAAGAAGAGCATCGCGCCGGGCGGGGTGGGTGGGGCTGGAATTCTCTCCTGATGGCCACGGATGATTCTTGTGTTTATTCAACAAACACAAGTGCCTGCCTTGGGCCAGAGCCACGCGGACAGATGTGGCCCCGGGCCCCGCTCAGCGTCCAGCCAGGCAGTCGTGCGCGAGACCCTCCCCCACTTGCTGAATCATCGTTGAGGTGGACAAAGTGTGGATTCAGGGGACAGCGATGTGATTGGACTCTGGCCGTGGGGAGGGGTCCACCTGGCCACCTGTTTGAATATGTCCAGCCCCCGTGCTGGACTCAGGGAGTAGGGACTGAATAGGACGAGATTCTCTCCCCCGAGGAGTGCCACTGCTCAGTAGGAAAGACAGTCGTAAAGGCCAGGAGTGGAGGCTGCTGTGGACGGCCGCCCGCTGTGGGGAGGGCAGGCTGGCTGTCCCTGGCAGGACCTGAGTGACCACCACACAGGGAGTTGGCGCTCAGAGGATGGGTCAATGGCCTGGTGGCACAAGAGCAAGCTTCCTCTTACTCAGCTGAGGAAAGAAACGCTGCTGATCATAGAACGAGGAGCATTATCCGAGGAGCAGACAGCAGAGGAGGGTGGTCATAGCTTGCCTGGCTGGCGAGGTAGCGATGGAACGGCCCTTCCCACAGTGGAAGGGCGCCCCCCGGGAAGCCTGGCCCTCTGTCTCTGGCCGTGCTTGCTGGGGAGTGAACCAGCCTTTTGCGTGGGGGACACAGAAGGAATGGAGAAAAATGTTGGTTGCCTCCCCCCCCGAAAGCGGATACTGACCTTCCACGCCGGAGGGGCCTCTGAGTATTGGCAGGAGATCGCACGTGGGGCTCCCTTCTCTGAACCCCTGTTTAGCTGCAGCAACACAGCTGGGAGGTTATGGGTGCTGGGGGTGAAGCGCGCATCAGGCCAGGCAGCCGCCCTCCCAAGAGACCGTGATGGCCTTTAGGGCTGAGCGGCGGCTCATTCCGCACGGGGAACCTCAGGTCCCAGGGGCGAGTGGTTTCCTGAGTCAGAAGAGTGGGGGCAGGTCTGCGCAGGCCCATGCAGGGCCGCTGCTCGTGCCCACTCCCTGCACCCCAGAATGACTGATGGTTCCTGTGGGGACGCAGCCAATGCGCGGGAAGCCCCAGCCCTGAGCCTCCAGGGCAAAGCTGCCGCTCGACCGTCGCTGTCCCCCGTGCTGGCCGGACTTCTGAGCGAGCCCCCGGAGCTGCACCCTTGGGCGTCCTTCTGCTTGAAAGGAGGAGCAGCTCCCGCTTCCTGCATGGCAGCCCCGCCCGCTGCCCTCCCCGCTCGGGGCTCGGGGTCGTGCTCAGAAATGCGAGCTCCAGCTCTCACGCGCTGCTGCCGGAGGCGGAAGGACGTGCACATAGGACAGCGGCACAGCCCTGGCCACGGGGCACGTCTCGTCAGGGACGCTCCAGATGGGTGATCAGAGTCCCGGGCACGAGCTGGATGGGGGCGCCCCTGGGCTCCCTTCCCCTCACCTTCCGCTGCTCTTCCGCCTCCCCGGGAGCGCGCCGGCCAGAGCCCAGCATTCCCGGGCAGCTTCCCTGCTAGCCCCGCCCTGGCTGGGCACATTGTCCCTGTCTCGGGCTCGGGGTGCCCTGAGTCCCCTCCATCCCCCAGCTCCTTTCTATTGTAAAGAGGGGTGTAGCTCTCCATGCCTTCCCACCTGGGCACCCTGGTTCTGCACCGTCCCTGGGTCCAGCGCGCACGGCCGCCTCAGGTCAGCCCTCCTGGCTGGATCGCCCGCCTCCCCTCAGTGTGGCTTTCACCCCCCAATCCACACACCTCGCCTGTGGTGGAGGCTGGCATCCCCTCGTGACCTCGTGTCTGCAGTGGGAAGGCCGGTCCCCAGCCAGTGGCGGGGGCTCTGGGTTCCTTCCTGAGAGCTGCGTGGCCGGGGAATGGCCCGAAGGGCTTGGGCGGAGCAGGGAGGAGGCTGAGCCTCTACGTCCACATGGGTCGTCCACGGGCGGAGCCAGGGCCGCCGGCCAGCAGGTTTGCGCCCACCTGGCCTGCGCTCGCTGCAGGCGGCATCTGAGCCGTGCGTGGCCCGGAGGGTCCTCATGGCCGTCGTGTGTCCGTCCAGCCCGGGGCGGCGCCTGCGGCTCACCCTCTTCCCTCCACCTTCGCCAAAATGTCCCTCTTTCATTGGTTGCTTCACGCCCCTGTCCAGCAGCGCTGATGGTGGTGGACAAGCCCGGCTCACCGGGCAGGGCCCTGGCGCGCAGCTGGCCGGGGGAGACAGCAGGGGCCACTCCAAGGCAGCGCGGCCGGCCCAGACCAGCCTGCCCAGCTGCGTCTCAGACCGGCCGCCCTGTGTGCGGACGCTCCGACCCTGCATCAGCCTCGCTGCCCACTAAGTATCACGCCCTCCAATGGCTTCCCCTCCCGGGCCCAACGGTAATTATTTTATTAATTAGCAAACTCCTAGATACAAAAGTCTGATGATGCAGAGGAATGATCCAATGGCCGGGTGGGGGCCGCGGCCAGGCAGCCGGGGGCTGGTCCGAAGCCCGGAGCGCGCCCTCAGCGCCGTGCAGCTGGTGGGCTGGAGTCGCGTGTGAGCGCCCGGGCGGCACAGGCGGACCTCAGCGCTGATGGGCGCGGGGCGGGAGCCGGGGCGGGGTGTGAAGGACCGACAGCCCGCTGGCCCGGCCGCCCTGGCCCCAGCCTTCCCCTGCCCACACTCCCGGCCGCCCCATCCACTCCCTGCGCCCTGGGGGCGGGCCAGCCGCCCGGGCACATGGACTCCCGTGGCTGCCCCTCCTCTCTCCTCCTCGTGTCTGTCCATCTCAACGGCAAACACCCCCAGGAGCCCCCCCAGCTCCCCGAGCTGTGAATGGACAAGGAAACACAGATGGCATCTGTGGCTTCAGAGCTCCGAGCAGCGGTTCCCCGCAGCCCGCAGCGTTTCCCCTGCCGGCCGTGTGGCTGAGATCGGCCTCTTGGCCTCCACCAGCCACGCATCTCCCAAGGGCCTCACGAGGAGACGTGCTCAGCCCCGCCTCTGGGGGCCCCTACCCAGCTTGGCTCCATACACCTCCTCGGGGAACAGGCCGTGCTGTGTGCATGGACAGTGCCCCAGGATGCGCCGAGGAGGCTGCTGCTCTGCAGGGACCACCCCTGACGCAGTCGCCCAGCCCGGCCCGGGTGCCAGGACGCGCGAGTGTCAGTGCCCTGCGAGCGCCCCACGAGCGTCAGCACCCCGCAAGCGTGTGTGCCCAGCGCTCAGTCACCAAGGAGGTCATGTGCAGCCGCTCTGTGGGCACTGTGAGCCCAGCCCTGGGGCCCGACATGGGTGGCAGGAGCGTGGCGGTGGCGGTGGGGGACAGTGAACCCCAGTGGGGTGTGGGCTGGAGCTGGAGGGTGTCAGGGCTCACGAAAGCTGTGCGGCCACAGGCGCCTGGAACTTTCTCTGGGGCCAGGATGGACAGAGCTGGGCACAGCAGCGGCGGGAGGCTCCAGGCACTGGGGATGGGGGGCAGGAGATGAAGCGGTCACCTGGCAGGGGATAGTCCCAGGGGAGAGAGGATCAGAGGCTGGAGCCCGAGGGTGGTGCACCCCCACCCCCTCTTTGCGTCCATTGCTCTTTGCTGACCCGGGGGAGAGGCTTTCGCAGCAGAGTGAGCATGGCCTTGGGGTGCAGAGAGTGGCAGGAGCGTGAACAGAGTAGCCAGTGAGTGTGTAGCCCCCCCAGACGCCCACCTGCCCGCACGCCCCGCAGTCGTGAAGTCACGGAACAGAGAGGGAAGGACATAAAAATGTCCCTGTTCGGAGGATGAGGTGCTCAGGACGGACAGCTGCGGGGGTGGGGGGCGGGCGGCGCGAGGGTGGGGATCATGGTCTCGGCAGAGCCAGCTCCTCCCCCCTCTGCCTTTACTCCCTGGGGGACACCCCACCCGCGGGCCTGGACGTGAGGGGCCCCGGCTGTGGAAACAGCCTCTGGGTCCCAACCCCTTCCCTTGGCGGCGGTTGGGGGACATGGGAGGGGAGACGAGAGTCTGCAGGCGCAGGGACCTGAGGCCGGCAGCTGCTCCTACTAGTACCAGAGTTGGCACCGTGGCGTGTTTGTCCTCGGCGGGTCTCCCTGGTCTCGCCCCACGGGGCTGCTGGCCTGGGGGGAGTTTGTCTGTGGACGGAGGGGCGCTGGCTCTGAGCACGACCCCCTTGGTTCTTTGCATGGAGAAAGGAGGGGCCGCTAATGCTGAGCTCCGCTCCACTTTCTTTCTTTTTTTGAAGATTTATTTATGTGTGCACCCACGAGCTGGGGTACAGGCCAGAGATGCGCGGGGTGAGAGGATTCATTCACCAGAGACGGAGTGGGGTGCAGAACAGGCGGACTGACTGAAGTACACTGCTGAGGGGAGCAGCGGGCGGCAGGAGAGGTCTGCTGCACCATGTGGGTCGCCTCCATGGCCGGGCATCGAACTCATGCTGCAGAGGCTGCCAATTGCTTCATAGTGCGTTGCTGAAGCCCTAGTGCCACCAGGGAGGCCCTCCGCTCCACTTTCTACCACTCGAGTGATTTCTGGGTCGCGGTGGTTGAGGAGTGGGCGGCAACCATGTCGGGGAATAGACCTTCTAGAACATTCCCTCATTGCAGGGGTAAATCAAGCCCAGAAAGATAAAACAGCCTTTTCGAAGTCATACAGGCAGTTGATATTTCTTGGGGTGACTTGTTAAGATTCAAATCCAGATTTTAATGTTGAAAAGTGTATGAAAATCAAGTAAAATGCCTGATTAAATTTTTTTTCTTGGGAGAATTCCAGCAAAAGGGCAAGTCTCGTGTTTGGTGGAGACGGGGCGTGGACCGGGGTTATCTCGGCTGTGTCCACCCTCACCGGGCGGTCGGGGGACAGCAGCAAGGTCCCCGCCTCCGAGATGGGCGTCCTCACCCGCCAAGGAAGGCCGTCTGGAGCTGTTCACCCCCTCGCCACGCGCCGCACCCCCGGTGTTAGTAGTTGGCAAGTTCAGCTGGTCCCCGGGGCACGATCCGTCACGTCCTTCACCGCGCCGACTGCGGAGAAAACAAGCAGTCAGTTACGGCGATTGATGGCGAACGCTCCAGACGGGCGAGCCCGCCATTTTTTCAAGGTCCCGTCAAGTGCAGCTCGGCCGCGCGGGGCTTCAGAGGCTCCCCGTGGGGAGCGCTAAGTCTTTGCAAAGTCAAGTATATCTTAACATGGGAGGAAATTATTGTCGCAAATCTTTTCCCGGAGGAGCTGTCCCGTTCCCTCTCAGACTCTCGTTGTGCGGGTGTGGACAGGGACAGCGGCTCTGTCTCGGCCGCAGCGGCGCGGCGCGGCAGTTCCGGGGAGCGAGACGGACCCTGCCAGCCACTGCCGAGAAGCCCGGGCGCTCCCCTTGCCTTTTTGAATTTGGCGGCCCCACCTCTTCTCAAGGCACTTTTTCATCTTCCTGTAAATTTCCAGGGAGCCCCAAATCTGTACTTCGTTTCATCCACAAAAACCACAGGAATGGATCACGGGCCCGTGAGCGCCCCGCCCCTTGGCACACCAGGCGGCTGAAGGCGGACGGGGCGGGGGGAGCGCCTGAGCCCGCGGCTGGAGGTGGAGCCAGACAAGGACACGGGTCTCCCGGATGGTTTTCCTAAATGGAAGGTGTCTGGTCCTCTCGCAGTTGGCCCTCACAGCACAGCGTCTTTTTCTGGGAGCTGATGCGGGAGCCTCGGGGCTGGGGCCGGCCATGTCCCGGAGTGTCCTGGGGGGGCCACGCCAACCTTCCCCGCTCCCTTGCCACACCGTCCGCGCGAGGCTTCCTTCCTCGGTCTGCGGGGCCTCCCCTGTAAGCCACGGAGCTGGGAGGGGGTGATCGCCTGAATCAACATGCGCGTGCATGTGTGTGCGTGTGTGTGTGTATGTGTACGTGTGTGCACATATGTAGAGATTAGGTATTTAAATTTTCTTTGTTTTGCAATTTGATTATCAAGAAAGGACGTTCTCTCTGGAAAAGAAAGGGTTAGGGGCCTCCCTGGTGGCGCAGGGGTTAAGTCGGGGCTATGAAGCTATCTGCGGCCCCTGTGGCCTGAGTTGGATCCCCGGCCAGGGAGCTACCCACAGGGCACAGCGGTGCTGTGAGGAAGGCCCGAGGGCGCTGGGGCGGCTCTGGGGAGGAGCAAACAGTGCTCAGGCTGGGAAGGACTGTCAGTGCAGGTCCCCTGAGGCCGCTGTCCTAGCGTCAGGGGCCATGCCCAGCTGCAAGGCAGGCTGGGAAATGCAGCGCAGACGAGCCAGGACGCTAAGGAGACCTTGTCTTGGCCCAGCCGCACTTGCCATCCAGCCAGGGCCGAGGCGCCCGCACAGGGCAGAAGCATGTTCCTTTGTGTCTGTCTGTGCTGGGCTCGTCTCAGCCCTGGGGTTAGCCCCCTCTTGGCACGCCTTCCCCCCGACCCCCACGTCCAGAGCGCCCCCCCAGGCCCATCTTGCCCTGGCAGCAGAGCCCGCTGGCACCAGCTCCTTGGTGGTGTCCCTGGAGCCCGGCCAGCTCTGCACACCTGCCCCTTCCTGGGTGTGGGCAGAGGCGTCTCTCAGGCCTCAGCTCCACCCTGGGCATGGACGCAGCACGGGAGCCACTGCCTGCCCGGTGCCGGGAGCCCCTGCTGCTTGGCGAGCACCCCCTAGCCCCCCGCCTGTGACCACAGTATTTAGCTACTTGGCAGAGAGGGGCGGGGGAGCCCCGACCCCCTGCCGGGGCCGCAGAGTCGCTGATGAAGGCCTCTGGTGGCCGGAGCTCATGGGGGCCCATTGCAGAGACCCCTAGTCCAGGACAGCCTCCCCGCCTGCAGGCCGCTGCCCATCCCGGTCCCCGAGGGGACAGTGGCGGCGCGTCCTGGGGAACTTCCTTCTTGCTGTGCTGTGAACAGCAGCAGCTCCCACCTGCCCAGGGGTGGCCAGCCTGGCCCCGCCTGCCTGCGGTTTAGCGTCGGTGAAGCCCCCGCGCGGGTGGGGGCTCCGCTGATGTGGCTCCTTCCCTGCTCACATTTGGGGGGCCCTTGCCCCCTGGCGGCCTCCTGGGGAGACAGCGCTGATGGAGGTGGCAAGAGAAAGTCATTACTGCGCCCTCGGAGGAGGCAGATCCTTCTTCCTCCGAGTTAACCCCCCGATGAGAGAATGCATCGGGCACTCCCAGCCCAGCCCGGCATCAGGAGCGCTCACTCGGGCGCGTGTGTGTTCACGTGTCGTGGCACATGTGCCGAGTGCAGGGGTACGTCACAGACCCTGTAACTGTCCTGGGAGGGCCCTGGGCGCGGGGAGCAAACGCCCCTCTTGTGTGTGCGTTTCTGTTCCAGGCTCCTCAGCCTCTGTAATTTGGGACGTGTGCAGGCAACACGCCGATGAGCAGCCCTCGCCCTCAGGGACCGGCGGGGCCTGCGGCCTGCGTGCAGCGCCTCCCGGCCTGGGCCCCAGCGTCCCTGGAGGGGCTGCTCCCTGACCCCGCAGGCCAAGCCTGGGCTTCCGCAGGTGCGCCCACCTGTACAGCAGCTCCCCTCACCGCGCAGTAACGCCTGCCTGGCGAGACGCAGCTGACCTGTGAACACGTGGAGCACACACTGGCACACTGGTGCAGACACGTGCATAGGGTGCGTGCTGCTCACCTGCACACACACCTGGATGTGTGCAAGGGTATGCGGGGGTGCTTTTGCATACGTGTGAGTCCCTTTGCATGAAGAGCACAACGCTGGGGGGTTTCCTTGCGCGTAGGCATCACCCAACGATGGCGTCGCCGCACGTGCCCTTCCCGTCGGTCGGCGTGACTCGCCCACCCCTTGGCGGCAGGTGCCGCAGGGGGCCTGGGGCGGGGCGCCACAGCCCCCCAGTGCGCTGCAAGACATGCAGGTGACTTTTGGAGTTTCTCTGCGAGCAGCAAAGCTGCAGTCGTCCTGACGGCCTCCCTGGCCACGCGTGCCCGCCCCGGGGGTCCCCAGAATCGCAGGAGCTGGGCGCGCGCCCGGAGCCTGTGAGCGGCATGGAGGACGGCGGCCCGTCCTCGGGAGCAGTGCTGCCAACGGTGCTCACGCTGCCCGTGGGATGCGCATCTCCCTGGCCGCCTCTGGGCGGGTGTTGTGGAAGCACCTCGTGTGTGAAGGCAGCACCTGGGCAGACGCCTCGGCCTGCGGGGTCCTTCTCCGTCTGCTTTGTGCCCGCCCGCTCCGGGCGCCTGGCGGGGAGAGCACAGGGCGAGGACACGGCTCCTCCCGCTCGCTGTCAGCTCGACCCGCGCGACCTGGCGGCTCTGTGGTGCGCCCTGTGGGCTCTACGCCGGCTGCTTTTGAATGGCTGCCGAAACGGGGGGCAGCAGTTTTCCCCTTGAAGATAGGGCTTCGGTTTTTCAGGGTGAAAAGCCAGCTGGAGCCTCCTCTAGGCGGGGAAGTGTGCGCTGGGCAGGCGCCGGACGTCCTGGGGCGTTGGGGCCGCCCGTGCACACCCCCTCTTGCCCTGGGGACCCTCCCAGTTTGCCAGGAGCAGTGGGTTACGTCCTTTACGGCCGGGCCGCTGCAGCTAGGAGGGGCTATGGGGGCTGCAGGCCGGCGGGCGAGGAGCGTGAGCTCCGTCACTGGCGAGAAATGTGTCTTTTCCTCACTGGCTTGCTGACTGCGGGCCGGGCCGTCGGCCCCACCGCCCAGCTCACCGGCAGCACCGTGGCCTCGTGTCCGGCAAGGGGTGCTTGGCCAGCTGGGGCGGGTGCCGGTCGGTCCCGAGCCTGCCGCCCTGGGGCGACTCCTCAGCGTGTCTGCCTGAGGACACAGGGCCTCTGCCCCGGAGGCCCCTCTGGACGGCGCGGCCTCCCCGGGCCCTCCCACACCTGCCGGCAGGGCGGCGAGTTGACGAGGTCACGGCAAACCCTGCTGCGCTCCCCGCGCCCATGATGTGATTTTCCCTAACGCGACTGATGATGATTAGTCTTGGTAAATTGCTCCGAGCTATTTTTAAGGCGTCTCAGAATAAAAAGCTGCTCCGGGAAGGTGGGAGTGCGGCGCGGGAGCTGACAGCGCCGCTCTCGGCGTTGCCCGGCCTCGTCGTCACTGTGGGACAGAGTCGGGGCGCCGGCTCACACAGGGGCGCTGGGAGGCAAGTCCGCCCTCGGAGGGTGGGGTGCTGGGTCTCCTCCCCCTCTTTGCCACGGGGCTGCCAGGCTGGCGGGCTGCACGGGGACGTCGGGGCAGCTCTCGTTGGGAGTCTCCCCGACTGCTGAGTCTGTCCGCTGCCTCCAGAGCACACCTGGGGTCCCGCGTCTGGTCAGCGAGTTTCCGGCGCCGGCCCCTGAGCAGAGCAGTGAGCAGCCGTGAGGGGAGCAACGCGGCTCCGGCCTCGCCCAGAGGCTGCACGGAGGGGCCTCCGGGGTGGACACCTGAGCTCTCTAGGCCTCTTCATCCCTTCCCCGTTCTAGTGTCTTAACGTCTGTCCTTTAACTGTAGCAGGTCGTCATGAAATAGATACCATTGTACTTACGGGAATATTTTTTAATATTTTTTTCTTTTTTTATAAGATTTTATTTTCTTATACAAGAACCGGGGTACACGTCAGAGGTGCAGGAGGGTGAGAGAATTCACCAGAGAAAGCGGGGACAGAACAGGCAGACGGACCAAAGGCACTGCTGAGGGGAGCAGCGGGCGAGACAGGAGAGGTCTGCCGTGCCATGTGGGTATCTCCCTGGCCGGCCAGGAATTGAACCCACGCCGCAGAGGCTGCGGACAGCTTCACCACTCTGCATTCAACCCGCTGTGCCACCGGGGAGGCCCCGATAATTTTCTTGATATGTAATTCAAAACCCATAAAATTGACATCTTAAAAGTGTATGAGTTCCTGAGTTTTAGTATATTCAGTTGTGCCATCTGCACACGATCCAGTTTTAGAATATCCTCTCCTGTCAGCAGGGGACCTCTTAGCCTTCATCCTGGCCCCGGCCCCCCAGTTGTCACAGTTTGCATGGCTTTGCCTCTTCTGGATATTCCACACGAAGGGACTCGCACTCTCGGTGGTGTCTCGTGACTGCATCTTCATTAGTATCAGGCTGGCCAGGCTCATCCGCAGCGTGAGACCTTCATCCCTTGAACAACCGCGTGATGCTCCATCGCCTGCAAGCAGAACATCTGTGTATCCGTCTGGCAGTGGAGGGTGTTGTTCGTTCTGAGTTTTGGCCACGTGTGTGACACTGGATGGACCACTCCTTGTGTGGACAGGGACTTGCCTTCTGTGGGGAGACTCTGAGGAGCGGAATTGCTGGGCATCTGGTACCTCTGCTTAACCTGCCCCGCCGGAGGGGGCAGGATGGTAACAGCTTTGCCCAGATCAGCCATTTTTCTAAAATAAACACCCCTTGGGTTGTGGCCAGCCGCTGGCTAATTTCCAGCATTCTGAAATAGTGGATTTTGGTTCTTCTTGTTGGCGCTGTCTGTGGTTTGCTGGAGGAGCAGCTTCCTTCCTGGCCTGTGCCAGTCCCGGGACGCCTGCTGCAGTGTATTAAGTGACCTGTGCGTTTGCTCCCACCCCATCTTCTGTTTTCATTCAGGTCTGCTTTCAAGCTCTGCGAGTGCTACTCCTTGAAATTTGCTTCTGTCTGGAGTACTGCAGGGTATTCCAGAGGTCATGGCTCCATCATACACCCCAACTTTGATAGAAGATGCTCATTGTGGTAATGAGGAGGCTTGCACTGAAATATTTCCCCCAGTTGCACAGTGAGACCATACACTTTCTTTTTTCATTTTTCTTCATCTATGTTTTTGGGCCATCTTTATTGAGGTATAATTTGCATTCTTTAAACTTTCCCTATTTAAGTGTACATTTGGATGAAATTTGAAAATGCATGAAAGTTAGCATCACCACAATATTAGATATTTTAGCATCAAAAACAGCTCCCCCCTCTCTCTGCAGGCACTTCCCTCCCCCAGCGCTGGCCTTGGAAAGCTCTGGTCTGGCTCCTATCCCCGTGGCTAGGTCTGTCTAGAATGTCATGTACATAGAAGCACAGAGTATTCTTTTGTGTCTCTTTCTCTTTAATATTTTGACATCAAAATCGCTGCACACATCAGGACTCTGTCCCTCTAAATAGTTGTTCTGATTTTGACTGTTTTGAATAAAGCTATAAACTTTCACGTACGGGCGGTTTTGTGCACATACTTTGTCGTTTCTTTTTGGGAAAATCCTTAGGAGTAGAAATACTGGTCATGTGGTAACTTTTTTCAGAAATGGGAAAACTGTGATTAATGACAGTGAGCCTATTCTGTGAATTTATTTGCCATCTGTAACTTCTTTGGCAAAGGGACTGGACAAATCCTTTGCCAATTTATTATTAGAGTGTTTGCTTTCATGTTATTGAATTGTAAGATTTCTAAATATGTATTTTTAAATAAATGTTTTGCAAATAGTTCCTTTCAGCATGTGGTCAGGTTCCATCTTCTTAATGGCCTTAATAGTGTTTTTTGAAGAGTGAAGTCATTTAATTGGGGTGAAGTCTAATTTATGGTTTTCCTTCATGGTTTTGCTTTTTTTGTCCTATTTAAGAAACTTGCCTCATTCAATTAGGTTTTTTCTGATGTCTGCTTTTAGAAATTTTAGTTTTTTCTGGCACTTAGTTCTATAATCCCTTCCATGTTAAATGTTGTAAATAGTGTAAAGTTCTAAATCTTTTTTTTTTTTTTTTTTTTTGTATATCGATAGGCAGTGGTTTCCGGGGGGTGCTGGGTGCTGACTATTTCCTCCTTGAGTTACCAGCTGGCATCTTTGATGAACATCAAGGGCTGTGTGGGCCCGTTAGGACTCTCGGGCGTGTTCCATCGACCTGTTTCACAGCCTCTGCCCCAGTGTTAGTCTCCACCCCAGCCATTTTATAAACTGTCTTGAAATCAGGTCCTTCAAGTCCTTAGATTCTCTTCTTTAACATTGTGTCTGCTACTTTTTTTATTCTAAGCTTTGGAATGAATTTGTCAATTTGTATATAAAATTCACCTGCGATGTTGATTGGGATTGTATTGACTTTAGGTCAATTTTGGGAGAGCTGAACTGTTAGTAATGTTGAGTCCAGTGACGCATTTTCTTGCACGTCTCTCCGTTTATTTGAGTCTTTTAAAAATTCCTTGCTACAGTGTTTCATATCTTGCGGTTTAAGAATATTATACGCTTTGATAAGTTTGTTCCTTCAGCCACAGTTTTCATGACATAAACATATTTTGAATGAAAAATCTATTCCAATTCCAATTGTTCGCTGTATCTATATAAAAACAACTTTCATACCTTGGCCTTTCACCATATAACCTTGATAAGTAACTTCTTGATTTTAGTAGCTTGCCCGTAGATTTTCTTTAGGATTTTCTACGTAGATGATCGTAAGATCTACAAATAAAGCCAGATCTACAAATAAAGCCACGCAGTACTTTCCAATTTATACGACTTTGACTTCTTTCTCCTGTTTACTACGCGGCTGGGGCCACCAGCACGGTTATGAGTGGAAGTGTGGCGGCGAAACCCTGCCTGCTTTATTTTTATTATCATAAACACAGTTTCAAGCAAGTTGAGAAGACCGGGGTTGCTTTACATCATTGCACATCTCGCTAACGTCTGGGTTAGAAGGCAGTGGGGGTGGGATGCTCAGCCCTGCGTCTGCATTGATGCCGTGGCCGTAGGTTGTTTTACGTGAAGTACAGGGAACAACTCCAACCTCGCACAAACATGTATTTGGGGACAGGAAGAGTATTTTAATAGCCTCCTCAAGAGCCGCACGGTCTTCTTGGCAGGAGTAGTTTTTTTAAGTGACCTTGATTAATACAATACCGGGCTCAGGTGCACAGCGCCGGCCCGGCAGCCACACACGCCACGTCATCACCGCTGCAAGTCCAGGTCCCTCCGCCGCGTCCAGCTGGCCCCTCACCCAGCCCGCCCAGCTCCCCGCCCCTTCCCTCTGGGCACCACCATTTGTCCTTATCATCTAAGAGTTTGTTTTGATTTGCTTTTTTCTGTAGTTACTTACCCGCCACATAAGAGCAGAAACACAGTGTTTGTCTCTGTCTGGTTTGTTTCACTCTGCATAAGGCCCTTCAGACCCGTCCGTGTTGCTGTCAATGGAAAAATTGGGGTTCTTGATGTTAGGGGAGAAACTATTCAGTGTTTTTAAGCATAATGTTACTTGAGGGGTTCACGGTGCTTTTTACCAGGCTGTGGGGTTTGCTGTGAGTTTCCTCTTCGCCCCCCTTTTCCCACACCCCACCCATTGTGATACGTGACCTTTAATTTTCGGTCAGTTCACGCCCACGTCTGTGTGCAGCGAGTGTTCGGCTAAAGCCTCCGGGGGACGCTGCTGCGTCTTCGGGCTTCCATGGCTGCGAGGCCTCCTTCTCCACGGCCCTCTGCTGAGATGCAGATTCTGTGTCTCCTACTCCTTGGACGCTGGGATGACCAGCCCGTCCCCAGCTGCGGCAGGGCCTTCTCCCGCGGACGCTGTGTGAGCACCGTGGGGCCTTCGGCGCTGGTCCTGGGCGCTGTCCTGGCGGCCGTTCCCTGTTAAATGTCCACTTGTGTCATCCTCTGAGGTCTGTGAGTCTCAGACCTCACGAGCCGAGTGAAAGCATCTAGAACTCATCAAGGGGGAAACCACAAATCTAGATACTGTGCTTTATGGTTTTTTTTTTTTAAGATTTATTTATGCATACAAGAGCTGGGGTACAGGCCAGAGGTGTGGGGGGTAAGAGGATTCCCCAGAGACAGAGTGGGGAACAGAACAGGCAGACTGACTGAAACACACTGCTGAGGGGAGCAGCGGGCGAGGCAGGAGAGGTCTGTGCGCCATGTGGGTTTCTCCCTGGCCGGATGGGGATCAAACTCGTGCTGCAGAGGCTGCGGATGCTTCATAGTGCTGTGCTTACCCCCTTGCGCCACCAGGGAGGGCCTGTGCTTTATGTTTTTAAAGAAAATAATGTAAAGTGACTCAAAGTGGAGCCAACCTAGCGGCGCTTTGGGCACGTGCCCTGGTGTGGGTGCTCGTCACCCGGCTCAAGACCCGGTAGAGGAGGGGCTGGTTTCCTTTAAGGAGAGACTGGAAAACACGTGTTTCAAGTGATGGGTGGATTTTAGATGAGACGGCAGGACCGACGGACAGAGGACAGCAGGCCAGGCCATCTCCTCCCTCCCAGCAGCCTGGGCCCACGCTCAAGCCTCTGGCCCACACCCCCCGCTAGGCCCCGCAGCGACGCCAGGCGGGCGGGGTAGGCGCCCGTGTCGTGCCACATGCTCAAAGCCCTGGGGGCGTCACAAGGACTGTGCTGCCCCTCTGACCCGCATCGAGCATCCTTCCAAACAGTCAGTGAGATCCTGCCGCGGGAGCACACTCTCCACAGGCCTTCTGGAGGCCCCGCCGGTGCCCACGTGGCCAGCCCGCCCACCGCCGAGACTGCCAGGAACCTCCGCTCCAGGTGCCGGGGCGCTGCCAGCCCCACGTGGCCGCTGGCTCTGGGGACCCTGCCTTGGAAATGGACCCCGTCTTCCAGGCTGGAGAGGAGGCGCCCGGGGCTGAGGACCGGGAGGGGCTGGACTGGGCCTCCCGTGGCTGCCGTCAAGCACTGAGAATCGGCTGGACAGGTTTTCACAAACTCAGAGCTGCCATGACGGGGCGGAGTAGCAGAGAAGCAGCAGAGATGGCGGCGTCTGCAGGGAGTCAGCCAGTCCTGAGGTGGGACTTTTGACAACTTGAGTGGATGGAAAAATGAGCATCTCGTGTTGCTCTCAACGTGCTGGAATGGCGCTTCCGGAACAACACACGGAGCCTGGGCGCGGGGTGAAAATCCCTTCTTTCAAATTCATAAATGTCCTTTGAGGGAACATCTCTGAGGAAGTAAAAATAAAAGAGCTTAATAGGCTGGTCTGTCTCTGCGAGGCATCTGGTGAAGCACAAGGGGAAATACTAATTTCTCTTTCACACCCAGCGTGCACTCAGCACGTGTCTGGAAACTGCGGGAGGATGAAAAGAGGGAGAAACCTGGTTCCCTGCACGCGCCGCGCCTGACCTGCTCCTTCTCCCGCATTTCAAGCCACGCCCTTTGTGTTCCCAGCCCCCCAGACGCAGACCGGGGACTTCAAGCTGCCCCTCCTCCCGCACATCTGCAGGTGAAAAAAGGCTTCGCAGCTCCCTCTGTGCCATCCCGCCTTCCCCCGGCATCTCAGCTCCCCTGGGCTCTTTGTCTCAGAGGAGACACGGCCGTCTCGCTGACTCCGCGTGGCTCCTCTGAACCCCTTTGGAGCTCGGCTCCTTGCGCTTCCTCAGCCCAGCTGGACATGGGCTTTTTAATTAGGATGTGCTCGGCCAGGCATGGCGTGGGTCCTGCGCATCTGGAACATGCCCTCAGGAAAAGAGCGGGCACATCGATGGATTCCGCCTCCCGGGCAGCCCACGCTGACCAGCAGAACAAGGGCAGAGCACCCCCCCGGCCGGCGCTGAGTGTGCCGCCGGGCAGGGGCTGCCGTGTGGCGTCAGGCCCCGTGAGGGTCCTGGTGGGCTTGTCCTGCCGGTCCTGTGTGTTCGTGATCTGTCCGCATGTGAATTCATAGTAAGATTTCATGATTTCAGTGTCAGGGGGCCTCCCTGGGGGCCTCGGGGTTAGGTTTCAGCACTATCACCACAATGGCCTGAGTTTGGTCCCTGGCCAGGGAGCTCCCCACAGGGCGCAGCAGACCTCTGCTGTCTCCCCGCTGCTCCCCTCAGCAGTGTGTCTCAGTGGATCTGCCTGTTCTGCTCCCCACTCTGTCTCTGGGGAGTCCTCTCACCCCCCACACCTCTGGCCTGCACCCCGGTTCTTGTATGCCTAAATAAATAAATGTTTAATAAAAATAATTTCATGATTGCAGTTTCAGCAGGAAATACTGCTGATTTCCTGTGAGGGGAGTAGCCCCGGTGGGCACGTGGCCTCAGGTCTCCTGCCTCCGTGGCCCAGACAGCAGCTCCTCAGAGGTGGCCCCTCGTGGGTGCTCAAAAAATGGAAGAGGGAGGATCTCATTTGAGGACGCTTTCGAAGGAAAGAAGGAAAAGAAGACGCCTCGAGCCTGGAGCGAGGCCTGCTGGCCCCAGGCAAGGGGTGTCCTGGTCTCACGGTGGGGCAGCCGCAGGCCAGTCAGAAACCCCGCGTGTTGGTATTTGTGTCAGGGCTGCTCGCTGAGGTCTGCAGCTCACAGAAGGTGAGTCCACACCTGTGCGTCCGCCAGCTTCACCCCTGCCGGCTCCTTGGGGATCACGAAAGAGGACTCCCAAGGCCAAGAAGCCATAAAATCCCCTTGTTTTAAAAGGTTCCCAGCAACGCCCTGCTCCCCCAAGCAAGTCCTGGAGCCATCGGGTGGCTTAGATGCCTCTTCATTGCGTTGGCTGGGAGCTCTGTGCCCTGTGCGAGCTGGGCGGGTGTCAGGAAGACACCCCTGCGGGCGCGCCTCCTGTGCGCCGAGAGCAGGACCCCCTGGGATGCCCCCCCCAAGAGGCGCCCCAGTGGGGGCGGGGAGGGCGCTGGATGATGGCCGGAGCCGGCAGCAATGGGAACGGAGGAAGTCGGCCGTCTTTTTGGGTTTTCACTCTTGGGAGTCACAAGCGCCTGTCCCACCCCCTTCTTGGGCCGCCTGCACCTCCCGCCCCGAGCAGCGCTGGACCGAGCATGGGCTGGGCGGTGCCGGGTGTCTGGGCTGCCAGGGGCGGGTGCCTCTGCCTCTCCCGGCACAGAGCCTGAACATCCCGTTGAACACCAGGTGCGGGCGTGGGGTGCAGGGGAAGCGGTGTCCTTCAGAGCCAGGGCCTCACCTGGGACCCTGGGCGCACGGCCCGGGGCTCCGCGCAGCCTGCAGGAGCTGGTAGCAGAGCTGAGCGGGCGGGTGGGACAGAGGGAGGGAGGAAGATGCCAGAAGAGGTAAATTGGGGCCTGGGGACCCAGCCCTGCAAGCCAGTCCCAGAACACCCTGAGAGCCGCTGGGCGAGGATCCCTAATTCCCTCCTCCCTGGGGAGCCTGGAGCAAAGATGGGATTTTCTTAGTGAACTTAATCCAAGGTGGGTTTCCCCGCTCCCTTCCCCTGCTGGAGGAGCAGGGGGCGCAGCAGGCCCCGTGTGCAGGAGCAGGGGGCGCAGCAGGCCCCGCGTGCTCGGACGTGAGGGCTGGCACCCCTGCCCCACGCCCCCAGGAGCAGGGTGGCGCGGCCCCAGGGGTCTGGGTCTGCAGGCTGGCGAGGCGCTCGTGGGGCCACGATGTCCGTCCTGATCGCGGCCCCTCAGGAAGTGGAGGCCCCTTCCCCCCGCAGTCTGGTAAGGTGGGGGGGCGCTGCGTGTGCAGGGAGGGGCTGGCGGGTCCTGTTCATTCCCAGGCTCGAGGGGCAAGGCTGTGCGTTGGCCTTTGGCCTTCCGAGCTCTGCTCTCACCCCCGTATTCCACCTCGGCTGTCACCCGGACTGCCGAGGAGCAGTGGGGGAGGAGTCCCCGGTGCCAGGCCAGGAGGGCACGGGGGACTCTCTGAGGAAGCCGAGCTGGCCAGGAGCAGGGCTCCAGGTCACGGGTGGGCGGTTGTGGGGGCCGCACGGATCGGAGGCCCGGGAGGAGGACTTGGCAGCTTCCAGCAGTGGGTTGGAGGTGGGAACGCGCTCCAGAAAAGCAGTTTCCCTGAACCTCCAATTACCGTGGAGGTCTCGTTGCTTCCCCAGGACATGAATATCGGGGAGCACGCAGGGGTGCGGGGTGCAGAGGCCGCAGGGAGACTTTTCTGATTTTTATTTATATTTTTATTGATTAAACTTTTATTTTCTTACTCTGTTGTTCATTTCTGTACAATGTTTGATTCTCCCCTCAGGTGTGGTCCCCACAACCCTCCCCGCCATAGCACCCGGGGCGCCCCCACAGTCCCTGTGCTCTTCCCGCCCTGCTCTGCCCTTGCCGGCCCAGGCCCTGCTGGTGCCACCCACGCGGCCCCTCTCAGAGGGCAGGTGTCCCGGGGAGGGCACGGGGCACGTCCTGATGACTGGTTCCGACCCATTTCCAAGTGGAACGGGCCCCCGGAGACACAGTCCTGAAGGAAGGGGGTGCAGTGTCCAGGACTCGGATTTCGGTTGGAGAAGGAAACTGTCCAGGTGGACCCCGGGCGATGCGGCGGCCATGTCTGGCGGGCAGGAAGCAGTGACCGACACCAGTGACCAGGTGCTCAGGTGACAGGTCTTCGGAGGGGGAGCACCGTCTCTCCAGGTCACCCCAGGGCTGTCCGCGGTTCTGGGCTCCCACTGTGGGGGCCTCGCGGGGCACCCGTCGAGAGGGAGGATTCTGCACGACTGTGTGTGTTGGAAATGCTGTTCTTTCGCTTCTGCTCGGATGTGCACCAATAAGGTGCGTCGCTCTCCAGTTCTGCTCCCCCCACACCCACCTCCTGGAAGGGTGTTAATGGTTTAAAGAGGGTTATTATGATGCTACGGGAAAGGCATCGTTCCTGCTGCCTTTTTTCCTGTGTGTTGATGGTTTTCAAAAAGAGGGTCCAGTCAGGCCTGGAAAACAACACAACTTTGCGTCCCGGCCCGCACAAGCGGCGGCTGGCACAGTGCGAGGCCTGGTCCCCAAGGCTGACGCGCATTTGCAAGGCCCCAGACCGTCTTGGAGGGCTGCCTGCTCTTCAGATTCCTTCTCCGCGGCCTTTCCCCGGTTCTTGCCCAAGCGGCAGATCCGGCCACACGCTGGTGCTTGCTCTGCCCGCTCCTGGGCTGCGGGAGGAGGCGGCTGGAGGGGCTCAGGGCTCTCTGGGGCGCGGGGCTCGCTCCGCCCGCAACTGCTGCTCTGCGGGCGTGCGGCAGGTGGAGGCAGAATACCTGGTCAGACCCTGGGATCCGACTTCGGAAGCTCTTTAAATAGAAACAGATTGCCCGGGAGGTGGTGAACTCATTCTCGTTAATTAATAGCGAGTCAGGAACTTGGCGTGGGGGCCGGTGCATGCTGGGAGAACAATAGCCTCAGGAGAGAGGCCGGAGGGGCTGCCGCTGGGGCGTCCTGCTGGCTGCGGAGGTTGGGGGGGGGGCATGGCCAAGTGTGTGGAGCAGCCTGGGCCACCTTCCCCTCAGGCTGAATGGGGGTGGGGGCCATGGGCGCCTCTGAGCACCTTCCTCTTTGCTCGGGAGTCAGCCGGCCCTTTGGGGCCTGAACCCCATGGAAAGACGACCCCTGTCTGCTGAGCTGGGGGCTGGCCTGGGCTGGAGGTGAGGGCAGGGCTGCTGTGGGGGGGGGCTGGGCTGCCGCAGGACCAGACCTTGGGAGAAGCTGGCAGGTCAAGTCCTGCCTGAGGGGTGAGTGCCAGGTCCGGCCTGGGGCGAGCAGGTGGCAGGAGCACAACCCGCAGGAGGGCTGAGGTCGCACTGTCCTTGGCCCTGGAACAAGAAGCACTGCTAGTGTTTTGGTTTTTTTTAAGATTTATTTTTATTTATTTATGCGGAGAAGAACTGGGGTGCAGGCCAGAGGCGTGGGGCATGAGAGGACTCCCCAGAGACAGGGGGGGGGGCAGAACAGGCAGATCCACTGAGACACACTGCTGAGGGGAGCAGCGGGGAGACAGCAGAGGCCTGCTGCGCCCATGGGTCAGCTTCCCGGTCGGGGATCGCACCCAGGCCACAGCAGTGATAGCCCTGAGACTTAACCCCTATGACACCAGGGAGGCCCCCTGTATTATTTTTTATTGAGGTCACATTGGTTTACAACACTGTATGTGATTTAGGGTACAAGTTCTTACATCTTCAGACGTCTGTTACCCCATCACACCCACCACCCAAGCCCCCACCATAGGGGGACACCACGGGGTGTCCACCATAGACACCCCACCCCTGTGCTCCCCAGCCTGCTCCTCTCCCTCTGGCAGCCTCACCTCCATAGTCAGAACTCTAGGGCTTATTTTTGTGTGCCCCTTTGCTTTGTTTCTTCGTAGTCCAATATGCACGAATCATCTGGTGCTCGTCTTTCTCCTTCTGACTCACCTCACTTATTATAATCCCCTCCACCCTATCCATGTTGTCACAAATGGCAAGAGCGCATCTTTTTTATGGCTGTGTAGTATTCCACCGGGTCTATATCACCTCTTCTTGATCCCCTCGTCTGTCCGTGGGCACTTGGGCTGTTTCCATACCGCGGCTCTTGAAAATGTGCTGCAGTGAGCACGGGACCAGCTGCCCCTTCGCACTAACACATGTCACTGAGGAAAGGTGACCTGCCGCAGCGGCTCACAGCTCGGGGCTTCCCGGCTGCTCGGGCACCCGGCGAGACTGGAGCCGAGGGTTCTTAGATGCCTCCCTTCCTTGGGCCTCAGGATGGCCTTTGTTGTAGCCAGAGATGAGATGCAGTGGCTGGAGGCAGAAATAGATTCGCCGTGGTTCTGTCATCCCTGCTTCTGCCCGGGTCTGTCTGAATGTCCATAGGTGAGCTCAGGGGCTAAACTCTGCTGCCTTTGAAATCACTGAGAGGGTCCAGCACTGCCGGCCACGGTGGAGCAAGCGTTACATGGCAGGGCCTGAGCGACAGCCCCCCCGCCCCCACCGGAGCACGATCGGGGCCCCCCGCTGTCCACTCCCAGGGGCGCTGAGACTGCATCTGCTGCTCTGCAAGATGTGGGGAGGCCAGCCATGCGGCGAAGCCGGGGCTCGTTTGCTGTGTTGTTTGTGGCTCCTCGGCCGCGTGGGGAGGAGAGATGCCCGCCATGCTCCAGGCGGCCTGGCCTCGGGGGCCGTCCCTCAGCCGCGGCCTGCAAGCCACTGGCTGCAGGGCCCGGGGTGGTGTCCCCTGAAAGCCGGAGGAAGAGAGCCCCCCGCCCGCCCGCCATGGAGCTGGTCACTGCGGACACTAGATTCCATCATCGCAACAGGCCAAGAGGCTGGTACGGAGCTCCCCATTTTTTTAAGGATGAAAAAGCTGAGATTTTGAAAACTCAAGTGGGAGGAAGAAGTGGGGACGGCACGGTTACCTGTGCCCCAGGCCAGCGCCACACCTGGGCCCACACCTGCGCCCGCACCTGGGCCCTGGGAGGCAGGGGTGCAGCGAGGCCACCATGCCTGCAGCCCATGGGTCCCCTCACCGTCTGCGGCTCAGGCTGAGGCGCATCCTCCGGGCCGGAGGGAGAACAACTTCAGTGACAGTCCCAGCGGCTTCCCAGGGCCTGGGGGAAGCGCAGAGTTCTGCTGCCGAAGCCTGCTGGGTCCGCTCTGGACGGCCCCCCACCCCGCAAACCCCACGGAAGAGCCCCTGCCGGGGCCACGGCAGCAAACACAGTAACAGGAGTGTCACTTGTGTTGCCCTCGAGGGCTCAGGGGTCAGGGGAGTCCCGCCCCCGCCTCTGTACCTGCCGCGAGCTTTCCAGGTGAGCTCTGCTCGGTGTGCGTGGACATGGGTGTTGGGGAGCCACAGGCCGCAGGAGGCCCCCTAACTGAGCTGCCCTTCTCTTGAGGTCACCCACCGCCCCCACCACCCCAGAGGTGATGTGGTTCCCGCCGAGCCCAGCAGAAGCCGGTTCTGGGCCCGGCGCCCGGGGAGCCGCCGCCTGTCAGGAGCAGATGGCCTGAGCTCCCGCCAGGGTCCTGCCAGGCAGCTGCCCGCGCTTCCAACCGTGAGCTCATCCTCCTGGGAGCACGAGTGGGGCTTAGCCAGCCCTCACCTGGGCCCGGTGACCTTGGGAGGCCGAGGGTCCCAGAGAACTGGACGGCGGCCAGGCCCCGTGTGCCACCCCTGACCCCAGGCCCGGCTCCCTGGGCGCTGGCCTCCTGCCGAGAAGACGGAGAGCAGGTCCCAGCCCCGGGAGAGGGCGCGAGTCCCATGTGTCCAGCCCTGGCGCTGCCGTCTCCTCAGTGTCCTCTCCCCTTTCAGGTGGAAAATAACGGTCGTGTTCTCTGCCCTCTGGGTGTCAAGCCCTCCCGGCACAGACCAGCGTCCCGGATGCCTCACCTGGGGGGCTGTGCTTGCTGCCTCCAAAGCTGCTGCTCCGCCATGAAAAGCCTTAAAGATGCAGCGAAATTGTACATCCCGAGCCTAAAGGGACCTCGGTGTCCCGGCCCTTGCCCTCAGCCACGCAGGGGGCCCTGGAGCTCTCAAACAGGGCCGTGGCGTCCTTACCTGCCTGACAGGAGGCAGTGGGCCTGCTGCTGGCCGGTGGCCATGTGGGCAACGAGAGGCCAACGCGCCCGCAATCAGCCCCAGCCGGAGGTGGTCAGTGGGACAGCAGAGAGTCAGCATCCTGCTTCTAGCTTGGGTTCTGGGCTTCCGCTGCCCCTGGCCTGTGGCCTCTGCAGAGCTCAGCCCAATTCGTCTTGAGCTGCCCTGGACGTTTGCTGCAGTCCAGAGCCGCTACATCAAGGGCCAGCAGCTTGGCTTCTTGCCGAGTCTGGCTTGGTCCACACACGGGAAGTGGCCAGCCCTTCCCCGCAGAGTGGACGTGCTAACCCTAACCCTTTGCTGCTCACTGCCGCATCCATCCGTCCGTCTGTCCACAGTAGATCCCGGGTCCTGGAGCACCTGGCAGGCTGCCACATCAGACCCCAGAAACATCGCTGGCCTGGAACCACTCTTGGGGTCACCTGAAGCCTTGGAAGCCAGACCCCAACTTACCCGTCGGCTCAGCAGCCTCGCCGATCAAGTCACTCTGCACCTCGGGACCGGTTCAGGCGCTGGTGACCCTGCGACCCGCACGTCAGTGTTTCATTTTAAACCAGAAACTAAACTGCAGGATCTGTCTGTTGTCAGTGTCCATTTTGCTGTTTTGTAGGTCCAGGTAACGGCTAAAATATCCGAGTGGGCTCTCTCCCGAGCGCATCTTGGAAGTGGCTGGGGTTCAGCCGTGGTGCGTGAGGGGCTCTGCTCGGGGGATCCAGGCCAAGGTCAAGGACGTGGCCCAGGGTCGGAGACTTAGAGACCCGCCTGTGGGCCGCAGTGGGCGTGTGCTGAGAAGTTGCTCCCGGGCAGACGTGCGCAAAGTTCCTTTTGGTTCCTGGCGCAGAACACGTGAAAAATGGTATTTGGTTTTGTTTACTTGGCATTTCGAGTGCCGGCACATCTGGCTCACGTCCCAGCCAGAGGGAGTCGGAGTGGAGGGGCCAGCGGCAGCCGCGTGGGGGACACGGGGCCGGCACCACCTGGGCCCCCACGAGCCGTCGAGAGCACGAGGCAGGCACCCCGCGCCCCAGGCCCATGGGGCCCCCTCGGCCCCCAGTAGCCCTCGGCCCCAGAAGAAAGGCGGCATCTGTGTCGGGGGCTCGCGGCCCTGCCATTCGGTCTGAAGGTGTCGGTACATTTCAGGCACGGCCTTTGTGTTTTTTTATTAACAGATTGTGGCATTACAAGGACCCACATTCCTCCGAAAATATTTGAGACTGTTTTTTTCCCTCCTCGAAATTATTATAAAAGATTTATCTTTTCCTCTCTGCAAAAGTTATTAAGCTTTCTGCACAGGTTATTAAACGCTGGGGCTGCCGGGACATCCCCCCGCCCAGCACACCTCCCGCTGCTGCCCTTGGGGAGGCCCACCCGTGACCTTGGACGGGCGTTCTGGGAGCTTCTGGTGCCTTTGCCTCCTCCGTCCGCCTCCTCCGTAGCCTCCAGGCCACAGTTTCCTTCTCAGCTGTAAAACATTTCTTTAAAAGGCGCGGACGAGAAGGAATTAGGGGAGCAGCGGTGGTGTTTTTCGTGTGACTCAAGGCTCGGGTGGCCGCGGCGTGGCTGCCGTCCAGGCCGCTGCCTGCGGTTCGGGCCGGTGCTGGGACGTTTCCGTGGCGGCACCGAAGCATCGAGACCACGTTCACATGGGCCGTTTCTCTTGCGACCCACAAATCACATCGCAAAGAGACGGCTGGTAATTGAGTAAATGGCCGTGTGTACTTAGAGACGGGGCTTGCTGCAGACGGAGATTTATGAGACCATCAGTTTCGCTTTCCTGTCACGTGGGAACCTTCTTTCCCAATAGACCCCCCCGGTGAGGTCTCGGGGGCTTTGAGAGGTGAGGGGTGTTTGGGAACCGTGGAGCCAGCTCAGGCCTCTGTCCGGGCTCCCCTGGCGACGTGCCCTGAATTCGGCCGTTTCCAAAGCCCCCGCAGCTTGCAGGCGTTATGGCTTCACCCCACACTTCTCGTTCAGAGGCTCGGGCTCCCCCCGCCCTGAGCAGCGGCACCGTCTCCTGATGGAGCCGCAGCTGCCGGGAGCCTCCCGGGCACAAGGAGCCACCCCTCTGGGCTCACAGGCGCGCGTCTCCACCCCAGCCTCAGGTGGTTTAATCATGACGCGTCTGCCCCTGCACCCAAGGGCGACCCAGCAGTGCCAAGCGGTTCACCCGGCCCGCTGCCCACCTAGACGGCTGGGAGGACCTGGCCGGGACCGGAGGAGGAGGGGAGGCCCGTTGGGGTGACCGGGCAGGCCCAGCAGTCACGGGAGTGCAGGGGTGAGCTCTGCCTCCTCCGCAGGGCAAGGCGACGAGGGGGTGGGTCCCTGCGAGGCGCAGAAATATCAAGGCTCCCTGCACTAGCCTCCGGAGCCCCGACTCCAAATCAAGCCTTTGCCCAAACAACATCCTTGGGGGAGCAGACGCCTGCCCCCTAGCGCCCCGAGCATCAGGTGCAGGCCCACGCCCCCTGTGCACGATGCCGATGGTCCCAGGCTGGGGCCTTGACAGCCGAGGCCTCCCCGCCCTTGTGTGGGCGCCGCTGGGTCAGCTCCCCGAGAGCTTTGCGGGCTGAGCCACTCGGCGGGACGGGAGGCCCGGCCTTGCCCCCGGAACAGCCCGGCCAGGGCTGGGCCAAGGCTCCTGGGGGGGAGGGCGGCAGGAAAACGTCCCTTCTATTAATACTTGGAGCAGCGACTCTTGACTCGGCGCCGTCCAGCCTGTGCGCTGCCCGCCGGGTCATTCCTCAAGGGGGCTTCTGTCTGAGGGGGTTGAGCTTGGGGAGTCTCGAGGCGAAGCAGAGACAAGGAAAGGCCCGGCGGCCTGTGCCTGTTGGGTCTGGGAGACGGGGGTGCAGAGCAGGCAGACGGTCGGGCCTGGAGGGGGCGGGGGCTGGAGGGAGGTTGAGGGGGGCTCGAGGGGGAGGGAGGGAGGCTCGTCCTCACACTCACATGCGGCAGGTGCGGTGCCTCACACCCGGCTCGCCTGTGTCTCCTCCACGCTGCGGCGCCCCCATCTCTCTGCGACCCTCTCCCCGCGTCACCGGAGCCCCACCCCACCCCCTCCACCCCCAGCCGTGCCGCTGCCTGGCCCGGCTCCTGGCACCCCACTTCCAACTCCCCTGCGCCCGCGTCCTCCAAACGAAGGTTGTGACACATTAAAGGGCCATGAAGTTAATCCTTGGGCATCGATGGGCTCAAAAAAATAAGATGCTGAATCTGAGGGGTGGGGGAAAATATCGTCCAAAAAATGATACATGTTAAAATAAAAAAAATTAAAAACGAAAGGAGAGTGATGA
Source organism: Talpa occidentalis (assembly GCF_014898055.3). NCBI lineage: Eukaryota > Metazoa > Chordata > Mammalia > Eulipotyphla > Talpidae > Talpa > Talpa occidentalis. Next base: position 154,196,863 of record NW_026555331.1, read on the forward strand.
AGCAGCAGGACTGCGGCAGCGAGGCAAAAAAAAGATGCGGTGACAACAGCTGAGGGCGGGGCTCTCGGGACGGGCGCCCCCCGCGGGTCTGTCCCCCACCCGGGTCTGTGCGTCCAGGGGTGTCTCCCTGCGGGGACGAGGGAAATACATCAGGAGAGGCAGCCCCGCGGGGCACTCCCTGGGGGGCACGAGGGAAAACAAGCAAGGAAACAGCAAACAGCAAAGCCCGGCCCCAAGACCCTGACGGCGGCGCGGGCGGGGGCCTTGGGGACCCGTTGCTGGCCAGACCTTGGCCTGGCCGGGGGCCCTTTGGAGGCCGGCGCGGCTCCCTCCGAGGAGAGGCCCGGACGCCGGCGTTCGGGCCTTCCTGGCGGCGCGACGAGGAGGCGGGGGGTGAACGTCGTGGGCGGCCAGCGTGGCCTGCGCAAGGCTGAGGTGAGCTGCGCCCCCGAGGCGGCCGCTGCTTCTGTGACATTTAGTGTTTTTCGTTATTTTCAATCTGGGTTCATGCGTGACGGGTGATCGCTCTGCAGAGTCCACGTCAGCTGAAGTCCATGTGAAACTAGACTCCGAGGGCTGACGAGAGTAAAAGGGCCCCCAGGAAGCACCGGCCAGCTCCCGCCCCCAGAAGGGGTGCTCGGGGCTCCCCTGGTCTTGTTTGGGGAAGTGAGACAAAGAGACGGGTGGTGAGAGCTCCCAGCTCTGGCCGGGCCGGGGGTTCTGCGGGGCCCAGCGGCGCCCGGACGCTTCACAGCTGTCGACGGGACGCAGCGTCTCAGCAAAGCGTCTTCCCCAGGCGGCCGCTCCCTTCCCATCGGGGGAGACCAGAATTTTTTTTTTAAGATTTATTTATTTTTGCATACAAGAGCTGGGGTGCAGGCCAGAGGCACGGGAGGGTGAGAGGACTCGCCAGAGACAGAGCGGGGAGCAGAACAGGCAGAGTGACGAAATACACTGCCGAGGGGAGCAACAGGGCGGCAGGAGAGGTCTGCGCGCCATGTGGGTCGCCGCTGTGGCCGGGGATGGAACTCGTGCTGCCGAGGCTGCGGGCAGCTTCACAGGTTGCAGCTTAATCCCTGCGCCACCAGGGAGGCCCCGAGACCAGAATTTCTGAGAACCGTGGTAATTAGCTTGTGACGGAGCCTGAATCTTGGCGACGGGCTCCCTCCTCCCACCTCCCCAAGTGCTCCCGGCACACTCTGCCCACTGGGTCCTGGCCCAGGCGCGCCTCCCACCCCCTCCCCAAGACCTGGGCCCCGACCCCTGCGCGGAGGTGCGGTGAAGGGAGGGAGACGAAAGGAGCAGCCGAGGCGCCTGCGGCCCCGGGTGAGGTGCGGGTGCAGGTCACGCGGGGCCGGGAAGGGCGGCCGTGGGCTGAGTGCCCCAGGGGACGCGTTGTTCCCAGAAAATCGATCGTCCTGAGTGAGACGCCGGGACAGACAACTCTGCTTCCCTCACCCGTGGGGCTTGACGGAAACCAACCCTTGGGCCCCGCAGCAGCGTGGGGGTCAGCAGAGGGCGGGGCGAGGGGCGGGCGCCCCAGGGGACCAGACCCTTGCGGTGGGGGCGGCAAGTCTTGTAAGCCAAAGGCCCGACGCTCCTTGGCCCAGCCTCCTGATGTCCACGCACAGGCGTGGGGGAGCCCGCCGTCATCCCCAGTGCACCCCGTACCCCCCTTCGCCTTCTGCACTAGGAATCCCCTCTAACCTGCCTGCTTCCCGCCTCCGGGCCCTCTCCCAGCTGGCCTCACTGTGGGCTCTGGTCTCCCCCCGCCCAGCTGGCTGCTTGCTGTGTCCCACGATTTATGCTCCCATCCACTCGTCTTCAACGCCCGTGTCTGGGCGGCTCTTTAAAGCCAGCCACCAGCATTGCGCGTCACAGCTCCTCAGGCGTCCCTGGAGGCCGTGGGCGCCCGGTATTGCCTCCCGAAGTCACTAAACCACTCGGCCGAGCCCTGCTGGGGACATGTCCGGACCCCGGGCTCTGGGCTGCGATTTCCACAACTGCATCAAACCACAGACGCGGTGATGCCCTCTGAGGTGGACGCTCGTGCGCGCCTCACGCGTCTCCCGCTTCGTCCCTCGGACGTGCAGTGGACCCCGGAGCAACACAGGCCCCTGCATAGTCAAAAATGTGAGTGTGACGTCTGACTCCCCAAAATGTAGCACTAGGCGCCCCCATGGACTGAGGGCCTTACTGTAACGCCGTCGAGGAACACGGACTTTAGGTGCCAGATCCTGGTTCTTTGGGTAAAGCAGGCCCGAGGAAAGACGAGGTGACTAGGAAAGCCGTGGAGGGGGGAGCGCGGGCCGACAGCAGCGTGGTGGCCGCTCGTCCATCTCCCCGGTCCCAGAGACATCCCCTGCGTGGCCTTTGCCATCTAACCCGTGTCGTCGAGTCGGCTGCCCACACGCCTGCCCTGAGGGGACAATCGCTCTCCCCGCCTCCCTGTCCTGGTCTTTCTTCCTCCGTTCTTTTTATTTATTTATTTTATTTTATATAATTCTTACATCATTTTTCATCTTTGCACAATGTATGCATTTTCATTTTGGTTATATTCCCCATACAATTGCACCCCCCCCCTTATTTTGACCCTAGTCCTTCCTCTCCCTGCCCGCCCCCCCCCCCGCCCCCCGCCCCGTAGTGTGTCTCTGGTTTAGAGTTGCTTGTTGATTTTGATTTTTACTTTGTATTGATTAGTCTTTTTCCTGGTCCCTTATTTAGGTTTTCTAGATCCCTGCTATGAGTGAGACCATCCGGTATTTTTCTTTTCTTTCTGGCTTATTTCGCTGAGCATGATCCCTTCCAGCGCCATGCATGTTGCTGCAAATGGCATGTGTTTATCTTTTTTGAATGCTGAGTAATATTCCATGGTGTACATGTACCACATCTTCTTGATCCAGTCATCTGTTTTTGGGCATTTGGGTTGTTTCCAAAGCTCAGCTATTGTATCTAGTGCTGCTATAAACATAGGGGTGCAGGTGCCCTTTGGAATTGATGTTTCTGTGTCCTTTGTCATCAGGGAAATGCAAATCAAAACTACAATGAGATACCACCTCACACCAGTGAGAATGGCGCATATTAAAAAAAACAGCAACAGGGGCCTCCCCGGTGGCGCAGCGGTTGAGCGCTGGGTTGCGAAGCTGCCCGCAGCCTCTGCAGCACCGGTTCAATCCCCGGCTGCTCCCCGGCCACCAGCGAGGGTCCCACATGGCGCGCAGACCCCTCCTGCCGCCCGCTGCTCCCCTCAGCAGTGTCCTTCGGTCCTTCTGCCTGCTCTGCTCCCCGCTCTGGCTCTGGTGAATCCTCTCACCCTCCCGCACTTCTGACTGTACCCAATGCTTGTATAAACAAAAACAAACAAATAAATAAATAAAAACATGCCTCTATAAAAAAAAAAAAGATTAAAAAAAAAAAAAAAAAAAACAAAACCAGCAACAACAAATGTTGGCGAGGATGTGGAGAAAAAGGAACTCTCCTGCCCTGCTGGGGGGAGTGCAAACTGGTCCAGCCACTGTGGAGAGCTGTGTGGCGATTCCTCAACCTGCTAAAGATGGAGCTTCCATGTGATCCAGCAATTCCACTCCTAGGCATTTACCCAGAGGACACAGAAACATCTTCCTCCGTTCTTGCCTCCACACTGGGTCTTGGTTCTGCAGAGAGTCTTGGCCCTGAGGCTATTTCTCGGCTCACAAAGACCCAGGGCTCCCTCGGGCTCCCGAGACAGGCCCCTCCCTCGTGTGAGGAGGGCCGCTCTTCACGCTGACGGTGCAGCTGTGTGGGATTTTCCGGAGGCTGTAAATCTTCCCCGCGGGGAGGTGACCTTGTCCCAAGCCCTGCATCTCCAGTGCCTTCGGCGCGGGCGTCATCACCTTGAATGATCCCATAAGCAGAACCGGCCGTCGCCCACGTTCCTTGGGTGATTAACGTTCTGGAAAAGAAAGCTCCCTTCACGGGCACCGTGCTTTCTGAAAACCTGCAGAATCGGACGTGTATTCTGAGCACGAGCACCCGTCTGCCTGGCGCTCACGTCTGTGCAGACGAGAACCAACAGTATTTAGTGCAAACGTTCATCACGAAGCTGCTCCTTTGACCACTCTGCTGACGGCTTGCAATTCGAAGGGAATGGGTGCGAGGTTCTTCGTAGGTGTCTCGTGGGCTGTTCTGCCGCTGGTGCTGGGGGGGGGGGCAGCCTGGGCTGGCCGCTGTGAGTGACATGAGCTCTGGCGCTCTGGAGTCCTGCCCACAGCCGTATCAGGCCATGGCCGGCTGAGCGTGGGGCCAGACTGACCAGCAGCTTCCAGCAACCTCTCCGAAAAGCCCCAGAAGTAGGCCGCAGGAAAGGCTCTTCAGGTTGGAGACTCTCAGGGCACTGAGGGGTACCTGGATGCTGGGTCTGGGCTCAGAAGCCCTCATGGGAATCCCAGGCTCGGGACCTGGGTTTGGCTCCCGCCAGGTCATCCTTCCCAGAAACCATCCTCTGACTGTGCTTAGGGACAGAGCTGGACCTGGCCAGATTCTGTCAACCAAGAAAGGTGCGTCTGTTGCCAGGAGCGTGTTTTGTGAAGCTTCCAGGATGAGTGGTGCTCCTGGACTCTCAGCCCACGGAAGACACGCGGCCGTCTCAGCCTCCCTGCACAGCACACCAGCCCCCCAGGGGTCCCTCTCACCGGGTCCCCAGAAGCGAATGTGCAGGTCTCCCTCCATCCCGCCCCCTTCCCTCCTGCATGTGTGCGCGTGCGTGTGTGCGCGTGCGTGTGTGCGTGCTGAGATCAGTCCCCCCGCCCCGCCCCGGCCACCAGCTCCTGTGATGACACCTGTGGATGGCGGGAGGTCACGAGCCAGCCAAGGACAAATAAGTTGGCCCTGCTGGCACCTGGGCCTTGCCCGAGTCTCTGCCCGCCCATCTGGGCACCTGAGGTTCGTTTCAGCCTCACTTTGCTCCCAGCCACGCCTCCCTCCCGCCGTCCGCCTGCTGCGGGCCGCTTCGCTCTCGTAAACACTGAAGCTACAGAAAAGCGAGCCGGTGAATCCACCGCTTTATCTGGTCCCTCCTGGTCGCTGTTGGACTGAAATCCCCACACCCCCTGATCCGGACCACGAGGACTGACACTTCTGAAGCTAAAACAAAATGGCCCAAGTCCAGAGTTTCAACTTGACCTGTCCCTGGGCCTGAGGGGCCTGTCCCTGACCTGTCCTCAGAGGCCCGAGGGCATCTGAGCTGGCCCCTGGCATCCAGCAGCCTCTTGGCACCTGAGGTCTCCGACCTGAAGGTCTTTCCTGCCCACCCCTTCGAGGTCAGGGCCGGCTCCGGTCACAGAGTCTGGGCACGGGAGGCTCTAAGAACCGTCAGGTGAATGAATGTGGCCGAGACCACGAGTCCTGGGCACGAGTCCCAGTCCCTGTCACATCAGTGGGTATTTTGGGGAGCAGAGAATTTACTGGTTTTTATCATCCCTCTCGAGGGAGCGATAGAAACACAAGTCCGTTCATATCGATCAAGCAAAATGTCCATTGGGCTTCTCGAGGGAGCCCAGCCGTGACTCACCGGGGAAGGGCCCCAGGGTGGGGACAGCCCTTAATTTTAATGGCACGAGCCTTTATTCTAAGAAGCTAAAAAAAATTAAGTGACCTACAGAAGCGGAGCCTGCGCAACCCTCCCTAGAGCAGGAGCAAGGCCGCGGTGTGGGCTGTGTCCGCAGCGGAACTAACGCCATTGGCGTGGGTCGATACAGTCGTAGTGGCACGTGGCGGCCCTGCTCCCCACAAGCGCGTCTCTGGGGCGGCGCCAGGGAGGCTCTGGGTGAGGCCGGACCACACACAGGAGGACACCCAGGGGGGCGGGTTTTTCAAAAATGTCTTTAAAATCTTGCGCTAACTCCTCAGCTAACACGACCCTGTTGTGGCCCACGGCCTCGGAAAGGCTTGTGTGGACAGCGTGGCCCCTGCACCCACTGGTGACTCCATGTGAGTGCCCAGGCGGCCTCTGTGGGAGTGGGCAGGGGTGAGGGCAGGGGTGAGGGCAGGGCTGCGCTGACACCTGCTCTGGGCAGAGCCGCCCCGGCCGCCCGGGGCCTGAGCCAGATCCAGTCTCCCTGCTTGTTTCTTTCCCGGGCGCAACAAACCCACGCTTCTCTGCCCCCGGGCCCCAGGTCTGCCCCTGGGAATCCATCCCGCCAGCCACACCCCCGGGCGCATCCCAGCAAAGGGGAGGGTCGGGGCAGACACACAGGCCTGTCCCAGCCGCAGCGCTGGGCACCGGAGGGGGCCTCCCAGCCCAGCCCCCCGCTGTGCACCGGCTGCCCGAGGCCGGCCTTTCCCCACACGGAGTCCTGCTGTTCCCTGCTCCCACCACCCACCCCGGCCCCACCCCAAACCTCCAGGCCCTCGTGGGGCAGGTTTCCGTGTTTCACTTTATGGCAGCGTCTGCCACGCAAACCTCCGGTGTCTGCTCTTATCTTTCTTTTTTCAAGATTTATTTTATTTATACCAGAGCTGGGGCGCAGGCCAGAGGTGTGTGTGGGGGGGGTGAGAGGACTCCCCAGAGCCAGAGCGGGGAGCAGAACAGGCGGACTGACGAAACGCACTGCGGAGGGAGCAGCGGGCGCCAGGAGGGGTCTGCGGGACTCGAACCCTTGGCAGAGGCTGCGGACAGCCTCCCAGGCCGCGGGGCACGCGGGGCGCCCTGACTCGGTCTCGGGCCACTGCGCTCCGCCCTCCGCGCTGCCAACAGGCCGCGGCTGGTCCTGCTGCGCCTCAGCCGTGCCCAGCGCGCGTCCTCCTGCCCGCCCGGCGCGGCCTGTCCGGGTCCACCTGCCGCCGGCTCGCCGAGGCCCCCGGGGGAGCCCGAGCAGCGGGCGGGCGGCTGTGGCCCGGGAGGCCCCGGGAGGGAGCCGGCGGCCTGGGGGGCGGGGCGGCTCTGAGCCGAGGCCGTGGCTCGTCCCTGGCGCGTCAGGGTGGGGGTGTCGGATCCGCGCGTCCCGGGGGCCCTGGGGTCCCGACCGTCACGGCGAAGCAGAAGCCTCGGGGACTTCAGGGCGGCGCCGCTCGGGCCGGCCAGGCCTTGCCGCCCCCCGCGGCCCCGGGGGGCTCAGCGCGCGGGTCCGGGGCCCAGGGGCGCGCGGGGCTCCCGGGGCGCGGCCGCAGGAGAGCGCGCGGGCTTCGCTGGCGGCGCCGCTTCTTCCCACGAGCAGAAGCTTCTGGAGGAGTCGCCGGCGCCCGTTCTGGGGGATTCCGCGCCCCGCGTCCTGGGCAGGTGTGGGGCTCCCGGCGCGGCTCTTGCGCTCTGCGGGGCGGGGGAAGCGGGGAGACGCCCGCTCGCCTGTGACCAGCCCCCCGCCCAGCTGCGCCCCCGTCCGTGCCGGTCTCCCCCCGCCCCCAGGGGACCCGGGGTCCCTGCGGCCACGGGGCGCGGGCAGGAGCCGGGCCCTCCCCGGAGCGCGGAGGGGCTGGCCCGGGCTGCGCATTCCGGGGCGGCTCCCTGGCCGCGCCTTCCCGGCCCGAGCTGCGGGCGGCGGCGGCGTCCGAGCTCCCGCGGCGCCCCCCAGTGGCCGCGCGCCCCGCAGGCCCGAGGCTCGGGGACCCCGCGCTGGCCGCGCTGTTTCCGCCCCGCGCGCGACTGGCCGCCCGGACTGAGCTAACCCAGGAGCAGGGCGAGCGCGGGTGGGAGCCGCCCTGGGAGGCCGGGCGCTGGCCCGGGTGCTGGCCCGGGCGCTGGCCCAGGTGCTGGCCCGGGTGCTGGCCCGGGCGCTGGCCCGGGTGCTGGCCCGGGTGCTGGCCCAGGTGCTGGCCCGGGTGCTGGCCCGGGTGCTGGCCCAGGTGCTGGCCCGGGCGCTGGCCCGGGTGCTGGCCCGGGTGCCGGCGTGCGAGGGGCAGGGGGACGGCGTGGGAACCTCAGAGAAGCCCAGAGGGATGCCAAGGTTTGCCGTTTCCTGCCGCGTTTGCTTCCTCTGGCTGAACACACCCCACACGGACCCCAGCAACCCCGGCGTGTGGACGGGGACCCAGGCCCCTTCTCGCTTTACTCCAGCCCCGGGGCCCGTGGAGAGCGCCTGGCACGGCCACCGGCCTCGGACAAACAAGCAGCAGGCGGCGGGACCCCCAGGCAGGCGGCTCGGAGCCCCCTCGGGAGCCCCTGCAGCCGGCTGCCCGCTCAGCCAGATGAGCCTTTGTGTCGCCAAGTGGCAACCGCGTCGGCGCGAAAGAGGAGCTTCTTCCCGGGAGTTCTGGGCACTCGCTCTTGTGCTTTTGTTCATTAGGGCCGGGCCCCATCGCTTGTGTCCTTAATCCCCACCCAGGTCACGGGGGCCTCACCCCAGCTGAAGCCAGGCGGGCTCCACCCCACACCCTAGGCGGAGCCGCGGCGGCTGGAGCTGCAGGTGCACGCCCGCTGGCGGTCTTGGGGGGGGGGGAGACCAGGCCCCGCGGGGCTCCCCCAGCTCTGCGCGGCTCAGGGCAGGACAGCTGAGCACTGGACGCCCCGCCTGTTGGGAAGGAGTGTATTCTGCATGGCGTGACTTGCTGTTCCCCCTGCATGTGCGACACTCAGCTTGCATTTATCAGAGCAGCGATCCCAGAGCAAACTGCGGCAGTCCCAGGTTCCGAGGCTCACTCTGGCGAGCTCATGAGCTCTGTGTGAGTCCCATGGAGACCCAGACTTCATTTCAGGTGACGTATATTGGGAAGCCCTTTGAGTGGAGTGATAGACACCAACGTTTTAATTTAATTTAATTTTTTAAGACTTATTTTTCTTTATGCATACAAGAACTGAGGTGTAGGCTAAAGGGGTAGGGGGTGAGAGGATTCCCCAGAGACAGAGCTGGGAACAGAACAGGCAGACTGACTGAAACACACTGCTGAGGGGAGCAGCGGGGAGGCAGGAGAGGTCTGCCGCGCCATGTGGGTTGCTCCCTGGCCGGGGATGGAACTCAGGCTGCAGTGGCTGGCGAAGCTTCACAGGACTGAGACTTAACCCCTTGCGCCACCAGGGAGGTCTCACAGGGTTTTACTTTTAAACAAAGCAGGCAAAGCTGTACTCTGCATCCTGTCCTCTGTGGGTGCTCCTGCCCTGGACGCCCCATCTTGAGGCCTGGCCACCTGGACAGATGCCGCACCAGAGCCCTCCCGGTGTGCGGCCTTGAGAGGGGAAAGACATTTTCCTCCAAGCACTGAAGTTGGAGAAATGTGTGAAAGTCAACAAGTCCAGACCCAGAGGTGTTTCCCTCAGAATCACAGACCACAGCAAAAAATGAATCGGGTAGAAAAAGTCAGTGATCTGTCTTTGAGACGATGGCTGTCAGCAGCCATGGTTTCTTCCAAAGCTCAGGGACACAGAAGCAGTCTTGGCTCCTCATGCTGACATCGGAGCTCCTGGGCGCCCTCTGGGGCCTCTCAAGAGCCCCCGGCCAGGTGACCGACGGGAAGCTCCTCTCCTAACACCCTGTGTTAAAGATACCAAGTGGACTCCACAGCCAGCATTTCTTCCAAAGCGCGAGTCCAGCGAGTCGGGGTGTCTCCCCCTGCGACGCGGCAGGTGCGCGTCCTGGGCTGCCTCTAGGTCTTCGCAGAGCTCGTCCCCCAGGCGCGAGAGGCCGGTCTCACCCGTCCCGGGCAGCGGGGGAGAAGAGAACGCCAGCCTCCCCCTCAAGGAAGGCCTCTGGCCAGGAGCAGCTGCTTGTCCTCGTGGAGCCGGCGCTGGCCCTCCACGGCCAGTGGTGAAGGAGCCCGGGTCCTCCGCTGTCCCGTCCCCTGTGGGCCGGCTGGCTCAGGAAGCCGCCCTGGCTCACGGGGAGCAGGAGAGCGCCCAGGCCGGCAGGACCCGACCACAGAGAGGCCCCGTCTCCAGTGACCATCCAGCGAGCGGCCGGCTGGCAGCCTCCTCCCCAGGGAGCACGCCCTCCCGTAGCATCCAGGGCCTGGAGCGGCCATTTTCAAGTGGAAGACAAGAAAGCACAGACATGACGAGGGGGATAGCGTGTGGCTCCCCGTCCAAGCGTCCCCTGGGCGTGGGGTGGGCCCCAACGCACCCCTCGGGTCTGTGGTGCCTTATTTGAAGCCTTAACATCCTCGTGAGCCCTCGAGTATCTCAACATCACGAGTTCTGACTCCACCCCACAGGGGTTTGAGATTTAGTAATGTTCTGCGTTTTTTCTGTGAGGAAATTAAGTCCTCAAGGAAAGCCGCTATCTTATGGATTTGAATGTCTCCCCGTGGAAACGCAGGATGCATTTAGCTCACAACTGGCCACTTGCACCTCACTTAGGGTTGCCCTTGAGGCTGGGTGTTCCCGGAGCTCTGCGGGGGCGGCACGGAGCACGGATCCTGAGAGACAGCTGAAGGCGTGGCCTTCGCCGCTGCCGCCACGGCTGCCGGGAGAGCCTGCGGAGCCCGTTGGAGGCACGAATGACCCGTCTTCTCTCACGCAGGTTGAGAAGGTTCTGTACTGGGGCCTCCCTGGAGACGCGGGGGTTAAGTCTCAGCCTATGACCACTGAGGCCTGAGTCCAATCCCCGGCCAGGGAGCTACCCACAGGGTGCGGCAGACCCTCCTGTCTCCCTGCTGCTCCCCTCAGCAGTGTATTTCAGTCAGTCTGCCTGTTCTCCCCACTCTGTCTCTGGTGAATCCTCTCACCCCCTGCATCCCAGCTCTTGTATGCATAAATAATTAAAATAAAGCTTAAAGATAAAAAGAAAGGCTCTGTATTGATGCTGTGGTTTCGTTTCATTGGGTTGTAGGGAAAGTGGCCGCGGTCATGGGGGGTCACTGAGAGGAGCCATGTGGGAGCCCGTGGGAGGTCAAAGTGCAACTGACGGACCCCGGCGGCCACCCCATGTGCCCGTCAACGCTGGTTCTGCCGTGCGTGGGGCTGTCACGTTCCAGTTGTAGATTTTTGTGGCTCGTGGATTTATTGACCATCGGAAATTTCAGTTTACCTGTCAAGTGAAATATAAATGTAAGTAATTGTTCAGGGAATTACTCCTTTGCATTCCCAATTACCACGATATGAAATGCAATTAGTTGTACAGGCAGACCCATTTTTGCCCTTTATGAGAAGGAAATTGTTCAGAAACGGGAGCAGCGGCCTGGCGGCGCCGAGCGTGGTGATTGGGGCCCCCGGGATGGAGCGAGCGGCCCCGCTCGGCCTCATCGCTCCTCACAGCACCTGCTTCCGTGAGAGCCGGCGCTGTCCCTGACTCCCGGGGCGGGTGTCTGTGATGGGCTGGAGGTGCCGCGAGGCCCCGGAGTCTGTCTCCCTCCCTGTGCTGGGCCGCAGGCCCGCGAGGGTACAGGAGGCCACCCAGGCCCTCGGGGCAGGTCCGGAGACGCCCCTCCAACCCCAGACGCCCCCGAGTCCCCGAAGGCCGCAGCCGCCTCTCCGAGGTGTGGGGACTATACCCCGCGGGGTTTTGAAATCTGAAGAAAGTGATGGTTAAGAAAAGGAACATTTTAATGTGCCTTAGAGGAGTAGAGTCAGGAAAACTAAGTTGATGAAAGTCAGTTTTCAATTTAAATATGTTTATTAACTTCATTGATTTTTAATAAATCAAAAGCTTGTTTTTTAATGCATTAAAAAAGCAACGAGTCCAAGGAGAGGCTCTGCGGGCCTGCGGGTGAGCGAGATCCGGCTCTGAGAGGGAGGCATGGTTGGCCCGGCGATGCCGCGGCGCTCGCCCGCAGTGTTCACCCGCGGCGCGCGCGTTCTGGGGGGAGAGGTTTTCTGCGAAGGCGCAAGACCAGTTCTCCACGAAAAGCCTGCGGGCGGTCGTCAGCTCCGACTGGCCGGTGTCCGCCTGGCCAGTTCCCTCTGGTCACCGCCTTCCCCCCGAGCTCAGCCCTGGGCACCTCCATGCCCGGGAAGCGGCGTTCTGGGCAGCCGTGTGGGCCAGCTGCCCTCCTGGCAGGCTCTGATGGACAGCTGGGCTCGCCCACGTCCGCAAGAAGGGCCGGCCTCTGTCCAGCTCACACGGCCCCTGTGCCCCGGAGACCCCGCTGGCGGGACAGTCATTTCCTGGGATCGAAAAGGGTCTGTGACCCCCAGGTGACCTCGGTGCTGCTTAGCAAACGCTGTGCGACAGCCGCCCAAGAGTCACCAGCCGGGCCCAGCCCCCAGGCTCCGGCTCAGTCAGTTGGGGCCCCGTATGTCCACGTCTGACCGGCCCTAGGGTGACCTTGGCCCGGGAACAGGGCTTGAGAGTCACCGTGTTAGTGGATTGAAAACCCACTCCATGCCCGTACAATGGACAGGGGGCGCTTGCACGCTCACATTTGTGATCCAGCGGCTTCCAGTGGCGATTTCCTCGTGAAACTAGCAGGGCCGCGAATGCCCCAAATGAGCAAGAAATGGAGCAAAGTGCATCCACTCGCCAAGGAGGGCGCCAGCGATGTGGCCGTGGGTCCAGCACGCCGGCCCTGAGTCACCGCGAGGAGGCCCACTGTCGCCTCAAGAAGAAAGCCACGCTGGTCTCCGCCCACCACGTCACCCTGGAACATGCCCCGAGGCCGCCCGGGTGGGCCTGCACGTGTTGCTGAGCGAGTCGTGATACACGACATGCAAGGATGCCAGCCGTGCCCTCCTGGTGCTGGGTCTGGCTTTGGTCCTACTGAGCTAAGCGTGACATTGGCTTGGGGCCCGCGCGTCTGTGACAGTCGCCCCAAGACACAGCCTTTACTTCAAGACTCGCCGCTGGCTGGCCATGCCATTCTGCTGGCAGGTGCCAGGCTCGGCGGCGTCTCTGCTTCCGGTGCCTGATGGGGAGCTTCACTCCAGACGAGGGGTACACTCTTGGTGTCCCCCACTTGTGTTGTTCTAGGGGCCAAGCCTGCGTGGCTGCAGGCACCCCAGACCTGTTCCTATCTGGTGCACAGCCAGGGTGCAAGAGGTGAGCCAGGCGCAGACTCCTCCAAGCCCTGCCCGATCACGTCCACTCCCCTTTTGCTGGCTCAGGCCGAGCACCGGGCCCTGCTGGACTTCAGGAGACTTTGCTGCCGGGGTGCGGGGAAGCGAACGTCTGCTCAACAGTGTTCCCGCCCACCACGTGGCGAGTGGAGTGAGTGGCCGGCCTCGAAGGTGGGGCTTCAGGGCCCAGAGCACATGGTGGACATACGTCACGGCCCGTGTCCTGCTCTGGGGCTGGGGCGTCCGGTGATACCGATCCAGAATAAGGACAGAGCTGTGGGTGGGGGGGATTGGGGGGAAGAGGGAGTGGCTGTGATCAGGGGGGACGGGGAGAAGTGACTGGTGTGAAGGGGGCCCTGAAGGCCAGCAGGGTCCCTGGTGACAAACCCTCCACCTGGCCAAGGACGCAGAGTGCTCCAGGGCCACCGTCGGCCATTTTGTTGGCTCCGTGGTTGTCTGTCGTCCTGGCGCAGCTGCCCTGGCATGGGTGACCCGCGCCGGGTGCTGGCTGCCGGGCAGGCGGTCCGGCGGGCAGTGTGAGAGGTGGGCGGACGCCCCTGCAGAGCCGGACCCAGGGCAGGGCTGCTGGGCCAGCGGCGGCACGTCATGGGGGCCAGAGCAAGCCTGCGTGCGGATCGAGACGCTTTTCTTTAAAACATGTTAGGCGTTTACCTGCTGACTGAAAAGGCTCACGATGCAACCCGGGCTTAACTTCGTGTGTTTTAAAAGCTGGTGAGGGCAGCTCCGGGCTCCTGCTCCAGGCCCGCCCTGCTGGGGAGGTGTGTCGAGGCGCCCTCCGCTCGGTTTTCATTGGCGGTCACTTTGCAAACCAGTTTTAGGGACGTGATTATAAGTGTAATCAGAGAGGGGTGTGCGGTGCGCTTGGGCGGACTGAGTGCTGTGCTCTTCGGGCCGCTCAAGCACTGTCTGTGTCTCCCCGTTTTCAGGCGGCCGGGACGACACCCTCAGAGCTACTGACTTGGGCGCCGGGGCCCGGCCGGTGCCCCAGGAAAGAACAGAGACCTTCGCTCTGGCTCTTCCCTCCCCTCCCTCCCCCAGCGCCGGGGGGCTCTCCCGGAAACGAGAGCCTCTGAGCTGGTCACCACCGCTGGAGCAGCTGCGCCTCCTGCAGGCTCCGGGCGTGGAGACCCAAACGGTCCTTTTACTGTCATTGAAAATGATCAGCCCCGCGTTTTGCAGCATCTGCCTGAGGGGACGTATTGGTTTTGTAAATTGGTTCCCGGAAAAGTAAACACACAATCACACCTTTGCTCAATAAGCAGGGGGATCATCAGAAAAAGGGGCCGTGGGCATGATTTTAAGCCAGGTTGAGGAAGAAAACTCTTGCTACGGGCCGCCCGCAGGGGATTGGCAAATGTTTTCCGCAGTAGGAGGGTGCAGGGCCCTTGGGGTAGGCGCTCGAGAGGCCCGTGACCCCTGGTGCAGGTCCCCGTGCCCACTGGGAAGCTGTCCTGCCTCTCAGGACAGCCTCGCCCTCCTGTGGGGGCCGGGGTGCTGGAAGGGTCTGAAGGTCGGGTGTGGGCCATAAACGCTACAAGCCCCGGGCCGCGTGGCCCTCTCATCCCGAAACATCACCCTGTTGACTCTGCATCTCGGGCTCCAGGGTTCTGGCAGTGTGTCTAGAGGTATTCTGCACTTTGTGCTTTTATTTTAAGATTATTTATTTATGCATAAAGAGCTGGGGTGCAGACCAGAGGTGCGGGGGTGAGAGGATTCACCAGAGACAGAGTGGGGAGCAGAGCAGGCGGATCCACTGAAGTCCACTGCTGAGGGGAGCAGCGGGGAGACAGGAGAGGTCTGCTGCGCCCTGCGGGTCACTCCCTGGCTGGGGATGGAACTCAGGCTGCAGCGGTGACAGCTGAGACTCACCCCTAGGCCCCCAGGGAGGCCCCTGCACGCTGTGCTTTGATGTTTCCGCAGACCTGGCTGTGAGGGCCACACGCCCGCGGCATGCACCGCTCCCGCTCGTGCCAAGTCCTGCGCCCCTTCTCTGTTTACCGTTTCCAGCGGCGCCTGTAAGATGAGCTGAGCTCAGTGACCGGGGCGAAGCGCGCACCTCATCTATCCCGATGGCTCCGAGAAGCCTCCCTCCCCGGAGCCTCCTGGGCCGCCCCAGAAGCTGGTCCCCGCACCCTGGGTCTGAGGGCCCCCTCCCCGCCTCCCGCCCTCCCGTGTCTGCCGGGGTTCAGACCTGCTGCTCCCGACACAGGCTCAGCCCAGCTCCTCCTCCCCACGGCCGGCCCCCACAGTTTCTCGTATTCTAAACAACTTTAAACAGAAAGTGCGTGTATTGTTTGAATAATTTAATTAGAATTTGCACCTTTGACCTAATTGTGCTTGGGTCCCTAGACGCCCCCTGGAGAATACTGTTTTGAAGACGGGAGGGCCGCGCCGCCTCTCCGGCTCGTGCTGCACTGACGTCTGTCAGCGCGGGCGCCGGTCAGCGCAGCAGGACGGAACCCGCTCTGAGCTCCGCGCCGCCAGCGTGGGGCCTGCGAGCAACACACACGCGCCTTCCCCTCGAGGGCCGCCCCGCGGAGCCACGCACACGGCTCACGCTCACGCGCCCGGGCAGGACGGGGCCTGCCAGCGGCCACCTCCGGGGAGAGGCGAGGCCGGGTGCTGGGGACCAGCCAGAACCTTCCTTTCATGTCCCCTCTGCAAAGGCAGCTCCCGCCATCGAAAGCACAGCTGGGGCCGCGTGGGGGGAGAGCGAGGCTCGCTGTTCATCCAGCCAGGATGACGCTCAGCACTCAGTGTGATGACTGGTAATTGTTGCCTCTGTCCTCGGCACGGAGGGGGCGGTGAGGCGCTGCCCCCGGGCCCCGGGGCGCCATCTGCCCAGGCCTGGGGCTTCCGCAGCTGCGGGAGCTTCTTAGAGCCCCAGATGCTGCGTCTATTTGTTTTTAAGTTGCTGCAAAAGGACCGTGTTCTTACAGGACTCTGATGGTTGTTCTTTTCCTCGCGCGCAGGGTTAAGCAGAGGCTGCTGGGGGGCAAGCGGGGGCGCCCTTGGGAGCCGCCTCTCCTGGGGGACTTATTCCTGGGCGGCCAGTTTTGCTGGCCGAGCGAAGGGGACAGCCCGAAGGGGCCATTTCTGGCCAGGCGGGGTCTCGCTGGGATTTTGGACCTCAGGAGGGTGATGCCCCAACATGGACTTAACTCAGACCCTGACCAGGCGAGCCTGGGGCAGTCCAGGCCTCTCCTGTTTTCCTGAAAGCCTGGGCGGGCACGGGTGGGCCACCCGGGCGGCAGGGAGCCCGCTGCGCGCTGGAAGCTGAGCACAGGCAGGTGGGGGCGTGCGCCCCTGTGCAAAGAGTAGCCCGGCGCTCCTCACCTGTGCGGCTCCTCACCTGTGCGGCTCCTCACCTGTGCCTCCCTGCGGAGCGGCGGGGAGCTGGGATGGGGAGCTCAGCCCCGCTGCAGGGCCCCGACTGCGGGGAAGGCCCCCCAGGGGAAGGGGCGCCGGCCAAGCCCAGGTCGGGAAGCGGGGCACGTCCAGGAGGGCCCGGCGGGGGGACAGAGGGGGGGGCGGCTCAGGGCCGGGCAGGGGCGGGCGGGGAGGGGGGGGCTGACGGGGGGGGGGGCGGGGGGTTGGGGGGCGCCGGCCCCGCGCGCGTCCTTCCACGCGGGGGCGCTGGAGCACGTCCTGCTGCGGCGGGAGCGGAGCGGGGCGCCCCTTAGGGGTCCCTTCTCGCTGCCTCTTCCTCCCGGGGGGCTCGAGGGGGGCGTGGCGAGGTGTGGAGAGGCTGCACACGTCGCGGAGGCGTCTGCCGGGGTCGCGCGAGTCCCCGCAGCGGGGAGGCCCCCCAGGCCCCCCAGGCCGCGCCGCGCCGCCCTCCTCGCCCCTCCTCGCCCGGGCCGGGAAGGAGGCGCTGCCCCGGGAGCTCGGCCCGGAGGAGGGGCCGCCCCGGCCCCCGCGCCCTCCCGCCCAGCGCTGCCCCTGCCCCGCACCCCGGGCCGGGGTCTCCCCGGTTCTTTCAAGTTGAGGCCGAGGAGCTGGGCGGAGGCGCGCGCCGGGGGCTCCCGCTCGGGGCGGGGGTGCCCGGGCGGCCGCCGCGCTCAGCCCCCGCCTGAAGGGGCGCCTCTTGGGGTCTGCCCGGGCCCTGCGGGCCCCCCCCCTCTCGCGCTCTCCCGGCCGCTCTCCCGGCGCGCCCCAGGCTGCGCCCCGACCTCCGCGGGGCCACCGCGCGCCCCATCCCCGCGCGCCCCCCGCCGGCCCCCGCGCCCCGGGTGCCCCCCGCCCCGCGCCCCCCGCGCCCGCCGCCGCGGCGCCGTCACCCCTGCGCGTGGAGGGCCGGGGGCGGAGCCGCGCGCGGGGCCGGGGGGGCGCGGGGAGGTTCGCGCGGCTCCGCTCGCGTCTCTAGGTGGTGCCAGATCCCGGCCCGGCGCTGCCTCCCTCCCGGGCCCGGCTGTCGCCGCCGCGGTGCCGGGTTAGGCCGCGCGGGGCCGCGAGCGCGCGCCGAGCACCCCCAGCCGGGCGCCGCGGGCGGGGGGCGGAGGCTGCGCCCCGCGGCGCGCGGCGACGGGCGAGCGCGGAGCGGGGAGCGGCCCCGGAGCCTCCCGCCCCGCCTCCCCGGAGCGCGGCCCGCGAGGCGGCAGCCGGCACAGGCGCCCGCGCGCACCGATGGCCTCGCTGTACCAGCGCTTCTCGGGCAAGATCAACACCTCGCGCTCCTTCCCGGCGCCCCCGGAGGCCAGTCGCCTCCTGGGCGGCCCGGGGCCCGAGGAGGACGGCGCGCGGCCCCAGCCCCCCGCGGCCCCGGCGGCGGCGCCCCGGGAGCGCGGCGGGGGCGCGGGCGGCCGGCCCCGGTTCCAGTACCAGGCGCGGAGCGACTGTGACGACGAGGACGTAAGAGCACCTTGGGGTGCGGGCGGCGGCGCGGGGCGCGGCGGCGCGGGGCGCGGCGGGTCCGGGGCCCCCGCCCTCCCCTCCCCTCCCCCCCCCCCCCCCCCCCGCCCAGCCCTGGCGGGTCCGGCTCCCGAGCCCGCGGCTGCAGGGGGAGCAGGTCGTGGCGCGCCGCCGGGATGTGGATCGGCTGGGGGGGGGGTCCCTGGATGGTGGGGGTCGCTGTTCGCCCCTCGTGCTGTGGGTCCCCAGAGATGACCCCTCGGGGCGCGCGAGTTCGCTGCTTCTTTCTTCCTGCTCTGGACTCTGGGCACGAAGTCCGGCCGCTCCTTCCCCTCCCACCTGTCACTGGAACCTGCCCTGGAGCTCCCCCCTTCCCTGCCCACCCCCCCCCAACTTCTCCAAGACACTTTCCCCCTCGGTGGCCGCGGCCGCGCTGTTTTCTTTCCTGGGAAATAAACAAACAGAAGGACCTCAGAGCTCCTGCGCCCCGCGACGCGCCTGCAGCGCCTGCCCCGGTCTCGGCCCCTCCTGCAGCTGCGAGTCGCAAACTTCTCTGGGCCGAGCCCGACCTGCTCTCCCGGCGGCGGCTGCAAAGGCTGGATTTGCATATCACCTTAGTAACAAATGACTCGGGCCGAGGACCTCAGGGCTGCCGGGAGGGATGAGCTCAGCCACCTCTGTCAGCCCGGCCAGCTCCTGGGGGCCAGGGAGGGCCTGGGGGAGCAGAGCTTGGTGCTCCTCCCTGAGGCCTTCTCCTCCCAGGGAAAAGAGCACCCGGGCGGGCAGCAGGCTGGGGGGACTGGCGCTGCCCTGGGGTGCCACTCGTGTAGGTCTCTGGGACCCAGAGTGTGTGCCTTTGGGGAGTTTCCCACCTGGGGGCACCTGCACATAGGTCCCCCCTCGAGCCCTCCAGGTAACCCGCCCGCACCTCGCAGGGCGGCCCTGCACGGCACCGTGCCAAGGCCCAGCCACAGAGACGGCCTGCTGGGCTCAGGCTGCCCCGTGCGGGCATGTCCTTTGCAGGATGGAGGTGGACGGGGGTCCGGGGCCTTCCCAGGACAGCTCTGAAAAGCCGCTGAGATTTTATTGTTGCTCCTGCTAGTTTTTATTTTGTTTCATGAATGAAATGTGTGGAAAGTATGCTAGAGAAGGGCAGGGGGTTGTGGTGTGGCTTGCGTGTCTGTGTGTGCTGGCGCACACGCGTGCACACCCACGCCCCCGTACCCCGTCTTGCATGAGACTTTCTTATTTTCTTTTGGCTCCTTTCCAGACTCCCTGGTGAGAGGGTGGGATGCTCGGGCTGTCCTTCCGTTCAGTGGGCCAGCGCCCGAGGGAGACGCGTGAATCCTTCAGTCATCTGGCTCCAGGAGCCAGAAGCCTTTGGAAGGGGCTTCCTTGGGCCCATGGAATATCTGGGGGCTTAGACTGCTGAGACTCTTCAGGAAGACAATCAAGCTGCAATGCAGACAGGAATGATGCACCTTTTTGCCTGAAATCTGACTTGAAGCTGCGAATTTTGTTGTGCTTGGCGCGCCGCGCGGCTTCCCCTGGGCAGGCTCTAGGTGGCGCTGGGAGAAAGCAAAGGCAAAGGCAGGGCTCCGAGTCTGGTTCAGGGACTCGGTCTCCACCCATCACCCCACCCAGCGTGGCGCACATCCCCTTCTTTTTGTCTGGCACACGACTGGAACTGTTCCTCCGGTCAGCAAAAGGACTCACTGGAGGGAAAAATCAGGGATTTAGAATTTGCCACTGACTTCTGCGGAAATGGCGCTGAATCGCTTGTCTAACTTAGATTCATTAGCTCTGATATCAGCATTTCCCCTGGAAAATACAGAAGTGCGTGGGGGGAGTGGCATGCAGGCGCACAAATAGCATACGTGTACATCGTATCCTTAGGAAGGACGCGTGTGTTGACATGTTTGGTGAAATCAATGACACAGAGCCAAGTATAGCATCCATTTCTGGGCAAAATTTTATGTGCTTTTTCTCAGAATAGTCATTAATAATTGGAAAAGTCATGTCTAAAAAGTGGGAGCCCAGACTGCAGTTTGCTTAAGATAAAAGGGACCAGTTCAAGGAAGATAGAGAATAAAACTGCTTTTCTGATACCAGCCCTGGTCGAGATTAGAGAATCTTGAGTAATCTCTCTGCTACCTGAAGACACGCAGCTAATCAGGAACACACGGAACGTAATTCCGTGTATCTCGAGATAGTTGGAAAACTGGGCAAAACCTGGACTGTCTTGTCAAAGGGCCTCCCGCGCCTCTGCGGGGGCGGGGCGTGGTGGGGCGCTGTCCGAGGTGTGTGTGGGGCGCTGTCCGAGGTGCTGAAGCGCGTGTGTGGGCGCTGTCCGAGGTTCTGAAGTGCGCGTGGGGGCTGTCCGAGGTGCTGAAGCGGCCTCTGCATCAATACACAGGAAACCGCCATCCTTTTGTCTGGCAGTCCCACCCCTAAGGCTGGTGGCTTTATCGCTCTTCTGTGGCTTTTCAGTCAGGGAAAACTGTTCCATAGTAGACAAATAACCTTCCCACACTGGCACCAAAATGACTGAAATGAGGGCAAGTGGCATATCTTTAAAACCAACAGGTTTTTCCCTCTTGCCTTTATGTCTAGAAAGGGAAAATTAAGTGAATAAAATATAGTCTTTGACCTTTTTGTGTGTGCATATAATAGCTATATATATAGTGCACACACACACACACACGTGTGTGTGTGTGGATGTGACTGGGAATAGCTAATTCCTGTAAAATAAATATCAAGGTGCTCACAGGACTAGCACAGAAAACTCAAGCACTGAGTTTGCACGGTGGGTAACTAACCTCTGTGTGTCATCGCCCACCTGCACAAACCATGCCTGTAACAGAGGACCCCCTCACCTCACCTCACCCCGGCCCTTGAGCACCACAGAAAAGCCAGTTTGGGGCGGGCCCCTTCTAAGATGTGAAGTTTAATCCTGGAAGAGAAATGGGGCCCGAACGCCTCTCCTGGCAGAGTCTCCTCGTCCATCTTAGATTTGTTTAAAGATGACGTCAGTGACTTGGTCGCCCCTCTGAGGAATTAGTAGCTATTTTGTTTTAAAAATCATTTTGTAAGTTTAAAAATAATTTGACTGTTAAAGGAAAAATTGCTGGAAATGACTTTTAACGGGATTTAGTAACGTCCAACAGGACTCAACCGTGGCCGATGTTAAAGTTCTGAACTTTATCAACCTGAACTTGGCCTTTTCTTTTTGACTCCGAAGGCCTCTGGAGGCCTTGGACACTGTCTTGTCACAGTCACATCAGCATGTTCCTGTTTTCTTGATTTCTGGTGACACATGATTTCCTAACAATACAAATGCAATGTCAACAGGATTTTAAAACAGCAAATTAGCCATAACAGGGATTGAATAGCGCATCATTGTTCTTGTGGCCAATCAGTCTGTGGGGTCAGTTCCATCACCCCATGTCTCAGCAGCCAGCCCAGCCCTGCACTTTGATTTTTCACTGGTTTGATGTTACCATTGCATTCATTTGTCCTTGGGATTTATCGACTTTCATTTTTAAGTAGCTCAACTCCACAAATATGATTTCATACTCTATCAACCTCGTCTCCAACTGTCAATGTCCTTTTTACATTTTTAATTTTACCTTATTTTCCTAATATATGCGAGGGAGACTAAAATTTCCAAGAATCTACTTGATCCCTTCATTCTCATGATGAACTCGTCAGTGCTTCATGTAACTCGCCTACACAGCTGTGGGAGCCCCCAGGGCTGTTGGGAGTGTCCCCAGGAAGGCAGTGGATCATGACAAGGGCCAGGAGTGGCAGAGGAGGGGCTGTTCTGTGCCGGGCGTCGAGAGGCGGCAGTGACGGCATGTCATGGTCATTGCTGTACTGCTGCCCTTGATCCCCCTCTGTCCCCCGGCTCTCTCTTCTCTGCGTGCTGTTGCACGGGAGCAAAGATGTCCTCACTGGCCCTGACCGCCAGCTCTGGCTGCTGTCCTGTCCTTCCCCCCGTCTCTCTGCACGTCTCAAGCGAGGCGTCTACAACTGATTCTGCTTGTCGTCGACAATCCCCTTTCCTGGTCTAGCTGCCCCCGACTTACATGCTTATTGTCCTCACTACAGAAACTGCCCGCAGAGGCCATCGCTGTCCTCCGAGCGCCACGCGTGGCCTGTCCGGCTCCTCCTCGGTCTTTATTGTTACAGCTTTTGCTTTTGATGACGACCACCTGCACTTCAGACTCTGTCACCCCACGACTTTCACGTTGCTCTATTAACTCATGTTCCCTCCCGCCCTCCCCTTCGCCCCTCCCTCTTGCTCCCTCTCAGCCTGGCCTCTGAGCGCTTCTGAACTCAAAGAGAGGGAATCGATCACTTTCTCTTCCTCCCCTTGCTGGAGGGGAGGCCCCCACTCCCGGACTGCGGTCCCCACGTCTCACTCAGCCCCTTTCATGCTTCCTCTCTAAGATCAATTAGGTAAATTAGAATTAAGATGAGGGGAGCTGAAGCAGATGATAGTTAAAGCAGCTGTACTGCTTCGGTGTGCAGCGCCGAGCAGCTCCCCCGACGACAGCCTGCTTTCCCAGCGCACACGGTCGTGGAACTGGAGGCCCCATGGGTCGCCATCTTGATCTCCAGGTTGCGTCCCCTCTGCCAGGCAGCTGGACGCCAGGCCGCGTCGGGTGAGATGGCCACACGGATTCTGTCCACGGCTCTGTCATTTCCTCTCTCTCTACGGCTGCGTGTCCAGCTGACTCTCAGCCCGGTCCTGGCGTTTCCATCCGTCCACCTCCTGGCACGGCGCCCCACGCGTGGGCACGGACGGTTGCGTTCTCGCCTCATCTTGGTTTCTTGCTCAGAACAGTGGGTGTTTCACCAGGTCAGCGACGGGCGCCCTGCCGTGTCCTGTCCTGTGACTCAACATCCGCGCACCTGGCGGGTGCAATGCTGTCCTCGTCCGAAGTCGGGTTTCTGCGCGTCAGAACGTGTTTTCAACTCTACCTCAAACCGCCTCTGTGAATGTTTCGGTAAAGTGAATAAGCATTTAACTTTTTTAAATACAATTTTATGTCTATAAAGAGTTTGCTGAACAAAAATGCTACAAAACTGCTCGCCGCCTCGGTGTAGAGAATGTCGTCAGGGTTAGGAAATTGGTACAAGGACGTAAAAGCCGTGATGTGAGGGGCGAGCCAGTGACCTCGCTCCTGCCTGGACCCCCCAGGGGTCAGGGCGCTGCTGCCCGCGCCTGCCCTCACCCTCGGCCTCACGCGGCTGGGGAGAAAAGCCATCGCAGAGCTAATCTGTTGGCTTGAAAAATTATTAAGGATCAGCTTAATTTCTTTTCATTTGGATGAGTCGATTGTCTACTGTGAATCATAGCAAACAAATTTCAATGTGTTAACAAGCCTTTGCTCTCTGGAGTCAGCCAACAAAATATGTGTTTGCTTAAAGCCACATTTGCTAGTGAAAAATGAACATGACACTTTCCCAGCGGGCCTCGGTGCTGTGCAGCGTCAGACACTTGGAGGGGGGCGTGGAAGCCCTTCCCGAGACGTGCCTTTTTTTTTTAATCGCCGTCAGAGCTCACCTTGAAACAATACACTGGCGTGTGCTACCTGTGGGTTGGAGGATGTCTGAAGCGTTAGCAGAACATGATATGAACTCATGTATTTGGCCGTGGAATCAACTCATTTCCCCACCTGAGATTAATATTCTGGAATCACTCGAAGGCGAGGACAGGCGTTTCTTGAGATGTTGGCTTCGGACATTTTTCTTCCTAAAAGAGTGCTTTCTTATTTCTTACCCGAAGCTTTTTCTCCTTCAGAGTCAGAATGATTCATGAGTTTAATTTTTGCAAGCAACTGGCAGGAGTTGCTGAGTAAGATGTACACGCTGATTGTGGGTGACCCTGTTCCTGTTAATTACTCCGATGATAACGGCGCATTTATCAAGGCGCGCGGAGGCTGCTCGGCAATACGTGGTATCGATTCCTTTCATCGTCATTGCCTATAAAATAATATGTACAGTCATCCTTTTAAAATTAAATTCTGCCTAATAAATTTAGTGCTAAGGGCCCGGAGCAGCCCCGGGCCTGCTGGGAGGGGATTCCACTTCACACACGTCGGCTTGATTTTATGGGCATCTGGAAAAAAACGTAGCCTTTCTGGTTCACGGCTTTTGGAGCATTCAGCCTTAGAATGATCTAGCATTGTAAAATTATCTGAAATAGAACATTTTAAAAATTGATCACATCTAATTTTACAAGTGCGAAGACCGCGGTGACTGTGTGGGCAACGCCAGGCGAGTCGCTCGCGTCTCTGATCTCAGAGAATCGCCTCCTCGCGCCCCGAGTCCGCGGCTCCGCGCTGCGGGGCGGTCATGCAGCGCAGGAATGAACTTCACTGTATCCCCGAGCTTCAAACAAACGAACATCACCGCGTCTCAGCGCCGGCGTCGTTCTGGTTCTGAACGGCGCGCCGGGTTCTCGCAGCAGAAGACGTTGCCGTGACAACGTCTGACTTGGTTTCCCCAGTTTTACTTTTTTTCCTCCGTTATAGTCTTTGTGTTTTCTAGCAGCTTCCAGATCCTTCCGAAGCACACTGTTCAGGGTTGCCCCGCGACTGGGGAATGTGTAGGTAACTGGACAGGACACCGGCGCCAGCAAGACAGGCGAGGCCGGGGGGGTGGCATTCTGGGGGCGAAGACCCCGTCCAGAGTGGGGCCTGCTCAGGGACGGCGCACGGCTTGGGGGAGGAGGTCAGGGTGAGCGTGAGGCGGCAGCTGGAGCTGGAGGGAAGCAGGGAGGGGGGGCTCCTAGCTAGAGAGTGAGCCTCGGGCCCCGGAACAATCTCTACCTGTAGGAAAAAGGAAACGTATGTTCTCCTCCCTGCGAGCGCAGGCGGCAGCTGAGGCATTTACACCGCAGGGAGCCGTCCTGGCCGTATGTGCAGTGGGCACCCACGTGCACACACGTCACACACCACACATTACACACACACGCACACGTGTGCACACAATTGCTTTCTTTTCCTTCAAAAGCAACTCGGGGACGGTGCAGCTCATCAGCGTGAGCGCCAGGAGCATCTTCAGGCTCTGCAGCGTCCGCGTGTCCTTGGGGGCCGGCTTTTCCGCTGGGGGAGCTCTGGGTCTGCGTTCACTTGTGCCTGTGCTTTAAAAAGGTGGACTGGGGTGCGGTCCCGCGCCCCGGGGTGGGGGAGTTGAGGAGACGCACACGTTCTTTCAGCACCTCCGGGGGTGGGCCGGGGAGCCGGTGCGAGATGGCATCCTGGGCCGGCGGTGCCTGTCTGCGCTCCGGCTCCGGCTGTGGGGCGGGTCCCTTCTGTGCGCGGCGCACGTCCGTCGTGGGGTCCACGGGCTGTGTTTTAAGGGGCGCCGGCCAGAGGGCCTCGGGGGTGGGACAGGGAGCACCGAGGAGAGAAGGCGCCCCAGGGAGAGGTGGGGGGCCGGGCGGTGAGAGGAGGGCGCAGGCGGGCGCCGGGCTCAGGCTGCCGAGTCTCTCAAGCACGGCCCGCCCCTCGCTGTGCCCTCTGCGAAGTCCCGCCCAGCGATCTCAGTCCAGGAAAAACGAGGACCCCGAGAAAGTCTTGAGAGCGGCGTCTTCTCTCCCCCCTGGAGAACGGTCAGCGCTACAGGCGTTGGTAACCGGGGGGGGGGGTTCAGGGGCCGCGGGCACCCCGCCCTGTCGCCCTTTTCCTGGCCGCTCAGCCCGTGGAGGGGGCACAGGCCGCCTGCCCTCCCGCCTCGAGCTGCCCCCGCCTCCAGGGCCGGGTCTCCGCGCCCACGCGTGGATCTTCTCGGGACGCCTGTGCGGCTCCAGGCCTCGGGCCGGGCGACGGGGTGGCCTGCGGCTCTGCCGTGCACTTGGGGATCCCCCACACCCCCCCATTATTCCCAGGAGCACATCTCCCCGTCAGGCGTGAGCAGCAGGCGCGGAGGTGAGCCCTGATTCCCAGACGGCCCCGGCACGGCCCTCGCCCCTCTTCCTGGCACCCGGGAGGCCAGCGGCAGGGCCCGGGCACAGCTGCCGACACCAGGGGCCCGGGGCCGGGCGCGGAGGAGACGCGGCGGGCGGCCGGCGGCGGGACCGGCAGGACAGCAGGCTGGCGCCGTATTTTCAGGCCGGGCCTCGGCAGCCGTGAGGGCCGCCCCAGGAGGACTCTGGGGGGCGCGGGCCTGGCTCTGTGGGTGTCCACTCTGTCCCGTGAATGTGTGAGGCGCCCACTTGGGGCTGCGGCGGGCGGAAGCCCCCAGAACCGCTGCAGGCTGCCCAGTGTCCTTGTGCCCAGGAAGGCCCCTTCGCGGCTGCTGGACGAGCCAGGGGCAGGCCCGGCGGCGCAGCGGGGAGGGCGCTGAGGGCCCCAGCCCAGCCCAGCCGGCGACCGTGCGGGGTGTGGGTCGGGTGCTCCGGGACCCGCTGCTGCCCAGTTTCGAGGCTCGGCCTGCCCCCACCTTGGGCGCGCCCCACCCTCCTCCCTGCGCCCCGGCTCCTCCTGCCTGGGCGGCGGAGTCCGGGGCACAAGCTCCCCAGGGGGTGAGGCTCCATCGCCTCCTTCTTTTGGGGACCGTGACTGCTGGGTGATGAGGAAGGGCGAGAAGGGAGGGGCTTCCTGGGGCGAGGCCTGGCTCCTGGGGTGGTGCTGGCGGGGCGGGGGCTGCACCGCGTGGCAGAGCCAGTGCCAGCCCTTCAGGCTGCTGCCAGGGCCGGAGACACGCGGCTTTGGCCTTGAGGAGTCCCGGGAGGCTCTGCAGGCCCCGGGCATGTGTCCCGCAAGAGGGCCGTGTTCCTGCCCTTGCGTGGCCTCGGGGCCCGCCGACCTGCGGGCGCGGCAGGGGCCCCGCCTGGCGCGTGGGAAGGGTCTGGCGTCTGCACCCCATCTTCCTCGCTGTCTGGCCCGCGGTGACCACAGCACCTCGTCCTGCACGCCGAGGGGCCGGGGCAGCCCCTCCTTCCCAGGGCTCTAGCTGCCCCGGAGCAGGACCAGCCCCTACCCGAGGGCGATCTGCGGAAGGGGCAGCGCAGGGCATGGAAGGCGGGGCCGGGGCGACCTGTGCTGAGCCCTGGAGGCTCCTTGTGGGGCGCTGGCCTCGCTGAATGCGCCCTGGTGGGGGCTCCCTGGCAGAGAGTTGCCTGGTGGGCGGCCCACTGGCGGGGGGTTCCCTGGTGGGGTCTCCCAGATGTGGCCTGGAGCCCAGGGGAGCAGATCACCAGCAAGGACCCTGCTTCCAGGCGGAGGAGAGCCGCCTCCGGAACCCCGATGCTCCCGCACCTGCCCCGTGAGCCGCCCAGGCCTGGCCTCCCTCCCCCCCACACCTCGCGTTCCCACACCTGGGGGTTCCTGCTCCCCGGTTGGCTGTGGCACCCCTGAAGCAGAGGGGACCCTGCTGGCCCGGCCTCTCCCACGCTGCTCACAGTTACCCGAGAACCTGCCTCGGCCCCCAGACGCCGGAGTTCTCCCGCCAGCCCCAAGGCGGCTCCTCCTGCCCGCATCGGCCACGGCTGCAGCTCAAGCCCATTCCTGTTGTTCCGGCCTCACTACGGGGGGCTGCTCTTCAGGGGGACCCTGTCTTGGCTCAGACCTGCCCCCCCATACCACCCAACGCTGGGCCACACCAGGGCTTCCACACCATTCAGCCCCGGCTCCTGGGGCAGCCCCCGGGACCCGCCTCCCCGCTCCCGCCCCAGGGCTTCGCAGTGCTGTTCCCTCTGCCCCGACACCCTTCCCGGCACCTGTTGTCTGACCCCTTCATGCCCTCAAGTCTCTGCTCAGACTCGGGCTCGCCCTCCTGCCCCCGGCTCTCCTCCCCCCACAGCGTCGACCGCCCTCCGTGGTTGTCTCTTTTCTGTTTCTGTCCCTTTCATTGTTGTCTCCCGTGTGAGAACATCAGCCCCGCCGGGCCGGGGCCCGGAGCCGGGTGCAGTGGCTGAGCCGGCCGCTGCCCGGCGGGGTTTGAGCGCACGAGCGGCGGCGGCGCCTTCCCGAGACGTCCGCTCTGCCCGGACAGCGGCAGGTGTTTGGCCCGGTTCTCTGAGGATCTTACACCTGCTCTTCAAGTGAAGTGACATCGGTTCACATCACCGTGTCGTAGAGGTGTGGGCTCTCCCCTTGGGGTGTGCACCCACACCCCCCCGCCACCAGCACCCACAGTCCCTCCCAGCGTCCACGGTGCTCCCTCCCCACTTTGTCCTCCTCTTAGGTCCAAATCCTCTGAAGCTGACGCTTTAACTGCTGAGCTGACGCCAGGGGAGCCCCGGGCATTGCCCGGCTGCCCAGCCACACCCCAGCACCAACCCACGCGTGGGAAACCATCCAGGAGACCTGGCCGCGTCCCCAGCACAGCCCTGCCTGGCCGCTCAGGGCACCAGAGCTCCGAGCCTCACAGCAGGACGCCCGCAGAGAAGGGCTGGCCCGGGGCCCGCAGGCCGCACTCCAGAGCAGGTGCACACGCAGGGCGCCCCAGGGACAGGTGCTCTAACCCCCGGGGGCGGGGCGCAGCCTCGGCACAAGCGGCCAGACCAGGGCCCTGTGCCCGTTTTGGAGAAGCTCCAGGGCTCTGGCAGCCGAGCTTTGACTGGCTTAGTCTCTCCAGACATGGCCTGTTGGTGAGGCCGGTAGAAAACCCCGTGACTCGGCTGTGCAGAGCCTGGTGCTCTGGCCCCCGGCACCAGCTGTGCGTGCACCAGCCGGGGCTTCACCAGTCGGGGTGTGCACCGGCACAGAGGGGGTGCTGTAGAGGTTTCAGGGACCCTCTCCAAGTCGCCCTTTAGAAGCTCTGCTTGTGCTCAGAAAATCGGGGGACCCTGAATTCCTTCTGTTTTCTCTGCTCTGAGTGGCTCTCCCCGGAGCTCCGGGCCTTAGGCAGACGTGTGCCCGGAGACTCAGAGACCCGTCAGGGGTGTCGGCCGTGGCACGGGCCATGATTTGGAGGCAGAGAGGGTGTCTCGCCCTCCAGCAGGTGGGGAATGTGCGCCCTGGCCACTGCACACTCTTCTGGTCACTGACACCCTCTCTGGTCTCTGACTGCACCAGTGTCTGGGCTGCTGCACGGGGCCGCGGCCCGGCGGGCGGGCGGCTTAGAGCGCGGAGGCTCGTCACCCGGGTTCTGAGGCCAAAGGTGGGAAGGCCCGGTGGGGGAGGGCCGGGCTCCTCTGAACCCTGCAGGGGACCCTTCCTCGCCTCTTCCGGCTCCGGTGGCCCCAGGTTCCTTGGCTCCTGGCTGCACCCCCCGGCCCCTCCCTGCTCCCCTTCTCCAGCCGGGGTGCCAGTGCTGCTGCGTCCGGCTCGCCCGGCTGTGTTATTGCTCATTGCGCCTGAATGACCTGATTTTCCAAATAAGGGCACACTCTGAGCTGCTGGGGCGAGAGCAGCATAGCTTTTGGGGGGTGGGGACCAATTCAGCCCCTGGCTCTGACGTTCCCCAGAGCATGCGGAGTTCTGGTGGTTCACACTACTTGGAGGTTATGCTGGGCTTTAAGGGTCAGGCTGTGTCACTAAATCGGGGTCATCAGCGCAGCGGCCCCGTCCGCCGCCGCTGCCATCACTGCTGCTTCCCGCTCTCCGTGGCTTCTCCCGGGAGAGAGCGCCTGGGGGAGGGGACGCCGGAGAAGTGGGGCACCCGGGCGCCGTGATCGGGGACGCGTTGCTCGCGGCTGGGGAGCTCACAGGCAGGGGGCTGCTGGCTGCGGAGGGCCAGCTCCAGGGGACATGCCCCCCAGCCCCCCACACCCAGAGCGGCCCATGGCCTCTCCCTGGCCACGGGCTCCCACGTCCACCTGCTGCTCCTGCTGAGACGCCCTCCCCTTGGGCCACCTGTTCTGCCGTCGGGCACCTGACTGGGGGGGGGGCGCTCGCTGTGCTTACCTGGCTCCTCCTTCTCGGCTGATGCTACCACGTGTAGTGGGAGATGAGAAAACACGGACAGAGAAAGCGGCCACTCGCCGGAGCCCCGCTGGGTCCAGGCAGGCCCAGGCATGGCCACGTCGTGGCCGCGTCGTGGCCTCCTGGCCTCCGCGTCACGCCCCCTGCCCCTGAGGGGTGGGGCTGGCCTCTCAGGCCAGAGGTGGGGAGGCTGCCCACCGCCCCGGGGCTGGGGTCTCGTCCTGGCCTGTCCCAGCCCTCCACTCAGAAGCGGGCGCGGTCACGCACCACCCCTAATTTTAGCCTTGGTGTCGTTGGCGCTGAAGCCCGGGTGACGTAGGTGAGAACACGGTGAGGAGGCGCTTGTGAGGCCGCACCTCACCTTCCCCCGCTGCCCCGCCGGCCCCGGGCCTGTCCCCAGCCCTGGCTGTGGTCTACCCTGTACAGACCTCACTAGGGCCCCTAGTTTTTGGCTATTGCTGAGACACACACTGTCCCCCGACCTCGCAGGTTGGGGGGCCGTTTAGGCCCTGCTGTTTTGTGGAAGCATTTTTAGGGGAGGGACCTCATTGGATTGGATGGCCCCTCCCTGAAAGCCCCCTAATCCCGCAGTCACTGCAGCAGGCTCTGGGGATCCCCACCGAGACGCCTGCCCATTTCTCGTCCTCCTGCTGGCGTCCGGGCTCCCGAGTCAGGCCAGGCCGGGGCCGCGTCCCAGCCGCGCGCCGGCTCCGGGCCAGCCCCTGCCGTGGCCCTTCTGCCTGTGACGCTCCTTCCCGGCGGTCACCGCACAGCCCGCTCGGGGGTGGGGGCTTGAGGGATAAACTCCAAAGGCCGAGAGCTGGGGACGGGCCAGCAGGAGCCTCTCCGCAGCCCCGGGCGCCCCGCGACGCTGACATTTCTCCATTATTCATGCTCTCCCCCCGACGCCTCACCGCGTGCTGTGACCAATTTGAAAGAAACGAGGTTATTTTTAAGACGCGTCCTTTCGCAGACATCCGCCGCCTCCCTCTCGGGGTTCCGGTTCCCGGCAGGCCTGGGGAGGCCGCGACGGGCAGCGGTGAAGGCAGCGTTTGGGGAGGCCGGGGAGGAGAGGGGCGCACCGTCTGCCTGGCCCGCAGCCCGCCCGCTGCTCGCCCAGCCCCAGAGGGCCGAGTGGGGCTTTGAGGGACTCCCCCGCCCCAAGTTTGCTTTCCCAGCCGACACCCCTCACCCAGGGGCAGCCCCCACCTGGGTCTCCCGGGCCCGCATCAGCTCTCGGCCCTTTGGCTCTGCCCAGCCCAGGCTCTGTCTCGCCCCCCCATCCTGCGACACGCGGTCAGCCCCGGACTCTGTGCCCCTCCCATTTCTGGAAAGTTCCGAGTTTTCTTTCCCGCCCACCGCCACTGTCAGCCTCTGTGAGGGCCGGGAACCTGCCAGGGCCTCTCCCCTGTCCCCGGGCACCGGGCCACGCCCACGTCCGTGCAGATGCGCCCCAGGGAGGAGCGTCTCCACTCCCCCCGGGGAAACAACCCACAGCAGCAGCCGCCTTCCAGCCCGCGTTGCCCGACCCCAGCACGGGTGTGGGCCTGCCCCACTGAGGGCGGGGATTCCAGCTGAGGAGGACGCGTCCTCCTGCAGGGTCCCCCCAGGACGCCTGCGTCCCGGGAGGGGACTGTTGACTATTGTTGAAAATGTACTAACTTGAGCCCCCAGAGGCCGGAATCTCCGCCTCACAGCTGCTCCCTGGACAGTGACCACCTGGAGTTTGTCAAGTGACAGATTCTTTTGTTCTTCTCATGCATGTGCAGGCATGCATGGGAATGCGTGTGCACACGACACACACACACACACACACACGTTTTAGATAAAGACTATGAACCCCCACAACTATGCCGGCCCTGAGTGTCTCGGAGCTGCCGTGTAAGCCGACCCTGTGCTGGTCCACGGGGCTGGGCGGAGAGTCGGGGCGCAGGCCTGGGTGAGACTGTCTCGGAGGTCCTCAAACCGGGCCCTGGAGCCGTCTGCGGCCTGCATGGAGACACATGATCCTCGCTCACGCGCTAGATCCTGAATTAGCAATAAAGTGCCGTAGAGACGCTGCGGCGAGGCCTAAAGGAGTTTTCCTGTGCTGTGAGCCTTGTTAAGTGTTAACACCTGACTCGGAGCCTTAGCAAGAAACACGATTTCAGGAAATGTTCAGATGATGTTTGGACGTGGCCAGTTACTTATATTTTGACACTTACTTGGAATTTGAGGCCGTGAGAGACCATTGGCTATTTTCTTCTACTAGTCCTTTATCTAGTAATTCTTCCTATATTTGATCGTTCGATGGATGAGTCAAATCGTTTATTCTTCCTTAATGAGGCGGTTAAAAAAATAGAAAATAGCTTGGCAACAGGCCCACTTATTTGGAGCTTGCGAAACTTTCTGGTTCCCAGATGCAAGGTGGTTCTGAGAGTGATTGAGCTGAGAGCAGGAACTCAGGTGAAGCAGCAAAAAGGACTCCCCGGAGCCCGCTTAGGAGGCAGCTGGTCCCGAGACTCTCCCTCTGGGGCCGCCGGGCGGAGGGCCTGGGGGGCGGAGGAAGCGGTCGGCCAGCCCTGCTCTGGGTTCGGATCCTGGCCCTGCCACCCACTGGGAGGGAAATCGAGGTCTCAGGACGCTTTTCTCCTTTAAAAGAGACGAGTTAATCCGCGTGTCCTCGGAGGACAGGTGCGCTTCACCCGCTAGCTCACGAGACCTGCTCCTTTGCCAGCCGGGCCCGGAAGTCTCGTCCGTTTCCTGCCGCCGGCGTCGCCGGGACCTGCCTGCAGGACGCGTCCTCGCTGGTGCGTGTCCTTCCAAACCTCCCTCCTCACCTCCACATCCGCTTCTCCGAGGTGTTTGTCCTGAGCGACGTCATCGATGGCTGAGGCCGTGCAGCCGTCCTCGTTGACATCCCTGTTACGCCGGAACGGGTCTCTGTTTAACAGAAATTTTAAGCTACTGGAAGGAACATTCTGCAGAGAGGTTAACTGTGGGTCTGGGAAAGCGTTGGTGGGGCTCAAGCCCTTTCCAGCACAGTGACTTCCCCAGGGCCCGCCTGCAAAGTGGCGGATGGACTGGAGCGCGGGGCGGTCGCACCGGGGCGCCCGGCGGCCGGCATCATCCCTCCTAGTGCCGTCAGGCCTTCCTTTCCGACGGGGCGGAGGCTTCAGAAGGGCGCACAGCCTCAAACAGCTTCATAGAGAAATGAGACTAGCCGCCGTCTACACGGCCCGCCTGTGGCGTGTGGTGGATCCCGGCTCCTGAGCAGAGGTGGGATTGCAACTTGAGGGGCTGCAACAGAGCTGGGCGAGGTCCAGCTAACTGGGGTGATCCCTGACACGCGAGCTACTCTCCTGGCTGTTTCCTGAGCCCTGACACTCCCTGGAGGCTGCTGGAGGGCGTGTGGGGTCCGCTATGGCCCGTGTGCGGGTCTGCGACACGCCGGGCTTGGTTCCAGACCCTGGGTCTGCTCCTTGCGGCACCTAAGACAGAACTCAGAGACAGGAGTCGGTGGAAGGAAACCAGGTGGGTTCAGGGCAGCAGCCTGGGGACACGGCCTGCTGCGGCCCCAAGCCCTCCTCCTGGGCTGGGGAGCAGCGGGCATGTGTGTGGGAGGCTACCGGGCCTGAGTGGGCCACATTCCAGAGAAACAGGTGGGGTTTCCGCGAACCGAGTCACGCCTCCTCCCAAGCCTGGTCCTGACCGGGTCTGTCCTGGCGCTGGAGGGCGAGACCTTGCTGTGCCCGAGGCTGTGGCTCTGCCACGCTGTCCTCGACTCACTGGTCTCAGCTGGTCTCGCCCAGCTGTGCTTGGTGGAGTCTGCAGGGCAAGAGCAACAGGAGCAGCCCAGGCCAGAGCGGAATGGCAGGAAGGCACCCTGGCCTCAGCCGGCCCCGGGGCAGGACTGTTATGCTCATGTTGGGGACCCGGAGCCTGAGTCTGGAGGCGTCGCGGTGAGTGAACAGGCGCCACGAACCCATGTCCCTCCTGGAACGCATGTGCCTGGTGCCTGCGGCGGAATCCCTGTCCTCAGCTGCAGCGTGGTCTTCAAACCAAGGTGTGTGTGTGCATGTGCTCTGTGTTCATACGTGTCCACCTGTGTGTGCATGTGTGCCTGGGTGGATGGAAATTGAACAGGAAAGCAAAGGGGTGTGTAAGGAGGCAGAGGGGTGTGTAAGGAGGCAGAGGGGTGTGTAAGGAGCTCATCCAGCGGTGACTCCTCCCGTGGCCCCCCGCACTCGCCCGCTCTCGTGCCGCCGCCTCCCGCCGGTATCTGGGGCTGACCCGGCGTCAGCTGATTGCACTGGGGTGTCTCCTCCCGGGGGCCCTGGCCCCTGTTTGTGCCTGGTTTTATTTGAGGCCTCCACACAGACTGTTCTAGAACACCTCAAGGACAGCCTCAGACAGCGCCTCTCACTGGTTGACAGCAGCGGAGGGGGTGAGAGGTGTGGGGCTTCGTGCTTCATCCCCTTTCTTCAGCTCCTGGAGCTGGTCTCTAAATCCCTGTCCCCTGAGAACAGGACACCAGGGGCTCCAGGCTGCGGGGCCAGCCTCCGACAGCCCGCGCCCCTCCCCCGGCCCTGGCCCTCCTCCCGGCGCCTGCCCCTCCGGGCTGCCCCTGCCCTGCCCCTGCAGCGAGCCGGGCCTGCCTGCGCTGTGCAGCGTGTGCACCAGAGGGCAGAGTCTGCCGAGCAGAGCCTCTCCCGGCCTTGCGAGCACAGCCCACGCCCTCACCCCTGTGCCCGCACAGGATGAGGCATCGGTGGCAAGGCCGGTGGGCAGGCTCCTGTGGCCAGCGGGGCTGGTAGTCCCCCCAGAGTCTGCGAGATGCTTGGGGTGCCCGGGAGAGGGGCTCTTCCGGGAGAATCGCACGCCCCCCCCCATGCTTGCTTTGTGGTCAGCAGGCCCTGGCCGAGGCCTGGCTCCCCCACCACTGACAGCTGGCCTGGGGTTCCGGGGCTGCATGGAGCGAGGGGCCTTGCAGGACGCGCCAGGCCTCACTGCACCTGCAGGAGAATCACGAGCCGCAGGCAGGACTGGGCTCCTCAGTCCAGAGAAAGCGAGCCCCCTCTGTGGTTTGCACGGCTGCCGGCCCCCATCCTGCTGGCTCTCGGGGCCGGCGGTGATGGCCAGCGGGTCCTCCCAGAGCAGCGTCAGCGGGCGAGCAGAGCCCTGCCCGAGGGACAGGAACGGGGCCGTCCCAGGGGGCCAGTCCCAGTGCGTGGCCGTCACCCCCACACAGACCTCTGTTGGCGCCAAAACCCCAGCAGTGGCCACTTCTCCCTCCTTGTAGCCACCGCCTGTGACCTCCACGGGGACACACGCGCTGCCTGCACCCTCACCTCCTCGCCGCGACCTCACGGCGAATGCAGGTCCCCGAGCAGGTGGAAAGTGTCCGAGGCGGAGCTGCCTGGTCTGCGTCTCTGGGTGCTTCGGAAAGTCCAGCAGCGTGAAGGGAACGGACCCATTCATTGACCCACCGTGGATGGGGCGCCCAAGGGGTGGTCCTTCCTCTGCAATTCATATTTGCAACTCTCGGCAGCTTCAAAGTGCACACACACACCCCTGCACTCACACACACACCTGCACACTCACATACCTGCACACACACCCCTGCACTCACACACACCCCTGCACTCACACACACACACCTGCACTCACACACACTCCCCTGCACTCACACACACACCCCTGCACTCACACACACTCCCCTGCACTCACACACACCCCTGCACTCACACACACCCCTGCATGCACACACATACCCCTGCACTCACACACACCCCTGCATGCACACACACCCCTGCATGCACACACACCCCTGCATGCACACACATACCCCTGCACTCACACACACTCCCCTGCACTCACACACACCCCTGCACACTCACACACACCTGCACTCACACACACCCCTGCACTCACACACCTGCACCACACACACCCCTGCACTCACACACATACCTGCACACTCACATTCACACACACCTGCACTCACACACACCTACACTCACACGCACATTGGCACTCACACACACCTGCACTCACACACACACTTGCACACTCACACACACCTACACTCACACGCACATCTGCACTCACACACATAACTGCACTCACATACACGCACACTCACACACACCTGCACTCACACACACACACCTGCACACTCACATACCTGCACACACACCCCTGCACTCACACACACACCTGCACATTCACACACCTGCACACACACACCCCTGCACTCACACACACCCCTGCACTCACACACACCCCTGCACTCACACACACCCCTGCACTCACACTCCCCTGCACTCACACACACCCCTGCACGCACACACACTCCACTGCACTCACACACACTCCCCTGCACTCACACACACACCTGCACTCACACACACACCTGCACTCACACACACACACACACCTGCACCCACACCACTTTTTAGGCTCCATTAAACCTGCGTGCATCCTCCTTCCAGAAGACAGCGAGATTCCAAAAGGTCAGAACATTTTAAAATGGTCCTTGAGCAGCACGTGGGGGACGCCGAGGGCCTGAGCTGTCCCCAGAGCCGCTTGGTGGTCGGGGCGCGGCTGCGGGGGCGGGGGAAGCTGCAGCCAAGGGCTCAGTGGAGGAGCTGAGAAAGGGGGAGCCAGTGTGGGTTGTAAGTGAACGCTACCTGGAGGCTAGAAAGGTTTGGGGATTTTCTTTTTTTTGGTTAAAATGTCTCGCCAACTCCTGAGAAATAATGAGTGGTTGCCACGGCAACTGCGCTTGCACACGACCCGCAGGAGAACATGAAAAGGACGGAAATCAAAGGAAGCAACCGCCTGAGACTTTTATTTTGGAGAAACAAATTCGCCCAGAATGGCTTGCAGAGCTCGCCTTCGTCTTCCTTTCAAAATTATTTAGATTTTTTTTAAAAAAGAGGTTTTCTTTCTTTTT
This sequence comes from Talpa occidentalis, assembly GCF_014898055.3. Taxonomy (NCBI): domain Eukaryota; kingdom Metazoa; phylum Chordata; class Mammalia; order Eulipotyphla; family Talpidae; genus Talpa; species Talpa occidentalis. The sequence goes on from NW_026555331.1 coordinate 154,233,449, forward strand.
AAGGAATTCAAAGCACGGACAGGAATTCCCAGGGAAATCAAGCGGCCCTTTCCTATCAAAGCGCCCTGCCCTCCCCAGGCCCCTCCACCCCACGGCAGGGGCACCCGCTGTTCTGGGGGTGCCACCTGCGGTGCCAGCCCCTGAGCCTCGGCGCCTGCTCGGCGGAGCCTCCTGCGGGATGCTGTCCCGGGCCTGGCAAACGCAGTCCCCTGCCTTGGGGGGGAATTAAACACTCAGCGCACAGGGAGAGGGTCACGGGGGGAGGCCTGGGGGACGGCAGGCTCCCTGGAGCGGCAGGAGGAGCCCCACTTTCGCCCTGTAGGACCGTGGGGAGGGTGGGAGTGGGCGGCTGAGGTGCTGAGGCCTGTGCGTGGGAGGTAGGGCAAGAGGCCTGCTGGGAGGGCACTGCCAGGGCCCGGACAGACACTCAGCGGGCTGTGGGGACCTGGCTAGTGGACTTGGGGGCCAGGACCCCGATGTGGTGGGTCACACCTGAAGACCTCTGATGCTGGGGTCCGATCTCCCTGCGCCCTGCTGGCCCTGGCGTGGGCACCCACAGCCCCTGGCAGCTGGCGCTCAGCAGCTGGTGACGGGGACAGACGGCCTGCCTGGGCCAGGGCAGGTGGGGGCTGCGGCCATCCGGTCCGGAGGCCCCGGGGTGAGGACAGATGGTGCCCAGCTTTGGTCTGGAGTGCGTGTGATGCCTTCAGAGCTTACTGTTCCGACTGGGACACTTTCGGGGGTGGCTTCTCCCTGAATACACGCTCTGAGGAGGCTGGGGAAGGAGACTGAGTCCTTGGTCACTGTCGCCAGGCAGCACCGTCCCTTCTTGCTTGTCACAAGTTCCCAAATGCAGCCGTGCTCGAGGCGCCCCTCTCATGGGGGGGGTCTTGGACTTGAAGTCATTCCTTTAAAATCCCTGCAAAGTTTTGGGGGAGGGGTAGGCAGGACTGCAGTTTAGGGCTCCTGGAGGCGCCTGTCCCGGTGGTGCCATGACCATTGCACAGTGGCCTCGTGTGTGCTGTGCCCCTGCAGACCCAGGGTGTCCCCTGGACGTTCTCCTGCTGGACGGCCTGGCCTGCCAGGGGGGACCCTGCGCCCCTGATATGAGAGCAGGGCAGCGCCTGCCGCCCGCCCTCCATCCCTGCTGGCCACCCTGCCGGCCACCCCGCCGGTGCTGCCTTTGGCGGTGACACAGGTGCCCGACCTGCCTGGCCGAACGTCCTTTCCAAATGCCTGGCGAACGTCCCTTCCAAATGCCTGAGCCCAGGAAGCAGGTGTTGGAGAGGCCCACAGAGGCCCTTCCGCTCGAAGCCAGTCAGGCAGGGCACAGACAGAAACGTCCAGCGTCTCCATCTTGACCTTGCAAGCCGTCCCGTCCGTCCTTGGAGCAGACCGAGCCCCTGGGGTCACGGTGCCTGTGCTGACGCCTCAGTGCGAGCGTGAGACGACGTTTCCTATTTTTCTGTATGTTCCTTATGATGCGTCTCCTATCCACGCTCCTCGTATTCAGGGGACACTTGGAGGGGGCTGGGGGAGGCAGCGGGAGGTGTCCCCTGTGCCCTGGCTCACCCCGGACCCTCCCCCAGCCCCGCTTCCCGCGTCTCCCTGCTTGACCCCGCTTGCGCCAGCTCTGCCGTCAAGTCCCCTGCTCCCCAAGAATGCAGGGGAGGCCGGCTGGTGCCCCATCCCGTCCTGTGGGCAAGCAGTGGGTGGTGAGAGCCACAAACAGGCGTTCCTTGGGGGCCTGGGGGTCCACGCGGACCCCCGTGATGTCCATGTGTTGAGCTGGTGGCTTCACAGGCCTGGCCTCTCCAGCCAGACGGGCAGCCTGCCCCACGCAGCCCAGGCCAGCGCTCACCGCCCCGAAGCGATCACAGGGAGGGGTACAGAGGGGCACCCCAGAAGAGGGTCTCCTCTAGGGCCCACGCTAAGGGAGGCACAGTCCCATCTACACGCCCCAGCCTGTCCCCACGAGGTCCGGCCGCTGCAGGAGAGGCTTGGCCTTAGCCGCACGCAGCAGCGCCAGATTTCCCGAAGCCCTGGGCTCCTGCGGGCAGACGATGCCCAGTAAACGCAGAGGCGGGTGGTCCTCTGGGAAGGGCCCAGTGGACGGAGGGGGGGCATCGTAATACTGGGGGTGCAAGTGCTGGGTGTCCCCCTCTTGGACTTCTCCCCGCCCAGCTCCTTCCGCTCCAATTTTCACCACGTCGCCCGGGATTTTGAGGCCGCTGCCCACCCCGCCTCTGCCCTGGGGACCCCACGGCCTCGCCTCCCGGTCGCGGCGTCCTGAAGCCGGGCTGCCTGTGTGGGATGCGCTCTCCGGTGGTGGACGCGCTGGAGGAGGCGGGGGCTGTGCCTTCTTGACAATTTTTTGGCTAAACCTTGAGAAATGTTGCTTCCTGGACAATTTAGTCATTTTTATGAAGCTCATTTGTCAGTGGCGAGAAAATGGGACGCGCGCGGAGCGTGGCTGGAGGACGCTCTCCCGGCCTCACGCGTCAACGCCAGGCGAGGCGGCTGCGCGGGCCTGGGCGACGGGAGGGTGACGAGGGCGGGCGCCGGGGCCCCAGCACTCTGCCTCCGCGGGTGGTTGCGGGGCCGGACACCCGTCCTGGGGTCTGAGGGTCACACCGGGCACCGGCCTGGGCTCCTCCGGTCTGGCTCTACCTCCGGGTCATCCCTTCACAGCAGAGCGCGGGGTGGGGGACAGAGCGAGGTCGGGGCTAATCCGCTCCCCTCGCCCGGCGGCTTCAGTGGCCAGAGCTCCCTCCCCAGCCCCCGCCGGAAGGTCAGCAGTTGCCCGGGGTGCGGGGGCAGAGGCGGGCAGCGGCCTCGGGAGGCTCCACTCCTGCTCGGACGCCCCTGTTGGGGCCTGTACTCAGGGCAGAGATGGGGCGTCCTCGGGCCGCCTCGCCCACGTCCTCCCTCCTGCCTGATGCGGGGGCGGCGCCTTCCACGGGGAGGAGCAGCGTGGCCGTGGGCTCGCCGAAGGGCCTCGCAAACACAGCGAAACGCCATTAAATAACCGTCACGAAGGGGGAAGCGCAGAGCCCTGAATGCCTGCCTGGCCGCGTCCCGGCGCCGTCGTGAGGACCGTGCCTGCACCCTGAACGGCATGGTCACTCGCCAGGCCCCTTCTGTGTCCTCTGCCGCGACCCGTCATGCAAGGAGCCCTGCCCTGTGGGCGCGGCGGGGGCGGAAGAGAAACAGGCACCCCGGGGTGGGCCTGGCCTGGAGTCCTGACAGTGAGGGTGGGCGGGGCCCTGGGGAGGCCCAGGAAGGTCCCTTCCTGCAGTGACCCCTGGGCTGGGGCCAAGACCCCTGGACTGGCTCCCCTGTGGGAGCCAGAGTCATGGGGCGGAGGGACAGCCCCAGCCAGGCCCGCGGGGGGCTGGGGGCAGACACTGGAGGGGAGACTCAGGCCCCGTGTCTGGCAGGGGGTGGGGGCGTGGCCTGGGGCTCAGCTTCCCACGGGACAGGCGTGGGTGAGCCGCACAAACAGGCAGGAGCCTGGGCTGGAGCCCCCTCAGAATCACGTGAGGTGGGGCTCTCACCCCAACAGCGGATGTGCCTGTGGGGGCAGATGTGTCTGCACGTGTGCATGTGTGTGTGAGGGCATGTATGTGCGTGTGTGCATGTGTGTGAGAGGCAGACACACGCCTGGCTCTGGGGCTCCGCACAGCCTGGCCTGGATAGCGCTGGGCACCTCCCTGCTGCGACCCCGACTGCCCCCAGGAAGCTGCAATTTCCTCGGGAAAGGTCCTGCGGTCATTTCACCTGAACTGCAGCAGCTTCACTGCCTTTGAAATCTCATTCAGGGAATTTAATAACAGATAAATAATTCATGAGGCCGGGAAAATAAAGAAATGTCTTCAAGGTGTAGAGAGGCACCTTGTCGCTCAGCCCGCACCTGCCCCCTGCCAGCAGCCGCCGGTCCCCAACAGGCCCGGGAGGACGCCCCTCTCCCGGGCCCTCGGGCTCCCCTGCCACGGCCTCTCTGGGCCTGCCCTGGGCAGGAGGCCATGCCCCTGTGGCCGCCCAGAGCCTGCTCAGCTTGGACTGGCCTCCGGGCCCCACCCGCCCATGGGACGACAGGGGCACCTGGCGCCGGGGGCTGGTCTGGGCCTGCCCTGGGTGGACACCAGCCTCGGCCCGGGTGCTTGTGGCTGTGGGAGACACGCCCAGTGCCCATGGGGCGGGCAGAGGCGGGGGCTGCCCTCACGCAGGGACAGGACAGACGGCAGGCGCTGGACAGACTGACACTGCGTGGGGCCGGGCCGGGTGGGGGAGCGAGCACAGACCCTTGACACTCAGGGGCTCCCCCTCTGTGTTTTCACGGGGCATCCTGTGTTCTGGAGAGAAGAGTCAGGACCGCATCAGAGCAGCGGGGCCGGGCTTCCCGGGTGTCGGGGTGTTTGGGGTGTTCGGGTGGCAGGGGGGCAGGGAATTGGCCCACGAGGCTTCCCTCCAAGCGGGGTTTCCGGAGCCCAGTTCAGGGGGTCTTCTGCTCAGTCCCGCTCAAGTGTCTGAGCTGCCTGCTCATCGGGGGTGGGGGGTGCCTGCTCCCCTACATCATGGAGAGCTCGGCTACCCGAAAGCCCCATGACTGTGTCCCCCCTCGGGTGGCCAGGGGCGAGTCTCTGTTGCAACAGGGGAGAGGGCTGGAGGGGTGCATGGCTGGCTGTCCTGGAGGCGGGCGTGCTCCTGTTACGAAGGCGCCCCTGGTGAGGGTCCCCAGCCTGGATGCAGGGGCAGAGAAGGTGGGAGACCCTGCGGGCTGGAGGGCAGGGGAGCGCAGTAAGGTCAAGGACAGTCAGAGAGAGTGGGGAGCATGGGGAGGGGAGCTTGGCAAGGACAAACCTTGGAGAAAGTCCTGGCTGAACCCGCCACGTTCCAGGCGCAGCAGGGGATTGAGCGGCTGGGAGCGCAGGCTCGGGTCTGAGCGCAGAAGCAGGTGACTTGGGTCCAGAAAGAAGGTGCTGGCCGCCCGTCTTGGCCTGCAGGGGCCCGGCCTGCCTGCGCCGTGACTCGCGGTTCTCTCCGGCCCCTCCCGGGGAGCTGGGCTCTCCGCCGAGGGGAGGCCTCGGGACCCTGCTTGCGGGGCCTGCGCCCCCCGCCCTCAGGGGGGGCCCTGCCTTACGAGGTGCCCGTGGCCCGGCCCCGCGCCTGGCGCTCAGGTCTGTGACACGACGTGACGCCAGGGCAGGTGCCCGCAGGCCCCGTCACCGGAGTCGTGGCCGGGCCGCGCCTAATGGAAAATGCTACCTCGGGCATTTCCTGCCGCGAGGAGCCGGCGGGGATATGAAAAATAAAAAAGCAAGCGGGTCTTTTCTTTGTCTGCCGGCACGATTTCGCTGGCGAGATAAGGTGTCTCTTCTCATCTGTTCGCTGCCTGTCCTCGCCCTGGCCGCACACGCCCCTCCACCCGAGCCCGGACGCCGCGGCCCTGTCCCGCCCCCGCGGGCGAGCCGGCCGTGCCAGCAGGGTGGGGCACGGAGACCAACTTTCCCACGCTGCGCACGTGGTTTTAGGCGTGAGGTCGCGCCTTCCTTGACAGGACCGTGGCGAGATGCTCATGTTCATCCGGTTTTAAAAGGTTTTGTTTAAATTCGTTCAGACCGAGATGGGGAGGGGCCGGGGCAGAGCGCAGGCTGCCCGTTGTGCTCCCCGGAAGCCCCCTCGCCGCAGGCCACAGGATGCCTCAAGAACTAGCCGGGCTGCGGGGCGGGAACCTCAGATGCTGGGCCAGCCAGGCCCAGAGAACCCCGAGAACCCAGAGCACCCAGACAGCCCGCGGTGCGAGGGTCGCTGCCATGACGTGGGCGTGGACGTCGTGACTGGACCCACCGGGCGGGGACTCCCGTCAGAGCGGCCACCCGCAGGCCGAAGGCAGGTGTCCCGCTGTGAGGGAGAGCAGAGAAACCACGGGCCGTGTTGGGGGTGCGTGAGCAGAGGGCCCCCAAGGCCCCCCGCAATGTCACCGCAAACCTTCCATCTCCCCTGACCTCACACAATGTTTGTGGGAGCTGGAGCCCCGGAGAAGCCGTAGGCAGCTGTGGTTCCCTCCCGGGGCCCCTCGGCACCGAGCTGCCCCCTCTCAGCACAGCCGCTGGCGCTCCCCACTGGCACAGACCCAGTTACTCGGCACGTCACCCTCCAGGATGGCCAGGCTGCTGTGGGCAGCTGCATCGCCTCGAGGGAGTTACTGAAGCCTCCTGAGTCTCCACTTGGCCCTCTGCAGGGTGGGGCTGGCAGTGGCCGCGCCACGGGCTGTCACACAGGCAAAAGGCCACCCTGTAACGCTGTCCACGCAGCCGGGCAGTGCTGCCCACTGATAACATGACCTGCCCTTTATTCAAGTATTGAGGTACAGGAAGAGGGTAAGGACCACAGCTCGAGGCTGTTTCCCTGGGAACTCAAAGAGCCCCCGTGGATTTTTATCCTCCTGAGAGGGAGGCCTGAAGCGCACTCCCCTCCCCAGCATGGCAGAGCCCAGGTGCACCCCACCTACCTCCGAGTCCCAGGCGCCCCGCAGCAGGTATGGAGAGCGGGAGTGGGCGCACATTCATGGTGCAGGGCACCCCTCATCCCAGTGCCACTTCCTAATGCTCCCCTGTCTGCAGAGGCAGAGCGTTGCCCCACTGACCAGGCATCCTGGGCCCCGGGTCTGTGCTGGCCGCTGGCCTGAGCCTGTGCTGACCACCACATGGCCTGCTGGCGAGGGCCGAGGCGGGAGCGGCCGTGGGAAGGAGAGGCGAGGACCTACCCGTCACTCGGGCCGTCTCCTGCCGGCGTCCGGGCTGGGCTTGGGCGCTTGGGGGCTTGGGCATTGTCTTTCCCGGAAGCGAAGGTGTGTCTGGGAGGCGGAGGGTGAGCAGGACCCGCTCCCCTCGGGCGCTGCTGCAATCTGGGGTGCCCTTGGCCGCCCAGGCAGCAGGAGGAGCCACACAGGGGTGTCCCCCCCAGCAGCAGCCCCACGTTTGGCAGCGACTTCTCCCGACTCCTGGGGTGTGGCCCCACAGTTACCATTGCCTAGTTATGGGGACCCACTCACAGACAACCAAACCCCCAAAGCCACTGACAGTGACCGTTGACAGAGGGCCCCACCCGGCTGCAGTGTAACGGAATCCGTGGCGTTGAGAACCATCAGCGTGTGGTTGTGGCCTTGTGGGTTGAGAACTTTAACCCGTGGCTCTTGTCAGAGAGGGGGCCTGGGACGGTGGCAGCTTACGTGGCTAATGCAGGGTCAGTACGGATGACCGCCCACCTGCGCTGCGTCGGCCGGCTAGTGGGCGGGGTCAGCACACCTGAGTCTGCTGGAGAGAGGTCCCAGGGACTGTGGCACTGCGTTTGCTACGAAGACACTTGCCGGGCATCCCTGTCCGGGGCTGGGTCCCTGTCCCTATCAGTGGCCTTAGCCACGCGTGGCCTAGAGCGTCTGAGCTGACTTTGGCTGAGACGCAGCCCTTTCGTGCGTCAGATGAGGACCCTGCAGACCTGCGAGCATTGTCGGGAACTTGCACCCGCCTGGGTGCACGTCCATGTAGCTGGTTAAGGTTTGCCGTCCCGAGTGTTCTTGTAAAGGACACTTTACCCATCTTAGACTCATGTTTGGAGCCTGAGGTCACCTTGTAGGGAGTGCAGATTTCAAGCAGCAGAAAAGAATCCCATCCGTGATGAACAGCTTGGTTTTAAAGTTAAACCTAAGATTGAATATGTGATTACATGATGGTCAGATTCTTTTCATAAAAGGTTCAGTCCTCTCAGTTTGTCACAGACCCACATGCGTGTGGTATGTTCGCTAAATACTCAAATAGGTCATAGGCCTCTTAAGTCTGGGACTGTCTTCTGCTTGATTTAAATTTTCTCCTCCAAAGAATTTAACTCAGGGGGGGTCATGGGGATGGGGGGGGGATTGGTGTGGATGTAGATGGAATGAAATGGATGGATGGATGGAGATGGATGGATGGATGGATGGATGGATGGATGGATGGATGGATGGATGGATGGGTAGATGTGTGGATGGGTAGACAAATGGACATTAAGTCTCTTGAATAAAATCTTTATGAATTTGTTTTGCAAGTGAATAAAATACTTAATTCAAGCGACTTATTTCTGATGGGCCTTTGGACATCACGGTCCTTCTTGAATATTCCCCTTGTGGAAGGAACAGGGAGTGTGGACGTTCTGGCCTCTTCTACTCTGGAAAGGTCTTTTGGTGGAGTGGACCTAAACAGTCCATGTATGATTAGGTGTGCTAATTCTTCTAGAGAGCCAGGAGAGAGCAAGGAGCATCTTCAGCAGGTGTCTGGGAATTTTCTTCTGTCTGAGAGCCAAGCCCTCCTTTGGCCAGCTTGCCCCAGAGTCGCCGCTCTGCCTTTGTAAGGCGGGGGGGGGTTCCTTCTTGTGTCACTTCAGACCCACCTCTCTTGGCCTTTTCTTTCCTTATTAATCCATCAGGCCTGTTTAATCAGACGCCACATTTATTCGAGGCCTGTCCCTGTTCCTGAAACATGAACTTAAAGAGCACTTCTAAGGAAACGAGATAACGTGAACTGAAATAATTAAACATAACCAAACTCTGAGGTCTGACAGCGTGCAGGGCGGTCTCAGCCCTCATTCTTAATGCTTCTGAATGTCAAGCCCACATCAGCCAAGTCATCCTCAGAACGAGGGCTTCAGGGCTCCCGAGACCTCGGGCACCGCAGCCTCTCCCACCAGCGCCACCTCCGTGGAGCGAGACGAGTCCTTGCTCAGATCCCGTGTCATCAAAAACACACGTTACAGGGGCTGCTCCGCCTAGGCCATCAGCCACGTGGCCCAGGCCACTCGCTGCCCCAGCACTTCACTCTGCGTCTGCGAAGACATCTGCTGTGGCATAAAGGACAACACGTTTGTGAATATCATGATCTCACACGATGATCACAAATTGAATAATTGATCGGGAAGGTCTATGTGCAGACGTCCTGCTTTGACCTCAAGGCGCTCACCCTCCGGGAAACGTCTTCCCTCGCTTCTCAGGGGCTTACTTTCAAGGACTGAGCTCTAGAACCCCGTCTCTTTCTCCTCAAGGCTCACGTTGGGGTGCTCAGCACCTCACTGCGTCTGCCCCCCAGGGTGGGGCTCTCGGCTTTGATTAGGGTTGGAGAGAGGCCACTCCTCCCTCAATGCGGTTTCCTTCGGTGCTGAACATGAGGTGCAGACGCCCCCTCCCTCCTCCAGCTTCCTTCAAACCTTTGTTTTTTGCATTGTTCAGCGTGACGCGGAGCCTGCCGCTCGCTGTTATGAAACACGGTGATTTTTGCAAAACGAATGTCAGACTTGCTGGGTTTAGGAGATCCTGTTCGAGAAGGATAGCTTACATGAACTGCTTGATGAGCTTAAATGAACTGTTCACTTGGTAAATCTGGGGTGGCGGGGGAGCAGGTGTGTGCGGTGCAGGGGAGCCGATGAGCCCAGAGCCACAGAGGTCGATCCGCGAGGGACGCGGCTTGGCCCGGAGCACTCCCTCTTCACGGCAGAGCCAGCCCCAACATGGCGATGGCCCCGGGGCTCTGGCCACCTGCGTCAGGGCAAAGCCCCCCGTGACCACCCCACCGTGATGAGCAGAGCCCCGTGTGAGCCCAGAGAGGGTCCCTGTGTCCAACCCCAGGCTGTAGCGTGGACCCAGAGAGGGAGCCAAGGCCTGGTGAGCGCAGGCGCCTGTGTCCAGAGCCACCTGGGCCGCCTGCAGCGGCCACCTCGCCTCCAGATGCGGTGAGCTCGGAACACGGAGCCAGGAGATACACAGGCTTTTCTCGCGACGGTGACTCCACGCGCCACGTCTGCAGCGGCGCACCGTTCGCGCTGTCTTCGCTTCCCTCCGACAGCAGGAAGACAAGCGCACGCCCACAGGTGGTGGAGTCTCGAGACCAGCTGTGAAGTCTGGGCGTCTGACGTTTTTATGTGACAGGAGTGCTCTGCCTCCGGCCAGAGGCCCGCGGGCCCGTCCTGCACCGGGCACGGCTGTTTTAAAGGGGTTTTCCTTAAAAAGGGGTGCCACAGCTGAGCCTGACAGAGTGGACTGCAACGTGGCCAGTCATCCGCTCTCCACAGGCCGGTGCTTTGTGACAACAGAAACAGTGGCTCATAAAATAACTTCCTAAAAGTATAAACCACAATCGATTAGAATCAGAAACATCGTCTTGCGGGAGCTTGTAGAAAGTCGTCCTGGAATTAAAAATTCACCAGGAGTAACTGTGACGCTCCGTCTAGCTCGCAGACGCCCGCTGCGTTGATTTCAAAGAACTGACTTGACTTGTTGATGGGCTCCTTTATTTTTTTATTCCTTATTCGTTTATTTGCATGTTCCTCTTTTCATCTCTTCTTCCTTCTGATTGCTTTGGGTCAAACTTGCCTTTCTTTTGCTAGTTACTAGGGTGGAATCGTAGGTTACTGCTTTGAGATCTTTTTTCTTAACACGGTTCTCTCAGCTTCATTCCCTTGCAAACGCTGCTTTCACGCACCCCACGGCTTTGGTGTGTGGCATTTCCCTTCTTTCAGCTCAAAGTGTTTTTTAAATTTGCTTTGTGGAAATTTCCGTTTTTTATCCATTAGTAATTTATGAGTGTGTTATCTAGTTTCCACATAGCTGTGTGAATTTGTCCACCTGCGGCTGATTCTAGAGTCCCTGTAGACATCATTGCAGAAATATCATCGATCTCTATATTCATCGCAACCAGTATAGATGCTGTGTGTGATTTTAATCTCTGAAAATGCATTAAAATTCCCCGGTGGCCTCCCTGTGGTCTCTGCGAACAGTGTTTCGTGGGTACTGGGCCATGCGTCTTCTGCTGCTGTTGGCCAGAGAACTCTCTAGAAGCCTAGAAACTCATAACAGACAGAGGTTTTCAACCACAGACCTTCCAACAAGAACGTGTCCACTCAAGACAAAGCAATTCAATTCTCTTCTATCTGTGAAGCCACATTATAGATTCCAGCGCAAACACAAGGCCACCTTAGTCTCACCCTCTGCTGTTTAAAGTAATGTCATCCCAGAGACCAGTCCACAGAGTTTTTCTCACAATTCTAGTAATTACTGAAAATAAACATGCGACTATTCTCTTTGATGGAGCTATCACTTCATCTCATTTCTGCTTAATACACTTTAGAAATTTGCACAGAAAGTCGCGGCATCGGGAAGCACAGGGCTCACTTCTCTCGGGGCGTCTGTGTCTGCTGATGGGAGCTCATTACCCTCCGGGACCCCAAAAGTCTAAGATAATGACCAGGCCCAGTTATTCCATCAGGAACACTTCTCAGCCCCGTCCCCGGGGTGCCTGCTCGCCCCGGGCCCCAATGTGGATCCGCACCAGTGCCCACTGTCAGCGCGAGGACGCATCAGGTGGGGGCCGTGGGCTCAGGGACGATGCCCGGGGCTCGCCGCGGGGAGAGGAGAGGAGACTCGCGTTACTGGTGCTGGGATTGTTGTTGGCCACAGAGAGATCAGCTTCAAGACCCTTAGCAGAGATCTGACTTGTGACCCTGCAGATTCATTCCCGCTCTGACATATTGTGGGGCTGGATTATGGGCGTCCTGGTCGTCATGGGATCACTGTAGGAATTCAGAGAAACTTCCTTTCTTGAAGAACCAAATTATGATTTTCCTATGACCACATCGCAGCTTTTCCTGTTCTTTAATCTGTGCGTGTAAGAAGCAGTGTCTCCTTGGAAACAAAGCAGGGACAGGTCAGGGCAGGCCCATTTGCTGTATAGAAAGCACGCAATGTCGCCATAGACCGTGGGAGGCACCCAGCCTGTCCACTGGACATATGCAGCTGCTTCAAGATTCTTTTTGGTCCCGGGAGAGGGAGCAAAACTATCTAGAAATGGTCAATTGACAGACATATATGTAAGCAGAGTTTACATTTTAGCGGGTTAATAGACAACAGTGGAGTCGAACTGGGCTGATTTGCCAGGAGGGTAGATGGACCTGTAAGTAAGTGACCGTGTAATTTATCAACCAAACAGGCTGCCTCCGAGAGCGAGGGGAGAGCTATAAATATTCATGTGCAGCCAGAAGACACGGACGTGGTCAGCCTGTGGGAAGGCGGGACGTGTCATCGCCACCTTGCCACGCAGGCTCGCTGTGGGGACATTCTGGCTGTGTCTTCCATCACCCGGGCAAGGGTGACCAGCCGAACTCTCGCTGCACCAGCCCGGCGTGTCCTTGGGATCTCTCCCAGGTCACACACGTGAAGGCCGCCATTCCCAAGGGCCTGCCTTGCAATTATGTGCACAGATTTTAGAGATTCTGCGGGCTGTCTCCCCCTCCCGCTGCGTGGGCCGCCTCTGCCTGCTACGCCTGGGGGCGTGGCTATGATATGTTTGGTGCAGAATGATGACATTTCAAACCTGGCTAAAATCTTCGCGTGTGCACGTCTGTGTGCAACCATGTCTACATGGAACAGCTCACGTCTGTGGCTGGCTTGTAAGGCTCGCCAGCAAGGCGGGCTTCTGCAGGCTGAATTCTGCCTAGAATATGCGATCCTATCGTGTCTTCCCATCTGCGCCCCCAGCTGCCCTGCGGGGTTTCCCCAGGCCGCTGCTCTTCTCCGCCCCTCCCCCTCTCTTTGGGGTTCTGAGCTTGACCGTGGGCTCAGCACCACTACCTTTGGTCGTCTGTGCCCTCTTCCTATTTCCCTTTGGGTCGTCACTACTTTGGGAGAAGTGATTTTTGTGTTGTTGAAAGATCACACACAGAGTTAATTCTACAACCACGTCGACTAGAACTGACAAGGTTTGGTAGGCTGAGTCGTGTGATTTTAAAGCAATTAAACCAAGGTCTCAAAGTCAGAATCCAGCACAGAGGGCTGATTGCGCAGATGGCTGTGCCGCGAGCAGAGGGCGCCCAGAGACAGCGGTGGGCGTGCTGGGCCGGGGGCGGGGTTGGCAGGCTGGGCCTCAGGCTCAGCCCGGACACAGCACTGGGGTTGGTGACGAGGAGACCCAGCCACAAAAGGGCTGTGCTCACACCGAGAACGCCAGGTCCCCTGCCTCGTGGCCTCCCTGACCTGCCGAGCGTGTGCCGGCCTCCTGCGAGGGCTCTGGCCTGCGTCCCTGTCCTGTGCTGTCACTGGCCCAGAGACCGTGGCTGTTGGACTTAGCCACTGACGGGGGCTCGGCCGGGCCCCTTGACACCCAGCAGAGGCCACCCCGTGGGCCTGGGCTCTTCACCTGGGTCTTCCCCGGGCAGGGGCACTCACGTGGTGGAAGCAGCTCACAAGCGCCGACTGTCCAAGCACCTGGGCCCGGCTTTGCTGGGCCCGGCTGCGGGGTCCCTCTCGGGGTGGGAGGGGGGGCGGGCCGGAGCGTTGGTTTCTCTCCGCCTCACTAAGGGGCTTACGCCGTCCTGATCATCCTTCACTGTCATGAATCCTTAAGAACTCAGCCACCCCCCCCCCACCCCGCCCGGGCCCTCAGAAGGGCCTGGAACGTTCTGGATGTGCTCTTCAACACCTTCCAGTGTGGCACTTGGGGGCACCCAGCCCGGGCATGTCGCAGGGCGACGCGGGAGCTGGAGGGCGACGGGCCTTTCCTCCAGGCCGCTCGCGGGGGTCGGCAGGACGAGGGCGCCCAGCAGGGAGGTGCAGCCGATGGGCTCACGGGCGGCGGGGTGTGGGCGCACGTGCTCTGAGCTGTTCTGGATGGCGGCTCCGAACCAGGGCGGCTGTGTGAGAGCCGGGCTGGGGCTAGACCTCTGGTTTTTCCAGATGCCGAAACCCAGGGTCTGGCATTTGTTTTTGAAGACAAAGCTGTGGAACAAGTGACAGCTGGCCAGGCCTCGGCCCTCTGCTCCCCCTCCTCCCTCGCTCACCGAAATTTCTCCAAGAGGACAACCAGTATAAATAGAAGCGTAAGGATAAATATAAACATGACCTCATCGGACACATGAGACCGAGCAGGGCTGGGCTGTGTGCGATGCGCCACCCACAGCTGCTGAGCACCGCGCCGTGGAAATGACAGATGTTTCCAGGATTTTCTAGAACACACGGCCCTCGGGAAGCCTCCCTGCTGGTGTGGGGGGTTGAGGCCGCATGAGTGAGGGGTCAGGAGCTAGCGGCCCTGTGGGGGTGCTGGGCTGCTCTTCCCGGGTCCCCAAGCCTGGGTGGGAGGCGGGGGTGTCTGTTCTCTGCCATTTCCTTAGGATGTCAAAGGTGTTTATGTTAGGCTATTTGTTTATTTATGGGGAAAGGAAATCAAAGAAGTTTGAGGAGTTCTGGATTCTAAGCCATTAAAGTGACCTCGGCACCATCAGGCTTAGAGCCTATTTAAGTCAGATGTGGCTCAGGGGCACCCAGGGAGCAAGCGGCCCAGCCCACGCTCCGGGCCGTGCTGGGGCCCGCAGAGAGCAGCCGGGGCCGCTGGGACCACACAGTTGGTCTCGGAGGCTCCTCGTCTGCTGGCGCTTCCGGCCCTGGCTGCGGAGAGCAGAACGCAGGTGCTTTGTGTCAGCATCCTCGCTGCTGATTCAAGTCGAATGTCTGGTTAGGAAGACCCACTTGGAAATAGGTCACCTCCTTCAGCGGCTCCCTGTCTTTGTTCTGTAATTATAATGTGCATCAGGAAAGTTATCAAAATCCTATTTGGAGAATATTGGATAGTAGGATGTCTGATTAAATCAATAATTGGAATGGCGAGGCTTTTCTCTTACTAATTACATCCAGAGGAACTAATGTTGTCTGCAGGGATGGAGTGTGAGGCTCCGCTCATTAGGGCAGGGGAGATAACTTCAGGGGAAAGTATTTTGAGAAGTTGCCCTTTGGTCTCTGGCTTAGAGACGCCTGCTGCAGAGACGGAGGAGAAGAGGAAACAGTCTCAGGAAACGTCTAGGAGCTTCTAATTTTAACAGCGATGCCTTCAGGTCACCGCGGTCTCCCGCTTTGAAAAGTTAATATAAAAATACTTGGGATCCTTCATGTTTACGGACTTACACCTCTTTCCTTTTTCTTCCTGGGAATAAAATGCCACCTCCTGGAAGGCGAGCAGGGCCAACCGCAAATTAAGGTCAAGCCTTACTCGCTGCTGCCTGAGGTAACGCGGGTGGCAGAAAGACTCAGCTTCATGCGTCCCCGGCGCCGGCCTCGCTGCCCGGCCTGGGCACAGTCCGTGTGGAGACCGGGACTGTCAGACTCGCGTCTGCACCGGCTCGCGGCAGAGGCCCGGCCCGGCCCGGCCGCCCAGAGATGGGCAGTTCACTGCTGGTGCTTCCCTGATCCGCTGAGGAGCGCCCTGGCCTGCTCGGCATTTCTGTCGCCGTCAAGTGAGGCTCGTGATGTCTTGGGAGACCAGCCTGTCGTCGCTGCCCGAGACGCGGCGCGGTCTGTCCAGCCGCTGCAGAGTTCCAGCGGCTCGCGGGATGGTGTCCGCGCCGCCGCACCGCTCGCTGCGAAGCATAGACGTGCCCCTCCCGTCCTCCGAGCGTCTGGCCGATCTCCCTGGTTGCCACCCCTGGAGCACCCTCTGCCCCTCCCCTCCCCTCCCCCTTTCCCCTCCCCCCTTTGCCCAAGGCCATTCCCCTGCCTCAGCCAGGGCCAGACTCAAGCCAGACTCCCAGGCGGTGAACGGAGGAGACCCCGGTGCTCATGCATGTCCCAAGGAGTGGGGTGAAGGCGCTCCAGCCCGCCTCCCCGCTGGCTGCCGCATCCCGTTGTGCTCCTGCACACGCCCTCAGAGAAGTCCTTTGCACCCCTCCTGCTCGCCGTCCACGCGGTTTCCAGCATCCTGGGCACGGGAGATAGGCCAGAGGCCCTGGGCTGGTGGTCACGACCCGAGGGTGCGGGTGCCCCCCTCGTCACAGCGAGGAGCCACAGGAGCGTGGTCCTCCGCCTCTGGCTCCGGGTCCTGCCTGGCACACGGTTTCCCAACCCTGTCCGGCTCTGGGAGCAGAGACCAGGAGCCTACAAGGTGGCCGTGTCTGGAGGGGGAGCCTCACGCGCAGTCTCCTTGGGTGCCCCGAGCTGCCCCCGGCCCCACCCGCACGCACCTCTGCTCTGCGGTGTGAGCTGAGGTGCTCCCTACCCCAGAGAGCGCTTCATCCCTATGTGTTTTTAAGAGAAGGGCCAGATTGGATTAAACTGCCACGATTCAGATCATAAGCAAGAGCCCAGATCTCCCCAGCAGTCCTGCTGCTCACACGGGCGCTCGGCAGGATTACAGGGGTGATTGTGTAAACACGGGGACTCTGCGCCGCCGCCGGGCCCTTGTGCCACTTCCCCGCACGAGCCCACGGAGCCGATGTTGGAAATCCCCCGAAAGGCCAGGAGAACTCGGCGTGTTAGTATTTCTTCCCAAATGCCAGCACATGCACAGCAACCTGAGCTATTTACCTAGCATGATCCAAATCCGCGGAGTTTCAGAAACATAATTAAAGGAAAAAAGTTCACTTCTAATAATAGCGCAGTGATTAGCACGGACTGGAGAGGGCCTCGGCCTCCCGGGACAGGCAGCAGGTAAACACAGCAGCTGCACACGGCGGGAGGCTGGGAGCGGGGAGGCGCTAGCTCAGGGCGCTCTGTACCGCGGGGTGGAGGCTGACCCCCGGGTCACCTCTCCTGTCCCTTCCTTGTAGGATTTCAGGCATTTCCATGAATTCTGGGTTGAGTCGGAGGCCCTGGGGCTTTGGCCTTGTGGCCATGCTTTAGTAAGAGTCACTTCTGCCAAGTCCATGTCCAGCCACGAATGGCCCCAGGGTGACCCAGAGCAAACCTCAGGCGTGGGGTTGCCCTGCACACAGAGACCATGTTCAGCTCTCGAAAGTCACATACAACAGCTTATTTCCTTCCTCTTCAGAAGTCAGCTTTGCCTTCAGCGAGCTAGGCTGTCAGGAAACTGTTCCGCGGAGCCAGTGCAGCTGTGAAGGCAGGAGCGCCCGGCCCGCCGCCTCCGCGGCCGTGATGTCCGCGTGCATCAGGGGCGCGGACGGGTTTAAGTGACCTTGGCCGCAGTGCTGAAGGAAGGATCAGAAAAGGGCATTCGTGGGGATTGTATAATTTACTGGGTTTAGGATTTGGGGTCTCCAGCCTCCATGCACATGTAGCTTCATGCATACAGACACATACGCATGTGTACGTGGATGGAAGTCAGTGGGCAGATAGTCACGAACACAAATACAAGTAATAAAAATGAACAAACAAAAGCTCGTGTGTACTGTTTGTAACGTCTCCTCCAGCGTATGTCCGGACGTGGCCCACGGCAGCGTCCCGCGCGGCGCCGGCCCCGAAAGCCGCCCCTGAGTGCGGTCTTCCCCCCGCCCCGGCGAGGACACCGCCCTCGGGCAGCGCGGGCACCTGCTTCGCTTCTGTTCCTCTCCTACTGCCGGGACATCCGCCACCGGCTTTGGGGGGTTTCGTGGTGATTCATCACTTCGGCGGCGTGTTGCATAGAATTGAGAAAACTAAGGAAAGTAGCAAAATACGACGCATGCCCCTACCTCTGGCATCACTACTTTCATATTTATATTTTCTACTAATTATTACCCGCGAAATGAGCAAAATGTGAAAATTAATGTCTCATAAGTGCTTAGAGGAACAAAGCAGGCAGCTGCTCAGCCCCTGGGCCAGGGACCAGCCTCGCAGCCCTCCAGGTGACCTGCAGGGGTGAGGGGGAGCTGGTGGGGGAATGAGGTGACCCCGAAGCTGACTGGGGTGGCTCCGCCCTCTGCTGTGCGTGCCAGACCAGCCCCTACAGTGCGGAGGGGCCGCCGTGATCGCTGGGACCTGGCTCACCGCAGACATGCCGGGAGGAGTCCATGACCCCCAGGGATGACCGCGAGTCCGGGCCGGGTGCCGTTGGCCCCACTGTGCCGGTCACGCGACGCTAAGTGCTACTGGGGCCTGGGCGGCTTGAATTTCTGAAATGACGATATTTATTTTGAAATTTCATGTTATTAAAGGAGACAGGTTGTTTGCAGGGCGCGGATTTAAGATGCTTCTGGAATACCTGCCCTTCCTCCTTGGGTGGAGGCGTCAGCAGTTCTGACTTTCTGGGATGGGCCAAGGAGCGTGCTCAAGGGCACTGACCGGCTCTGCCTGTGCACCCTGCTTTGCACCAGCCCCCAGCTTTCGTGCATGTTTGCGTGTCTGTCACACTTTGCAGTGAGGAAACAGATCCCCGACTAGGGGCTTAGTTAGAAAGCAGGAGGCTGGCCCAGTGGGTTTGGAGAGCAGTGACCCTGCCCAGCCCCTGCAGGGCGGCACCGTGGTCCTGCCAGCGGCCGGGCAGGGTGCTTCACTCACAGCACCCATGGCCCCTGCCCGTGCCAACGACCCCTCACCCCAGGGCAGCAGCCCTCACCCAGCAAACCTGTGCTGAGCCTCCTGGAACAGGTTTCAGGGCCCCGTTGTGGGCGCCACCTGGAGCCTGACACCCCAGCCCAGCCTGCATTCCCCCCCGAGCCAGTGCAGCCCCCTCCCTCCATGCCCCCAGGCTGCTGTGGCCTCCTGGTGGGGGCCTGTGGCCTCGAGTCCCGCTGGCTTCTGGCCACTGGGTGGGACTCGCACATTTCCTGCCTCCCAGTGCCACCTGGGAGACATGAAGCCCCGGCTGGGGAGACCTGAAGCCCTGCGCAGAGGACGCGACAGGGGTGACGCCATGGGGGGGGGGCAGGCGACCTGCTGACAGCAGGATGGGTCCAAGCAGCGCAGCCGCCACTGCGCCGTCCCTTCTGGGAGGCCCCACGGAGACCATCCAGGCCCCGTGCAGGGTTATAAAAAAAAGAGCAGGGTTATTAAAAAAAAGGCTTATTTAAGTCTTGATCGAGCTTCAGGCATTCAGGAGGAAATGGATGGTGGAAGAAGAAACAAAGATGATAGAGAAATGGAAAACAATTTATTTTTCAGCTGCTGCGCCAATAATCCCCAGGCAGGCGGGTGTGCCGGGTGAGGCGGGGTGTGGAGCGGGGGTGGCAGCTAAGACCACGGCAGGTGGGCACGGAGGGGCGGGGTGTCCACACACCCCAGCTCGGCTCCTCGGTCTGAGCACCCAGGCAGGGGAGACGCCTGCTCCCCAACACTAGAGCGGTCAGGACAGGGGCGCCCTCAATCTTCTGCTGTAACGGCTCACAGACCCTGGTCGGGCCCGCGGCAGGTGCGCAGACATCTGGTCACGGAGGTCTGGTCCTCTGTGTTTTGCTTTTCTTCTGTGACCAAAGGGAAAATGTGCCACTGGGACTCAGGCATCCCCTCCTCCAGGGGCGTCTCTGTAGAAACGAGAACACGGAGTGGTGGAGAGCCGCCCTCCCTCCCTCCAGGACGCCTGCCCGTGCCCCGGCCCGTGGCCACCGCTCAGCCAATGCTTGGGGATGGAGGGGGCGGCCGTTGGGGGTGTGGGTGGCCTGAGTGTGCACCAGGGGGTTGGGAGGGTGTGGGACGCCTGAGTGTGCTCTGGGGCGCAGTCCCTATGCAGAGGCTGGTCAGTATTTTCTTGTGAGATCAGTGGTCAGCAGGGACTGTCTGCTCCCGTCTGCGTGGCTGGACCTGTGTGCTTCGGTCGTGCTGCTGCCCCGTACTGGGCGCTGCTACCATTTGCGGATCCCAGGCTCTGAGCCCCCGGAACAGAAGGACGTGGCCTTAGCTGTTCTCTTACCTGCTGGGAAAACAGCTCGTGCACTGAGTGTTTCCATGGCTGGCCTCAGAACCCAGGGCAGGGACACCCGCTGCCCCCGTGCCCCCAGGCTGCTGCTCCTTTCTGCGCGGTGCCTGACCGGGCCCCGAGCCGGGGGACCCACTGCCTGTTCCCAGCCTCCGGCTCAGGGGTCAGCCAGCGCCCCGGAGTCCTGGGAGAGTTCTTGTCACCTGGGAGAGGCGCTTCCGAGCCTGTCCTCGTGAGGGAGGCGCAGTGTGACGTGCCAGGCTCTGTTCTCCAGCGTGAGATTAGCGCGAGGGATTCACATTTCGGTCACGTGCACGTTCTGACCGAGCGGACCGCGGTGTGGGGACACGGCAGGACGCACCTCCGCTTCCTGAGCCGGAAGGAAGGGGCCAGACACTGTCAACTCAGGCACTTCAGCCGCCTCCCCTCTGTCTCGCTAAGCAAGAAAACACAGAGGGATTCAGTGGGGAGCCCTCAGGGCTGCGCTCCGGGTCGCCGTCCACCTCCAGGAAGCTGGGACGGAGGCAGAGGGCGGGGCTTCTGCAGGGGCTGGGTCCTGCGGGTTTTCTGCTTCGTGTTTGTTTTCTTGTAAAAGCATTTTATTTGGATCTCGTCAGAGTAATACCCGGCAGAGCGTGTGAAGCTGTGACACGACCCAGCTCGTGTTGACAGAAACAAGAGCCTCCCACCTCCTCAGCCCCAGACTGCCTCCCAGAATTGGCATTTTTCCGTTCTGCTGCTGCTTTTCCCAGCGTCGACGCTAATATTTCTCGATGGCCTGCGTCCGTGTAGCAGTGTCTGCCGCTCTCCTCCGCTCACGGGACTAGTTTCACGCCACATGGCTGCTCATGAGCTAGGCCAGGCCTGCAGGTAGGGACCCCGTGGTGGCTGCATGGGTGAGACAGTAGCGTAGCCCTCCACACAGCGTCCCACCCAGCAGCACTGACATAGGCCCTGGTTTTCCTGGGTCCAGCCCTGCAGCCTTTGTCCCCCAATTCCAGGGGACAGGACAGGCCCTGTGTGTCTGGGGGCTGGGCTGGCCCCTGTGCCCAGGGGACTGAGCTGGCCTGCATGCCCAGGGGCTTGGCTGGCCTGTGTGCCCAGTGGACTGGGCTGTGTGCCCAGCAGCACAACAAGTGCAAAATCATCCTCAATGCACAATCATCCCCACCAGCAGCCTGGCTGTTTGTCTTCTGTGTCACAAGAAAAATACAAAAACTTTCCGTGGCGGTCCTGATCCCCTCTGCGTTTTCATGTTAAATGAGTAAGTGGACTCAGATCAGGAGGTAACAGGAGGTGCAAAGACTCATCTTTCCCCCAAAGTAAAGACCGTCTCTGCATTCCCCTGTCTGCTCGCCAGGGAGGCGCTTGGGCACCCAGGAGAGGGGAGAGGGCTGGCCCGTTGCTCCGCGTGGGGGAGAATGAGGTAGTGCTGGCACGGAGCATGCGGCGAACGGTGCCTGTCCACCCCATGGTGGCGTTGGTGGCCGATGATGCACCCACGAGACAGGGAGCGGGTCCTCCAAGCCCACCTGGTGATTCCGTGCATTGCATAATCATGCAAAAATAGGTGACCTGTGTCCACAGGAGCCCGTGCTCATGGGGATTCTAAACTCAGGCAGAGGGTCACGGATCTGCCCTGACAAGCGTCTTTCAGGACCGGGGGATGCCTACATGCTCCCAAAGATGGCTGAGGGCTCGGGCAGCATGCGGTGCTGACCGGGACTCATAGACCCCAGCTGGGCACGACGAGCTTCAGCTTCGACGGGGGCTCCCGCATTACGAGGACGAACATCCACTCGTTTCCAGAGCAGAGAGAGGACTCGGGACACGGTGCCAAGGCAGACAGTTCATGAGTCCTAGACCCAGCGCTCTGCCATCTTGGCAGTGAAATCACTATCCCCATACAGCTCTGCGGGCCCTGGCTGACTCCCCTCCTGCCGTGGGGCGGCCGGTGTGCCCAGGCGTGGAAGCCCTGTGGTCCCAGAGCCTCCTGTCCTGGGAGGGTGATCCACCTAATTCAGGGCCTGTGATGCCAGATCAAAGGCTCTTTGCTTTGGGCCAGTGGAGGCCAATCTTGAGGGACAGTCAAGACCCCCTAAAATCCAGAGCATAGCCTGGCTCCCCCATACCGCCTTCAGCACACCCAGGCCCTGGCCACCTGCCTCCCCAGGCCTGACCTTTCTGCTCATGACTTGCTCCTTGGCTGTGGCCTCTGGAGGCCCCTTCGCTGGGTCACAGCCCTGTGGTCCTGCCCCCCGGGCCCTGCAGCCCCCTGGGCCAGGTCCTGGTGCCGTCGCCTACTGGCGCCTCCAGCGCACCCCCTGCCCCGCCCACAGCCAGCTCCATGGAGTCACAGAGGGTGGCCTGGGAGGTGGCCTGAGAGGAGGAGCCGCGCGGAGGGGGCTCCTGGCGGCACACTGAGGGGTCCTGACAGGGCTCCCTGCGGCACTTGCTGGGGCCGGAGGGCCAGGCCCCTGGACGGGACTTCTCAAGCTGGCCCCGGGGCAGCACCGGGCGTTTTATTAGCGAGAAGGCGGGGTCTGCTGGACGCCCCCCAGACACTCACAGGGCCCTGGGGCGCCTCCCGGAGTCCGCTGCCGTGGGGGGTGGGGAGAGCAGGCTGCCAGGGCAGGAGCCCCCTGCCCGCCGGAACTCCCACCTCCTCCCTTTGCCTCTGAAGGACACATTTTTATTATAATAGAGACGTCCTGAAAATTCAGTGGAGATAAACAGGGACGGGGTGGAGCCGCGCCGGGTCTCCCTCTGCTCGGCAGGGAGCCGGGCTGCCCCGAGGCCCAGACTGAGGGGCGACATCGCTGTTCTCCCTTTAGTCCCCTACCTTAGTGCTAGAGGAGCGCGTCGGCCACGACCACAGGCCTGGCCACACTGTTTTCAGAAGCCACCGCCACTCCCGTCAGCGGCACGGCTTGGACGAGTCTCCGCCAGAACACGGGAGTGGCGAGGAAACCTGAGATGCGGCCGGCGACGACCAGTAGATGGGCAGAGGCGTTGACAGGGCGCGGCAAATGTGCTTGTGTGGTTAAAAAAAAAACCAACCTAGGCCTCACCAGCGCGACCATTTTCGGCGCCCAGTCCAGGAGTGTTGGGTGAATTCCCGTGGGGCGAAACATCTCCAGAAAGGCGCATTTTCATGGCAGAAGCACCCGTACTTTCAGCCCGCGTTGGAAATTAAACTTTGGGGTTCAGACATGTTAAGAAACAGTCTCCAAAAAGAAAAAAGGCCTCATCGCAAATTCTGGAACTGAGACCAAGACACGCTGACATCCGAGGGTGGACCGGCCCGGCTCACCGCCTGCCTGGGGCCGGGGGCGCCTTTTATTTTTGCATTTTATCACCATTTCTTCATTCCTGTAAACCTGGCTTCTTGCAGCTAAATCAGTCTCCCCACGGTTAAGTCGCTCTTTTTAGTAGACTTCCCTGGCAATTCCAATCCCTGTAATAAATGCAAGTGCTTGGAAGTTTCCTGCCGCTCAAGCTGGTCCCCCCACCCCCGTTCTTGTTGTAACTTCTTGGTGTCTCTTGTGCATCTTTTTCTTCTCTCTCCCCGTCCTTCCCTCGTGTTTAAAGTCCCCCCTTCAGGCCACTTCTTCATGTTTAAGTCAATGAGGTGGGAATTGATGGTGATTTGGCCGATTGGACACACTTAAAAGCTCGGTCGCCAACTAATACCGGCATTCAGTGGTGACAAAGCAGTGGTCGCTGCGGACACGGCAGTGGACCCCGCGGGCAAGGACAGCCTTGGTCCACACCCTGCGTCCCGAGCTCCCCTGGCAAAGCCGGCCAGGGAGACGAGTCTCCCAGAGGCCTCAGCGCCTTCTTGCTGACTCCCAGCCCGGAGCCAGCCCGGGCCGCATCTGAGTCATTCGTCTGCCTGTGGAAAGACAGCCGGGAACGCGCAGTCGGATGAAACCTCATTAATGGAATTCTTATTTATTTTTAATATCACATAATATGATGTGATTTCCCGGGGACAATGGCTCTTGCTGGCACTATGGTTACTCTTCATGCCGGCCTGCACACAGCCTGACATCACCCTGCCGGGGGCCCTCGGTGCTGCCCCGGGATGTGTTGTAACACCTGGCAAGAGGGGCCTCGCTGATGGAATTCATGTCACGGTCCAGTGGACCCCCAAACCTGGCGCTCCCGGGAGAGGCCTCCCCACTTATCTGCTGCCCACAGCCGCCCAGGTGCCCTGCAGAGGCCGCGCCGGCCTGGGGCTGCCAGCCACCCTCCTCCCTGCAGGGACCCGCCAGACGAGCCGTGGAAACTCGCTTCGCCCCAGCAAGAGCCTGTTTCTTTGAGCGTTTCCCAGAGTGACGGCCGGGCTGAGCGCTGGGAGGACCCACCTGCAGCAGAAGGGGTCGGGGCCCAGCAGGCGAGGGAGTGCAGCCGTCTGGCCCGGCGGGGAAGTGGGCTCTGCAGAGCGAGCCTCCCCTGGGCCAGCGTCAGGAAGGTCGGCCAGCGGGAGGCCAGGTGGTAGCCGTCCTCCATCCAGGCTGCAGAGCGCAGGGGTCCCCAGGTGCAGGTTTAGACAAATGGAGTCTGTAATAAAAAAACAGAAAGAATGAAACGGTGCCACAGAAAGTTCCAGAAGATTCCAAGCTGCAGTATTGTTAGCAGGGCGAGGCTGCAGAGACCTGGACCACGAGGACACCTGGGGGGACTCGCCAGTGCAGAGCATGCAGGCGATTCCCCGGGAAAGGGACACGTTTCTGTTCTCCGTCTCTGCTGTGCACACTCATTGGTTTTGGGGTGGAGACCCTGAAACACACACAGCGTTGCCTGTGCTGCTCTATTGGTGATGGCTGGGGCCTGGGACCAGGCCGACCCCCACGGGAACGGCAGCTGCAGCCTCGTGGGGCTAAGCCCTCCCACAGGCCCCTGGGCAGGAGGACCAGGCTCAGAGGGGCCAGGCTGCATGGTCAGTGCCTGGAGGCACAGCCCGTGCAGGGGCCGAGGGGGGACCTACAGCTCACCAGCCCTCCGCCCCCGGCAGGCGGAACTTCCTGCTCAATGAGCTTTGAAGAACAAAAGGTCGTTGCTAATTTGGAGATAAAGCCTTTCTGTGGACAGCTTCCTGCCACCAGCACGGAGGGTTAGCAGCCCCCGCCAGTCCAGGAAGCGAGGGCGCCGGCCCCAGCAGCCCGAGACCAAGGCTCGTATGCGCCAGGTGCTTTCCTGCCGACCGGCCTGCTGTGGGCTGTTTCCTTTTGCCCTCAGAGCGTCCGTCCCTGGCCACAAAGCCAGAAGCCTCAGGAGGGCAGAGCTGTGTGAGGAAGGGGCTCTCTGCCCGCCCCGCAGATGCACGGCCCTCTGACAAGCCGTGGTGCCCACAGGAGGGAGATGCTGGGGTCTGCTCCAGGCGGAGTCTCCCTGCAGGTGGGGCCAGAGAGCAGGGCAGCATGGAGGGCTCGGCCAGGCGCAGGCCCAGACGCGGTGTCTACATTCCCCAAAGCCGTACTGGCGCTGGCTTTGCCCAGACCTGAGAGCCAGGCTGACGCCATCCCTGCCCGATGACCCTGCCACTCTCTGGCCACTCACACCGGGGCTGCCAGGGGGCGCGGGCGCAGGCGGGTCACCCTTTGTGGACCACAAGGGCAGAGAAGGCCCCAGAGCAGAAGGAGGAGAGAAATGGTGCCCGGGAGCCCCACCTGGGCTCGGGAGCCGGCGCGGGACCCCCAGGGAGGCCTCCTGCTTTGCGTCACCCTCCTCATCCAGAGTCCAGATGCTCAAATCCCAGCTGCGCATCTTCTGTGTCAACCTCCTGTTCCCTGAACGTCACCTACTCTGTCATCTGTTTAGTCGATGCACTTTATAGCATTTTAGTAAGAGCGCGAGGCGATGGCTGACTCGTTGACTTAAAAAGCCATCAAGCGTTAGTATTTTTGATACAGTTTACTTTAAAACGGCAGTACAGTTCTTTCCAACATAAGGTCTTTGCCAATGTCCCTAAGATTTGGAATCTCAGAAGAGGATTCTGGTTGAAAACGTTGGAAAAATGCCGTCCAAATAGCAGAAAAATGTCTGTATTTCTATACAAATATCAGGATTGCAAGATTGCATTTAGGAGTATGATTTATTAACAAAATATTTGAGTTAATAGAAGCCATTTTTAAACTTCGAAGCTGTCCCTCTCACCCCGAATCTCCATAAATGCCCTCTTTATTTTAGAGGTGATGTGGATAACGAAACTGCAGATGACTTGGGAGAAATACAATAAGCACAATGCACCGGCACCCAACTTTTCTTTAAAGTCCTGCATGAGAAGTATCAGAAACCAACGGTTTCTTACCCACATTTTTCAGCGATTAAGTTTTCTGGGGCTGAGGCTCTGCACGGTCTGTTTCCAAGGCTACGGCTCCATCACATCTGCCTCTGCAAGATCCTATAAATTCAGTTCACATTATTTTTATCAACCATCAATTAAATTTTCATCAGCTTTCCCTGGTCCCGAGCCACAGGTCTTACTTATGAGACTCTGAAGGAAAACACCAGCCTCCCTGCCTGTCCCGACCCTGGGCGGGGGCACTGCGTCAGCGGGAGCTCCGGGTGTGGCCCTCTCCACGTGGACGCTGATGACCAGAGCGTCCCCCGACGCGGTGGACAAGCACAGACCTGCTTCCCAAAGCCACCAACACACCCCTTGAAAATGGAGTCCAGTCAAGCTCGAGCCTGTGAGGTTATGAGCCGCCTCTATCTGGTTCCCCACGCAGGTGGAACACGGCGCCGTCCTCAGGACGTTGTCCTGCGTCCAGACAGCAGCACCGGGGACACTAAGAGGCCTGACCTTGTCTGCTTGTTGGCTACTCCAGTTCATGAACCTCAAATGTCCTAACACAGAATCCCCAGGAGAGGGGTGTCCCCGCTTCGCTGCTTGTGGTGACGGAGGCGCCCTCGGTGCTGCCAGCTGGTGAGGCCAGCAGGGGCCCCCGGAGGCGTCAGCCCTCCCTGCCGATGCTGTAAATGTGCGTCGCCTGGAGGAGCTGCTTTCCCGGTGGGTGTGGGGAACACCTGCCCCACCCGGCATCTCCACTACGGAGCCCCTGCGGGTGCCCACAGCAAAAGGCAAGGAGGGGTGGCCCGGCTCTGCTGCCGGGGGGCGCTCTGGGTCTCGAAAGCGAGTTGCCCCATCCCTGGGGAGGAAACAGGTGACCAGGTCGCTCGTGCCGAGCTGTGAGCCACGTGGGCAGAGCCGGTGCCGTCGGGCTCACGCTTTGATGCCCGGAACCTCCCAGACCTGGACGCAGGGGTGCAGGGCAGTAGACGGGGGACAGGTGAGATCTGAGGAGGCACCTGTAGACTCAGCCCAATTGCTGCCGAGCGCCTGTTTGAAACACCTGTTCATTGTCCAGCAGGAGTCAGTGGATAATGGCCAAATTGCCACTTTTTCTGGGTGGACGCAGCGCAACCTAGCAATCAGCATCTACCCCTTCTTAAGAACCACGGACAGAAGGTCCTGCCCCCTGTTCCGGCGACATGGCTCCCCAGGGGCGAGGAGCGAGGACCGGCAGGAGTGGCACCGAGGGGCCTGGTGGGGTCACCCTGGCTGGCCCCCGTCCTCCCACAGCAGCTGGACCCGCGACCCAGGGTGGTGGGCCCAGGTGAAGTAAGAAGAGGCACACGGCCACTGAGGAAGCACCCCGTCTTCACCAGGGGCGCGGCTTCAGGGCGACTCAAGTCTCCCCTCCCCGCGTCGGCTCGAAGCCGGGCCTCTCGCTCCCCCCACCCCCGGGGACCGAGGCCACGTGCAGCTATTGGCTGCTCTGTGCTGAGCAGCGGCTCTGTGGTCGCAAAGCAGCCTTAAGAGCCGGGAGTGTCTCCGTCTGCAAGCACCGGCACCAGCAGCTCACCAGCCGGGCCGCGGCCGCCGCAGTGCCCAGTGCGCCGCGGGCTGTGACCGGGATGGACGCGTCCAGCCTGGCGGGGGTGAGCAGACTGAAACAGTTCTGGAGGGTGAGTAAAAGGACACACATCAACCTATGGGGGGAAAGTTTAATTTCCGGGACGATGAGAGCAGGATCCTGCTGCTGAGATCCTTGCGTCACCTCACAAAGTCCCTCTGGGGAGGCGCCCGGCGCTCGCGGTGGCCTGCGGGGTGTGGGGTTTCACTTTAGCTTCCGCGGCAGCTGCCATCAGTGTCGCGCGTTTACTCAGCAGAGATCTCTAGAAAGGCAGGTCTCAGGGCGCCTGGACCACAGAGGGGGTCAGCGCCTTCCCTGCACCCACGGTCAGCCAAGTCGTCTCGCTCCGCCTCTGGGGAGAGCGACGGTGGGTTCATGGTGTCCTCCTGAAAACCAAGTGTCTGTCTGTCCTTGCCGACGACACAGCCCCTCAGAAGCGCCGGGTGAACAGGAGCAAAGCTCAGAAGCCTCAGCTCCGTCCTGCACTATCTAGAAAGCTCGAGGCGCCGGCGGGCACAGACCATCCTGCGTGCGACGGGTGGCACCGTGTCGCCCTGACCCCCTGTAAGGTCGGCGCCAGCGCAGGTGGCTTCTGCACTGCCGGCACTTGCTCCCGCGCCTCTGGGAGTTACCGCCTGTTTTCAGTTGTCAGGATCTGATTGCAGGGAAGCAAGGAGAGAATTCTTTGCTGAGTCGTTCCGGGGGCTTCAGGCAGACGGTAAACGCCCGGGGTGCGTGGCCAGGCCAGAGGGTCCCCAAACGCGGCGGTGGCCCCGAGCAGGGCGGGGGCCGTGGGGCCTCTTGCGTTGCTCAAGGCAAACGGCTTCTCTGGGGGGCCTCAGTCACTTGGGGAGCCTGGCCTTACACTGCGCTTGTCAAATGCTGAGTGAGTCACTTGACTTTCTGTGGGTTTGTAGCGATCAGATCATGCGAGTTTGCCAGTAATTTCAAAATTGCTTCTGAAGCGAGGGCCTGCCGTCGGCTGGGTGGGACTGAAGCAGCTTCTTCCCAAACCAAAGCACACGTCCACCTGCGTGCAGACGGCGTCTCGGTGAGGAGACAGGGGCGCGCCCAGACATTCAGGCCGGCGTCCACCACCCGCCACGGCGCCCCGGGGCAGCCCCTCGTCCCCGCCAGGCGGCTGACCACCCTCCGCTCCCCATCTGGCGAGAGAGCAGCTGCCCAGCTCCGAGAGTCCGTCTGCGCGCACGGAAGCCGGCCACTCCCTGCGCCAAGTTCACTGAGGGGCTGTCGGGGTTGGGTCTGGAAAGGTCTGGTTACGTTTGCCGAGCACTGGGTTCTTGGGGGCTCGGAGGGTCTCGCTGGAATACTGCTCAGATTGGACTCTTCTTAGGGCCTTGGGGGCGATGGTCAAGGCCCAGGGGGACGGTAGATCAACCTCAGGGCGTTCATTCTCTTTTGCAGACAAAGCTTCACTTTAGGCCTGGCGTCTCCGGGGGTCTGAGGATGTATTACCGCACACGCCCCCAGACGTTCCGACGAAACCCTTGTAAGCTGCACGGGGCAGGGAGGCCCCACGGGCCTGGACACGTGAGGCTCACACTCCCCCCCGGGCAGAGCCCAGCCTGCATGGAAAGACACCGGGCTTTGACTGGAACGGCAGTGCCCAGAGGAGCGCCGTCCGCTCTACATAACCTCAGGAATCCCTTAATTATTTAGGGGCGGGGAATTGAAGTGAGTGATACAATTACCATATTGTCTCAATTCTGAATTATTCATTTTTGTTTTTGCGGTGGTTTATGATAATAAGCCCAGACTATTGTTAATAAATTTTTTAAAAATCAGAGATTAGAAAACAATGTCCAAGAAAGGATTTGAAAGCCTCTTAATGGAGAAGTGCTCAGTAAATAACTCTGAGCCACGCGGCGCCGAGCCCCGGAGCCCCGGAGCCCTGGCCAGCGCTCGCCTGAGAGACGGCCTCGTGCCCACGCCCAGGTCAGCTCTGCGGGGCTCTGCTCCCCGAGGGCCCCGGCAGGACCCGGGCAGGGGATGGGCAGAGATCTTCAGACTCTGGTCTTGGCGTGAAGTGAAGCCGTCGCCCCCCTGATTTGCCTTCAGTGTAGACAGCGGCAGTCTTGCTGGGACTTGGGTAGCTTCCCTGCACCTATGCTCTTCCAGAGGAGTAGAAGGGACGCCCCGCCTGGTCTGCCCCCAAGGCTAGAATCAGGGGAGTCTGAAACCATCGCCTGATGCCCCCCCCCCCCCCCGTCTCCGGCGCGTGCTCCATGCGCTCTTGACCACTGAGACGCAACCAAGGTTTCGCAGCAGGAACCCGCGGGCTGGAGGGGCTGGCCCAGGCCCGCCGACAAGGCCACAAGGCTGGTTTCCCGCCCTCCCCTGCAGTCGCGGGCATTGAGGCCAGCGGGCGAGGAGCGGACGTGTGGAATCTGGTGCCTTCCCTCTTCCTCTGGTTTTGCCCAAAGTGGTCCCGTGACCCCCGAGCCCCTGTTTTCTTGCTGTTAAGTTAGGGGGAGGGTGTGGGGCAAAAGGGGGTGCTCCCCATCCGGGTCATGGTCACCCCCTCCCAGGAAGCTGCTTTCACCACCCGTGCCCGAGGCCACGCCGCCCGCACTCAGCAGGCCCAGGGCTGGGTCGAGAGTGACCCGCCCACGTCCCTCTAACGGGCGTTCAGAATCAGAGACACTCAGGGCCTCTGAAGCCCCGCCCGCTCCCCTCCCGTGGATGAGACCGATGGCATCTGTCACGCCGAGCGCCCGCAGCGTGGCCTTGGCCGTGGCGTCTCTTCGTCTTCTGAGCTCAGCACCAGAGGAGTGGGAAGCGCCGCAGAGATGCAACCTCCCAGAGTGGCTTTCACGGCGAAGGCTTTGCTGTCCCTGGTGTGGACAGAATAGCTAGTGACCGTCTGAATTTTTAATTTCCTCATGGGGTGTTCCTGTTTCCGGGTGAGGTCATGAAACTAAGGAATGTATTACTTTCCCCCGATACAGACCTGTCTGTCATCACGGAGTCCAGTCAGGCGTTAGGGCCCCTGAGACGGATGAGCCACTTCTTGCTTTAGCCAGTGGACAGCCCAGTGGAGAGGAGAGAAAATCAGTGGTGGTTATTGGTGGGACGGGACTCTCTCCGAGCTGAGCTGTGCAGTTTGCAGCCTCAGAACTGGGCTGACACATTCATCACTGCCAGGAAGCCCCCCGCCCCCCACATCACTGGCCATGTAAAGGTGGCTGAGTTTGGGTGCCCGGCCTGCGCGCTGTCCACGTCTCTCTGAGACACAGAGACGGCTCCCAGCGTCCAGTGCTCGAACAGCCCAGGTTCACGCCGATGCTCACCAACGTAGGGGCGTGTGAGGCCAGGGAGGCAGGGAGGCCGAGGGGGGCCGAAGGGCGTGCAGTACGCAAGGGGGAAAACCCACCGAAGCCCTTGCTGACCCCTGATTCTTCCCGGCAGCCCGAGCGCATGTCCCTGTGCTTCCTTTTCTGACCTTGGTCAAGATTCCCTCAGGTGTCGGGTACGCTGCCCTGGGTGCTGGGGTGAGCTGCAGCCCGGCCTCTCTGGACTGAGCCGACGCAGGCCTTGCCAAGCCCGGCTCGCCTCTGGGTGGGAGATGGGCTTCTGCAGGGCCCAGCGCCTGCGGCTCCTCCTGAGCCACTTAATCCAGCTGGTTGGGAAGCGAGAAGGACCCTCCTGAGTGTATCCAAAGACCGGGGAAGAATGGTCTCCCCCCGCCCCCCGCCCGCCCCTCCCGGGGTGCTCGGGGGAAGACGCTGGCATGGAAACAAGCTGCAGCTTTGGCCGTGGGGCGCGCGGTGACGATTCCAGCACGGGAAGGGGTGGCCTCGCGGAGCCCAGGGCGCCCGTGGTCTTCCAAGACGCCGCGGCCCGCGCTGGGAGGCCCTGCGGGTTTACAGACAAACCCGTCAACGGCTCTTGGATCCCGGAGGAAAACGAAGGCACCGACACCAGCATTTGGACCATTTTTTGTCTCCACGCCCCTAATTCAAGGCACCGAGAGGCCGTGGAACAGCCACTCCACAGCGCTAGACCAGCCCGGCTCTGCACCTGGCCTTGTCAGCCCCTTTGGAGAAAGTTCTTAGTTTCTTTTTAACCAACCCTCAAAAAGTATTAATTTGGCTCTTTATTCATGAACATTAAAAGCTGGAAGTTAATAAATATTTTATGATCCTCAAGCTCAAATGCACGTCTGATTGATACTGAGGGCACGAGAACTGAAGGCAGGAAAAGGCCTTCTCTTTCCAGAATTTACTAGATCGATGTAAATTGGGCTTTCATCAGCTCTCAGATGTGTGACTAACGTTGGCTGGAGCAGGGCTCGGAGGGCGGGGGTGCCCAGGGGCGCTCCGGGGTGGAGAGACCCCGCCTCTTCCCGCTGGCAGGTGAGGCTGCCCGGGGCTCTGGGGAGGCCGGTGGACAGTTAGGCTTCTGTTCCCGGTCCTGCTGAGGCCGGACAGCTCTTCCTTCTCCAAAGGCATGGGGTTCCTGGACGAGAAGGTAGTGCTGGACATCAAGGTTAATCCCGGAATGACGGGCCGGCAGGCCTGCCTGCGTCGTGCCACTGCAGGATAAACAGTGCTTAAATGGACCTTTCACTCAAGCTGTGTCGTTTTTCCTGCAAGTGTGTTCAGGAACTCAGCTGCATGTTGGTTTTCTTTCAAGATTTCCCCTGCCTTCGTGAGCCAGAGTCGACCCTCTGAGTTTGCTGTCAATTAAACGAGGGATGGGCCTCACTGTGGGCTGACGGTGTGAACCGGGGTCCACGGGGCCGGCGTCCCCTGAGGAAGCAAGGTCTAAACAGCACATGGGCTCACCGCTCTGCTGGCCCGACCTGGCCCTTCTCAAAGAAGCAGGTGCATCAGGCAGGGCTTTCTGTGAGAGGCCTTTCGGGTGGCTACTCCTAGCCGCACAGTCTTTGAGACGTCCGCACTGTCTTGTGTTCACGTGGGAACCTAAGAAGTTTCTAGTATCTTTTAAAAGAAAGCTTGCTAAGTATTTTATAAAGGGAGGGTTTGTATTTGAAGTGCAAATTCTCAGATGAGTTGTTTGATAGCTAATCACCACAGAACAGCTGATATTGATCGCAGGGAATCCTAACGAGCACACTTGTGAATTGGGGGATATGTCGATATCTCGCTGCCCTGGGAGCGACTTGCTGGACTGAGACGCTGGGCTTTGATGGTGGGTGTCACGTCCTGCAGACGTTGCCTGCACCAGTCACTGACTGGAGGATGGACATGTGACATGCAAATCTATCTGTGGCTTTCAGGATGACTGTTGAACGTGATTACCGACCTGTTAATGAAGAAAACACTGGTGGTCATCCTTGACGGTGGGCAGTGGGGGACGTTCCTCTTGCAGGCTGGTGGCCTTCTCGGGGTCGCTGGAGCAGCCCTCTGCTCATGCTTTGTCAGTTGTCTCATTTGTAAAATGCGGATAAGATTATGCTTAAGATTTTGTGAGAAGTAAAAGAAATCACAAATGCCGCGTGCAAGCGTAATGCCAGCCACGCCTCATCAAACACCGGTTCCCCTTTCTCCTGGGGGCTTTGGTCCATGCTTCACCCTTAGCTGCAGCATGTGGCTAAGATGTGTGCTGGGTCAGCAGCCCTTGAATGGAGGATTGGGTGGGCAGAAGGGGAGAGAGATGGGTGAGCGCAGGATGGATGGTTAGGTGGACCGATGGGCGGATGAGCGGAAGGATGGGTGGGTGGGTGGATGGGTGGGTGGCTGGGTGCATGGGTGGGTGGACAAATGAATGGACGGTGGGTAGGTGGATGGCTGGATGCTGGGGTGGCCAGATGGATGGATGCAGCTAGTTTACATCCCACTTACACCATCTGTCTACATGAACATCTATGATTGCACATGAATCACTTAGAATTCACCGGGTCTCCTTTTAATCAGTTTGCATGTCTCCCCGCCGCCTGCTGACATCAGCATTACCGTATTATCCAAAAGCATCAGAAAAGTCTTCTTTCCTCTGCGGCTTTGCTCCTGTTCTAGTCCTCTCTGGGAATATTACCATTATTGGGCAGTAGTGGGGTGACGCCTGAGGTGGGGAGCTGGGAGAGTGGGGGAGCACTGACCTGAGGCCAGCGGGGGCACAGCCCCACAGGGGATGGGGCCAGCCAGGAGCTACGGAGCTGAGGCTCTTGAATTATTTCCAGTAGAAAACCGAGCGAGTCAGGCATTTTCCGTTTGGTGTCCGGTGAACAGCACGGGGACAATCTCTGTGCACATGCCAGCTGCAGCGGGGAGCCTGGAGGTCCTCAGGCTTTGTGGCCTTTGGAGCCGGGAAGGCCCCAGCCCAGCTTGCGCAGGCCGTTCACACACACACACACACACACACACACACACACACACATGTCGATGCCGGCGTGCACACGTTGGAGAGGCTGGCTGTGAATAAGTGTGTCGCTGTGTGTGCAGACCCTCTTTGAGTGTGTTATTGAGCATTAGCCAGGTGTGCAAGTATGTGCTGGAGAACTCGTAGGTGATGGAAGAATCGGGGAAGGCGCACAGCACGGGTGTGGTGGGGTCCTGTTCGCTGCAGGAAGGGAGCGTGGGGCTCCCTACTCTGGCGTTTTCAGAGAAGCCAGACTTGGGTCTTTGTTGGAGGATGTTGCATCAGGCAACACCACACGGACAAACAGGTGTCGTGGAGCAGCCCGCACAGTGCAGGATGCTGCTGAAGAGCAAGATCCTGGCCCTTTTATTGACACACGGTGTTGGTTATAAGGGGGAGGAGCAAAAGGAGATTAAGGGGAAGGAGATTCTAGAAAGGGGAAGGGTGTAGAAGGTTAGGGATTGTGCGTCTGCCCTCCAGGCTCTTCTCATCTACTTGATGACGCACCCTCATCCCAGCTGTGGTTTTAATCTTATCAACAAGGCGCGCAACTGATCACCTTCTGGGGTCCCTTGTCATACATCAGTCCTCAGCGTTCCCGGTCATACCTCGTGATGTATAAGTGGGGAGTACGTGGGGAGTACGTGTTACGCATCGTTCCTCAGCCCCCGGGGCGTTCCGGACATACCCCGTGATGCGTCACCTTCCCAGTGTGATCCAGCTTTGTGCGCTTGTTTGATTTGCAGGGCTGAAGGGTTGGGCTCCTGTTCCTAACTGGCCGGGCCACTTTGACCTTGTTTAGGTGACCCAATGGCGGCCGAATAGGCTGCCTAGGAGTAGCAGACCCACTGGAGGACTCGCGTCAGATGCAAATACAGGGCTGGGGTTTGAGCGAAGCCTTGGATGGCAGGTAAATTCTAATGCACGTGTTTGTTCGAGGGGCTGTGAGGAGGCGTGTGGGGTTCAGGGGAGATGGGGGGAGGTCCAGCCAGGGCAGAGGCTGCGTGCGACCTCGGCGGGGGAGCAGCACAGGGAGAGACTGGGCTGAGTCACGAAGACGGGGGCCTGGAGGCCCTTCATCTGGCCATGGGTAGACTCACCTTTGTGACTCCCCCTTTGCCGGGAAGCTTGCCGGGGGAGAAACCCCCCACATGGGGTAACCGGCCTCCTTGAAGGTAGGAGGAAGAGGTGAAGAAGCCACGTTCTCACGCTGACGCGGCCCCGCCCCGCTGAGCAAGGGAGCACGACCCTCCCCCCAGGGCGGGCTGCGTAGATTGTGCCCATGGGCAGAGCCTGGGGGTCAGAGGGTCACAGCGCGAGGTAGAAACTGCCCCGTGGCCAGGTGCGGAGCTGCCGTGTCTGAGCATGATCTGGACGCCCTGGCACAGGGTGACGGCGGCGCCTGCGCTCTGGGAGGGACAAGCCGGAGCGCTGAGACGGGGAGGTCAGCGTGGGGAGCGGGCACAGGAGCCGGGTAGCTCTGGGCCGTGCTTGGCCGACAAGTCAATGAAGGTCATGGCACATGTGGCGCAGGTCGGGTGGACACAGGCTCAGCCCCAGCAGGGCCAGAAGCAGCGCATGGCCAAGCTCCCTCCTGCCCCCAGCTCCTCCCAGGGCGGGTGCCCAGCCCCACAGGTGCCCACGCCCACAGCCCCCGCCCGCCTGCCTCCTCAGGGCTCGTTCTCCACCCTCCCGAGCCGCGGGCCCACCGCAGTCCCGCTTCGCGCCTGGCCAGGACCGGGGGCACGTCTGCGGGGGTGTCTGTCACCTGCGCGTCTTGGACAAGTGTCTGTCTGTCCAGTTTTTGTCCGTCTATAACGGAGGCTTTGGTTTATTTACTGCTGAATTTTGAGAGTTGCTTCATCTATTCTGGACACAAGTCTTTGGACAAATATGTGATTAGCCAGTATTTCCTCCCAGATCAGACCTTTTCTTTCTATTCTCCTAAGTGTCTTTTGCCAAATGAATGTTTCCATTTGACGCCGTCCAGCTGGTCAGTGGCAGCGACAGCCTTCCTGTGGCTCTGGGGCTAGTGAAGACCACCCCCTTCCAGCGGTGGGGGGCACTGCCCTGCCTCCTTCCTGGGTGCTGGCCTCACGCCCAGAGCCACGTCTCCCCAAGGCTCTGCCCCAGACCCACCTGGAAACATCACTTCTGCGTGTCTCAGCCCGGGACGCGGCGGGACGTGGCGGGACCCGGCAGGACCGGGCAGACCCTCGGCTGAAGTCCCCAGCGGGCTCTGACAGCACCCGAGTGAGGGTCTGTCCATCCCACCTCGTCCACTCCTTACATTCTGTCCCTGGGAAGATCAGCTCTTCCCAAATAGACTTGACCTCATTCTCTGTCCCCTCGCGTTTCCCTGGAGTTCAAGTAGGAGCTTCCCTCTTCTCTTCCCGCCAAGGGTCCCCGTCCAGGCTCCCGTATGAGTCTCGTCCCCCACGAGCTCTGCTGTCTCCCCGACAGTCTGCCCCCACCTCCCACCCGAGCAGACTGTCCTGCCTGGGGCACAAGGCCCCGGACCCGCCCCTGCCCGGGTGAGCCGGTAAGGGCTGGCCACAGTGTCCGTGTCAGGGAGAGCTCGGCCGCCAGGAGGCAGTCTACTGACCATCGAGTGTGGCGTGAGCAATGCTGAGGTACAGGGGGTGATTATCTGGAGAAGTGGGGGGGCTCCAGAAACATCACCCCACACTGCTCCAGAAACATCACCCCACACTGCCCGGGGGCCCAGTTGCTCGACAGCCACTTCCCCCTGGCCTGGCCCAGCGTCTCCACGTCCCCCTGGCCTGGCCCAGCGTCTCAACTGGTCCAGCGAAGGAAAGGCCTCCTCCCTGCCCCTGACCACGGGAGAGCCCTTCCCTCTGCCCCTCCCCATGGCCAGTCCTGACCTGGCTTCCTGTGACTGCGAGGTGGCCCAGATGGGAAAGAACGAGGCATGAGGCACCCCTGCAGCCTCCCCCACTCCCACTGGTCTCCGGTTCACAATGAAGCAGCACTGAGGTGGCACCTGCTGACCCGATTCAGTGGACTCTGCTGACAGCGAGCGTCTACCACGAGGCCCTCGGCGGATCAGCGTGTCTGTGCCAAGATGCCTATTTGTTCTGAATGAGGATCAATAATGTGCAGTTAATACTGGCGACGTCACCAAGCAGTACATTCAGGTGTCAGCACTCTGCAGGTCGGATCTTGACCAAACCGAGCTACCGACACCCACCAGCGGCCAGCGTGAGGGTGCGAAAGGGCAGACCCTGCCACCCTCCTCCCAGGCCAGCAGGCGCAGCCCGGCCCCGGCGCCCTGCCCAGAGGCCAGCAGGCACTCTCCGACGTCACGGGGCTCCCGCGGGGAACGCAGCCGCTTTGGGTCTTGCAGATGGAGCGAGGGCTCCCAGCTGGGGGCTTGTACGGGGACGAGACCACTGCAGACGCGAGCTGAGGCCGTCCAGGCACGGGGACCCGCGCCACAGCCCTGCCCGTCACCCGGCGCCCAGCTCTCGCCTTCCCCTGCACGTGGACACGCTGTCCCGTGCCGTCTCTCTCTCTCACGCAGAGGGCGGGAGAGTGGACAAATGGGTCGTCGAGTAATTTTCATTTCTTATATTTGAAAATGACTCCAGCAGTCTAATCTGTAATAATCAGCGGTCAACAGCCAACGCGGGGCAGGTAACAACGGGACCCTACGCGCAAAGGGCTACAGATCTTTCCTAGAACATCTGTGGTTTCGCAAATGTCACGTGCAGGCCTGTGCTGTCCAGGCTTCCGTGGAGAAGCAGGACAGATAGGGTGTGTGCTCGTGCAGACAGACAGGCAGGCAGACACGATAGGAGCATAGACAGATAAATAGATGGATGACAGAGATGGGTAAATGCTACAGATGGAGAGACAGATGGATAGATGACGGATAGACAGATAGATGGACAGATGACAGATAGGTGGTAGATGTAGGTGATAGACAGGTGATAGGTAGGTAGACAGGTGAGGCACAGGTAGATATACACATTGCATATACATGCACACACGTGTATATACTCACATATGTACCTGTGCCATATTTACACCTCACGTATGTCTGTGTATGTTCATGTACATATGAAGGAGGCTTCCTACAAGCCAGTGACTCACCTCTGCGGGGAGTGACAGGCCCCAAGAACGGCAGGCGCCCAGGTGGGTTGACTTGCTGGAGACCCAGGAGGTGGAGCTGTAGATCCCGCCTGAGTCCGAAGGCCGGAGAATGCGAACGCCAAGGGCAGAGCTCTCGCGCGCAGGCTGGCGGGCCGGAAGCCCAGGAAGGCAGAATGCAGAAGCCAGAAAAGACTGTCCCAGCCCACAGCAGCCGGCAGGAGGAGCCCCCTCCTGTGCGGGGGGTTGACCGTCTTGCTCTGGGCCAGACTTCGGCTGACTGGGCCAGGCCCACCGCACGGGAGGGGTCGTCTGCTTTGCTGGGTCCACCTGTCAAATATCTCATTCAGGTACCCCCTTGCAGAAACACCCAGAACACCGTTCGGCCAAATCCCTGGGCACTCTGTGGCTCAATCAAGCTGACATGAAATGAGCTGCTCCCTGCGTGGCCGCGTCAGAGGACCCCAGAGTCTTCCCTCCTCTCCTTTACTTTGCAGCTGGCAGGCCTCGAAGCTCAGGAATGAGTTGACACAGATCAGGGCCTGGTGAAGGCGGAAGGAGCCGTCAGATTCTGTCTCCCGCATCCACACCCCCTCCTTGGCTTCCCTGATCCGGCCCCATGAGCGCGGCCTCCCTGCCTGTGGTCGTCATTAGGGGCCCCACATCTTTGCTGCCTACGTCCACTCGCAGGGCCGTTGGCTGAGGGGGACATCCTAGAGGCTCTGCCCACTGGAGACCCCAGCTGGCCTCCGTCTGCCCGCGGCTCCTGACTCGAGGCCTCTCCTCCTTCCCTCGTCCGGTCCATGTCCCCTCAATTTTGACTCCTCCGCCATTAAGTGCTCTCGAGCGCGAGGAAGGGCTGGCTGGTTATTTGTGGCCTCTTTCGCCCTAGAGGCCCCCGGGGGTGGGGGCCGATTTATGACCTGGACCTAATGTCGCTGCCTGTGTTTCCTTTTGTCCCCTCTCAGCAGATGCCGTTAGTAGCAGAAATGAACTTCGATGTGGTCTCATTAGGGCGTTACCGTCCTACTACATTACCCCTCTCGGCTCCCACTGCCCCCCATTAACTAGACGGGACCGATGGTTTTTAGTGAACTATTGATTTTGAACAAATTGAGTTGGTGCCTAAGTGAGAATCACACATGGCATTTATTTACCCATCCTTTTGTTATTTGCGGAGGATTTGCACGCGAGCCAGGCATCGTATCGGCGATTAAATACCTGCGGACAGCTCTGCGCTTGGCAGCTGGCTTTGAGACGCTCTCCCGGCACTGCAGCCCCCCGCGTGCTGCCCAGGGCCCCTCAGGCCAGGTTCAGGCCGCCCCGGCCTGGGCTGCAGTGAATCACAGCTGACACCTCTCACCTGAGGGATGCGCGTGCCTGCAGCCGCTCCCCGGACATCCTCGTCAGCCATCTCCTGGGGGGCTGTGGGGGTGTTGTGGGCCTCCAGGGGCCCCGGTGGGCTGGGAACCACTGGTGGAGAATAGAAGGCATCAAGTCTTTGGTTTTTTTTAATACAATTTCATCAATTTGAGATTCTCTCCCGTAACTGTAACTTCAGGAGGACAGCGTCACCCTGGGCGCGCGCATGCCCCTCACCCCCGCCACCCAGGCCCCTTCCCCGCACCTGTCCCGTCATCCCTCGACCCACCCCCGCCCCCCACTCCCCTGTTGACTGTGCTTCTCACAGCGTGAAAGGTGTTCATGGCTGTTTTGCCAGTGTGTGATCTTTGGATACGGATATTCCGCGGAGGAGGGAGACGGGGGTGATTCTCTCCGACACGTCTCTCTTAGCATCACACCGCCAGCCCCACCCGTATGATTGCAAAAGGCACCGTCGCATCTTTTTCACGACTGAGTAGTACTCCACTGGGTGTCCTGAGTCTGTATCCGGCCGACTGTCCTGGGCACTGAGGCCGAGCCCACATGGTGGCTGCTGTGAACTTAGGAACGCGACGGTCACCTCTCGTCAGCATGTCCATCTTCTCCTGGTGAGCGCCTGGAAGACGCTGGGTCTTTAGTAACCACTTGAGTCCCCGACAATAAAGTGTGAGAGGCCACTGCTGCCACAGATGCCGAAGGTCAGCACCAAAGGCCACTGAGACTGTCCTGGGGCATTTTTGTCTCGTTTCAAAACAGGGGCTGGTGACTCCCGCGTGCCGTGAGGCGTGTGAAGAGGCGCTCACGCTGCCCCTGAGTCAGGCCGTGCCTCCCGTGTAATTTTTCCTGCGTCATCTCTGGGGAAATGGCGAGAGATTTCAAGGGACCCACCTGACACCGTTGCTGCCGAGGGGCCGGGAGGCAAGTTCACCCCCGCCCGACGGGCCCGGGCCCAGCCTGCCGCCAGCTGCGAGGTGTCCAGAGCACAGCCGGCTCGTCCCCTCCGGCCGGACGCCACCTCAGGCAGTGATCTCCTCAGAACTCACTGTCCGGTGAAAATGCAGTGTGGTTCTCCCTCCCCCAGCCACGGGCGTCCTGTGAGGTAGAGGAAGGAAGCCCAAGGCCCCCTGGGCCCCATTTCATGATCATCCCTAAGAGACCCTGAGTTGCAGTCGCAGCTTGTGGGTGGATATTTCTTCTACAAAAGGATTTTTCCCAGTCCCCCAAGCTTGTTGGATTCTGGACGGGGCTTATGCCCACTTACAGCCCTCCCTGCTGCCAGGGCGCCGCGTCCACGCTTGGATCGAGAGGAACCCCCAACCTGTCCCTTCCAGCCAGGAGGCAGGGCCTGTCGCAGCCCCGTTCCTGGTCCGTCCTCGCTACACCCTGGAGACGGGCCCAGCGGCCCCCAGTGGCTCCTGGCGACCCCAGGAGTCGGCATCAGTGAACCCCGCTCCTGAGCCCGCTGGAAAGAGAGGGGTGCGCTACGTGGGGGGCTGCGCGCAAGCGCGGAGGCCGCGGCTGTCCCGTGCTCTGGGCTCTTTCGAGATCTGATCATTATCATGGGCGACGTTCTCTGCGCCCATGTTTTCATTTCTCTTGGGTGAATACGGGGGTTGCCGTTTCGGGGGTCTAGAGGGTATATTTTTGTTTGTTAAGAAACTTCCACTCCTTTGTTTACTGCTCGATCCCGAGACCCCAGCCTCAGATTTATTTTCCCGTCACATCCAGCTTGAGACCCAGAATCTGCATTTTCCCTGCGCCCTCCCTCACCGTCTCCCTCTCACCGCAGAAACCTCCCGTCCGCTGTCAGCGTCTGCTCGCCTTTGTAGGTCTTTGCTTTGTCGGATTGCCCGTTGCACGAGCGTCCGGTGTTGGTCTCTGTCCTTCTGACCGGCTTGACCCCACATAATTCCCTTGTGCCCCTGCAGTTTGCTGTCCATGGCGACATTCCTTCTTCCTGGGGCTGGTGGGTTCCGTGGGGGGAGCCTGCCTCTGCGGGGGCACCCGCGCCCTCATGTCCTCACTGTTGTGCATAAGCTGCGTCTATAAACATGTCCAGTGTGTGATTTTCTGAGTTGACGGCTTGATGTTCTTGGGATGATGCCCAAGAGATCTTCATCTAGTTAAACTTCCTGGGTCTATTTTTAGTTTAAATCGTTAACAATAATTCTTACTGCAGAGTTGCTGTTGAGATTATAAGGTCACTGCTACATGCCGGCTTTCAAAAACTGGAGCCTTTTCCTTCACCAGAGTCGGTGCTGGCTGAGTTGGGGGCCAGGGACGTGCCCGGAGGTGGGGGTCGGGGCGTGCCCCGAGGTGGGGCGAGGTGCATCCTCAGACAGTTTGCATCCAACGGGGGACCGAGTCCTCACAGCAGCAGCGCCTGCGGGTCCTTGAGAGCTGGAGCGCCAGCGTGGAAGGGAAAGTGAGCCGATGCGATGCGTCTCTGTGAACGCAGCCAAGTCCATCGCGTGTTCTCGCCCCACACGCACACGGGTGAGGCTGTGGTCACGCTCTCGCCCGTCCGCACACCCCACCAGGCCTGTGCCCCATGTGGCCCAGCGCGTCACCCACACTGGCCACCTCGCTTCGGCGTGTCCTCTCGGGGTGGGGCGCAGCCGCATTGGGGCTCAGCAGCGCCTGCTGTTCTGTGCATCTCCGAGGTCCGCGCGGCTGTCAGGGTGTCTCAGGGCTGCGCCCCCAGAATGAGCGCTGGCTCTCATGTCAGCAGAGCCCTCCCGCCTCTGCCTGCTCCGTGCCATCCTCTCAGGCCCGTGACAGGTGCGCTCACCCCACCTGGGCTGACCAGGTGGCTGCGCGTGGCCTGTCCTCCCTCCCCACCTGCATCTTCGGGGGAGTGGCCCTCGATTCTCTGGCGGTGAGGGTCCATGGTCACTGTGCATGGTTTTGCACAAATAGCTTGTGGACAAATGCGTGCGAGTGTCCAGGCTGACCCTCTGCCTGGCCCCCCGTCTTTTCACAGTGAAGTCCAGCTCCCAAAGGTCAAGGGGCATTGACCCTCTTTGCCCCCAGCTGTGCTCTCTGTTTCTCATCTCCAAAGAGCAGACCCTCGAGACCTCTTCTCGAGTCTTCAGGCCTCAGGTCTGGCTGGATCAAGGCGCTGTTCTCACCTCAGCACACCTGCTGCTCCCCAGGCCAGGGCTGGGCAGGGGCCTTGGGTGGGCCTCGTCGTTCAGACGCGACTCACTTCTCAAAGCACACACTTTTATGAAGGAAGAAACAGTGTTCAGAGAATCTTTACTGAATAAAAATTTTGAAGGAAAAACATGGTTTTCAAATAATATCTAAGTTTCAGAACATTTGTATTCTGATATTGGGTGAACTTGAATTGTTAGAAACAGTTTGTAATATTTTTTACTCCAGGTACGGCACAGAAAATGGGGCTGCTTCATTGTTTCTCATGATTTAGGAGAGAAAGGGAAATTCAATGGCCAGCCGGGATGCATGGACACTGACCTGGTGGAGCAGCAAGATTTGCGGCAGGGCTCGGGCAGGGCGAGGCCTCAGCGCTGTGGCCCAGGACATCGAGGCCTGGAGGGAGGCAGAGCGCTCGTGGCTGCGTGGAGTTGGCTCGAGAAAGTGAAGTGTTTCCTTGGACAAAAATAGAGCTGGGCCCTGCTGGTCACAGTTGATGTTGCCACTGGACGCTGCCTGTTTATTCCTCCGGGTATTTGAAGAGCCCAGATAACCAGATACACCCGGTGCTTTGGCACCTCCATGCCCGCCCCCGCCCCCCCAATCTGGAGTGTCCCTGCTGTTGGCACTGCTCGCAGCCTCTGTGCAGCATAACAAACACAAAGCTAGTGCTCCGTGCCTCAGAACTCGCAGGATCAATTGCTGGCTCAAAGCCTGGATTCCCAGAAAAAGAAAGCGTCTTGCTCTGGGGTGTTCCACGCAGGTTACTGAGCTGGCCGTGGTGTTAGGGACCGGCTGTAAACCATTGCTATTTGGGGGTGCCCTGGAGAGTCGGGTCAGGAAATAAGTCTTCATTTTTTGCCATTTAAAAATCAGGTCCTGGGACTGCAATGAAAATAGACATGGGGCTGGGTCTGGGCGATGGTCTGCAGGGAGGACCTTCCTTCGCCCACGTGCAGCCTCCAACTCAGGGTGCCGAGTGTGTTAATGCAGAGACCTTGGAGAGCGCGCTGGCGGGGTTGCCCAGCGGAGCCGGCGGCCAGCCTCAGGCCCACACACCACCATTTACAGACTCAGCCGAAGGAGATGCGCATTTATCCAAGCCTGGGAGCCTCCAGGGAGAGCCATCCCCAGCAGCGATGCCTAGAACTGTTCAAGGAGGCGCCTGCCTCGGCTACCCTGACCCCTCTAGCCCGAAGTCCATGAAGGACCCTCCTGTGTCCGGGGGACGTGCAGTGACACCTGCCTCAGGGGCTGCTATCCCTGGCATCCCTGTCCTCTGGGGTTTAACTATCCCTGGCGTCTCTGTCTCCTGGGGTCAGCTGGCCCTGGCGGCTCCCGTGGCCCTGGCACCAGAGTTGACCGTCCTGGCTGGGCAGAAGGACAGGCAGAGATAAGTGGCTGCCACCTGGCCTGTCCTCACTGGACCCCACACTGCTTTCAGCCTCCGCTGCCCCTTTGGAAAAGCGTGGGCCTCATCTGAGGAAGGCCGGTCCTGTGGTGCTGTGGGCTGGCTGGCTGCAGAACTCAACCTAACTGGAAAACCCCTGCAGCATCTTTCTCCTTCGCTCACTGGCTCTGAATCAATGAACCCAAGGATTCCATCCGTGCCTCTAGCAGTCAGTCGATGAACCCGGGAAATCCGTCCATCCAGCAGTCAGTCAATGAACCCAGGAAATCCATCTGTCCATCCAGTAGTCAGTCAATGAACCCAGGAAATCCATCCGTCCATCCAGCAGTCAGTCAATGAACCCTGGATGGCCCATGGGCCACAGGAAGAGGGAGAGTGCCAGGGAATGAGCGCCAGGATGTGCCAGGAAATACGAGGACGTGCCAGGAGAATCAGGAAGTGCCTGGACGTGCCTGGACGTGCCAGGGAGTGCTGCGAGGCATCCGCGCCTGCTGGCTGCCCGGCGTGCTGGCTGTCCTTCACTTGAGCTACGATTCATTTAACCTGCTTGGAAATTTCAGGCGAAAAATAAGTGGATGAGAAATCAATAATAATAAGCAGTCTCGCA
The DNA here is from genome assembly GCF_014898055.3 of Talpa occidentalis. Lineage (NCBI taxonomy): Eukaryota > Metazoa > Chordata > Mammalia > Eulipotyphla > Talpidae > Talpa > Talpa occidentalis. The sequence goes on from NW_026555331.1 coordinate 154,278,017, forward strand.
TTCAGCGATATTATTAGGGATTACTTTTCCTTATCCCACTACAACGGCAAATTTAGAAGCTGGTATCATTATGAACTCCGTGGTCCCAGCTTAGTGGAATTAATAATCCCAGGCTCTTCAGATCAGCGCCTCCCCAGTGCCTGCGCACAGCCGTTCCCGTGAGGGCCGCCCGCTGACGCTGACGCTCTGTTTTAAAAACAATTCGGAGTGACTGTTGTGCCTATGAAAGAGGCCAAATGGATAGTTTTAAAAACTGGTAGTTTAAGCCAACACTGGAGACGCAGCGCGTGATCGCCAGCGGGTCGGCGATACCATGCTGGGGGCAGGACGTCCTGAGCCAGCTCCGCACAGGCTGTGTGGACGCCCCCCCACCCCATCGACCCCCTGGGAACTGCGAATCCCGTGACCCCCAAAGGCAGGCTCGAGGACCTGAGGGCGGAGTTAAGCACCTGGGCTCCGGTTTGGGTATTTCACCGGCCATGTGGCCGGGGTCGCCCTCTTGGCCCCCCGGCGTGCTCGGTTTTTCTCCGGCCGGCGGGTCACTGGGAGCCCAGGTCAGCCGACTGGGTGGGACGCGTTTACGAACTTCTCGCCCTGTTTTTCTCCCTGAGCCATTCATTTCCCCGTCTCCCCTCCCCTCGTAAGTAAACCTTTCATCAACCTTTGGTGGTGTCTGCAGCTGAGCATTCATAAGCCCCTTTAAGCGCAGGGGTGAGACCCCCAGTCAGGCAACCCCATTTTATATCGGGGCTGCCCTGTGGCAATCGGGGCATCTGAATCCCCACCCAGAGCAGACTGGCATAGGCCGTGGCCTTCACCTGGGCTAGAGCCAAAGCGCTCGCCCGCCTTTGTTTTCAGTAAGTCGTCGTTTCGTTTTGGCGGGTGAACAGCAGAGATGCCACGACAGGCGTTTGGGCAGCGGCGGACAGCGGGGTGGACAGCGGGATGGACAGCGAGAGGCCGTCCCCACTGCTCGAAAGCCAGGCTCCCCAAGGCCGTCCCGGTCCCGGGGGACGGTGGGAGACGTCGTCCTGGCATTGGAAATTACTTTTTAAAATAACATACTTTATTATATGTTGCTTTTCAATAGTGCTTTACATTTTTGAGACCACATTTCAGTCTTAGAAGGGAGAGAAGATTTCTGGTTGGGGGTTGGAGGTCTTGACGGACAGTCAGAGTGTTGGAAGATTTGAATTGGAGACCCACGCCCCCACCCACCCCCCGCCACCCCGGCCACAGACTCGGGGCGGGTTTCTGCTAATGGGACGGCAAGGACTCTTGCTGTAGATTTTGCAGCATCCTTTTTTCCGGAGCTCCTCAGGCTGCAGACACACCCTGCATGGGGGGTCGGGTCCTGCGCCCGCCCGTCAGTCCCTGCATTTCGAATGTCAGGCGCAGGGAGGCAGGTGGGGGCAGTGCTGGCCAGGCCGCTGGAGGCCTCGCTTCCAGGGGGGCGGGCGGCGGGACGGACTGCCAGGCTCTCGGAGCGCCGGGGTCTGTGCCGAGCGTCAGGCTCATCTCGCCGTGAACGTGACAGAGCCCACGTCTCCTGCTGGTGTCACAAATGAGTGATTGCCAGTTGCTGCGTTTTGAAGGAAAAAAACATGCTTGAAATGGTTTCACTTAGAAGCCCAAGGATGACGTGCTGAGCGAGGGAGGGCGTCTGTGCAGGGCGGCCTGGGCTGAGCCGGGGGCCTGCAGGCCTGGCCCAGCCTCTGCTTTCTGGGGAGAAGCTGGGCGGGAACCAGGCCCTTTGGCTGCAAACCTGGGCAGGAGGGAGGCACCAGCGGCCTGGCCTGGAGGGGGCTTCTGCAAGCTTTTATTTGTTTATTGACAAATAGCAATTTCTTCATCACTGCGCGACACAAAACATTTAGGCAACAAAGCTCCTGAGACCGGGATGCTCAGAAATGAAGGGAAAACTCACACGACTCCCCCAGCTGGGCCACCGCCTTCTTGGAACCAGGGTCACAGCAGAGTCGTTGGCCTGCAGGGGGTCCCGCTGGAGCCCGTGGGCTTCACTGAGGCGACTGGCACCCTCATTATAGGGAGTCACAGGCACACAGGGGGTCGGGTGCAGGGAGCAGATGCCCAGCCAAGAGCAGCCTGCCCACCCTGGGGTCTGGACCCCTGGGACGAAGTAATAGCCTCCTGCTGTGGAAAGCACCAGGGCAGTGGGCTGGGGGCGCGGGCGGGCCGAGTGGTTTAATCTTGACACCTTCCTACTTGACCTGGTTCTCTCCCCCCTCCTTGGGGTGACACGCCTGCCCCCAGGGAGTGACCCCGCGCCATCCGCTCTGAAAGCGCTGAGCCCTGGCGAGGGCGTCTAGGCAGGGAGGGGCGCCTGTGGCGCGCTGGGTCGCTGGGCGCGTCCAACGGCACCATCTGTCCGTGGGAGACACTCTGCCTCGCAATATTGATCTTGTCACTTCGGGGAACAGTTTGATATCCGAGATTATAAATAACATTTCATTTGTTCTGTTACTGTGCTCGGCTTGTGTTTGACGGCTGAGCCAGAACATAATTTCTTATCGACTATGAAGATGTGCGCCGTCCTGGAGTCTGACCCCAGAACTCGACTGACACGTGTTAAAGGGCAAGATTTGCTCAGAAACCGCGGCAGCCTGAGGGAGCTGCCACCTGCCCGGAGGCTCCTTTGAAGTGGAATGGAGGGCAGATGAGGGGACAGCAGCAGAGGCAGCTCATGGAGCCCACCGTGGTCAGGGCGGTGCTGACCCACATGTCCACCTGACAAGGAGGCACCGTCGTCATTACCAGGGCTCGGCCAGCGAGCCACAGCAGTGGGCGCCGCGTAAATACCCGGACAGGACCCAGAGACTGCAAGCACCCGAGTCGGTGCAGACAAGCTCCACTGTCTGCTGCACGCCTGTGCGATTCCTGGCTCTAAACTGCACCTCAAGGAGAGGGGGCCTGCCTCGCACATGCCTGTTCTTCAGGCGTTTTGGTGATAAGATGGACATAGCTTCAAAGGGGTCACCCTAAGACTCAGAGATGTGAGTCTGGGGTCCTCGGAGTGCGGGTGGCTCAGGGGGACCTGGCAGTGACTGTTCTCTGGGCCGCTGTCCCAGGTGCGCCCTGGGGCTCCTCCCGGCAGGTGGCTCGTGGGAGACGAGGCTCCTCTGACATGTTCGCAGGAGGCGCTTTCTGGTTTTGTGCACCAAAAACAAACATGCTATTCATTTTGGGGAAACCAAATCAAAGTTTCTTTAGAAAAGCAGTTTTAATTTGATAGAGAAAAATATCAATTAACCTATTAATTAACCCAGAGAAACTATTAGCCAGGGAGATCATCAAATTGCTTTTAAAAGATTACCTGACAACAGAGAAATTGCACATAATTACTTCTGCAGGCGCGGTGTTTCTTGCGCTCAGGGGTGCTGGGAGACTCGCGAGTCTCCGCCGGTGAGTGGTGAAGTGTCTTGTTTCACGGATCCGGCCTTGCGGGTCCTGGCCTTGGCATGGGGCCTCTCCCGGGCCCTGGCTCTGTTGGCACACCACTGGGGGCTCCCAAACTGGCACACTCTGGGGGTCCAGCCATCTGTGAGCACAAAGGCAAAGGAGGCTCTTGGTGGGAAAGAACTTCAGTAGCATTAGTGTGCGCAGGGGAGAGGAGAGGCCCATTTCACTAATGATAGTTTCCCGCCCAGCGCCCTCTGTCCTCTGCCCACGATTTCCTGACATCACGGCCCGTCCCCTCACAGGCAAATGTCCAGCTCAATAGAGTGGGCTCGAGAGGAGCTGCTGAGCTGGAAAGGCTGCCCCAAGTCTGCGGCACCTTCTGGGGGGCCCACAGGAAGGGCAGCAGGCGGCAGGCACGTCTGGAAGGAACAAGCATGGTCAAGGTCCCAGTCAAGGTCACAGCTACCGTCACCTCCATGGCCTCTTCCAGGGTCCTGCTTGCCTCCTGTCCGGGGGCGCCATGGGGCCCTGTCAGTCACGGAAAAATGCAGTTAAAGCCGGAGGAGGAATTGAGAAGTGAGCTGGGCTCAGAAAATAATTGAATGACAATTATTCCCAAATCAGGCGCTGTTGCCTGCAAATAAAGCGTCCAGTCCCGGACAACACAACTCGCTGGTGACGCTTTGACATCAGCTTGGCCTGTCGCCTTTTTAGTTCATTGTCTTTTGCGCTTCCCTTGACACCTTTCTTATTCAGAATAAAACCTTTGATTCCCACCTGTCCCCAAACGCCTTGTATCCATGTCCTAGGCTTCCCACCCACCCGAACCCCCGCGCGCTGGGGGCCTCGGCAGAGGCAACGACGCGTCCCACAGTTCTGGGGTCGGGAGTCAAAGGTGACGGGACCGGCAGGTCTGGTTTCTCCTCCGCACGACAGCCTCGGGGTTTCTGGCTCTGACCTGACCAGAAGAACAGACAAGATGAAGAAAGGGGTGCCCGGTGGCGCTGCCCCGGCTGGCTCTACCACGGGAGGTGCAGACGGGCGCGGGCGGGCTCTGGCTGAGTCCTTCCAGGCCTTCCCAAAAGGGAAGAGTGCATCCTTTTTTAAAAGATTTATGTATTTATGCATACAAGAGCTGGGGTACAGGCCAGAGGTGTGGGGGAGTGAGAGGACTCCCCAGAGACAGAGCAGGGAGCAGAACAGGCGGACCCACTGAAATCCACTGCTGAGGGGAGCAGCGGGGAGACAGGAGAGGTCTGCTGCGCCCTGTGGGAGCTCCCTGGCCGGGGGTCGAACTTGTGCTGCAGAGGCTGCGGACAGCTTCTAAGCTGCATCTTAACCCCCTGCGCCACCAGGGAGGCCCAAGAGTGCATCTGTTTTGCAGCTGAGTGGTATTCCATCGGGTAAACATACTGCATCTTCTTAATCCACTTACTCATTGTGGGACACTTGGGTGGTTTCTGTAACCGGCTGTTGCGGCTAGTGCTGCAGTGAGTGCCGGAGTGCAGACACCCCTTCAAATGGCTAATCTTGCATCCTTCAGGTAGAGGCCGCCAGAGGGGGTGCGTGGGGGTGGGAGCAAGTGGGGGTGGACCCCGCGGGTCCGGGTAGAGGATGATTGGCGCCTTGGTGGTAGGAATGGAGTGGTGTGGCATCGCCTGAAGAGGCGTGAGTCTGTGTCTCTGAATCGGACGTGGTGCTGTGAGCCTGCGGGCCCAGAATGGTTACTGTTGGCCACGTGATTCTTCAGTCGCCTCCGCCTCTGTTCCGGGCTGGGACGGAGCCGGGTAATCCCAGGGACCTATTTAAGGAAAATAATCATGATGTTGACAGTCAACAGAAAGTTGACAATAAGGAAATTATCGCTCTCCCTTCCTGGCTCTTATTACCATGAGAGGAGAAAGGTAATGTGAAGAATAAAAATGATTGCAAGAGCAAAAGGAAATAAGTCAAAGCAATTGTCATGTGACGCAGGGGACGGTCAGCTCTGAGGGAACCAGCATGTTTTCCTTTGACCAGGTGGGAGTTGGCACCTCGGGACCCAAAGTAGGAAGCTAGTCAGGACAGGTTCGGCTCTTTTTATAGATGAGCAATTTTTAATTTCATGGGGGGCCTGAAATCTGAGTAATCATCATCTCAGTGACAGAAGAGAGAGCAGCCTCCCACAGGCTTGCCGCTCTGGGATCAGACGGAAGGGAGTAGCTCTGAGCTGTAAGAGCCTTGAATTCTGGGGAGCGGCTTCCACTCTATGTGGGTGTTCATTAATTCCGGCGCACACGTCTGTGTCTGTGCTCCCTCCTGCAGAGCCCCCGTGCTGTCAGGGACCGAATCCTTAGGGCCTCAGTGGCTCCCTGTGTTCCCTTTGTTGGGCTCTGAGGCTGACACGAGGAGCTATAAATACCAGGAGACAACTGGCGTGGCCAAGAGCTCCCCAGAGGCCCTGCTCTTCGGCATAATCAAAACTCCTGAGGAGATGCTGTGCTGAGGAGTCTTTTCAAGGAGTGTGAGACGTGCGTTTTATTGACTTACACTGAATTTAAGTATCTGTAAGTCTAATTATGTACAACTCATCTACTAACGCAGACACCAAACATGACTTGCATAGTTTCTAACAAGGTTTGCAGACTCCGGGATCGCACTTGGCGCTCGGGCCTGGGAGAGCCTCCGAGATGGAACGGGAAGCTGTTTGGGGTCACGTGTTGGTTAGAATTTCAGCTTCAAAGTCACAGGTTTAGGGTTAATTGTTTTTTCAGCCTCTCCTTAACTGTTACTGTGGAGAAGTTATCCTCTCCCTAAGCCTCTTCCCATTTGGATAAAAAGAAGCGCGCCCAAGATGTATCTCTAGGACTTTGTAAAGGTGAAAATTCCATTTCCAAAAGCTTAGCGCGCTGCCCGGGAGGGCGAGGGCCCTTGGAGGCCGTGGCGGTGCTGACGAGGGACATGGCGGCGGCCGTGGTGGTGGTGAAGACGGTGGTCTTGGGACGGTGATGAGGAGGAGGAGCTGGTGCTGTCGATGCAGAGGACGGGCTGACGGCCGCGGTAGAGACGACGTTGTGGTGGAGCTCGTTATGATGGCGTGATGACAGGGGCGATGGCAGGATGGTTGCGGGGGTGATGCAGGCGACAGTGTGGGTGGGAGTTATGGAAAGGCTGAGGGTGACAAGATGCTGATGGGGAGGTGATGAGGCCGTGATGGGGCGATGGCGGTGGTGATATTCTTCACTGAGCATCGTTTCTGAAAGGGAGCGACGTGCCGACTTCTCAGTCCTTGGGCAGCAAGGAGGCGCCGGCACGTCCCCGCTGTGACCTGTGCAGGCCTCCCTGGGTCTCTTGCAAGCACGAAGGAAGGGCTGGGAGCGCGCCTCGCAGCCAGGCGCCACACTCATAACGTAAATGTTGTCCGTCGAGGACTAAATTGCGTGGCTCGGAGGAGGGTCCGTGAGCAGATGGGTTTGGGGAAAGCAGCTTCCTTTTCACCTCGTGAGCTTCCTGGTGACGACAAACCAGGCTCTGCACCGGGTATGCCCCACAGACACACCCCTGGCCCATGAAGGGACTTGGCACCGAAGCCCATTTCACCTGATTGAAACACAGCGTGGGCCTGGCGACGTGCGCTAGCGAGGGCAGAACGTTGAACTCGCCCGTCTGCGGCTGTTTGCACCCAGGCCTGGGGCCCTCGTCAGACAAGGCGGAGCAGCTGGGGAACGAACCCCAAGGGCTGAGAGCTGGCTGGGTGCCTCCTAACGGGACTCTGCATACACCTCCTATTTCCTGAGCCCTCTTAAAAATCAGTGTGTTGGGGTGTTAACTGTCATTCTTAAATCCCTATGACATTCCTCGCGCTCTTAAAGGCACTTTCAATAAATCATCGATTTCATTCTCAAAAACACTCCTCGTAGCGAGCTCTGTGATCTCCCGCCCACGAGAGGCAGACACTGAGGCTTGGGGTCCACGGAAGGGCTGGCCCCGGAGTTTAGCATTTCCACCCTCACGCGCCGATTCTCAAGCCAGTGGTTTCCCTGTGCTGAGCTCTTGGACGGCAGCACCGAGAGTTCTGGGGTGTGAAGGGAGCCAGGCTGGGGAGCTCCAGCGCCGGGCACACGCAGGCCCATGGCCCCCCGCAGCCTCCGCCCTGCCCTCCAGGCCAGCACCGCGCAGTCACGGTGGCCGTCAGGCAGGGGCAGGCGCAGCCCGGGGGAGTGAGCTCGTGGCGGGGCTCACGGCTTAGCTGTGCCCGACGCCCACTCACTGATCCGTCTGCCCTTCGCGGGGGCCGTCCTAGCGACTCCCGCCACCCTCTGCAAAGCACGAGGCAGCACACGTGTCCTGCCGCGGACGCCTCTGTGCTTCTATTGTGCCGTGGCTGGGTGTTTTTAAACAAACTTAGTATTTTCCCCAGAGTGGAATGTTAGCATTTGAACACGTCCCCTGGGTCGTAGGGGCGCGGACTGGAAAGGCACATCACGGCCAGGGACTGTGACCTCGGGGACCAGCAGTGGCCCCGGCTCCTCCGCCAGCGCCCAGCAGCTGGGCAAAGGGAGTCCGTAGAGGTGGCTCCTCCTCCGGCGCCAGAGCCCACCGACGTGCACAACGCCTAGGAGAGGTGCTCCCTGGTGGTAAAAAGAAAGGACGTCTGTCCCCCTGGCCATGGGTTGGTATGTTTTAAAAACAACCAAGACTTCCTTTTCATGCTCTCTTCATGATGAACGAGTTCTCGCCGCCCCTCAGATTAAAGGAGGCCTAAGTCCAGCTCTCAGCGAGGGGCCCGGCTGCTCCCTGCGGCTGTATTGCCCGAGCTCGCGTGTCGCGGGCAGGACCAGTGTCCAGGGCAGCCAGCAGCACGGGGAGAGCAGCTCCAGGGGTGAGGGGAGCTTCCGGGGAGCCTCAGAAGCAGCGGGCTGTCCCCCCAAGACAAGCTCAGTGAAAAGCATGGCCCGTGTCCCTGCCGCCGTGTCCGTCCTCCATACGTGCACCCCTCCCCCCGTGGCCCCCATGACGGCATCATTTACTTGCTTTGCAGCTGCCCAGGGCAGCCGCATTTGGAGGCACTGTTCATCACGGATGCAGGCTCCTCGGTGGGCGACTCTGGGCCTCAAGACGCACCTCAACATGCCGGAGGGCGAGCGATTGTCTTCCCGCGCTGCAGACTGTCCGATTGTGTCCACTTATCAATAGCAGCACTTGCTGAACTACAGCCTCAGAGCGAAAGTCCGTGTTGGTTGGTCTTCCTGACAAACACATGGGGGCTCGGGCTGGTCCTGGAAGGATCCTCTGAGTCGTGGGCTCTAGCGCCAGCCTGGCGTGAGCAGAAAGACACTCAGTGGCGGGGCAATTAGGGGGAGAACGCCTAATTGTTCTGCTCTGATTGAGACAGTGCCAGGCACCCAATTATTAATTAATGTTTGCCCCCGCCTTCCCCGCTGCTTTCCAGAAAGCCGGAGGCCGGGGCAGATGCGTCACGTCCTCCACCCGGCACTCGCTCGGTCGGGAGACTTCCACACTCATCAGGTCAGTTCTGCAGCAAGTAAAATCGGGACGCGCCAACGAGGAGGTTTTTAATGTCCTCAGCAAAATCCGTGAATCGCTCCTGATTTTTCATTTTAAAAGCAATTCAGTGCCGACATGGGCCGCCGTTTCCGAACCTGGCGGGGAATCCTGAGGATCATTTTTAAACCTAGTGAGTCCTGAAGTCGCTGCTTTTCAATATAAAATGGAGCAGTAATTTTTTCAATTAAAACTGAACCTTTCTAGGGCCTCCCCTGGTGGCGCAGGCGGTTGAGCGCAGCGCTGTGGAGCTGTCCGCAGCCTTTGCAGTGCTCGTTCGATTCCTGGCTGGCCAGGGAGAGTCCCACATGGCGCGGCAGACCTCTCCTGGCTCGCCCGCTGCTCCCCTCAGCAGTGCAGTTCAGTCAGTCTGCCTGTTCTGTTCTCTGCTCTGTTGCTGATGAGTCCTCTCACCCTCCTGCGCATCTGGCCTGTACCCCGGTTCTTGTATAAATAAATAAATGAATCTTAAAAAAAAAAAAGTTACAAAAAAACCTGAAGCTTTCTAAGCCACTCGAGCCTGCATTCCCATCGCTTACAGGCGGGCGTGGTTTCCGAGCCTGGTCACGCTTCCCACCAATGCAGGCCGCGGGACCAGCGGTGTCTGTGCCTGTGCCCTCGGCCCCTGGCCCCCGCCGGCCCCCCCCCCACCCCAGAGCCCATCTCTGCCGAGGTTGGCGGCTGTGTCCCCAGAATGGAAGTCAGGGCCACACAAGTGAATTTCCTGACTGAAAGGCCGAGGCATGTGTTTGCATGCACTGGGTACAGTCAGTGTTCACCAGAGCCAGAGCGGGGAACAGGCAGGCAGTGCAGGGCAGCGGGCGGCAGGAGAGGTCTGCGCACCATGGGGGACCCTCCTCCGGTGAGCATCGAACCTGCGCCGCAGAGGCCGCGGGCAGCTTCGCTCAACCGCTGCGCCACCGGGGAGGCCCCTGAAAGGCCTTTCTGCCCTGAGCCATTTACCTTGGTGGTTGCTACAGTTCTCACTAGATGACGGCTCCGTCACAGTCGGCGTTAGAAGTTCTGAATCTGGCCGGGCGAGCAAGGCTGCTCCTGGGCGCTTGTTCTGGAGCCTGGTTGGGTCTGTGGCTGCGGGCGTTCTCCCAGCCCACCCGGCCCCGCCGCCCCGGCCCGCCTCGCCACAGCTCAGGGCTCAGAAGCCAGGAACTCTTTGGAAACTCCTAGGGGCCCGGCTCTTCCCAGGCAGCCCTGGAAGAGGAGGCTTGCGGGCTGATGTCTGTTTAACCTGGAGCAGCGAGGCTGAGAAAGCGGGAGGGAGCTGGGCGAGGCGCCCTGCGGGACGGGGACGGCCGGGGCTGCGGTCTGAGAGCTGACTCGGGCAGTGTCGGCGCGGGGCCTTGCTCCTGCCTCCCGGCCATGTCAGTGGATGAGCACAGAAGCCCAGCGGTGCTGACCGGGGTCCAAGAGAAGGTCCGGGAGGGGCGACTTCGCCAGGAAGGGTCTGTGACTAGCTGGTCGAGCTCCCTGCCTGCGGGTGCCCAGACTCCGGCTGAGCCGTGACAGAACAGCCACCAGACCCGTCATGTGTCCTCTCACAGACTGCAGGCGCGGTCCATGTGGGAACACGCGCCACTGAAGGCCGCTGTGGTGGACACCACCGTCGACCAACCTAGTTTTGTGTTGTTTCAAAGGGTGACACATGTGGTTTTCATTTCTTGGTTGGTTTCCTTTAGTGGCCCTGCGCTGACCCTTTCTGGACGTCCGGTCAGCTGTCGGGTGACTGTCACGGCCGGGATCTGGGCAGCGGCGCGGGCATCTGAGGCAGTGGGGCCAGGGCGCGGGGCTGGGTGTGGGGCTCCGCTGGGGTCAGTCTGCAGAGTGTCATTTGCTTCAGGTTTGAATCCAAGAGAAGCTTCTAGGTGAGGACGCGGGCGAGTGCGTGAAGCCGGGAGGCACCGAGGGGCCCGGGGCGGGCGCGGGCAGGACATCCCTGCTCTGCGGCAGCACCTGCCGGGCCCACGCGTCTGCCCGCAGGTGGGTGAGCTTTGCAGGAAGCCCTGTGCGATGTCCACACTGGAACAACCCTTCAGGAGACTTCTGAGCCTCGGGAACAGAGCGTGGTTTTCTCCTATTGAGATAATAAGCATATTAGGCCATTATTTTGAATAAAACGTTTATAGTCTATTCAAGGCTTAGAGCATTTATAACGCTAAATAAATGTTAAGAGACAGCAGGATATTTTGAAAGAAAAGTTACATTTAGCACAGACAAAAATAAAATAATTGTTTATCCCCCATAACTGCATTTAAATGGGCAGCAGCAGGGAATTCTTGGAAATCCGTGACGGTCCACCAGGCTGTCAGCCCCGAGCAGCGTGTTGATGGCTCTTTCTGTTGTTTGAGTATTAGTTCCCAGCAAGCTCCTCCTCCGCAGAGCCCCCCTGGACTCCCGCAGATGCGGCCTGTAACTCTGCTCCTTTCAGCCTCTCCGGAAAGCAGACCGGGGAGCCCCGGCTTGGGGGCTCTGGCTTGGGAGCCGCAGGGCGCCTGGGGCGCAGGCCCCACCCTGCCCCGTGCTCCTCCAGGTCACCCCCAGTTCTGAGGACCTAGGGCCGCTGGAGGCCGGGGAGGGGCGCAGCGCAAAGCCGGGTCCCAGGGGCCATCCCACCCTGTGGCTGCCTCTGAATAATTAATCACGACTAATTCCATGTGCACTGGGGTTTAATGACTGATGGCAGTGACCGGGCGCGCAGGCTGGGGCCGCCCGAGGAGTCCGGCTGACCGGCCGCTCCGCCCGCCCCCGGCACAGGCACGTGACGCAGACGCCCTCACACACTGGGCGGCGTGGCCGTCGCCCTCTGTCCAGGCAGGGACACCGGGACAGCTGGGACGCCTGGCCGAGGGCTAAGGGCCAGAGCGGCGTTTGTCCGGCAGGGATCTGTGGCCCTGAGGCGGCCACATCCTGTGCCAGGCCCGCAGGTGGGGCCCTGGCCCCGGTGCCCCCAAATGGTGTTCATGGTGGGGGACAGTCCCGCGCCACCTCCCAAGCCAGGGTCACCGCTGACGGTAGAGCCAAACAGCAGCACAGCTGAGCGCCAGTGCCGGGCTTCCCCACAGCCCCCCAACCCCCCAGCCCCCCGGGGTCTCCCCACGACCCTCATCCCCCAACCTGCCCGGGCCTCCCTGCCGCCCACCTGGGGCTCCCCATGGCCCCCTCCAATCCCCCAGCCTGACCTGGCCTCCCTGCGGACCCCTAGCCCACTGGGGCCTCCCCGTGCCCGCCCCCCACCCCCAGCCTGCTGGGACCTGCTGGCGCCCCTCCACCCACCCCAATCCACAAGGGCTACCTGCGCTCCAGCCTGGGGGCTGAGGCCTTGCGGTGCCAGCACTCTGGGGCCAGCGCTCGGGGGCCAGCACTGCTCTCCAGGAAGCAGCCACAGGGACCCCTGGGGACCAGACCTGAATGACAGCCCTGGGGTCCCACAAGGGCCAGAATTGGCACGTCAGGGAGAGAACCTGGCGGTTACTGGGGCTGGGAGAGGCAGCAACCACTCACCGCTAGACCTCAGAGCTCCTGGGGGGCGGCTGGGAATGGACGAGGACGGGGTGATGTCCCGTGTTGTGAATGTTCCCGCGGCCGCTGGATTACGGGCTTAACACTGCGGGGTTGTCGGAAACGCCAAGATGTACTTTTTCTGTTTTTCAAGCAACGATGCGCCATGACTCTCCCGACACCCCCGTAGCTGCCCAGGCCAGTGTGATGATTCCAGGAGCGTAGACGCCCCGGCCTCAGCCCACCCGTCGTCACGGTCTGTGCAGAGCAGGGTGGCCGCTGCCAGTTACGAGACTCATGGCAGCTGCTTGGATTTTCCCAGAGAAAACGTGTGGGGCAGGACGCCGGGGCACTTGGTTCCCGTTCAGACGACCCTGACCGCTGGCGGTCCCCAGGCTCCCGGGGCTCAGGACACGGGTGGGGGCTGCGCAAGGATGTGGCCTGACTTTGCGGGAATCCCCTGGCAGGGGGCTGGCGGGGACGGGGCTGCTGCGTGTACCCTGCGTCCTCCGCCTCTGCCCGGCTTTCCTGGCGTACTGAGGACGCCTCCGAGAACGCCGCGCCGGTTCCTCAGCCGTTTGAAAGCGCCGTGTGGCGGTGCGTGTGCTCCGGCCGTAGTGCGCGCCGACCATGGGCAAGGATGGACTCCACCTCCCAAGGCCGTGGAACCGGGAAGACGCCGCTTGGCAGGGCGAGGAGGAGGCTTCCCGAGACGAGACGGGGCGCGCAGTGGAGGGGCGAGGGGGTGGGGCAGTCCTGGTCCGGCCGGAGCCTTCAGCTGCCACCCCCGTGCCCGCAGTGCAGCCGCCAGAGTTCATTGAGGTTGCTGCGGCCACATTTATTGAAAGGAAATAGAGGGGGTCTTGCTCACCCGGGGGTTCGCTCGCCCCCCACCCCCACAGGCCGCGCTCAGGCTGCTCTTTCACCCACTCTCACCGCTGGGATCGGGCGCCTCACTCCTCGCTTGGGGCGCTCCAGAGACAGCCGGCATCGCAGCCTCGGCTCATCCCAGCAGCCGAGACCTTTCTAAAGGGCAGCCGGCTCGCGGCCTTTGAGAGCGTAAATGCTTCCAGCGGCTGCAGGCACGGCTGTGCCCCCTGGGTGAGATCTTTGCCATCTGCACCCGGCTCCTTGCTGCCCAGACGCCAAGTTGTGTGATCTCACGGAAGCTTCCAGAGCGTGGCTGCCGCCCGTGTGCCCGGTGCCCTGCTGTCTTCCCCGCAGCCCCCCCGGTGTCTGTTGCTCCCCCTTCGCGTCTCACCCGACGGGGGCCTCAGGGCTGGGCCTCTGCGAGCGTGTTCCCGTGTCTGAACAGGGCCTGTCATGTAGTAGGTGCTCAATAAATGGGACTTAAGTGCGAGGCCATAAGAATTTAGGGGCTAATTGGGGATCTAATAATCTCACTTTTGACTGGGGTCAGACTTCTCGGCAGGCTGGGCCTTGGGAATCTGAACTGCGGTCACTCCCCTCTGCTCCCCCCAAGAATCCTGAGTGACTCCCACCTGACCCCCCCAGAGGAGAGGTTCGCAGAGGTGGGCGCTCGCGAGGGGCTGCCTGAGCAATGGTGTTGCTGGCCCTGTGCCCGCCTGCCCCTTCCACCAGCAGGACGTGGGCAAAGGGACCTCTGAGTTTGCATAAATTCCAGAATAAGCAGCTGGTTGAGTTTGGTTCTTGTAACTGCATAAAAAAGGAAACTCCACGCAAGTCAGTTCTGAAGAAAACCAGTTATTTAGGCTCCCCACCCCCGAAGTGAACCTGGACAGCTGGGCCCCCAGCCCCCGCCCAGGCCCCTGCCCAGCGACTCCTGCCGGTGTCCCCAGCTGCGGCCTTGCCCTCTGCTCCGCCCCACCAGCCCCACGCTGGCCACCCCACATGCCCGCTGCCGCCCCACTGCCCGGCGTCCAGCCGCAGGGCCTGCCTGTGACAGCCACCCCCCACCTCCTGCCCTCCAGGCGCCGTCTGACCACGATCCACAACTAGCTGCTAGCAGCTTTTGCTTTTTCTGAATCCTCATCCCACAGTCAGACTGTCCTGCCCCTCCACTGCGTTTGAGAGAGGAGCCTGTCCCGCGTCAGGCCCAGGCCCTGCCCCAGCCAGCCCACGCCCCACATGCTTGTCTCATCCAGCAGGACAAGACAAGGAGAGAGAACTTAGCAGGGGGCTCCCGTCCGGCATGGACCTCATGGTAGACGTTCAGGGGTTTTCAGAGCATAACCCCTAGAGAGGAGGCCTGTCCAGCCTGCACATGCAGGGGCAGTGAGGCCGCCTTCAGCCGGACGTGTGGAGCTTAAAGTTTTGGGGGACATTGTACAGAGGACATGTTCTCTGACGTGGCTGTGAAACTTCCCTGAACAACTGGGCCTGTGCAGGGGCAGGGAGGAGAGCAGGGTGCTGGGAGCGCAGAGCCAGGGGCCAGGGAGGTGTCTCCTCAGACACCGTGAGGACAGTGGGGGTTACCTGCACGCCCCACACGCCTGTGTCCCAACAAGCAGAGGGCTTGTGGGCAGCCGGCACCAACCCGGCCGTGCGACAGCCGAGGTTCCAGCCGGCCCACCAGAGCCACC
Source organism: Talpa occidentalis (assembly GCF_014898055.3). Classification (NCBI taxonomy): domain Eukaryota; kingdom Metazoa; phylum Chordata; class Mammalia; order Eulipotyphla; family Talpidae; genus Talpa; species Talpa occidentalis. The sequence goes on from NW_026555331.1 coordinate 154,293,058, forward strand.
CACTGCCTGTCACCCACAGCCTCCAAGGTCATGCTCGCCGCATGGGCACAGAGAGGCCGCAGGTCCAGTGTGACCGTCAGCTACTGCCAGGCGCCTGCTCTCTGGGGCTGGGAGATCTGGAGCAAGTGTCTCCAGTGCCCACTGTCAGGGGTGGCGGTGACCAGCCCGGCCCCGTCTCAGACCTCAGGGCGTCCTGCCCCAGGGCCCAGCCCAGCCAGTGATGAGCAGCCTTCAGAGAGGGTCTGCTCGGACCCCACAGCCCAGCTGCAGCGGTGCTGGAGGCCGCCGCCTACTCAGCGGCAGAGGAGACAGGAGATGCCAGTGACAGCAGCGCGCCGGAGAGCAGTGCTCCTCGCAGACGCTCGTCCTCCCGCGGGGGCGGCGGGTCAAGCGATGAGCGGGGTCTTCCTCCTTTGCTTTCCCTTCCAGCGGGGGTCGGGGGAGGCTATTTCGACACTGGGAGACTTTCCCTGTTGAACTCGTGATCAGCTGCAGCGCGACGGGGTCGCTCCAGTCTGGGACCAGCAGACTTGTGCGCGAAGCGCCTCGGCCTCGCCACCGCAGTCACCTCTGCCGTGGGGCGCAGCAGCCCCATCCCGCAGCCTGGGCGTGAAGGGCCGCCGTGTGCTAATAAAGCTTTATTAACAAAACAGGAAGTGAGCTGTGCTGGCCCGGGGCCCTGATTTAGACGCCCACCCACTGGTGACATCTGGAATCCACACGAATCTAGCCGGTCTGACTGACAGCTGAGCTGCTGCCTCCCCCCGCTGCCGACGGCCATGTGGGTGTTCTGAACAGAACGGGAGGAGTGCCAGGGACACCAGCCAGGAGAGGCTGACTGAGCTCAGCTTGGCCACACATGTGAGAAGACCCCATGTCCCCCAACTTACGCAGGAGAGCTCTCGGCTCCCCTTCCTGCATCCAGACCCAAGGGCAGACACCCCAGCTGGCACCCTGCGGGGAAGCTGAGGGGACAGGTGCTCCCTAAGACAAGCCTCGCCCACCTGCACCTGCCAAGCATCCCGGGCCTGCAGGCCACTCGTGGGGCCGGCCTCGGGCATCTGAGGTTTCCGTACAGCTGGGAAGCTCCTCGGTGCGCATGGGAGTGAACGATGCGGCAACCACCCAGGCCCAGCTGCCAACCTGTGGGCTGGGAGAGCCGCCTTGGCCAGTCAGCCCGGGCAGTGCTTGCTGGAGGGGCTGCGGCCACCCCAAAAGTGCTTGGCTGTGCCACAGAGCGGCTTCTCTCCTGCCCATTGGGGAAGACTCGTGCTCCAGGGGGCGGGTCCTCCAGACACTGATGGGGGGCTCGCTGGGCCGCCCGAGCAGGCCTGGTGGCCGCCTGCTGCTGAGCAGAAGCCGGGGCAGTCCCAGCCTCCCCTTACCTGGGGCACACAGCAAGGGCCTCCCCGCACGTGCCCACCCGAACTCACTGACACGGGGACATGTGTCCTTGCCGCGTGCATTTGATGCGTGTGTGTGCACGTGCAGGTGTGTACAGGTGTGTGCTTGTGCATGTATGCATGTGCTGGTGTGTCTGTGCCTTACTTTACATTGTGTGTGCACGTGCGTGTATGCTTGTGTGTGTGTGTGCATGTGCAGCAAGGCTTGATCGTGCAGAACTAGATGCACCACCGAGGCAGGATTAAGAGTTCCTGGACCACTGCACTCTTCCGTGTCCTCGTGTGTAAGCGGCTGTTGTGGTGTCGTGGCTGACATGTGCTCCCCAGATGCATGGTTGACGTCCCTACCTCCAGAACTGATTGCCTCTGAAGGTGGGTCTTTAAAGAGGTGCTGTGGGTGGCCCTAGTCCTGAAGGTGTCCTCGCAGGAGGAGCTGAGGACACAGCCACACACAGAGGAGGATGGGTCAGAACACGGGGCAGGGCAGCGCGGGAGCACACTGGTGTCCAGGCGCGCCAGGAGCTGGCGACCTCCCCTGGGCCACCACCCGCCCTGGATTCTCCCCTGAGCTGTCGTCGTGAAACCAGGATGAGGCGCTGGAGGAGCGGGCCCGTCCCTCTCTGGAGGCAAGAACACCGAGCTGGAGCTGCCCCCGCCTCTAGCTTCTCGGTGCGCCGTCCAGGGTGGCTGCCTGGCCGCCCGCCTCCCCGGGGGCCTGCACGGAGTCCTCGGAGGCCAAGGATCACGCTTCTGGAGCACCGCCACTGTCTCTCCTGTCCCACACGCCGTGAGGCTCCTGGACGCTGTGCTCACATCCTGATGTAGGCTCCCGCCACGAGCACCTCAGGGTCCTCCACGTGGCCACAAAGCCAGGACTCGTCCTTTTCACAGCTGAGTAGTATTCCGCGGGCATGTCTGTGGCAGCACCACGTCCAGGCTTGCCCGGAGCCCCTGGGCTGGTTCCGAGGGTTGGCCACAGGAATCAGGCTGCTGCGCACGCAGGACAGTCAGTGTCCGTGTTCCCGTGGCCTTGGGATAAATGCTTGGCAGTGGTGTGGCTGGGTCTGTGCTGGTTCCATTTTTAGGCCTTTAAGGGCTGTTTCCACAGGCCGCGCCAACTTGCATTGCCGGCTGACCCCTCGTCCCCGCTCACGGCGCGTGTGGCGGCTGTCCTGGGCGCTGGCTGTCTCCCCTTGCACGCTGTCCTCCGGGCTCACCCTTCTTGGCAGGGAATCCTGCACGTCCCCTCTGAGAACTCTCAAAGGCAGGCGTGAGAAAGGCTGGCCACTGGGGCCTGGTGCCAGAAGTCCCGGCGAAGGTTCTGGGCAGCAGGATCTGGCCTGGCCGCTGACAAGCCATTCTCAGACCCTGAACAGTGAGAGAGAGGGGCGAGGGGGTTGGGGTGGCGCAGGCAGGCACCCAGGTGGCGGGTCATCCCGCGCCCGGTGGAGGGCCTGGTGCAACTGTGCGGGCTTGCTGAGCTCTGCCCACACCCGTGTCCATTTCAGATGTAAAACCACCTCTAAGGCCTTTACTGGGGAGTCAAGCAGAAGTGCCCAAGGGTTCCTGACCCTCATTCACAGCTGAGCACCCCAGTGCCATTAGCAGGGTTCAGAGCGGGCCCTGGAGACAGTGGGGGGGCAGCGCCGCTCCCTCCAGGCTCGGCCTCCCCCGCGGTGGCTGCCAGCCCCAAGGACAGTGTCTCAGCCCCGGGGACTCACCGCCGATCCTTTCAGAGACGTGAACACACAGTGTGTAAGGTCTGGCCGCCTTAGAGGTGTAACATGTAAGAGTTCTCCCCAGGAGGGAGCCCCCCGAGGTGCTCAGGAGACAGGGTGGGTGGCACCTCAAGTGTCCTGTCACCAGGCAGCGTGGAGGGGACAGTGGCCACCCCAAATGCAAGCCCTCCGCCTGTCTCAGCTCCCGGTCCACATGGCGGGCAGCTCCTGTGCAGGGCTGGGTCCCTGTGGAGCCCCGGGGGCAGGCCGGCCACCCCCTTCACATACACACTGTCCTGGACAGTGGAGATGGGACCACGGGCGCCAGAGACAGACCCAGACACCCCCTGCAGGGAAGCCTGAACAAGGGCGAGTGGAACCCACAGCTGACACTTGCTGGGTGCCCAGGGCGGGCCTGGCCTCTTCCCCGCCTGGCCACTCGGGGTCCAAGCCAAAGAAGCGCTTGGGCCGGACTAAGCCCAGGCTGCGTCCAGGTGCCCAGCGGCCCGGCTGTGCTCACGCGTCAGCTCTCGGGAAGGCACCGCCTGGACCTGGCTGGCGACTGGGGTGGGGGTTGGGGAGGAGAGTCTCCTCTCGAGCCCCTCTGGCGCGACAACCGTCTGTTTGGCCTCCTCTCTGCAGCGCGTCGGGCCTGCGGAGGGCCGGGGCAGGGCCGTGGTCCCCGGAGGGTGTTTGGGGCCCGCGGGCAGGGCCGGTCTGTGGCCTGAAGCCCGCGGGCAGCTGCAGTCGGGCTGGCGGGGGAGCCGCGGGGCGCGGGGCCGGCGGGGCGCACCCCTCGCGCAGCTGCCGTGTCCCTGGAGGGCGGCCAGCGCCTCCCCCCCCCCCCCCCGCCCCCACCCCGGCCGGGCGCTGTCCAGGCCGCCAGGCTGGCCGCTCTCGCTCTCGCTCTCGCTCTCGCTCTCCCTCCCGGGCGGGCGCGCAAGGGCGCGGGGCGGGCGCGGCGGCCTCGGCGGCCCGGCCGGGAAGGTCACCCCGCTGACCTCCGTCCTCTCGGCGCCGGGCACCCTGAGGTCCTGGTTTCGCAGGGCGCGGGGCCGAGCCGGGCGGTGACGCCCCTAAGTTCCCTGCGCTGCGGGAAACCCAGGCCAGGGCCAGCACGGAGCCTCCCCGCAGACCCCGGCGCGCCCGGCTCGCAGCCCCCCGCGGCCACGGGGCCTCGGCCGGCCGGGCGGGAACAAAGAGCCCCGCCCCGCGGCCCCCGGCGCCCCCGCCCTGCTCGGGGCGACCCCGCGCGGCTGCGGGCGGCGGGCGAGGGTGCGCGGCCGGGGCGCAGGGGCCCCGCCCCGCCCCGCGCCCCGCCCCGCGCCCCGCGCCGCCGGCACCCCCGGGCCCCCCCCCGCCCCTCGCCGAGGCCCGCCCCCCCGCCCCTCGGGCCGGCCGAGCATGCGCCGTGCGGGGGGCGCGGGCCGCGGTTGCTAGGAGTCGGGCTGCTTCTGTGGCGATCGCGGGCGGCGGCGCATTGGAGCAGCCCCGCAGCTGCCGCTCCGCCGCGCCCCGCGCCAGGGAGGCTCGGCCGGCCCCCCGGCCCCCCAGCCCGGCCCCGAGGCCGCGGCGGAGCATGGACTAGGCGCCCGGGGCCCCCACCGCACCCCGGGCCGCGCCGGCGCGATGACCACCGCCAAGGAGCCCAGCGCCGCGGGGAAGCCCGGGCCGCAGCAGGGGCAGGTAGGGCCACAGCGCCGCGTGCAGGCGGAGTGTGCGCCGCGTGCACGGCTGAGTGTGCGCCCTGTGCACGGCTGAGTGTGCGCCGCGTGCACGGCTGAGTGTGCGCCCCTGTGCACGGCTGAGTGTGCGCCGCGTGCACGGCTGAGTGTGCGCCCCTGTGCACGGCTGAGTGTGCGCCCGCGTGCACGGTGGAGTGTGCGCCGCGTGCACGGCTGAGTGTGCGCCCCTGTGCAGGCTGAGTGTGCGCCCGCGTGCACGGTGGAGTGTGCGCCGCGTGCACGGCTGAGTGTGCGCCCCTGTGCAGGCTGAGTGTGCGCCGCGTGCGTGCCCGTGGGGAGAAGCTGTGGGCCTGGTGCCGGCAGGCCCAGGGAGCGGAGGCGAGCGGGGCTGTGCGGGGCTCTGCCCGTCGCGCGGATCCATCCCTGCCAGGCGGGCGGGCAGCCCCCCCAGCGCCTGCCAGGTGCTCGCCAAGCGGGGCTCTGGGACAAAGGGCTGCCTGGCCAGTGCAGGTGTCCAAGTACTTTGTGCATTTCTGGAGGGGCGCGATGGGGCGGTGGGTCCCCCCACTAGCTTATAGCGACCCTGCAGGGCTTCCCTGCCCCTGACACAAGTGCAAAGGGAAGGTCTGAGCCGGTTTGTCTTTCAAGAGCCTCTCCTGGGCCCTGGCGCCGGCTCCTCCCTTCCCCAGCCTGGAGGGACGAGCATCCGCTAGTCCTCCCCGGCACACGCCTGCAGGGAGGAAGGCTGGGGGGGCAGCAGGGGGCCCAGGTGGGCCCCCAGCTGGGAGGTCTAGGTCCCAGGGTGGCAGGCCCGTGTGGGCCCCCGTGGCCAGGCCCGGCTGCTCCGGCGCTGGAGACGCTGCAGCCCCCCGAGCTGGAGGGCTCTTACCTGGACTCTCCGCCTGCTCGCCCAGGCGGGTGGTTAAACGAGACCCGGGGCGCCCGAGGCTCTCCGCTCAGGCATGGACAGCGTGAGCTGGCGGTCCTCCTCCTTTGCTGCGGGGGCGCCTTGAGCGCTCCCCGCAGCTGGGGGTGCAGAAGGGGCCCCTAGAGTTCTGGAAGGCAGGGCGCTTCTCCGGGAGCCTGTGTGATGGACCCCACCGCCACCTGTTCAGGGGCCGTGGGGAGAACTTTGGGTTCGGTGGACCCAGCGCCCCATCTTTAGACATTTCCTCAAAGCCCACTTTCAGACGAACGCAGAGACCCCCCTCTCAGCAGCGCGGCCAGCAGCAGCACAGCTGAGGCGCATCGGTGTGATTTTGTTTCCCTCTGGGCTGTGGTCTGGCCCCGTGGGCACGCTGTGCGTGGGGGCCCGGGAAAGGTTAACGCAGGTGTGGCGTGGACACAGGGAGAGGGTTCTGATGGGCAGGACAGTCCCCAGGTGCATGTCCTCTAAGGAGATAAGCACCCACCCTCCCCCCGCCCCCCAGCATCCTAGGAACTGAGCCCAGGGCTCCCGGGCCCGCGGGGACTGCTGACCCTGGGCAGAGGTGGTGGTCACAGTGAGGACACACTGGCGTTCCCAGGTCAGACCCACGGTGGGTGCAGCGGCCCTGTCCTGTGTGTGCGAGGGGGCTGCGGGGCCTGTGCAGGGTCACTCCTACTCTGCTGGTTTCCTCCGCCCGCCAGGAGCGTGGGCATAGGTAGCAAGGGTGTGGGTTAGAAGGGTGTCTAAGCTGGTTGGATTGTGCAGCCTGTGATCACGAGACTTCCCTCCATCACAGCCCTGAAAACCATGGGTCTGTGACGGCAGGGGCAGGCGGACATGCAGAGGGCTGGGGTGGGGGGCAGATGGACTTGCAGAGGGCTGGGGGCGCGGATGGACATGCAGAGGGCTGTGGGGGCAGGTGGACAATCAGGAGGGCTGAGGGGGCAGGTGGACATGCAGAGGGTTAGGGGGGCAGGCGGACATGCAGAGGGCTGAGGGGGCAGGTGGACATGCAGAGGGCTGGGGGCAGGTGGACAGGCAGAGGGCTGGGGGGCAGGTGGACATGCAGAGGGCTGGGGGGGCAGGCGGACATGCAGAGGGCTGTGGGGGCAGGTGGACAATCAGGAGGGCTGAGGGGGCAGGCGGACATGCAGAGGGCTGAGGGGGCAGGTGGACATGCAGAGGGCTGAGGTGACAGGTGGACATGCAGAGGGCTGGGGGACAGGTGGACATGCAGAGGGCTGGGGGGCAGGTGGACATGCAGAGGCCTGGGGGGCAGGTGGACTTGCAGAGGGCTGAGGGGGCAGGTGGACTTGCAGAGGGCTGGGGGGCAGGTGGACTTGCAGAGGGCTGGGGGGCAGGTGGACATGCAGAGGGCTGGGGGGCAGGTGGACTTGCAGAGGGCTGGGGGGCAGGTGGACATGCAGAGGGCTGGGGGGGCAGGTGGACATGCAGAGGGCTGGGGGGGCAGGTGGACTTGCAGAGGGCTGGGGGGCAGGTGGACATGCAGAGGGCTGGGGGGCAGGTGGACATGCAGAGGGCTGAGGGGGCAGGTGGACATGCAGAGGGCTGGGGGGCAGGTGGACATGCAGAGGGCTGGGGGGCAGGTGGACTTGCAGAGGGCTGGGGGACAGGTGGACATGCAGAGGGCTGGGGGGCAGGTGGACATGCAGAGGGCTGGGGGGCAGGTGGACTTGCAGAGGGCTGGGGGGTAGGTGGACTGCAGAGGGCTGGGGGGCAGGTGGACATGCAGAGGGCTGGGGGGCAGGTGGACATGCAGAGGGCTGGGGGGCAGGTGGACATGCAGAGGGCTGGGGGGCAGGTGGACATGCAGGGCTGGGGGGCAGGTGGACATGCAGAGGGCTGGGGGGCAGGTGGACATGCAGAGGGCTGAGGTGACAGGTGGACATGCAGAGGGCTGAGGTGACAGGTGGACATGCAGAGGGCTGAGGGGGCAGGTGGACATGCACAGAGCTGGGGGGCAGGTGGACATGCAGAGGGCTGGGGGGGTAGGTGGGCATGCAGAGGGCTGAGGGGGCAGGTGGACATGCACAGAGCTGGGGGGCAGGTGGACATGCAGAGGGCTGGGGGGCAGGTGGACTTGCAGAGGGCTGGGGGGCACGTGGACATGCAGAGGGCTGGGGGTAGGTGGACTTGCAGAGGCAGACGCCATGTGTAGTGCCGCTGGGAGGCCCTTTCCTCCCTCTTGGAGGGGCAGCTGCTTGACCCCGAAGACGGGCAGCACCCACCCTGGACAGTGGCGCCCAGAGGCCAGGCTGGGGCCAGGCTGGGGCAGGCGCTGGGCCAAGGACAGGGTCTCATGTTGAAAATACAGGTGACGGGGCCTCCCCAGTGGCGCAGCGGTTGAGCACTGGGTTGCGAAGCTGCCCGCAGCCTCTGCTGCGCTGGTTCAATCCCCGGCTGCTCCCCGGCCACTGGAGCAGGGTCCCACATGGCGCGCAGACCTCTCCTGCCGCCCGCTGCTCCCCTCAGCAGTGTCCTTCGGTCCTTCTGCCTGCTCTGCTCCCCGCTCTGGCTCTGGTGAATTCTCTCACCCTCCCGCGCTTCTGACTGTACCCAGTGCTTGTATAAACAACAAACAAATAAATAAATAAAAATCTTTAAAAAAAAAAATTTAAAAAAAAAAAAAAAAAAAAAAAAAAAAAAAGAAAATACAGGTGACGAACGGCTGAAACAGGCCGACCCCACGCTCCACCCCGCAGAGCCTCTTCTCCCTGCCTCGCGCCCATTTTAACAGATGCCAACTGTTTCTTCTGGGCGCGTCCGCCGCACAGTGCGGCGCTCCGGCCCTCGCTGTGCCCCGAGTTGCTCAGGAGGCTGTGGGCACGGCCCCCGGGCTGCCGGGGCCTTCGGGGCAGATAGGGACGGGGACTAGCGTCTCTTGCAGGGGGAGAAAGAGACTGGTTTGTGGTTTGCTTTGCTTTGCGGCTGGTGGTCACTTCATCGTGCTGACTCCGTGGCCGCCTCAGCCGCCCCGGGCGTGTGTGCAGCTGCGCCTCCAGCAGGCCTGGCCTCGGGGGTTCGCCTGGGTCGCGCTGACGTGGCTCACCCTAGTCCACGCGCCACCACGGTCTGGCGGCCGCGCTCGGTTCCGGGGCACGAGCAGAGGCCGCTGCGTTTCCATCCCGGCTCCAGCCGGCGGGGCCGGCGTGCGGTGGCGCTCGGAAGCCCCTTCTGCAGGCAGAGGCTCCTGCGATGGATGCGAACCCCTCAGGACAAGGGCCGAGCCCGAGTGGTGTAACGACGGGGGCGGCTGATGACTTTTTCCAGTGTGTTCGCTAAGCTATGGCGGCCGAGGCCCGGGAGGAAAGCGTCTGCCGAGCTGTGGTACGACCACGTCGCCACGAGAGGCAGGGGAGGCTGCGGGAGCCCCCGCTCCTCCCCGGAGGCCCTGACATGTATTCCCGGAAGACCAGCAGCCGGAGCTGTTTGGACGCTCAGCCGCGGGCGAGGGCTCCGCCGGCCCGGGGCGGGAGTGGGAGGGGCCGGCGGCTTAGGGGTCACAGCAGCACCGGCGAAGCCCCTCCTCGGAGACCCCGCTGCGAGGTTTCCCCGCTAAGATAAACAGAAGCCCCGGCTGTTCTGGAATCTGCTGTCCTGCTTCCCATGAAGCCGCAGCTGCTGGAACCGAGAGAGGAAACCCGTCCTCCCTGCCGGGACCGTTCTCACGCGAGCGTCGAGCAGGCTGACTTGGTCGTGGCACACTCTGTGTGTGTGCCAGCGAGTGTGCGTGTGCACGCGTGTGCGTGTCACAAGACCCCCTAGGGCTGGGAAGACCCCCACCCCGCGTGGCCGCACTTCCCCGCACGGGACTTGACTTACCTGTAGGGTCTGCAAGCTGCCCTCCTGCTGTTTCCCGTGGGCTGACGCATCCTGGTGCCGGCCTGGAGGTGGCGCCTGCCCGTGGGGCTCCTGAGACGGGGACCCGAGGCACGGCGCCCCCGGGCACAGGGGCTCTCTCCTGAGGCCCCGCCAGCTCCTCTGCCCCAGGCCCCGCCGTCCAGGCCTGCTCCCCGTGCACAATCACATGCCGGGACCTCGTTGGCCGGCGGGTTAAGTCACAGACGAATCTGCAACCCCAGCGCGGGGGACAGGCTCCCCGAGGTGGACGGCGCGTCCTGGGCCGCACACTCTGTAAGGCGCCGCCGAGGCCCGGCCCGGAGCAACAGGCCGCGGCTCAGCAGAGGACCCGGCACCGCCTCCTGCAGCGAACCCGGCACGGGAAGGGGAAGGGAAGGCGTGGCCGCCGTGAGGGGTTTTCCCGGCAGCTGGCTGAGGGACGGCGAGGGGTGGTGTGCGGTGGGTGGCGCTGGGTGCTGTCTTCTGGGAAGATGAGGACCCAGAGGTGGCAGTGAAGGCAGAAGAGCAAACCTCCTTCCCGCATCCTGCGGCGGGGGGCCCTCTGCTGTCCTGACGGGCGCGGGGGTCGTGGCCCGGCTGGCGGCCTCGGCTGCCCACCCGTGACCCGAGACACCGCAGCAGGCGGGCGCTCGGGGGACTGGGGGAGGGGCAGCAGGGCGGACTCCGAAGAGCCTGGGTCTGGACGTGTGAGCTTCAGGGCAGCGAGGGAGATCTTTGCCACCGAAGTGGGTTGACGTGAGGGATTTGACGACAGAAGCAGGGAGTCATGGGGGGGTGCAGGAGGAGAGCTCTGGGGGGGGAGGGGGGCGCCCAGGGCCATCCCTGAGTGGGCAGTGACCGGGAGGCTGGCCTGGTGGGAGATCAGGCAGGCACGCGTGGGCTGGAGGGGGCCCAGCCAGGAGCCTTGGGGAGCGTGGGGGCAACTGACCGAGTTCTCAGAGGGTGCAGTTGTGTCTCAGCAGCGAGGACAGGGCTGCAGGGAGCCCAGCAGCTGGCGTGGAGCGTGGCTCTTGGGGTCTGGGGGTACCCAGGCTCCAAGTCCTGTGCTGTATTAAAAGACCCCCCTGAGTGGGGGCTGCCAGACCCCAGGTGGGCTGTAAGCGCAGCCCATGGTCAAAACCAACGAAAGCCGCCGGCCCTTCCTTCTGGAAAGACTGCTCGGTGCACTCGTTCTACTGTGTGACACCGACTCGCCATTGAACCTAGCCGGGTTAAACCAGCAGCCGAGCCAAGACCTTCAAAGGCCCCGCAGAGAGCACCTGGGAGGCGGGCGGGGCGCGCGGGGCGGGCGGGCCCTCCCTCCCCCTTCCCGGGTCAGCCAGCGCCAGGTGCCCCTGGAGACCTCGGGCGCTGACCTCGCTGGGGGCGGCGGCCCCGTGGGGGACTGAGGCGTGGTCCTCCGCAGGTCTGTGCTGGGCAGAAGCTGACCTGTTTCGGTGCAGACCGCATCCTCCCTTTCTCGGAGAAAGAGGGCAGAGGAGCTTGTTGGATTCTAAAAATTGAAGAAAAGAATATAACTCGAGGAAGAGGCCAGCCTCCAGAAGCGTTTAGAGATCAGTGGCCGTTTGAAGTCCCTGCTTTAAAGAGATCAGACGGGTGGGGTGTGTCCGCGGCCGGCTGCCTGGAGAGCCGGCGTGCGCAAGCTCGGGGTCTGCTGCGGCGCGGCCTGAAAGCAGCTAGGCATGTCAGTTGGGGCCAATTCATGCCCACGTCCTGGCAGACCTGCACCTGCCACCCGCCCCAGAGCACCCGACCTGTCAGAGCTGCCCAGGCCCCGCTCCAGTTTCCAGGAAACACATCTAGTGCTGCCCACGGAATTGCCGGGAGCCTGTCCTGCGGCCCGGCAGGCGTCAGAGCCCGGGCAGGCTGGACGCGGCCTACACGGCAGGCCTGATGTCACAGACGAGGAGAGAGGCCCCGAGAGGTCGAGTCCCCAAACCCTGCAGCTGGCCAAGGGCACATTTGGCCACAAAGCTTTTATTTTGGCTCCACATCAAGTGATCTTATGCTCAGATGATCTCAGGTTAATGCAACAGTGATGCTAACTGGAAACCTCGAAGCAAGTGAGTGAGTCACACACCACAGGAGCACCAGGATCTCTGCGGCCAGTCGAGCAAGGGCGTGGACTTGAGGCAGGAACTCAGGCCACCCTCCCCGGCCATGTGCCCGGGACTGCTTTCTTCTCGCCACTGCGCCATCCTGCGGGTCTTTCATACTTAAGAAATTAGTTGTTTAGGGCCTCCCTGGTGGCGCAAGGGGTTAAGATGCAACCTTTGAAGCTGTCCACAGCCGCTGCAGCACAAGTTTTATCCCCGGCCAGAGAGCTACGCACACGGCGCAGCAGACCTCTCCTGTCTCCCCGCTGCTCCCCTCAGCAGTGGATTTCAGTCAATCTGCCTGTTCTGCTCCCCACTCTGTCTCTGGTGAATCCTCTCACCCCCCACATGTCTGGCCTGTACCCCAGTTCTTGTATGCATAAATAAAAATAAATCTTAAAAAAAAGAAATTAGTTGTTTAATGAATTCTTTTGAAACAAGGGGAAAATAAGGGAGTAACAGTGTTTTTCTCCCCAATCGTTAAGTGTAAGCAACAGTTAATAAGTTCCCCATGCTTGGGAGCTCTGCAGCAGGTAATCTTGAGTCTCACCTACACTTGAATGACCTCCAAGGTCATAGTTACACAACAGGTGTGGGAAGGTGGGCACCGACAGCATTGGCCGGCGCCTCCCCTGTCCTGCTGGGGGCTGGGCCCGGCCCGCGAGCAGGTGCTGAAACCCCTGGAGGTGTTGCTGGGTCACAAGCTTGAGCTGCACGGCCTGTGCGTGATGGTCAGCCCAGGAGGCGGCCCTCCTGAGGCCTGATGAGGCCTCGCCCGCTCACCAGTCACCCTGCCCCTAGCCCCAGCTGGGTCAACCCCCCAGCCTCCTCCCCTCCAGATGCAGAGAAGGTCCAAGGTCCAAATGAGCATTCCCCGGACAAGTGCTTCGCAGGAAGAAGAGCCTGTGGAGGAAGGTGGACAGAATCAGAGCCCTGGCACCTTCGCCCTGCTCGCCTGCGCTGGCCGCAGTGATGACTCTGGGAACTCCCTGCAGCCTCACGTGCCCACGGCTGACCTTCACCCAGCGTCCACCTCGGGTGCTTTCTTCAGGAGAAACTCGGGGGTCTGGGACAGCGGACGGGGGAGGAGGAGGAGCTGAGGCCTCAGGCCAACTGCTGACCTGGATCCATGCTGTCCAGCAAGGAGGCAACTGGGCCACTTGACGCCTGGCTTTCCACTCTGAGCCGCACCCAGAGCTGTCAGGGCCGGGGCTCTGGTGTCGAACCACTCGGGACGTGGACCTCGACCTCCCTAGAGAGCCTGCTGAGGGGCGGCCGCAGGGCGGTGTCCAGGGCTCATGCCACTGCGCTGACCTGCATCCTCGGCTGCCTCTGCGGCTCCTGGAACCCGACCACCAGCTGCCCTGGACACGGCGGGTCTGGCGCTCACACCCCCAGACCTGTGGCCACCGCCGAGACGCGGGAAGCCCCGCAGTGGCTGGTGACCCGTCAAAACCGTGGCTGCCGCGGGATGCCCGGCCTGGTCACGCGAGGCTGGCCGTGCTGCGCGCACCGGAGACCCGTGCGGGCAGCCGCGGGCCGGGCCTGGTAATGAATTCTTTATTAGTTTAGTTCGATGCTGTAATATCTCTGCTGAAAATTTCAGATTTATGTAATTGTGTTGTCGTGGCGAGAATGAGGAAATCATGCTACAGTAACAGCAGTAATTGAATCCGAGGCTGACACTTGAGGAAGCAGAGATGGCCGGGCTGGCGGCTGGTGCGGGAGCCGCGGCGTGTGGGAGTGAGAGGGCAGCCCCGCGCCCCAACCTGCGCCCCACCTGTGCCCCTCCCGCGCCCCACCCATGCCCCAGCCCACGGCCTCACCCACCCTCCCACCCCCCACCTGCGCCCCCACCCGTGCCCCCACCCGCTCCCCACCCACATCCCACCCACACCCTTGTCAGGGCGGCCCGAGCTGCTCAGCGTGTCCGGGGAGCAGGGGAGACGCCAGGTTTACTTTCCAGAAGCCAGATTTTATGACCTTTGCCCTTGGGGAACGCCCACCTTCAGCCCCGAACCCTGTTTGTTGGTGCTGCAAGTGCCTCAGGGTTGCGAGTCCAGTTTCACGCAAAGACGCTGCGAGTGCGGGGTGGCTCCCTCCCAGCTGTGCCCCTAAAGACCAGACGAGTGCAGGGGCGGGGGCTTTCCTGGGGGAAGTGTCGGGGAGCCCCCAGGCCAACCAGGCCGCTGCCAGGCGCCGGGTTCCACACGGGGGTTGTACGTGGCTTTGGACCCTGAGAAAGCTCTCAGGAAGCAGAGGCCTGGGCTGATTTTGGGGGGCAGAGAGAAGCTCCCCACTAAGGCCCACACCGCGTACAGGTGGGGGATGGGCAGATGGGTCAGAGGCGACTCTGGGGGCGCGGTTCAGGCGGTGCACGTTCCCCTCACCACTGTCCCCGAGGGCAGCCCGTCGGTAGCAGAGCTCAGGGGCGCCTTCCCCGCAGCGGCAGCCCCCGTTTCTTTGGGGAAGAGTGGGTGCTGGGGGCAGAGCGCCCCAGTCTGCAGCACCCCACTCGCTTCCTCCTGGGAAGGAGCCGTCGCACCAGGGGCGGCAGGCCTGGCCCTGTTTGTCTAGCGTGTCCTGCTGGGGGCGTGTCCCGGACTGTCCCCCACATCGGGGACACCCACATGCACACCCCCATAAAGCCCCTTGTGGAGAGGCTCAGCCCTGCGGCAGCCTCGGCCTGCGCGGCGGCCGTTGCACACACAGGAGCGGGCTCGGCTTGCAGTCATGGGGGTTCCACGCGTGTCCGTGCGCCTGTGTGCGTGCCCGCCTGTGCGCTCCCCGTGCTCCCGGCGATTTAAGGGCGTGTGGCCAGCAGGAAACGCGGTGCCGCGGCCGTCTCCAGCCCGGCGGAGGCCTGGGCAAAGGGCGGTGGGCGTGGAAGTCCAGGGCGTACCTCCCCCAGGCTGGGCCGCAGCCGCTGTTTCTCTCTTGGCCCAGGGCAGGGGAGGCCCCCCTTTCGTGGCTGCAGATAACCCCGCAGGGTCTCCCCCCCACTGCCCCTGCCCACTGCCCTGCGCTGGCGCCCACACCTGCAGTCGCTGCCCGAGGGGTGCTCCCCGCGGCTCCTCCTGCCCACGGGCTCTGCCCACCAGGCAGACGGCTGTGCCTGTCTTCAACCAGATACAGGCTGCACCCCGGGAACGCGCTCGTGGCCTCACAGGCCCCTTCGCGGGGACCCACCTCCCCATGTCCTCTGAGAGCCCTGCCCGGCACCCCGTGGCTGAAGGCAGGAGGGTGGCGCTTGGACCCCAGGGGTTCTCCCCCCAAGCAGCCCACACATCCCAGCTGCTCCGCTGGGGAGAAGTTAGGGCCGGAGAAGCAAATATTTTCCAGGGAACCTCTTTAAAGCAAATATATTTTCCTTTCTGGAACTTTCCTGCCTGGCCTGGGTACCCGGACCCCTGCCCACACCTGCTCAGGGCTGACTCTACAGGGTCGGGTGCACACTGGCCCCCGCGTTCCTCCCGGCGCTGACCTCTTAGCCGCTGTCCTCATAGTCATTTTTAAACCCAGGGGAGGGCCTCCCCTGGTGGCGCAGTGGTTGAGCGCTGGGTTGCGGGGCTGCCCGCAGCCTCTGCAGCGCCAGTTCGATCCCCGGCCACCGGCGAGGGTCCCACAAAAAAAAAAAAAACCAGGGGAGAGTATCCTCTGTGATGGAAGTTCCCTGCCCAAAGAAACTGAGTGACGCTTCTTAATTTAGTTACTTACCGGTTGTGACAGGCCCCACCCGGGGGACAGCGTCCCTGGCCCCGTCTGCATCGCTGTCGTGGTACGCGGGACAGCGGGGCGGTGTCCCGAGGACCGAGCTGCGTGGAGACCCCGGCCTTCTGCAGATATAATCAGAGGAGGGGCCCTGTGTTTCCTGTCGCGCCCCTAAGTGCTTCGGCCAAGGGCAGGTTTTTAATGGACTCGAATAACAATTATAAACCGAGCCTCTCGCATCTGCTTGTCTACCTGTTTGGAGGTTCTCTTCTCAGGAACTGTGAAAACACAGACATGCATCATTTTAATTGAACCTTAAACCTGACACTTTTATTGAAAAAAATGAATTCCAAGTTATTTTTCATACCTAGAGGCCTCCCAGGCGCCTGCTTCTCTGGCGAAGGCTATCTTAGCTATGGATGCCATGACCTCCAGCTTCAAGGGAAATTTAAACTTCACTGAATATCCACGGCCTTGAGATTTGTTTGCAAAACCCGGTCAATTAACTCTTCAAAGACCGCTGCTCCCCTCAGCAGTGGATTTCAGTGGACCCGCCTCTTCTGCTCCCCACTCTGTCTCTGGTGAGTCCTGCCACCCCCCACCCCTGGCCTGTACCCCAGCTCTTGTATGCATAAATAAATATATCTTTAAAAAAAAACAAACCCTAAAAAACAAAGACCAATAATGCAATGACTGCAGGGAGTGAAACAAATTGAATCACATCCATTTCCCTTTATCAAAATGACCCTGAGCCGGGTCGAGGGGTCCCGGCAGCCTCGGCCGCTATTGCAGTGAGGTCCCCGTGAGCAGGTCAGCCCCACCCCGTGGTCTCCGCACCCCGGCCAGCTTGGAGGGTGAGCACCGGGCTCACCGTCCCCACGCGAGGAAGCAGGACGCAGCTGGGCCCTTGGGCATCTCTTGTCCCAGGAGACTTCTGGCCCCCAAAGGCTTGTGTTGACTCAGTGCTCTGTGTTCGCCCGGAGTGTGGGTCCCGGCCGTGCGTCTTGGTGTTACTCTGGCCTGCAAGTGTAGACGCACTTGACAGCAGTCCCAGGCTGCCACGCCGTCCTCGCGTCACTCGCGTGGGTTTGCACAGAAGTCACACGTCTGCGTTTCCCATCCCGGTCGTCGCCAGAGCCAGCTCTTCCGCACCGGCTCCTGTCTTTTCCCTCCTGGTTCCTCTTGAGGAGGGCAGCTGGGAAGAGAGGTGACGGGTGCCTCCGCACCAGGGCCCAGGGGCTCCGGAAGGCGGGCCCAGCTTGGCTGCCGTAGAGACCCAGCTTCCGAGGGGCGCCCAGCCCGGCTGGGGAGAGCCACGTGGCTCTCGGTCTGGGGTTCACTGTCGGTGCTAAACTCCGTCACTGAAGTCGGTCTGACATCCAGGCTTCTGGGGCGCTGAGGAGGAACGGCAGAAACTTGGGGGGACGGGTGTCAGGAGAAAGCAGAAGCCTCCACAGTCGCACGTGACAGCCGCTGGAGCGTTTGTAAGGGCCGTATTCCCGGGGCGAGCGGCCCGCTTCGCCTGCCCTGGTTTTGCCCGGCGGCCTGCGCTGGGCGGTCAGGTGCTCCTTTGTTCCCCGGGTCCTCTCTGGGCAGAGCTCTTCCGGCCCCCCGTGCGTTCCTCAGGAATCGGCACCCTACGATGGCAACAGGCGGAAAGGGAGGCAGAGGGGAAAAAGTCCCGCCCCCTCTGCCAAGTCACCAGCCGATGTCTCCGTCCGTTTCTACTTTTATTTCCGGGGGGGGGCGTTTCTTAGAAGAAAACGAAGGTAAAAAGGGTCAACTTTGTTCAAGCTGCCAGGCACGCTCCCGCCAAGGAGAGCTCGAGCAGAGCTCCTCGGCTCCGCAGCCCCATGCCCACCGCGGGGGCCGGGCAGCGCCCAGGACGCAAGAGGGCGGGAGACGGCTGCGCTCTGTCCCTGTCAGGAGGGAGTCCCCAGAGAAGAAGCCTCATTTGCCCGGCTGTGGCGCTCCTGTTCTGCCGGCAGGGAACCCCGGAACTGTGCCTGCGTTCGGGTGCACCCGGGGCCCCGGGGCGGGGCGGGGGTTGTCTCTGGCTGGAGCCATCCTGGCCGGGTCCGTGAGCGCAGCTCATCGCAGAGCCCCGCGCGCCCGAGTGCAAGACCAGAGGCGGGGCCCGGCTCTCACGCCCCTTGCGCTGGCCGGAGTGTTACACGGGGCGGCAGGAAGCACCTGAGGGGCCGGTGCTGCCTCTGACCTCGTTCCACCCTGAGAACTCGTCCGAGGAGGACGGGCCCACGCGGCGAGCGGAGCCGGAGCAAAGCTGGACAGGCCCTAGGCCTGAGACCGCCGCTCCTGGGCGCCGGGAGCCCCGCTGCCCGCTGCTGGGGGTTTCCTGACGGGAGTTAAGGGGTGTTGTGGAGCGAAGGGAGACACAGGAACGGGGAAACAATTAATCTGCTGTGGAGCTGGCCCTGGAAAACACTCCTTGGCCGTGCGCGGCGTGGCTGGAGCAGCAGGGAGCGGGGGAGGCCTATTGATTTCTGCTCAGGAGCCGGGGCCGGGTCTATTCTAGCAGAAAGGCGCCTCGGCGGGCAATCGTTCCGTCCATCTGAGAAAGTCGGGCCAGAGAAATAAAGGGGACGCTTCCTCCCGGGCCCCTGGGCCCCTGAGCAGCAGGAGGCAGGTTTCGGGCCCCCGTGCCCCCCAACATCAGCCCCAGCGCCCCAGAGAGCGGAGGGCCCCGCGGCCCGGCGCAGCCGAGAGCGGGACAGCAAGGCCAGGCCCGCGGGCTCGGGAAGGAGCGTCGCGTCAGGGCCTCGGCCTCCGAGCACAGCCGGTTTGGAAGCGCTGACCATAAAAAGGCCTCGCTGTGGACGGCAGGCGCGGGTAGAGCGTCTTCCGAGCTCCCCTCACAGTTTCTTCCCTGTAACAATTTCGATGGAGACCTGGCCCCACCGAGTCTCACCCCGGCATCTCGTAGGGAGGCCATGGCGGGCGCGGAGGCTGCTCCTGGGCTCCCGTGGGCGTCCCTGGGAAAGCTGGTGTGCACGTCGGGTTTCGTCCTGATTTCGGTGCCTCTCGTTGCCCCCGTAGTATTCACTGGGCAAAGCTGGTTCACGTCATTGTGTCTGCTTTGAGGACATAGGATCAAGCCCCTGCACATGCCTGTTCTCACACCACGCGCACACGGGGCCTCCTGAAAGTGGACTGGCTAAGTCACGTGGCCGGCCTAGTTTTAATATTTTAAGAGACCCCACACTGTTTTCCCCCGGGGCTGGACCCGCCTCCATTCCCCGGAGTGTACGAAAGGGCCCCTCCCCCCACACCCTCGCCGGCACTTGTCTCTGGGCTTTGTGAGGTGGACACTCCTCATGGGGCAGCGGTGGGGTGTCGCGGGCTTGGACTTGCTTACCTCTGCTAATAAGTGGCGATGCGCATTGGCCCACGGGCCTGCTGGCCATCACACATGGCCTTTGGAGAAGAGTCTATTTAGCTCTTCTGCCCATTGTTTCAGTTAGCTTGCTTTCTTTTTGTTTAGTTGAAGGAGTTTTCTATATTTCGGATATCAGCCTTTTGTCAGATGTTTTTGTGCAAGTATTTTTCTCCCATTCCGTAGGGTGTCTTGTTTTACTGCTGCTGTGTAGAAGCTGTTAGTTTGCCGTGATCCCATTTGTTTATACTTGCTTTTGCTCCTCTTGTCACCAGAGACAAATCCCCAAAGACGTATCTAAATCCAATGTCTCATAGTGTTTTGCCTAGTTTTTCTTCCCTCTATTTCAGGTTTGGGGGTTGATATCCGTATGTTTAATCCATCTTGAGCTAATTTTTGCGTATGTTGTGAGATGGTGATCTTAGTTTCATTCTTTTTGTATGTTGCCACCCAGTTTCCCAGCACCATTTGTTGAAGAGACCCTCCTCTATCCAGTATATGCTTTTGGCCCCTTTGTCACAGATTAACTCTCCATACAGGTGTGAGCTTATTTCTTGGCTCTCAATTCTCTTCCATTGGTCTCTGTCTGTTTTTGTGCCAGTGCCACACTGTTTTGATTACTATAACTTTGCAGTACTGTCTGAAATCTGGCTCTGTGATATCACCATTCTTCTTTATCCAGATTTTTATCCAATCTTTTTTATACAGATTATTTTGGCTCTTTGGGGTCTTTTGTGGTTCCATATAAATTTCAGTATTGTTTGTTCTATTTCTTTGAAGAATGCCATCAGAACCTTGATAGGAACGGCATTGAATCTATATGTATTGCTTTGGATAGGATGGTCATTTTAGCAATGCCTTACTTATAGTTTTCATTGTAGAGGTCCTTCATCTCTATTGTTTACTCCTAGGTATTCAACTCTTCTTGTTGATTTCAGTACATCTTTACTAGCATAAGATACAGTATTTTCTAGATTAACGTAGTCCAATGGTACTGAGTGCTATGATAGGGGTGTTCTGTGCCCTCACTGTCTAACGTGGTAGCCACTTGTGCATGTTGGTGTTGAGCTCTGAAAATGTAACTAGTGAGACTGAGAAATGGTATTTCAAATTGTGTTTACTCCTAATTAATTAAAATTAAAATTAAATTTGGAATAGTCACATATGGCTAGTGATTATCGTGTTGAACAGCACACAGCTCTAGATTTTGGTATCGAGTTAAAAAAAAAATAGGAACGAGAAATCATGATCCCTAATTGCAAGGTACTCACTGCCTCTAGTGATGGGGACAGGCAGGTGGGGGTGAAGGCAGATGACACCAGGGAGTGACGAGTGTCACCTTACAAGTCAGAATACCGTCTCGGGGGTCACAGGTGGCAGAGCAGGACTCTTCTTCGGAGTGGGAGCATCGGGGAGATTTTGACAAAGAGCTGATGTTTGGATGTTGACGAATGAGCAGAGCCTACTCCATGCCTCCAAGATGAACAGAAGAGGAAGGAACATTCACCCCGGGAAGCGTGTGCAGGCTGACCGTGACGGCGAGGGACCTGGCGTGCAGTTCCGGTCAGTTGGTTTCCCTCTGCTCCTTCACCCCCGTGGCTTGCTGGCGCCTTCCTCTGGGTGCTGCTGTCACCCGCCCCCCGGGACTGGAGGTGGACCGGCAGGCGGCCAGGGGAGAGGCCGAAACCCTGAGTGTTCTGTATGCCGCGCCCTTGTCCTGCTGTGATGCGCCGTGTGACCTTGGACAGATCCATCTGCCTTTTTGGACTTCAGGTTCCTCTTCTGGAAACGTGGACTTAGGACTTAAAGAGCAAGTCGGGGTGGGCTCCTGAGGGCAAGCATCAGTCTGAGCAGCCACTTCTGGAGTTGCTCCTTCCTTCAAGTCCTTGGAGGCATCCTTGGCACCTTCTTTGATGCTGGATAGAGCCAAGGCATTTGGAGGACACCCCGGGGACCCGGGCAGTTGAACAGATCGCCCTGATGCAGCGGCGGGGTCTCCTCCAGCTAGCATACTCGAGGGCACGGGTGGTAGCTGCGGAATTTCCTCCCCTTGGGGGCATCTCACTCCCCAAAGGCGGTGGCTCTGTGAATGAAGGCTGCTTGGACCTGCGCGGGGGTGTGGCCTGGGCCTGCCTGCCATCACGCCCGCCGCGGCGCCCGGCACGCAGGGGCTGTCTGTGTGGGTGTGTGAGAAGAATGTGAGGCTTCCTCTTCCTCCGCAGCCTCCCCGGAAAGTACAGAAGGCCTGCCGAGCTCTGAAGGGCCCCCCCACTTGAGCTCTGCTAATAGGCGCGTGGCTGGCTGGCCGTGCGGAGGAGGGTTTGTGAGCAGAAAGACTCACTTTGGTGAGTGAACCTCTCGGGCTTTTGATTCTGTGGGCCTTGAATTTTCTCTTCAACCACGATGGTTACACCAACCTGCAGGGGCGCTGGTTTGACACGAGCTGAACAGGAGGGAGTTCCCGGAGCGGGTGGGAGGCAGCTTTGGAGGCGGCCTCGGGAGAAGAGCCTCAGAGTCGCGTTCTGTGCGCTCTGCCCACTGGGGCGCTGCCGCGGCCCCCGAGGCGGATGGGGCTCACACGCTGGTCGTTCACTCCGCGGCCGTGGTTAAATATAGCGCTCGAGTGTGCGGCTCGCAGCCTGCGGGGGAGAGAGCCACTTTTTCAGGCTCCATAAAAAAAGACTCTTTGGGTTTCCCCAAATTGGCTTATTACACGTGTCTGGAACACCCCAGGGTGTTTTATTCCAGTCTGCCTGTCTGAACCGCCGCACCCGCACGCAGGTTTGCTGGGGGGACCGGGACGTGCCTCTCAGGTCTCACCGCGTGGGTGGCGGCTCCGAGGTCAGGACCACAGAAGGGAGCCCGTGAGGGAATCGAAGACGCGTCCTTCCTCGCGGCTTCCTCCCAGCTCTGCGGGCGCCACGTCGCCTGGGGTCGGTCAAACTGCTGCTTCCAGCCCAGGGGCTCTGGGAGGGTCCTGACGCCTGCGTGTCTGGCAGACCCGGGGGCAGCATGGCCTGGGGTCCGGCTGTGCACACGGCTCGTGTGTCCACCGTGGACACTACCCGAATGCAAACCAGAGCCTTCGGGCAGAGTTGGAAGCCCCGGGCGCAGGGGAAGCTGGGAGACGTCTTTATCGCGGCTGCGAATCAGGGCATGCGGACACGTGGGCTCTGGGGTTTGGGAGAACAGAGTGGAGCCTCCTTTGTCCCGCCGACGAACACGTCTTGTGCACATTTTCGAGACCGCCCCCTTGGCCCCTGGCCTGCGGGCTCCCCGCAGCCGCCCTGGAGCACAGGCCAGAAGTAGGCGAGAGCCGCCCTAGGAAGGAGGCGTGTGGGGTCTCGGGCCGAGACTGCGGGATCGGGAGGCTGCCGTGGCCCCCACAGCCGCTCCGTGTGGCAGGAGGGGCCAAGCGTCGGGGCGTGAGTCTCGAGGGGCCCTCGACAGCAACAGGGTCCGGCCCCTGTGGGCATCTCCTTTGCTCAGGGGGGTTTGCCGTGCTCACTCCCCGGTGCCTCTGCGGAGCCGCCGTCGTCGGGAGGACGGGCCGGGATGGAGCGGGGCGGTGGGCTCGCGAGGGTGGACTTGCCTCTCAGTTGTCGTGGCTGAGTCTTATCAGACTTGACTCTTACGTGGTCTTTAATGTGGAAGGGAAACACGCTCGTTTTCTATCACTTCCTGGCAAAAGTCCCCCATTTCAGAGCCTCTAGACGGGTCTCCCCAACACGGCAGCCTGATTCTGGCATCAAGCCCTGAATGCTGGCATGTGGGTGATGCTTTGTGGGGCTCAGCTCTGAGCTCTGTGCTGCACCCAGGTGGCTGGAGCACTGATCGCTCCCCGACGACCCAGGGTGTCAGCACCCCCAAAGGGGGGAGGGGCTCCCCCATTTTTGAATGAAAAATAAAATTATAAACTCATATAACTTAATAGAATAAACACAAACTAATCAGCAAGAGGAGTCGTTTGCGCCTGGTCCTCCTACGACGAGTTGCGTGGGTTCGGATCGCCCTGGTCCCCCCTCATCTTGCGGACAGTGTCTGTGTCGTCACGTGCTGTGGAGAACGTCGGTGAGACGCTTGGTTTTCTGTACTGTAAACGCACCCCGGGTCTGAAGGGGCTTTGAATCCCCGGGTGACGCGCTTGCAGCGTGGCAACTGGAATCAGCTAAACGAAGCTCATTCAACGCAAGAATTTTGAATCCAAAACATTCAATTTGCGATTTGGCCATTCAATAAGCATCTGACTCCGTAGTTTCGATTATTCAGGGCACTCAGCGCAATTACATTTCATTTTATAATGATCTCTGGCAAAGCTTTTGTAAGACTCCCGGACGGGCTGTGCAGCGCAGGGAGGAAGTCGCTGGTTCTCCTCAGGGTCGTCTGCCGTTGCTGGGAATCAGATGCAGCCGGTGATGCCACAATGCGCCTCCGGATCATTTTTAGAGTGAAAAATAAATGACAAACCCGTATAACTTAATAGAGTAAATGCAAAATAATCAGCAAGGGGGAGTCGCTTCCGCTTGGTCCGTGCGCGCTGTGGCGTCCTGCCCCCCCGAAGACACGCGCCCCGGCGGCAGGATGGAGCCGGACGCGGGTCCGCAGCGCGCGGCGGGTGGGGGCGCCCCTGCACCCCGGGATGACACGCTCGCAACGGAGGGGTCGGTGGCCTGTCGGGGTGCCATGGGACACGCAGGGACTGTGCCCTTCGGTGTCTGGAGCCAGGCAGCTCCCACAGCTCTGCACGTGTGAGCTCAGCAGCGCCGACGGCCCACGGAGCCAGGCGCCCAGTCCCTTCCCGGGACGGAGGGTGGCCCCAAAGGTGTGCTGTCTCCCTGAGGGCTCTGCTGGTCTCTGGGAAGTGGGGACTAGTGGGGAGCGCGGCTGGAGACAGAGCCGGCACTGCTGCTTCTCGTGGCTGGGCAGGGGCACCTGCCACCCTCGGGCTTCCTGGCAGCTCAGCATGGGCGCCTGGGCCACACCCAACGCACGCCTGAGGGGTCCCCAGAGCCGCCCCCCACACACGCTGGCATGTGGACACACTGGGGAGCCTGAGGCTGTCTCCACCACCCCTCAGCCAAGCCAGCCGCCCCCCCTGCAGACTCGCAGGCAGGTAAACCAAGTGTGGCCAGCGAGGCAGGGGGTGGAGGGGGACAGAGGCAGGTGCGGCCCTGGGGACAGAAGCCACGGCAGGTGACACAGCCTCGCTGGGGAGGCGCCACCCAAGGGGCGTGGCAAGGGGAGGACCATCACGGGTGCTGGCGGGCACCCAGGGGTGCTAACTGGGGAGAGAGGCAGGAGCAGCCAGGCTGTAACCAAAGGAAGTTTCAGTGTGCGGGTGCCTCACATGCCCTGGGGAAGTTTCTCAGGAGGAGAAAGCAACGTCCAGCTGGGGGCCGTCCAGCCCGGGTGTGAGACTGCCCAAGCCGGGTCCCTAGGGCGCCCCTCTTTTCCTGGGCTCCTCCTAAAGCATCCCTGCAAACCTCAGGCCGTGCAGAGCGAGTCAGCCGGGCGAGGTCAGACGCCAGGGCTCCACTCCTGAGGTGGGGAGAGAGTCCGAGCCCAAGAGTGCCGCCTGGGCGCCGGCAGAGGCTGGGGGTCAGAGGGCGCCCTATGAGACCCCAGCGAGGTGGCTCGGGCACCTCTGAGCCCCTCCTCCCCCCATAGACACAGGGTCCTGGTCCTGCCCGCCCCAGGCAGGTCCCATCAAGCCCAGAGCTCCTCAAGGACCCTGAGACTGTGCTGGGCTGATGGGGCCAGAGGGAAGTCACCCCACCCCACGGCCCTCTGCATCTCAATGGGGCCCAGGCAGGGCCCAGGGAGGAAGCAGCCAGGGGCAGAATTTTAAGCACCAGCTGTTGGGTCCCTTTGTTCTTCTGCTGCCTCCTCCCCCCACCCCCTGGAGAAGGGCTGTCTGGGCACCCTGCCCGTGAGATGCCCCTCCCCCTGCCCCCCAGGAGCCCCAGCACCGGCCCTGGGGGCTCCCCCCACCTCCCCTCTGCATTTGTATTAAGTGCAAGTTCGTCTTGCCTCTGGCAAAGGGCTTCCACATGGCTTTTGTGTATTTTTAGCCCGGATTCAAGTTGTTTCCTTCAAAAGATAAGACTGAGCCTCAGCTGTCACAGAGAAAGGTGGGTAACAGAGTAGAAATCCCTCTCATTCTTTCAGGGGCTCCGGAAGCCTGGACCCCCACCTGGGGAGGAGCCTTTCCCTGAGAAGCAGGCCCGGCCTGGCCAGCGCTGCGAGGGCCTCTCCCTGGGCGGAGGCTGACTGCGCTGGGCGGCTGCGCAGCAGGAAGGCCCGTGGGGTGATAAACAGCCCCTGCTGAATCTGGGGGGTCAGTGGGCCCCACGTCCTGGCTCCCACTGTTCAGCAGTTGGCACCTGTGCCCTTCCCACTTGCCCTTTAGACTCCTTCTGAACGTGACCTGAACGCAGACTGGGGGGCCAGGGCTGCCCCTCTGCTCGGGCACGCACCCCTCCCTCCCGTGGGCCTGGCCTCCGTCCCGGCAGCGGGCAGGCCTCTGCGGGTGAGTCTCCCCTGCTCGGCATCGGGTGCTCCGCGAACTTGCGCCAGCGGGCGGGGACAGGCCGCCGTGCTGGTTTCTCTGCAGAGTGAGAGCTTGACGTGGCCGGTGGGGCTCGGTTGGGCGTGGCTGCGTGACGGGCATGGCTGCCGGGCCTGTGACCACACAGGGCTCCTGCTCCCCCAGGCGTGTCCCCGCTCGTGCTGTGCGTGGGAACTGCCGCTGACGTCTGGGAAGGAGGAGAGCACCGGGAAGCGGAGAGCGGCCCCGCAGCGCCCGCTGTGCCCGGGCCTGGTCCCTGGGGCGGGTGGGGGCAGGCACGGGGGGGGCGGGCAGGCACTGCGGCCTGTCCTGGGGAGGGGCTTTCTCAGGGAGCCTCAGGGAGCCGAGGGACAGGAAACCCTCGCTGCCACCAAGTCCCCAGGAGGAGCGTCCTGCAGCCAGTGCCCGTCCACGTCGGGGGCGCGTGGGTCAGCAGTGCGTCCAGCAGTCGCGTGACTGCCTGACCCGGAACCCACCCCTCCGGCGTCCAGCCGCTGTGACTCACGACCCTTGGTGTCTCTGGTCACGGCCCGCCAGGGACGCCGTGCAGCGGAGTAGGGCCAGAGGCCCCGTCTTTGGTGCAGAAGATGCGTCTGAATCCCTTGGGGGCCCCTGTCGGGGTCAGCCTCTCCCCGGGCCCCACTGAGCCCACCACTGGATTTTCTTAGGCGCCATCGTAGCTGGTCAGGGCGGGCGCGCCGCTCCTCGGCATGGCGGGGACAGCACTCGCCCCTCTAGACGGTCCCGCGCAGGAGTGGACTCTGCCCTCCCTGCCCGTCTTCGCCAGGTCTGGCAGCGCCTCCCGGCCTTGCAGGCAGCTCAGCTCCCCCGCCGGTCTCCGTCCTCTCCTTGCCCCGCTCTGACGGCCGCGGGTGTGTCCCGGCCCTGCCCTCCGCGGGCCTCCGGCTCCCGCGCTGGGTGAACGCCTCCCCTCTGACCGAGGCTGCGTGTTCTCCTGGTTTTAAAATCCAGAGACGCAAACTGCTTAAAGGGGCTTATGAATGCTCAGCTGCAGACACCACCAAAGGTTGATGAAAGGTTTACTTACGAGGGGAGGGGAGACGGGGAAATGAATGGCTCAGGGAGAAAAACAGGGCGAGAAGTTCGTAAACGCGTCCCACCCGGTCGGCTGACCTGGGCTCCCAGTGACCCGCCAGCCGGAGAAAAACCGAGCACGCCGGGGGGCCAAGAGGGCGACCCCGGCCACGTGGCCGGTGAAATACCCAAACCGGAGCCCAGGTGCTTAACTCCGCCCTCAGGTCCTCGAGCCTGCCTTTGGGGGTCACGGGATTCGCAGTTCCCAGGGGGTCGATGGGGTGGGGGGGCGTCCACACAGCCTGTGCGGAGCTGGCTCAGGACGTCCTGCCCCCAGCACAGAGGTGAGACCTTCGTTCCTCCCTTCGCACTAGCAAAGCACCTGCTTCTCCGTCAGTGTCTCGCCCTGTGTGTGCGCAGCTGCGCCCCGGACCTCCACCTTCCAGGGGGTTGGGGCCCTGTGACCGGAGTGAGCCCCGAATCTACAGCAGCGACCTCAGAGCCAGGGCCGGAGCCCTCAGCCAGAGGGACTCGCCCACCGCGCTGGGTTCCCAAAGCCTCCTAGCGCCGAGCACAGGCCCTGCCAGCCACTCACCGGGTCTTCCTCCGTCCACAGCCACACTCGCCGCCCACCAGCCTGGCGGGTGGAGAATCTGCGGGGCCGAGCGCTGGGGTGCGGGGGGCCGGCTCTGGATTACACTGGGGTTCCGGCTACGTGGGGCCTGTGCCCCCACCCGTGTCGCTCAAAGGTGGCATAAGCTCTCCCGCTCTCTCCAGCCCCTCCCGCCTCTCCCTAGCGATGTCGCCTGTGGTAAGGGCACCCGCGGGCCACGCAGCGATTCTGGTCCTTTGTCCTTTCCGGGCCACAGAGCCGAGGTCGTGCCTGGGAGGGCACCTGTGGTCTCTGGTCGTCACCGGGTGGCGCCCACATGCAGGCAGGCCTGACCTCGCGAGCTGGGGCCGTAGAAATGCAGACAGTGTGTTAAGTGAAAAGCATCCAACGGATACCCCCACCCTGAATAAAACCGTCATTTAAGGAGTGATGTTTTAGGCAGAAATTAGCTTTCAGAACATTCCAAGATTCCAGTGATAATATTTGCAAATCCTTTCCTATGCGTGAAAAATTAGCAACGAGATCTGGCCATTGAAGCTTAATCTGTATTTGACCAAAGCATGATATAAAAATGGAATAAACTGCAATTTATCTTAGTTGACAGCTAATTACCTGGAAGTCTGATTAAAGGGAAACTAGATCTACTTAATTAGTGTTTTGGTGGTGAGTCTGGTACACACAGACCCAGCTCCTCTGAGCCGCGCTGCACACAAATTACCATTTTCATTCTGTCCCATTCAAATGTTGCCAAACTCAGAGCAGCACGAGGAGACGGGTGTTTAGGGAACAATGGTCACAGGTGTCCGTGCCTGTGTCCGCCTGTGTCCGCCCGAGAACGGGGCGTCTGGGCCTGCGTCACTCTCCTTTAACTGCCAGTTGGGGCGAGCGGCCGGCACATGGAGGGAGCAGTCTGCCGGGGAGTCCTGGCTGGAGGATCGATGTCTCTGAAGCCAGCGTGGCTGGGTCGGCGCTGAGCTTGCCAAACCTCAGAATTACTGGCTGCTTGTTGGGCATGATATTCGGGGGCGCTGGCCTCTTGGGGTTTGCAAAACTGTGCATGAACACAGCGAAAGGCAGGGGGCGCTTAGGAGATGCTGCCTCTCGCCCTCCTTCCCTGGGCACTGGGCAGGGCAGGTGTCCGGTCACCTCGAGGCAACCTCTGGAGTTGCTGCCACAGCCGGAGCCCCAGGCACGGTCCTTGAGCCAGGAGGTTCCCGAACTTCGGCAGCCACCTGCCAGCAGTCCAGTTACAGGCGTCTGGATGATGGGACTGAAATGTGAATTTTAAAGATGTATTTATTTATGCATACAAGAGCTGGGGTGCAGACTAGAGTTGTGGGGGGGTGAGAGGACTCACCAGAGACAGAGTGGGGAGCAGAGCAGGCGGATCTACTGAAATCCCCTGCTGAGGGGAGCAGTGGGGAGACAGGAGAGGTCTGCTGCGCCATGTGGGGAGCTCCCTGGACGGGGATGGAACTCGTGCTGCAGAGGCTGCGGGCAGCTTCATAGATTGCGTCTTAACCCCTGCGTCACCAGGGAGGCCCTGAAATGTGAATTTTAAAAGGCATTGCAGGTTTTAATCAAAATCCCCAAGGAAATGAAAGTCTTCATTAAATCTGAAACCACCTGCCAGACCTGAGCTTTCTAACATCAGACCTCGGCTCACCGCACGCCTCTGTGACTGGCGTGGGACACAAGGGCTGACCTGGCCGCTTGTTAAGGGTGGAATCTCTGAGGCAAACCCAAGCCAACAGGGCATCCCTGGTGGTGGCTGGACGCGAGGGCGAGCAGAGGCTCTGCCTCCTGGACGCCTGCTCCCGGCTCCCGCCCTGCAGACAGTCTGGCAGAATCGGAGCTTCTCCAAAGTAACCACCTCTGACAGCGTTTCTGAAAGTTGCAGCGAAGGCTTAAAAGCGGAACCGCCCTTGATGGACTGTGAAGACTGGGCGGTTTCCAGAAGCTCTCCCGCTGCCCCTCCTCTCTGCTGGCCGCTGGCCAGAACTGGACGGCCCCCAGGCCGCCCCCCCCCCGCCAGCAAAGGGACGAGGACAAGGTTGGCAGGCACGGCCGGCCCTCAAGATGCCCTGGCAGGCAGGTGACCAGCCTCTGCCGCAGCTGTCCAGGGTTTCGGGGAGCTGCCCTGGGCACGGGTGCTGGTGAGCAGCCTCCCTGCACGGGGACGGGGTGTGGTGTGCGGTCGAGGGTGGTGTGCGGTCGGGGTCATCACTCCCTTGTTGCCTGAGGCCACAGAAGCTTCAGCACATGCAGTGACCCCCACCCCCACCCCCAGTGCTGTGGGGTAGGGACTTTATTAAAGTCGGGTGACCTGTGGGTCTGTTTCTGGGCTGTTTGTTCCAAGGGCCTGTCCATCTTAGACTGAAGCCACCCGCTTGTGCCCCCGACACCATCGTCTGCTCCCCGCCCCACCCTCCCCGCCCCGTCAGGTGCTGCTCAGGCCTCGTCTCCCACGGCAGCTGGGGCTCGGGGCTCAGCCTTCCGTCTCCAGGAGGCAAAATCGCTGAGATACGAGGCTTTCCAAACCCTGGTGTGCTCTACCTCCTTGTACTTGGAATTTAATTTCTGGTGCGCAGACCTCTCCTGTCTCCCCGCTGCGGCCCTCAGCAGTGTATGTCATCAGTCTGCCTGTTCTGCTCCCCGCTCTGGCTCTGGTGAATCCGCTCACCCTCCCGCTCATCTGGCCTGCACCCTGGTTCTTGTATAAATAAAAAATAAATCTTAAAAAAAAAAAGAATTCAATTTCTCTTAATAACGTGGTCAAGGTCTCTGTGTCGAGGTCACGCATGTTTTTTGAGGTTGATTCCGAAGCCTTTGAGGGCTGTTGACGCTCATATAAAGGCTTCGATCATCTTCACTCCGTTCTTTTCACTTTCTGTGTGTTTGTGCTAGTGACGTAGACATGCAATTAAAGCCGGTTTGCACTGTGCTTTGCATCTTTTTAGTCCTTACATGACAACTTAATGTTTTATTTTACATGGTTTGTAATGTTACTTTTCTTTCCGCTAAGAGCACAGTCTGGATTCTCCCCTTAGCCTCACATTTCTGAGCTGCATCATGGCTCCAATAAATGCTTCGCTGCTGGTTGGTCTGTTTGTTGGTTGGCGGTTTAGGAAATGAGCTTGAGTCTTTCCTGATGACTTTTAAAGTGACTCTTGAATCAGGTCTGCGGTGGTCAAGCTAAGGCTGCAGGTCACTAAATTACATGTAACTAAATCCCAGGAGTTTGTCAATCAGCTTTAAGTTTCAACTTTTAAAACAAACTAATAACCTCTTCAGTCAGGTATGCGCTTTACCTGCAAATGTCTCCCGTCTCATCTTGCTGCAGGCCATTCAGGCTGAGTTACTGCAAAACAGAGAGTGCAAAAATAGAGAACCAAAAAATAAAATAACAAAAAATTAGAAGATGATGAGCAAATCTTGTTGAGATTTGAAGCTACTTTCTTAGCAGGTCAGATTTCATGATGCTCAGGTTCTCACCAACTGGACCATATTACCTTGTGTGTTAAGATTAAAAAAAAAAGTTTATTGGACAAAAGTTTCACTCAAGCCAATCACTTAATGGAAAAAATCATTGTTAAAATGAGAGAATTATGATAGTGCCTGCTGGCATCCGCCTGCTGTATTTCACATGGACAGTGAGCCATGAGTATATAACCTTCATTTGTAAAGCAAGAGGTTAAAGAAAAAGGAAATTCATCTAAAATTAAAATGAAAAAACCGCGTCAGCTCTCCTTGATCCTACACCAAACCGGGCAGTCCTCTTTCATGACTGCATTATCTTTAGAAAGTAGCTGGAGTTTGTCGGCATTGAAATAAGATTCATTTCCTCCGCTATCGTAGTTCATCTGTTAAATGACAGCACTTTGCTCTGCATTTGTAAAATAATCTTCAGACTAATGAAGGAAGGTCAATTGCGTGCAGTTTTATTCCAGCCAAATTGCTGTTAATTGCGTCAAAGGCTCCGGAAAGGTCAGCAAATGCGGCCTTTTCAGATCCACTCTGGAAAACGGCACCGAGTCCGCGGCTCTTCCCTGTGATGCGTGGGGCGGGGGGGGGGGGGGGGCGTCCCCGGCGGGCGACTCGTGGGGTTTGGTTGCCTGGAGAGACGGCCAGGCGGGCTGGCGTCGGCCGGGCAGCTTAGAAGAGAGGCCTGGCCCACGCTGTCCTTGTCACTCCTGCTACGGGCGCGAGGCATGGGCAGGAGAGGGACGGCTCCCGCGGACACGGCCGCTCCCGCGCCACTCACGGAGGCGAGGGCGTGGGCTCTCAGGTGGACGGTCCTGTCCCTGCTGTCCCCACGCCCCGCCTGCAGCAGGGGGCGTTTGCAAGTCAGCTCAGGGCCCGCCGTCTCCAGGGGCAGGAGCTGAGGGAGGCCGGGCAGCGAGGGCAGCAACCAGACCCCGGCGGGAGGGGGCCTCGGCGTGTGGCTGGACCTCGTGTTGCCAGCACTCGTCCGACCCTCACGACTTTATCCTGTCACCTGCATCGTGTCCAACTGCCTCCGTTTGCGAGCTGTCGTCCCGCGTGTGTCTGGGCAGCGGAGGAACGTGCGCGCAAAGCCAGAAAGCGCAGAGGAAGGGACAGAGACGAAGGTGAGGGGCATGGGGCGGGCGGCCCTATGGGCTCTGCAGGTGGCGCTTCCTTCCTGCCTCTGGCCACGTCCAGGACGATGCTGAGCGCATCAGGGTCGCTGGTGAGGGGCCTGACGTCCAGCTCAGGAGACAGCGCTTTCGCACGAAGACCTGTGTGGCCGCCTGGCCCCAGGAGATCTGGCACCTGAGCCGTGGACGACACGTGGCTGCAGGGAGGGCGGCCAAGGGGGGCACCCACAGGGAGCACCCACAGGGGCCTTGCTGCGTGCTGCCACCCACAGGGGCACAGCTGCAGGGACGCAAGGCGCTGCTTCCCTTAGCGCCCTGCCCCAGAGCTGCCCCAGGCACGGGCATGTGAGCTGCCAGGAGAGTTAGATCCCGTGACAGTGATAAGCAGAGAGGCCAGGGGCTGGCAGCCTGCAGGAGGAGGTGAGATGACAACCCTGGGGGCTCCCCTCCCCGGGCCTGCTGTGCTCTGGAGCCCGGCTGGCACCCACCCCCTCTGTTAATAATGAGCCCTCTGGGCCTGGGCTCCTGCTTCCAGACACGGGAGGGGTCTGGCCCGAGGGGCCTGTCAGGTGTTGGGGTGGCTGGCGAGGGGCGGGGTGTGGTGCCGTGGCTTCTGGGCCCTCCTGGGCTGGAGGAACCCGGGCTGCCGCAAGGCGCCGACGGGCAGAGCACCATCCTGGGTGCGAGACTCGCTGGGGATGAAAGGGTCTTTACGGAGCTTGAAAAATGAAAATAATCTCGAAAGATGCCGGAGCGGGCAGATCTGCAGAGAACTTGCCGGGAAACAAACACACGTTGCGGCTCGGCGGACCTCAGGCCTCCCCGGCCAGCCTGGGCGCGGGCGCCGGAGCCGGAGCCGCGGAAGCAGGCAGCAGGCGGGGGCCGGCGGCCTCGTTAATTAATATTAATCCATTTGCTCAATTAGGGATTCTGCTTAATTACCGCAGCGTCGTGTTCGCTCATTTGCTCAAGCCGCCGTCGCTGAATTATTGGAGCTCTATCGGCGGCCGGGGGAGGCCTGGACAGCGCTGCCCGCGCCGGCTCCTCTGCTCCGCGCTGGCCGAGGAGGGCCGCTCCCTCGCCGCCGCTTCACGGCCGGGGAACAGGAAAGAGGTGGCCCAGGCCACCCCAGGGTGCTCTCGTGTAACCGTGTGGCCCGGGATTCAATCGCTGGCACGAATTGCTGCCGGGGGACAGGCCGTGGGGCCTCCTCTCAGCCTCTCTCGGTCGGCAGGGGTGGGTGACAGGAGGCGCGGGCGGGCTGGGACCCACCGCAGCAGCCGAGGAGCCGGGAGGCAGCGGCTGTTTCCTAACCACGGGGGTGGGTTCCGCCCGAGTCTTACAAGACTTTCCTCCCTGCGGAAACGTCAAAGTTGCTCCGAATCGTTCTCATAACAGCTGCGTGTCGAGGCGGCAGGTTGATTTCCAGGACATGAGCCGGCCCGGGACTTTCTGGCCCTGGGGTTCTGGCGGGGGGCAGGTCACACGCCATCAGCACGGCCGTCCTGTCACCGGGCTCGTCCCTTCCGAGGACCGGACGTCCCCAGGCCTGGGGTCGGGGGACAAGCACCGACGTGATCAGTAATCATCTCACGTGGGTCCCCAAGGTCACCGCCAAGGTGACGGGCGGCGACAGGCTGGACAGCCCTCCCGGGAGGGGCCGGCTCAGTCCAAGGTCCCACACAGCACGGGCGCCCCGGGGCCTCCTGGACAGTGACCTGCGTCCGGATACGACACAGCGGAGCCCGCAGGCCGTGGGGCCAGCACCCCCAGCTCAGGCCCTCCGTCCCCTCAGCCACGAGCTGGACGTCTCGAGCGACCGGGCAGTGTCCTGCGTGCCTGGCCTTCGTGTGTCACCATAACAATTTGGAAAGCGTGAACTTATAGAAACCTCCTGCCCCGCCTAAGCGCTTCTCAGCCACTCGTTTTCATGGGCTCTCAGAGCCTCACGTCTGTTTTCACGCTGTCGTTCTGTGCTCGTGGCTTTCCCCACGCGTGTGGTCAGGATTCCATTTAAAAGAGAGTGGGCGGAGGAGGGAGCCCGAGACGTCCGGGGTGAGAGCGAGGGGGACGCGAGCGTGACCAGCGCCCCGGGCGGGCGCCCCCGCTGTCACACCCAGCGTGTGGTCACCCGGCCGCGGGGCCAGGTTTCTGGGACGCGGGGAGCCCGACTCTGGGAGGCTGGTAACGATGATCTTAGTTACAGCAGCTTTTCAGCCCAACCGCGAGCTCGGGCTCCACGGCGGCAGGCTCTGCGCGAGTGGCTACGCGGGGCCCCGAGGGCGGCCCGGGCGGGTCCTCTGTCACCGGGGCTCGGCTGCGCGTCTCAAAGCTGCTCCCCAACAGCATCATCAGCACCCCTGGGCAAGCCCGAGCTCAGATCCTGGCCCAAGTCTACTGAGTCCCAAGCTGGGGCCGCCTCGGGCACCTGGGCAGCCGGGGTGGGACGGCCGGACCAGCCTGGTGAGCCCTGGGCACTCAGGGCCCACGGCAGTCTGCAGCCGGCGTTGCTGTCCTTTCTCCCCAGTCGTGTGGCTCGAGTGTGTCACGGCTCGCGTGTGCACCACGCCTGCCCTTTGTTGCCCACCCAGGCCCTGCGGCCTGGCCCCGCCACACCAGCCCCTGCCCCCTGCCCAGCCCCTCCGCCTTCTGCTCCTGCCCGGTGCCGCCCGCCGGCTCCCCAGCCCGAGCCGCTGCCTGAGTCCTGGGCACACCCCCGCGATAGCCCAGGAACCTTCTCTTCAAACAAGTCTGGTCTCCCCCAAGACCCCGGGGTCCCCCAGGGCTGTTTATTTTGAGTTTGACCCCCAGCGATGTCTCGGGATGGACTTTGGAACAGGTGCTGGAGGGAAGTGCAGGTGTGCCGCTGGGAATGGTGGGGGGCGCTCCAGGCCAGGAGGCCCATGTGTCGCCCCGGGAGTGACTTCGCATTAATGCAGTAACATAACACTGGCTCCACGGCCGAGGGCTCCGCCCATGGCCTGGACACTGTCTCCTTTTGGACACACTCTCTCTACCAGTCACGCCCAGGAGCCCTGCCCGCCTCCCGGGTGCCCGGCCTGCCCCAGCCGCC
Source organism: Talpa occidentalis (assembly GCF_014898055.3). Taxonomy (NCBI): domain Eukaryota; kingdom Metazoa; phylum Chordata; class Mammalia; order Eulipotyphla; family Talpidae; genus Talpa; species Talpa occidentalis. The sequence continues at coordinate 154,327,783 of NW_026555331.1, forward strand.
CGCCGTGCTGCGCCCGTGTGGGGAGCACTGGCTCCAGCGTTCACAGCCCTCGCCTGAAATGCCTCATTTGTGTGGGATCCATCAGTTATTTAGGGGGGCACTGCTGCTGGTTTCAGCAATTCAAGAGCAACTGGGGAGCCGGGGGAGCCGGCTAGGAGGGTCTGGCTTGGACCAGTGCGCGCCTGCCGTGGGGTGGGCGGTCTGCGGAAGCAGTGAGGCTTGCAGAGATGTTCCTGGCCCTGCCAATAAAGAGGTCTGAAGTGGCTCAAGTGTCTGCTTGGATTAAAATATTTGGATCCAGCCTTTCGTGGGCTGAGTCTTCTCTCCTCGCTTGGAGGCAGGCGAGGTGTGGAGACTCCTGTGGCTCTGTGTGCACGTGTGAGGGTTCATCTCTTTAACCAAAATTTGTTATTTTCCGTCCTTTTCCCCTTTATCTTCCTGGTAGGTTGATCTCTGGAGTCGGGGTTAAGAGGCAGTGCTCGTTATAATTAAATAACCAAACATTATTTTTCACTTAAGAATCTTTAATCAACGGGTGTTAAGAGTAGAGTGAATTCTGCATTATTGCTGCAGTGGATTTTTCATTTTACTGTTAATAAGCATTAAAGTCCCATAGTGTCAGATATTTTGTTTCTTTCCTTTTAAAAAATTAAATGTAGTGTTTTCCCTTAGAGTCTGATTCATTTGCTAGATTAAAAAGCACTTAAGATCACTGTTTAACGCACGGAAAAACACACTCACTGTTGCCGTGAGTGAAGTGAGTGCACTTTACAAAGAAGTGAGTGCATATTTGGTTCCCCGAGAAATTATGAATTTACATAGTTGACTCTTAAAAATTAAGACCTGTGTACCCCAAGGCTTGCCTGGAGTGGCTTTTGATCCAAGAAGTCTCCTACTCCCCCTTCCCCTGAGCGAAATCCCCATCAAGCCAGGAGCTTCCAGGGCGGGATGGCCCTTGGCGGACAGCTCTCTGCCTTGAGTCCCAAGCTCTCCCGAGTGCCCTGTTGTGGGGGGCTGGGGGCGTCCTGGAGCGCAGCAGCAGTGTCAGAGGCGGCAGGAATAGCATCCTTACATGTCGTGTTTTGTGACTCACTGCTTCTGTCCTCTTCAATTTTATTTATTTTTTGGTCTTTTTTTTTTGGTTGTTTTTGCATAGAAGAGCTGGGGTGCAGGCCAGAGGTGCGGGGGGTTGAGATAATTCCCCAGAAACAGATTGGGGAGCAGAGCAGGCGGATCTACTGAAATCCGCTGCCGAGGGAGCAGCTGGAGACAGGAGAGGTCTGCTGCGCCCTGTGGGTCACTCCCTGGCCGGGGATGGCACTCAGGCCACAGCGGTGACAGCCTGAGACTGAACCCCTAGGCCCCGGGGAGGCCCCTGTCCTCCTCTTCAAATTGAAAGGCCATGGGGGTGTCCATGTCTGCAGGACATTTGCAGTGACCCTTCCTGAACATCAGCTGGCAGCCTGGTCCTGTGCCCCCGTCCCCTCCCAGGGCCCAGCTGCTCAGGCGACACCAGCAGGGCACGAGGGGTCATTCCCCAGTGTGTCCTCCAGCCCAGGCAGGGCTTCTGGCTTGTTTGCACTCCGTGTATGGCCACGTGTCGCTGAGGCGCTGCCTCCGTGGTTTGTGTGGGAGCCAACTCCGTTATTTGGGTTGTTCTGACTCGGGTTGTTCTGACTCTGGGGTGGGCAGCCCCAATAGCTTCAACTGTGGGTGAGTGCATCCTGGGAGGCCCCCAAGAGCTTGCCTGACGTGTCCTCTGCACCTCCAGGAAAGCCGTGGCCCTCAGCTCTGGCTGCACAGCCTGGGCTTGCGCAGGGAGCCGCCTTCCCAGCATGCTGGAGACGGGGAGGCCGAGAGAGGGGCCTGTGGCGCTGGTCAGCGGCCTTCCTCCGTCCTCACTCGGCTGCTCGCTGAGGGCGCTGGCCTCTCCTCGAGAGGATGGAGTGGGGGTCAGGGCCGGCCATCACCGCCTCCTCCTTCTGGGCCCAACTGCAGCGCAGTAGGCGGGGGAGGGGAGGACACACGTCCGTGCCCGCAGGCGCTGGGCTTGCTCAGGAGACGCTCCATTCCCAACGTGCTGCAGCTCCGGAGACGCAGAGCAGCACCTCCTTTCAGATAAGCAACCTCTCCCAGGTCCACATATCTGTGCCACCTGCGCGCGGTGCCCCAGCTCAGCGGCAACCTCAGCAGTGCCCACCTGGGTGGGCTCGCAGGCCACGTGCTCACAGCAGGTGCCTGCTCGGCGCCTCCGGCCCCAACTCCCCCGTGGCCTGGGCTGGGTCTCGCGGCTCCTGCTCCTACCAGCGCCCCCAACCGCAGTTCTGCAGGTCACCACTGAGACTAAGGTGGGAGGAGAAACCTGGGCAGCCCCTGAGTGCTGAGGGGCCCTCGCGGCCCTGCTGGACCAGAAACCCCGGGCCCGGCTGGTCCTTGTGGATGTGGATGTCGGGGAAGCACCGGGAGGCCCGGGGGAGGCAGTAATGGCGCTGTCCATGTGCCGCCGGCCCCTCCGTGGTCATTAAGTTCCCACTCCGCGTCGTTTTATGACCCCCTCGCGTGGCTCCCCTCAAGAGGGTCTCCTGCGCTGCGTTCCTGTGCGGCCAGGCGGTCAGCGGGCCCCGGCCGGCGCGTGTGCGGGGGCTGCCCCCACAGGGGCCGTGCTGCTGGCACAGCTGGGCGGAGGCGGCCAGTCCTGGGCCCACGGCCACTGTGTCGAGCAGCAGCGCCTCTTGTTCATGCGTCTGATGCTTTTCTAGAGGAAAAATAGGGGCTTTACTCGAATCCAGCTACCTAAAGTCACTTTTTAAGTATTTCCAGGCTTCGACATTTATTTTGCATTAAATACACAAAAGATTCCCTGCGTAAGTGCTTCTAAAGTGCTCGCTCCTGTTTAACTCCTTCCACTGTTTATCTTTTAGATGTATTAATAAGGTTCCGTGAGTCAAATGCTTTCATTGCAGCTGCATGAAAAATTCAACAGCCTATTATTTAAGGTAACTGGAAATTAAGTGAAAATCAGAATGAGGATAAAGCGGGTTTTCCTTTTTGCCCAAACATAATGCGCGTCTGCGAGCCCAACAATAACCTGCTTTCTCACGAAAATTGATGCAGATGACTGTAACAAGCACAAAATGCTTCTCGGAACGTGTTCCTATTACCGTGGCAAAGAACGTGGGGAAAATGCCACCGAGAGGGAGTGACGTCTGCGACTTGTAAATGGCCCGCGTGTCGGAGGCGGCTGTGGCCATCATTTCCATGGCGAGGAAAACGTTCCGAGGCTGCGGCCGTCACCCCCTGACCCGCGCCGCGGGGTCCCCCAACTGCCCAAAGAACTGTGTCAGAGCTTCGGCGTCCTTTGCCATCATTAGAGTGTTGGCTTTTCATTAAGTTTTTCGTTCAGGCTAATAGGCGTTTAGCGCGGGCGGGTGACCGCGCCGAATAACAAAATTCAGAGGCAGCTGGAAAAGAGGAAGGCGGAGACTCGCCACCCCAAGAAGTGACTTGTGACTTCTGCACGTCTCCTCCCAGAGGGGTTCAGAGGTGTAACTTCATGACAATGAAAAAGGAAAATCTTCCTTTCAGTGTCTGTAGTTTGACCCCATCTTCCCAGGCCTTCCTGGAGGTAGAAGAGCCACTTCCCAGGTCCTCGGGCGCGTCCCCCGGTGGCTGTCAGCCTCCCGTGAGATGCCGTGAGACCCCCGCCTTCATCCTGGGAGCATCTCACTCTCGGCCCCGCCCTTCTGGTGTCCTCCGTCGCTCCCTCAGCCTATTCCGAACAACGCGTGCGTCATACACCAAGTCCTGTCCTGCGCCAGAGCCTGGGCTAGGTACACGGCACTACAGAGCCTGCAGCACCCCAAGCTTGTCGTCCTTCACTGTCTCGCATCCCGGGGGTCAGGGGTTAGAAATGGCTCCGCTGCTTGGTTCTGACTTGGCTGCTCCCACAGGCTGCAGCCACTTAGTGGTGAGGTGCCGGCTCTCTGACGGCTGACCTGGGGCTGCGGACACCTCCCGGCTCACCCCCGCGTCAGTGCTGGCTGTTGGCTGGGGCCTCTGTCCTCTCCGGGGCCCTGAACAGGGCTGCTGGGGCCTCTGTCCCCTCCGGGGCCCTGAACAGGGCTGCTGGGGCCTCTGTCCCCTCCGGGGCCCTGCACGGGGCGGCCAGAGAGTGGAGAGCGTGGCGACTGCCTCTTGCACAGGAAATGATCCAAAGCCAGGGCGGGAGCTGTGGTGGCCTTTATAGTCCAGCCTCAGGAGTCACATCCCGCTGCCGTATCCTACTGGCCGAGTATCCATGCCGGTTTCATTTGGAGGATGGTGCTCGCCGACCCCTCCTCCCCATGCGTCCTCCCTGCAGAGCCCCTGGCCCTGTGTGCTGACCGCCCCAGATCAAGGGGCAGCTCCCCGTCCGGCAGGCAGGAGCACCGCCCCCTGGTTGAGTGGCGCTTCGGGTAAGTCACTCAAGGACAAGGTCGGACTCCTGCAAGGTCCTTCCCGCAGCAGGAATCAGTACGGATTTCTTGGTGACTGTCACTCAGCATTAACAAGGTAGATCCGTGCCCATGATTAGGCAAAATTTTTGGAAAAATGTATTCAGTGCTTTCAGCTCTGTCTTTGGCTAAAGTTCATTTCAGTCCCTCAAACCTGCTCAGAGTTGGCGGCACTTTAAGAGCCCCACACGTTGCCAGGTCCCTGGAGAACTGGTCAGATTCTGCAAAGTCTCTGGCTGGGAAGCCGAGCTGGGAGGTTAGTGTGGCCGGGAGACCACGGCACAGGCCGCAGGTCCTGAGCGACCCGGTCCCGCGACCAGCCCGGGGCGGCCGGCCCTGTGTGACGCGGCCCCGTGTGACGTGGCGCCGTGCGCATCCTTAGGGCCAGCCCTGTGTGACGCTGGCCCATGTGTCCGTCAGGACCAGCTCCGTGTTGAGCTCTCAGGCGTGGCACCACCGCGTGGCTGGGCGAGCCGTCCCCGGGCACGGCCCCAGCGGCACTCTCGGCACTGGAGCCACCGAGCCGTCCCCCATGAGACTCCCATCTTAGGGCTGGAATGGACGTGTCCTCCGGAGAAGCCGACATGAAACCGCGGCGACAACTGGCGAGGCGCGTGCGTTGGAGGGCTCAGGCGGAACATGCAGCCTCGCTCGGCCGCGGCCTTCTCTGGCGTGTGCGGCTCTCGAAGAAGCCTCCCCGTGGCTATCGTGCTGATGAATTCTGGTCTGGCCATATGACTCGTCTTTGCAGAGTGAATAAGTCAGAGTCAAAGTGGACGGCAGCTGTGGCTGTCCTCTCTCGGGGCACACAGTGGCCTGGAGGCCCTCAGGGGCACCGCACGCCGCCAGCAGCAGCTAAGACACCGTCTTTTGAGCAATTCACCCCTCAAGCGGGCTAAGCGGGAGCCTCCAGTCGTGGTCACCCGGCTCGCTTGCTGGGATCTCTCCAGCCAGAGGTTGCGTCTCTCATGACGAGGCGAGCTGTGCTGTGGTCCAGACCTGGAGGCTGAGCTCAGCCCGGAGCCTACGCTGTCTTCTGCCTCTTGTCAGGATGTGAATGAGCAAGACCAGGCGGCGGGGACTTGCTGTACGATGGCCTCAGAGCCCCACTGTCTTCCAGACGGACGCGAGGACACCCAGGAGCCCTTAATTAATCTTTTCTTTGCGGTTCTGAGGCATCTCCAGCTCCTGTCCACACGCAGCTCATCAGGGACCGTGTTAAACAGGCGGACTCTGGGGTGCAGGCACGGCGCGGCCAGCCTGGGCGCCACGTGCAGAGGCACTGGGTACATGAACCCCGGGAAAACACGCTTCAGACTTGACTAGCGGAAAGTCACGGTGTGGCCCGAGCCGCCTCCGCAGGCTGCAGGGAGGCACGCGGAGCTGGAACCACCCAGCCCCAGCGCTGGCTTCTCCTCGCGCGTCCTCCCTCCTGCTCCCACAAACGGGGGGGCTGCGCTCATCCCCGCCTGGGGCGAAGGGCCACTGTTGCCACACAGTCCCGGCGGACATTGCTGCGCCCCGTCCCTCGCCCCTCATCCCCCTGCTATGGCCGGTGGCCGCCCTGTGTCCCCTGCACTCCCCGCCCCATCTTATGTCCTCTCCCGGCCGCCCTGCCCCTCTGTCCCCAGCGCAACAGCCACCTCCTGCCTCTCTCATTCCCCTTCGCCCTCTGCCGGGGCTCTCCTGGCTGCGCCGATGGAACCCATCCGCCCCCTCCTCCCTGGCGTCTTTAATGGGCCCAAACGCTCGCTCGTGAAGTGGTTTGAAGACCAGCCGCAGCCCCCACACGGTGTTCAGCCAGCCTCTGGGGGACGTGGACTCCAGCTGCCGGGACGTGACCGCCCACCCCCACCCAACGGGCCCGAGGGAGCCTCTGGAAATCCGCTCGCCTCCCGAGGCTCAGCCTCACTTTCCGCTTTCTGCATGGAGCCCCCCCCACCCCCGACTCCACCCCTGGTGGGGGACAGAGCACCCCCCACGTCGCCTGCCCCGAGAGCCTTGGAGGCGTCTGTGTTCTGCTCGTGGTGGGCCTTTAGTGCTCTCTCCTGCGTTTTATGTTGTGGGTGGCAAAGGCTGATGCTAATCTCCGTGTCCCTTAGGTCTGCAAGTTGGTGTTCAGTCCACTCGTCAACTGGCTGAGTGGGCTCCTGGTCTGGGGCTCTTCCCTGGAGAGGAGACGCGGTGATGGGAGGGTAGAGATGATCAGACGCTGTGATAAGGGGAGCTGCGGGGTGGGGGGACGGGGCAGCTGTGCCTGTCCAGAGGACAGTCGAGAAATGACCAGGACTCCAGGGAAGCCATACCTGTCCCTGCTCCCTGCGCCTCACGCCTCACCACTAGCTTACAGCTCTTCCGCCTCCTTTGGGAAATTTTATATTAAACTTGTTTTCTGATTTATAATTGCCCTCATGCCTGAGACGACTCCCCTCGGACACAAGATTGAGAATCTGTTGGACCAACAGCAACTGACCACAAGTGAGCACGCCACCCTTCTGGAAAGCACGGGCCTGACATCTGAGCCAGGCGCCCGGCGCCCCACGCAGGGAGGCCGCATGCGGGGCGGTGCCTTTCAGATCCTGGAAGTCGCCGTGTCAGACACGTGTCCGTGTTTCAGATCGTCGCGGGAAATCAGACACGTAGTCGCAGGCCAAGCCACGTTCACGAAGGCTGGCACAGGCGCAGCAGCAGGCTGGCATGGGACAGAGGCCGTGCAGGCCTGGGGCTGATTCTGCGGGTGGAGGCGGCGGTCGTCCACACCAGCCTCCCCGGAGCCTGGCCTTTGGGAGACGCCCCACCGCCCGCTGCGCGTCCGCACCGGGAAGGCTTGGCGCTCTGTGTGACGCAGCGGGCGAGCTTCACCAGGCAGGCGGGCCTTCCCAGAGCCAAACTCGCAACAGGGTCATTACTTTTTAAACGTAGCTCCCAGCTTAGCTCCGGTTCTGTTGGCGTGTCTCGCTGCCCTCCTGGCTACATGGCAGCGGGATGGCCTTGGGGACTAGCCCGCTGGGCCAGAACTCTCATTGCCCTCTGGGTTGCTCGTTGGGTCTCAGTGGAGGGTGCTGGGCAGGTGTAGCCAGAGGAGCCCTCAGACGGAAGCCTGCTGGGAAACCGGGGTCGCCGCGTCACCGTGGACAGCACCTGCCGGCGCAGGCTCGCCTCCGCGCTGCGTCTGTGATGTCAGGACCACGGGCAGCGTCTGCAGGCCCCGGACTCTCATTGTCTGCCTTACAGGGCGTAGGGGGAGGGGCTAGTAATTGTGAAAAGCAAACACTTGGGCCTCCCCGGTGGCGCAGCAGTTGAGCACTGGGTTTCGAAGCCGACTGCAGCCTCTGCAGCGCCGGTTCAAACCCCAGCTGCTCCCCGGCCACCGGAGGAGGGTCCCACATGGTGCGCAGACCTCTCCTGCCGCCCGCTGCTCCCCTCAGCAGTGTACTTCGGTCCTTCTGCCTGCTCTGCTCCCGCTCTGGCTCTGGTGAATTCTCTCACCCTCCCGCGCTTCTGACTGTACCCAGTGCTTGTATAAATAAATAAAATAAACAAACAAACAAATAAATAAATAAAAAAAAAAAAAAAGAAAAGCAAACACTTAAACGGCTGGTTTGCGTCGTCTTCCCAAGACTAAACCAACAGAACACTTACAGAGCAGACCTGAGGTGAGCCCGCGGAGCTGTCAGCAGCGTCTCCTGACAACCACGTCATCAGCACTTCGTGCTCCGTATTAGCACGACCGCCAAGCAACCTCCTGTGAGGAGGCCTGATGGTCGGGTAGCGGTGTTTCCCGCTGTGGGACTCAGGTAAGAGTGACTTGGCAGATACGAGGCTGATAAGAATTTGGCATGATTTCTGCTGCGAGATTTTTGTTGAGAATGGGGCAGTGTGAATTCTCTACAGAATTTCATAAAATATCTCAGTGTTCTTGTAACGTCACTTTCAAAAGTCAAAAATAGGCTGGAACCACTGGCTTAAGAGACAGAAAATTGCCTTAAATTTTTATGTATTCACGGTGTTCCCTGTTTCGCACCTCGCTCCTGCAAGAGACCCAGAGGAACATGCATGTGACCGCTGGAGAGAATCCCCGAGTTCGCAGCCTGTCCCCCAGGCGATGACCCCAAAGAGCATCTGGCCCAGAACCCCAGGACCTTCCACTTCCCCCAGAGTCTGCCCCGGGGTGCAGCTCCATCCCCCAGTCCCTTACCCGCCGCCAGCCTGAAGGGACACCACACCCTGGTCGTCTGCACCTCACCTGGCAGGTGGCAAAGGGAGCTCTCTCTGCAGCTGCCCTGCGGGCTGCTCCCCCGACACCTCGGTCCAGTGGGGCTCATGGGCCCGGGAATCTGCATGTTAACAGCCCAGGGTTCTGACGCTGCTTCCGTGGCGCCGTCTGAGAAAGACGTGAAGGCGAGTGATGCCGTCCCTCCTGTCATGCCTCGTCTCCTTCTGTCCCGGCGACCAGACAACTGTCCCTCGTTGGTCCAGAGGTTTGCCGGGCAGCAGCTACGTTCAGGCCTGGCCCAGTTTTCTTCAGATAAGCAGACAAATTGCCTTGACACATACTCATAGGTCCAGTTTTCTAACAAAATAATCATGGCGCTTGCTCCCTGCAGGCCCCACAGGTCCCCTCCCCTCGTACCTACTCTGGGAAGGGATCGACCGTCCCCCGAGCGTCCAGGGTCAGGAGGCCACAACCTGCGGTTATTTTTTCAAATCAATTTTACCTAAAACAGTAATAAAGCAGTCGGCACATTTTATTAACAACAATGTTTAAAGACATGGAGCTATAAAATAATGACTTAAACTGGGCTGATAAATTGAAACCATCTGAGTTTAGTTTAGGTACCAACTTCCCTGCCTGTTCCAGGAAGCGGAAATTGGGCACTTGAAGTGCAGCTTTGCTTTGCCAGTTTCAGGCAGAAACACTTTGGGGCCCGCGAGGGTGCAGAGCTGCCCAAGGCCACCATTGCCCCCGCCGCCCTCCTGGGGACCCCGCATCACCCCTGGGCCGCAGCACGAGGTGGTGCTTGCTGCGCCCCGCTCTGGAGCGGCCCCGGCTGCTTCTGCTTCCCCGGGAGGTCGCGGGTCTCTGGGGTCGGGGTCTGTGGGTCACGGCCCCCGCACCTGGAGCCTGCGCTGCCTCCCACTTCTGCGCCTCAGCTGTGGGCTGCCCCCTCGGCTTCCGCCCGCTGTGGGTCCCGGGTGCGCGCTGCACCCTCGGGGCTTCCTCAGGTGTCAGCGCCTCCAACCCAAGCGCTTGTCTGCCCCGCCAGGGCGCGGCACGGCTGTGCGGTCTGTGTCTGCGCATCTTGCCCACTTTCGACCAGCGCCGCGTCCACGCTGCGACGGCTCCTGCGTCCTCACAGTCCTGGCTGTCCAGGCTCACGTTATTCCAGAGGGGGCAGAACTGAACCCCAAGGGGCGGGGTTAGCTGTCTGCGAGAGCAGTGGGGAGAGCTGGGGTCACCGGAGGAGGCGAGGACAAGGTCAGCTCGCGCGTCGCTCCTCCCCCGGCTGCCCCGGCGTGACGGCCCCCGCTTCTCCAGGGGGTCGCTGCGCCCCCGCAGCTCCAGGGCCAGCTCCGGGAGTGGGGGCCACGCAGGGCGGCCCCCTGGCCCACGTCGGGTTCCGGGGCCAGGTCTTGTGCCCCTGCTTCTAGCACCTTTATGGGAAGAGCGGCCGGCGCTGGGCAAAGCAGGGAGCCGGGGCGCGGGGCCGAGAGACCGACGGAGCGTCCGTGGCTGCACGTTGCTTAAAGCTCGTTCTCAGAGTCGCGAGCGGCCCCGAAATCTGGAAATACAGTGATTAGAAAGCGGCTTCATCCGAGATGTATGCACCATTGATTTTGTAATTTGTTGCTACCTTCTACTTACAGCAAATGGCCCGTGATACATAAAAGAAATTTATGTCAGAGTTTTTCACGGTGAATAAATATTAGCAGGAAAATACATTTAGACGATAGACTGGAGCGATGAAATGGGACGCCCTGCGGTCAGGTTCGTGTGGCTTATTTTCTCCCAATAATATTAATAGTTGCTTTGTGATGCTTAGTTTTTAGGGTGTTTGAGTCCATGGTGCCCTGATTGGACACGGTCGAAGGCCTGGAGGGAGACGTGGGCAGCCCGGTCCCCCCAGGCACTCCCCTGGCGTCAGGGAGCCCGCTGGACAGGCAGCCCCCGCAAAAGGCCCTGGGCAGGCCCCGCCTTCTCTGCCTTCCCTCTGCGCCGGCCGAGCGCGTCTCTGTGCCGGTGACCGGGCTGGCCTGGCCTCCCACCGCTCAGGAAAGCAGGGGCTGCGGCCCCGAGCCCAGTCCTCGCCTGGCTCCCCCCTGACGCCTGTCCCCCCGCCCCCGTGACGCCTGTCCCCCTCCAGCGTCCGCTGCGGCCGGGTCTGATGGGAATCCCTTTCTTGCTGGGATTCACAGACACGTGTGAGCCTGCCCTGGCATAGCGCTTCCCTCTGTTGGACGTTACGGAAGTAGAATTATTCGTCGGTCACGCTTTGATGTCTGACCCTTTCCCGTTGGTCATGCCGTGGGTGGCCCCGTCCCGCCCTGGCCACTGCTTCTCCCTCCACACCATCTGGGCCTGCAGCGACCCGCTGTGGGCAGCCAAAGAGGGCCCCTCCCGGACATCAAGCCTTGACGTCCAGACCTGCAGAGGTTATGGGGTGCGGGGGGGGGCGGCTTGAGTGCAGAAGCAACTAAGGGGTGGCTGGGCCTGTGGCTGCGTTACATCTCCCCGCTAGGCTGACCCACGCGCAGACGCTGGCACTAGAGCACTTTATTACAGAAATAGCCAGTACACGGGTCTTGAGTGGCTCCCACTCGAGGCATGTTAGTTTATTCGAGAGCTTTGTTGGAATGATTCGGTGCCCACAGCAGTGAACACTGGGGGACGCCCCCCGACCCCGGCCCCCAGCGCCCTCCGGGCTGGCCCCTGCTCTGGCCTGGTGGGGACGCTGCTGTCGCGGGGACCCCCGCTCTGAGGCCGACAGACGTGCCAGTGCAGCTCCCGCGGTCGCTGGGAAAGTGCCGGATTTCACTCCGTTTCGCGGGAAGCACGGCGGCCTGCGCTGGCGGAGAAGCGGGGCCTCTCGGGACACTGACCTGAACCAGCAAATTAGTGACTGAAATGAGAGCCAGGCAAATCATTCACGTTTTCATCTGGCTCAAGTGTAGGCGGGCACGTCACGGCTGGGGTGGCACCGGGCCAGGCAGACCCGGGCACGGGCTCCACAGCCAGCGGGCGAGGGGCTCCGCTGCCTTGTCCCCCGGAAACCCGCGGAAAGCAGCCAAAGGCGCCCGGAGGGCAACATGGCGGGAGTAGCAGGCGGCCTCCCAGCGTGGGGCGGCCGGCCGGGCCTCTGCAGGAGCGGGCGCTGCAGGGAGCCGGGACTCTGCCCGGCCTCTCCCACCCACGCGGCCCGGCTCGAGAGCCCCATTGCGCCTCCTGGGTGCGCGCCATCTGGAGAAGCCCCCCGTTCCCCTTCCCCGACAGCAGGCAGGAATACGCTGGAAGATCTGAATCCCAGCCTGAGATCCTGAGCAGCCCTCGGCCCAGCGCGGCCAGTCACCGCGGCGGAGGCGGCGCAGGGAGGGCCCCCGTGGAACCCGGGGTGTGGGGCGGCGGGGGCTGGGCCCCCTCCAGGCCGGAGGGTGATGGCATCCGCTCGGCAGGCCCTTCCCCAAAAAGGAGCCAAATTTTCTCCGTCTCTTATTAAATTGCGGGTAGTTCTTGCCTCTGAGACGCGTCAGCGACTTCATATTTATTAAGCGCCTGCGGGGGCTTTGACATTGGGAAGTGATGAGCCGAGCGTGCCAGAAAACTGCCAGTCTCGAGAGCGCCCGCGGGCCCGGGGCCTGCGCCAGGCCTGTCACCGGCCAGCAGGGCCGGAAGGCGCCGGTCGCGCAGCGGGCAGCCGCGGGCGCTCACTCGGCCCCCAGCTCGCCGGCGCCGCCACCCGCGGAGGGGCTGCTGGGCACCGGCCGGAGGCTGACGCCGCTCCCGGGACCAGGCCACGTGCGGTGGCCTCTGGCGGCCGGAGGCTCGAGTGGACCCCGGGAGGCCGAGCTCCGAGAGCAGGAGGGTCCGCCCGTCGGCTTCGTCTTCTGAAAGCCGCTGTCGGCCGCGAAATGAGGCCGCGGAGCCTAAGATAATCTGAGTGCTGCTGTCTGCAGGGGAAAAGTAATAAATTTTTTTAAATATATAAATATGGTCAGTAATTTGCCTGGGTTTTTAAAATGTTTTTAAGGGGAACGGCGGCGCGGGGGCTCTCTGCAGGCAGCTCCCGCGGCCCTGAAAGGGCTGGTGGTGGGCGAGGCTCGGGGCTGCCCCCAGGCAGTGATGGGGGGTCACGGTACTTACATAGCCAACTTCAGAAGTCCCCGAATTCTTAGCAGAAGAGGCGCGTGGCCCCAGCTCAGTCCACAGGTGGAGGGCAGGTAGCTGGCGAGAGCCGGCCCGGGGGGGGCTGTGCAGCAAACATGAGGAAGGGGCCATGGGGGGAGGATTGGGGGGTTCTGGGGGCATCACGCCTCATCTAGTAAAGATTTATCATTAACTGCCACTCCCCGGAAGTAGGCTCTGTCACCCAAATTTAATAAATTAATGAAATCAAGGGAAGTTGTTTGAAGGCTAAGTTCTGCCCGCACCCCACCTTCCGCCTCAGCCTTGCAACCGGCTGCTCAGCCATCACCCCTGACCCGCACTGCCAGCCAGACCCCGAGGGCACGGAGACCCGGACAGCAGGCCAGCGGCAGCCTCAGCTGAGAGACGGGGTGCCTGGCCCCCTGTCGCAGGCCCAGGCAGCACCAGCTCAGGTCCCATCCAGCCCGGATTCTGGCCCGGCCTCTGGAGTCCTTCTGGGCGCAGGCTCTGGAGCTGCGTCCGCCGTGTGCCGTGACAGCGGCTTTGGCGTGGGTCGCCAGCGGCCCTCTGTTCCTAACAGGCCTGTGGGAGCTGCCGGCGACAAGCGCGGGGCTCAGACGCGGCAGCTCCAGAGCGCGGTTGGACGGCCTGGCTCCGCCCGGTGAGCGGCCATCTGGCTGACCCCTCCGCTTAGCAGAGGGAAATAAAACGCGAAATTGCCAGCTGTCCCCGTCGTGACTGCCAAGCCTGGACCTTTGCTGTCATGGCCCTGCCCCCGCCTCACCCTCTGCCCTTGCAGCCCCCAACTCTGCCCCTCGCCAGCGGAGCGGCTCCAGGCGGGCTGGGGCTTCCTGCAGAGTCACCTCCCCTCCGCGGCGCGCCCGCCCTGGCCCCGGCTGCGGGCAGGGGCTGTGTCTACCTCCCTGAAGCAGTCACGTGGCCGTGCGCCCGTCCAGGCGGGACTGCGCGCGTCGGGGTGTACGTCCGGGACTGCGTCGCCTGCTTCGGAGGGGCAGAGGCCTCGCCTGGCACAGGGTGAGGTGCCGGGAGAGGTGCACGCTCCTACCAGCTCACAGAGCCTGTGGGCTCTCACTGTCGGGGTGCCTTGTTTCTCCATTTCAACTGTACGACCAGCGCAAGAACCCGAGGCTGCAGCCACGGTGGCTCAGACACCGGCGTTCCGCAAGGTGGATTTTATATTTAAAACAGCCGAACAACCTAGGGAAAGATTGAGTTTGGTTTTAGTTCTTGTTTGTTTTCTTTTTTGCCACAGTTAAAAATAAGTGTGAGCAACACCGAGGTGACAGGGCCGGGCTGCCAGGGCGGGTGTCAGCTCCTATCACGTCCTCCAGGCCCGGGGCTATTTCTGGCATGTTGCTGCAGCTGGGCTTGGGCTGACTCTTTGCTTTTGGCATCAACCAGCCCTTGCCCCCTGCCAGATGTGCCAGCAGACAGCGAGGTGCTTCTCCCGAGGCGCCCACAGTCACTCGCCCATTCAGCTCTCTCCCCGAGGGCCGCATGTCCCCTGGGGACCGCGTGTCACCTGAGGGCTGTGTGTCCCCTGGGGACCGCGTGTCCAGCTTTATACCAGGTATCAGGGGCACAAATGTGTCTCCACAACACTCCTGAAGTGGCACAGCTGGGGACAGGCCTTAAGTACTTGATGATGTAAGAGGGCTACAGAAAAGCACCCACAGGGCGCCCCGATGAAGGGAGAGTGACCCCCGCCTGGGAGAGCTGGGGCTCCGGACCCAGAGGTGCTGCTTTAGCTGACAGCGGACAACGAAAGGGCCTCGGCTGCTGTGGGGAAGACAGGTGGTCGGGGACAGAGACAGCGAGCAGGGCCGCAGGGTACAGGACACGCAGGGGGAGGCTGCAGTGGGGAGCCGAGAGTGGGGCGCAGTGTAGGCTTGGGTGGGGGCCACCCTGCAGGGGTGTGGAAGGCACTCTCGCCTGGGGAAGAGGGGCCGGGAGGGAGCTCTGGATGCCAAAGAGGCTCAGGGAGCGCGGGGCTCTGCTCCAGGTGCCCCCGGGGGCCCCCAGGTGCCCGGTGCCCTGTAAAGGCTGCTCAGGTGGGAAGGACCAGAAGTGAAGAAAAATGAAAATCTTTGTTTACTTGCATTGGCGACATTATTCACAGTTTTTTCCTGCTTCCTGTTATTACCACGTTATTGTTTGTATCCTCAGGGAAGCCACCTGCTCTCTGGAAAATAACCTCGGGCAGGTGAAAATGGGGTTCTGCAGCCTGGCTGGGGGGGGCTCTGCGCTGGGTGCGGCCGGCGGAGACAGCTGGCCCCGCGTGCCCTCGGCCTCGGCTCGGGGTGCCCGGCTCTCCTGCGGGGGTCGCTGCGCCGGACCCCGCCCTGGAACCCCCCAGACCTCCCCCGGACCCCGCCCCCGGACCCTGGCCCGGCCGTCAGGCTGGACTCGTGCAGACATCCCGAGGCTCCCGGGCACCTGCTCGCGCCGCTGCCAGTTTCCTCCTGGCGCCGGAGCAGCCTCTCCCCGTGGTCCATCCGGCGCAGGCGCCCAGCACCGGCCCTGAGCCCAGCTCTCCCCTCAGCCTCACCTCCTGGACACACGCCCAAGTCACTCTCCCTGGCAATGTCCATCCCTGGACGCCATGCGGTGTGCGTGGCCGGGATGGGGCCTGGGGTGTCAGAGGACCTTGTTCCCACGTTCCCTTCACGCACACACCCCGCCCCCTCGCGGGCGGGACGCCCAGCTGGCCAGGGCCCACGCAGAGCAGAGGCCGAGGTGTCTGGCTTGTTGTCCTCATGTAAGCTTCGGCCAGGGCATCTAGCAGATGCATTTCTAAAAAATTAGAATTCTAGAGTCTTCTTCTTTGAAGCAAGATTCAAAAGCCAGCCCTGTGTGGGCTGATGAAGGGAGCGGCATTTGTCCTTCTGCATCTCGAGTAAGACTTGGTCTGGAGTATTAAGACAGTTGTTTTCTGGGGTTACCCTGGGGTCTCATGCCTGCGGCCTCTGAGAAATGCCCCAGGATGTGAGATTGGTGAGACGGGCTGCCCACTGCGAGCCCACGCTGTTCGCAGGGAGGACGGCCGTGCTTGGTGACCGGTCGGGGCCAAGGGCTGCGGAGTCAGCCGGGCCCTCCCTGGCCCTGTTGGCTCCCCACACGGGAGGCCTGTCCTGGGGCAGCGAGCCGGGCCCGTGCCGCTCTCGTGATTGTAGCTTCTGCTTAGTCTCATTTTTTCATCCTAACAATCCATTTTAACAGATAGATTCTGCATAGCAAATAAGGAAACTGGCAGAAATTTACAACTACAGAATTCTTTCCTGCTCAGGCTGTAATGACCCTCGAAATTTTTCTTAATTTGATGGCCAAGGAGCCAACATGAAGTGTCTGGATGTTAAATGCTAATTACTGGCCACTGCAGGTCAAGGGGAGCTGGGCTTGGATCTGTAGCGTCTCATAGTGCCGGGCAACGCGCAGCCCGACAAGGTGTCTGTGTCGCGGCCGACTCGAGGCCCCTCAGGCCCCTCCCTTGACTTGGGGCTGACAGCGGCCCTGGGTGGGCACAAAAGCCGGGGGGCTGTGGCTTGCAGGGGTGGGGGCAGCAGTGGGACGAGTCCAGTTACTCACGCATAATTGATAATAACCCAACATATTTATTGCTTGTGATCAGTCATCATTATCACGTCCTTTATCCGCAAAGGGACCCCAATCTGGAGCGTAGGATACATGCTCACCCTAGTTTGAAAGGAACTGAGCTTGGTCTCAGCGGCCCATCTGCCTGATTAGTCCTGTGTTCATGCACCTCCAGGCCCTTAGCGGTGTTCCAGACCCCCCACCCAGCCCCTGCCACGGAGGAAGTGGGTGTCTGGGGAACTGAGCCCTAGAATAAGGACGGGAGAGTCCCCGTGAAGACATACCCGGGCAGTCCCACCCCGAGCCAGGCGCTGAGGATGCCTGGGATGGTGCCTGGCACACAGGATGGCTGCTAGACCAGCCCTCAGCACTGAGTGAATGTTTGACTTGTGACCGGAGTAGAAGTGGGTGGACGGTGGGGAGAGAGGACTTGGCTCTGGGAGTCTCCGTCATGCTGAGCTTTGATTCCCTGGGGTCGATGGCGGCTGTCAGGAGAGATGGGGTGCCCTGCCCTAACTCCTTCGTGGGGGGAGGCATCAAGCCGGCACAAAAGCCGGGACTAACAGACATCAGACGCTGTCTTGGGAGAAGGCTTTGCCCCGGGACAGGAAGGCGACGAGGTGTCTTGTTTCACGATGAGCTGAACCTCCCTTCTCTGCTGCTTGACATAAAGGAATCCTGTGTCTCTGGCTGTGTTTACTGACGGGGCTTCTCCTCTGTGTGTTTCAGGAGCTGGTGGGGAGTAACCCTCCGCAGAGAAACTGGAAAGGAATCGCCATCGCGCTGCTGGTGATTTTGGTCATCTGCTCCTTGATCGTCACCTCCGTCATCCTGCTGACGCCAGGTACTGAGCCCGGGCCGGAGGGGCCCGCGGGGGCATGACCGCACCCTGCGTGCCCCTCTAACACTACAGCCATTACGTAACTTATTTTCCCAGGTTCCCGTTCTCACTGTGCCATATGGCAAAATGATGTAATGTGTTTTCAGTGAAGCATATAGGCTGGATTTGTTTCTGTAATTGTTTACATAATTGTGGCCTGGGTGGAAACGCTTGCATATTTTAAAATTCATAATGACTTTTTCATGCTTCATGAGCTTAAAGAGAGTGGCATTATAAGTACAATGATTTTATATCTATCTTGAAATTCCTGGGTCTTATGTCAAGGATGAATCAAGAAAATTATTAAAGCAACATCTATTGAATTTGAATATTATGTGCTACTGGTGAAATGAAAGCAGTAGGAAACAGACTCAAATCTCTGAAGGAATAAAAATCACAAAAATCTGCAGCAAAAATATGTAATATACATGCATGGTAAACCTTCCAGCAATAGACTCCTGATGAGCAAGGTCGTGGAGAAGGTGCTGTGTGAAGTGGCCTATAAGCCGGTGGTGATCGCACAGTGCCCAGGAGGCGGGAGACTAAAGCGAGAAGAAAGGTTTTGCTGTGAGGCAGCCATGTGGGACCAGCCACAGAAAACATCCACGGCCACGGGGGCCCGTGAGACTGTCTCAGCCATTCTAGCTTTGTGTTAAGGGCCTACTAGTGGAACTAAAAAAAAGTCGCCCCCCTTCTCAATAAATAGATTATACAGGGTAAAACTTGAAAGTGGGAAAAACACGTGAACATTTTTTTCATAGACACAAAAAATACAGGCAATTTATGATGTGTTTAAACTGTTATCACAAGAATTAAATGGAATACAGAGTACTCTTCACCCGGAAGCCGAAACTCAGCACAGATGTCACAGTACCAGAAAGCTGCTGGCCAATATCCTTATGAATACAGATGCGAAAATCTCAGAAAATACCAGCAAGCTGCCTGGCGACAGGGACAAGGGTTACGCCCACACCAAATGGGAATTAGCCCAGGAAGGAAAATTTGGTTTGACCTATAAAAATCAATGTAATATGCCCCTATTAGCAGAAAATAAAGCATCATAAGGAGATAAAACGATCTGATGCAGAACAAACATTTCACAAAATCCAAAATCCTTTCATGATAAAACCCTCGACAAGCTGGAAATGGAAAGCAGCCCCCAGTGTGCAGAGGGCTCCGGTGACAGACCCACAGCTGGCATCGCGCTCAGCGGTGAACACTGAAAGCAGCCCCCCGCCCCAGAAGTCAGGAGCAGGACAAGGGTGCCCATTCTCACCATCTGTATGGGACTTTGTGTTGGAGGCTCTAGCCAAAGCAGTTAGGCCGGGGTGCGGCGGGGGTGGTTCAGGCAGGAAAGGAGGCCGTGAACACTTCTCCCTCAGATCATGTACATCGAAAATCTAAAGGAATACACACACTCACACACACTCACACACACACACACGCAACCATGATTCCTAATAAATGTGTCCAGCAATGTTGGAGGGTGTAAGCTCACTATCCAAAAATCATCTGTACATTTATACACAAAAATTAATCATTCAAATTTTAAAGTAAGAAAATGATTCCACTTAAAATAGAAAATATTCCACTCAAACTATAAAGAATAGAATACTTAGGAATAAATTCAGCAAGAGAAACATAAGACTTGTACACTGACAGCCATAAAAAATATAATTGAAGTAATTAAAGACCTAAGTAAATAGAATAGTCAGTGTTTGTGGACTGGGATGAGATATTACCATGGCAGTACCCCCAGATCACTTTACAGATTCAACCCAGCGTCTATGAAAACATGATCACTGTTATTGCAGAAATTAGCAAGGTGATTCTGACATTCACAAGGAACTCAAAACAGCCAAAATCTTGCAAAGGGAAATTTCAAGGACTTATGTGTCCCAATTTACAACATAATCTAAAGCTATAGTAATAAGAACATGTGCTACCAGCATAAATACCGACGTGTAGCTCAGTGGAACAGAATCAGGGGTCAGATGCAGAACCACACGTCTATGGTGAATTGAACTTTGATATGGATTCCAAGACTGCTCAATGGGAGAGCAGAACTTTCAGCAAACAGTACACACACACACACACACACACACACACACACACACACGCACGCACACTTGGGACCCCTAACTCACACCATATACAAAAACTAATTCAATGTGAATCAACAACCTAAATTTAATGAGTTAATATTATAAAATTCTTGAAGAAAACGCAAGGGCAGATCTTCATGACCCTGGATTAGGCAGTGGTTACTTAGACACGATACCAAAGGCACAAGCAGCCAAGGAAAAATGACAGCAGCTTCATCTAATTGATGCATCAAATGATGCTGACTGTCAAGAAGGTGAAAAGACAACCTATGGAACAGGAGGAAATGTTTGCAAAGCAGGTTCTCATCAAAGCTCTAGTACCAGGTTCTGTAAAGAACGGTTACCAACTCAAAACAAAGTGTTAAATAATTCAGTTTAAAAATGGGCAAAGGAATTGACCCACATTTCTCCAAAGAAACACACATGACCAGCCAGCGTAAGGAAAGTGCTTATCAACCTCGTTAGTCATCAGGAAAATGCAAGTGGAAACCACAGTGAGATCCTACTTCACACCCATCAGGATAGCTATTAAAAAAAAAAAAAGGAATTGGTGAAAATGTAGAAAAACTGGGACCTTCATCCGTTATTACAAGGGATGTCAAATTGTGTAACCTGCATTGAAAAAAGCTTAACAGCTCCCCAAAAAGTTAAACAGGGAATTACCATATGACCAGGTAATTCCTCTCCTACATGTGGGTCTAGGATGTGTTCACACAGACACCATCCATGGGTCTCCACGTAGCGTTCCTGATAGTGACCAGAGAGTATGACCAACCCACGTGACCTAACCTGGTAAGCAGAGAAGCGAATGTGCCCTGGCCATGCCGCGGAGTACTACTCAGCTCTGAAAAGGAACGACGTGCTGTTCGTACTACAGCGTCGAGAAAATTTGCTAAATGAAAGAAATCAGACGCCAAAGGCCACACACCCGAGAGCCTAGAATAAGCAAATAAACTAGATTGCCAGGGGCTGGAGGCGGGGAAGTAGGAGGGGACAGCTGGTGTACGTGAAATTCCTTTCTTTTTCCTTTTCCTTTTAGACATTTTCTTTTATGAAAGTTTAGATTCACAGCAAAAATGAGAGACCGGCACAGAGATTTCCCATCTGCGCCTCCTCCACATCACGGCCCCCACCGCCCACATCCCTACCAGAACGAGGCTTCGCTTTTAATTGCTGGACTTAGGTTGACACATTTTTATGAGCTTTCCTTGGGGGATGAAACCATGTTGATAACGATGATGGATGCACAGCTCCCTTACTGCATTCACAGCTACTGAGATCCTGCACTTTAACAATGAACTCTCTGCTATGTAAATTTTATGTCAGTTAACCTGCTCGTTTAAACAATGATGGGAAAATGTTTTTAAATGACGTAACCTGACTGTCAACCTGACTGTCAACGCAAGTTCCGTCAGAGCTGGCCTGACGGGAGAGGTCTGCGTAGCGAGCGTGTCAGAGGGTGTCCTCCGGGGACGGGGCTCAGCCCAGCGCTGCCGGGACACTGGGCCCGGGACCCAGCACAGCTTCTGACGAGCGGGGCAGAGGCCGCTGCTGCTGGAACCGGCGCGAGCAGCGTCGAGAGGGCGGGGGTAGGAAAGAAAAATGCTTGTTCCGTTTCATCGCTGCGTGCGTGAGGCTTTCACTCACCCGGGGCCTCCGGCAGCCGCGTTGTTCCAGGCTGTGCTCTACACGGGCCCGTCAGCTGTATTTGCAGTTACGGAAGGAAGTCGGGTCTCCCCCGGGAGGGGGGCGGCGCGCTCCTGCCTTGCCTGCCGGGCTCTGCTGTACGTGAGGGTGGTTGTGAAGGCTTGTGTCTGTGGCTTGGGGCTTGCCCGCCAGACTGTTTCAGGAGGCTTCTGGTTGCTCCCCCCTCCCAGGACACGCGGCGCCACGCCCGGCCTCCCAGAGCTCTTGCCGCCCATGTCCCGGGCGCGCGGGGCCGCAGCAGAGGCCGGGTGCTCCCGGGACACTTCTGCTCAGGCGGCCCAGTGCACACCAGGGGCGCCGTGGGCAGGGACTCAGCTCCACCCCTCCCGGGCAGCTGCCGGGCCTGGGACAGGCGACCCTTGTCCCTGTGCAGCAGAAGCAGCGAGAGAAGCCCCCCCACCCCCTCATAATAAACTGGGGGGTAGAGTCACTACAAGCCCTGCCCCACGATGCCAAGTGCCGGATGAGCGACAGTGAGCTCGTGAGGCCGTGAGGATCCCGCTGTTCCAGAAAGGGCTTTGAGGAGCAGGATTTTCCCTGTCCTCTGCTGTTAGGTCTCCCACCCTCCGGCCCTGGGTTCCGTGGCTAGTGTTTCTCCCGCGTGTGCTTTGGGGCCGCCCAGGACTGTCACGTGCAGGTGACAGAGGTGGCCTCTGCAGGCGTCTCTGCGGCCAGGCTTCCAAGGGCAGCCGCGGCCTTCGTGGTGGTATCACAGAGGCGGGTGTCGGGGCCTGGGGCTGCCGCTGGCTCCGGAGCCCCCCAGCTCGCTCCAGGCATCGTCACGACACCTGCCAGCCTCTGCGCCGATGGAACACCCACGACCCCGCTGGGGCTGAGCGCCCCGGGCTCCACGCTGGGGCCATGTGGGAGAGGGCGGGCAGACGCCGTCCATGGGGCTTGGAGGCCGCCTGAAAGACAACAGGCACAAGGAGACTTGGGGGGCATCACAGAGCACTCTCCAGGAGGCGAGGGCGGGCTCGGGGAGCGGTTGAGCCTGCGGCCCCGAGCCTCCCTGGGGCAGGCGTGGCGTCCGGGGAAGGGGTGCGGTCTCCCGCTCGGGGACCCCGCTCGGCCCTGCCTGTGGTGGCTGCGGCTTGGTCTGCACGGCCGACAGGCCTCTGCCTTGACTGTGCCCAGAACCCACTGTCCCTGCTCTTAGCGAAAGAACCTTCCCCGGGGAGCTGTTCCCAGTGTGTGTTCTGGTCTGTTGAAGCTCGGATCGCTCGGCCTGCTTTCTGCTCGCCCCTCCAGCCCCCTGAGCGCCGCTGGCTCTGACTTTGGTAAATGTCGACAGGGACGCGTGGCGCTCCCGTCCAGGGGGAGTGTAGGGGCAGGAATGACCACTGAGCAGGTTTTCTGATCCAGCAGACCGGGTAAAGGAGGAGTCAGGGTCCTCAGTGGTTTTTGCAGGTCTTTTATTGGGGTTCACCAGGCATATGGCAGGCGGGGGTGTTGGGGGGCTGGGAGGCTGGCAGGCCTCCCAGCCCCCAGCAGGTCTTCACTCTGGGTTCTCCGGCCTCTCTTTCGGCTTCTGCTGCTTCTCTCTCGGCTTCTCTTCGGCTTCTGCTTCTTCTTGGCTTCTGCTGGCGTCCCTGTGACGCCGCCCTTAAAAAGCACAGTCCTAGCGCAGGTGTCCCCACTCCAGGTGCCGCCATCAGGCCTGCATTCAGGATCACAGGGTTCCCTCATCTATCCCGATGGCGGGAGGGCAGGAAAGCCTGATACCTTTTACCTTACCCTACAGGGAGCAAGCCAGATGGGGTGCCTGGCGGTGACCTCGGTCAGCCTCGTCCCTAGGGCCGTCCCATTGGCACCAGCTGGGCACAATTCAGGTTCTAAAAATCAAATTCAAAGTGTTGAAGGCAGCCTTGGCTCCAAAGGCACCGCCGCAGGAGAAGGCGACCCTCGCAGGCTTGCCGTTCCGTCTCCACACTGATGTGGCGCTTTCTGGAGCGTCCCTTTGGAGTAACAGCCTCCGACTGGCCCTTGACACCCGCGGCGGCTGCATCTCCACCCGGCCGGGCCACACGGCCGCGTCTCCCTGGGCAGCTGCCGTCCTTGCCGTCCGCGGAGGAGCTCTCTGGGGGGCCCCGCTGCTGGTGTGGGACTCAGCCAGACCGTGTCGGCTTCGAACCCCTGACATCTGCCCTTTATGGTTGTAGGGTAAAGAAAATGTCGGGCTTTTCTGCCCTCCCGCCATCAGGATAGATGATGGATCCTTGTCCTGAACGCATGCCTGAGGGCGGCACCTGGACTAGGGGGTGGGCCTAGGGAGATGGGATTCACCTGGGCTGAGACTGGGCTTTTAAGGGCGGCGTCACGGGGACGCCAGCAGGAGCCTAAAGAGAAGCCGAGAGAGAGAGAGAGAGAGAGAGAGAGAGAGATCACCGGAGAGCCCAGATAGAGTGAAGACCTGCTGGGGGGTGGGGGCCTGCCAGCCTCCTGGCCCCCCAGCACCCCTGCCTGCCATATGCCTGGTGAACCCCAATAAAAGACCTGCAAAAACCACTGAGGACCCTGACTCCTCCTTTACCCGGTCTGCTGGATCAGGAAACCTGCCCCGTGTCCAGTCCTGCCTTCACAATGGCTTTCGCAGCAGCGCAGACAGTTGTGATGGGCACAGCAGAGCCTCCCGGCGGGGCCTCTGATTGCTCCCTGCGGCAGTCAGGGCGGAAGCGAGGGGCGGGCACGTGGAGCGGGGCCCTCAGAACGCAGGACCACTGTCTTCTGCAGAGGAGCAGCGTCTTCCCAGGGCACTGGCGCGCGCTGCCGACGGACGGGTGGCACATCTGCAAGGCGCCGGAAACTTTTGGCTTATCTTTCATTTTCAGTTGAACTCGGCAGGTTTCACTGAGAGGGAGAGAAACCCGGCAAATTGGCAGTCGCGGCTCATGAGGTGGCGTCTCCTGCAGGAGGGCGCGGCTGCGGGCGCACCCAGCCAGGTGTTGTGCATGAATCCTGGCGTCGGGTGGGAGGGGAGATGCGCTTCTGGGCGCGGACCTTAACGCTCCTGTTGAGAATCTCTCCACTTGGGAACTGCTGCTACAGCGAGTTCTGTAACGAAACCTCCATGGCGCTTTGAAATCAACGTTGTTTTCAGAGCCCTGCGAGGCTCGCGTGCAGAGATGGCCCCTTGTGCTCTGCCCCGCGCCTCCTCGGGTGTCAGCCCCGCTCCGCAAGGACGCCTCCGCCGCGGGTGGCCCCCGGGACGCTGGTCTTCGCCCGGGTCCAAGGCGCTTTGGGATTGGCTCGGCTCCTTCTGTGGATGCACCCTCCCTCCGAGGCTCTGCCCGGCCTCCGCGCCGCTCCCGCCTCCTCCCCGTTAGCAGCGCTGACAACCTCCCCCCTTCCTGCTGGCTCCACGTCTTGCCTTTCCCACCGAGTGCCAGGCGGGGGTCCCGCAGGACGCAGCCCTCCCAGAGCTTTCCCCCGCAGCGCCCTCCCAGCCCCGGCGCCGGCTCGGCTGGGGACGCCACTGCTCCAGACTGTGAGCCCCCCGCACCCCGCCCGCTGACGGGCTCCGGCTCTTGCCAGCCTTGGCCACGTAAGTGAATCTGCTGCCAACGCGCACACGCGGGCGCTCGCGTGGACAGACGTCTCCCGCTCATTTGGGTAAACAGCAAGGTGGGTCGCTGGATCCTACGGACAAGGTTCTTTAGTTTCGTAGGAAATCAGCCAGCGGGCTGCGAGGTGGCTGCGCAGCTGGCGCTCCCTGCAGTGGGCGTCCCTGTTTGCGTGATTGTTCGGTGGGTACCATGTCGCCTGGTCAGTTTCCACGCGGAGCAGGCCAGTGCCCAGGGTGCCCTCAGCCTCTGTCTCCTAACTAGCCCCCCCAGGCCCCCGCCCCGGGGCCCGACCCCTGAGGCCGCGCGCGAGCGTGCACGTTCTCGGGATTCTGCGCGAGCGTTAGCAAGGTGGCCGCGCGGCACACACTCACACGGGTCTTTCCTTCCGTGTCGTGCCCGTGGTCCCTGCTGTGTTCCGAGGGGTCGGTGCCCACGGTCACCGGGGCGGCTTCTCCCTCACGAGGCCGCACACCCCTGTGAAACTCACCAGGGGCCGCTCCACCCCTGGGGAATCACGACAGGCCGCCTGCCCCTCGTCCCGTGTGAGCCTGGCAGAAGCGGGTGTCTTGCCCGTCTCCCGGGGCCCCCTCTGCCTGCTCTGCCTCCCACCGCCCCTCGCCCCGGCCCGGTGTCATGAGGCCGGGGGGCTGCAGGGTCCCGGCGGGGACGCACAGGGGCGTGGAGGACCCGCTCTTCCCGCCCGCGCCTGGCGCCCTGCTTGTGTTCCCTTTGTCCACGCCTGCCCGCTGCCCTCGGCCTGCCTGGGGGCTCGGGCCGTGAGGTGGGGTGTCTTTGCTGCTGCCGTTGCTGCCCTGGTTTGCGCCTGCGCTGATTCGCTGCCGTAGGTGAGGGTTGGGGAGAGTGTGTGGTGACGGAATTAGGCCGCGTCGTTGTCCCAGAATCACTCTCGCGAGCATCGGAGTCGTTACCCTGGATTAGGGGTCACGTAGTTATGATTGTCCTATCATGACGTCACGTTGCTGCTGCTGTGTCCAGAACAGGGTGAGGGCGTGGGGGCAGGAAGCACCTGGGGAGGTTTTCATGCAGGATGAGGACCTGGAGTGTTTGCGGGACAAGCCTGGTAACGATGGAAGGAAATCTGGGGTGACGACGCCCAGGGGGGCCTCACAGGACAGGGGCGGCCTGGCCTGGGCTGTGGGGACCAAGTGGGGGTGAGGAGTCAGACGCAAAACTTAGGCTTGTGGCACTTGGAAGGGTCTGGAGCCCAGACAGACGCCCCAGGGGTGCCCCCTGCCCACAACGAGTCATGAGTCACGACTGTTCTTAGACTCTGAGAGAGCCACAGTGGTCTTATCCTCGGACGCGGGGTTATGTCCTTGTAAAACTTTGGGTGCGCTTTGGGAAGTCCGTAGACCTGGGCACCCCCCTTCATGATCAGTTTAGGGAGCCCCTGAGCATTTATCCCAAACCAGATGTCCCAGTGTATCCGCTGGAGCGTTTCTGTCCACGAGAAGCCGGCACCCAAGTGCGACAACCCAAACCGTGCGTCTGTGCTGTTCCACGGGCCCGGAGTCTGGACACAGCCACAGCCCCAGGCGCCCCCGCTCTCTGTCGCCATCATCATCAGTGTGGTGGCAAAGTGGCTGCGAAGGCACCACACCCCCAGCAAGAGCCTCGTGGACAGGAGGAAGGACTCTCAGAAGGGCCTGGCATGGTGCTCGGTCCCTGACACCAGCCCGGAGGTGGCATTTCACAGCGCACGGCCATCCTCGGCCTGTGGGGGGCTGCGAGAGTGGCTCTCCCACAGGAGTGGGTTCTGCTGAGCTAGAAGCCCCCCAGTAGCTCTGGTGGTGGGAACCCCATGAGCAAGATCCCACTGAGGAGCTACTCTGGGAGGGCAGCCTGCGTCCCTGGGACTTGAACGGCGAATCTGCACCAATCTTGAAAGCAAATCTGAAAAGAGGGAATTCTGGAAGATTCCCATAAAAGGAAGAATTCTCACCTCTGCTAACCTTATGGCTAGTTGCAAACTCCCGAAGCTCCGAGAAGTAGGTCCCTGGGAGGATCTTTTTTTTTTTTTTTTAATTTTTTTTTTTAATAGAGGCATGTTTTATTTATTTATTTGTTTGTTTGTTTGTTTGTTTTGTTATACAAGCACTGGGTACAGTCAGAAGCGCGGGAGGGTGAGAGGATTCACCAGAGCCAGAGCGGGGAGCAGAGCAGGCAGAAGGACCGAAGTGCACTGCTGAGGGGAGCAGCGGGCGGCAGGAGAGGTCTGCGCGCCATGCGGGACCCTCCTCCGGTGGCCGGGGAGCAGCCGGGGATCGAACCGGCGCTGCAGAGGCCGCGGGCAGCTTCGCAACCCAGCGCTGAACCGCTGCGCCACGGGGGAGGCCCCCCTGGGAGGATCTTAAGTCTCTCTAGTCACTTGTTGTCATTCGTTGTGGAAGGATTGCGAGGTGCATCCCGCTTGTTTATTGAAACCTTGTACTGAAGCGTCTTTATCCAAAAGATGGGGCTGCAGGTCCCCGTTACCTGTGCTGGCACTGAGCGCAGGTGAAGGCAGGTGGCGTGCATCCACCCGCGCAGGGGGGGCTCTACCCAGAGGGTCGCTGCTTCACGTCCCTGTTCTCAAGGCTGCGTTGCGGGGAGGCCATGGACAGGCCAGCTCTTCTCCCGGAGGCTGGCCTCCCTGTCGCCTGGCATAGAGGACCCCCCTCCGGGGAGCACCGTGGCCTTGGGGACCTGCACCGGCTGCTGCTGGGGCTGGCTGACCGGGCTGCCATGTTATCGGCTCAGGATCAAGAACTCGGAACCTGTGATCGCATCAGGTCACGAGCTCAGAGAAATCCACCAAAGCGAGCCAGCGGGTCGGGGTCGGAGCTCAGGGTCCCCCAGGGTCGTCCCCGGCTTGAGCCGCCGCTCGTCGCCCAGACAGAAGCGACCGTGTGTGAGCTTCCTCAGGCTGCCGCTTCGTTTTCCTAAAATCCCACATTCTTTCTGAATTAAGTCTGAGCTTTTAGGAGAGGCGCTAAAATCAGCAGAAACGAAGGGAGCGCTCCTCGGCGGCCCAGATTCTATCGTCTCTTCCCCCCCTTTGCTTTCCCCCGCCCGGATCCTTTGCTAAGATGTTTTCACTCAGTAGGTGTTCGGCGAGCGCGTCTCAGAGGCTGCCGCCTGCAGTGGTGGCTTCGTGGGCGAGGAGGAGACGGTCCCGAGGCCGTGGCAGCTGCAGATGCCCCCAGAGGCAGCCACGTCCTCGTGCCCGAGTCGCCGCCCAGGCAGGACGGGGCGGCGGCTCCATGGAGCTTCGTGCGGTCAGGGGCCGGGTCTGCAGACCCATCCAGGGCAGACGGAGAGTAGGTGGTGTGGCCAGGGAGGTGGAGACTGGAGCAGGGAGGCCACGAGGCCAGGAACGCAGCCCCCAGCGTTGGGGAGGAGAGGAGAGACCCCCCTAGGATTTCCGGGAGAGGACAGCCCTGCTGACACTTGATTTCACCCGGCAAAGCTGCTCGTGAGCTGCCAGCTCAGAACTGTGGGGGAGGGGGGTGCAGGGGGGTAGGGCCCTATGGCACGGCAGCCGGCGGGGCGAGGGGGGTGATGCCCACTCCACAGTGGGCACGTCTGGCGGCGGGTGGGGGCGGGCGGGGGCAGGCACCGGCCCTGGAGGCCGGGATACGTGACGGCCTGGCCGGCCTGCCCTCCGGCCCAGCCGCGAGAGTCCGCCCACCCCCCTCCCACCTCTCGGACTTGCCTCTCCGTGTCAGATTTTGGTTCTTTATCGTCTCTCCCACCAGAAGAAAGACCTGAAGTTCATCCACATCAAGATGAACATGGTCTCCACACGCTGAGAGGAAAAGACACTACGACCTCCAGTGCTGGCTTCACGCCTTTTCCCGGGTTACGGACACGCCCCAGACCTGCGGAAGCTACGCTTGCGGGTCATACGAAATGAACAGAAAGTCTAAATAAACACGGCCAATCAGCAAAGCCCGTAACATTCAAATGAAAAATGTGCCTCGCGTGACGTGGGCCTCTGGGAGGAACTCACCTCCTGCAACGTGCGTGTGGCGTGTGCTCTGGGGACGCAGGTGTTTGGGGTCCGACAGGCGCGCCTTTGCTGGCACTTCACCCGGTGCCCCTCTGCTGGGAGCACGCCCTGCTGTCCATGCCGCGGGCCTTGTGCTCCGGGGAGAGTGAACTGTTGCGTGGGCAGCACCACACTGATACTGACAGGAGGCGCGGAGCAGCTCCATCACGCAGGACGCTGCTGAGAGCAAGGTCCGGGCCTTTTTTATTGATAGAAGAATCATCCGGCGTCAGTTGAGAGGAAGGAGGACAGAGAGGAAAGGTGGGACGGGACCTGCGCTCTGTCATCTGCGTGTCGGGGTCGGGAGTGTGCCCCCGGGGTCGGGAGTGTGCCCCCAGGCTCGTCTCATCGCTTGACGACTCGGTGTTGTCATGGAGATCACGCCCTGGCTCCCCAGACACGGTTTCCATCTTATCAACAGGGCGTCCACTGGTCAGCTTCTGGGGTCCCTTGTTATACTTCGGCCTTCGGCCCCCCGAGCGTTCCCAGCGTTACCCCGTGATGTACAAGTCAGGAGTACGTTTTATGCGTCGGTCATCAACCCCCTGCCCCAGGCCTTCCCCGTCTCACCTCGGGACGTGTAGCCTTCCTTGCATGAACCAATGGCGCCTTGCAGGGCTGGGCGCTGCCCCTCACTGACGGGCCCTTCTGGCCTTGCTGAGGATTTAGAACTGGAGGCAACAAAATGGCAGCCGGACAGGCCCTTAGGGTCAGCAGACCCGCAGTGAACGTCTGCAGATACCAGCTGAGACGCTGCCCGTGGAGGCAGGTGGGAGCAGCCCTCACCCATGTCTGTTGTCCAAGCACCATGTGCAAGAAGGTGTCAAGTCAACAGCCAAAGAAGATCCTTTTCTCACGCCGTCAGCTCTGCAGCCAGCCCTGGATGCCATCACCCGCCATTCCTGGTCTTCCCGGTACCAGTTCCTCTGGCGTTTCCTCCCGCCCTTGCGCGTCCACGCTCAGGGCCGACTTCCTGGGAGTGGCCCGTGTTCGGCTCCCTGGACTCCTTGCATTTCCTTCTCTTCTCTCTCGAGGTATAAAAACCTACGAAGTTGTTTTTAATTTCTCTATAGATTTCTTTCATAACTTTATATGAAATTGTCTTTCTA
Organism: Talpa occidentalis; assembly: GCF_014898055.3. Classification (NCBI taxonomy): domain Eukaryota; kingdom Metazoa; phylum Chordata; class Mammalia; order Eulipotyphla; family Talpidae; genus Talpa; species Talpa occidentalis. The sequence continues at coordinate 154,357,668 of NW_026555331.1, forward strand.
TGTACATTTCTCCCCAGTCTCCAGCAGTCTCTCGCCTTCCCAGATGAGATGGAGAAATCAGCCTGCCTGAGCAGCCTCCCCCCACGCCCCCACTGCCCCCCCGATCTCTCTCAGGTCCGGATCATACCCACCACCTGCTTTCTCACTTCAACATAATTTCCCACCAAACAATGACAAATTGATTTAAAAATGAAAGATTTGGGCCTCCCCGGTGGCGCAGCGGTTGAGCACTGGGTTGCGAAGCTGCCCGCAGCCTCTGCAGCGCCGGTTCGAATCCGGGCTGCTCCCCGGCCACCGGAGGAGGGTCCCGCATGGCCCACAGACCTCTCCTGCCGCCCGCTGCTCCCCTCAGCAGTGTCCTTCGGTCCTTCTGCCTGCTCTGCTCCCCGCTCTGGCTCTGGTGAATTCTCTCACCCTCCCGCGCTTCGGACTGTACCCAGTGCTTGTATAAATAAATAAATCGATCTTTTTAAAAAATAATAAAAATGAAAGATTCATTTTAAAGCCTTCACCATTTTATCCTTAAACACATCGGGGTTGCCAAACCTGACAGTGAGGACACAGCCGTGGAGAGAAATCCTGACGCTCTGAGCAGCTCATCCCGAGGCCTTAAAACCCGTCCACAGCTACAAAGAGCTTATTGTGTGGACCTTGACGTCGTTAAGCCTAGAAAATTGATGGGAATATTTTGACCTGCCGTGAAGAAGTGAAGCTGTCTTTGTTGCAGGCGAGCGGAGCACCGACATACAGAACGTGCTGCGAAGACACAGAAGCAGATCTGGAATGGCTGCGGACACGGGGTCTGGGGCAGATACCGTGATTCTGTGCGCTAGCAACAAAAAGATGGACACTGAAGATTAGAAAACGTACTGGTCACTCAGGCTACCATCGCAAAGCCACAGTCTGGGTGGTGAGGTTTATTTATTTTAATAGCAGAGGTTTATTTTCTCAAAGCTCCCTGATCTTTAAGCCCAGGATCAGGTGCCCGCAGGGCCCATTTTCTTCCTGACCTGCAGACCCGTCACCTCCCCACAGCGTCCCCTACTTTTCTATGTATGCGTGGAGATGGGGGGGCGAGAGCCAGTGCCTAGTCCCGTCTTCTTATAAGGGCGCCGCTCCTGCAATTAGGGCCCATCCTGGTGGCACCATTTAACTGTAATTGCCTTCTTTAAGGTCCTGTCTCCAGAGACGGCCCCAGTGGGGCTAGGGCCCCCGTGTGGGAATGTTTGCAGGACACAGTTCAGCTCCCAGGCCCAGGACACACAGCAGCCTTGGGAAGGTCACTGCAAGGACTCACCCCCCCGCACACAAGGGGTCTATGCACCCTCCCGTGCTGGGGCTCGCACCCTGTCACAGCAGCAGCTGCTCAAAAACCCAAAGTGCCATCAGCTCAGACTCCCCAAGCCTCGTCATCCCGGGTCAGAGCTGGCAGGCTCCCCATGGGCACCGCTGCGCAGACTGGTGGGCTGAGGGCGCAGGTGTGGCTCCTAGGGCCGGGGTGAGCCAGACCCTTTCAACAGTTACAGACATTTCTTCTCGAAAGGAGTGACCTGAGCAGGAGAGAGTCGCCAGCTCTAAATCCAGCTGGGCGAGCAGGTGTGCGGATTTGGGGGTAACACTTTGGGGCACGTGATCCTGCCCTTGGGGGTGCTCTTCTTCCCTGCGGAGCCTTTGCCAGCTGCCCCCTGTCTTGTCTCCTTTGCCAGCGAGCCCTGGAGGGAGAGCAGCTGTCTTTACTTTCATACTCTGCCCCTTTCAGTGCACGCTGGCAGCGCCTCTGCAGATGTGAGTGTCTTAAGAACCCGCGTGCCCGTGTGTGTGTCATGGATTCAGCGCCGTAGGAACGAGACTCCTCCAGCCTCCCAGACCTCCCCGTCCCTGGTTGCCTGTGCGAGCGGCGAGGCAGGATCCGTGAGGCGCTGCCCCTAAGCCCCTCGGGGTCTCTCGTGTGACCCAGAGCTCAGATCTTTCCATCTCCCCAAAGTACTGCAAAAGGTCGTTCCGGCCCATCCGCCGCCGCCTCTCTCCTGGCAGTGCACTGCCTGCTTTGAACACCTGTTACAATCTGGAAAATGGGACGATTTCTCCAGCGGATGCATAAGTGGCCCCTAAGCTTGTTCGGTGTCCCTGGCTTTGCGGTGTCACCGTCGTGAGGGCGTGAGCGTGGCTGCCACTGAGCAGGTGGTGACTTGGCCTTGACAGCAGCTAAGGGCACGAGCCAGGCCATCGTCTATGGCTCCTCCTATGTGAAATACCCAGGACAGAAAGTGGGCTTGGTGGCCTGGACTGCGGAGAGGGGCAGGAGTGGTGAGTGACCGCTGGTGCTTTGGGGCGTCGGGGGCGGGGATAATGAAAAAGCTCTGTGTGAGATCACAGCGCCACTGGGCGGATCCGGGGTGTGCGGGGCTGGTGCACGCCACAGTGAGTTCTTTGGCATGTGAGTTTCGTCTCAATGAAGATATCCCAAAAAGGGAGGGAGGAGCTAGTGCACATGTTGGCGCGTGTGTGTGATGTGACATTCCCAGTGATTAGAACTCTTAAGGCAAGCAGGTGGGCAACTACAGTGAAGCATTTGAAGGTTTCCATTTTTTTCTAGATCTAGAGCAATGGCACAGGCACGAAATGCTGATGGTTGTCCCTGAGGCCTCCGATATAGAAGCCTAAAGAAAGCCCCTGGGCCGGGCCTCCTTAATTTGTGGGGTGTGCTGAACAATGCTGGCGACTCGGTGCCGGGCCCTGGAGCAGAATTACAAAGGGGGACATTGTGAGGTTGTGCTTGTTCCTTGGAGCTTCTGAAGGGGGAGCTTGCACGAAGAGCCCCTTCAGATAAGCCAGGACCTGCGTGACTTTACCGAGACATCCATTTGGGGTCAAACCAACATCATGCTTTTCACTCATACAAAGATGGCAAAAACAGGCGTGAAGTCAAGGCAGAGGTGGAGATTCAAAGCTCCTGGTTTCACTCAGCAGAGCTGCTTGAGCTGGTCCGCGTGACGGGCCCTCGCAGAGACGAGGTCACAATTCTGATCTTACAAAGAAAAGGGGAAAATCAAGCTCATGTGGAAAAAGGCCGAGTCTCTGCCCACGGCAGCCGCAGGAGGGCCCGAGGCCTGTGCTCCGCGGTGGGAGCCAGGACCTTTGAGGACCCGGCGGGGGTTCTTGGCGTCTCTGTGCTGCGGCTCCGACTAGCAGGGTCAGCGCCGTTGCTGTCACCCCACAGCTCCCGGCTTCCTCTCAGGGCCGGCCTGGAATGCCCCAGGGACCTTCCTCCAGCCCAGTGCCTTCCTGCCCCGTGACGGCCAGCAGCCCCGCTCCGTTCTGGGAGAGCCCGCTGGGGGCGTCCGTGTCTCCCTGTGAGGGGAGGCCTGCATGCTGCAGCGTCCCTTCCAGGGCTGGGCCGAGCGCCGGGTCACACGCTGGCTTCCGGGCGTGCTCTTGGCTTAAGTGCCGAGGCTCCCAGGCCGCTGCTGGGGCTGCCCGGGTCCCGATGCTTTCACGGTGGTGAGACGGCGGAGGAAACTAGGGCAGCATCTGCAAAGCTTCTTGTACTGAACCCGCGGACGCCGGCGAAGGGCTGCCCCCGCGCGCACCGGGCGGCCCAGGCGCCCTCCAGCCCCCACGGTGAGGCCGGCGCCCGCGTCTTCACGGGACAGTCTTGTCACGGAGCAGCTGCGGAGCCGGGCATGAACGGGGCGGGCGGTGGTGGTTTGCTTTTGAGGAAAAGCCATCACGTGAAGGAACAGCGCCGACGGTGAAAAACGACGCCTCCTCCGATCCCGCCCGTTCCGCAGAGTCCCGTGTGGCGCAGACGGCCCCAGGGCGCGGGACAACAGCGCGCAGACGCACCGTCTGCTCAGCCGAGGCCCGGCCAGCCCTGCTGCCCGCAGTTCTGAGTTTTCGCTCTGTTCCCGTTGAGGAAACTCTGGCTACGTCACCATCTGTGTCTTAGAGGCGCAAGAGGGCCCTTCAGCTGGGTGCACTGCACCACCTCCGAGGCCCCCGGCCTGCCGCACCCCACCCTGCCCGCACCCCTCCCCGCCACGGCCTCAGCCCTGCAGAGGGGTCTACAGCTGGTTGCCGACGTGGCTTTCTCTGACCCTTCGGTTTCTCTGGGTGCCGCACGGAAGTCGCAGCCTCCGGTATTTGTCTCCTTCTGGCTGCCTCACTCGGCACCGCCCCCCAGCTCACCTGTGTGGCCGCAGATGGCAAGAGTTTCTCTTTCTGATGGCTGAGTAGGTTCCACGGTGCCCGGAGACCACGTCTTCCCGACCTGCTCCTCTGTTGTCGGCACTCAGGTTGCCCCGGGGCTGGCCTCTGAGAACAGAGCTGCGGTGAGCACTGGCCACGCGCCCGCCCAGGGCCAGCTGGGAGGTCTCCGCGGTTACGGCCCCTCAGGGCTGGGCAGAACACGTGCTGGGCACCATCTCTGCCCTCGGGGAAGCACCAAACTCTAAGTCACTGACTTCTCTAGACAGTCGTTAACCGTGTGAAGGACGCATCACAGTCCAGGCGGTGGTCAGTCCGGGCGGCTGGCAGTGAGAGTCTCGGGCGCAAAGCTGACCATGGCAGTCGGATTCCTGATAGGAGGCGCCCCCAACAGCCATCGCAGTGCCTCTGCCCCACTCAAACATCTCACAGGTTTTACAATGTCTTTTAAAACCAAGATAATAGTTTTGAAAATAACAGAAGACATTTTTAGGTGTTCCCTAAAGCTTGTAGTTGGGCCTCCCTGCCGACCCAGGGGTTCAGTCTCGGCTGTCACTGCTGTGGCCTGAGTTTGGCCCCTGGGCCAGGGAGCTACCCACATGGCGCAGCAGACCTCTCCTGTCTCCCCGCTGCTCCCCTCAGCAGTGGATTTCAGTGGATCCACCTGTTCTGTTCCCTGCTCTGTCTCTGGGGAGTCCTCTCACCCCCCACCTCTGGCCTGCACCCCAGTTATTCCACAAAAAATAAAAATAAAAATAAAACCTGTAGGTGCTCAATAGAGCAGTATTTTGTTCAAAGAAAAGATTTCAGAAAGCAAATAAACTGCCTTCCCATCGTTCACCTAGCGATGGTCAACCGCCAGGTGGCGGCGCAGCCGTTGGCAGTGCGTCGGGGCCCCGGTGACGACATCGTCACCCTCGTCCACACCAGGCATCCGTGTCTGGTCCCAGGCGCCTGCGGCCACCGTCAGGGAGGACCTGGGGACCAGCTGCGTTGGGCCTGCTTTGTTAGCGCCTGGGGGAGGCCCAGCCCGAGTCCCAGCAGATGCTCCTCCAGAAGACTCGCGGGCACCCGTCCTCGAGGGCAGTCCGGCAGCCGACGCATGAAGTAACACGCGGCTGTCCCGACGCCGGTCACCGTGACGTCCAGAGAGGCCAGAAGGAAAGGCCGCTGGAGATGGGTCATGCCCGCGGCCCGCAGAGGCTTGGGCCTCGCTCACGAGTCTCATTCTGGTCTCACTGGTCATCTACACCATGCCCGTTGTCGCCCCGCCCGGCCCGGCCTGAACACAGAAAAGTCAAAGAGGCAAAGGATGCGGCTGAGGGTTTTCGTGCCGTGACCACCAAGACGCGGAGCAGGTGCCACGGCCAGCAGCGGGAAGGGGAGCAGAGCAGACCGGCTGGGGGACAGAGAGGCCGGCAGGGGGAGCAGAGAGACTGGCTGGGGGAGCAGAGAGGCCGGCTGGGGCGCAGCGCGGCCTCGGAGCCCCTGGCAGGTGTGCACGCTGCACACCGTGGCCAGCACAGAGGCGATGGGCAGGGCCCACACGGGGGCAGTGGAAGGGGACTTCGAGGCTCCTAGAGGATTGCGGGAGCAGCTGCGCCTTCTGTTGCGGGCAGGGGTGCGGGCGAGCGCCCGGCTGACGGTGCCCGTGGCCAGCGTGAGGCGCTTGTCAGTGTTGCAGGGTGAGGGCGTGGGCGCCCGTGAGCCGGCGCTGAGCAGCCTCCACCTGTTCAATGACCAGGTTCTCAGGCCTCGCCCTGACAGGGAGCGCTGCTGCTGGGGCAGAGGTGGGACCCCGGGAGCTTGGCCAAACCCCTGGAAATAGGGTGAAGGCGCCAGATTTCTGAAGTCTCAGGGCAGGCGCCGTCAGCTGTTGACTCAGCGCCCTCACGGCTCAGCCAGTCATGTCCTCCCCGGCCGTGCTCAGGGGGTGTGCAAGGGGTGTGCAAGCACGTTCCATTTGGGACGTGGCCCTGTCTGGACAAGAGCTGGTTCCTCACGCAGAGCCAGCCGGGGAGTGAGGCACAAGGAGACTCGGACAGCACAGGCTAGTGCTCGGCGGGCGACGAATGACTCCCCACGGTCCCCACGGTCACGGCCCCCCCACCTCTCGGCCACTCCCTCGTAATGGCTCATACTCAGCAGGAAACAGTCATTTGCCTCCACACCTAGGAGCTGCCGTTTCTCCTTGCCGGCGAGGGGGTGACGCCATCCCCCGCCGTGGCTTTTGACCGTTTCTTTAAAAACAAAAAGCTCGAGCGGCTTCTTCATTTGCTGAACATGGTTCTTGACGTTGCGTATCTCATGCGCACAGCGTGGCGGGGGGGGGGGGGTTGGGGGGGACGCTGCGTGCTGTGTGGGTCCCGCCTGCACCAGAGGTGAGTGTGACGGCCTCTCCCTCTCTCCTAGAGGAGGACAGCAGCCTCTCGCAGAAGAAGAAGGTCACGGTGGACGACCTGTTCAGTGACGACTTCAAAATCCACGACCCCGAGGCCAAGTGGATAAGTGGTGAGTCCTGGAGGGGCAAGACCTCCCCACCCCCTGCCCAGCTCCCAGCCCCTCCCGGAGCCGGGCCCTGGCTTCTGGGACAATCATCCTATTAGCATTCTTCTGGGCAAATCGGCTGCTCCGGCTGAGCCGGGCCTCCGTGTCGCCCCGGGCGGTGCTTCCTCGGGAGCGTGGACCGTTGCTAAGTGACGGAGCAGGAGCCCCCGCGCGCCGCCCCCGGCTCCTGTTCTCCTCGGTCCTCTGCTCACTGTCACGCCCCAGCAGCGGGTGGAAGGAGGAGAGGACTCTTCCAGAACGCGCCCGGCGCACAGGGAGCCCGGGGCACGATGCGGAATTCATCTTCCCTTGAACTTTAATCCGAGGAGACTAATCTTCCTGTTGGGGGATTTTTTTAAATAACAGAACAGAATAAATTGGAAGCAAAGGGCCGCGGGCACGTCGCACAGCTTTGGCCGGGCACAGGGGCATCTTCATTCCCAGGGTGCAATGGAAATGATTTTAGGGGCAATTCATGGAAGAAAGACGTACCCCCCCGCCCCGCATGGCCGCCCCGGTGGGGCCTCCGCACAGCGCCTCTGCTCTCACCGGGGTGCCCTGGCCTGCGTGTCGCGTCTGCGGGGGCACTGAGGGCGGCCCTCGGCCCAGAGCCTGCGCAGGGGAGGCGGGGTCGGTTCCATCTGTGTTTCGTAATAGACGGGGCCGCTCGAGTGACGGCCCTGAGGCGGGAGCTGGCTGCGGCGTGGCTGTGCTGGGCCGGCCCCTGGCCCCCGACCCCCACCCCTGGCTCCGGCCCGAGCGCCGGGCCCTGCTGGGCCTGCTGTCCCCGGCTTCTCCACGGTCAGTGAGCCGCCACGGAACCGGGCCCTGCTCGGGAAGCAGCTCCTCTGTGCTCTGTGATGGCTTCAGAATTGATTTCTGATCTTTAGACGAGTTTATTCTAAAATGAAAGAAACTGAGCCAGCTCGGAGGGGGTGTGCTTCAGGAAGAGAGTTGGGGTGACGAGGGCAGCGTGTTGGGAACGGCGTGAGGCGAGCAGACTCCCCAGCAGAGAGTGCCACCCGCGTCCGTCCTGTTGGGGAGTGATCTCACCCTTTGTGGGGGAGACTCGGCGTCTGTGGCCGAGGCCACCCCTTGCGTGCGCTGGCGCTCAGCGCCTCAGCCCTGGACCCCAGCGGGGGCGCAGCGAGCACGGGCGGTGACCCTGGCCCCAGCTCAGGGACAACTGGCCTTCTCATCCCTCGAGAAGGTGTTTCAAAGGGGGTGTGTGAGCTCCATCTCAGAGAAGGCCGAGAACAAGCCCTGGCCGCGTGGGTCTGCCGTGTCAGCGCTGTCACACCCCCGTGGGGCAGCCCGAGGGGTGGGGAAGAGAGGGGCGGGTGGGGAGGCGGGGAGGGCCGTGCGGGCGGAATCTAGGATAGAGCCAGGGCCAGAGACGGACCAGCAGCCAGAGCTGCAGCTTGGAGCGGGCGCTGGGGAGGCTCCGAGCAAACCCGGTGTGAGCTGGATGCCCAACCCTGGCCGCTGACCCCACACGGATGCTGGGGACAGTGTGTGCAGAGACGGGAGCCCTGCGTTCTGCAGAGAGCTGTGTCCCACGGCCCAAGGAGTTGTGTCCCCAGAACTGGCTCCTGCGGTGGCTGGAGCGGCTGCCCACCAGGCTCCCCGGCCCTGCTAGCTTCATGCCCACCAGGCTGGGCGCTGACAGGGGACTAAGAGGCGGCCCCTGTCCAGGAGGACGTGCCTGCGGCCTGCTTTGGCAGGTTAGGCCCATTGGTAACGACCATGCGTGGTTCCAGGCACCCCTTGGGTGTCCGGAGCTTTCCGAGGGAGCCTCTTGACGATTGGTGACGAAGAGCCGGCGCTCAGGGCTCCCACGGGCCGCCCTGTCAGAATCCCGGGGTGTAACTGGCCCCCACACGTTCCCTCTCACTCTCTCCTCTCCCTGATCACTCCTCTCCCCTCGTCCCTAAAGACAAGGAAACCCACACTGTGTCACTCACCCAGCCTTGTGTTGGCAACGACCTCGCTCACGCTTTGCGCCCTGAAGCTCACGTGTTCACCCGAGAAAGGTCACTGCACGCCCAGGGGGTCGCGGCGCGTGGAGCTGGCGCCTTTAGAAATGATCTCAGCATCCACTCGCTATTGTCTGTTGAGAGCCTAGAAGCACCAGGTAAATGCCGGGGCCGGAGGGCGGCCATCTCCCAGGCGTGTTTCTCAGGCCACCACCCACCCCCACCACCCGCTTCCTCTGTCACTACCTCAGCCTCCTTGGTGTCCTCCCTGTCCCGCCTTCTCTCCCTCTGCTGCGCCTCTTCTTTCTCTTCATCATCATCATCTCCACATCATCGCCATGACATCGCCGCCACCATCATGACATCACCACCATGATGTCATCACCACTGCCGTGGCGTCATCACCATCATCATCCCTATATCATCCTCATGACATCATCGCCATCATCATCACATCCTCTCCACATCGTCGTCATGACATCATCACCACCATCATGACATCATCGCTGTCATCCTCACACCATCATCACACCGTCACGTCATCATCACCACCACCACCAGGGCTTCGTCACCACCATCATCACTGCCACAGTCATCACCGCGGCACCACATCGTCATCACCATCGTCGTCATCTTCATCAGCGTCTGGGGGCGCCTGCGTGTTGAGCTCTAGGCTGAGTGCTTCCACGTTACATCATCTACGAGTCGTGGCCACCACTGTTCCCATTTTACACATCAGGAAACTGAGGTTTAGGGAGTTTAAGCGCCTGGACCAACATCACTGCCGGTAGCAAATTTCAGGCTTGAGCTGCAGGTCTCTCTGGCCGCACTGGCTGCGCTGCGTTGGCTGCCGTCCAGGTCTCCGTCGCGGCAGCTGCCTTCGAGAGCTCCCCAGCCACGCAGTGTGGGCCCAGGCGGCAGGGTGGGGCCCTTACAGAATCACGCCAGCCCTTACGTTCTCTGTTCTGACAGCGCCGTGCCCGTGATGCTTCTGGCGCTAGCAAAATCCCCAAGGGATAAAGAAAGACGGGATCATTGCTCCAGGAGCGGGAGACTTGAGTTTTTTATTGAACATTAACCGCTAGAGTTAACCAGTGTATCTTGGGGTTGAAGTTGGAGCCGATCGTCTAGAACTAAGACACTTTATTGATCAGGAGGAAATGTGTGGGGCTGGAGCTCCGTTTCTTCTCACCCATTTTTACACGGGGGACTTCACTTCTTTTTTCTTTTCTTTTTTTTTTAAAGTTTTGCTCACCTTAATTTACTTTTATTTATTTTTTAAAGATTTATTTATTTATTTATACAAGCACTGGGTACAGTCAGAAGCGCGGGAGGGTGAGAGAATCCACCAGAGCCAGAGCGGGGAGCAGAGCAGGCAGAAGGACCGAAGGACACTGCTGAGGGGAGCAGCGGGCGGCAGGGGGGGTCTGCGCGCCATGGGGGACCCTCCTCCGGTGGCCGGGGAGCAGCCGGGGATCGAACCGGCACCGCAGAGGCCGCGCGCAGCCTCGCAACCCAGCGCTCAACCGCTGCGCCACCGGGGAGGCCCAAGGACTTCACTTTTTTGATCTACCTTTTCCTGCAATGTTGGCGGCACAGCCTCGAGCGCTCTGATGGGCCGCAGCCCTCGCAGACGTCCTCCGGGAGCGGACGGGCGAGGGACGCAGAGCGCTGAGCTGGCCGCGCCCCCAGGCCTCCAGCCCCCTCCTATGTGGGAGGGGGCCCCAGTGGGGTGCAGGCCCTGGATTTGCGCTGAGTTGATTCTTCTCTCCATTGTCGTGACCGCACCGCCCCTTCGCCGGTCCTGCTGGGCTCCGCCGTGTGGAACTTTCCGTTCCTTCCCATGGCCCCGTCCTCCTGGGCCCCGCGGCTGCCCCGCTCCCTCTCTAGGCTGGACAGCTTCCGCCTGGTCCTCTCACCTCGCCAGGCCTTCTTTCGTCCTCCCCAGCTGACCCTGCCCAAGAAAGCTTAGCGCACCCCACACCCCATCCGCCCACCTGCCAGCATCTGAGCCTCCTCGCCTGTGCCACCCCGGCCTGCAACCGCAGGCGCCCCCCACCCCACGGCCGGCCAGGGAGTCCCTGCCGACTCCCGCCACGGCCTTAGGGAGTAGCTGCAGCATCTCCCCTCTCTCCTCTGCGTGTTCATGGTGCTCTGCGGATAAGCCATTCCCGTCACCCAACAACTTGTGCTGCTGGATTTCTCACCTTAAACACACGCGTGCACACGCACACACACCTGGACTTACCCTCTTGTCCCTCATCCCGCCCAGGCCTCTGACCTGTTTCTCTTTGTAGCTGGGCCCTTGTTGCCCCGTGACACCTCCCCCACCCCGTCTCTCTGCACCCCCTCTGTTAGGCCCACCCCCACGCCCCAGGGCAGACCAGGTGCCGTGGCCCCGTGAGCTAGATTCTGCGCGACTCCCCGCCCACTGCGTCGCGGCTCTGCCAGCATTTGGCACTGTCGCCCCAAGGGCCGGCGGGTCGCGCTGCTCAGCCTCCGCGCTCGGCCCCGCTGCTGGTCCTGCTCTCCTCCAGGGCTGGTGCCAGGGTAGGGGGTGCGTCTTGGGACCCGCCCTGGTTACATCTGCAGGCATCACCCCCCTCATCAGGACCCGGCAGGCACCCCAGCCCCACACCCCTCCCCAGGTCCTTAGAGGCCCCACAGACACTGCAGCCAATGCCTCCAGATCTGGGCTCCCCATCTATGCCCCCCAGAAAACACCGCCTGCCCCAGCTCCAGCGCCCTGCAGTCAGGAGGCAGCTTTCCTCCTGGCAGCCCCCCCATTGCAGCCCCGCTCTGCTCCGCCCTTGGTCTGGCCCCCCAGTCCCACCGCCAGGACCCTGCCTCCCACGCCCGTGCCCACCTTACCTCGCCGAGGCCTCGGCACGTCTGGCCACTGGCCAGCCAGGACACGGGGGCAGCCAGCATGGCCGCGGAGGGCGGCTGGGCCTCCGTGGGCCTGGAGGGATCTGGGCCGGGCATCAGGGGCGTGGCCCACGTTTCTGTGGTTCCCACTTTGGGGTCCTGAGCAGGCCTCACGGCACCCCTGGGCCCCTCCTGACGCATCTGCTGCCCTCGCGCCCACGAGGTCCCTCCTACACCTGGGCTCAGGTGCTCTGCTCGGCCTTGCTGTGTGCGTCTCACCCACGAGTACGTCTCAGCAACCCCCCAGCTCCCTCCACCCCACGCTTGGCGTGCGGCCGGCCCAGGAGGCCCTGCTCTGGGCGGTCCGGCCTGTCCTCTGCCGTGCCCGCTGGTGGCCCCAGCTGTCCCCCCGCCGAGCTGCCTGCGCGGCTTTGTCACCCCGAAGCCAGTCTTCCTTTCCTTGGGTGGCCCCTCTGCCCAGAACAGCCGCGCTGCCCCCGCACCGCCCCCGTGGCTCTTCTCCTCGTCCACGCCTCCCTCCTGGCTCCAGCTCTCCTGCCCGACGTGGCCTTCCGCTCGGGCAGCGTGTGGCCCTCCAGGTCCCCTTGCCCTCCCTGGTAGACCCCGGGCCGGGCCGTGCGTGCTGGCCCGCGGCTTGCCAGCGGGCGGCCGTGTCTGGTGCTGTCCCCCGGGGGTGGGGATGGGGGTGCAGGAGGCAGGAGAGCCCCGCGGATGTGGCGTCCCGGCCGCCAGGAGGGGGTTCTGGGGCTGGCGCTGGACCCCCTGGTAGAGATGGGCGGGCGCGCTCGCGGCAGAACCGCCCCACGTGGGCGCCCACCCTCCCGCCCCGGCGCTCTCTGCCGTCCTGTGGACAGCCCGGCCGTGCTTGCGTTTTGCCTTTCCCTGACCACAGCCGTTCCCACGGCGCCGCTCCTTGTCCTGCTTCAGACCCCGGGGGAGGCTGGTGCAGAGAGGACCAACTCCACGTCCGAGGGCAGGCCGTGCCCACAGGTGGCCTCAAGCCACTGCCCCCTGAGAGGCCCCGGGGCACCTTCCTGAGAAGGAGCCAGCCCTGGACCACCGCCCCCTCGGCCGCCGCCCCTCCGCCGTCCCAAGCCGCTTGGCGGACGCTGCTCTGGGCGTGAGCGCTCCCGGGCTCCGGCAGGGCTTGGCAGGGCTTGGCCCCCGCGGCCCCTTCCTGAGCCAGCACCACGCCGGCCTCTGGGGTTCGCCTCACTCCGTTAATCCAGCCTCTCGTGCATGGAGAGCCCTTGTGCGGCGCCGATGCCACACTGGAGAGGCTGTAAAATTGGGGGAAATTGCTTCCTTTGAAGGTAGGAAAATACCCGCCGGCTGGTGGATCCGGGGAAGCGTGAGTTTTAGATGATGAAACGCGAGACAGGCGGCGGGCTCAGCGCCTCCCCGTGGCCACCTGCGCCCCGGCTCCTCTCCTCTGTGATTCCGAAAATCCAGCTGGACTTTCGTCCTGGAGCTCGCGGGGTTACAGGGACGGGCATTCGGGGTTCCGTGGCTTGGGTGTTCGCTGCTCTTGGGAGCCACGTCCAATCAGACCCTCAGGCCTCGGGGCTGGAGGGAGGCTTGAGGCCCCTGCTGGGCCGGGGGCTATTTCCGGCCATGGGGTGCAGTGACCCCGGGAGAAGCCCAGAAAGGAACGTCTCACGCGGCTCAGTGAGTCACGAGATAATGACAGTGATCGTCTGCGGCCATTAGTAAAACAGACACCAAGCACTTCCCGCCCGTGAAGGCCCTTAAGAAAGAGACGCAACGTAACTGTGGCACATTTATGTAAACCGCGGTTTGTGTCCTGCTCGTGGTTGCTCGCTGCAGCCGTTCCCGGGAGAGGAGCCCCAGGCCCGGGGAGGGGCAGGGAGCCTGGCCTCACGCAGGCTGACCCGCGCCCCACTGCTGTCTCAGTCCTGGGGGGCGGCCGCGTGTCCCCGAGCTGAGCTGTCACTGCCTCGTTCACATCCTCAGAGTCCCCTCGGAGTTTCCTGCAGGAGGCCCTGGAGGGCCGGCGACTCTGGGGACCCGGCTCCGAGCAGGGGGTGGCGTAACAGACCAAACCGCCGAGCCGGTTAGCGCTTGGCACCTCCTTCCCACCTTCGCTGAAACCCGGGGCAGGAGTTTGCGTCATTGCCTTAGAAACGAGGACACTTCCTCGTAAGGACATTGGCTGGCCTCTTCGAGGTCACTGAAATGCTGTAGTTAGGCCCCAGGCTCGAGCCTCGCGGCCTCCTCGTGTCCTTGGCTCGCTGCCCGCCACCGCCGCCCCCTCGCAGGCCACACTCTACAAGCCCCCCGGGCTGCCGGGGCTGGGGCTGCTGGCCAGGGGGCTGCACGCCTGGGGGCTGCGGGGCTGAGGGCTACAGGGCTGGGGGCTGCCGGGGCTGGGGGCTGCAGGGCCGGGGGCTGCACGCCTGGGGGCTGCGGGGCTGGGGGGCTGCTGGGGCTGGGGGCCTGGGGGCTGCACGCCTTTAGCTCCGCTCTTTTTCCGGAAAATGCTTCTACTCAACCCTGCTCTGTTTCGGAGAGCTTGGTTCACCCCTCATGGCTGGGTCCCAAAGAAATCCCTCCGCATTTCCCGGTGGGGCTGGTGACCCTCCTGCAGGAGCTGAGAGCAGCTGACCCCCCCAAGGGGATCTCAGGGGCCCAGCCCGGGGGTGCTGCCCCCTGTGCCAGCGGGGCCCACACCAGCAGCGCCCAGGGGAGGTTTTGGGGTCTCAGGTCAGAGATGGCAGCCGCCTCAGCCTTTCAGGTGTCCCTTCACCCCTACATGCGTGTGGACATTGCCCCGCAGCCGGTCTGCCCCGTCGATGAGGGGGGCTTGGCCTGTGCAGGCGTGAGGGGTTCACCCCAGCTCAGAGGCTGTCCGGAGCCTGCGAGACCCACGGGCGTTGTCAGGCGTCGCTTCCCGGGGGTGAGTCTCCGCCGTTGGCCCAATCGCGGCCCTCGCCGGGGGAGAAAGCCCATCTCGACTTTGCGTTTCATGGGGACAGGCCTTTCCTTTCCTTTTCAATCTAGGGAAATATGTTGAGTTTTTTACTCATTAAATATATCCACACATATGTAGATGTGCTTTACGTGTGCATACGCGCACGGTCATGCCCACACGTGTGTGTACGTGGACCTGAGTGTCTGTGTTCTGTTTGCACGTGTATCCGTAAGCACATCCGTTGTCTTCTTAAAGGGATTTCAGGTGAGATTTACATATTATTTTTCTCAGTGGGTCGGAGAGACATTTTACAGGATGTTATGGTGGATCCAGGGCTCCGAGGCTTTAAGGGGATTTTCCTGGGCCCCCCCCCCCAACACACACACACACACACTTTTCTTGCCCAGTGGGGCAGCTGAGCAGAATGCTTAGGTCCTGAGTTACTCCTGGGGGGTCATCCTTGAGACCTGAGAGCCACCCACAGCCTGCCCAGCTGTCCACACGCCAGGCCCCGCACCCCAGCTCCTGCACCCCAAACCCTATACCCCATCCCCCACACCCCATGCCCCAGGCACTTGGTTTCATTTCCCTGCACCGGGATGGAGTGACGGTTCAGCAGCTGCCCACGTGCTGCAGCCTTTCCCCCAAGGATCCCCCCAAGGCGCCCTCCGCGCCTGCTCCCCAGGGGGCTCCTTTCACAGCAAACCAGGAGATCCTGCTAAGGAGACTGTGCCCTTGAAAGCAGCGACACCGAATGAGCACCGACATTATCATTTATTGACTCAATTAAATTATCCACCAAGACCTCAACCACGTCAGCCTGCTGGAGGCTAATTAATTATCATTGACACCTTTTCAAACCTTGATCACCTGCTTAATTAATAAAATAGGAATCACTTGAGCGCTTCCTTAATTAAGTCTGCCCCTCGACCCCAGCCCCTGGCCCGGCGTGCCCGCGTCAAGTCCGCTGCCTGTTCACGTCTGCGCCCTGCCCTGGGCAGCAGGCTGTGTGGCCTCAGGGTGCCCTGGGGGTGAGCTAGGCTGGGGCCAGAAGGTGAGGGGCTCTCCGAGGCCCCTCCTCCAATCAGAGAGCAGGCTGAACCCCCACAGGAATCTCAGGAGCCCAGCCCGGGGGTGCTGCCCCCTGTGCCAGGGGGGTCCCCACCAGCAGCGCCCAGGGGAGGTTTTGGGGTCTCAGGTCAGAGATGGCAGCCGCCTCAGCCTTTCAGGTGTCCCTTCACCCCTACATGCGTGTGGACATTGCCCCGCAGCCGGTCTGCCCCGTCGATGAGGGGGGCTTGGCCTGTGCAGGCGTGAGGAGTTCACCCCAGCTCAGAGGCTGTTCCGAGCCTGCGAGACCCACGGGCATTGTCAGGCGTCGCTTCCCGGGGTTTGATTGTGGTCCCGGGGCTGAGCCCCGCCTCCCTTTACCTCTAGGTGGTGAGGGCCAAGCCTGACGAGGAGTAGGGAGCGGCCTGTGGGTGCTCATCTCTTGCTCTATGCAGAGTGGGGGGCTGCAGCGTGGGGGCTGCACTGTGCCTTCAACTAGCTGCTCCCTTCGATAATTTCAGAGTCCGCCGGGGGCGGTGAGTCATGAACGCCAGCAGCTGTGTTTATCCCTGGACGCAGGAAAGGGAAGTGGAGGGAAAACATGGCTGAGCGTTTGCCCTGACCGCACCTGCGGCGGTGGGGGCAGGCCCCGAGATGGCCACCCCGTGAGGGCCCGTGGGGGACAGCGCTTCTCTGACACCCAGAGGACAGGGCGTCGGAGACGACTCACCGGGCAGAATCTTAACTTTCCATGAAGAAGCTTCTCTTCCGATTTGGCGAGTTCACAAATATCATATATCTTAATTTTTAATGATGTGCCCGGATTTTTTTTCTCTCTGGCATAAGCGCTGGTGAACTTAATTTATTTCGGGAAAAGCACAAATGTAAGGGGGCCTCTTGAAGCACGACATGGAATACCTGCTCTCAGCTGCTGAGCCTGCAAATCTCCCGTCTACAAGGAATGAATTAATTTTTGAAAGGCAGCACGAAGGTGGTATGAACATAGAGCTATGAAAATTCACTTAATATAATTAACTTGACCCAAAAGGGGGATAGGTGAGCCCAGGGATTTAGGGGTTTAGCTGCCAGAGGCTATCCCGTTGCCAGACGGCGTCTGTTCATCCCGTGGCTGTCAGCGTTTGTGCGGGAGCCTCCTCCCCGTAAGTGCCCCGGAGTGAGGTGTGTGGCTGCGATCGACCCAGGAGAGGGTCGAGCCCACAACCATGAGCCCTGGATTCTTTGACACCCCATTATAAGCGCTGTGAGGGGGTCTCCTTAACACGAAGAGGCCATGCAGATCTGATCCATCTGCCCGGGTGGGTCATGCAGGACCACCACCTGCTCGCAATAATTGGAAGCGTGTGCTGGGAAACAGGCCGAAGTCCTGCTCGCTGTCCCTTCAGGATTCAGAAACTGTGAGCCTGGTGCCGTCTTCTTTAAATGCCCGATCTCGGGGCCTCCCCTGGTGGTGCAGCGGTTGAGCGCTGGGTTGCGAGGCTGCCCGCAGCCTCCGCAGCGCCAGTTCGATCCCCGGCCACCAGCGAGGGGCCCACAAAAAAAAAATAAATGCCCGACCTCGACCAACCCTCCATGCCTGGGGCTCAGGAATTGTGGGTGTGTTTCTGTCGTTGAGCCTGTATTACCTACAGAGAACCTAAAAGGAACTGCACCCCATCTTCAAAGAAAAGCCTTGTGCTCCGTCCACGTGCCCATCCATCCACGCTCTCGGGGTGATGCGGGGCCTGCCCTGTGCGCAGGTGCCGGAGGCGGAGGGAGGAAGACCAAGGCCCTCCCTCGGGAAGCTGGTCGTTCAACGAAGCAGCGTTTCTCAAAGCTCGCGTGGGGAGAGCTGAAGAGAGCCTGCGGCTTGCGGTCTGGCCTCTCCTTCTGCAGATGAGACAGCCGTGGGCCCGGGGCACCCTGCGTGACGAGGGGGCCTCCCCATTTCAACTGTGTCTCCTGGAGACTTTAACTCGGAGCTGAGAAAGAGGGCGCTGCAGCCGCGGGGAGAGGAACGGGACCCTAAGGTCTAAATAAGGTGACGCCCGCAGAAGGAGATTCACGATGCAGCAGAGCAACAGTGGCGTGGACAGTCTCCTGTCCTTAAAGTCCGCCGGCATTTCTGCGAGCACCGAGGGGGAAACGTGCGCGAGAATGAAGCTCCGAGGCGATATTCATCGCACAGGGCTTGGGTTACCCGTGCTTGCTTCTCTCTGTTATTTATCTCGTATGGTCCCCCGAAAGTAGACGCCCCGTCTCATCCTTATGCCAGAGAGCAGCCAGCTCCCTACGAGGTCACGGGCAGGCTCCCTGCTCTGCGGGGTGCCAGGGATGGGGCCCAGGACAGCCATGAGACGTGGACCCGATACGTTCTGCTGCAACGAGCTCTGCTGCATGAAGAGAAGACTCTCCGAGGCCACCGCCTGCCCGCTGCACATCGTGACGGGCCGCCTCAGCACCATGTTCGTGGTTGTCACGGGTCAGAACGGAGCTTTCCGGAAACGCGGCTCAGAGGAGCTGGGAACCCGAACAGCACGAAAGGGGAGTGAGTCACCTGGACTGGTCTTGGCTGCACATAACAGACCCGAATAAGCTGCTTCACCAACTAAAAACCTGCTTCTGCTCCCCTCCAAGCCCTGGAACAGACCATCACTGCCCCAAAGACCTCAGGAACCCCGACGGTGTGGGGGCAGCTTCGGCGCTGCTGACCATCCTGCTGAGATGCTGGCGCGAGAGATGCCAGTGACACTGACCGACACGGCGAAGACCAACGATGCCCAAGATCACCCCACGCCCCTTGGGGTGCGGACTTGCCCCGGCCGGGAACCTCTGCCCTGGACCCCGCTCTGCCCCCATGGCCTGTGACTTACGATCAGACGTCAACGGAAGACCAGCGGGCGGCAAGCTTCGTCGTGGAGAAAGGGCTTGTGGGCTTGGGCACCGCCCGCTTGCTTGCAGGGCAGTCGGGGGGTAGTTTTCAAGCAGGTGATGACTCCCTGCAGGAACTCAGGTGTCTGCCGCGAGGAAGCAGGGGCGGGATGGACGGGGGCATCTGGCAGGATCTCCCACGGGGTGGGGGTACCTCCACGGGGCCATCGGTGCCCGCCCTGCACAGCCGCGGGCCGCAGCCACACAGCAGCCCATCACGGTGAGCCCGGCCTGTGTCCTGGGACCCTGGGCTGGACTGCGCTAAGGCCTGTGGGTGCCCCGGGCCCGTCCCGTGGAAAGGAATGGGGGTGTCACGTTCACAAGCTGATTTCAGGCTGAATCACGGCCTAGTGGCCACAGGTCCCGAGCTCACAGGCGGGCACTGGGGGGGCTGCTGCCCGAAGCTGGGCTGAAGGGGAGCCCTGACCGAGGCGTCCACTGCAGGAAAGCCAGGTGTGGGGACTCCTGGTTTTCCAGCCCATGCGACAGCCGTGTCTGCACTAGGCTGCTCTGTTAAGTGTGCAAGGCATTGTCCCGAGGAACAAATTTTCAGCACAGGCGGCCACTGACCTGAGTGCTGGACAGTGTCCCTGGTCACGTGAGCTGGAAACTGCGGCCACGGGTCCCGGCACAGCCGCCTCTGTGTCCAGCGGGCATCTGTGACCTGCCGCAAGGTCTGCCGTTGCCCGTGCTGAGGCCTTCGGGGTCTCCAGTGTGGGAACCACGTGACCAGGCCTGTGCAAGGCCCCCCACTTTGCACTGCGGGGGCTGGGGGGACACCTGCGAGCGGAGCCCTCCTGAGGCCCCCTGAGCCACCCAGTGGGCCGGGTCACCGCGGCCCGTGCTCCTGGGAGCTAGGACTGGGCGGTGGACGTGTCTGAGCCGGGCGGCTCCCTGTGCGCCCCATTTCCCTGTGCGCCCCGTTTCTTCTCTAAGAAGGAAAAGGAGACCCCGGGCCTGTGGGGACAGTCCTCACTCAGCGCAGCTTGTGTTGTGGCCCCGAGTCTCGCAAAGGTCCCAGCGCGCCCTGGCGTCCCCGCCCGATGTCCCCTTGCGCAGCCACCTCGGAGCCGCCGGGACAGACACAGCCTGACACGGGCGGGGCGGGTCTGGAGGCACCGGGCACGGGCGCTACTTCTCCTGCGGTGTTGGCACCACGTGCAGCGCCGCCGTGTCCAGGGGTGCAGCCCGGCTCTGGCGTCTGCCGTGCCCGCGATGTCACCAAAATTCTCGGTCAGATCCCGCCCCAGTATCTTCTCAACAAAGAAGCCGCTCAGACCCGGGGGGTCAAGTCACTCAGGGCCGGCGCCGGGGTGAGGACGCCCCACGCCCTGCTGTCCCCGCACAGGCCCGCGCCCGGGCAGGAGGCAGAGGCCTCAGGGTCTCAGACCTGAGCTCGCTGCCCGGCAGGACCCCGCACCCGCCCGACAGAGAACAGCGTCAACAGCGCACTGTCACCTTCTGAACAACCCCTGCCTGTCCACACCCGCGAGCCAGACATGTCTCCAGTCGCCCTGTCATCGGGACTGCATCTCCAAGGCCCCGCGCGCTCCCAGCATCTGTGCCGCGGCGCCCCGGGGCTGGGGGTGCGCATGACGGGCCACGCGGGGGTCCGGGCCAGCGGGAGCCGGGAAGGCCAGGCTGGACCAGCGCCTGAGCGCACCGGAGCCGGCTCCTCTGAGTCACGAGCAGCTGAGGAGCCAAGGTGACCTTAAAAAAAATGAGAGAGAAAAAAGTAGAGATTTATGATCCGGATGCAGACGCACAGAGAAGCCCCGTGTGTCCAGGGAGCACGAGACGGACAGGATTTGGCTTGTTAACCGGCCGCCTGATTTCCTGATCACTGACCTATTAATTCGCTTATTAATCTATAATGTTA
This sequence comes from Talpa occidentalis, assembly GCF_014898055.3. Classification (NCBI taxonomy): domain Eukaryota; kingdom Metazoa; phylum Chordata; class Mammalia; order Eulipotyphla; family Talpidae; genus Talpa; species Talpa occidentalis. The sequence continues at coordinate 154,378,075 of NW_026555331.1, forward strand.
CCTTGAGTGTAAATTTAGCTGCCTGTCATTTATAATAACATTAGCATGTGACATACGATCATTTGAACGCGAGCACTGCTTTCTGCCAAAGCCAAGGACCTCAATAATTTTTTTTTAAATGTAGTTAGATGTGACTTGGAAGGGATCTGAATGCAGGAATAGATAAGTCAGAGGCTCAGCAGATGAGACCTAATTTTTATGAAATATTACCCTTGTCTCATCCTCCTCTTTTGGTCCAACAGATCATTACAACCCAAAACCATATTTCTGAAAGTGAAAATTAAATACTGCCTCTTAAAATAGTCTTTCTTAACTAAAAATACCCAAGATTGTCTCTTAAAAATGCAGGCAGTTTTGGTTGAAAAGATCAAACAGTAAATGGATAATATAAATATTCATCTTTACTTTTTGTTGGGCAAAAATTAGGTGAGTTTTTGTGGGGTAAGCTCGTGGTGTAAATCCTCGCTCGAGCGTTACCCGGGGCCTGGCACCTGCCTGCTTGGGACCATGTAAGCGACCGTGTCGAAACCCACTTTGTAGTTCGGGAAACCAAGAGCCATAAACTGGTGAGTGGACCAAAGCGGTGGCACGTGTCACTGCAGAGACCCAAGACGGGGCCGTCCCTGCCCACCCAACAACGCGTCCTCTCCATGGCGCTCTGCACCGGGGCTCTGGAATGTCCGAACTGCCACGCCCCACGGGCTGCTCCGCTCAGGCCGGGCAGTGCCCTCAGCCTGGGGCTGGGGTGCTGAGCCCCGATGACGGTGGCGGCCGTCAGCACTCCCTGGAGCCCGGCTTCTGGACGGTCCCCACTTTCTGTGAGGTCATGTTTATGTAAGTTTCATTTTTCACCAGCCTCCTTGTTTCATTTAAAAAAAAATTTAATTTATCTTCTTTATTTCTCACCAATGTTTTTGCCCTTTTAAAAGTTGGTTCCTCGTGGGCCTCCCTGGCAGCGCAGGGGGTTGGGTCTCAGCACTGTGAACTGTCGGCAGCCTCTGCAGCATCAGTTCGATCCCTGGCCAGGGAGCTGACCCAGAGGGCGCAGCAGACCTCTCCTGTCTCCCCGCTGCTCCCCTCAGCAGTGTGTTTCAGTCCATCTGCCTGTTCTGCTCCCCGCTCTGTCTCTGGTGAGTCCTCTCACCCCCCGCATCTCTGGCCTGCACCCCAGCTCTTGTGTGCATAAATACATAAAATAAGTCTAAAAAAAAAAAAAAAGGTGGCTGCTTTTTACAAGCTCTTTCTGTGCTGTGGTGAGAGACACACAACGACCTGCGCTGTCTCAGTCCTCGGACGCGCGCTCTTCAGAAGCAGCGAGTCTGTCCGCGACGCTGCGTGCCCCACGCCCTGGCCACGTCCGGAGCTCTCTGTCTTCCCAGAAGAAAGTGTCCCCATTAACACAGGCTCCCCGAGCCCCTCTCCAGCCGCCTCTCCACCCCCGAACCCGTGGCTGCTCCAGGCGCCGCCCCTCCACAGGGCCAGACAGCGCTCGTCCTCCGGTGTCCGGCTGCTCCCCGAGTGTGTCTCGGGCACCCCCCTTGTTGCCGTTGCCCCGAGGTGCCCTTCCTGCTCAGAGTCGGGGTGCTTGTCCCACACGTGGTTTGATCCGTTCTGTGTTTGTTATTTGGTTGTTTCACCTTTGGACTATCACGACGCGTGCCCTGCCCTGCCCGCGCCGGCGTCGGGGAGATTTGCCGCCCTCCTCTCCCGGAGGAGCATGGGCTGCTCCCGCACGCCTCGCGGCCACAGCCAGCAGCTCCTCCCCTCCGGCTGCCTCTTCTTTCTCTTTCCTGCCCAGCTGGCCGGGCCAGTAGCTCTCATGCGAATGGCCAGTGAGGCAGTGAGGGTGGATCCCGCCTTGTTCCCGAACTGAAGGAAAAAGCGTCCGCTCTTTCACCAGAGCTGCGGAGGCCGCCGCACGCTTTCCAGGACGGCAGCTCCTGAGGCCCAGGCAGGGCCCTTTCGTCACGAGTGGGCTCCATGTTTTGATGAGGAGGGAGACGATGCTGCCAAATGCATTTCCACAGGTGGGGGGGGCGCCATTTTGTCCATCGTTGCCAGGAGAGCTGCCCTGATCCACTTACACCCACCCTGCCTTTGGGGGGGCCCCTCTTTGTGCGGCATCTGATTCCCTCTAGGTTGCTCGCCTTGGTCTGTTAATATTTTATTGAGGATTTTCTATCGATGTTCACAAAAGATAATGGTCTGGAGGTTTCCTGTGATGTCTCCACTCATCGGAGCAGTCGTGGTCCTAACGAAGGAGCTGAGAAGTGTCTCCTTCTCCCCTGTTTTGGCCAGTTTTTCCTCAGATAATTAGTTCTGCCCTTTTCTCTTCCACCTTGCAGACTCCCACTAGCCTATGTGGATTCCTTGATAATGTTCAAATTCTGCTCATTTCTCCTCGTTCCTTTTCTTTCTGTCCCTCAGACTGGACAAGCTCAGTTGTCATCAGGCTCACTGCGTCTCTCTCTGGCCAGATCAATTATTATTTTGCACTCACTAGTGAAAGTTTCATTTTAGCTATTATATTTTTAACTCCAGAATTTCTGTTTGGTTCATTTAACATAATTCCTATCTCTTTATTGATATTCTCTGCTCGGTGAAACATATTTCTCGTTCTTTTCTGCAGCTTGCTAGACCTGGCTGTCTTTCATTCTTCGAACATATTAATAATAACTCATTTCAAGGTTTTATCCCCGATATGTTTAATACACTACCTGTGGATCACGTGATAAACTGTTCCTCGGGAAGAGTTTTTATTAATTGCTCTTTTCTCCCTGTGCGGGGGCCTCTTTGTACGGCCTCTTGGTGTGTCTTATGTTTCGGCGTTGAGTGCTGGACACCCGAATGACATGGCGTGGCAACTCTGGAGACCAAACTACCCTCTGTCCAGCTCTCGTTGCTGTTGGTGGTTGTTGCTGTTTAAGTGCGTGATGCCTTTGCCAACTAACTCAAGGAAGCCTGCATTCTTTTCACGTGTGGCCACTGAGGTCCCTGCCGGGTTCACGTAGTGGCCAGATGATGACTGGACAGAAGTTCCCTTAAATACCTTGAGCCAATAAATCTCCCAGCTTTTGCCGACAGGCTCTGTGTGTGTTAGGGCGCAACCCCAATACTCCGCCTGGCGATTTACAAGCCCCGCCAGAGTCTTCCCTTCCTGCTTGCCTGGAGTCTCAAGGTCAGCCAGAGGTTGGGGAGCGGACATTCTGGGGTCGCCTCCAAGCACGCGCGTGCTCCACATGTGAAAATAACCTTCTGGCTCCGGGCAAGACGCATGAGTGTACCAGCGTGTCCTGGGCGTCTCATTCCACGTTCCCATTTCTGTCTCGTTTATTCCAGCTGTCGCCGTCACCGCGGGCAGCTGCTATATTAGACGACTGTCACGGACTGTTTTGACAAGTGCCCCAGGGAAAGGACTTTGCAGTGAGCCAGCTCTAAGTCAGCCCCCAGACAAGCCCCGGGAGTGCAGGTTTCCAGGGAACCGCCAGACGGATGAAGCCGGCTTTTGCAGAGCTGCCGTGAGGCTGGTTTCCCCTCGAGAACCCCAAAGCGAAGGGCTTTAATGGCTATTGTGACTGGAAAGCCCTTGGTTTTCAAGACTAGCAAGACCTGGCGGAGGCACGTGGGAATGGGCCACCCGGCGCGCTGGTCTTTCCAAAATTCAGACGTTGCTCCTGAGTAAATGCACTTGGGATGCTTGAAAGCCGTTGGTTTAACCGTCAGCGTTGGGGCGAGGTTGACTGTTGACAGTCGCGCAGTCTCATCGCTTTGAGGAAGGAGCCGATTTCCGGGGCCCTTCCTCTGCCAGCTGGGGGTGTCCTCCCCCTGCAGGATTTTCAAGTTGCTCTTTCCTCCCTGGTGTTTGAGGGGTAACCTGTTTCCTCGACGCTGGCACGTGTGGCCTTGGATAATGCTAAAAGAGGGAGCTTCCGCCCTATTCGTGCTTTCAAGGATTTTCAGGGAAGACTCTAAGATGTTCATAATTGTCTGCGCTGCAGGCGCAGAGGTGAGGGCGGAGCAGCTCAGACCTGTATTTCTGATACTTTAGAACAGCACAGCAGCCTGGAAAAGCGGCTCGGGGGCGCGGCCACCCCGCAGGCGGGACGCCCAGGGAAAAGGCACTGTCCTCGTCTCCTCACTGACTGGAGCAGACCACCAGGACCCTCCGTACTCAGCTAAGTTCCTCCAAATAGCCTGTCTCAAAGCAGTTTTTGGTTCCTTCTTTCCCGTAGAGAATGCTGAAAATATGTAGCTGGTGACGGCCCATGGTACCTGAAGAGAGAACGTGTGTTTCTCTTTACTTTTGAAATTAAAATACATATTTAGGATAGAAAAAGTAACCCCTGCCCCCAAAGTGCTTGGTCAGGTCATGGTGGTGGTGAAGAAGCACCGGGAAACATCTCTCCTGCGCTGGCATCAGCAGGGTGGCGTCAGCAGGGTGACATCAGCAGGGTGGCGTCAGCAGGGTGACTAGCATGCTCCTAATTTCCCTTTCTAGCCAATAGTAATCCGTGAACGGGAGTAGGGACAGTGTCTCTAGAAGGTTCCTCAGAGAGCCTGGACATTCAGACCGGGCGTTTCTAGGCCTGACTCACTTTGGCTTTGTCGGAGACGCCCGCCCTTATGGAAATTGATTTCCAAGTGCAGTGACAGTTGCCCTCGCCGGCGAGTAGGCAGGAAGGCCATGCCCACCAGGAGGAGCCCCATTCCCGGCTGGGCTGGTGCTGGGACCCCACACGCAGCTCGGCAAGGGGCCGGGGAGCCTGGGGATGCAGGCGGGGCCTCCGTGCCCACCACCCTAGAGGCGGTGCCCACACGAGGCTCGCGTCGCAGGCCGCACAGCCAGAGGCCCCTGAGATGGCCGAGCCCTTCTGTGTTTGCTGAATCTCGGTGCAGATCACTTGCTCTTTTGTGCGGGAGCGGGTCCTTGCTTCCGAAATCTGTCCTTAGCGGTGGAATATAACAGCCAGGTTAGGATCCTGACAATTCAAGCTTAGTTATCCTTTTAATTCAAGGACCATAGAGAAACTTAAATTAAGTCAGGATTTTTTTAGTGGTAGATGTAGGCCTTGATGTGGTCTCATTTTAGCAGAAATGTTTTGACTTTTTTTTTTAATATGGGTAGAATTTAAATTTATTGACTGCTTTGGCCTCTGAATCACATACAGTGTGGACAGGCAGGATTTCTAATTTTAAAGACTTCTGGTAAGGATGAAATTGGGTTTCCACCCACGCCAGCCTCATTAACTGGCAGACCTGACCGACCTCTGCTGGGGCTGGCGCCGACCATGTCCCTGCACCCAGGGGGTAGCCCTGGCCTGCTGGGATTCTTAAAGCCCCCACGTGTGTCAGGGCCGCTAATGTCCATGACATGTCACGGTCACGTTAGAAATCCGTGGGAGGACCACAGTGGAGGGGCCCAGTGGAGCAGTGGCATTGGGTCCCGTCAGCAGAGGCCAACAGCGTGAGTGGTTCTGGATACTTAATCACTGACCCCTGGTGTTGTTCTGAGCCACAGGAGGTAGCCCCTCCCATCCCTCGGATCCCCACTTCTGCCAGCTGGGAACGCCAAGCCAAGTGTCTGTCTACGGTCACCCGGGTCACCGCTGGCTCAGGTGGGGACTTCCTAGCCCTTCGGTTCACGACGCGTGGTTAGAGATGGGCTCTCCTTCGCGAGCTGCAAACGCAAACCCTTCCTTCCGACACGCAGCACGCTCCCCTATGGCCCCGCTCTGCCTGCCTGGCTAGTCCCCAGCACCCGGCAGAGCCCCTGTGGCCAGAGCCAGACATGACACAGGGCAGCTCTGTCATCGCGAGCCTGTGGGTGATCTTGCTCCTCTTCTGCCAGGTGGGAGCACGGGGCAGCCATACCCTCTCCTGACCCGGGTGTGGGGGGGCCGTCCTGCCTGAGTGGACAGGTCCAGGCAGCGCAGCCCAGGCAGATGGGGGCACCGCGTGCCTGTCCTGGAGGCCACCTACCGGCAGCCCCTCTGTGCCCCTGTGCTCAAGGCTGGCCCAGGTGCTGGGCAGGTCTGCCCTGTGCCTTCTGAGGTGCCCCCGCTCATCCCGGGAGGGTAAAGGAACCTCTGGTCATCGCTGCTGTTTTTCTGCGTGAGACAGAATTGACTTGAGCAGTGACTTTCTCCTGTGCGCGGTCAGCCTGCCCACTGCCCGCGCGGGGCGATTGCTTTAAGTCGCAGTGGTGAGGGCCACGCAGAGGCAACTGTGCAAGTCGGCTCATTTCCGAACAAGCCGGCCAGTGGCATCCGGCACGTGATGAGTTTTAACTGAAGAATTTTCTAGAGGCCAATCTCGAGGCTCAGCCTCGTGTCACAGGCTCCCTCACCGCCCAGAACTAGAACGTTCCAATTTGGTATGACTTGGGAGGTTATTTGGAGGTGTGGGAACGCTCAATACGGGGTGTCTCCCCATATAAACTTACATGTGGAATGCAGACACCAAACAGGGGGGTGTGGGGGAAGGAGGCAAGGCTTGCAGGCTGATCATGGATCAGAAGCATCCGGCAGGGAAGGCGGAGGGGTCACCACAGGGAAGGGTGCATGGCGGGGGCTGTGATGGTGGGAGAACTCAGTGGGACTAAACCAGAGAAATCAAATACTATGCAAAAATCAACGGAGATGTAAGAAAATAAACAAGAAAGGAGGGAGGGAGGCAGGCAGGAAGGAAGGGGATCCCCAAATCCCAAAGTGACTTGCAGTCACACCGAGTAGCAACTCGCGTGCAGGAAGCAGGAAGCCCTGCAGAATGTAATCATAACACGTCTCAGATTTCACCTGGCTCATGACTGAGAGAGCCACAAAATCAGAAAAGAATAAGCAAGGCAGACTGTGAGCATCAGAAATGCGAACTTCAATTTGCTGCAAACCTGACTCTTTCCACGGGGCGGGTGGGGGGCCAGTTTCATCTCCAGCAGACACATCCGTTTGCATGTCTGGCAGATGCTGCTCATTACGGGCCCCGCAATACAATTTACAGACCCACAAGCTCACTCAGCGCCAAGGACAGGAGGGGGCGGCCGGGAAGGCAGGGCGCACATCCCCCTGCAAACCCACCCAGCCGGTGTGGGGTCTCTGCCCATTTCAAAGTGGCAGGGTGTGGACACCCCCGTCGCACTTGTTACTGAACTGCTGTGAGAGTCACCAAGTATCAGCCGCGGCATCGGAACCGCTTCTTGGGGTCTCAGATTTTTGTAACTGCGCGTAAATATTCGTAAACACACGTGACTACCAGGGACTTCTTTCGTGTTTTTTCAATTTCATCGTCCACCTAAATGTTTTTTTGTTTTTTTTGAAGCCGCCCTCACCTTCGATTTTCTTTTATGATAAATCCCGGTGACAAAAGTAATTGCAAAAAAACAAATCTTAATTCTACAAAGAGTTGTTCCCCCTGGGTCACGTGAGTAGATAAACGACAGTGTCAGCTCCACGGGGTTCTGCTGGTTCCTGGGGCTGGGGTGAGCCGCCTCTTTGGAGTCTGAGCGCAGTTCTGTCGAGGCACATAGAAGTTGCTCCCCATGAGAAGAGTGGAGATTTAAAGTTTTTAAGAGCTATTTGTGGGGCCTCCCTGGTGGCGCAAGGGGTTAAGGCTCAGCACTATGAAGCTGTCCGCAGCCTCTGCAGCATGAGTTCCATCCCCAGCCAGGGAGCTACCCACACGGCACAGCAGACCTCTCCTGTCTCCCCGCTGCTCCCCTCAGCAGTGGATTTCAGTGGATCCCCCTGTTCTGTTTCCCACTCTCTCTGGGGAGTCCTTTCACCCCCCACACCTCTGGCCTGTACCCCCATTCTTGTATGCATAAATAAATAAATCTTTTTAAAAAGAGCTCTTTGCGGGGGACATTCAGCAAAGATATAAAACTGGACATTCTGGGGTCTTGTGGGAACTTGTGGGGTGTGAAGCCACGAGGGCTGCCTTTGAAATGGACGGAGCTGCGTCCCAGCGACTTCCCAGCTGCGCCTGTTTCTGCTGCGGCGCCTGTCAGTGCCTCACCCGTGCTGTCCAGTGGGGACTGTGCCGTCCCTCCCTAAGTCGAAGCCCACAGGGTGTGAGACCCGCGACCCCAACCCGCCATGCTAGGCCCCCGGCCTCAGAGAACCCGCACCCCAATTCCAGTTTGGAAGGGAGAGGCAAAAGGTCCTCACTGTCTTTCTGTGGCCCCCTGAGAACGGCACGCAGCTGGCGCCAGGCGCTGTCCTGCTGGCGGGACCAGTGAGCGCGGCGGCTCTTCGAGAAAGGACCTAGAAACACTCGGGGTGGTGTGTGTTGTGGCTGCTCGTCTGCTTGGGTGACTCACACCCCACGTGCGAGAGACCGTTCGGAAATGGCCGCTCATTTTCCCACCCACTGTGCGTGGCGTGACCCCGTGCGGCCCCGCAGTGTTCGTCCCCCTGACAGCTGAGTGTGCGCGTGCCGCACGCCCATCTCTACTGGCACGAGGCAGCCCCCGACGTGGCTGCTGCCAACCATGCCGCAGTGGGCACGGGGTCGCGAGGCTTCACCCCTCGATGTGAGGATGAACCCCCAAGTTCATATAGTTTTATAAATTAATTTTAAAGAAAAGGGGTTTGGTGTTTTAGGAGAAGCTGCTGTATCTCTTTTGGGCCAACATTGCCTCCCTCTGGCGAATTCTGTGATCCAAAGCAGGAGAGAGGAACCCCAGAGCACTTGTTTTGAATGTCGGAGCCCCGGCTCCTTCAGACGGAAACACTCGCGTGAAAGCTGCGCGCCTGCCCTGAGGCCTCCAAGCACACTCCCTACATCAGTGTTGGGAGGTGCAGCCTGGCCCTCCCACCTCGGCGCCGCCCCCCGCCGGGCACTCCCCCCAGCCCTGCTCGCCGTCCGCGCTCCCCCCGAGTGTGTGTGCTGGAGAAAGGAAACTCTCTGTAGTAAAAGGTGTTGGGAAATTGGACAAGCCACACGCAGAGAAGGGAGCCAGGCCCCTGTCTCACACGACAGACACGAGATGGGATACTACTCGGGTGTCAAAAAGGTAAACTCTTGCCATTTGCGAAACAAGGATGCACCTGGCGGGGATGGCTCCGCGCGGCAGGCAGAGGAGGACAAAGGCTGGGCCGTGTCACGTAGACGTGGCCTCTAGGGAAGCCGAGCACATGGGCAGACAAATGCAAACCAATAACAAAACCTAGAAATCTGACTACGGGGGCTACCAAGGCGGGGTGGGGAGGAGAAGACAACAAGGGGGGAGCACGATGGACTGGGGTGGGGGCTTCGGGCGCCTGGTGGTGGGTGCGGGGCAGTGACGTAGAGCTGCAGGGCGGCCCCGGGCCGCGGAGTCACAGGCAGTGATATAAACCAGTGTTACCTCAACTTTTAAAAATTAAAAGAATAACAACTAAAAATAGGAAAATCATTATTATAAAAATTATTCAAAATGATGACATGAAAGCCAGGAAATCCGAAGGAGGAGGCGAGGGGAAAACAAGGATGGCCCAGCCCAGAAAAAGTCAGTGATGACATTAATTATGCACCTGAGGCGCTTACCACAGCAGCCCAGAGCGTGGGCCTTACTCATGTTTTAATGCGTTTTAAAGGCTGAATTCATGTGCAGAGTATCCTTGATTCACTGAGTTTAAATTAAAAATCAATAAAAGTAAGAGGCCCAGAATAACTTTACATATTTGAAAATTAAATGTTTTTAAATACTCATTGGACCAAGCAGACATTACAGGGAAAATTAGAAATAATTTGAACTGAATAATAATGTAGCTCAACATATCAAAATTTGTGAGATGTAGCGGACGCCATCCACAGAGGGAAATTTTTGGCTTCTGTAGCGTCATTAGCAAGATGGGAAATCAAGCTGGAGACTGAGCTCCACATCCACAGCTCGGGAAAGAGAACTTGGAGCCAGAGCAGGTGAAAAGGGGGACACACGAGAAAAGAACTTAATTCCGTGATAGCGGGCTCCACAGAGCACTGAGGTGATGGTACCGCTTGGACGGCGGGTGGGGAGCCGGGTCTGCACACGCTGATCGCAGAGGGGGTGTGAGATGCCCTGCCCTCCCCTCACAGCGGTTCAGAAAGACGGGCCTGTCTGTCCCTGGCTGCGTGCCAAGAACCCAGCCTTTTGTATTGTCTGTCATATCCGCACTATGTGTCCACACGCGAGAACACGTGCATGAACACACAAACGTGCACACGCGCACACACACACACACACACACACACGCTCGCACATGCACCTGCCCCATTCAGTGCTCGTGCTGACTTTCTAGGGGATATTTCAATCTGGGCTGATTTTACAAGGACCCCTGTCAGGTCCTGAGAACACAAGGTAGAGATTCAAAGACCTGGATGCCAGGAAAACTGCCGGAGCCTCGGGGCAGCAGAGAGGCTCGTGGACAAAAGGAGGACAACCTCGCAGACTGCAGGTGTGGGTACTGCAGGTGTACCCCTACACACTTCACCCCAAACGCTCAGGTCTCAGACACTGGCCTCTTCAGTACCATCTTCCACCCATTTTTGTAGCAATTTTCTTTCTCTTTTTTTTAAACAGGTACTTTTTTTTTAAAAGATTTATTTATTTATACAAGAACCGGGGTACAGGCCAGAGATGCGGGGGGTGAGAAGATTCACCAGAGACAGAGCAGGGAGCAGAACAGGCAGACTGATGAAATACACTGCCGAGGGGAGCAGCGGGAGACAGGAGAGGTCTGCCGCGCCCTGCGGGTCACTCCCCGGCCGGCCAGGGATCGAACTCGTGCTGCAGAGGCTGTGGACTGCTTCATAGTGTGGTGCTTAACCCCTTGTGCCACCAGGAAGGCCCTAAAGGACGCTTTTGACAAAGCAAAGGATATCTATTTTTCACAAGACAGTTCACTTCATCTAAGTGGCCGTCAAAGGCTTCACGAGTCCTTCACATCTCATGTCTCTGTTTTATTTCCTCTCTTGTAGATACAGAATTCATCTACAGAGAACAGAAAGGCAACGTGATCCTGCGGAATGTGGAGACCAATATTTCTACTGTGTTAATAGAAGGCAAAAAAATTGTAAGTACTCTCTCTAATGACCAGGATAATTTCAGTTTCCCTCCTGCAAGTCAATAAAGCAGAAAATGACTTTAGGTCTCAACTTTTAGAATAGCCAAGCAGAAGCAATAAACTTGTACTACTACAGGCTGAGCAACTGAAGATAATGTGAAATTGAAACCACACTAATTTAATAAGATGAAAGCAGTTTCTTTCAGTGTGCCGGAAATTTCTCTGCAGGTGCAGGAACAAGTGTTGCATATCATATATAATTGAAAGATAAAGTCCTCAGGCTTTACACATTACAGAACAATTGCAATAATGCAGAGAATACTTCAGGAGGACTTGCTCGATCTCGTGGAGGAAAAAAAAAGCTCTCGCCGCCACATGCCCAGGGAATATTAATTTAGGGGCTCCGGAACTTCCTCTGATGACATTCCCTGAAGTTTGTGCTTCCAGACAAGTTCGGAGTCGATGGGAAGGCACTGCTCTGCAATTTGGGGAAAAACCCATTTGCCCAAAGATTCAAATGACCTTGAGATTTGGCGTTCAAGTGCAGGGCAGGTTGTCTATGAAAGATACCGACGTTGTGGGCCAAAAATCAACCTGGAGGATTAACTCTTCTTTTCGGTGGGTTCGCTTTCATTATAGAAGGAATGAATTAAGGAGTTTGTCATTTTCTTGTCCAGGAAACTGGGGGAGCAAATGAGGAAATGAGGGATAATTCTATACAAAGAGCCAGACTTGAAACAAGCCCCCCGTGACGGTGCATGTCTGTGGTGTGCGTGGGTCAGAAGCCGGCGCGCTCCATCCTGGGGCACAGGCGGCCACACAGGAGTGGACCCTGCGTTTACAGAGGAGGGGCTGAGCCCGGCCAGATAGCCCAGCCCTCGGCACCTGGGGGGACAGGGGGGTTCCCAGACCCCTGCAGGGCCGTGCGCGCCCCCTGCTCCCCCCTCAGGAACACCTAACTTGCCATTTAAGTGCTTGTGATTTTGGGTGTAAAGACGCCTTTTTCTTCAAAGAACAAGTTTATTGCGGTTTAATCATAAACGTACTTGTTTCTCGTGCAGCCCGCTGGCCGGTGGGGTAGGGGTGGGGTCCCCTCCTGCGAGGAGAGACGAGGGAGCGGCGGAGCGTGAGCGGGTTTCGCGCCCCTCCGCTCCCGTCGGAGGCTGCGGCCGTCGTGTGTTTGAGGTTGTCTGGGGCGGTGACCGGGGCTCCAGGGAGCACCTGCTGTCAAGAAAGGGTCCTGGTTCCCGAGGGCGAGCCTGTTCCGTGGGTCGCGACCCTTGCTCGGAGCCGCCGCTTCCCGCTGCCTCAACCGCGTGGGGCAGGCGCTGTCCCTCGTGCCCCGGCCGCTCGGCTGGTCATGCCCAGCCGCGTGTGGATGCTCCTGAGCAGACGCCAACCAGGACGCGTCCCGGAGCCGCCGCGACTCGGGACCCTTCCGGGACCCCTGTCCCCCCTCCCGGCTCCCTCTTGCGGGACAGCGGGGTTCGGGGGCCCCTCAGGGCGGGCATCCTGCTCCACTGTCAGAGCCGTGCTGAGCGTGGCAGTGAGTTTGAGGCCCTGAGTTTGAGGGTCCCCTGCACCCTGGTGGGGTGGGGGAGCACGAGCTGCCCAGGACCCCAACCCGGAGCAGCAGCTCCTGCTCCCGCTGGGGTCCTCAGCTGTGTCCTCTCTGCCACCAGCCCGGGGCCCCCTCCTCACTGGACACCCAGAGGCTTTGAGCTGATTTCAGGGACTCGGGCCTCAGAGAAAAGGGCTGTGACGGGCGAGGCCAGCTGCAGTCTCAGGGCGGCCTGCCCGGTACCCCTGAGCTGGCAGGAGCGGGGGGAAGCTATGGCGCTGCTGATGGGAGGCCCCAGGGCCTTGGCCTTCGCCTCGGTCTCCCCCGCCAGCTTCGTGGCTCCCAGGCCTCAGGGAGCGCCCCGCCCGCGGTTGGCCCCCGCTGCCCCAGGCAGCTGCTCAGAGCCAGCTCCTCGGGAAGGACCCAGGGCAGGGCAGTGAGGGCCACGCCTTACGGCCGCGGGAGAGCTTCTGGGTCACCCTTGGGCTCCGGGCTGGCCTCTCCTCACACCTCCCAGAGGACAGCAGGACGGCCCGGCTCGCCCCGCTCTGCCCACGGGCACCCGCTGGGGCTCAGGCTCGGGCTCGGGCAGGGGCGTGAGGGTCCAAGCAGGAGATCTGGAGGCCACCCCAAGGGGGCAGGGCGGCTGGTAGGATCCCCCCAACATGGTTCTGAGCACCTTCCCTGCAGGAGTCGGGACTCCAGGGCTTCCCGGGGTGAGGCGAGGCCTGAAGCTGGTGGTTTCAGCCGGGGGTGATCCCTTGGATTTCTAAAAATAACGAAAATCACACCTAAGCATTCACTCACTGGCATGATACACTTGATGTCCCAGGAATTGCAGGGCATTGTATTTCACTCTCACTTTAGAAATAATTTAAATGTCAAGCTTAACATATTTTATTTTTCTGCTCCTATAAAACTCTTGTCAACAAATGAACAAATTATAGATGTAGTATTTTGTCACAGATTATAAGTTTCATAATTTTATAACAAATTATAAAAATTTCCGACATCTCTCTCTTCGCCTCTGAAAAACGAAACACTGACTGTATCTCGTGGCTCAAGCTGGGTCTTTAGAAGTTGGTGGTTCCTGAAAAATCTCGTGAATCTTTTTGCCACTGAGTACAAGATCGATTTCTTTCTCCCCCTGGTTGTCTTCTCTTCTCTTCTCTTCTCTTCTCTCTCTCTCTCTCACGCCCCCAACCCCCAGCAGCAGTGCATTCACACGGGCTCACCGCATGTAGCCGAGCTTCACTGCAGAGATTTCACGGGGCCGTCATGGAAGCTGAGCCACCGTCTCTCCGATCCCCAATCACCACTGAGCAGAACTCCCCCAAAGTGTTTAGCCCTTGCTGGGGATTTAGATATGCACGGTTGGAACAGTCTGTGGGGATCAGGTCTTTGGCGCCACGAGGCCCACACACAGGACTTTGGCTTGGCCTCCCCTGCAGGCGGCCCGACAGGCCAGCTCAGGACAACCCCCAGTAGCGGCCTGGGGCCTCCCGCCCTGTTTATTGCTGATGCCGGGACGCAGTGGGGAGGGTGACACGGCCACTCACAGCCGCATTTACGTCCTGGGGTTTGGAAAGCAACTCGGCCAGGCGTTCTAGATTAATAAAAATAATTGTGGATTTTGATTCAGTCCATGGACGTTTTCATAAGTAAATAACCAACAATATAATGCCGTCCTTGGAGGATCCAAAAGAGGCTAGTTTTTTTAAAACTAAATTACCAAGAAAATTTCTTAATAAGGAAGAATACAGTAAAAAATATAATTTAATAGCTTTTGTTGTCACTAACATAAGTACCTAAAAGAGGAAGTGGAGGAAATAGTCCATTGACTGTAAGAACAAAACCTGTAAAAAAAAAAAAAAAAAGGAAAGAAAGAAAAGAAAAACAAGCCATAAGCCTGAGACCAGCAGAAGACTTAGAACGAAGCAAGCTATAAAATCTTGATGAATATTTGAAAGAAATTAAAGATAGAATTTTAGAGAAGGGGACAATATTGAAAAGGTTAATTCTCTAACTAGTACAATTCCACTTAGGCATTTTGGAAAAGCTTAACTGCCACACGCCTGATGAACTGGCGTCACTGTCATAAGGAAGAGAGGCCGGAACGTGGCCGCAGAATCCCACACCCCCTCGCGCCTGCTGCTGTCCTCTCTGAGCTCGCGCCCGTGCCCCACGTTTTGCACTTTTTGTTGGTGACTTTGCTGTTTCAGACCCCGCCGAGCGTCGTGCTGAGCTTGTCTAGTGTTAGTGCCGAGAAGACCCCGTGCTCGGGGTGCAGCCTGCTGAGGGGGTGTTCAAGGGGACCCAGCCAACGGCACATAGTCCTCAGGGCCTTGAGATATGACGGCGGGTCAGCAAGGATGCGTCCATCGACTGGCAAGAGCGTGGTGACCAGAGACTCGCAGGCCCCGCGCCCTGAGCCCCGGAGCAGGATGGCCCAGCACCTGCTCCTTCTAGAACACCAGCAGCTCCCCCAGGGGCTACGGACGGTAGACCGTTAAGCGGACCCGCGCTGTGGAGTACACAAGCTCCCAGGGCCCGGTCCAGTGAAAACGGCTACTTTGGGGTCATTTCCCCGAGTCAGGCTGCAAGACAAGACGAGCTCAGGGACGAGGGAGGCTGAGCTGCGTCTGCACAAGCTGTGCGCCACCTGGCCCCGGGGAGGGCCGTCGGGGCCCAGCGGAGCGGGGGCATTTGACGGGGGCCGGCCCGTGGGTGGCGGCATCGGGGCCAGGTGACCTGCGCGGCGGGAAGAATCTGAGCAGAAACCGTCGTTCAGCCACTGCCTGCGGCCTCGGGGGCGAGAAGCAGGAAGAAGCCGGCGAGAACAGCGCAGGGAGGGCGGGTCTGCTCTGCTCACAAGCTGCCTGGTGTCGGCGCTCACGGACAGAGCGAGCCAGTTTGTTTAAGCGGAGACATTGGGAGAAAGTTGCTCTTATGTTTAATTCCGTTGATTTGCTTCCGTGGATGATCAGTAAGTACCCATGACCTTTGAAAAAATGTGAAAAAACATCAATTCCCTGAGTATTGCTCGGTGGGCGCCAAGAGCGAGGCGGCCGCTTGAACCGACGGGGCCGGTCCCGGACACTGACTTTGTCCCCCGCCTCACGGCGCGCGGCTTCTCTGCTGCGTCCGAGCCGCGCCCCCTGAGGTCCTGAAGAGGCTCCGTTTGCTTTTCTTTCAGGAGTCGCTGCGGGCGCTCCGGTACGACGTCTCCCCGGACAGAGAGTACGCGCTGTTCTCCTACAACGTGGAGCCCGTGAGTACCGCGCGCGCCCTGCCACGCTTCCCGTGGCCTGCGTTCCCTCGCGCCTGCCTTCCCGGGGCCCTCGCGTGGGGACGCGCTGGCGGCGCCTCTCCGGCCACCCTGCCCGCGGGAGGGACTCGGCGCGAGGCTCCGGGAACAAGAGCTGCTCCCCCGGGGCCGCCTCGCCGGGCTGTCGTGGGGAGGCCGTCCGTCTGTAAAGACTCAGTCCGCCCTCCCTGCCATTCATTTTCTGGCCCTTCTCTCCGCCTCATCATAAATTTTATCCTGAGAACGAAGCCGCAGCCAGGCCTGCTCCGTCCGCGCTGACGTAACGCGGGGTGTCGCCTGCCTCGCTCCGGCCGAGGGGCCGTGCCCATGACGTCATTCTCTCTGTCATGGCCTCGGGCGGAGCCCGCCTAGGATGCCAGCAGAGATTTCCCTGAAGTCGCAGCCCGGGCGCCCCTGGCAGGCTCAGCCTGGGGCTTTCTCTCTTCCTTCTAAATGGCTCACTTCAAATTTCATGTCGGCGATTTAATTTTCAGTGAGCTTGAAGGTGACATTTGCCGTGTGCGTGAAGCAGGTGTGTGGCTTAGACGAGCCGAGCCGTGTGATCTGGGAGCGGACGTTTGTGGCCCTGGGCTCGCTGGCAAATAAACCGTGGAATTCCACGCCCTTCCCGTTCGGCTGAGCCGCTCCGGGCGTCTCCTGGATAAGAGCAAACCTCAGCAGACAGCCGAGGAAGCACCACAGCGGTGGGGTCAAAGGTTGAGTCCCAGCTGCTCCGGCACAGCTCACTCCCTCTGAGTGAGGAGAGCAGGCGGTTTCAGGGCTCTGCGTAGAGAATCTGGAGATAACAGGAGCACCCCACCGAGCGAGGGAGCATCCGGCCATGGGAGGGAGCACCCCGCTGTGGGAGGGAGCACCCCACCGTGGCAGGGAGCACCCCTCCGTGGGAGGGAGCACTTTGTCTGGTGATGAGATTCCTGCTCCCAGGAGCCTTCTAAACAGCGTCACATTGTTCTCCGGATGTCACAGAAGCATCTCACGAGGCTCATTTGGAAAAGGCCGTCTCCTCTGGGATTCTGGGTCCCCTGCTAGAAGAATTCCCCGCTGTCGGCCTCCTCCTTCCCAGAGCCCCTTCTGGCAGAGCGCCCTGGGACGCCGCTGTGCCCATAGCTGTTGGTGGGAAGACAGCACCAAGTCTGAGGCTCGCATGGGGGACGCTGCTGATGAGCGGAGTCTTGAGGTCAGGCCCCTCCTGCTGCAGCACCTACTGGGACTAGGGCGAGCTCCATCCATCTTCCAGAGGAGGGAGGCGCTGGCCACGCAGCCACATTCAAATAAGGGGTCTGCGCGCTCAGAACAGGCCGCCACGTGGAAGCCCCGACTTGAGTCAGAGGCCCTCCTAGTCGTCAGGCCCGGGCGCCGGCCCCCAGGTGCCCTACAGAAGAGCCAGAGCCGGCCTTGCTGCTCTGCTGAGTGCCAGCCCCACCCTCCCCCGTGCAGCCCAGGCGGCCCTGCGGATGCATCCAGGGCCAGGGGACAGGCACTGACCTCTGGGCAGGGATGGAGGGCAGGGGTGGGGTGGAAGGTGTCCCTGCGGACTGGGCGGCAAGAGGATGCGTGAACAAGAGCAGACAGGCAGAGCCTGCAGACAGCTAGGCCCCGTCCTGAGACAGCGAGGCTTGCAGGAGAGCATGTGGCTGTGGACAGAGCCCCCTCTTCCCTGGTGCCCCCTCTTCCCTGGTGCCCCCTCTTCCCTGGCGCGCGGGCAGAGCCGGCCCCGTTCCTTGCAGCGCACGTCCCGCTCGCCCTTGAGCACAGGCGACTGGTCAGAGGCATCCAGAAACCTGAAGCGTGTCCACTCGTGGTGAATTTCTCCTCCTCGCCTTTCTGCGTGGGGGTGGGAGTAGCTCATTTTGCACCCAAGGGGCCACGGGCTGCAGAATTCATGGAAAGCTTGAAAAAGGCTCAGCTGTGGTGAGCCCCGGCCGGGTGTCTGCGGCGGCGTCAGGGGAGTCCAGACTCGCCTCGCGGCTGGCGGGGAGCGACCCGTCTGGCTCCATCGATGGGTTAATTTTTAAAAATCACTTGAGATTTGTAAACATGAGGAATTGGCTTTAAAGTATCGAACCCGTGTCCGTGGCGAATTACAGTCCTGCTGCTGGCCTGTGGCACTGAGCGCCGGGCCGCGTGTTTCTGGGGGTGACCGCCGTCCCTTCTCCGCTGCGCTGCCCGGCTCTGCCCAGGGGCTCCCAGACGTGTGCCTTGGCCCTGAGGTGGAGCTGGAGTGGCCATTTCTGGGCCCCCCTCTGGGAGCAGCGGGTCCCAGTGGGGCTTGTGGGCCACCCACACGTTTGCACGAGCCGCGGTCATGTCAGCGTGGGAGGCGGGGTCAGCGCCCCAGCTGCAGCTGCCCACACCCACACTGCAGAGCCATCTCACCAGCCAGAGGCCCCCGCAGCTGCCTGGCAGGAGGGCGGGGGACACTCGCCTTCCCGGAATTCCTGCCTCTTCTCCTGTAGACCCCCAAGAGCCCCCGGGACGGAGCTGTCCCAGGCCTTGACTGTAACTCAGTCTGGAGCCTCGTATCCACCCACCCTTCCTTGGGCAGCAGGATCTGTAAAGAAACAGCTCACTCGCTCTGCCAGCCCCTGGCACCTGCCTCGGCCGCATGGCCCGAGACTCTCTATTCGAGCTCTAAGGCCTTGTCATCGGGTCACGAACGTGTGCAGAGCGCAGCGAGGGCCGTGCCGGGCTCCGAGGCTCACGAGGATCAGCAGGGGTGGCGGTTCTCAGGGGACCGTGGACAGGCCACCGCGGCCTCCCTGGGGTAACACACGTCGAGAACTCAGGGCCTGGAAACGGGTGCGACCTCCCGGCCAAGTCGCTCTCGCGGCCAAGGGCGAAGCTGGGCTTGCGCGGGCCAAAGCCTCCAGCGTGAGGCTGGCGTCACCTCGTGTCCAGTCTCCTGGGTCCCCAGAATGTCCCCAGGGGCCCAGGAGCCACTGCCACCCCCTCAACCGTCTCCGTATAGCGTCAGAAACCAGGATTTGGGGGGGTCACTTCCCTGGGCCCCCAGTGCATTTCTGCCAGCAGGCAGGGGCAGGTGCCCACCTGGTCTGCACCCTGGGGTTGCGGGGTCACAGGGAGGCGACCCAGGCCCCAGCCTCGCCCTCCTCAGCCGCCCCCCTGCCGCCCCCCTGAACAAGCAGAAGCACAGAGGTCGTCCAGGCAGCACCCAGCAGCCCCCTCGCCACCTCTGCCCGCCACGGGGTAAAGCATCTCCTTGGCTCGGGGCGCGCTGCGGGCGAGGCTGGGGTGAGCGCCATGCGGCGGTTCCAGCAGAAACCCCTGAGAGGAGAGGGCCATGCGCTGCGCAGCCGTGCCCGAGCAGGGCGCTGTGTCCCACCGGACACGCACTTCTGTGGGCAGGACCACGGGGCGGAGGCGAGCTCAGGAAGTTCTTGTGATGGTCCAATTGTCTGGTCCACTGGGTTTCTGGGGCAGGATGTCCTGCTCCCCCAGAGCAGAGCCGGGAGAGGAGCCGAGAGCAGAGGGAGAGGCGGCCCCACCTCCCTGTCCCTCTCAGCCTTGCTCCCGCCCCTCCCTCCTCCCATGACTCCCTCCTCCCCCCTCCTCCCCTGTGGGAGGGAGCACCCCGCTATGGAAGGGAGCGCCCCACTGTGGGAGGGAGCACCCCGCTATGGAAGGGAGCGCCCCACTGTGGGAGGGAGCACCCCGCTATGGAAGGGAGTGCCCCACTGTGGGAGGGAGCACCCCGCCATGGGAGGGAGCACGGCCATCTTGTCTTGAATAAACTCCAAAGGCCTGGCCTGGGGGCTGAGTTCTGGGTTTGCGATGTCAGGCCAGCCCTGTGTGCTCTGGTCCCACCGCATACGCGGGGCGTCGCTGAGGACCCGGGGCCCCGACTCCCACATCTGTGCGCCCTGCTGGCACAGGGCGTTCCGGGTAATGCTGCAGATGGCGGTCGGGGTGCAAGGAAAGGCAGAGACGTGGGCGCCTGTTCCTCGGGAGCCGCCTGCACACTCTCGCTCCACCGCACACCACTCGCAACAGCACCCGCCCTCGTTACTCCCCGGGCCCCAGCACCCCAGCCAAGGCCAGGCTGCCCCACCGGGCTCCGGGGAACTGGACACGTGGACGTGTCCTTCTGTTTACACGGGGGTTTACAGTCAGGCGCCAGGAGGAGAAGCGGCAGCTGACATCGTGTTCCCTGAATCCCCCCCAGCCCCCAGGCCTGCTCCTTACTTTGAAGCCGCGCCGGTGTAGACGTGGCCTCGCAGGGTTGGCTGGTCCCTGCTCCGGGCTGCCCCGCCCACCCAGCTCCCACCTGGGCCCCTGTGGGGACGCACTGGTGGCCCTGGCACGGGAGGGGGCTGGGGCAGTGCCCCCGGGCAGTGCCAGTGTGGGCAGGAAAGTGAGTGTGGATTTAAGGGACTCTGCCAAGCTACACCGTCCGTGCAGCCGGGAGCCCCACGCGCGTGCTCGGGGAGGAAGGGATGGGTACCCACGCTCGCCCCGGTGCGTCCGCCGCAAGGGCAGGTCGGCGCAAGAGCATGCCAAAGCATTCTTTGAAAAGTTTTCGTTTTCAAGACAATGAATTCGGGGCAAAGTTCCTGAGCTGAGAGAGCCAAGAGCCCCAGCACATGCTGACCACGAGCTCGGGCTCGGAGCGGGACCACAGGGGCTCGGCTAGGCGTGCCGCAGGGAGCGGGCGTGGGGACTGCGGTCACCTCCCCCAGGAGGACCGCCAAGGCAGGGCGGGGGCCAGGCTGTGGGGGGCAGGACCTGCCCTGCCGTCAGGGAGGAGACGCCCGGCTCCCTCGCCTCGCGCTGCAGAGACGGAGCAGCTGGAAACCTGGAAACTGCCTGGTGTTGGCTGCTGGACACCCACTGCGGGCCGCGGTTGGGGCCCTTGGCGTGCGCTGCGGGTGGACGCGCCACACAGCAGCAGGTGGACTTGTCCGTGGGGCGTGAGACGGTGGAAGGGGCGGCTGGGACCAGGGCTGGGATGTTTTTAACACGGGTGATCTGAATTGCATGCGGCGAGGGAGAGGTGAGCTGAAGGCGGATGTCCGTGTCGCGGAGCTGGGGAGGCTCAGCGGAATCAGAAGGGAGCGGGGCGCAGCCCACAGAGCTCGCGCGGGAAGCACCCCGGGAGGGACGCCGGGCGGGGAGGGCCTCGGGGTGAGGAGCGGGCGGTGGCTTCCAGGGCAGCTGCAGAATGAGCCGAGCCCGGCGGGAGGAGTGGCTGATCCGGAGCAGGAGGACGCGGCAGGAATGTGGCCAAAACGTAGGTTTTCAGCTCGGTTAGCGAGTAGCTGGGGGAGCCCAGGCCAGACAGAGCGCATCAGAGGGGAGCCGGGCGTGGGGGGCTGTCGGGCTTGCTCTGGGTGACACTGAGGTTTCGGTAACTTGAGGCGGAGGGACGCGGAGTCCGGGAGGCTGGCTGGGGTCCCAGCCGAGGGCTGGCCTGGGGCGCTGCCTGCGTCTCGGGGATGCCTTCACCAGGGAAGACGCCGTGGCGTGAGCTCGCGGGAGTGTCCTGGCGGGGCGGGGTGGGGTCCAGAGCGTGACGCCCGGGCATGAGGGCGGGGGCGGGAGGTGAGGCCGCCGCTGAGGGCGACCACGCACCACCCCGTCCTGACTGCTTATTCGTTCCCAGGTATGAACCCCCAGGACCAGCTCTCTCGCCATGTATTAGGGTGCATTTTGCTGAGTTTGCTTCCCCCCCGCGCGGGGTGTTTGGGGCAGCGAGTTCTCCCGCGGCCGTTTCCTAAGACACGTGTGTGTGATGGTGTCCGACGAGACCGCGGCACGTGCGCGTGAACTTCTGAAAATGCCTCAGAAAAACAGCTCGACGCGTCCTTGCTGGGCCTCGCGCGTTGTGCTTTCCCCGCGACCGCAGAGCTCGGACGCTGCGCCAGCGCGCCGGGACCGAAGGCCTGCCTGTCCCCCGGGCGGCCTGCCCTGCCGCGCGGCCTCTCGGTGTCTGCAGACAAGACCTTGCAGCGGGAACCTCGCCCCGGGCTCTTCAAAGTCTGTTTCTTCGGGCCTGTGGCTCTTTCGGCTCTGCGTTGAGAGGGGTCTGGGCAGGAATGATCTGCCTGCTTCACCCCGAGGCGGTGAGAAACCGTTTCCTCTTGCTCGCGCGGCCCAGGGCGGCCCTGGCGTCGTAGAGGCTCCTCCCTGGCCGGTCCGCTCTGCCCCTGGCGCTCACACACCCCGGCAGGCCCAGCGCCTCGGACCCTCCACGTCTGGCTCCCGGTCTGCTGGGCTCCCCAGCGAGCTGTTCTGTTCTCCAGGCGTGATGACACCCCCGCGCACAGGCACCCGCCCCGAGTGTGTCACCTGCCAGCAGCCGCAGACTGGGGCCGCTGTCCTCCCGTCCACCTCTGCTCGCTGCTGCCCTCACGCGGCCCCTTCAGCTTGGTCTTGCTCTTCCTCCTCGGCTCCGCTCAGAAGACACCCACACAGGCCCCCGGAGGGCTGTGTGTGAAGAGGCGGACAGGGGAGCCTGCTGTCGTGTGGGGTGACCCATCCAGGCAACGGATTGAAGTCGCCGTTTCCAGGTGGACTCAGGAAACAGGATTTCATCCCAGCAAAGACCAAGTCGCCATCCCCAGCGAGAGCCGCTGCCCAGCTCCCAGCGGTCAACTGGCTCGCGTCACTGGGAGTAAGAGACACACACCCTCGGCTGAAGCAATTCCCGGGGCGGTGATTAGAGGGTGGCAAGCTCAGGCCGGGTCCTGCTTGGGGGTGACTTACGCTCCCGGCCTAAAAACAGATGATCGCACCTACCTGGGGAGACGGAGCGGCCCCTCGCGCGAAGGGGCGGCACCCAGCCCCCCACCTGCCCACCTCCACCAGCCTCCCCGCTTCACCCGCCACCGCCAGCGCTGCAGGGGCTCCCACTGCACCCCAAGGGCTTCTCCAAAGTGCAGAGGGGTGCGTGTCCCCCGGCCTCTCACCTCTGCTGCCCTGACTGCTTTGATGAAGAACCGTCTGTGTCTGGGAAGCTGCTGGAAGTTGTAGGGAGGAGCCCAGTCACTCCGAGGACGTCTCTGCCTGTGATTTAAAGGTAGTTCTCGCTTTCCTCTGGATTGAACCTGGATATATTATTTGCCTGTTGCTGGGTTTACGAAAACTGCCCGATGTACAGTGAGGACGGCCGATGCCGACTGCCTCCCGCTGCCCGTGGGCCGGGGCTGGGCCCGCTGTGCCCAGTGGCCGTGACCTCTCCGGAGCTGCCATCCCGTGGGGCTGGGCGGAGCATCAGAGGCCAGGCGGGCGATGAGGACTGTCCTTCCTGGCTGTTGCTAAGAGCCCATGGTGCCCACCTGGCAGTCGTCAAGCTGGTGGGGGGAGCCTTGGCCCCACCTCCCGGGCCCTCCCAGCGAGCCTGAGCACCCGCAGGACGCAGGACCCGGCAGCCCTCGCCCGGACCCGCGGGCTGAAGCGCACGGGAAGGAAGCCCCTTCCCAGCCCTGCGGCCGGAAGCCCAGCGCAGCCAGCCCCAGCCCCAGCGAGTCAGGCTTCTCCACCCCGACCCGCCTCTGCCCGCCCAGCTCTCCCCCTCAGCCTCGCTGGGCCAGTTTCCTGTCTTAGCAACGGGGTTCGGTCTGCCTGAGCTACTGTGGAGCGTAAAGTGGGGGACAGCACAAAGATGTCTCTGGGGAAGAGCTCGGAACCCCCATAGCAGGCACGAGATGTGGAGCGAGGGCCCAGCCAGCTCCTGCCCCGCCCGAGGAAGGCCTTCCGGCCGCGGCACCCCACAGCCCGGGTGTCCACGGCCCAGGTGTCCACAGCCCGGGTGTCCACAGCCCGGGTGTCCACAGCCCGGGTGTCCACAGATGGCCTCCCACAGGGACCACTCGGGTGGAGCTCGGCTGGGCCCAGCCCTCCGCGGGCGCCACTTCACGAGTACTGGAGACACCCACATCGGCTCCCTGCTGGGTGGCCTTGCAGCTTCATGAAGTTCTCCCTCGTGATTTGTTCCTCGGCGGCTATGTCTCCAAACAAAGGCAGTATTTGGATTACGTCCCCCCTCGGGTGCCAACTCCCTGCCCTGCCACGGCCGCGCTGGCCCAGACTTGGGGTTAAGGACTCGTCGGGCCCCTGGGAGCGCAGGGGGGCTGGGGCATGAGCGCCGTTGCTTGTTTCTGCATCTGGGTGCTTTTTCTCCAGAAAACTGCACACGCAGTTCCAACAAGTCCCCACGAGGGCCCAGGCGGGCGGGGGGCAGCGCACTCAAGCAGAGTCCGCTGTTTCGTCCTGCCGCTCGCGTCCAGCGCACGCCCCGGTGCGCCTGCTGCAGGGCCAAGGGCTGTCTCCGTGGCTGCACGCGCTCGCCCCGTGTCTCTGCACAGTCTCACGTCTTGGTGTTGGCTGCAGAGAAAGTCTCGATGGTAGACGAAGAGTCTGTTAGATCCTCTAAGGACACGAGCCCAGGACACAGCCCACAAGAGACGGCGGTGCTGACCCGTCCCGCAGGACTCGGGCCCCGGCTCACGTCGGAAGGAAGAGCGTGTCGGTGACGTTGGAATGTCATCGGTCTCGACGGAGGGGCTGCCATCCTCGGCTGGCCTGGCCCAGCCAGTAGCTGCTGCTGGAGGAGCCCTGCAGAGCTGGACAGTGCCCAGCAGACGTGCCCAGCTGGTGCCCAGGGTCCTCTGTCATCAGGGAGCCATGGAGCCCGACTTCCCTGCAGGTGGCAGCACAGGAGCCCTTCCGCCCACAGACTGTGCCCGAAGCTTTGCCCTCTTGCTGCTCCCCCAGGAAGTGGGGGGGGGGTCACACCAGTCACTGGGCACTGACTCGCCAGGGTGCTGACCCTCAGGAGAGTCTCAGGCAGAGGTGGTGGTCGGGGTGGAACGTGGGTCTCCGGCAACCCTACAGAGAAATCCTTTACCGCAGCCCCCTGCGTGGGTTAGAAACCCCAGTGCGCCGCGAGGCAGGCTTCCTAGCCAGGGCAGCTGGGCAGCCCTCGTGTCACGTGACAGGCAGAGGGCACCCCTCTTGCTTCTGTGGCCTGATGTGCACCCCGGCACTACTAGGAAGGGGGCGTGGAGGAGCCATGTGGAGGAGAGACATACGGAGACTTTGGCAGAGACACCTGGGTGGGGGACGTGGGTGGGGGATGTGTAGGGGACGTGGGTGGGGGACATGGTGGGGGATGTGGGTGGGGGACGTGGGTGGGGGGCATGGGTGGGGGACATGGGTGCGGGATGTGGGTGGGGGACGTGGGTGGGGGGAAGGGGTGGGGGTGGGGGTGGGGGGCGTGGGTGGGGGATGTGGTGGGGGATGTGGGTGGGGGATGTGGTGGGGGATGTGGGTGCAGGATGTGGGTGGGGACGTGGGTGGGGGACGTGGGTGGGGGATGTGGTGGGGGACGTGGGTGCAGGATGTGGGTGGGGGACGTGGGTGGGGGACGTGGGTGGGGGATGTGGTGGGTGATGTGGGTGGGGGGCGTGGGTGGGGGACGTGGTGGGGGACGTGGTGGGGGACGTGGTGGGGGACGTGGTGCGGGACGTGGGTGGGGGACGTGGTGCGGGACGTGGTGGGGGACGTGGGTGGGGGACGTGGTGGGGGACGTGGGTGGGGGACGTGGTGGGGGACGTAGGGCTGCTCTGCTCCTCACTGGCTCGACGGCAGCCGCGGTCCGGCCGGGGTGACGGCCTGCTCTACTCTGGATCTGAGTCTCCCCTTCCGTGCAGGTCTCTGGGACCCGCCTAACCCCTTTCTGTCGTCCCCTCAAATGGTACCTTAGACTTGTGGCAAGTTTGGGGCCTTGGTGGCAGCGCCATGGCGAAGCCATTATGAGGCGTTTCCTCCCCTCGTCTCTCGCTGTTGGAAGTCTGCCACGCGCAGGTCCGCGTCCTCCGCCCGTGCCCGCCGCCGGCTGGACCCGCTCAGACAGTGGGGTCCCCTTGACAGTGTGCGTCCCTGATTGCCTCAGTCAGATGCCACCACGGGAGTTTCTGTGTGTGTGTGTGTGTGCTCGCACGCGCGTGTATGGTGGTGCCAACCTAAAATTCGGGCGCCGCGCTTCTCCCTTGCCGTGAGCGCTTAGTCTTAGCCGCTCTCCCTGGAGCTGACAGATGCACAGCAGGTTGCACAGGGACGGGCGCTGGCCCAGTGGGCCCTGGCCTGGCTTTGCAGCTCCCTGAGGACACCCCTGATCTTGGCCAGCGCTCACAGAACATGGGTCCCACAGCCCTGCTGGGCTCAGCTGGCCGGCCCCGGTGCCCCGGGGGTCCTTGTTAGTGAAGCTGAAATCAGTGGCTTAATCACAAAGCGGAGACCCGTGAGGGGACGTCCAGCCTCCGGCTGCCAACCTGTGGGTGATGAGAATAAGCTAGACGGGGGGTGCCAGGCAGCCTCGGTCAGGGGATGATTTTGCCCCGGGTTCCTGACGAGCCACCGGCCCCTGGGGCTTGGGGCGGGGGGTCACGGTGACTTGAAAAGTACGATCGTCACAGCCTGCGTCTCACGCCTGCCTTCTGTCTGTTGCAGATCTACCGGCACTCCTACACCGGGTACTACGTCCTCAGCAAAATCCCGCATGGGTAAGACTGCCGCCTCCTTTTCTTTTCACTAGAAATCTGCAAGGACGCCTGGAGGGTGGCCTCTGGGGCAGCACACGGACTCCTGGACTTTGCCAGGAAGGGCTCTGACAGCGAGGCCCCTGGGTTCGTCCCCCGGGGAACCACATCAGGCCGAGGGGCCCCCCAAGCCGGTGACCCGCCCACTGTGCGCCTTCCTTGTGGACGGCGCGGCCACCCCGTCTGCTCCCCAGGGCCCCTTCTGGGTCTCGCCGGGCGGGGTCTTCCTGACTCAGGCATGGGGACCCCATTGAAGGTGCCAGGAGGGCTCCTGGCCACCCCATCCACCCCTGCGCTCACCTGGTCTCTCAGGACGCGAGCGCCGAGCCCTGAGCGCGTGCGTGGGAAGGAAGGGCATGAGAGCGAGTGACTTTGTCAGGCTCTGGGTGCCGGGGACGCGCCCCACGGGCCGGGCTGTGCTGTGCAGGGCGCGTCTTCAAAGCCCAGGGGGGCAGCCGCTGGCTCAGGTTTAGTGGAGCCTGAGGTGGACACAGCTGGGAACAGCTGCAGAGCTGGGAAGGGGCGGGGCAGTGGCTGACGGGTCCCCCCTTCCTCCCGCCTGCCCCTCCGCCTCCTCCCTGCCCTCCCTTAGCCGCCGGCCCCCACGGCCTTCCGGTCCAGCCCTCCCCTTCTGCGTCCCCCGCCCCCCTGTGGTTCCTTTGACAATACTTTGGAAAGGTGAGGTGCTCAGGACACATCCAGAGGAACTGGACTGTCCTGCCGGCCTGTTGCGTGGGTCCCCGAGACCAGCTAGAGGAGGGTCCTGACTGCCCAAGTAAGCGGCAGCAGCAGCAGAGTTTGCTGGACGTGCGTCCGGGGAGCGTGGCCACTGCTGTGTTTATGCCCACCCAGCCGAGGTCCACGAGGGTCCCCGGGGAAATCACTGCACTGGGGCTCAGACGAAGGGAGGACGCCAGAGGCTCTGCAACTGCTGAGACTGAGGCATCCGCAGACGTCGGGAACCGCCCCACAGAGACGGAGGGTGACCCGCGCCATCGGGGTCGTGTCCCAGAGGCCGTTTGCACTTACGGCAGACCTGGGCTAGCAACGCAAGTGTTTTCCTCTCAGGGGGATTCTTCTGTCACTGCCCCGGCAGGTGCACGTCTTCGACGGCCATGCAGGGCAACCCCTTGGGATTTGCCTGCCCCTTGGGAGCGATAGCGTGTACTGTGGGTGACGGGCATTTCATGCCATCTTATATAAATGTGTGAAACTCAGCACGCTGAACGGATTTTGGGCTCAGCCGTTTGGGCCACGTGTTAGTATTTCACTGGCGCAGAAGGCGTTGAGGAGAAATAGATCCTGAGAACCTGGCTCGGCACTTTGGCAAGGCGGCTGCCAGCCTGAGAGGCCGTGAGGACGAGGCCGCACCTCAGCGCCCGAGGGCCGGGTCCCCACAGGTGGTCAAAGCATAGGGAGCTGCTGGCAGGAGGCTGGAGGAATCCTAGCAGCTCTCGCCACTTGCTGCCTGGCCCGAGCGCCCCGGCCCCAGCGCACGCCGCGAGGAAGTGCGAGGAAGGCGCCCGTCCCGAGACGCGGTGAGGCCGCAGGAGCCCCCAGCCCGGCTGGTGCTCAGCCCGCGCCTCAGAGCCCCGTCGCTCACACCGGGGCCGCGGAGGGCAGGGGTTGGCGCTGGACGTCTGTTTCTCTCCCGAGGACTCATTCCGCTGGAAGCTGAGGCAGGGACTTGTGACAAACGGAAGGACCCGGCGGATGGCGCTCACCTTTCCCCGGGGCCGCCTCAGGTGTGCGAGGAAGCCGGCGAGTATGCGAGGCCGGGCGAGGAGTGAGACGCGGGGCGCAGGACCCCGGACGGACCCCGGACGGACCCCGTCCCCCTCTGGCGGTGTGACTTGGGGAGCGATGGCGTTCCGTGTCCTCTCGTTTCTGTATTTTTCTAAAAGATGATAAGAACAGTCTCCACCCCGTAGACTCGGGGAGAGAATCAGCGGGTGACGTGTGCAGACACGCACAGGGGACGTGCTCGGGAGAGGGGGCGCGTCTCTCTTGATATCGCAGTTGTGCCGACGTGTGTGTGTGTGTGTGTGTGTGTGTGTGTGGGTGTGGGTGTGGGTGTGGGTGTGGGTGTGGGTGGGTGTGGTCTCTTAATTCAGCGGTAGGAGGCGCCCCTTCTAGCTGTTCAGATCCTCCTGTTGCCTGTTGCCGGGAGGGGAGCCACGTGCTCCTGCAGACTCAGGGCTTATTTCCCGACACTCCCTGTGGTTTTAATTTCCCTCTTAAGAGAACTAAGGACGGCCTCTGCTACTGGCAATTCGCATTGACCAGCAAATTATTTTTCCTCCATCTCAGTATTTTTCCTCCTCCTCAACTCCTGTTTTAGACAGTCTGGCTTTGCCGCCAACGGAAGCAGGAAAGGTAAACAGCAAATGTTATTAAAATGCTCCCTACTGAGCCAGGCGAGCGGCTGCGTCCTTAAAAAGTGCAAAACCTTGTTGAAGAGGAAAGACCCTTCCCCAGGCTCGCGCCACAACATAGAAATCAGTGCCCGACGGAAGCCGCGGACGCCGCAGGCCAGAGCGCTGTGGGCCCGGGACGTCCTGGAGGCTCCGTAAAGGAAATCGGGCTCCAGCTGAGCCTGACGACCGAGGGCGTCCTGAGAAGAGGTGGAGATGGAGAGGTTGTCCGGGCAGGATGAATCACGAGCAGGCTCGACCTTCACAGCGAGCCGAGATCGTCCCAGAAAGAGTGGGGAGCCCAGCCAGGCTGGGGGTGCTCACCCAGGACCCAGCAAGGGCAGAGAGGGGTCTGGTGGATTTGGGGGTGTGCCTGGAGTGTCGGGGTGCTGAGCACCACCGTGGTGTGGAGTCTACAGTAGCACGCCAAGCAGAAGGGAGACGGACATGGAGGCTTGACGGAGGCGTGTGCTTGTGATGAGGGGAGACAGGAAGAAGCGGGTGGGGGCCTGGGCCGGCCGCGAGGCTGGGGGAGTGATGAAGATGGGCCTGGGCCCCGGCCGTGCAGCGCCCCATCACCATGCGGAAGGGCGGCTGGCGGGCTCCCGGGAGGAAGACGGGTTTCAGGCGCTTGTAGTCTGTCCCTAGAGTGAAATCCTTGCGGGCTTTGTCCAGTGAGGAGCTGAGCCTAGAGAGGAGGAGACTCCTTCACGCATCCCCTTTCCAGGCTTTCTTTTCTTGCCCAAATCCCAGGCACCTGCCCTGGACCCACACACAGAAACCCTGGGATCCTCACAAATGGGCTGTTTCCCCCTGCAGAGGAGCCGGCCGGCCGAGGCGGGCTGCGTGGAGCGGGTGCTCTGGAGCGCGCCGGCCGCTCCGCCTCCCTGTGTCCGTGCCGTCAGGGGCCGCATCTGGTCTGAGGGCAGCTCCTGGATCTCCTCGTGGGCCTGCTGAGCCGTGCCATCCTCCCTGCTGCGGCCCTAGCCAGCATAACCGAAGGGCACGGCTCTGGGGCGCAGCGGATCTGGGGTTTGCCCCTTGGTTTCTCTAGCTGCGTAACTGCAGGCGACACTTGCTCCTCTGGGCACGGCTATGTCACATGTAAAAGGGTAAAATGCCGGTGCCGGGGCCCCCAGACAGGCTGGGCGAAGCTGGTGCAGACAGAAGCGTGTGGGAGCTGCAGAAGCTGCTCAGGGACGCCCAGACCGCCCCGGAGTCGGCAGCTCTAGCTCCTTGCCCGTCCCCTCCACCCGCTGCCGGGGATCAGGAACCTACGCTCAGCCTCAGCTCCTGCAACGGTCAGGGCCAGCCTGATCCTGCTCCCCGGAGCCCGAGTCGCCGGGCCAGGCTGCGTGGGCTCCCACAGGGAGCGCCGGGGTCGGTTGCACCTGCCTCAGCCGCTGGCCCTGCTCCGGATGGGGCCACGGAGAGGTCATCCAGCCCAGCTCCCAGCCCCGAGCTCCTGGGCACGCACCGAACCCGCCCGCCCAGCAGCCGTTTCCTGATGGCTCATGCTAACCCTCTGAGCCATCAGACCCTGCGTGAAACACCCTCCTGACCTCGGCCTGGCCTCTGCTTCTCCGTCCGGCAGGTGGGGTTGGGGGGGACAGGCCTGTAGGGGTCACGGTGCCGGGCCCCAAAGCCCTGGCATTCTCACCAGCAGCACGTTGGGCCGGAAGCCCCCGGGAGCCTGGAAGGCCAGCGCCGGGCACCTCCTCCAGCCACACCCACGCACACTCCAGCCCTGGTGGGAGCGGCCAGTGGCTCCAGGGGCTGCCCGGAGGGGCTCTCTGGCCACGCCCCTCCCCTGGCCCGCGTATTATTTGCTTGATGCTATTTTAATGTCTTTAGCCATGAAAGTTTAGGATCCAGAAAAGCAATTTTCAGCTTTTCTTTTCCAAATGCTGATTTATTGGGGACCTTTTCAATCCCATCAACTGGCTCAGGAAGATAAATGAGCAAACTTTGCTGCACTAATTTACTCTTCAGAATTTAACATGATTTCCACCCTGTTGCATTTTCTCCTCAAATAAGCAAAATCAGAATGGATCGTGCGATTACGTTGAGACACAGCAAGTCCAGACAGTTTTATTTTTCCTTAATCATATTCTTACCAATCTATTTTCAACCTGGACATGACTCATCACGCATCTGCTGTGTGTTGTTTAGACAAATGAATAAATAAGAAGACAGAAAAATTGGGTGGGGAGGGCACACTCAGCAACTCCAAATAAATATAAATGGTCGCACGTCCCCCCAATACACCTGGTCATCTCAGAACAGCCCTGTCCAGGATCAGAGCCGCTCGCCACAGTGAGCTCAGGCTTGGTGCTGCACAGAGCATCACGGAGCTGGGGGGCAGTGAGGGCTGGCAGGCAGGGGAGAGCTGGCGGGCAGGGGCAGGGGGCGGGGGGTGCTGGTGGACACAGGACGGGGGGCTGGCAGGCAGGGGGTGGCTGGTGGGCAGGTGTGCTCTAGCACTAGCCTGATGGGGGAGCAGGGAGGGAGCAGGACTCGACTCACACTCCTGTGGCCTCCCTACCTGGGCCCACCCAGGACATGACCTGGAGCATGGCCACCTGGCCTCTGGGCCCTGGGGCCGCCTTCTGCCCAGGCTCTCGCACATGGAGGCCCGCCCTGCCCCCGCCCTGGCCTCAGGTTTATGAGAGAGACACTTGCCAGATTCCAGAGAGGCAGGACCCCCAAACCCCTGAATCTAGACACCTGCTGGGGTCTCCAACACGCCGGTCCAGCGGTCAGCGCAGCAGCAGAGCCTAAACATTTCTCCCTGATCTCTGCCCCTGCCCGAAGGGCACGTCAGGTCCAGCCAGGCGAGCCCCTGCTGGTCTTTCATCTCAGGTCCCCTCCTGGCGCCACCGGCACCCTGGCCAGGCCGGGCGTGTGCTCAGAGCTGGCCAGGGCGCGGTGATGGGAGGACGTGACCCACCTCCCTGCAGTGATTCATATAACGAGGACAAAGCTGCTCGAGTTCTTTGGATTTTTTTTACCCATTTATTCGGAAGTGATTTTGGACGAAGAACTGCCGCAGGCACCGCAGAGATGCCCTGGCATCCTCCCTCAGTCCTGCGGCGATCTCAGCCCCGGGACTCTCAAGAGCAGGAAATTACCTTGCTCAGTTATTCGTTCAGTTCAGCCACAGACCTGGTTTGAATTTTACCAAGTTTCTGCCAACGGCAGGTCCCCTGAGCTGCTCCCCTCCCCCGGCCCGTGGCTGCTGTCTGGCTGCAGGCCTGACCTTCCGTCTGTGCTCCCCCCGGCCACCGGGAACCCCGGAGAGCCAGCACCTTGGCACCCGTGTCAAGCGAGGGTTGGTTTGGGTTCCTGATGACCGAGTCTGGCCGAGTCTGGCCGAGTCTGGCCACAGACCACACGCGGTCCGGGTGACCCTGTGATGCCGCGGCCTTGGGCACCGGCCGAGTGGCTGTCGGTGCTCCCCCTGCAGACCGCAGCTTTCCCTCGTGGTGACCGGGTCCCTGGGGAGAGCGGGGGCTGACCCAGAACCCAGTTCTCTGGGAGCTCCCACCTGCCAGCGCCGTACCACCAGCATCTCGTCTGAAGCGTCTGCTCCTGCCCTGCATTGGGCGTGTCCTCACCCCTCGCTGCAGACCGGGGCTCCCCTCACCACAGGGCCGGCCTGGCATAGCCGCCCCCTCCCAGCGCTGTTACCCTGCTGCAGGGCGGGGCTGGGGGACCAGGCACCCCCAGGAGCTCCGAGTGTCTCAGGGCTACAGGGCCTTGGCTTCAGCCCCTGGGCGAACAGAGCAAGGACATGGGTGTGTGTGCGTGTGTGTGTGCACATGTGTGTGCGGGATGTCGTCCTTTGTCAGACTCCTGGCGATCCCCCTTTGTCCGTCGCCTTGCGCTTGTGATGTTTTGTCATGCAAAGGTTTTAAAATCTGCTGATTTCATCCGCTTATGTCTCTGCGGCCTCTCCCACGGGCTAAGGAGGCGTCGTCCACATCACAGGGTGCTCTGAACAGTGAGTGCAGCAGCGGTAGGGACCTGGGCGTTGAGTCCTGTTTGTCTTCTGCTGCCCAGCGGCGCGCCCTTCCAGAAGCTTCCTTCATGGCCGCCACGTCACCTGCCCAGGCCTCTGCGTCCTCCAGACCCGGAACACCAGCCAAAGCTGCCTCCAGGCTGCCGCGCCCTCCCTGAGGCCCCTTCCTCTTGCGGGGGCCCACGTTGCCCCGGGAGTGTTATCAGGCAGTGACCTTAGAATTTCCTGCAGCTCTAAGACCGGGGTCAGACGTGTCTCCCACACTCCCCCCCCACACCCCCGCCTCACCACCTTTTCCCAGCAACTCCTGAAATCCAGCGCTGCCTCTCCCAAAGCCCCTGAGCCGCAGGCGCTCCGAGGTGAATGGGTGAGACGCGCGTCCGGGCGTGCGTGGGCGCCGGCAGCCCGAGCGGGTGCGAGTCTCACGGTGGACGTGGGTGTCACTGAGGAGGCGTGGACGTGGGTCTCTGCACACGCAGACAGCCGCGGCGACGAGACACGCGACACGCTCAGTGCCCAGCAAAGCGTTCGCTTCCTCCGTGTCCTCACGATGACTTCAATCATGACGACCTCGAGCGCGTAGCCGGGTGTCCTGCCCGCCAGTAAATGATGAGAAATGTAGATGATTTGAAAGGGGAAAATTCCACCGCCCCCCCCCCCCCCCCGCCTGCCGCTCTCTCCCTTCCTCGCGCCCTCCGGGAGGCGCCTCCGTCCACACCAGCAGAAGCCTGGACTCAGTCCAGGGTGCTGGTGTGGGAAGGTCACAGAGTCCTTGTGCTCAGAAGGACCCGCTGCCAAGAAGCCGAGGCCGCGACGGACGCCTGCACAGCGCTCCCGTCCCTGACCCTGGCGGTCCTGGGCATTTTATTACCTTTTTTAAAAAGATTTATTTATTTGTGCATATAAGAGCTGGGGTGTTGGCCAGAGGTGCGGGGGTGAGAGGACTCCCCAGAGACAGTGGGGGGCAGAATAGGAGGATCCACTGAGATTTGAGGGGAGCAGTGGGGAGACAGGACAGGTCAGCTGCGCCCTGTGGGTCACCTCCTGTTGGGTCAAACTCGTGCTGCAGAGGCTGTGGGCAGCTTCCTAGCGCTGATACTTAACCCCTGCGCCCTCAGGGAGGCCCCTGTCCTGGACATTAAAAAATGGATCGAGACGCTCTGTCCCGCTGCCGTTTATGGTGTGGGTTCACGGCGATGGGCCTGTTGCAGCTTCTTGTAAGTGACGAGCCTCTGACGGGCGCTGACTGGGCCTCGTAGCTAATAACACACGTTCCCGAGACTGTGAGTTGCAGCTGGTGGATGAAACGACACCACGTTTAATTCTTGTTTCCCACCATTTTGCTTTTCTGTTTCTTGCAGGGATCCTCAAAGTCTCGACCCCCCAGAAGTCAGCAACGCGAAGCTGCAGTACGCAGGATGGGGCCCCAAAGGCCAGCAGCTGGTGAGCGGGGTTGGGATGAGGTTGGCTCGCGCATCTGGAGAGGCCTCCTGTCCTCGGCCTGCACGTGTGCACGGGGACTGCCTCTGGGCGAGCACACAGGACATAGCCAGGCCCTGGGCACCCCCTCACCAGCAAGCGTCACCCCACTTGGCCTGTGCGTGTTTGGCTCGGTGGCCTGGACGGGTGCGATGTGGGGTCAGGCTGGCCGCGCGGTCAGCCTCCTGGGAAGACCAAGGGAGTGACCAGATGTCGCCTCGCGGCGGCAGCGTAGAAAGGGCAGGAGGCAGAGAAGGGAAACTCGGAGACCAAAGAGAGAGAGTGCCCGAGAGGGGCGCACACCCCAGGGGGGCAGCAACTTCCCGAGCGCAGCCTCCCATGTACTGGGGATCAGGTGGGCAAGTGCGAGGAGGAAGAGGAGGGACTGGTGGGGAGAGGGTTGGGGGTGCTTGGGGTCTGGCCAAGCTACGGGGTAGTGAGTGGGGGCTGTTGCCTGGGGCGTCATTGTTCCTGCTGCTGAAAGATCCTCTCTCCAGCTCCTGCTCGGCCGCTGCCTGGCCAGGTGGCCGGGCGGTGACGCTCACTGGCCATAGCGTCCGCCCGCGGTCTCCAGCAGACACTGGCTTCCCAGCATGTCCCTCAGGCCAGGGCTTTTGTCCTGATGAGAACCCCCTGCCTGGCTCTACATTTTAGCTAGACCAGCAGAAACTCTGGGCACCAATACCCCAAGAACGAGGGCGGCGGGGGGCCCCACAACCAGAACCATAGCATCACGGGGTCGCCTTCGTTTTGCTCTTGGAGTGCTGCCTCTTTGGGGGTTTCACAGGGGTCGTCACGTTGCTGCCGTGGGGCGTGGGGCCCTGCAAGCAGCGTCGTCCGCAGACGGCTCACGCTAGCGCAGCCCGCGGTCCACACCACCGTGTGCGGGAGATGGAAGGGGAGCGCCGGGGTGCCTGGGGAGCTGCAGGGCAAGCAGGGCCTCGGAAGGAGGGCTCCGGCCGGCGGTCAAGGGAGGGCTGCAGTCCCGGCTTCGAGAAAGGCTGAGCTTGGACAGCTCCTTCCGAGGCAGCTGGGCCGGCCAGCGCCTGTGACCCACAGCCTCGGACAGACCAGCTCTCAGGTCCAGTCCACGCCGGCGTTTGTCTGGAACCGGGTGGCAGTGGCTGGACTCAGGACGCCGCCTCGCCCGGCCGACATCCGCAGCTGCTCCCGGCTTCTCTAAGCCGATTAAGCAAAGCTGCATCTGCAAAGCTCCTTCCTGAAATAGCACAGAAAAATGATCATTTCAGAAAGCTCGGGGTGAGATTATTTTGGACGCGCCGTCTCTGGTGGGAGTTGGTGGCGTCTTCCTTTCCCCGGCAGGGCGATGAGGCTTTCTTGGCTGCGTGTTAAATTCCGCGCCGGCCTCTGACCCGAGCAGCAGCGGCCGCCGCGCCGTGGCTGGTGTAGCTGATACTCAAGTGCCCCGCAGGCGAAAGCCGGCCGGCCGCGATTTTGAAAACTGCCTGGGACGGATCACAGTTGGAGTCGGGGCCGGTGCCAGCTGGCTGGGCGGGAGGCGCCAACCCAGCAGCCCAGAGACAGCGAGAGGTGCAGTTCCTCATCCTCCAAGGTGTTAATGAGGAAAACTGCGATTCACAGGCGGCGGCGAAGACCTGGGTGTGCCAGAACCGTGTGAATTTCTAAGTTGCCTTTAAATCCCGGTGAAAACCCGTGATTGCAGATGTTTCTGGAAGCAGATCTTTCCCGTGGCCACCAGGTCACCCCAAGAAAGTGACCCTGTGTCTCTGCGGAGGGCTCCCTGCCCCCGCAGCGGCCACTGCCCGGAGCCCGCACCCTGAGCAGCCCAGGGTGGCTTCCCTGTCCTACCGTCGCCAGGGCGCTGGGGCCTGACCGCGGCAAGGCCTCTCCCCAGACCAGCTGCCCCTCTCCTGTGGCCGAGTACTTGTCACCCACAACAGCCACACCTGCGTCACGCGGAAGAGGCAGGCACGTCACCGAGGGTGTGAGGCCTCCTGGGCGGAGCCACCCGCTGTGGCCAAAGGAGCCGGGGCCTGCGCATGCACACGCTAGAGCCACGGCCAGATCTGAGACCGGTGGGTCTCCAGTGGCCCACCGGACAGTGGACGGACGCAGCCTGCGCCTGACCAGAACCTGGGGCGCCTCCTGGACAATCGACTAGCCCCTGCAGGCTTCTTACGCGGGGGAGGGCAAGGCAGCAACAGTGATGTCGGTTAAACCTCTTAAAGAATAACTGGCAACAAGTAAGTGGGCGCCAGGCCTCTGAGACAGCACCCCGACCCGTCCCCCGCGGGGAGCCCCAGCCGGCCACCACCTTTGTCCCGCTGATCTCTCCCGCCAGCGACCGTGGGGCTGAAGACGCATGGCTTTTCCTGGGTGCTGGGGTCGCCTAGTGCAGAGCTGGCGCTCCCCGTGGGTGCAGTTCAGACACGGATGCGTGGCGGATTGAGCAATCATCGGCCACGATACCCTTGTGGTCCTCAGCCTCTTAAGCAGAGTCATGTGGACAGAGGCAAACAGCGGAATCTCTGAGTACATTCGGTCGGACGAAAGGTCAGGGCTGCGCTGCCTCCTGCTGAAGGGGGAGAGTCCAGGGGCTGCTACGCCTGCCCTCGTGGGATCTTTGCAGCTTTGCCCTTCTCGGGACCGTGGGGGTTTTACAGACCCGGCTTGTACCTGGCAGAGGGAGGACGTAACTCGCCATTAGGGCCGCATCCACACATGGGGGCGCTGTCAACGCCGGGTCCTCAGAGCTCCAGACCCAGTCTGGCCTGGCCAGCCGCTTGGCTGCAGTGCGGACACAGCTGTTCCGAACTTTATTCAAAAAGTGGGTGTTTAGGGTGCAGGGAGTGGTCTGCTGACCCCTGGCTGGGGAGCCCGTGCCCTGTGGCTGGGCCTCAGCCCCCTGGGAGCCTGAGCCCCAGGTCCACCCAGCCTGCTGTGCCCGGAAGGGTTAGGGTTAGGGGACAGCACAGTCCCTCCCTGCCCCAAGTGAGGATGCCTCGGAGGCTCTGTCTCCTGGAATCTTTAGTGACGCCCCCTCGTGTGTCTCTGCTGGGCCAGAACATGGCGAGACTGTCTGCCTGGACCTGGCCTCTCGTGCCCGACGTCGCCTCTGCTGCAGGCAGGTACTAAGCAGACCCACGTGGCAGGCACAGCCACGGCCAGTGTGCCCAGGCACACCTGGGCGCAGCTTCCCAGTAGTGTGCAAGCACAGGGGTGGGTGTGCAGGCTCAGGGAGGGGTGCCCAGCCTGGGGCAGGCAAGCTTGTTGTAACCATCCACCCTTCGGAGCCACGTGCCACCCAAGCCTCTGCACAGAGACCCACAGGCTGGGCCGCGGGAAGGAGTCAGGCCGAGTCCTCGCCACAGGGTCAGGAGCTCGGAGGCGGGGGACCGCGTTGGGTGGCTTGCTCCCCGGTGGGGATAGAGGAACAGCTTCGCCGGGAGTTGCGGGCGTCTACTGGGAAGACTTGAGTGCACGGTGAGCTGAAAGGGACAGCGGGACAGATGCAGAGACTAAGGGCAGGCGCTGGCCAGGAGGGGCTTCAGCTGGACTTGCGCAGGCGTGGCCTTGGCGACGGGTCGCTAGCCCAGGGCACTTCTCCGGCAGCCGTGGGTGGGGTCGAACTCATGCTGCAGTGGCTGTGGACAGCCTCATAGGTTGCGTCTCAACCCCTGGGTGGGGTCGCTTACCAGGGAGAGTCAGGGAATCCGATTAACTTGCAGTCAGCGGCTCCTCAGCACCTCGAGGCTATTCTTCGGGACAGCAGCCCCTGCTCTGACAGCACCCCAGCACTCTCTGCTCTGACCCCTGGAGCAGAGAGAACGTGTGCCGTCTAAAGACCTGGGTGTGGGACCCCTGGGGCCTGCTTGTCCCCCAGCTGGAAGGACCAGGGTGTCTCCTGCTCTGATGCCCACTCTTGCCCCCTGAGCCTGCTGCCGTAGGCTCCACCTGCTGGTGGCTCACCCGGCATCCGTCCTCGTCTGACTCATGACACGGCCACTGTGTGCAGAGTGTGGGTGTCAGCGCGGCTGGAACCGTCCTTGGATGCGTCAGCAGCGAGCACCTAAGCTTCCCTGTCAGCTACGTCTCAATAAAGGGGGGATGTACAGAGGATCCCAGGGGGCTCCGGCTCCCTCCCGCACCTTCCCGATCACCCCACGGCCTGCATCCCGTGCTCGCCAGCAGCCCCCCCCCCCCAGCTGTCCCCAGGGCACCGTCCCTCGCCCGTCCGGGGGCCGGGGGGGAGGGGAGGGGGCAGGGAGCGTTTCTTCAGCTCCACCAAACCCAGTGAGGGCAGAAAGATGGATCTTTCCAGCAAGAGGCGATTATTCGGTGAGACGTTGCGTACACGGGGCGGACCAGGCTGAAGTGACATCCCATTAATAACGTATAAAAGCCTCTAATCAGTTTGGGCTAATTTGGTATTCACTGTAGAAACATTCATCACGGCCACTGAAGCCCATGACAGCGGCCAACACCACAGGATGGCGCGTCTGCTAGCCTCGAGGGACGCGGGGAGCACGGGGGACCTGCCAGCTCCGCAGAGGGTCCTTCCAGCTTAGAGCCATGCGTCGTCCTCGAACCCCACGGGGCTAAATCACGTTACTGCTCCTGGCACCAAGTCAACAAGCCGAGGCTTGGCAGGTCACCTGGGATGGGACACGGCGGTGCCCCTTCCCAACGTGCTCCCCGAAGACCCAGGCTTCAGAGCACAAACGCGCTTCACAGTCATTGGGTCAGGGAGGAAGCAAGGCGGGCGGGGGCTGTTAATACTCAGTTGCGCTTACTTTTTATTATGTTTAAATTGTGTTACTTTTATCGAGGTCGGGATGGTTACAGCACTATGTATGATTGGGGTAAAGGTTGCCACCTCTTCAGGTGCTTTAACACACATTGTGGCGTCGAAAATCATTTTTTGTCATGTTGTATGACTATGGGGAGGGAGAGGCAAGAAATTCATTCTTGAAATGATATAAAAACTCACAAAGTTTCTGCTGCTTTTTGTATAGAAATCCCTTTTACACAGAAACCTGACGTGATAACAACAAACTTATTCATTGCACCTCTCTGTAGTGTTTTTTAAGATTTATCTATTTATTTACACAAGCACTGGGTACAGTCAGAAGCGCGGGAGGGTGAGAGAATTCACCAGAGCCAGAGCGGGGAGCAGAGCAGGCAGAAGGACCGAAGTACACTGCTGAGGGGAGCAGCGGGCGGCAGGAGAGGTCTGCGCGCCATGTGGGACCCTCCTCGGGTGGCCGGGGAGCAGCCGGGGATCGAACCGGCGCTGCGGAGGCTGCGGGCAGCTTCGCAACCCAGCGCTCAACCGCTGCGCCACTAGGGAGGCCCTCTGTAGTGTTTTTTTTAAGATTTATTTATTTATGCATACAAAAACTGGGGTACAGGCCAGAGGTGTGGGATGAGAGGACTCCCCAGAGACAGAGCAGGGAACAGAACAGGCGGATCCACTGAAATCCACTGCTGAGGGGAGCAGTGGGGAGACAGGAGAGGTCTGCCGCGCCATGTGGGTAGCTCCCTGGCTGGGGATCGAACTCATGCTGCAGTGGCTGTGGACAGCCTCATAGGGTGCGTCTCAACCCCTCGCAGCACCAGGGAGGCCCTGGGAACACGTCGGTGTGTATGGAGCAGTTGGCAGGTGAAGGCTCGTGGGCAGCTGGAGGGCGCCCCGGCGGGGGTGACAAAACCCTGGGACGTGCCATGGCAGAGCTCACGTGCGTGCACTCGGGAGGGGAGAGCGTTGTTTTGACCTGATCAAGCGCTTTTACCAGCCCCTACGCTTTCCCTGGCCGTCGCGGCGTGATGCAAGGCTGAGGCGCGGGAATCCCTCTCGGACGCGGCCAGGCTGGGGGAGAGAGGCTGAGGTTTTTTGTCGTTGGGGGTGGTGGATGGACTCAAACAGGGTCAAGCCAGTCCTCAGGACAGAAGAGCCCCTCGCTGCCCGCCCTGCCTTGGCCCCTCACGACACGCTCCAGACTCGCCGTCAGCAAAGCAAAACCAAAGAAAAGGCGGATTTGGGCCGCGCCCAGCCGTGCCCCGGCCCTGTGCGCGGGGCCCACCTGCTGCGCCGTGACGAGCCCGGGTCCTTCTCTAGGAGAGAGGAGAGTCTGGCCTAGAAGGGCGCCGCGCCAGCCTTGGGGTGTTGGGTTAGGGAAGCTCAGCTGATCTAGCAAATGGAATCTAAAAGCAGGACCAGAGCTCTCCACTCAGCAGAGGGCCTGTGGTGGCAGCTTGCCCGCTTGCCGCAGCAAGGCAGTGATAAATTCAGACGACCTTTCTGGACATTAGGATGGGGCACAGCCTTGCCCGAGCCACCGTTCCCCGGTACAGGGAGAGGGGCTTGGGGGTCAGGACCTTCCAGCAGCCTGGAGACGCTGTGCTGGGCCCTCCCGGGCGCCTGCCGCTGCGGCTGCCACAGGCTCCCCTTGTGGTGACACCCGCCCGCTCCCCGGCTGCAGCCGTCCCCTGGGCCTGCCCAGGCCGAGACTCTTCCTTGAAGTCGCCCTGAGCGGTCAGCCCGCCGATGGTAGCCGTCAGGCCAAGGCTTCTTGCCTCTGTTGCTCAGTTTCCTTCTGAACGACTTTGTCCCCAGACCAAGTGGAGGCTGCTCAGGGACAAGCCGTGTCCAGCCCGCCTGCCCTCCGGCCAGCGTCCTGCGGGGCAGACCCGGGTCGAGGAAGGGCCTGTTCGGGGGAGGGGCCGGGACAGGGAAGGTTCAGCGGCAGACTTAAGGCGTGAAGTCCAAAGTTCATGGAAATTGGAAAGACTCGATGTTATAACCTAAAAAATGCAAGGTTGGAAAAGTCACCTGGCTCTTCATTGGCTCAGTGTGGGGGTCGGGCACCCCCGGGAGGAGCCCTGGGCTTCGAGGCAGACGTCTCTGTGCGCGCTGTGCTGGGCGGGGGGGCCACTGCAGCGTGTAGAATGGCCGTCTGACCCGGATCGCCACCTCGGCCCACCACGGGGCTCCGGGGACGAGCACACCTGCCTGCCCCGCCAAGGGGGTCTGTTCTGGTCAGCATCACGGGTCAGCACCCCCCCCCGACCTGCGCCCCGCCCTCGTCCCCAGCTGCTGTGTGTGGTGGAGTGTCACGGTGCCAGGTCCGGCTCAGACAGGAAATAGTAAGCTCATCTGAGACCAGCTGCCCCAAAAACTTTCGGAAACACACAGGACTGTCCGGTGCGGCAGTGGGTGCCTCACACTGACCACGCAAGTCGGGTGTGCATGCCGGACAGTCAGGACCCTTCCCTCTGGGGGAGCCCGGTGTCCGCTGCCTTTGGTAGGCCACGCCCCGCAGGGTGGTACTGACGCTACCCTCCGCTGTTGGGGTGGCTGTGTGTCGTCGCGGTGGGATGGTAACTCAGGTAGCACCGGCGGGCGGGGGCTGGTGTGAAGACGCCCCGTCTCCTTATCTCAGGCCTGGCTGTTTTCCTGACGCCCAGCCAGCTCTTTCCTCTATAAAGACCAATTAACAAATGACGACATCAATTTTTCTGTTGTTCTCAAATCCGGAGACCCGGTCACTTGTCTGAGTGGTGCTTTGCGCTGCGGTGGTGTCAGTGCCCATCAACAGCAAGAACTGTGTTTCCCTCCCCGGGCGGCCTGTTCCCGTCCCCGAGCCCGCTGGGCTGGGGGCGGGGTGGAAAGCAAACCTGGAACGGCTTTTCCATCGGAATAACCGGCTGTCCCAGGACCGTGTGCTGAGAAGGTCTGCTTCCCCCGACCTGCAAGGCCGCCTCTGCCCGTTCTCAGCGGCTCAGACACACGTGGGTTTGGCGTCAGAGTCTCCTGCGTGACACTGGCCTTTGTCAGTGGAATGGACTTTCTTAGTTCTATAGCTTGGTGATGTGTGCGACATTGTCCCTCCAGGTAATTATTACACCTTTTCTACCAGGTTCTCTGGTCTGCCCTGTCTCCAGCCCTGTTGATCTGGGGGTGCGTGGCCGTATCAGCACTGTGTACCCTTGGCGCGTGCGCGCACACACACACACACACACACACACACGGAGCTTGAGATTAGTTTGTTCGGTCCTCTTAAAAACGCTTTTGGAAAGCTAGTTGGAATTGCATTAAATCTATAAGCCAGTGGAGGGAGAACTATAGCCGTTGGCCGTTGAGTCTTCAGCACATGAGCAGAGCCGAGCAGTTTATTCCCCAAAGAAAGTCTTTCACTGCTGTTTCACAATTTTCTTCATAAATTGCTTGCAAATATTTGGTTTAAATTTAATCCCAGGTATGGCGCGTTTGGAACTATTATATGCCGTTCATTTTTTTTCTGACATAATCTTTTTAATTTATATTCACTAGTGACTAGAATTTAAATTGACTTCCTGTGTTGATTTTGTAGCCAGCACCCTTGCGAAACTCATTTAATTCTCCAGTTTATCTCCGGTTTCTTTGGAATGAGTGTGTAGACAGTATCCCCTAAGACCACAGATTCCTCTCTTCCTTTCACCCTACACCTTGCTTCTCCCCCTCCCCGTGCTGGGAACTGGTGGCAGCTGAGACCAGGGGTGGTCCCGGGCCCAGGCCCTTGTTCTGTTCCTGATCGCGGGAGAACGCTGTGGCGTTAGGCCGTGCACGCTGGGTAGAGGCCGCCCACCTCTGAGGAGGTCGTTTCTCGTCCTCGCTGGCGCTGGGTTTCCTGTCCTTGTCTTGCTGTTTTGGTTTGTGCAAAATCTTGAATGAATTTTGCATTTTAAGATGTTTCCTGCATCTAGTGAGCTGACCTGTGGGTTTCTCCTGAAAGCTGTCAGGAGGCCGACTGCGTTGACGGTGGAGCCAGCTGCAGGCGAGGCCCACGGCCCGTGGCTGGGCGGCACCTTCTTCTATGCATGCGCGGCTGCTGGATGTTTTAAATGAATATTTTCTTTACAGTTTTTGTCTGTTCATGAATGAAATTGACCTACGAATGTGGAGCATCACATTATTGACTTTGTCTTAAATCACTTCACTGGAATGGCACTTAAACGGGGCACGCACGGAACTGCGTCCACACCGTCAGTCTTATGAGTGTGGTGCTTACAAATAGACTCTGCCACTTAGCTGCAACGAATTTCAAGCAGCAGTATCAGTCCCGGGAGGCTGCGCTGACGCGGCGCGGCTGGAGCGTGACTCGGGACCCACTGTGCCAGCCCTGCTTCCCGGCCCAATTTCAGGTCTTCAGACTTGGGCTCACCGACCAGGAGAAGGTATCTCACAGCCCCCAAAACCTACTGATCTCCCATTAACAAAGAAAGGGCAAACCTCATGCCCAGAACCTGATTCGTGTTGTCCTGGGTGGCATTAGGAACGCCGGTGCCGGGTGTTGGGTGTGCACCTAAGCGTCCCCGCCGGCGGCCCATTCACTTAGTGATACAAAATTTCCCGTGCAAATGAAGCTTGTTTGCGTGGAAAGGGAATTGGTTTTATTTCTCGGGTAGGAAGCCATGCCAGTGGCATTGAAAAATCATCGCTGACCATGACGGTGTGGGTGCCGGCCTGCTGGGGAGCCCCGCGCCGGGGGAGCCAGGGTCTCAGACCTCAGCGTCTGCCGCTCCCGGGACGGAGCCATCTCTTTGATCCTGCTCAGCCTCGGTCTCCT
This sequence comes from Talpa occidentalis, assembly GCF_014898055.3. Lineage (NCBI taxonomy): Eukaryota > Metazoa > Chordata > Mammalia > Eulipotyphla > Talpidae > Talpa > Talpa occidentalis. The sequence goes on from NW_026555331.1 coordinate 154,422,048, forward strand.
CATCTCTAAATAGGGTAGAAAGACCCCCAGCGTGCCGCAGGGTGGCGAGACAGCTCAAGGCAGTGAATGTTAGTCCCTTCCTTGACCGTCAGAGTGAGAGGCAAACTCTACGTGTCTTGGATCCGGGCCACAGACCTGCTCAAGTGGTGAGGAAACTAGAGAAGGGACACCCGTGGGCTTTGGCATCAGACAACCCTAGGAGCTTCCTCGGCCTTGAGCCTCCTCGTCAGTTTCCTCAGCCATAACGTGAGGCAGACTAAGGTGGCCGTCCGGGGTGATTCCTGGGAAAGCCCAGGTAATGCGAACCCGAGTCTCTGTGCAGTGGCCGCACCATGGACATCCAGCCGCTCCGTGCGCCGTGGTGCCTCGTCGTCCAGACTGGGATGGGGAGACCCTTTCTCGCTGGGGAGCCCCTCTTCCCTGAGCAGTGCCCCGGGCCCCAGGTGCACAAAGGATCCCAGCGTCTTGTGGGGAAATCAGTTAATACACGCCGGAGGCAAGAAGCTCAGGGTACAGGGCGCCCCTGGCCCTTGAGACGCGGGGGCTATCGCCAGGCAGGCAGGAGGCTCAGGTGCTGCTGCAGACTCACCGGAGAGGCCGCTCTGCCTCCCTCAGGGGCCCGGGGCGTGCGAGGCTGCCTGGTCGCCACCTTCCCAGCACGTGAAACGGGAGAACTGTCCCCTCTCCTCCCGCAGTTCCGTTCTGCCCCTTTCACGAGGTCTTTTTTAAGGATAAAATGGGGGGGAGGCGGGTAACTTGGCTCCTTTACAAGGAATTCCTCTCGGCAGCAGCCCCAGCGTAACGTGGGCGGTGGTGAGGCGCCAGTGCCCGCCGTGCCAGCAGCCACAGTGCCCTGGGTGTGGCTGAGGGCGCAGCCAGCGCTGGCAGGGCTGGAAGGAAGCCGTCCCGTAGGGGCGCCAGCGCCTCTTCCCCACCCCACATCTTCATGGCACCGGGCAACGTTATGCTGCTTGACTGTGTCATCCTGGTATCGCAAGACGTGAAACGTGGCTTTATTAATCAGCATCTTCGTTTTGCTACGATTTTGGAACACACTGATTTTCCAGAGATGCTGATCACCAGGCTCCAGAAGGCTGGTGGCACGGAAGGGTGTTATGTCACACACGCCCGCTGAGCTGGGACGTCCTCCCGCAGCCCAGCCAGGGAGGGGAGGCCCTGGCCGGTGCCACTCAGACTAGGGGGTCCCTTCGAGCCAGGCAGGTCCTAGATGCCAGCAGGTGGAGCACCTGCACTTGTTCCAGCAGCTGTCTTGATGGGAGGTCTGTCCACCGGCGTCATCCCTCCGGAAGCTGCTGGCCCTGCCCTGCCCTGCCCTGGACAGGTGCCTCATGGCTGATCTGTGTCCATGGCCAGAGCAGAGTTTGCCCAGCACCTGGCAGGGTGCCCCAGGTGCCCTGCACAGGAGGACGAGCGGGGCTGGGATCCAGGCTGGGGTGGCTCCCCTGGCCCCTCTGCCCCAGCCCTGGCTGGCCCAGGAGTGACTGCTGGCCCCGGACTTCCTCCTGCACGCTAGGTCGTGGGAAGGGGCTGAGGGCACTTGGCAGAGAGGACATGGGTGCCAGGGGTCCGTCCCAGGGCAGGTGACATTCCAGGCCCCTGGGCTCATGGTGTCCCGGTGTCCTCTGTGCTGTTCAGGGCTTGTTTCAGACAGAGGCACGGTGGACGGAGCAGCAAATGCTGGGTGGAAGGAGCTGAAATGCACCTGCTCTCCCTGGAGGGGAGCACCTGCGACGGCCCCATCCGGGGTGGAGATGCCGCCCATCTCCTTTCCCGGAGGGGGGCCCATGTGTGATCCCGGGATGGTGGGGGGGTTCGTCCTTCCCAGTCCTGTGCCAGGCTCCTCTAGGTAGTGGGGTTTTATTCTTTATTTTTCCCATTGTACAAGCAATGCAGAACACAGAAAGAAAATAGAAAAAAGCTGCTTACGACTGTACTCCCTGTCCCGGGATCCACTTCCGGTCAAGAGTCCCTCAGCGCCTTAGTCTTGCTGCCGAGCGGCGCCTTTGTGGCAGAGACGGCGGCTTCTCTCTGCCCAGCCTCTTGGCCCACAATGACACAATCGGCATTTGATACAACTAAACTCTTGCAAGTGGCAAACATGATTTTTAATGGTTACATCAAGTCTTTGAATGGACCTGCCGACCGTCGGCCCCACTCGGACGCCTGTTCGCGCTGCTCCCTGCTCACACCCGGCACGCCCCTCTGGGCCAGGGGGTTCCTGACTTGAAATTGCCGCGTCGAAAACGACCAAAGCTTCTTAAAAACCCCGGCTAGGTATTTACAAACGGTTTCTGTGTTGATTTTTATCGCGTCCTCAGCGGCTCCAGGCTCTACCATTTTAAAAAAATCACTGCTAATCCTGTATTAAAATAAGGTTGCTGCTGTTGCCGCTCGGCTGCAGAGCCGCCCCAGTCAGCCGAGCGCTGTGTCTGGCCGCTGCCCGGTCGCATGTATTCCCCGCATTGTTTCCCATGAAGAATGCCGCCGTGTGTTCTGGTGAACTGGCGGGTTTTCTGCCTCTCTCTGACATTCGGTGGGGGGGGGGGGCTGGTGCTGACCCCTCAGCTCACCTTGGGGAGCCCTCAGGTCCGTCAGAGCACCTCCCCCGCAGAGGGGCCGCCCCCTCCCCCTGCCAGGAGGGTGAGAGCGTGTCCTCTGCCCGCCTCGCCTCCGCTGAGCCCCCGGTGGGCACCGGGCAGGGCCACTCGACAACGTTCAAAGAACGTGAGCGGCAGAGTCGCAGGCGTGCAGGTCCCGCCCATCAGCCTGACTTGCGAGGACACTGCCCATAGCTAGAAGAGTCAACTCGGCCTGATGTTAATTACGCAGAAGAATCAGATCACAAAGTATCCGGTCGTGGGGATGGCGGCGCTGGGCGGGCTCCAGAGGCCGGTGTCCAGTCAGCCTGACACGTGGTTTCCCGGGGTGGGCGCCCCCAGGGTCCCAGGGCACCTTCGCTGTGGCCGCCCGTAACTGCAGGTCTGTCCTCTCCCCTCCTTAGATATTCATCTTTGAAAACAACATCTACTACTGCGCGCACGTCGGGAAGCAGGCCATCCGCGTGGTCTCCACCGGCAAGGAGGGCTCCATCTACAACGGCCTCAGCGACTGGCTGTACGAAGGTGAGACGCGCACACAGGCGGGGGCAGGGGCCGGGGCCGCCGCGGGAGGGGCCGGGGCTGCTGCCAGAGGGGCCGGGGTCACAGCCGCCGCAGCTGATGGGCTGCTTGTGCCCTTTGACATCCACCACAAGCCAGACTCCAGTCTCCTGAGGTTCTGCTAAGTGAAAGGAGCCTCCGGGAGCACCAGGCCATCAGCAGGAGCCTGCAGTATGCAGCGATCACCTGGTGGCCAGGTGTGCAGGCCTAACGCATGGTCAGCCAAGGCTTGGGCTGTCAAGAGCGGAGGGACTTCCAAGCCCCCGGGGGTGTCCGATGTGAGGTCCGTCCCCTCCCACCCCACAGCCTGCCTTGCTTTGCCTGGGGGTTAGCAGCTGCAGCTCTCAAGGGCACCATGGCCTTCCTGCTGCGGGCGGGGCTGGCTGCGGTCATCCCACCCTGGCTTCCTAGGCCCGGGACTCCCTCTGTGCATGTTCTTAGTCCCTGTGCCGGAGGCCTGGCGGTGACAGCAACCGTCGCTGCCAGATGCCACCAGACGCGGGTCCTGTCTGAGCACAATCACGTCACCGTGCTGGCCCTCTGCCCACGCCAGTGGCTGCCCGGGCAGCAGCTCAGGCTGAGCCCACACGCAGTCGTTTCTCACCTGCAGAGGCTGGGGGTCCGAGGTCAAGTGTGCAGACCCCGGGGTCTCCTGTGTCCTGGTGGCAGAGAAGCCCTTTGGCCTCCACCCCCTTGTGGGGGGCCAGGCCCATCGTGGGGGTGGCACCACGTGGCCTAGTCACCCCTGCGCCCCTAAACACCATCACCCTGGTGGACACAAGTGCTCGGCCCGGCTCCCCGGTCAGGACGACCGAGCTGAGGGCTGGCGCTAACTCTCCCAGACGCCCTGGACCGGGCAGCATCCAGGGCCGGGTCCACTGAAAAGCCCATGTGAGGATGGTCCGTAACCCCAACGTGGTGATGAGTAGCTGTGTTTTCTTGGTGTGGCCCCAGGTCCAGACCCCAAGTGCCAGGCCGGGCCTGGGGACCAGCCCAGAGCGGACTGCGCCCCCCGCTCTGCCCCTGCGCCGCGTTTACCACCCTAAGCACACCCGTGCGGCCTGGCCCTGGGCGCCGGGTCAGGCCCCTGTGGCTGAGACTGTCAGCTGAGAGGTGAGTCGTGCTCACGGACACCCAGTCGTGGGGACGCAGTTGGTGACTTCAGTGAATGTCTGTCGTGTGGCCCAAGATGCAGATGATACCCTCATTCAAGAAAGTTCCAGAGCCCTTTCCAGCCCACTGTCCCGGCCCAAGGCTCCCTCCCAGCCCCCAGCATCCTGGTTTTTGTGCATGTCTCTGACAGACAGGGCCCCCTCTCCCCACCGGGTCCCCAGGAGCCCGTTCACACCCGCTGCCTGCCTGCTCAGGGCTCCAGGCCCCGGTTTTCCGGCTGCCGTCCGGGCCCCGGGAGAATTGGCTCTGAGGCCCTGTTGTCACCTGTCCTTGGCCCGGTGCAGTGGACTGGAAGGACCCCGGCTGGTTGTCCACCCACGACGTGCCCTGGGCAGCAGCCCCCATCCCAGCATCCCAGGCAAGGGCCGAGCCCCTGCGGTGGCCACCTCAACACGCCCCAGGGCTCTCCAGGGCTCGCGGCCCTCAAAACCCACCTGGGGAGACTGGAAACATCTTCTTCAGTATCTTCCCCATAGAATTAAAAGCACCTCGCTTTGCAAGTCAAGTTAAACATTTGCTTTGGCAAATCCATTGAAAGGGACTTTTTCTTGAAGGCGTTTTCAGGGAGTTGTGTGGGTGCAGGTAGCGGATCCCCAAGGCTTGCCGCTCAGCCTCCGATGAGGCGGCTCCTTCTGCAGAGGCGGCTCCTTCTACAGAGGCGGCTCCTTCTACAGAGTGCACTACCTGGGCGGCCAGAGCCCTTCAGACGTGGGTCTCAGCCTTCGAGCTGGGAGCCCGGGGGCTGCCCCCTGGTGTAATCTGGGAAGGGAAACCCTGGAGCTTGCCCTCTTCTAATCCCGCCTCCACTCTTTCACCTCCTGTGCTTCTTAAAGGCCAAAACAATGAGCACGGGGCCTCCCTGGGGACCAAGGGGAATCATCCATTCAGTGGACATTTGTGTTGCCTTTTGTGAAACCCCTGGGGGCTTCTCTCTATACAGATGTGCCCCACCCTAGGGCGCTGCTCTCTGCCCTTGGATTCGGGGGTCACAACCACACCGGTTTTTGCACCTCTGGCCTGGGGCAGGGAGCAGCAGGATCTCGGAAGCGTGGCTGCCCACGCTCTGTGGCCACAGCACAGCCCAGCAGCAGCCGTCCGGAGCAGTTAGCTTAATGCTCGGTGTTTAGTCCAGCTGGAATGGGTCTTCCTGCCCAGCCGCTCCCAGCTCCAGCGGCACGAATGACCGGGTCTGGCCTGCGCGCAATCTCACCTTGGAGAGAGACGCAGAGAGAACGCAGCAGCCGCCCCCGTGGGGTCCCGGCCAGTCCCTCACCCAGCAGGAGGCCCCGGGCTCCTGCCCCGTCCCCCTCGGGAGAGGGCCTCAGGTGGTGTTGCTTGAGGGCGGGGTCTAAGGGGAGGGAGAGGGCGAGACGCCAGTTCAGCCTGCCCGCCAGCTCAGCTGCCCACTCAGCACCCTTGCCGGTGCCCACTCTTGGCACTCAGTGCCTGCTGCTTCATCGTAGGCCTCACATCCCAGGAGCCCTCCCCTGCAGGGCGGCCCCACCTGCATGTCCCACCTGCCCCACCAGTGATCACTGGGATTGCAGACGAATCCCCCCTCCAGTTGTAACAATAGCATGGCCCCCCCAAGTACCGGCCCGGCCTCCCACAAACTCCCCTCAGAAAGACACACACGCTCCTTCCCGTTATCGCATGGTGGTTGTTGACGACGCAGTAAAGATGTGTCACCTTCTCCCCAAAGATAACAGAGGCAGGGGTGACCTCAGGGGCCCTGGGCCGGGGGAGAGCAGACCCCCGCGCTGGGCCAGGGGAGCAGGACCCCCCCACATGGAGCCAGGCGGGAGCGGGAGCCAGCTGCCCTCTGGCGGCCAGCCCAGGCACGTCACGGGCCCGCCCCGGAGGGCTGATTTGTGGGCGCTGGCGATCGTGATGATAATGAGGCTCCCGGGTGTGATGTGCAGCTGTGATTAGCGGGGAGCTGCCGCCTGCAGGGTGAAAGCACCATCTGCCCCCTGGCTTGATGTTCCTGATTCTTTTTTAACCCCCATTTAATTCTGCTCCCAGCACCTCAGATAAAATATTTAGTGGCAGGGAAAAGGCAGCAGATGCAAGTGGGAATAAATAAGATTTTCTGTATTTAGAATGAGGCCATTTATTTCCGAATACGGCTCTATCGGGCGTGTTATTTATGTCTCCTGCAGCCTTCCAGCACCAGTGCTCTCTCCAGTGAATATCGCAGTGGGGTGGGGTGGGGAGCAGACACTCAGGGAGTCGGCCCCCCGGGGCCATTTTAGTAGGAGCCTCTCCCATGCCTGCCTGTGGTGTGATCTTATCTTGCCTCATTAATGATGGAGTCTGCAGGCCTTGGTGTCTGGCTCAGGCAGCTGGAACCGAGGCAGCGGCCAGGGGCGCCCGTTCCCGGGGCAGGCAGGGCCTTCTGCAAAGACCAAGGAAACTGAGTCAAGAGGCGCAGCCAGGCCAGGGCCCTGCCCGCCCGGTGCCCTTGGAGGATGCAGCCCCCAGCCCACGTGCTCCTCTGCCACAGGGGCCAAAGGCAGAGCTGCAGGCTGCTGGGGTCACAGCAGAGAGGTCAGGGTCTCCTGTCACTCACGGTTCAGACGACACTAGGAGCTGAGAAGGCCCATCCTGCCGCCCTGTGCGGTGCAGCTTGAGGCACAGCAGCTTGTGTGAAGGGAGAGCAGCTGTGACCGCTGTGAGCTTGTTATTCCTGCTCTCAGGGAGACACCAGAGGGGGTCGAGCATCTCCCCGGAGAACATTCCAGCACATCAGTGTTGGCGGAGCCGGTGGCTGAGCTGGGTCCCCTCCTGGCCCCTTTGTTCCAAAGGTTTAACCTGGACAGGTCACCGAGAGGCTGGCCCACTGGCAGGACGTGGGCGCCAGCAGCCCCGAGGCCCCTGCCCTCCCACCAGGACCAGACAACCCTGCACAGGGACGGGCCTGCGGGGGCTGGGCCAGGGACTTGCTGGCCGAGTCCCTCCCTTGTGAGGCCCCCACCCTGCCCCTGCCCAGCTTCTGTCCTGCCCCCAAGAGGCGCTGACAGACTCCCTAGCCTTCTGGAAGTTTCTGCCTGCAAGGTTTCTGAGTGGCAGCCAGGCTGGTCACCCCTTCACTTTGAGCCGCCCATCAGGAAGCCTGGAGCCCAGAGAGGGGCCGAAGGCTCCTGCAGGGGGCACTCGGGCGGCAGAGGTGGCTGTGAGGGCCGGAGAGCGCTGACCCTGGAGGCGCACCTGAGTGGACTTGGCCTGGACGTGGCCTCCCGAGGGGTGGGGCCGACCTGGGAGGCTCGCCCGAGCCCCATCCCACGCGTCCCCGTCCCACTGTGCCGGTGGCCCCTGGACACGGCGCGGCCTTAATGCTTCGCCGTCGTGATTTCATGGCGTCAGCCGGCACCCACAGCAGGGCGCTGGGCGGACAGCATTTCTGTTCCCTGGGGACGGGCCAGGCTGGTTCGGGATCGGCTGCCCCAGTCTACATCCCGCTCGGGGCAGGGCCCCTCGTTCTCCACGCCCCCTCCTGTGGGCGACGCCAGGGCTGTGTCCATCCAAACCAGGTCTTCGGCAGGTCCATCCTGTGTGTCCCGGGCCCCCGACACGCCCAGCCCCAGCCCCTGAACCTCTGTCCTGCCACACCCCGCCAGCCCAGCTGGAGAACGCCTAGCCACAGGGCTGCCCAGGCGGGCCCAGCTGGTAACAGAGCAGCCTGGAGAAGGCAGGGACTGGCCCTTGGGGAGGCCTCCGGGCCTGAAGCCAGGGCGGGTAAGGGAGTGCGGGTGAGGGAGGCTGTGGGGTGTCAGGCTGCAGGCTGGCCTGAGCCGGGGCGACCTGGGGCGGGGCCTTCTCTGGCCCCAGGGCCTCTCGACTCTGCTCTTGAGTGGATGGTTTCTGAGGCCCCTTCTGCCTTGAAGGCCAAGAGATGTGTGTCGCCAGAGGGGCTGCGAGGTCACATTCTGGCCTGTGCTGCCTGATGGCCATCTGGGACAGGGTCCAGCAGCGGCCACCTGGTTGCCCCTCCCTCACACCACCACCCCCACAGCATGCCTGGGTCGGCTGTGGTCACCCGGGAGCAGTGCTGCCCTCACCAACCCCCTGCCCAGAAAGAAGGGCCCCGGCACCCCACTTCTGTGTCTCCAGCAGCCCTGCCCTGGCCTCACCTACCTGCGCCCCATCCCCTTAGGGCAGGAGGCCCAAGAAGAAAGGGAGCAGAGCCGGCCCCGCCACTGTCCCACCCTGCTCCAGAGCCTCGGCAGCCCAGAAGTCCCCGTTGGACTGGGGCAGGGACAGGGCTGGGCTCAGAGCTGGACAGGCCTGGGCTGCCTGAGGGCTTTGCATTCTCCCCACTTCTGAGGGGTTTGCATTCTGCGCCCTTCCGCTTCCCCACCCTGGTGGCAGGCGGTGACGGTGCCTGCGTGTGCCCTTGCCTGGCCACGCAGCCTGGACACCCGTCCCCCCGTCACACAGGGTCCTGCACTGCACCTGGTCGGGATGTGCGTCTCTTGGTCTTTGAGCCTGAGAACCACCCCCAGCCCGATGTGGCTGCCCAGAGACTGCTCTGAGGGCTGGTGGTGACCCCCGGCCAGTTAGCCTCCCTCTGTAAACACACAGAAGCTGGAGACCTCGTTTCCTGCCTGATACACATTGTTTTTGATAACCATTATTTTTTAAATGTGTTTTCACTGATATTAAGAGATAATTATGCACATCCCTCAGCCTGGAGATGGCGGCTGCTGGGACTTTCTCTGGAAATATCTATTCTAATGAGCTTTTCTGCGAGGCATCAAGAGGAAATATTATTCTCATCATATATTTTTAAAGTTAAAACCCTAAAGAAATGTTACACATAATTTTAAGGCTATAGTTTTGCTTTTTTTATTTTTAAAGATTTATTTATTTATGCATACAAGAGCTGGGGTACAGGCCAAAGGTGCAGGGGGGGTGAGAGGATTCACCAGAGACAGAGAGGGGAGCAGCAGGGAGACAGGAGAGGTCTGCTGTGCCATGTGGGTAGCTCCCTGGCTGGGGATCAAACTCAGGCTGCAGGGGCCGCGGTCAGCTTCACAGCGCTGTGGCTTAACCCTTGCGCTACCAGGGAGGCCCTATAGTTTTGCTTTGTGGTTAAAAAATTCTAACTCTCAGAAGAGGCCAGAATGCTCAGCACTTTGCAAGACCCCTTCCTCCAGGCTGCTGCCCCGCCCCAGCGGGTGGGCAGGCTGCTATTCGGCTAAAATTCCAATTTCAGACTCCATCATTTTTTGACTTTCCGGTGACTATTACCAGGATCATCAGCTTTGGCAAAACACCAGGAGGAAAAATATGACTGTCTAAGGAAATTACAAATCATTATTGGGTTGCTAATACGTTTTACCTAAGACTAAACCAATCACTGCGCGCATTATTAAATTAATATCAGTCAGCTGGAGTTCACGGGGAACATTCTGTTTCTTCAGCTCGTACACGGCGCAGGGGCTGGCTTGAAGGCACGTCTGGACAGCACCAGGCAGGGGCGGCTCAGTTCAGGCCGCCTTCTGGAGGGCAGGGTGCTCTGCCCTCCGAATCCCCCTGGACTCCCCGGGCACCCGGCTGCGGGCTCAACCCCTCCCGCCCAGGGCAGAGCACATGTGGGGTGAAGCTCACCCCAGGGCAGGGCCTGACTGTCCCGTGCAGATCCAGCATGTGTCACCAGCTGCTGTCTGCTGTGTCCGAGGCCCGCGACATGACTTAGTACGTGTGACCCGGCCACCTAGAAGCCCCTGCGGCCGGAGGGTGGCACCGATGGATGTGCTGGGCCAGGGTGGCCGCCCCCGCCCCCTCCGAGTGTGACGCAGTGTCTGCATGACACCGTCCCGCAAGGTGCAGCAGAGAGGCCTGCCCGGAATGCCCTCGTCCCCTCCAGCCTGTGCTTGTCGCCGTCACAAGTGACCTTGCTCTGCTTTCCGCGTCCGAGCTGTGAACTGAGCTCACCTGCATGCAGATGGGTTGATGGGGATTGAGTCGCTTTCTCGTCCTTCCTGTGTGACCTGAGGCCCCTGCCCTGGGCGGGCAGCACCAAAGTCAAGGCGTTCCTGTAGGGTGGGCACATCCCCACGTGAGGTGGAGAGAGCTAGGTGGGGCGGGAGGGGGTGCCGCCCGGCACTGTCGCTCTCCCCAACATTTGGAGTCCAAGAACAAAGGCACCCAGGCCCCAGGCAGGGAGTTGCTGTTCTCCCCTGGGGCAGGAGCCCACGGGGGCTCAGAGAGGTGGCCCCTGCGGGGTGGTGTGCGAGGCTGTTTCCACCACTGTGTCCTCACAGCCTGTCTGCAGCCCTCACTTGGCCGGAGTCCTGCTCAGCTGGGAGGGAGCGAGCTGGGAACCCCTGGGCTCCGGCCCCGGGCCCTCTCCCTGCGGGCTCCTCCCCCACCCCCCCAGCACAGAAGTGACCGAGCAGAGTCACCCACAAGCGGCGTGGCGGGCGGCGCCCGTCTGCTGCAGCAGGGCCAGGCCACACAGGGCAGGGGCTCAGGCCATCGCTGGTCTGTGTTCACGCTCCGTGCAGCGAGCACAGCCGGGCAGCTCCGCACAGTGTCACCCCTGAGCCACGCTCAGCCACTCTGGGCATCACGGTGCCGGCCCCGAAGGCTGGAACATCACGCGCCCTCAGGGCTGGCACTCGTCAGCCCAGACTGCTGGGGCTTTATCAGCCACGGAAATGCTCCAAGTCGTTTCACCTGGTGCCAGGAGGCGACAGGACGCTGGAGGCGGAGGGACAGATGGGGACTCCGCGGGGCCCGAGTTCTAGCAGAACTGCCAGAGCCCAGGACACCAGGACCTTTGGTCTGTTTCCGAGCGGCCATGTCCCCGCGCGGGGGTGCGGTGGGCGGTGGAGTCGGAGGCTCGTGCTACTGACCGAGTCCACCGGCCACTGGAGGAAGAGACCGGGTCACGTGGGTGGGCCTCTGGCCGGCTGCTGGGTGCTTGAGGAAAGCTCTCTGCAGGACCAGGAGGAAACACTGGAATGGAGGACGATGCTAGTGACTGTGCGATGCCAGCGTCGCTGCTCCAGGCCCAGGACATCAGGTTCCTCCAAGAAAGGAGGCCCGTGGTGTGGCCACGGAGGGACAGGCCACCTCACCAGCCTCCAGAGGCCCCGGCCCAGCTGCCCGGGGAGCTGCCCGCTCGGTCCCTGAGCTGGAGGTGCAGCACATCATGGCAACCGGCAGGGTCTGCCCACGAGGCCAGCCCCTCGCCTGCCCCGCAGCCCCCTGAGGCCGCTGACCCCGCTCCATGACCCTGCCCGCCTCTCTCTGTTTCTGCTGCTTCCCTTCTGTGGCCGTCACCCACGGGGCCAGTGCCACCGTGGCCTACACAGTGCCTCTCTTGGGATTTTTATCCTCTCTTGGGATCCCGGTCTGGGGCTGCCTGTCCTCCTGGGCCCGCACACGAGGCAAGTTCACAGTCACGCCTGGTGGTGAGCAGCGGCTGGGGCTCCAGCGTCCGGTCATGGAATTGTCCTGATCACTATTTTCAGAGCAAATCTCAAGGGAAGTCCCTTGCCCTCCGTAGAGACCGCGTGAAGGGACGAGCCCTTGACCTCAGCCCCACGTAGCACTGAGGTGGGGCTGCTGGACCCTGGGCTCTGACCCGATGCACTGGGAAGTGTCTTCAGCTGTTAAGAAACAGAGTAGGCTGGGCCGGAGTGCAGAGACCCCTACAGAGACACCGGGTGTTTGAGAAAAAGTTCTGCTGCAAATCGCTTGGCAACAGGAAAGGACATAAACTCCAATCTGCCTCCCCAGTCAGGTACAGGTTTTGGGGACCTGGTGGGGAACAGAGGAGTTAAATCTTAGTGGCCAAGGAGTGGGCAAAGGGCAAGGAACGTGGGCTTGGCAGGGCGTGTTGGCTGGTTCCAGGGCAGCTCATACGAGGGGAGGCACGAAGAGGCTCTTCCCAGGTCGAGGGAGCCCCGAGTGTCCGCCCCTCACCTCCGCCCCTCGCCTCCTGGGGCCCCGCGCCTGCACTTGTGTCTCCTGGCCCCCCTCGGCCTGGGGCTGAGCTCCAGCCCGGCACTCCTGCCCGCTCAGGCCGGTCATTTGCTGCCCTGCCCCCAGCTCCACCTCTGTGCTGGCGACCTCGCCGGGGGCTGGGAAGGAGGTTTCCTCTGTCCTTCCTTCGTGGCCAGAGCCGGCGAGCCGTCTCCAGTGATCGAGTTGTTCGTCTGGAAGAATATCAGGCCCTAGAATCCTCAGCCAAAGTTAAGACTCTAAGTAGCCGCGGTGCTGGTGGGATGGGCCTGACTTGGGGGTTCTGGGAACCCGAGGAGCATCGCTTGCCTCTCAGCCCTGCTGAATGGGGCCTTTTGCTGTTGTGGCGCGCAGCGAACGTCCTTCCCAAGCGCAAGCCGAGCCGGCCCCGCAGCCCCCCGGGGCTTCACGGCTCCACACAAGGCAGGACCCAGGCGCTCCTGCCAGTGGCCCGGCACCTCCAGGGCCTCCCCAGCCCCCTCCTTCCCGTCTGGTTCTGACTCCCTGGGAATGTCCTTCCTCTGCTTCTGCTGCTTGTGTCGTCTTAACGTAACCGCCCACGACAGGGCAATGACCATTCCACGCCTGCTGGGCGGGGGGTGTCCAATTTGTGCAAACAAAAAAAAATGGCTTCCAGACAATTAGCGTCTGTTCCGTGAGGCCTTGGCTCGTTGCTTTCACTGTGCCAGGCCAGGCCAGGCCGGGGCCAGGGCCCGGGGGCCGGGGGCTGGGTGGGCCAAGCCAGGCCTTGCGGGTTGCAGAGGCGAGCGTCCCTGGGGGCCTCCCTCTCCCCCGGGCGCACGCTGGGCCCGCAGCAGCGACCTCCGCGGCGTGGCCCGCTGCTCAGCTGTCTGCCTTGTCTGCCCGCAGAGGAGGTCCTGAAGACCCACATCGCGCACTGGTGGTCTCCGGATGGCACGAGGCTCGCCTACGCCACCATCAATGACTCCCGGGTGCCCGTCATGGAGCTCCCCACCTACACCGGCTCCGTGTACCCCACTGTGAAGCCCTATCACTACCCCAAGGTAGGTGAGGGGGACGGCGGACCAAGTCTCTGCCTCTCTCATCGCCCCCACCCCGACCGCGAAGGCGGAGAAGGCCAGGCCGGGTGAGCAGGGCGCAGTCGGAGGCAAGGGTAACCGCCCCCCACCCCAGCCCGCACCATGCCGAAGGCCAGCTCGGCAAAATGTCGTGTGAGGGGTTCCTGAAGGACGAGACAGCGCTGGCGAGACGGAGGGCTGAGGGGAGGGGCAGATGAGGCGGGCGAGGGAGTGAGGAGACGCCGACACTGGATGGGGGGCAGGTGTCCCCTGCGGAGGGTCTCGGCGGGTCTTTGCACATTCAGGCAAGCGGTGGGACGGCGTCATCACCTGCATAGAAGCAAACCAGAAACAGCCAGTGCGTTCCTTCCAGGGCCGTCTGGCGCCTGCGTGTTCTGAGAAGAAATGTGACCTTTAAAGTTAATAGACAACAAAAAACTTAAACTCATTATTTCAGCCTAAACGATCACCCACGACAGCTGCTGGTCCTCGGCGCCTCCCTGTCCGCCAAGGCTGCCACAGCACAGGATTCCTCCACCTGCGCGGCCGGCAGCTGGAGACCAGCTGCTCCCTGGTTGTCCGTTATCAGAACTTTTTCTACCTAGAAACTCCTAGCGTGATCAGCTTCATAAAAAAGGCTTCCCTAAGAAACTTCTAAAAAGAAATTTGCGGCCAGCTCTGGGTTGCTTGTCGGGCACGCTCTCGTGCAGCAGGTATTTCCCATTGTCAAGTGGGCCAAATTGCTCAGTGGTTAGTTTTTGAGCAGGTCATTCTCCGAGCCGCGTGTTCACAGCATTCTTACACGTGTCGTTTATTGCCCAACGTATTTTCCGAGAAGTTTTTTCTCTCTATGACCAAGAACAAACAACAAAGGGATATTTGTAGGTTACAGATTAATCTTCGGCCCCATGGCGTGGGGTACAAGGAATCTTCAGCCCCGCGGTGTGAGGCTCTTTGAAAGTCTTCGGCCCCACGGTGTGAGGCCCTCTCCTTAACTGCTTGCCAGCTCTTACCTGGTTGGGGCAGCAAGACACCCCCCACCACAGTAGCGCAGGAAACCCCTTCCTTGTTGTGCTGAATTTGTCAGGTTTACTTGATTTCAAATAATTGCACGACCACTAACCATTTGTCCAGGCTTCGTGGGAACCAGAGTAAGGACACACCCTCCACCTGTGATCCCGCAGCAAGCGCTCACCCGCGCGCACCAGCTCCTGGCCCACCTTAGACCCCGGCCTCGGGGCCAGCACCACCTCCCTCTGCCCGGCCCGGCTGCTGCCTCGCGGCGCTGGGCCAGGCTGTGGCCTGCGACTGCCGGTCACTGCCCAAACCAAGCTGCGGGCTCCAAGGGCAGCAGGGCCACAGTGGGGCGGGAGGGGCCAACACCCAAACCTCACTTTATTTTTTTTTAAATATAAAGAGAGAGTGCATTTAATTTTTATTTTTATTTTATTTAAGATTTATTTATTTATACAAACACTGGGTACAGTCAGAAGCGCGGAGGGTGAGAGAATTCACCAGAGCCAGAGCGGGGAGCAGAGCAGGCAGAAGGACCGAAGGACACTGCTGAGGGGAGCAGCGGGCGGCAGGAGAGGTCTGCTCGCCATGTGGGACCCTCCTCCGGTGGCCGGGGAGCAGCCGGGATCGAACCGGCACTGCAGAGGCCGCGGGCAGCTTCACAACCCAGCGCTCAACCGCTGCGCCACCGGAAACCAAACCTCACTTTATAAGCACAGCATCTGGCAAGTGGGAGGGCCAGACGCCGAACCCCACACCTCTGCCTGTGGCTGCCGGGGAGGGCGAGGCCAGCCCTGGCACACACGGCCATCTGGGCCTGGATGGCATCCCCAGATGCCCTCCCCCCCAAGCCGGGTGCATGGGACGGCTCACGCATGCTCCTTGTAGGGGCAGGAATGGCCACTGAGCAGGTTTTCTAATATCCAGCAGACCGGGTGAAGGAGGAGTCAGGGTCCTCAGTGGTTTTTGCAGGCTTTATTGGGGTTTACCCGGTACCCAATAGGCAGGGGTGCTGGGGGGCCGGGAGGCTGGCAGGCCTCCCAGCCCCCAGCAAGTCTTCACTCTATCTGGGCCCTCTGGCCTTCTCTCAGCTTCTGCTTCTCTTGCTTCTTTCTTGGCTTCTCTTTCGGCTTCTGCTGGCGTCCCCGTTTCGCCGCCCTTAAAAGCCCAGTCTCAGCCCAGGTGAATCCCATCTCCCTAGGCCCACACCCCACTCCAGGTGCCGCCATCAGGCATGCGTTCAGGACCGCAGGGATCCATCATCCATCCTGATGGCGGGAGGGCAGAAAAGCCTGACATTTTTCTTACCCTACACTCCTGCACCAGCCTCTGTGGGGAGCCCTGATCCCTAAGTCCTGGGCCACCAGACACCAAGGGCTAATGTGTGTGCCTTGTGCTCCTGGAACACGACCCACTGCCTACAGTCACAGCGAGGGGCAGTGCTGAGCTTCCCAGAGGCCCAGAGAAGTAAAGAGTGGGTCTCCCTGCCTTGGGGTCTCGGGCTGGAAGTCGCAGATCTGGGCGCAAGTGGGTCTGCTTCTGCAGGAACCCCCTCCCAGGCTGCAGGCAGCCACCGTCTTGCTGTGCCCTGGGGGTGGGGCACTCCAGCCTCTTCTTAGAAGGGCACCAGTCCCCTCTGGGGGCCCAGCCTCATGACCGCCTGTAAAGGCAGGACTGGACACAGTGCAGGTTTCCTGATCCCATGCAGACCGGGTAAAGGAGGAGTCAGAGTCCTTAGTGGGTTTTTGCAGGTCTTTTATTGGGGTTCACCAGGCATATGGCAGGCAGGGGTGCTGGCTGGGGGGCTGGGAGGCCTGCCAGCCCCCCAGCCCCCAGCAAGTCTTCACTCTATCTGGGCTCTCTGGCGTTCGTTCTGCTGCTTCTCGGCTTCTCTTTCGGCTTCTGCTTTGGCTTCTGCTGCTGCTGCTGGCGTCCCCCCATGACGCCGCCCTTAAAAGCACAGTCTTAGCTCAGCTGAATCCCATCTCCCTAGGCCCACACCCTAGTCCAGGTGCCGCCATCAGGCATGCGCTCAGGACAAGGATCCATCATCCATCCTGATGGTGGAAGGGCAGAAAAGTCTGATATTTTCTTTACCCTACACCGCCCCTGACCCGAATCACTCCAGACTTCTCTGACGTCACCCCAGGGGTCAGGGCACAGCACATGAGCTGGGGTAACATTCAGTCGTGGCTCCTGGGACCTCACACCCCAGCGCAGCTCCTGGCCAGGTCAGGCCCAAGCAGGAGGGCGGCGACTCCCTGGAAGCCAGGGCCTCGGCTCTGCCTCCCGTCCTGAGCGCCCCCAGTGTCAGCACTTGGCCTGGAGTTGCTTTTCACAGGATTCTTCCCTCCTCCTTCAGCAGGTCTTGGATTAACTCCTGGTTATGTAGAAAGGCCCAGGGTTTTAGTTGGAAACACGGTTAAGTGCATTGAATTGATGTCAGATCTTTCAACACACACATGTGTGCACACCTGCACCGGTGCGCACATGCACGCGTGCACACACGCACATGTGCACAGCTCAGCCCTGGGCCCCCTGTCATCCTCTGACCCCACAGAAGGGCCATCTCCCTAGTGAACCCTGTGCCAGGGCCCCCCAATTTAGGAGTGAGGCCCTTGACTTTGCAGTGAGCTCTGGGACAGCTGCTCCGAATGGGAACCAGGAGCCCCACATGCCTCAGAACGGGGTTCCGGTTTCACTAGAGCCAGCATGTGCTGGCCAAGAGAAGCAGATGCTCTCTGGCCCATGACACCCCCAAACCGGAGCCTTGAGTTGGGCGCCGCCTGGCTCTGCAGCCCCCATGAACGTCTCCTGCAGTCACAGGGGAAGGTGGGCCACCCCCAGACACTGCCCACCAGTCAGGACTCACGCCCTCCCTGTCCCCAGGCTGGCTGTTGGCCCACAGGGGCAGCCACGAGGACCCCAGCTCCTGGGAGGGCCTTGGTCCCCACACTCCCGGCATTCCCACACTGTGCTCGTCCTGCTTGGCGCCTCCCTGCACCCCAGCCCTGCCCCCTGCCTCGCCCAGGTCTAGGTGCTGTTCCCCTCCCAGGTCGCGAAGCAAGTGGAGCAGACAGACCCTGGAAGACGGGGTGGGCGGGCGAGGGGTGGATTCCCTGGGTGGGTTCCCGATGTGGACGGGTCGTCCAGGGCACCCCTGGTCCCCGCCTGCACTCCGGGGTCCCGCTTGGGAGCCTGCAGGGGAGACCCGGGGACACGCCCGGCGGGGGTGCTGACTCCAGCTCTGTCCCCTCTGCCCCGCAGGCCGGATGTGAGAACCCCAGCATCTCCCTGCACGTCATCGGCTTGAACGGGCCGGCCCACGACCT
The DNA here is from genome assembly GCF_014898055.3 of Talpa occidentalis. NCBI lineage: Eukaryota > Metazoa > Chordata > Mammalia > Eulipotyphla > Talpidae > Talpa > Talpa occidentalis. The sequence goes on from NW_026555331.1 coordinate 154,439,763, forward strand.
GGAGATGACGCCACCAGACGACCCGCGCATGAGGTCTGTGCGCGGTGGGTTTTGGGGGGCCCCACCGCCTGCTCAGGGCAGGGCCACGCCGCTGCTCACTTAAATCCCAGAAGACCGTCCCCCGTACATTTTCCAGTTTCCCTTGCACTTTATGATTCAGTTGTTTGCGAAAGGGTCACCTCCCCTGGGGACAGGCGTGGGGTGGGGGCCGCCAGCACCGGCTCCAGGGGCACAAGTGGGGTGAGGCAGGCAGCGGCCCCACAGAAATCCACATTTGGAGCGTGACACCGGGCGGGCTCCCCTGCCGCTCCGCCCGGGGCAAACCTGGGCCCTGTCGTGGTGACGCCGGCCCGCCAAGGCAGACGGCCGCCTCGTAAGTGGGACACTGAGCAGGTTCTGTCCACACGGGTGGCCTGGGTGTCAGCTGCCCACTGTCCCCGAGCTCGCACGGCCTGGGCGCCAGGCAGCAGCAGCGCGTCCAGAGCTCCGGGCCCGCTCTCTCCATCTGGAAGCCCGGCGGGCGGCTCGTTCTGACACGCAGCAGGGCCTTGCCCGAGCACCAGGGCTGCTGCGGGCCCTGCTCCCGCTCTCCGGGGGGTCTCCCTGGTCGCGGCCCAGTCCCAGAAGCCTGAGCCAAGGCAGAGCTCCAGGCGCTGTCCCAGCCTTTCCTCCTTGGTGCCGCCGGCCACCCGCATGGGCCCGGTGCCCACGCGGGGCCCCCACCGCCTCACCCACCTGGGTGCGCCTCCTCCCCGCAGGCCCCCCGGCCTGGCTCCACGCCCTTGCCTGATGAGCGCTGGTCTGGAGCCCAGTGCGTGGGCTGGTAATATTCTAGCTGGCACGGAAGGAACATCAGGGCGCCGCGGGCCCCTCGCTGGGTCTGCCCCTTCCGCCGTCCTCCCGTGCCCTGGCCCCGCCGAGCCCCCCGGGCCAGCGCCAGCAGACTCGCGGCATTAATATGGAGAGTCACCTGGAAAATCTCAGCCATCTGTTTGAGTTAATTGAAAATCACGTTGAGTCAATTTGGTGATGCTGGTTCCACAGGCTTGATTAACTTCAAGGACAATGAAAAATTAGCCTCACTCAGGGCCGGAGGTGCAGGTTTGCGCCGGCTCTGATTTCCCAGCTACGCACAGCGCGGCCTTTCTGTGCAGCGTAAGCGTGACGTGTTCATGCCACCGCCTCACGCTCCTCGTCCCCCGGCCTGGAAGGGGAACACAGGTGTCCTAGAACCGCAGACCCCGTGCGAGCCAGTGCTTCTCGAATCCTATTTACCATTAGACTGAGAGTTTGGTGGGGAAGGAAACGGGCAGTCATGACGCAGTAGGGGTTTCAGGCCTTCAGCAAATCCCAACAGGCAGGAATGAGATGGGCTGTGGGCAGGGGGCGGGCACCAAGGACGGTCAGGGGCAGCAGAGGCCGTGCCTGCCGGCCGGTGGTGACAACATCATGGAGTGGGGCAGGGATCCTCCCTCTCAGCCCCCTGATGTGTCAGGCTGGTTGCTCTTTGCAGGGCTGTCCCATACCGGGGGCCATCCTGCAGAGTACTTGGCACACCCCGGCCCCCACCTGCAGGTGCCAACCCCACTGGCCGGCACGTGGTACCTGTGGGCACAGGTGTGGGTGTGTGCACATGCATGTATGTGTGTGTGTGTGTGTGCGCGTGTGCACGTGGACACGTCTCCTCTCACCCAGCACCGCAGGAAGCCCCAGCTCACGGGTACTTCCTACACCAGCCGCCATAGGTGTCTATGGGCTCGGGCCTCCACTCGTCCCCCCACAGAGGGCCCGCAGCCCACCAGGGAGGCCACAGAGTGTTCTCCCCATGCAGCCTGCAAAACGCAGGCTTGCCGGAGGCTGGCAGTTGGATCCGGTGTAGGCCGGCCCTCAGGTTGAGAGGAAGACAAAGGTCACCATACAATGGAAATATCACATAAAAGGGGCCTCATGCCTACTGACCTGAGCCCCTCCCCACCAACAGTTATATCACCCACTACTACACCCACCACCACCCCACTCCACCACCACCACCATCACCTCCACCATCACCA